>NC_133617.1:267005453-268349761 GCF_048593235.1 Sminthopsis crassicaudata | reverse complement strand
AAAGGAGAAAGGAAAAGGAAAGGAAAGGAAAGGAAAGGAAAGGAAAGGAAAGGAAAGGAAAGGAAAGGAAAGGAAAGGAAAGGAAAGGAAAGGAAAAGGAAAGGAAAGGAAAGGAAAGGAAAGGAAAGGAAAGGAAAGAGGAAAGGAAAGGAAAGGAAAGGAAAGGGAAGGAAATAGCCTTCCAGTTGGGAGCCTGAAGATCAAATGCCTGGCTATGATGCTAGCTTGAGGACAATTTGAAAATCTATTTATCCATTCTGGCTTCATAACTTTTCTCTTTAATGGTTTAATAATACTAACATTGTCTCCTTATCCCACCCCAGGATTATTTTATTTCAACATAATATATAAGTGATTATTGCCTATCATTTAATGTTTCATATTTTTGTTTATTCTTCCAGTGGATCATAGATTTATAGCTAGAAGTAAATATCTAGCTCCATCCCTCATTTTTTGCAGGTGAGAATATTGAAGAATATTGTATTATTTACCTAAGGTCATAAAGGCAGTTTGAAACAAGATCAGCACTCCAACTTAAGTCTTTTGACCTCAAGTTCAATATCAATCCCATTGTACTATGCTACTTCTCTGTTAGAAACTTAAAAAAATAAACAAACAAACAAATTTTTTTTTTCTTATTTCCTCAAGCAGATTGTAGAAGCTTTGAGGGCAGAGAATAAGTTTTAATTTAATTCTTAAATTTAATTCATTTTTTTTTTGAGACTGGATCTCCCTATCTTACTCAGGCTATAAATGCAGGTGACACTCAGAGACCCCAGTCCCAATTTTTGTTGCTGTTAGTCATGCCCACCTTCATGACCTTATTTGGGGCTTTTTGGGCAAAGATGCTGGAGTAGTTTGCTATTTGCTTCTCCTTTTACATATGAGGAACTGAGGCAAACAGGGTTAAAGGGCTTGGCTAGAGTCACTTACTTAGTAAGTGTCTAAGATAAGATTCAAACTCAGGTCCTCCTGACTCCAAGCCCAATGGTCTATCTACCTTCCCCCCAACCTAATACTCATCAACAAACTTTAACTTGCTCTGTTTTTCCTAAGCCAACTCATCCCTTGTTAGAAACTGGGATGACCATCCAATCCCAGAGGGTCACTTTAATGGCATTGAGCTCAACTTTCACCCTACTTAGCTCAGAATTCCACAACTGAGTTACAGCAATAGCCCCAGTCCCCCCAGAAGCCAGGTCCCCGAAACCAGCAGGGACTAAATTTAAGCAGCATTTAGCATATTGGTTTGCACAAAGTAGACACTCTTGTCTCACCTTAATCTCATGAAGTCCTATATCATCAGGGCAACAAAGGGTGGTATGGGCCAGCCAGTGTGGTAGTGGTGGACAGAGATGTTCTTTAGGATATATGTGCTTCCACCTCCTCATTTAACAGAATACAAATAGTTTCATTGACTTTCCCAAGTAGGTCATTTACATTCTTACCACTGCCTGTATGTATCTGTAGGACCTAGACTTGCAAGATGAGATTTCAGTTACATTAAAAAGAGATGAATAACCCTGACTGTGATTATTTTTCCTTTGGTAAAAAATCCATTTAAACTGGCTGTACTCCAGCGCACTTTTTACACTGATTAATTTCTCTCCAGACTTGACCCACTAGTCTCTTCACCATTCACATTCACTATTTATTCCAATAATAATTCATTAACTTGATTTCAGTATTGACCACAAGACCTGGCCAACTGTTTTTCAAATTTCTTGCTGATCTGCTCAGTGATGATTGTGCTATTAGCCTGGAAGATAGCCATGATATTTAAAACTAATGAAACTGGAGCTTATATGAGGCTGCAAAATTTACCCTTGGTTGACTTCTAGTGATATGGGCAGGGTTTCTTTCCTTCCTATTACAAAGCCTGAACAAAATGTGTCTTGTTTGTGGTATTTTACTAAAAAGAAGTCCAAAAAGAGAACAAAGCACAATGTTGAGCATCTATCTAGTACTTGATCAATGTCAAAATGACAGAGGATAGCTGGTTTGTTGATCTTTTCTCCTCCCAAAGAGTCAGAGTTGGAGATGACAGCGATGGAATCACAAATAAATATGGTAGTCAATTTGCTATAGTACAGCATGAAGGGGGACACAAAGAGAAATTGCTTTTTTAAAAAAAGTACTTTTAAAAAAAACAAATGCACATGTTTTATTATTGGTAAATTGCATTAAAAATATGTACATTTGCAAAAAAAAAAAAAAGTCCAGGAAAAAATTCAATAAAATGCTTTGAATTCTGTCAGGTAGCTTATCCAATTCCACCTACTCTGAATTCTACTAAATGTTTTAATGATCATTCACTTCAGGCTGCTATCTTATCCCCAACCAGTTTAAAAAAGAAGAATTTACTAATTCAGGATCGGGTATGCAATTGTTCACCATGTTAATAGATTCAGACAAAGAACTTCATTGAAATAGTAAAACATATTGAGGAACATATAAATAGCAAAGCAAGGAAAGAATTGCATTAATGTATCCCATTTAGACTTCAACAAGTTGAAGATTGTAAGGGCCGGAACATTAAAATGTAAAGGAAAAGATTTTTCAGATGTAAAGCTTGGATAGTTCAATTCCACATAAAAATATCCATTCTCAGAATAATAATAACACCTAACATTTATATATTACATTAAGATTTACAAATAGCATTGGGTTCTTACAAAAACCCTGAAATGTGAGTGCTACTATTATACCCATTTTTTTAGATTAAGGAAACTGAGACAGAAAGAAATTGTGAATTGTCCAGGATCACAGAGCTAGTTAAGTACATGTATAAGTCAGGATTTGAACTCATCTTTTTGACTCCAAAACAAGCATTTTTTCCATTAAGCTAATGGACTTGCCTAAGAGCATAGAATACCTCTATACTTTTGTCTTCAGTCACTTATTAGACATCAGTATGAACCTGAGAAGTATAGTTTATCATCCTAAATAAAGGTAACACTGAGGAAACTTGTTCTGAACCAGGAAGAATTCTTAAAGAGGGAAGGATAGACATTTCCCACTTCTTGGCTTAGGGTAATAAACTCTAGAGGCCAGACCTTGGGATAGTCTTGGAGGAAAAGCCTTCAGCCAGTTATTGTTTAAGGTTCATTGTATTTGCTGAATGAACATGACAGTCTTTCAGCTGGAGAGAGTGAACTAATTCTCAGTGAAACCCAAAAAGATTGAACATAGTTTTGATGGGGGAACCCCGACACTGTCCTAAATTGGGGGAAACCATGAGGTAAACACTTGAGAAACTCCTTGAAATTCTCCTTGAACCCTCAGAAAAGCTCTCCCCTGAGAAAGATCCACCCCAGGGAATCAAGATAAGTAGTTTCATTCTGTTACCTTGAAGGAGACCCACCCCCCCCCATTGATAACACTCACTACTGACTACACCTTCTATTGAGTTGAAGATTAGTCTAGAACTTGTGAGGATAATAGCCACCCATAGAATTATCCCGGAACTCTGAAAATAGTCTCCTTTTTGGGATCCAACTATTACTAGTATGGATTGAGAGTGACCCAAGAGTGGGTGCTACCCATTACTAGCATATATATCTGTACTCTGACCTTCTCTCCTACATCTTACCCAAAATTGCTTAGAATACAAGTTCCTCTAAGATTAATTTTCTAGCAAGATCATTCTCTCTCTCTCTCACTGTGAAACTGTAATAAAGGAACTATGACTTTTAATGAAGTCAACCTTGGAATGGTTGAAAACTGCTATTGCCCATATCTGTAGTCCCTTATTTGTGATTTCCTGGTCTCTCCTATTCTTTATTCAGTCTGTCTTGTCTGGGGAAATACTCTATTTCTCAAAAAAGCTATCTCCATACCACTGGACCTACTTGTCTCATGCCAGTGAGTGTTTAGTCACAAACCCAGTAGAGATGACCATTTTGCTGACAGGAACACATCCTGGTTATTTTACCAAGAGGAGGGAGAAAAGTAATCCTCTTTGTCTATTCATTTTCTTTTCCCTTGAGATGTTTATCAGTCACCATTTTCTAAATAATTCTTTTCCTGATCTCCTCAACTACTAATGCTCTTCCTTTAAAACTATCTTGTATTAAAGCATGTTTTGTGTGTATATTCATTATCTCTTGTTTTTGCCATGTATATACTTTACACATACTTATTTTCTCCCAATGTGAATAGAATTTGTTTTATATCCTATACTTGTATCCCCAGTGTCTGCCACACAGTAAGGACTTAAAAAATACTTGTTGATTGGTTGACTGTTAATGGTGGAAAGAGCCTTGGCCAGAGAGTTGGGAAACCTTGTTATGGTATTAGTTCTGTCACTTGATTACCCATTTGACCTTGAACAAGGCCTCAATTTTTTCTTCTACAAAATGAAAAAGATCAGACTAGATAATCTCTAAAGGCCCTGCCAGTTCTTACCATCTCTGATTCCATGTTAGGTAAGGGAATTTAAAATGTCACCCCTTATTCTCCTGGGGATTAAATAGGATGGGCAAGGAAGAGATAGGGAAACAAAAATCTAAACAACCAAAAAACCGAACCATAACATGACTCATTGTTAGGATTACAAGGTGATAACTCAAGTTATCTGGGCAATTCTCTAGCTCAGAATTCACATCTTTGGTTCGGGCCTTTAAGAGGAGTTTACACCTTTGGACTTCTGAAGAGGAGTTTACATATTTAGAGGAGTTTACACCTTTATAGGGAGCAAGTTCATTGGTTGAAGTGTTTCTCACAAGCCCCATTGAGTTCTCACTAGCCCATTCTCTGCTAGGATAAAAGAGGAGGGCAGGAGGGCAAGGAGTCCAGTCGGACTGGGAGACAGAGTTGAGATGGCAGTCTGGAAGGATAACTTAGAGACAACCGGACCTTCACAATTTGGTACCCAACGTGGGGCCAAGACTTATTCTGAGCCCTTCAGAGGAGCTAGCCCGGACTTTGACAACTCATCAGTAATAAGAAGCAAGTTCTGCAATAAAATATCATCCAAGACAGATAAATGAAAATGAATAATAATTAAGGGTGAAGAGATAAAAAAAAGAAGTACACAAAGCATTTAGGGAAGCCTTGGTTGCTCAAGATATCTGCCTTAACCATTCACCAATTGGAAATCTAATTAGAATAATCAGGTCCTCATTTAAATAGCTCCTGGAAGATAAAACTTTATGCTTAATTCAGATTTGTTACAGTTAAGATAGAAGAGAAAAAAGAGACTCTGAAACAAAGATTAAGCCTATTTGGTTGATGAAGTTGAGCTGTGCAAGGATCTCTGTACCTTAATGGTTCATCATGGATTCAGCTCTAATATCATAGAGACTTCACTGGTCTTGAAATCAATTAGATATCTGATCTAGGTTTTAATCTCACCTGCGATCAACTGTTACAACAATCTTGAGAAAGTTTTTAAGACTCAATTCCTCATTATAAAATAAGGATAATGATATCTACCTCATGGGTTTATTGTAGGGATCAAATGAGATAACACATATGAAAACATAAACCCTTATTACTACCAGTTCACCCAGAGAATTAGAATTACAGAATCAGAGTTGGAAATGAGCCAGTCATTATTTAGTTGAACTTAATTAGAAAATGAATTCTCACAATACACTTGATAAGTAATCTTCCATTCTTTATTTTGTCCCATCTCTGGTCTCAGAGAAGGCCAATAAAGATCAACTCACTGCTTCCTAAGGCATACTATTTTATGAGGCTCTAGGGGACTAACAACTAATAGCCAAATTCACAACACATTGATTTAACAATCAGAATGCTACTTGAATAAAGCATACTGAATGCTAAAAATAATGACTTTCTATATTGTTGAACTCCAGTAATGAAAAAATGAAAGGTAGCATAATCCTATAAAAAATACATGGACCCAGGAGTTAGATTGAAGACCCAAATCTGGATGTATAATCTTAAGCATATAAAATCATTTCTCTGTGCCTCAGTTTCTTCATCTATAAAAAAGTTGGAATAAGTGTAAAGAGCCTTCCAATTCAACATTCTGACATGGGAGTTTTCACAGATTTACTAGAAAAGAAAGAGATCATTTGAAACATGGGACTCTCTCTTCAAATAGGTGGGCTGAAAAGGTTGCTGGTGGAGAAAAGGAGGGACCAAAGAGTATTCATATAATTTTTCCTGTTTGTTCAAGGTTCTCTGCTGCCCTCCTCCCCCCAGGCTGCCTGGATTTTCCTGTGGTGTTTTCCATTGGCTGATCTTCCATTCCTCTTAAAATTGATGCGCTGAGAAAAGCCAACAGCCCCAGTAAAACAGAAGGAGAAAAATGAAGCATCAATCCTTTTCAATAGACCCCTCAGGTTGGACATCTGTGACCTCTCTTCCCAAGGTGAGGACACTGATTATAACAACAGTCTTTGGGTTATCACCTGCCAAAGAGCGTCCTAACACAATGTTCATCTGCATTCTGGACACTCTGCCAGTTAGTTAATTTAATCAGTGAGCAGAGCATAAAGGCTTGGTCCCCCCTTTCCTCCCTCCCCCTTTCATCCCACCAGTTCAGGCTAAGATGTCATTAGAGATGTGAACTTTCTGGCTTCATCTGAAAGAGCAAGGAACCTTTTGCCTCTGTCCTAATAAGATCTTTACTTTTTTACTCAACAGAATAGTTTTAGCAGGTGAATAAATGAATTGCCTAAGGGGGAAAATCCTTCAGCTTGTTCTCTGGGCCTCTAACAGTAAGCATCTCAAGTCAGGCCTGAAAGAAAAGATACTGCCCCTTTAGGATGGCTTAGTCACTTGTAATGTCAGCCAGAAAGATCTAGATAGAGTATTATAAATGACTCCAAAGGCCCCCCACAAATTACCAGTGAATACTCAGGAAAATCAAGTGAATTCTAACCACTCTGAATTTATGGCTGGAGACTAGACAATGGTTTGATGTCCCCCTGCTCCTTTGCCCTCCAGGCCTTTGTTAAGGAAACAGCTCACTTTTCTTTCTGTTGTGCCCTTGACAAAGGCCCAGGAGGGGTGTCGTGGCAGCCATTCTCTCTTCTCCCTACAATAAATTAAAAGCTTGAAAGTTTGACTTTCTTTAATTGATTTAGGTTTCTGCTTTGACTTATGGCATTTGGTATGCCCAGAGAGGTATTTAATTTGTGATGAATGATTCTGCCATACAGAAAAGAGAAGTCCCTATTGGGAGGACTAGATAGTTCAGAAGACTGATGAAATAAAGTCTTTCACTCCAGTTTAAATTTAATTTGGTTAACTAAAGGCTATTACCATCTAAAGGCTTTTTGATGACACTGGGAGAGAGCAAAGATTGTACCTCTCTAACAGTGTAAACACTGATCCATGATCTCTACTTAGACAACCAAATCCTTATGGCTCAGTCCACTTCAGGGTTTTATATTAAAGGTGGAAGGGATATTGGAAGGCATTCTCCTCTTTTGATAGATGAGAAAAGAAAGGCCCAGAGTATTTAAGTGATTTAAGAGATCACAGGTAAGTAACATTAAAGCCAAATTCTCTGTCTCTAAAATCTCTTTTTTTGTTTGTTTCATTTTACGAAACTGCCTCTCCACCCCACACAGCTGGAACTTCCATGTGTCTGGTACCTTCCTCAAATTCTCCTGACTTCCCAATGATACTGATGGGAAAACTGAATTGTCCATTGTCATTCCTTTTCAGCATATGATCAACTTATCTTCTTTTTCAAGCATACATTTTATTGTATCTTTAAAACCACTTATCCTTCATAAATATTTGTTTGTGATGTGCTTAAATTAATGACTTAATTTTAATATCTAAAATTTGTAGTGTAATTAACACTGGAAGAATATAAAGAAAAAAAAAGAAAGGTAAAGAAAAGAGGGAGAGGAGAGGATAGGAGGCTACAGTGTTATAGGATTTGACTTTATCAGCACAATGTCATTCACCAAAAAGATCATCTGGAGAAATTAGCCTCTGGGCTGAACCTTTTTCTTGACAGTGACAAACACCTCAGTCAAGCAACTAGAAATTGTCAGTCAAAATAATTTTGTTATATATTTCAAGTATTGCTATATCATTTCAACATAATACCAACAACAGGTGGTATAAATCAGAGGCAGTCCGTCCCTTACTTTCATATTATTGAGGGGTGAGTGATACCCCAATAGTAATGGGGTTCCCCAAGTTAGTGCCACACGTTTTTGTGAAAGAATTCACAGCACTGATCTCCAAGTGAGGTTTTTAGCAAAAAATGAGCTTATTTTCACTGAGAAACTATTTCCTCAGCGGGCTGCTTCCTGATCAGGAAGATAGCAAAGATTTAGGTACAGAATCTTGTTTTTTATTATCCTTCTATGGTTTGGGGCTAATTTCCAAATCAATAAAGGGTGGTGCTTGTTTGCCAGACCAAAGTGATTCCCAGATCAACTGGGAAGTGGGAGTTTCCTGTGGGAACCAGGTAGGAGGATGGGGATCATTTTTAGGAATTTCCCCACGCACACAGTATTACATCAATACCAGATTTTTCAAGCCTTCTAGCTATTAAAGAAACAAGAAAACCCAGATGAAAGCAAAAGTCAACAGAATTATTGGCATTTATAGATGGATTCCTGGTCCCTTGCTTCATGCATGGAGTCATAGAAAGATCTGCCAAAATATCTCACAGAGTTCTGTGGCATTCCAGCCTCCCACTTGATGGGATGGTTTAAAACATATGTTAGCAGCTGCTTACTCCCATTTCTAGCGCATTGTATTGGAACTCCATCAGTGTTAGCTCAATGACCCAGCATAGGCAGAGCAAGCTGCTGCCCTAAATCAGCACTGAGTAGTGAGTAGCATGACTAGAATGTACTTTTCATTTCTCTTCATGAATTCTAAAAGGATCTTCTCATGGGCAGCTGACATTTTCAGCTGAAAGTACAAAATAATAAAGCAAAGATAGCAAATATATCATTTGGAATTTCTGTCAGAAATGCTTTTATACCAGCAATTGTTATTAATGAAACCACCAAGGAGCTTGATCTAATAGGTATTGATCTTTTGTTAGTCACTTCTCTTTAGCCTCAGTTTCCACATTTATAAAATAACAGGGAGGGAGGGTTGGATCTCTCAAATCTTATCTAGCCTTAAAAGCCCACAATAATGAATTTGCATCATTCTAAATTCATCTTTTATATTTAGGGCAAATGGGGTATTGATGAGATGCGAAAATTGAGGGTAAAAGATCCCCTCTGGTTGATGTCGAAGATCCCTTGTGAAAGAATTCGCAAACCTGAAGTCTGTGGCAAAAGGGGATTGATTTGTACTAAGAAGACAGCTTTCTTAGTGGGCAAGGCCCTGTTAGGACAATTGCAAAGATGGGTTCACTGAGAAGAAAATATCTTTATCAGTAGGCAAAATCCTGTTAGGACTTAACAAAGATTCAGGGTTCAGAATCACCTTTTATTAGCTTTCTGAGGATTTTTCGGGGTTTGCCCAGGCCCCCAAGCTGGGAGCAGTTCAAGGGACTAATCTCCAATTCAATAGAGGATGGTGATTATTCCCCTGGTCAAGATCTCCAATTGAATGAGATTACTCATCATGAATGGGTGTGGCCCTCCCAGAGGCTGGGAAAGTTTCAGACTCAGGAATTATTAACTTCAATAAAAAAAAAAAAAATCCATCAAAATTGCTCACAATAGCTGAAAAGCACTTTTAACCAAATTTGGACTTTTTAATAACTTTACTTATAAATCTTATTCCAGGATTTTTTAGTGTTCTGCAAAGTAATAATTGCTTGTGTTTATGTCCCTAGGAAGATATGAAAACCATACCTTAGACAAGTGGCCAGAAGTGAGCTTTATGTTCTAGGTTGGAAGAAGACATGGACTGAGAAAGGAAGGGAGACAGAATTTGTGACACCTTAGAGAGGTTACCTGAAGGGCCAGTAATTCTATTCAATACTTTCACATAACTTACTATTTCAATCAGTTATTCTAAGTGGCTAAGTACTTCTTTCTACTGTTTCCCTACTGCTAGAGTACTATAAGTACTCTCAAAGACCTTTATAGTCCAGATCCTAAGACAATGCTAAGTGGCAAAGTGGATTAAGTGTTAGACTTGAAATTAGCAAATCATAACCTAAATCCTTTCTCCACAACTTCTTTCTTTTTTCTTTTCTTTTTCTTCCTTCCTCTTTTTTCTTTCTCTCTCTTCTTTTATTTCCCTTCTTTCCTTCTTTCTCCTTCTTTTCCTCAGTCTCTCTGTCTCTGTCTCTGTATTTCTCTCTGTCTCTGTCTCTGTATTCTCTCTCTCTCTCTCTCTCTCTCTCTCTCTCTCTCTCTCTCTCTCTCTCTCTCGGATCATTTTGGGATTTGCCTGCTGGATTTCTGTAAGGGTAATGCCTTAAATCCAAAAATGTAAATACTAGTTGTTTCTGTTTTGACCAGAAACCCTGAGAGTCTTCCCCTCTCAGATTGATTTTTTTTTTTTTTGGCTATGTAAAAGAGGCTTTTCTTTGTCTCAATTCTTACCTAGTCTTAAGCACTGGAAGGGTGTTGCCTCAATCAAATTTGTTAAAGACCTTAGCTTAAAAGGCAAGAGCCACTTCCGGGCAATCTGATAATTATCTTGCCACTGGACCTAACTGGCTCTAGAGGAAAAAGTGAATCTAGTTACTTTGCACAGCCCTCTCTCACTTACATCCAATTCACAGCATCATTTCCCTGATGTTATGGTCCTCTTTGAGAACAAAGGATAAAGAACAGCAACCACTAGCTGTGTGACAGGTCAAATCATTTAGCCACTTAGTCTCAGTTTCTTCATCTGTAAAATGGGAATAATAATAGTACTTACTTCCCAGCTTTTTTGCAAGAATTAAATGAGATAACATATGTAAAACACTTTGCAAATCTTCAAGCCCTATATAAATGCTAGCTATGAGCAAAACTTCACGTGCTTTTATTGTAGTTGCCCTAGTCATAATTCTATTACCTAGTAGAAATAAATTAGTGTTGAATATTATTTGTTGGAAGGCACAATTGAACTTGAACTGTCTTCTCCTATGGGTATTGTTTCCTCCTATTAAAATGTGAATCCTCTGACAGTAGCGACTATCTTCACTTTTATATTTGTATCCCTAGTGTTTGCACATAATAAATGCTTTTTCATTTGCTCATTCATTAAATTCATCATTATTAGTGAGAGGTTTTCAGTAAGAATAAAGTGGGCTTTAAGTCTTGTTTCTAATAACTAGGTATCTAGAATTATAAAGTCCCTATACACTCCTTGTTGGTAGTAAGGATATCAACTGCCACAAAGGTAAATATTACTATTATATTCTACCACTACAGATAAGCTGCTGGAGCAGAGCCTAACAAGTTGAGCTGAGAGACTGATTTTGCTAAAACAGGCCACCTGGATCTTTTGATAGTCATGATCAAATATAATTCTGCCAGAAGGATTATTATGCTTGGTGCAGGATCTGAAGAGGAAGGTCCTGCCAGGAGTGAAAGCATACCTGCAGTCCCCCTCCTTCCAAATGCTTAGCTCAAAAAGGGAGGTGAGCCTCATTCCTACAGCTTCCCACAATCTTGACATACAACACCAAGACATTCTCACATGTAACTAATCAATATTCTTCATGCACAGTTTCTCCTCACTTGTCCATGTTAAAGTGTTCTTTATTCATTTAAATCATATATTTATTCAGTGCTTTTTCAGCTAGTGATCCCAAAGATAGGGATCATTTCATAGGCTTTTAAATCTAATGTTAAAAAAAAAAAATGCCATTTAAAAATACTATTTAACACTACAAGTATCACCACCAACCATCGCCACCTCCATTACCACAATCACCACCAATACTACCATCACCACCATCACCACTACTCCTCCTCCTCCTCCTACTACTAATATTACTACAACTACATCACATGTATGTAGTGCTTTAAGGTTTCCAAAATGCTCTATCTATATTATCTCATTTGATTCTATTATTACTATGGTACAGAGGAGAATTATTATTGAAGACTATCTGAACTTATTATTAAGAGACAATGGCATGCCCTGGGTCATGCAGGCCAAAAAAATAAAAAAAAAATTTACCTTCTGAGACAGTATTTGAACTAAAGTCTTCCTTATTTTAAGTCCAGAACTCAATTCATTATGATTTCATCCAATCCCCTCATTTTACATCTAAGTAAATGGTGTTCTTGACAAGATTTAAGATGGTAAAACAAAAGGCAATTCCTATTTAAAGACATCAAAGAATCTAAACTTTAGAATAGTACTTGAAGGTCATCTGTGACAACCTTTCCACTGAGTGGTTATATAGGTGAAGAGGAATTTAGGACTTCCTAAGGTAGCCCATTTCATTTTTAGATAGCACTAAAGGTTGGGCTAGGGCTGTTTGTTTTTTTAATGATTAGACAAGGTTTTTGTTTCTCTTCACATGGTTTCTAAATCTTCCATTCTATAATTTCCACCCTCTGGAGACAAGCAAGATAAATCTAATTCCTCTTCCCATATCAAATCCTTAAAATATTTGGAGACTTTCATGTCCCTCCTAAATCTTCTCTTCTTCAAGCTAAACATTCCTAACTCCTTTAATTTGTTCTTTTATGGCACACTTCAGACTTCTTACTCTCTAGTTCACTCTCTTTTAGATGCTTCCTCTGGAATAACTAAAGAATTACTCAAAGAATGAGTTCACATGATGGGTAGGAGGAATCTGTACCACCTTATAAAGAGGGAATCATAAGGGAAAAGAAAGATAAAAACTGTCATCAAAAAATATGTTTGAAAAAGAAAGCAGGCTGATCAAATAGTAAGAGGAAAAGATAACCAATGAACAACTTAAGGACTCTATTGCTATCTTAGGAATACCAATAGAATTTGAGGAAGGTAATCAGTATTTTGAGTGGACCCCATATAGTGAATTTATGGGAGGAAATGAGAAAGAATTGTATAGGACAGAAGGGCAGGCATAGATAAGCAACTCTTTTTCTCACTGGAGGGATTTTTCCCACATTGATGAGATCACAGATTTGATGGAAACTTTGAATACTAAGTTGTAAAATATAGTAATCTACTTGAACCTTTGTATTGTTATTTGATTCTTTGTAATCTCATTTAAGGTTTTCTTGCAAAGATACTGGAGTTATTTCCCATTTCCTTCTCAAGATCATTTTATAGATGCAGAAACTAGGAAAATAGGGTTAAGTGATTTGTCCAAAGTCACACAGCTAGTTTGAGACCTGTCTTAATCTTCCTGACTCCAGACCCAGCTCTCTATAAATTGTGCCACCTAGCTGCCCTTTCTATTTTGGTTCAGCCGGTACAATAAGACTACAGGGCTACAAAATTCTCAATTCTAAGCATGATATCTTTCTCTTTTTTCTTTATTTTATTTTTTAATATCTTTAATAAAGTTTTTTTTTTTAATTTACAAAACACATGCATAAGTAATTTTCAACATTCACCTTTGCAAAAGGGCTGCCTTTACAAACATTTTTGCACATTTGGGTCCCTTTCTCGCCTTTATGATCTCTTTAGGATGCAAGTCCAGTAGAAACACTGCTGGATCAAAGGATAGGCACAGTTTGATAGCCCTTTGGGCATAGTTCCATACTGTTCTCCAGAATGATTGGATCAGTTCACAATTCCACCAACAATGTATTAGTATCCCAGTTTTCCCAGATCCCTTCCAATGTTCCCTTGATATTTTTCTCAATGAAGCTTAAAATTGATTTTTTTGTTTATTTTGCTGGGAAAGAATGTAAAGGTTTCATATTGTTTTCAACCCATTAAAAATCCCATATTGTTAGAAGAACTATAACAAAAGCAATACAATATTGACTACCAATCCTCATGCCCAGGGGCTATTTAGGTGTATCAAACAAACTATCTAGACAATGTTGATAATATCACAAAATATCTTGTGGGTAGCAATGCTGGAGCTAATTACTTAACATTGATAACTCAAATATATCAACTTTAAAAATAAAATTTATTATACGTTTAATAGAGAGCTTCACTATTTTTGTGAGCTTCATAAGTTCTCATTATGACCACAGGTTTTAAAATCAGGACTTCTCTAGGTCTGTTCAACTGATATGATTATCCTCAGGTAAGGCCGTCCTGAAGTTCTTTGACTTCCATATAGTTTACATTTAGAATCAAGGAAGCAAGTGTAATACACTGGAGATTCTGGCTTTGGAATGAGAAGATACTATTTTCTAATTGTATAATCGCCATTCTTCAACTCCAAAATGAAGAGTTTGACTAGATAACCCTGGACTTCCCTTCCATCTCTAAATCTATAATCCTATGATCTTTATCTGTGAATTTGGGCTCTGTTCTCCATAAGCCCAAATTCAGAAATTATTTCCAAATTGAAGAAGCTCAGAGTAACAATAATAACCTAAACACCTTCTAGTGGCAGTTGTGGGTCACTGAACATACAGGATTACTACATGTTCACTTATACTTAAACTTGTTTCACATGTTTCTCTTCTGAAATTGCTCCTTGAAAGGTCATCAATGACCTCCGAAACTGCAAATCAGATATATGACCCTAATGACTACTGTCCTTCTCTTGATGACTGTCCTCTACCATGGTTTTGGAAATATCACACTTTTGCTGGCTCACCATCATCATGGACCAATGGTCTTGCAACCTAGCATACCTGTTCTGTGGAAAGGTTGGTCAGATCAGAGACTTAGAATTGGAAGGGACCTTTGAAATCATCTCATTCAAATGGACAGAAATAACTACACCCAGAGAAGGAACACTGGGAAGTGAATGTAAATTGTTAGCACTACTGTCTATCTACCCAGGTTACTTATACCTTCGGAAGCTAATACTTAATGTGCAACAAGAAAATGGTATTTACACACATATATTGTATCTAGGTTATATTGTAACACATGTAAAATGTATGGGATTACCTGCCATGGGGGGGAGGGAGTGGAGGGAGGGAGGGGATAATTTGGAAAAATGAATAAAAAAAAAAAAAGAAAGAAATCATCTCATTCAGCTTTGGGATTCTGCCATCTCTGGGCATTAATGGAGTCTCAGGGCAGAAGGGTGAGCTAAAGCATACAGGAGGGACCATAGGTAGCAGTAGCATTTGTGAGACATTTGCTGGGGGCCGTGGTCATGGCTCAGGGGTGGAGGGGAATATCTGAAGTTAGGCCCCTGATGGAACTAAGAAAACAATAGCACTAGAAAGTTGAAGCCTCAGACATTATTCCCACACTAGGGGACTAGTAGGGACTAGTAGGCTAGAGCCTGTCTTTAATATAAAGTTACAAGATAAGAAATAAGCTGCTGCTGCTGCTGATGATGATGATGATGATGATGATGATGACAAGTTAACAAAAAAACAAGGAATCTGACCATAGCTAGTTATCATGGTGATATAGAAGATATGAATTCAAACTCAAAAGAAGAAAGCAAAGCTAAAATAGCCATTTCTATTTCAAAGAAAAAAACCAAAATGGTCACATGCCTATAAAGAGTTTTTGGAAGAGCTTAAAAAGAACTTTAGAAATCAAATAAGAGGGGTTAGGGAAAAATTAGGGGAAAAATAAAAATAAGGTAACAAAATCAAGAAAATCATGAAAAGAAAATCAACCAATTGGAAAGAGATCCAAAAACTTGTAGAAGAAAATAATTTCTTAAAAATAGAATTTATAAAGGGAAAGCTAATAACTTTATAACATACCAAGAAATAATAAAACAAGATCAAAAGAAGGAAAAAAATAGAGGAAAATGTAAAATATTGTATTTTTAAAAATGACCTGGAGTATACTTTAACAACAATACTATATTTTCAACAATGAGATGAACCAAATCAGTTCTAATAGAGCAGTAATGAACTGAACCAGCTACACCCAGCGGGACAACTCTGGGAGATGACTATGAACCACTACATAGAATTCCCAATCCCTCTAATTTTGTCCATCTGAATTTTGGATTTCCTTCACAGGCTAATTTTACACTATTTCAAAGTCCGATTTTTTTTGTTCAGCAAAACAACTGTTTGGTCATGTATACATATATTGTATTTAAATTTTTTTTTTCAGAGGCTGGGGTTAAGTGACTTGCCCAGGGTCACACAGCTAGGAAGTATTAAGTGTCTGAGACCAGATTTGAATGCTGGTCCTCCTGAATTCAGGGCTGGTGCTCTATTCACTGTGCCACCTAGCTTCCCCTTATTGTATTTAATTTATACTTTAACATATTGAACATGTATTGGTCAACCTGCCATCTTGGGGGAGGGGGGGAAGGAGGGGAAAAATTAGAAACAAAGGTTTGGCAATTGTCAATGTTGTAAAATTACCCATGCATATATCTGGTAAATAAAGACAATTTAAAATAATTTTTAAAAAGAAAAGAAAAGAAAAAGAAAAAAAAATGACCTGGAGAAAAAAACTAAGAGTTCAGAACTTAAAATGTAACCCCAAAATTTTTAATGAAAAAAAAAGAAAAAAATATACTTAGCAGTTATTAGTTCGGGTTATTAGTATTTATGTATGTATCTAATGACCCTCCAAATTATAATCTCAATGAGGGCAAAGACTGTGCTTTACTAAAATTTTTATCTTTCCCTAATGCTTTGCTCTATTTTCTGTATATAGTGTATATTAAGTATGAAATTAGTTGAACTGAAATACACTAATTGAACTGAAATATATTAACCAATTGATTAATAAGATTTTTTCTAGAGTAATAATAGTTGCCAGGTACTGAGTTAGTTAATTCATAGGGATAAGAAGGCAAAAAAAAAAGAGAAATAGTTCTTTTTAAGGAAATTATATTCTATTGGAAACAAATACAGACATACTACAAAATAACAATTCATTCATTTAACCAGAATATATTAACCAGAACTATGCTAGATCCTGGGGACACAAAAGCAGAAATGAATTACTCCTGCACTCTGGGAATTTATAATCTATTGGGAGAGAACAATATGGGCAAGAAAAGCAAATACAAACAATATGAACAAAGCAGATTTTAAAAATTTTCAAAATGGGGAAAGAATGAGCAACTGGGAGGATTAAGATAAGTCCCTTGTAGATGGGGGTAATTAAGTTGATCTTTGAAGGAATAGGACAGACATTTTTTAATGTCCTTTTTTTTGGAGGGGGGGTAAATGGATGTTTTTGAATGTCTTTTGAAGGAATAAAGATGGACAGCTAGGTGCTACCATAGTGCATAGAATGCTGGCCTAGAGTCAGGGAGATTCATCTTCCTGAATTCAAATCTGACCTCAGACATTTATTAGCTTTGTGAACTCACTCAGGTTTCCTCAGTTCTTCCTCTGTAAAATGAACTGGAGAAGGAAATGGCAAACTACTCCAGTATCCTTGCCAAGAAAACTCTCAATGGGGTCATGAAGAGTTGTACCAAATAATAACAATAAGGGATCTTAAGAAGTAAAGGTGACAAGAGAGTGCATTTCAGGTATGGGGGACAGTTTTTGCAAAAATTTAGAAATGGGAAATAGAAGAGAAAAAAAGAAGGAAAGAAGGAAGGAAGAGAGAGAGAGAAAAAGAAAGAAAGAAAGAAAGAAAGAAAGAAAGAAAGAAAGAAAGAAAGAAAGAAAGAAAGAAAGAAAGAAAGAAAGAAAGAAAGAAAGAAAGAAAGAAAGAAAGAAAGAAAGAAAGAAACGAAAGAAAGAAAAGAAAGGTAAATAGATAGATGCCTTAATATATTGAATAGCTTTCCTGAAAACAGCAGTAGTTCCTATTCTCAGAACAGGGATGAAACCTTATATGCTGCTGACTCCCAAATGTGGGTTTCTGAAGGAAACCCACATTACACACCAGAGAGTGAATTTTTCTGTCTTTATAGTGCCCTATTTATTTAAAATTGATTCAACTTGGGCTCCAAAAATCAATTTCTGCTGAACTAGAGGGGGAAAAAAACACATCACCATTACCAGGGAAAATGTCAGTTTCCGTGTTGATATGTCTAAATCTAAGGAAGATCAAATGGGAAAGAAGAAGGAAAAAAAAAAAGTAACAAGAAAGGAATAAGCAAAGCCTGGAACTTGGTAGGATCTTTTAAAAAAAATTGGAGCTACTTATTTGCTTTCTTCTCTCAGGTCTTTGATGTAAAGAAAATCATTCTTGATAGAGATTTTGCAGTTTTCTAGCTATTTCTGCTTAGGAGTCTACCTGGAATATCATTCTAAACTCCAGGAAAACATTTGTAAATTTTTCTTCTTTATTTTGTAAAAAGCCTTCCACATCTACATTTACCATGAACTTCTTGAATTTTTTTTCCAAAGAAGAGAAGAAACTGAAGTATATTCTTAGAAGTAATTCTCATATCTTTTTCTAAGTTTGGATTTCAGCCAGGATGAGAAATTATCTCCAATTTATCCTAAATATATCTTATTTATACACAGTTATTTGCTGATTGTCTAGGTCAATGATTGTCCAAAGTATGGGCCAGAAAATCCTGGGAGTCTTTGAAACCCTTTCAGGGAATTTACAAATTCAAAATTAGTTTTATTTCTAATATGATAAATATCTATAAATATAAAGCATATAAACAAAATTTCTTTGGACAAAGCCTCAATAATGAGGAACATTCTACAACTTCCTGGGATAACCTAATTCCAAGATTTAACAATATTTTGTTGTTGTGTCTGACTCTTTATGACCTTATTTGAGGTTTGGAAACTGAGGCAAACAGGGTTTGCCCAGGATTGTAGAGGGCAGAACTCTGGAGAAGTAGACTTGAAACAAGTTGTTAACTCAGTGGAATTGATCAGATGATTGTTCTCTAGATCACATATATACTTAGTACTTAGTGTGGTGATGTAATGGTTCCCTAGTTCACACATAATCAGTATGATGTAATGATGTAATTATAATAAAGTATATAAGAGCTAACAAGGAGTGGAAGAGAGGCATTCTATCTTTGACTATCCTTGTGGTGGCTCTGGTGCCTCAGAGGCTGAGATGTGCAGACTGCTGACTGACTGAGACTGCTGGCCCAGATTGGGAGACTGAAGGAGACAATAAACACTTTAGATTTTATTTCTGACTATTCTTGTGGTGATTATTCTGCTGATCTCAAGGCTGGTCCCAAGGCCCTCCAGAAAGCTAGCCAGAACATTACACAGGATCAAATCCAGCAAGATTTGAACTCAGCAAGATAGTTTCCTGACTCCAGACCTTATATCTAATTTTATTTTTTCCTGTTATAGTCAAAACATGCTTCCTCTTATCTTCTATATAAGATGGGAAAAATCTTGCATACTTCTGGTATAGGATTAACATATATGTCTAAAGAATTTTTAGGGCTTCCATTTTCTCTTCTGTAGGTTAATCCAAATTCCTTTAATTTGCTCCCCCACATTGTTTCCTTTCATTGTTTTCATTACTATGGAACTTGAGTAAACTACTTTAACCTCAAATGTCAATTTTTTCATCCATTAAATGGATACAATAATACTTGCAGGACGGACTTAACTAGATTTTGAAGGAACCATTTAGCACACCTTACAGTTCAATAAAAATGAGATCTAGCACTAGCTATTATTATTGATTTTCCATAAATATTCTATTCTTCACATCTCTCTGAAATAGTCAAGCCCCAAAACAGACAGAATCTACGGTATAGAACTAGATCACTAGACATTTGTGTAGTAAGGAAAATGGTCTTTAGTGCTCCCTTTTCCCCAAGGAAAAACAAGAAAAAAAACTAGCCAAGTTTTTGCCTCAAAGATTAATCCATTTAATAGAGAGAAAATCTGATAAACTTATTCATATTTTGTAATGAAATGTTCTGGATATAGTAGGTACTTTATGAATGCTTGTGCAATGAATAAATAAGTCGATGATATCTATCATTCCTCCTACATGTGTCTATAGGTGAAATTACTGGCTTTAGCTTCATGTAGCAGGAGGACCATGACACAATCTGCTTAGTCTGGCTCCCAAGAGTCAACTGTAACATTTTTAATATGAGCATTTATACTTCAGGAATCAGCAATCAGGACTTGATTTTGTTCACTGTCTACACTTACAGAAGAGATGCAGAAAATGTGGCAGACTAAACTTAAAAATATAAAGAGTGTGGTTTTTCTCCCCAGAAAGCTAAGTATGCCAATCTTTGAATAAGAAAAACACCTAAAAATTCAAATATTCCTTGCTAGCAGGAGTTGGACTTAGAATCAATTTTGAGCCTTGATTCTAAAATTTGTTGGCTAAGTAATTGTAAACAAGTTTCTTAAAATCTCTAAATTTCAGTTTCCTTATCTATAAAATGGGTATAATCCTTGCTTTCTATATCTCACATACCAATTGTGAGGAAAGCACTCTATAAACTACAAAACACCAAATAAATGTGGGTTGTTGTTAGCATTACATAAAAATGAGCTATTATATATTATATATACTATTATGCATCCTTGTTTCAGGTTTTGCTTTGTTGCTATTGAGGGATGTTGTCTTTTTTTTTTTTTTTCCTAATACCTACCTTGCCAGCTGCAGAAAGCAAAATAAAACAGTCCTTCATATTCTCTTCACACACCCCTGACCCTGGAGAAATCTCTCCTACGCAGCCACCATCTGTGTGAACCTCATCTTTCATCTAACTTCATAAACAAAAAAATGAGCATCGGAAGGCAGCCATTTGGCACAGTTCTCTGGCGGCTGCTCCTACAAACACTAAGATTGCTGATTTTAAACCCAATCTCTTGATTTTCTATTGAAAGCCCAGACTTGGGCACTTGAACCATCATTTCTTTAAATAAAAAATACCCATCTTGGGCCTGGCATTAACTAAGATGCTAAATTCTTTGAACCCCTAACTTTGAAAATTCAGCATATCCTATAACAAGAACTCATATGATGATGGAATCTCAACAAAGCATCCCTATAACTTTTCAGAATAAAATATCCACTTTTTTTCCTATTTATGCAGTTTCTCCTTATTAGAAGGTAATCCCTTCAAGTCTTTCGTATTTGTATCCCAAGTCCTTAATTTAGTGCCTCTCTCATAAAAATTAGCTTTAGAAATGTTTTATCATTCATTCAATCATTCATAACAAACCCAGAAAGTAGATAAGGCAAATAGTTATTCCTTCCACATCATAACTTTCCCCACCATGGTTTCAAAATATGGCTTGTCAACATAAGAAATTAAATGGAATTTGGGGGGAGTTTTTTAGAAGCCATAGACAATATGCAAAGGCCAGTAGATAACACAGAGTTTAAGACCATGATACCTCAAATTTTATAATAAGGTACTGTAAACACCCCATAAAAGAAAAAGAAAAAATTCAGACTTTTCTGGTTTGGAGGGAGGGCCAAAAGTTTTGACAAATATTTTCCAGATCATGAGGCTATTGAGACCCAGTATTAAGCCTAGTTTACAAAGAAGGGGAGTAAGGACTAGAGAGACTTGCTCACTTTCACAAAACTACTGAAGCGGCAAAGTTTGTGTTTCAACCCAAACTTTTCTTACCTCCAAAGTCAGAGTTTCTTACCCTTATGGTGCACTGGCACCTCACTACATAACAATTTTATACTTGGAAAGATTTAACGACCTATTCTTAGTAGATAACATTATCATTCTTACTGATGGGAGAGATCTATAGACACCCCAAAGCCCATAGCTGCCATGTGGGGAAGATATAAGCAGGAAGGAAAGGCAATGAAGCAATTGCTTAGAGATTTGATACTGTTCCGACTCCTAACCCAAGACTTCGATGGCAGTGGAGCAGATCATTGGAGAAGATAGTTATTTGAAAATACCATTCTATTCTTAAAGCTACTGCATTCATCAGCAGAAGGTATTAAGCTTACACTTCCTACTTCAGTCAGATGAAAAACAGTTCTGTTAGCTACAGCTCGGTTAGATGTGAGTTTTGAAACAGAGAACCAGACTCTGCTATGTACTCATATAACCTATGGCCCTTACTTTCCCCCGTGTGAAATGAACTGAAGGATTTCTTAAGCATTTTTTTTTAATCTTTCAGTCTTAGGCAACCTCAGAAGTATTGCCAAGCAGATGCCCCATTGCTTGTTAATGTTAATGCTTTTCTTTCTGAGCTGAAATTCTACAGTTTGAGAACAAAAACTGGAGTATAAACTCATCTTGAAAAAATAGGATCCAAAGCACACTTCCTACATTTCCCCTCGAGTTCATTCCACCCCCAGAGAAGTCAGGCAATGTTTTGTATGCTTTTAGGGCTTTTTTGTGAGGCAATTGGAATTGTGTGATTTACACAGAATCACACAGCTTGTGATTTTTAATTAATAATGCTGGATTTGAACTCAGGTCCTCCTAACTTCAGGGATGGTACTCTATCCACTGCACCATCAATGTTTGGGCTACCTATGATCAGGGAAGTAGAATGTACAGTGAATCTGAAGTTAGAGGACTCAGGTTCAAATCCTGTCTTCAAAATATTAACTATAACTGTGGGCAAATCATAACCTCCCTGGGCCTCAGTTTCCTTATCTCTTAAAAAAAAAGATTAGGGACCTCAGACCCCTTCTAAGTCTATGGTCTTATCATGCTATGAGTGTTATAGTCAGTAAACATTGCAGTGTGCTGGGCACTGTGATAATCAGTGGGGACACACACAAAAAAAGCAAAAGATAGTTCCTGCTTTCAAAGAATTCCCAATCTTATGGGAAAGACAACATTGAAATAAACCCAAACAAACAAACAAACAAAGAATAAAATGAAAATAATCAACTGAGAGAAGGCACTAGTATTAAGGTGGATCAGGAAAGGCTTCTTGTAGAATAAGGGATTTTAGCTGGGACTCCAAGGAAACCTGAGAGGAGAGAAAGTATTCCAGCAGTGAAAGTGTCTGGAGTTTGGAAATGCAGTGCCAAGAGGTCCCAAGGATGGCCATGCATTATCCTTGAGGGTTCCTCCCCCTCTTCCCCAAAACAGACTTCTGTTCCTTTTCATTCTGGGTCATAAAGAAAGGGTGTTAAATGCTCTATGAGAGCTATGACTGGCCAGGACAGAAAGGGTTGGGGGTGGGGAGTGGAAGCAAGGAGCAAGGAAAAGGCAAAGAGACAAGGTGATTTCTTTCGACGCTTCCTTCTTTTTCAATAGAAGGCTTCTTGGTTTTCTCACACACTGACAGGCTTAACTTAATCAAGCCATTTAAGTTCATCTATCACTGTCCACAGCAGCCCTACCACATTCCAGCCTGTCCTGTGGTCACCCACTTTTATGGGGGAAGTGCCTTTGGAATGACTAAGAGCCATCTTTGCCTTTAAATGGCACCTTTAATCTCTGGATCACAGAAGCCCTTTCGAAATGCTTAATTAGGTCTCACAACACATCAGAGGGGCAGGTGCTATTATCCTTCTCGGACAGGTGAGGGAACTGAAACATAGTTTCAGTTTCTTCATCCTTAAAATGAGGGCGTTGACCCAGGATGAACCGATTTTCCCCAGCCCACACAGAGAGCTGATTTCTTCCGTGGGATGTGTGTTGAGTTTCTGGTCCATGTACCCGCTTCTCTCTCTTCCCTCCCTGACCAGTAGGCTGTGCTGCTTCCTTAATTGTCAGAAGGACAGATCACCTGGAGTGAGTTCCATAGTACTGGTTTGCTGAGGAGGAAGGGGAAATTTCAAATGTGTATTTCAGGATCTGAAGTGTATCCGCCCCCCTTTAAAAGAGAACTTGCTTTTCACATTTGTTTCTTAAATCATGGGGAATTTAAAGGGTCTTCTAAATTATTTTTTCCATCTTAATCAAAATAGCCTAAAGAAAGACAATCTTCTAATTTCAGAGAGGACTGGAGAGACTTACATGAACTTAATCTAAGTGAAATAAGAGATCATTGTACATGGCAACAAGATTATACCATGATCAATTCTGATGGACATAGTTATTTTCAACAATGAGGTGACTCGGGCCACTTCGAAGGGTCTTGTGATGAAAAAAGCCATCTACATCCAGAGAAAGGACAGTGGGAACTGATTGTGGATCAAAACATAGCATTTTCACTCTTTTTGTTGTTTGCTTGCATTTTATTTTCTTTTCATTTTTTTTTCCTTTTTGGTATGATTTTTCTTGTGCAGCAAGATAGTTGTGGAAATATGTATAGAAGAATTGTACATGTTTAACATATATTGGGTTACTTGCCAACTGGTGGAGGAGGGAAGAGAGGGAAAAAATTTAGGACACAAAGTTTTATAGGAATGAATGTCAAAAATTATCCATGTACATATTTTGAAAATAAAAAAGCTTTAATTAAAAAAAAAGAAAAACCAATCTTCAAGGGTTGGTGCAAATTATAAAAAAGATCTTTATAAAGGTTAAGAGTGTGTTTGAGCCTCTGGGGGTTGTTTCCTCAGTGGAAATTTTAGACACATCTTTGATGAAATCATGGCTTAGATTGGTTAGCAAAGTGAGAAGTGACAAAGAAGTAGGTCTGTGTCACTAACATTATGTTAGGGACTTGAGAGGAAGTTAAAGATGGGGTAAAGACAGTGCAGAGTTTATTAGTTATGCTTTTTCAGGCCTCAGTTTGGGTACTGTATCAGTTACCCCCTACATTAAGGTGTCAAACTCAAATAGCAATGGATTCCTGAATATATTGACTTAGAAAACCACAAAATAATATTAACTGTGGTGTAATTTCTCAATTACATTTTAATTTGGTTCCAGTCCAGAGTTTTTAGAGTTTGACACTTCAGTCCCAAAAACTATTCTGAATTCTGTCACTGCTTTTGAATATCCATTCTTTCTTGCTGGAAGAGTGTACTTCTATCACACATGTTGAGTCATACATGCAAAAAATATGGTTTTTAACAATAGCAATAATAATCATAAATTTGTTCTGCTCTCAACTAGCTACATAATTTGAGGCAATGATGTCACTACCTTTCTGGGCTTCGTGTCTTCATCTGTAAAGTGAAAAGGTAGGTCCTGAAAAATTAATCAATCAACAAATTTTACTAAACACCTATGATGTGCCAAGCACTGTCATTCCTTCCTCAAGTAGCCTATGTTCTCAAAAGGCACAGACAACATATACAAAGTATTGGCCATGGAAGAAAGTTTTGATCTAGGCAATCATTAGGATTGTATGGGAATCATCTAATAATATATCAAGTTGTGTTTGGATTTGATTATTGTTCTCAGAGCAAGAGGTTGAAATTGAGTAAAAAGGGAGGAGAGGAAGAAGAGAAATGGGATGAGTACATTTGATGAATCTATCTCAATACCATCTCCTTGGGCCTAAGTTTCCCTCTTTATCTGAAAGATGAGGGGGTTGAACTAGATTATCTCTAAGATCACACATTCTAGAACTACAGACCTGTTAGCAAATTTATTTTATACAATAATGCACCTTTCTGAAAGATATGGTATTGTCCTATTAGGAAGCTAGACAATAATTGGCAGAAAGTATTTAAACAAGCTTGATTTTCTCCACTACTACTTATGATATTACTGCTGAAAGAAGATGACCTGACTTAGAATACAGTGACTTGAAGTCTCTGTCACATTTTGCTCAAATATGCCTAAATTCACTTTTGAGTTGTAAATAATACAGTGCATCTTTGTATTTATCTGATTCCAACTGCTTTCTCTTATTATTTCAGAGCAGCTATGTGCTCAATAACTTATGCTTTAAAGAAGGAAAAATTGGAGGGGGGTTAAAGGAGAGATAGAAAATGGGTTGCAAAATTGTTCCCTCATTTTTTCTTTTCTTTTTCCTTCTTTTTTTTTTTTTTTTTTTTTTTTTTTTTTTTTTTTGCTGAGGCAATGGGGTTAAGTGACTTGCCCAGAGTCACACAGCTAGGAAGTGTCTGAGACCAGATTTGAATTCAGGTCCTCCTGACTTCAGGGCTGGTACTCTATCCACTGCACCACCTAGCTGCCTCTTCCCTCATTTTTTCAAAGCTTGTTCTCTATTCAAAGCTGAAGAATTTGGCTTCTGATATGCACAGTAAGTAGCTCACCAAGATTCTACCTGGTACTCAGTTAATTAATGTAACAGCAGGTTCTGCCAGGAGAACACACAATGAAATGAAGAATTAGGACAATTACCTAAATAATTCAGATGAAAATAAATTTCTACTTGAAATTAAGATAAGGGGGCTAGACTCAGTGTTCATATATAGATCTATCCTTCCAATGATTGAGGCAAAATAATGTGATTTTATTTTTAGGTTGGCTTATCTAGATCATAATCTCAATTCATCTCTTCAATTTACATATGATAGCTTATTTGAAAGAAATACTCTTCAGTATCTCATTCAAATGAAACTTAAGAACTTTGTAATACAGTTTTACTTCTCTCCCTTTTCAGGAAATGATCCCTGAGACAGAAATAGCACTATCAGCCTTACAGTAGGTCAACAACCACATTTTTGCTCTGATAATAATGCTTTTTTATATTCCAGAATCAAAGCTAATAAGGTTGAAACATCAGGGTAGAAGGTAGGGTTTTAAGAATAAGGTTCAGAATAGGAGAGCAGACTAGAAAAGAAAAATGTGGGACTGCTGGTCCTGCCTCCTGACTGGGCCCACAGACATGGGCTTCCTAAGGCCTCCCAGGACACAGCAATACAGCTTGTATAAAGTTGACCTTGAGATCACCTGCTTCCTCAGCAGGAACCTTCTCTTACTTTCCCTGTCTCAGTGATAATGAAGTCTTAGCTTGATGAAGAACAACCCCTTATATCCCAGATTCCAGTTCCCTTATTCCTATCTACCTCAACCCTACACCTCCTGCCCTCCAACTCTCTTCACAGATTTGACTGCCTCTTCCATTAGGTACACTAAACATTCTGCTCCAAACAAATGTCATCTCATCTTAAACCACTCCTCTGCTCCCTATCTTCCAAACACTCTCTGAAAGATGACTTTCTTTAGATCACACTTTCCCTGGCTTTCTTTTCTAGTAGGTGTCAAGCATTTTCTCATACTTCCAATTTCACAAGTTATGGTAATGAAGTAAGAAAACTCTGCTTCTTATTGTTATTTCCACACACACGTTCTCGTTTCTCTCTCTCTCTCTCTCTCTCTCTCTCTCTCTCTCTCTCTCTCTCTCTCTCTCTCTCTCTCTCTCTCTCTCTTTTCTTCTCTTCTCTTCTCTCTCTTCTCTTCTCTTCTCTTCTCTTCTCTTCTCTTCTCTTCTCTTCTCTTCTCTTCTCTTCTCTTCTCTTCTCTTCTCTTCTCTTTCTCTCTCTCTCTCTCTCTCTCTCTCTCTCTCTCTCTCTCTCTCTCTCTCTCTCTCTCTCTCTCTCTCTCTCTCTCTCTCTCTCTCTCTCTCTCTCTCTCTCCCTCCATCCCTCCCTCCCCATTACTCAGAAAACTCCTCTCTCTGAAGGTTCATTCTATCCAAATTTATCATCCAATACAGGTCCTGGTGATCATTGTCTTCTGAACCCCAGAACTTTTTTTCCTTAATGAATTTAGTGTTTAACTGATAGTCATTCTCCTCTATTGCCAATTAGTTCCCTCATGTTTACTTAAATAAATGTATACATGCATAGCCAGCCATCCATCCATCTGTCTATCTGTCTTAATATCTACCTATCTAACCATCTACATCCTTCCTTTCTCTTGATGAACCAGCTCAACTCTATGCTATTTTCTACTCTCAAATCTCTTTCTCCTTGGTTTTCTTGCTGATCTTGCTTTGTCAGACCTCAACCATGAATGACTCCTGAAGGAAGAAAGGAAGGAACAAAGGAAGGAAGGAAAGAAAGAAGAAAGAAAGAAAGAAAGAAAGAAAGAAAGAAAGAAAGAAAGAAAGAAAGAAAGAAAGAAAGAAAGAAAGAAAGAAAGAAAGAAAGAAAGAAAGAAAGAAAGAAAGAAAGAAAGAAAGAAAGAAAGAAAGAAAGAAAGAAAGAAAGAAAGAAAGAAAGGAAGGAAGGAAGGAAGGAAGGAAGGAAGGAAGGAAGAAAGAAAGAAAGAAAGAAAGAAAGAAAAAAAGAAAGAAAAGAAAGAAAGAAAGAAAGAAAGAAAGAAAAGAAAGAAAAGAAAGAAAAAAAGAAAGAAAAGAAAGAAAAGAAAGAAAAGAAAGAAAGAAAAGAAAGAAAGAAAGAAAAGAAAGAAAGAAAGAAAAGAAAGAAAGAAAAGAAAGAAAAGAAAGAAAAAGAAAGAAAAAGAAAGAAAAGAAAGCAGAAAAGAAAGAAAGAAATAAATAAAGAAAGAAAGAAAGAAAGAAAGAAAGAAAGAAAGAAAGAAAGAAAGAAAGGTATTAACTGAGACCTTCTTTTTTCCTTCTCATTTCACCCACTTTCCCATTAATCTCCATTATCGCCTTTCATTTCAGTCTCTTAGGAAGAGTTATCCTTTATCCTTTGTCAATATCAACCCTTCTGCAATATACATTGATCTACTCCCATCCTCTCCTGATGATTGCCACTAAAATTATCCATTCCTGTCTAAATTTCTATTTAGAAGTGACTCCTTCCCTGTTGTCTGTAGACATCCTTGTTTCCTCATCCTTAAAAAACTTTATTACAGCCTATTTTTTTCCAGTAGCAATCATCTTATATCTCTTCTCTCCTTCTCAGCTAATTTTTTTCAAGTTCTTCCATTTACTTTCTTCTTAATCTTTTAAACTCTTAGAAATCTAGGTTCTAACCTCATCATCTAATTGAAATATCTCTCTCCAAAGTTACTAATGATCTCTTAACTCCCAAATCAAATGTCCCTTTCTCAGTATTAAACTTTTTGGTGTTTTTAAAATAGCATTTGAAATGGTTGGTTAGCTTCTTCTTCGGGATCTTACCACTATTCTCTCTTGGTTCTCCTAATAACTATGTGACTGTGCTTTCTCACTCTTCTTTGCTAGATTGTTATTCATGATCTGTCCACTAATTGTGGGTATCTGCTTTAAAAAAAAACTTTATTCCCCTCAATTACACATAAATAACACTTTTGTAGGTGTCTCCTAAGTAAGGCTTTGTCCTAGACTCTCAACTTTGTTCCTTCTACATATCTCATCTGGTGATCTCAATAGTTCACATGGGTTCAATTATCATGTCTGTGTTGAGGAGATATACTCAAAGATACAATCCTTAGTTCCCAACCTTCATTTCATTCCAACTTCTCAATCTTGATCACTTCATATATCTAACTAAGTGTCAAATCTTCTCATTTCTACCTCCATATAATCTTTTGTAAATGCCCCCCTTATTCCACTCACAATTAGGTACTTCTCCCTTCTCACTCATATGATAGTAATAGCATCCTGATTGCTCTTCCTACATCTCCACTGCAATCCATTCTCAGTATAGTTATATAAAAATGATTTTCTTGACCATGTAACTTCTCTACTTGATAAACTCCAGTGACTCTCTGCTACCTCTAGAATCAAATATGAATTCTTCTTCTTCTTCTTAGCATTTAAAGCCCTCCACAACTTGGTTTCAACCCACCTTTCCTGTCACACATTATCACACATATACATTAGGGTCCTCCCCAGTTCTGACCTTCTTACTGTTTCTTATACATGATAGTCCATTTTGAATCACCATAATTTTGCTCTGGCTCTCCTGAATGCCTAGAATTCATTCCTTCTTCATCTCCATCTTGTATAATCCCTAGTTTCCTTCAGGGCAGCTAGGTAATGCCGAGTTCAAATTTGATCTAAAACATTTACTAGCTATGTACCTGGACAAATCACTTAATTCTGTTTGCCTCAGTTTCAGCATCCATAAAATGAGGTGGAGAAGGAAATGGCAAGCCAGTTCTGCCAAGAAAACACCAAGTGGGGTTATGAAGAGTCAGACGTGACTGAAATACAACTGAACAACAAATTTCCCTAAGGACTTAGCTCAAAAATTATCTTTAACATGAAGCTTTTCTTTATTTTTACCTTGTCAGTTTCTATGACCTTCTCCTCCCAAATTACTTTTTGTCCATTTTGTTTATACTATTATATACCTGTTTTCTTCTCCAGTTAAATCCCAAGCACCTTGAAATCAGGAACTATTTTATTTATGTCTTTATATGTCCAGTGCCTAGAACAGTACCTAGTACTTTGTAGGCATTCAAAAAAATACTTGTTAGATAGTTCAAATGCAATTTTACTGGTATTTTAAAATTTCATATCATGTACATTTCCCAATGTATCTTCCTTTCTTCTCTCTCCTACAGAGCCAATTTTTATAATAAATATAAAAGAAGTGGGGAGAAAGTTCAGGAAAGTTCAATATATTGAAAGTTGATCATTTTTTGTTCTTTATAATGAAAATTTCTTTTCTTCACTTGGGATGATTGCATTTAATCAAGTGGTAATTGATTATTGAGGTCCTATTGTTCTGTGCACTCTTGGACTAGGTGTTAAGGGGGCCACAAAGAACTATAACAAATGATCTTTGTGGTCATGAAAATTATGATTGTAGTTGAAAGATAAAAAGCACATGAAAAGATTTCTCTAAAGGAAATATAAATTTAAAAAGAAGCAGCAACTATTGTGGATAGAGAGCAGGCTTAGTCCTGCCTATGATTCATCCTGGCTGTGTTAACCCTAAGTGAATCATTTAACCATTCAGTCTCCCAGAAAAGTCTCTGAGACTATTAATTGTAAAGGAAATGCTGCTGATCTGCTATGATAGAAGTTTCCTATACCAATACAATCACTGGGGTTGTCCATAATAAAAAACTAGGTTTAGGTATTCAGTAATGTCAAAGAATAATTCTATCTAAAGCATAAACTTATTCTCATGATAATTTGTATTTTCTGGTATTTCTATAATACTGGGGTAAAAGAATGTACTAAGTTCTCCTGAGCTTTTTTTCTAATGAGCTTCTTTTCAATGGCATGTAAATATGGTTTACAAAGTAACTGATAGCTATTTTCTCATTTGATCCTCACAAGAGTTCTGGGAGTTAAGTACTTTAGATATCATTCACCTGCAGAGAAGGAAAGTGAATTCAGCCTAGTGCAGTGGATAAAGAAAGAGTCAGGAAAACTCATCTTTCTGAGTTCAAATCTAGCTCCAGAAACTTACTAACTGTGTGACTCTGGACAAGTCACTTCACTATGTTTGCCACAATTTCCTCATCTGTAAAAATACCTGGAAAAGGAAATGGGAAATCATTTTATTATCTTTACCATGAAAGCCCTAAACGGGGTCATGAAGAATTGGATATGACTGAAATGACTGAACATTAACAAGGTGCAAAGCTAGATTTGAAATCCAGATCTTAGAAGATAAATGATAGTAAATAATAGTAACAATAAGGAAAAAAAGTTGCTGAAGAGACAGGGAATGATCCTTATTGTATAGACTCATTTGTATTAGACTAATTTAGTACTACTATTTTTTTTCTTCTATCTCAGTGCTATCTTTGAAAATGCTTTCATTCAAAGGATAGAATTTTAAAAGCAAATTCCTAAGGAGTGTCAGGGTTTGGGACCAATTATAAACAATTGCCTTACCTATAAATTTAACAAATCCATTGGTAGAAAGCCAGCTTAACCAACCATACTTAAGGCTCTAAATTAGAAGAAATATTCTGTTCCAAACCAAAATAGTGCCTTAAGCTGTTACTGTTATGTTTTTTCATGATTATCAAACAACAGGGATTTCATTTGCTTCAAACCAATGAGTGTGGGTAGAATTGAAGGCCTGAAATTAATCATCCAGAGAAGTGAATCAATACTATCTGTAAAGAAACAAGATACACCGGGGAACAACAAGGATTCAATTTTGGTAGCAGCAGGGAACCTTTGCCCACGTATATAATTATTATTTAATCAGGTTGGAAGAGAAAGACCTCAAAGTGTCAGCAGCACTTTTTAGTCACTCTAGCCCCTCCCCCTGCTTGGTTTCTTGGACCCTGTGTCTCTTGAGGATGTTCTTTGTTACAGTTCCCTGATTCTACCTCATAGTGTTTTGTGTAAAAAGCATGGTTTGTAGACCCTTTTGCTATTTGGGAGCATTCACTGGGTCCCCATAGAGTATAGAGGCCCTGAATGGAGACAAAAGGACATCTTCTTTTTCTCTTCAGACATTAAAGAATATGAATCCCTTTCAACCTCATTGGTCGATCATTGGTACCTACTACAGTCCTGTCAAAGGGCTGGAAACAAATAGCATCCTTCCCTTAAGTCACTTCTAACAAGTAGAATCGATGCAGAAAGAGACAATTGGGATAACTGGAGTGCATTGGCAAGGTGTTTGGGGCTTTTGTGTTTGTTTTTTTATTTCCTCAGTATTTGGAGTGTAATGTTTTTATTTTCTGTTTATATCTCTTTCATCCCCTGATGTCTTTTTTCTAACCACAGCCTTCCTCTGAAAGGGCTCAAATCATTAGTGAGCTTAACCCATGTAGCTACATGGGTTCCTTCCTCCCTGCCATCTTCCTGGAAATGTAGCTCTGCCGGCATCTGCGCTGCCCACCCCCTCCCCCCAACACCACATCCTCCTTCCTCACAAGTCTGTTCGTTTAAACTTCCCTTTCCCACCGGTGGCTCCTCTTCCACATATGGTTCTCACTAAGTGCGGTGGCACAAGAGTTAACTCAGTTCCTGCATTTAAGTAAAACCATCTTGAAGCTCAAGGAGGCTGTCAGCTGCTGATAAAATGCTAAATGACAACTCATTTTCATTCAGTGGGAAAGGATCATTTAATATTTCATCCCTATCATCTGCTCATTTTCTGCGGCCCACACATGGCATCAAGGCCTCCCCAGGGGATTGCATCAAAGGTGGTGACCTCTAACAAGATGCTGTCTCAGTCCTGTATTACATCCACCTGTAGGGCGGAGGAGTCCTTTCCCTTCTTTGCTAAATGTCCCAATGCTACCCTCTGCTGGGCAAAAGGAACCACTGGTAATTATGGCCTGGGAAAGCTTTCACCCAACAACCATGAAGTTGTTCTCATGCCTTTTATTTTGCATGAAGAAGAAACTTTTGGGAGAAGGAAATTAAAAAAAAAAATCTATTGAAAAGAAAGTGAGAGCAGAGAGAAGGTAGAGATAAATGGGAGCAATTGCAAGGCCGGCTTGACCTCATCTGGATAGTGTTCCTGTGTTCTTCCATTGGCTGGCTCTGCTTTTCCTTACATGGTCAAGATATTCCTCAGAAATGGGGAGATGCTACTAATGAAATTTATCTCCCTAGAAATGTTTTGTGATAGCATGCTTCATCCATTTTGTACCAAAAAGAGGAAAAGTTTCCAAGTGAAAAGGCGTAGAATAATATTTAAAGACAGGAAAGACAAAATGGAGGCTGTCACAGGAGAATGACCTTCCATATTTGTAAATTCAAAATTCCAGTTTCCGATAGTTACTAGGTTTTGTTTTTGTTTTTGTTTTTGTTTTTTCTCCAACATAGCCTCTTTTTATCAATAATCTCTTTTTTCCTGAGCCCAGCAGAGGGCAGAACTGCTCAGTGAGGATATTGGAAAGGGGAGTCATCTGAAGTTGGGTGGACATGGAAAACCTCTAGATTCAGAGGATTTGGCCTTGAATCACTGCTCTGCTTACTATCTGTGATCCTAGACAAGTTCTTGATTTTGGGTTTCAGTAAAATGGTGTGTTTGCACTAGTCTAAGGTTCCTTCCAATTATAAATCCTATGATTCCTATATGTACTTTATTCCATGGAAAACTATGTGGAGGTGAAGAACCGATGTCTGAAATAAACGGTCCTTTATCTCAAAGTTTTTGACCTGAATTTTTCAGGAAATGGTCACTGAGTTAACAAATTGTTCTTCTGGAACTCAGCTATGCATCCCATGTAGCTGAGACTGTCAAATATAAAATGAGGATAATAGCATCTATTTTACCTATCTCACAGGGTCATTGTAAGAATCAAATGGGCTAGCATAGGTAAAGTACTTTGTACTTTAAAAGCTATGTATATACAAGATGTCCCCAAAAATCTTAGTATAAAAGCTTTAATCTGAACTTAAAGTCTTATGTATATACAAGATGTCTCAAAAGTCTTAGTATAGCTTTCATTAAAGTTTTAAACTGTACTAAGACTTTTGGACATGCTGTAAATGTCAGATATGATTTGCAACAGGATTGTGACTACTGGCACATAGTCTTCCACAGGACTTCTAGAATGTATTCACCATGAATGCTCATGGCTTTCTGTCATACATGACCATAGACTTCCTCATCAGAGCCTATCCAGCCTAGTAATCCCTTTACTCAGTGAAAACAAATAAGGATCAATAATTAAAGAGCTTCATTTCCCTCTTTATATAGTAGGAATACAACTCCATGCATCATTATTTTACCTGGAAAAAAGAAAATGCTGTATCATTCATCACTTTCCTTCATGTAACTTCACATATATCATTAGGTAACAGTGGAACTCAGCCACGTCAATTATTTTATAAACTAATGGAGAAGTAGTTACAGTACAGTACAAATTAAAGAACCCTAAGTGAACCCTCCAATTTCCATGGAGATATCTGGGTCTCAACCACTGCCTTTACTCTAATTCTTGTAGAAAATCCAGTTCCATGACCCAATTTACTAACCCAGCACCATACACCTATATGGGAATATGAAATAGATATTAGAGACATACCATTGAAATATCATTTTCAAAAAACAATAAAATCTCAAGTATCCCTTGACATTACATCCTGAAAAAAACTGTCTTCATTGATGGGATGCATCTACTTTACTTGGCTTTGGCCAAAAAGCAAGATTTAATACAATAAGAGCATACCTACGTGGACTTTGATCACGTCCCTTAATTTCACTGGGTCTTAATTTCTCAGGCATAGAATAAAAGAGTTGATCTAAATCTTTAAGCCTATGGATCTATGAGTATAAAATTCAAAGCAGACAAGCTACAGAATGGCCAGGACAACAGAAAGGGTCTGATCTCTGTTTGAATTCAGAAGACTCTGTATAGTTGGAAGGAATTTTGGGAGTTACTGATTCAACTCCTGATCCAAATAGAAAGCTCCTCTGCAACATCTTCCAAATAAGTGGTCATCCAGTCTTTTACCTGTGTCAGGAACAGATAACAATAGTCATCAATAAATATCCTGTTTTAGTGGGACTTTTTTTGTAGTAATATGAATCAACTTCTGGTCTTATATTTTGTATATTCCTATATATACACTTATGCACATATTATGCATAAATATACACATATGTATTATATGCATAGCTGTATATACATATATATTGACATGTATCTACAAATGTGAAGGCATGTGTAGACTTATGTTATCTTTTCTGGCTAGACTGAAATCTCTTTAAGGAGTACTACTGTCCTTTGTTTTTGTATATTCCTGTGCTTAGCACAATGTCTGGAAAACAGTGGGTGTTTAATAATTGCTTGTTGATCTACTGATTGATTGATTGATTGATACAAGGTTCGAGAATCACAGACTTTCATAGAAACTCGAATATTGTTGTACATCAGCTGAATTTCAAATCAATGTTCCAAATTATTTGCACCATAAAAAATTTTTTTTGGCATGTTTCCTTTGTGTTAAGGAAAGACAATCATGTGCATGATCTTGCCACCTGCATGGCTAAATAGAAGCGGAATTGTGTATCACTCCTCTCTGGTGAAATCAAATGCCTCAATTCACATTTTATGGAAGAAGTACATCTTGCAATCCTGAGTCATCCTCTTCAATATCATTTTACTTCTGGGAATGAGGCATTGTGTTTCATAAAGAATACTCAACTGTCACCATCACTCAGCAGAGTAACCCAGCCCCGTACTTCCCTGGGGGTCCAGGAGCCTTGTGTTTGAAATTGTTTGAGCAAAACTCTAGCCTATAGTCTCTCATCAGAAATGCAAGACCTGGTCATGAGATTTCTCATTACTAAATGATCCAAGAAGACGTGTTGTTTTCCTAATGAAAATTGTCAGCTGAGCCATAGCTCTTTAACTCTAGAATGAAAGGCTCCAGGAGGCAGGGTTTCTATAACCAAGGTGATAGCCCAAGCATGACTTTGCCTTGCACCCTAATGAACTTTTCTGGGGTAACAGTGCTTACATTGGACCCCAATGCCTAAGAGCCAGGTTTGTTACATTTTACCCCATTGACAGGGTTCTCCATTATACTTATTGAATGGACACTTTGAAAGTGTCTTAACTCTCTGCCTCATCTCTTGTCTACTTAAGCCCCCATCAATTGTGTTCCTTTAATGTTCTATGCATCTCAGTTCCATTTAATAAATGACAGCCAGATAAACTTTCAAGAAGGAATGTTTATTTAAAAGTGTAACAAGAACAAATGTACAAACATCCCACCATATGAAGGTATAACCCTTCCTCTGTACACAGGTTCAGTCTCTAAAGAGAAGAAGGGATTAATATTTATAGCTTAACTCATTTCCTACATAGAATTAATCCTACCAAGTTCCAAGTCCAAAGTTTCCTTGGACTCACTTCTCAGAATTCTGGCTTCTCAGGTCCTGCCTGCTGGGTTGACAACAATATACAGCCTGGAATTCTACCTCCAAGGTTGTCTCAAGCTCCCAAGTCTAAGTACTCTAGGCACCCATCTGTGCCTCAAACTGAAAATGTCAAAAGATACAGATCAAAATCCCATGCCTGATTCTCAGGGCCTTGAGTCCTAAAAAAGAAAGAAGGAAGCGAAGTAGCAACTTCCCCACCTCAATTCAATTCATGATATCCATGCTGTAGGCAAACTTCATTCCCCAATGGAAAGAGACAAACAGACAGACAGACAGAGGCAGAGACAGAACAGAAAAAAGATAGAGAAAGACAGAGCGTGAGAGAGACAGTGACAAAGAGAGAGTGAGAGAGACAGAGACAGAGACAGAGAGAGAGAGACAGAGACAGAGAGAGAGACAGAGGCAAAGTGACAGAGAGACAGACAGGCAGAAATTGTCTTCATCTGGCAATTTTAAAGACAGAGCCCATTCTTGTTATGTAGTCAGTAAACTGATCCCAGACACTGATAATATAGTAGGTCAATGCAGGATAATTTCTCTCAGAAGTAAGCCTTGCTGTCTCTCACATGAATACCTCTATTTTGGGCGAACTGAGCATGTATCATAGAATATATGAGTCCTAGGGTAAGTGGTAAAATTAGATTTCATATTTTTTAAAAAAACCTACTTCCTTAAGTTTTTCTAAATACTTTTCAGTCTTCTATACATCCTCCCAAATGCTCTAATTAAGGAACCTTGGAGGTTATGTGGCCAACCTTCCCATCTTATACAGGAAGAAATTGGGGTCCTCCAGGGAAACACTTATATCATTTGCTCAAAGTCACACAGATAGTGAGCTTCCAAGAGGAGATTGAAGCCTAAATCCTCCATTTCCAGATTCAGCATATTCTTCACCAAACCACTTTTCTTGTGCATTTTTTCTCATAGGGATTCTCTACTCATACCTCATCTATTCATCCCCAAGTTCTTCATTCCCTCTCTCTTCTGTATTTTTGAGCTCCTCAATAGGCATCACTGACACCAACTGCCTGACGTCATTTGCTATCTCTCCTCTAAGGGGAAACAGGTAAATAAGGCATCTAGCCTATCCATTTAGCCCTTGGCTTTTATTCCTTGTTGTCTGTTTGTTTGTCTTTGTGTTCATTTGTTTACATGTTAAATCAAATCAATCAAAATTAAGGTCCATTATTTTGCATTTAAAGTTTTTCACAATCTGGCTCCTTTCTCCATTTTAGTCTTTTAGTGCATTTCTTCCTTCCACACACTCTGATCTAGTCTTACTGGTTTAATTGCTGTTCCTTTCACAAGCCACACCTATCATCATTTCTTTGCCTAGAATGTTCTTCATGACTAACCTCAGATTCAACTCAAGTACCAACTCCTGAAGGTGGCTTTTTTCCATTTCCTCAGCTATTATTTTCTTTCCCTCTAAGACCAACTTCTGTCTATCATGTGTTTATTTATGCATGCTTATTTGTGTTTGTGTGGCTCCCTCCACTAGAAGATAAGTTTCTTGAGAACAGAAATTGTTTTTCTTTTTTCTTGGCATCCCCAATGTTTGACACAAAATCCCTAACGAATGTCAATTGATTGATAAATCTGATGGAAAAGAACACTTGAAATCATTTTCAATGAGATAAAATTCAAAGGCTATTAGGGTTTGGAAGTCTAATCTATCCTAGTGAGGCCCATTCCTGCCTTGCTCTGGCTCTTCCTAGCTATGTGTGTAACTAGTCACATCACCTTTCTGAGCTCATTTCCTCATCTGTAAAATGGGGCTAATAATATTTATATTACCTATTAGCATAAATTTGTTGTTGGGGGCAGGAGTTTATAAAACTTAATGTTTCATAAATGTGAACTATTATTATGATTAAGTAATTATAAGTCATTTGTTTAATAATTTCCTGATAATTTGTATTGGGGTTTTCATAGGTAAGAAAACAAAAGTATAAGAAGTTATATACAATTTGCTAAAAAAATGTACATGTCAAAGATTTTAATATCAAAATAAATCCCAAGAACATTGTATTCCTATAGTTTTTATTTTCTGTGGGTAATTTGAGCAGCTGAAGATGGAGCTCATCTTAAACTAAGGCTAAACACTGATCCCTGAGGAGAACCATTGGAAACCTCCTTCCAAGATGGCACCAAACAATTAGCAATTTTTCTTCTGGTTCAGACATTGTCACTTCTGAATTTATCTTACCACATTATTCAATTATTGCTCCATCTTCTGAAGTGTTCTTACCATGAAATGTCCCTCTGCCTTGCAGGCCCCCCTTCTCCTATTGGTAAATTCTTCCTGGAGCTTCTATTTGGAAGAGAGATCCAGACCAGTCAAGCTTCTTTCCCATCATCCTCTCACTGGACATGATGACTCTTGTATAGGTATATCCCTTCTTCTCACTTTTCAACTCTGCTGTGAATATTATCTTCTCCCATTATAATATAAATTTCTGGAAGGTAGGAATTTTTTTTTTCTTTTCTTCGTGTACTTATATTCCTAGTGTACATAGTAAACACTTAGTACTTGCTTGTTGCTTGTCTTTACTCAATCAACATATTCCCATATTTTCCATAATAATATCATGAGAGATTTCATCAAATGTTTTATTTAAATCTTGATAAGGTATATTTTCAACATCCCTCTGCTCCAGCAGTTTCATGCTCAACACTAATAGATCTGTGATCTCATAGGAACTCCCCCAACAAAGCAAATCATACTCTCTTCACATACATACACACACACACACACACACACACACACACACACACACACACATACACATCCATGCTTGCCCATCTTCTGCAATTCTTGATCATATGCTTCAAAAAGTTCACCACAAGAAATTGATCCAATATGCTGAAGATCTTCCTTTTCAATCAATTGGCATTTCTTGATCTTCTAAAGTGATCAGTCTACCTACTATCATTCTTATTCATTTCATTGATGACATTCTTTACTCCTGTTCTTCTTCAGAGTACCTCATAGATTATATGTTGCAGTCTAATCTTTCCTACCATTTGGGGTCAATAGTATGACACTAACAATTGTTTATATTGAAAAGCTAGGACTTTACTTTTATGGGAAGTAAAAGTGCTTTACAATTTCTGAAGGCAATCCAGCCAGTTCTCTTCTTTCTTAAAGACTCTGATCCTAGCTCATTGCCCATCTGAATTATCTATTTCAGATGTATAGATGATAGATAGATAGATATACATATGTGTGTGAATACACACACACACACACACACACTCTTGGACAAGCTCTATTTGGTGTCCATTCAAATACATCTTGAGATCTGGGCAATAAGCATTCTCCATACATTTGGCCTTTCATGTGTGGATTAACAAACTAAATCCTGTCTTAATCCTTAGAATTCTCTTTCGAGGAGGCTCTCAGATGCCTTGAGGCTTAGAGCAATCAACACAAGATTGTCTACAAAAGAAGAGGAGGATCTAAGGGACTTCACCATCCATAAGGAATCCTTCTGGGACCAAAATTCTTCACAGAATCTCCTCCATCATAGAGATAGTTTCATTAATCAAAAAACTGATTTTGCCTGCTATGTGCCAGGCACTGTTAGAAATATAAATACAAAGAAAGAAAGAAAGAAAGAAATCCTTACTTGCAAGAAATTTTTATTCGGACAAGATTAATAACAATGAAGATAAAAAACAAGTATAAAGAAAATAAATATACAGTAGTTTAAAAATTATTTTGAGAAAAGCAATAGCATTTAAGAAGATCAGAAAATGTTTGATGTACAATATGCTACTTGATCTGTGTTTTGAAGAAAAAGAAAAGCTTCTAAGTAGAGGTAAAGAAAGCAATGCCTTCAAATGCAAGGTCACTGAGATAAGAGATGGAGTATAATATCTGAGGAACAAAGGTTAACAGAATGCATGGATTTAGAGTGAGGAGTCAGGTGGTAATATTCAATGAACAAAGCTGGAAAGATATATTGAACCAAAATAATGAAGAAATTTAAAAGTTAAAAAAAAGGAGGGGAATGCACTGAAGTAGGAAGAGACTTGAAGGCTGTTGCAATAATCTAGGTGAGAAGTGCTAAGTACAAAAACAAAGATGAGTACCAAAAAATCATCACATGGGAGAAAAGTTGTGGCAGATGAAGCAGCAAGATTTGAAAACTCTACATGTGGGATGGGAGAGTAATGATTTAAGGATAGCAATCAACTAGCACAACTGGGAAAATGGGAGTACTAATAGTTCTTTTGACAAAAATGAGGATGTTTGGAAAGAGATAATTTTTAGGGAAAGATAAGTTTGTTTTGGACACAATTAATTTGAAATGTCTCTGATACATTCAATTTGAAATGTTCATTAGATAATTGGTAAAGTAAGATAGAAGCTCAGTAGAGAGATTGGGGCTGGCAACATAGATTTGAGAGTTATAGGCATACAAATGCTAATTAAGTCAAAGAGCAAAGAGCTTAGAACAGTTTTGGAGAACAGCCACTGTTAAATAAGGGATATTATCTGGAAGATGAGCCAGCAAAGGGGATCATTAATAAATAGTTAGTAAAAGGAGAACCAAAAAGAATAGTGTTATGAAAATCCAGAAAGGAGATTGTTAGGTTCTTACTAAGTGTTAATGAGATAATGAGACAACAGTTCTCTACAGGAAGAAGAATCTGTCCGAGAGATTTGAGTTGACACAGCAGATCTCCTCCCAGAGAGCGATCGGCAGCTTCTGGAGACAACAGCACGCTACAGGAGATAATATCCTGGAGGAGAGTATGATCAACAGTATCAAATGTAGATCCATTGTTGAATTTCACTAGTGAAAACCTCCTTGTTCCCTACTATTAAATACCCTTACTGAGGGTATATAGATGACTCTCATAAAGATTTTTTATAGATTATAGAGTACCCATATAGATCAATAGTTACTGATATTCTCTCAACTTTAGTATTAATAAGATTTAAGATTTTCCCACACATTTGGTATCTTTCCATCCCTTAGGTGCCTTGTATATTGCTTCTCCAATGCCTCATAATTGTACATTTCTAAATGTATGATTTAATCTCTCATTAAAATTTAATCTTATTCCCACTCTCTGTTCTCTTAGTGTCATTTCTAGCTCCTTGAAAAGCATCTCAAGGAGCGTAATAGTAGGATCCAGGTGTGGTGATTTCACTATTCTTAGTGGAGAAAACAATTTCTTAAAATGTTTTTTTTTTCTTCAAATCTTTTCCATTTATTTTCTGTTTATTATTAAGATGAAATGACTTACCCAGAATCTCATAGCCAGTATGTAGATAAGTCACGAATCTAAGTAGTCTTTCTGACTCAAAGGATAACCATTTAACCACTCTACCATACTACTCTTCTATACATTCATATGAGATACCAAGTCACAGTATATCTTTGGAAAGATCGAACTGTATGATTCAAAACCTCTTTGTATTGTTCACAGATTTGTGAATGAATATGACATAATGTTGTGCTATACATCTGTTCATTCAATTTATAATGATTGAAAATCTATTGATTGCCTGGTATTATTTCAGGTGAATTTTATATGCACAAGGACATAAACTGTTCATATTATTTCACTGAATATACTGACCTCTGGTGGACCATGATAAAGCATAAGATCTTTTAGGTCTTCAAGTCAATTGATTAATATATTGATTGATATTTTCAAATATAATGTTTATGACAGATTTTAAAAATTATCAGCTATTTTTTTAACATTAAAAACATATTAAGTATACTTCATCCCAAACTAAAAAATTCAACATTAATATGAGGGCTTAGAATGGAGCAACACAGAACATAAGAGATATTACTCTGATAATCTCTTGTACTCCAGATCATATGTGGTCTCAACAAGGCAGGTACTCCCTCCAGTGATATAAATCATATGACCACCCTCCTTCAATGTTGGCTCAAGCTGAACAGTATGTCTTCTTCATAGCAAACTTGGGTCTAGCCAAAGTGATGGGGCCTTCCTCAAATTCTGTTACATATATCAGAAGGGTAAAACATAGCCTGTAGAAAATCCATAACATGCTTGAGTGTTGCTGGAATCAGATTAAAATGTAGTTCCTATTTGATTTTAAAGTGTTGCTGTATCAACAAAATTAAATATACAAATTTGCAATTTTCTAAGTCAATATGCTGCTCACAGGGACCATTATTATGGTTTAGTGGCCCCCATTTATATTTGAATCTGACACTACTGATAGCTATCATTTCTGATACGAATGAATAGCAAGGGAGCTATTGATAAACTATCCCTAGCTCCTGTTATTTAACCAGACTTTTTGGGAGGAGAGAAGAAACATACATTTTTCTTTTCCATTATTTCTCCTATGTTAATTCTTTATTTGTAGAATTTTGCAAGCTGTCCACACCTACCATGTTCCTTACCATTACCTTAGGGATAGTCTTCTTCTCTAGTTCTTCAGAAATTCTAGTATTCCATGTGTACTATACAGAGAATGTAAACTCCTTGAGGTCAGACACTTTGTTTCTCCATAAGCTTAGCAGGTACCTGGTATAACAGGCTTTTAATAACTGTTGGCTAAATTGAAATTAGTTTCATACCACATAATTTTAAAAGTACTCTTGGTTTTCTTTTGTTTGTGTATGTTTTGTGTGTGAAGAAGATGCTTAATGACATTTAAATAACTAGGCAAGTTCCCAAACTCAGTCCTTTCTTTTAGGTGTTCAAGAGTGTTAGCAACCATTTTTAGGGAGTATAGGGAGAGGTATCATGCTTTTCTCCAGTTTGAATCTTCCTCCTGCTTTTAAAATGATTGCTCTATACCTGTCATATAATGAATAATGAATTTCTTTAAGAATTGACTGCAATATAAACAATTTTCAGATGAAGAAATTAAAACCATTTCTCAGTCATATGAAAAAATGTTCTAAATCACTATTGAACAGAGAAATGCAAATTTAGACAATTCTGAGGTACTACTACACACCTTTCAGATTGACTGAGGTGACAAGAAAAAATAATGACATGTGTTTGGAGAGGGTGTGGGAAAACTGGGACATTGATACATTGTTGGTGGAATTGTAAACTGATCCAACCCTTCTAGGAAGCAATATGGAACTATGCCCAAAGGGCTATAAAACTGCATACCCTCTTATCCAGCAGTGTCTCTACTGGGCTGTATCCCAAAGAGATCATAAAAAAGGGAAAATGACCCACATGTGCAAAAAATGTTTGTAGCTGATCTTTTTGTAGTGGAAACTGAGCAGATGCCCATCAGTTGGAAAGTGGTTAAATAAGTTATGGTATATGCATGTTATGGAATATTATTGTGCTATAAGAAATGATAAGCAGAATGATTTCAGAGAGATCTGAAGTGGCTTACATGAACTGATGCTAAGTGAAGTGAGTACAACCAGGAGGATATTGTACACAGCAACAACAAGATTATATACAATGATCAATTCTGATGGAACTCTTTTCAACAGCGAGGTGATTTAGGCTAGTTTCAATGGTCATCTGATAAAGAGAGCCATCTGCACCCAGAGAGAGAACTGTGGGGACTGAATGTGGATCACAATATAGTATTTTCACCTTTTTGGTTGTAGTTTGCTTGCATTTTGTTTTCTTTCTCATTTTTTTTCCTTTTTGATCTAATTTTTCTTGTACAGCCTGATAATTGTGGAAGTACTATAGAAGAATTGCATATGTTTATATTGGATTACTTGCCATGCAGGGGAGAGAGTGGGGAGAAGAGAAGGAGAAAAAAAATTTTGAACACAAGGTTTTACTAGGGTGCATGCTGAAAATTATATATATATATGTTTTGAAAATAAAAAGCTTTAAGGGGAAAAAAAAATTACTCCAATTAAGTCAAATAAGACTTCTAGGTACTTGTTTTTTAAAAAGATAAACAATATTTTGCTATTCTATCAGGGATAAATTTTAAAAAGAAATGAAAGGTCTCATTCTAGGCCATCTACCATAGGAATTAGAACCCAAAAATAACATTGCTGTTTGCACCATTGAAAGTAATTAGGCATGCACTCAAAATAGGCGCTCCTCAATCTCTCCAAGCAGAACTTCATTAATCCTGAGGAAAGCTTCTACATTCTCTTGTCTTGTCCAAGATAGATGATGTGATAAATTCTTGTTAAATTATCTAGTAAGTATGAACAAAGAGTTACTATCTATGCAGTTCTATTTAGCTATAAGTAATTCCATGTCACTATCGGTGACTGCCCTATGGTAAACCATATAGCCAATGGATCTGAATGGGGATGTCAGGCAAGAGGGTCTCCACTATTGCATTTTCTAGTAACTTAACTGTTCTTTCAGCAAGGTCCAAGCCTATGATGAAAGTTCTTTTTAACCTGACAAGGATTTATATAAGGTACCTGTACTACAGGTAAGCCTCTGTGATAGGCTTTGAAGAAACAAAGATAGATGGGACACAGATACTACTCTCAAGGACTTTATAATCTACGGGGGGCTCAGCACTAAAAGCCATAGCACCTGCTCTCCCTTCTCAAAAATATTGGAAAGATCTCTGCAGCTTTTAAATCAAATATACTATACTAGACTTCCCTATGTGCCAGGACATATAGCAGTAGAACTTCAAGCCATATCACATTAATTAACAGTGACCCATTTTCTTCATCTCGTACAATCCTCATCTTCCTTCAATATGCAACTAGAGTGCTATGTTCTAATGAAGCCTTCCCTGATTCTCTTATGTATACACTTGAGAATGGTTGATCCCTACAGTTGACTATAAGCTCCTTTAGGGCAAGTATAATGTCACTTTCTATTTCTATTTCTACTAATTACTATTGTGTTTGATACATGGTTGGCATATAATTAATGCTTGTTATTATGGATATTATTCTCAGATATCACTGGAGAATAGGCAACCAGAGAGAGGAGAATTGAACAAATTATAACATCTATGAGGACAGAAGTTATAGTTAGAGGAAATGGAAGATAAGCTTGGCCAACTATACAGATTGTTAGGGTAATATTAATTTAAACATCCCAGAAAATAAATTATATAAGAATGATGGTGTAATGGATTAAAAAAAAAAACACTTCCATAGCAATATAGAGTCCTAAGACTTAGGACTGGAAAGGTCCTTATAGACCAGAGGTGGGGAATGTCCAGCCCAGGGGCTATTATTTGCCTGGCCTTGCCGAGGCAACCACAAGTAATAATGAACTGAAAGCTAGGGACAATTCCTACTGCTTGAGTTTTTAAGATGACAATTTTGTATGGCCCATAAATAATGTTATAAATATCCAAATGGCCTTTGACAGAAAAAATGTTCTCCACCCCTTCTGTAGACCATTTATTCCAATTCCTTCATTTTCTTGATGAAAACATTAAGCTTACTATACCATGTAATGCTACGCATTTGAGGAGTTGCAATAATGCTGTCAGATTACTAATGTTCCATCTGTATATAAAAATTTATCTTAAGTATCCAGCTAGTGTGTAGGGAATTTGATTACTAAGAAGTTGTTGAAAAGATAAACTGGTATTCTAATTCTAGTGTCTTTCATCTCATCAATGTGGATATTCCCTCCAAAGATGCAGATCACCTACCTATACTCTTCTTACTCCTATTCTCCCAGTAGTTGCTACTTTGTAACTTCCACAATCCTAGCACACAAGATCATTAATAAATGCATGTTGAATCGAATCCCTTGTGCCAAATGGTCACTTGTTACTAAATCTCTTTCTGATAAACACAAAATATCATTAGCTAATTTTTATCCCAAGGCAAGTAACCTATTATCCAACAACAATAGAATTAGCACACTTTGTTATTGGTTAGCCATAAGAAGACAATAGAAGAGAAATGTTCCAACCTAGGGAGTAGGGAGAGAGAGAAAGGTAAAAAGGGGAGAACTTTGTGATCTATGGACAACTGCTAATAGACAAAATATGGTACAGTAGCTATGAACATACACAAATCAGGTTGAACAAAAATGGGGTAGATTTAAATAATGGGCTATTTTCAAGACTAATCAGCTAGTAATGATGGTGTTGTTTGATTATATGACTAGATTCATTCCCTTCCTCTCCTCCCCAAACAAATTTAGGCATCCATCCAACATGGTCTTGACATTTGAAATTACCAATGGAGGAAAGGCATTATCCATCACTTTCAGCATGTCAAAAGATGACCAGCTCATATTTATCTTTAATTATATATATCTTATTGACTTTCTTCATTCTGATCTTTCATAATTTCTTTTGTGTATTTGTCTGTGTGTGTAATGTGATGCAGCTTGTTCATAGTCTACATGTCCCTCTCCATTGTTCTTTAACTGTTCTTAAATTTAAATACAGAGTTTTAAATTTTCTTTTCTTTGCTGAGACATTTGGGGTTAAAATGGCTTGTCCAGGATCACACAGCTAGTAAGCATGAGGTGAGATTTGAACTCAGCTCCAGCTGACTTCAGGGCTGGTACTCTATCCACTGTGCCACCTAGCTGCCCAAAGTTTTAAATTTTTACCGGTAGCTGTATTTCATTTCTTGAAGCTACTTCTTGACAATGAAAGAATATTAGTATTAATTTAAAGGAAAGTTGAAGTCATAAAAAATGTGAATTTATGATAAGATATTTACCCAGTGGCTATGCTCCCTATACACAAACTGTTGAGAAGGAAAAGGTTTTGCTAGATCTAGTCTAGTTGAATAATCAGATAACAATTGCTAATTAATTGTGGGGTTTTTTTTTTTGAAGCTTTGAAAACATTTTATTTTTTTAATTTTTTAATTAGAGCTTTTTATTTACAAAGCATATGCATGGGTAATTTTTTCCAACATTGACCCTTGAATAACCTTTTGTTCTACATTTTCCCTTTTTTCCCCCCATCCCCTCCCTTAGCTGGCAGGTAGTCAAATACATGTTAAATATGTTGAAATACACATTAGATTCAATATATGTATACATATTTATACAGTTATCTTGTTGCACAAGAAAATCAGATCAAGAAGGAAGAAAAAGAAAAAGTGAGAAAGAAAACAAAACGCAACCAAGTAACAGAGAGAGTGAGAATGCTATGTTGTGGTCCACACTCTGTCCCCATGGTTCTCTCTCTGGGTGTAGATGGCTCTCTTCATAACTGCACAAGTGGAACTGGTTTGAATCATCTCATTGTTGAAGAGAGTCATGTGCATCAGAATTGATCATCGTATAGTCTTGTTGCTGCCTTATACAATGATCTCCTGGTTCTGCTCATTTCACTTAGCATCAGTTCATGTAAGTCTCTCCAAGAATCTGAAATCATCCTGCTGGTCATTTCTTACAGAACAATATACCGCAATTGCTTTAGCTATTCTCCAATTGATGGGCATCCACTCAGTTTTCAGTTTCTTGCCGCTATAAAGAGGGGTGCTACAAACATTTTTGCATATGTGGGTCCCTTTTCCTCCTTTAGGTTCTCTTTAGGGAGAGTTGAGCATATCTTTCTCTAATGTTAGTGGCTAAAAGCCTCATTTTAGTTTGTTCCCCTGAATGTTATCCACCAGTTGTTAATACTCTAATCAACCAGATGTGCAGTGGATAGAGCATCAGGCCTGGAGTCAGAAAGACTCATCTTCTTGAGTTTAAATCTGACCTTAGATACTTGTTAGCTGTGTGATATTGGGCAAGTCCCTTAGCCCTCTTTGTCTCTGTTTCCTTGCCTGTAAAATGAGCTGCAGAAGGAAATGCCAAATCACTCCAGTATCTCTTCCAAGAAAACTCTAAAAAGTATCACAAAGAGTAAGAAATATTGAAATGACTAAACAAAATTCATTTAACCAATTCTTTTAGCCTGTTAAAAGGTCTACCTGCCTCAAACCTCTTTCTTCTCTACTCCATACTTTACTCCTGTCAATTTGATCTTTCTAAGGAGTAGGTCTGACTATATCATTTCCCTATTCAAACAACACCATGGACCAAATATAAAATCCTCTATTTGTCTTTTAAGTCTTCCATAGGCTGGACCTTTTTTCCTTTCCACTCTTCCTATACCTTACCTCCTCCGTTCCCATATACCTTGCGTATTCTGCAATCCAGTAATACTGTTCTCTGCTGTTCTTTGCAAAGGTCATCCCTTCTCCTAAATCCTGGAATTTTTACTTACTGTCCCCATCTCTGGAACTCTCTCTCCCCTTATCCCTTCTTCTTACTTACCCCTGTTCTCTTCAAATCTCAACCAAATTTCCATCTTCTGCTGGAAGGCTTTCCCAATTTCCTTTAGTGCTAGTGTCTTCTTTTTATTGATTTTCTTCCATTTATCTTGTATATATCTTGTTTGTATATGGCTGTTTGCTGGTGTCTCCTGGACTATGCTGCAAATTCCTGTGAGATCATGAAGTATTCCCAGGATGTCTGGCACAGTGCCTGGCAATAAATACTTATTAATTGACAAAATAATATTAATTATGATGAATTAGCAAGTACAGAAATATGAACATTTCCTGTCAACATTTGGAAGCACATTTTCTCCTATACCACTTCATTTCCTGGGGAAAATGGCTTCATGCTTAATACAATTTCTCCATGGCATTCACCCCATCAAGTTCAATTCCAAATTTGACATGGCCCATGGATGCATGAGTCTGCCTCTCTGATTCTCTTAACAGGTCATTCCTTAGGGATTTATTATTAAAACCAGTCTCGAAGGTTCACTCTTAGGACTTCACTCTTCACTATCTGCCTCTAAGACTTTCAGTGTCTTAGTTTCCTTACATCTCAAAGCTCACAAGATCTTAGCCATCTCCAATATTCCTTCATCTAAAAGTAGGAAAGAATGAATACTACAGAGACAATAGCAGGGTAAATACTTTCAGCTTTATGCTTGTTCCAGATAAGAGAAGAACTGAGGTCTCTTCCCAACCCGGAAGCCTATAATAGCAGCTTATCTTTGCTCAAATGTTAACTAGACCCAAAACAGCCCAATCTAAGGGAAAGCTTTGGCTGCTTAATACTTTGTCCATACTAACCAAAGAGGATAGGACATATATGAGTAGATGCTCTGGAACCAATTACAGAATGTCTAAGCACACTCCATAGTCCATATGGGGATTGAATTAGCTAAACATTCCATACCTCCTCATCAGCAACTCATCATCCTACACACACACACACACACACACACACACACACACACACACACACAAATTCACACATACACAAATCAGTTACAGGTATAAAATAGGCCACTTGACTGGGGAAGAAATGGACTTCATTAAAAATGAATCCTTATTTTGAAATTCAGTAATTCCATTCTTATTGATTATGCTGAGGTTTAGTAACAAGTGAGCACATAGGCACATGGGATTCGATTCAATTCAAGAAGCATTTATTAAGTGCCTCTTCTGGATAGAATACTGTGCTGGGCACAGCTGGACTTGCAAAAATTAGATAAGTCACCATTACTACTCCAATGGTGCTTATAAGATGTTGGACAAATATGGTAAATAGTGGTTTTTTGTTTGTTTGTTTGTTTTGTTTTTTTTTTTTTTTTTAAAGAAAGAAAGAAAAAACATGAAAGAATACGATTATGTTTGGTACTATGGAGAAGGCTTTGGACAGGGATTCAAAAGACTGTGTTCTGGTCTTACTTCTGCTCCTTCCTTGTTGTTTCATCTTTAATTAAATCACTAAACTTCTCTGGGCTGTTGATTTCCTAAGGGAGTCAGCGCTGAAGTTTTATAATCATCTAATTATAAGAGATATATTTCATCAACTAACAGGTTTCAAAACATTTGGTATACCTTGAAATATGTGTAAAATAAATTCTATTCTATAAAGGGTTTCTAGTCATTAGCTAGTCTAAGAAACACCAGTATTAATTTCCTTTCTTATCATGTCTGGATTTGAAACAAACTTATCACAGAACAATGAAACAAAATGCATAATTCATATGTTAATATCACATACTAGCGTATATGATAACTGATGAGATTATTCTCCTTCAAAATTATCTCTTCCATTTATTCAGATTAACAGGACTATTACTCACTAATAATTGCCCCAATAGTAATTAAGAGCATTTATGTCATTTTCCTGTGAAGTTAAACTCATGTTTAATATATATAATAGTACCTTATTTTGAGTGTACTCCATGTTCTCACATTAGTACAACTGCTTTATTTACATAGATGTCTTCCATGGCTTTTTTGTAGGAATCCTCAATGTTTATAAGCAGAAAGTAGTTGTAAGAATGAAAAAAGAAACTGAATGATTCCTTTAGTCTTTCCCCAAACTTCTAAACAGGTGGGGCTGAATTTAAATCAGGATAGAAAGAAGTTTCTCCCCAAATCCCTCTATCACATGATCTATTGTTCTTGTAATTGTGTACTTAAAAGGACCTCAAAACCCAAAAGTACCACTCCATCCCCCACCAAGAAGATTTTTTTTCCCACTTAATTGAGGAAAGGAATTTGGTTTAGGGGAAGCAGCAATATTAAAAAAAAAAAAAAAAAAAAAAAAGAGGGAGGATCTAAGGAGAGTTTGGGGATGTTTTTGGTTTGAGTTTTAAGTAAACTCTTATAAACAACAAGTGCTTTGACATTGTCTTTTTTTGTCTAAACTCCAGCTGTATTAAGACATTTCTTTTTTCTTGAGGGGTGGGGTGGGGAGTATGGGATGGGGTAGGGAGGGAGCTTCATCCAAGTCAGGCACAATTACAGCTGTTTCTATTTGCTATTGAACAGCCCTTTTCTGAAAGATGGCTGCTGATCCAAGGACCTAAGGTCTTTAGCTCTAGCAGTCACATAAACAAGGAAAAAGATTTCAAGCCTGAGTAGGGAGAAAATCGACTAAAGAAGTCAGATTCCAATTAAGCATAATGACAAGTACACAATCCCTTTAGAATAAACAGACTCTGTTTACACATGTACAAACTAGGTGCTTTTTTTTTTTTTTAAATCCAGTGCAATACAAAGAAGTAATTACTTGAAAATTTGCTGATCCTCCAGGAAATAATTAATGTCCAATAATTCCTTATGAAGTATTTTGTACATGTTTTGTGGTATCTTGAATAGAAGTAACTGTTGCCATTTTAGTATCCAAGTAGATTTAACCAATTGTTTTCAAGATCTCCATTTCTATTGTGTTTCCTTTACAGCAGTTTGAAAGTACAGACCAAGTTACATTCCTTAATGCTGGAAACAGTGAGCCCACTCATTCTTACCTTCACTAGAAATTATTATTGTCTTATTAATGGCTTTAGTTATTTTAGAAGAGTAATCCTAATCTAGTAAAGAAAAGAATTGGGGTGGGGGAAGGAATAGAAACAAGCTTTGGAATTCACAGTCTCTTTCCCTCTGTGCCTTTGATGTGTAAGAACAAAACATTGTAAAACCCTCTTTAAGAGTCAAATAAGAGTCCATCCCTTTCTTCTTTTTATGTGTTTGGTGCTAAAGGAGTAGGGTTCCTTTTTTGACCAAGCTATTCTTTTCCTTTCCTGCCTGTTCTTTTTCCCCACTCCAGTTTAAGTCTCATACCCCTACAAACCAAGCACTAGAGATGTTCCCATGCACAAATGCCAGTGTCCCAAAAGAACATCTAGTCTCCCTGATTGCTCTGAAAATATGCGGTGGTATCCATTGCCTTTTGAACATATTCTCTGGAGCTTTGAGATATCCAGGTCCCACCTAGGATGTAGCTAAGTCTGTGTAATAAGAATGGGTTACATAGCATCATGAAGTTATACTGTGCAATAATTTTAGAAAAATTTCCTGTAAGTCATTTGTTTATGCAGTCAAAATCATTCTCATTTGGGTGTGAAGAGAAGTGAAATATCTAAAAATGGTGAAGTAATGGGGAAAAACTTTACACCTTTTTAAAAAGTATTTTTCTCATGAGAAACAAAGATAACATTTAGGAAAACAAATTGAAATGTTTAATACTTATTTTTGTGTTCTCTTTTCAAATCTAAAATAACTTAGTTTAGTAACAGAAAAAAAGTCATTTGAATGAAAAATAGTTTACTAAGGTAAATTTAAAAATGTTGATAAATGATAACAAATATAAATTTATGTATTTGCTTTTAAACTTTTAGAATACTGTTTTACCAATTTGTGAGGAGCAAGAAAAACTAAAGAAAAGAAGACATCATCAGCATTACAAGAAAACTCAGAAAATATTTCCTGGAATTGGTATTCACTAAAGTATGAAGCAAATGAAAAAGATGAGAGGAGAAATAGGACATATTTTTAAAATATGTCACTAAATGTGACTTTTGACACATGGAACTGTTGATTTACCAGTCTTACTTTCTGATATTACTATCAACTGTTTCATCTTCTTAGATTTCTTTCACTTCAGAAACTTTTGAAAACTGAAAATTTTTCCGGACTTCAATGTTTTATTCTTTTTCCCCCCATGATTCATTGTATTTCTTGAAGAGCAATGTGAATCTCTATATATAAATGGACTTTTTTTTGTAGCCATGCTGCAGATTATCTATGGAAGCAAGTGAGAAACAAGAGCAATTAGAAGTGCATTACTCTGTCAGATAACTATCTGAGTTCTCAATTCTGAGATATGTAAAAATACCATTCCAATATGGAACATTCTAAAGGGGGGGTAAAGGTCAGATTACCTATAGCCACATTAAAAAAATGTTCCAAATCTCTATTAATTAGAAAATGAAAATTTAAATAATACTGGTATTGTACTTCACACACATCAAAATAGTAAAGAAGACTAAGAAAGAAGAATTATAAATATTGGTATATAATAGGCACTTAATAAATATTTATTGATGGATTTATGACACTGCAGGAAAACAATAAATTATAAGGAAATCTGTGCATTGGTACAATCATTTTAGGATGCATTTAGAATTAAATACAAAAAGTTACTAAATAGCATGTGCTAGACCTTAACTATACCAAAAATAAATTGAAGAAAGAAGGAAATGAACTATCTGTACAGAAATATTTATAACAACTCTTTCTATAGTGCAAAGCAAAAAATTGGGAACTAAAGGAAGGCCCATCAATTGAAGAATATCTGAATAAGTTATGGTATATAAGTGTGGAGAAGTTAAGTGGTTCAGTGCATAGAGTTCCAGACTTGAAGTCAAAAAGATTGATTTTCTTGAGTTCAAATCTGATCTCAGATACTAATTGGGTAATCCTGGCCAAGTCACTTAAGCATGGTTGCCTCAGTTTTCTCATCTGTAAAATGAACTGGAAAAAGAAATGACAAACCATTCCAGTATCTTTGCTAAGAAAAACCAAATGGAGCCATGGAGATTTGACCAAAAAAAAAATGAATGTAGTGGAGTATTTGTGCCATAAGAAATCAAAGACTTTTATGAACTGATGCACATTAAAGTGAGCAGAATCAGAAGAATAATTTATAATATAGCATATCTATTATAAAAGTGAACAATTTTGGCAACATAAGTCAACTAATGAAGAATGAAATGAACGAAAACTGGAGAACAATACATGGAACTAGAGAATTATACACTACTAACTCCATAAAGACAATTTTGAAAATTAAAAAATTGATCAATAAAATGGTCATTTATGATTTCAGAATTCCAGTGATAAAATAGACTATACATGACAGAGAAGGGATGGATTTAGATACAGAGGAGACATACATATACGTTACAAGAGTATGTGTTTGTGTGTATATATATGTATGTGTTTTTTATGTGAGGGAGTATATGTGTATATATATATACGGGCATATATATATGTATATGCATAGACATAAATATACATTTGCATATATAGATTCTATTCCTATATACATATGTGTATATATATATACATATACATACAGATATCTATACCACGTATATGTATATACATATATATACCTATGTATATAAACACACACAAACAAAACACTGCTTCTTCCAGAATATTTGTAGTTGGTAGGTCTTTCCTAATAAGTAAGTGCTGTCTGATATCATCATAATAATTGCAGAAGTAATTTTGTTTAGAATATCTCAGGAGTTTGCCATTGAATCCAGAAAACTTCATCATTTAAATGCTGTAGCCTTTACACTTCTGGGAACCTTAAGATCCTAATTATTTTTCTTTTTTTTTTTTTTTCTCAAGGAACTTCTTTGTTTTCACCCAGTCCTGAAAGAACACTATCCTTCCAGCCCATCAAGTTTTACTGGAATGTTTCACTGTCACTATGTGATTCTTTGCTTTCTTTTCTTCTTGCTTCTTCAAGACTATATTAGCTATGTGGCACCTGTTAAACATTTAAGAACTTCTTTTGTTTCTCTAGAACAGGGATTTCCATCCTTCAGGCTGTGGACCCCTGGGGGACCTGGAAGTTATTGCAAGGAATCCTTGAATCCAGATGCACACTTCAAATTGTCAGTTTGATTTGTATATTTACTAGTCCCAACATCTTCAATTAAGATCTATTCACATAAATATGCAACATGACTTAGACAATACCTCTAGTAGAATGAATGAATAATATTTTGCATTCACAAACATTGCTATTTTTCTCATGTATGTGTGTTCATAGTTGTGCTAAAAATAAAATATAAAATTCACCAAAAAGCATTATTAAATTATAGCTGCATTTTTTTGGTTTTGGTTTTTCTTTTTTTATCAACTAAAAGATTTCCCTAGTTCAAATACTATCATGAAAGGGTCTAGGAAATATTTTTAATCTTACAAAATGACTTGTTATTCAGTCATTTTGGTTTTGTCTGACTTCTTGTGATCCTATTTGAGGTTTTCTTGGCAAAGATATTGGAGTGATTGATACTGGAGTGATGATTTCCAGTTTATTTTACAGATGAGAAAGTTAAGACAAACTGGATTGTTACTTGTTCAGGTTCACTAAGTTTGAGGCCAGATTTCAACTCAGGAAGATAAGTCTTCCTGACTCCAGACCCAGCATTCTATCTACTGTACCATCTATATGCCCTGTTAAAGGGCTACTTATGTTCATAAAGACTGGGGATATGCTTTCAAGAATTTTTGTAATGTCCAACTCTATAACATTCTATAGACTCATGTCCTGTTGTTAATTAGAGTTCTACAACTCCCCTTACTCCCCCCATTCAATTCCCGCCATTTTGAACTCCAATGCTGTTTTCATATGATTTTTCACTATTTTCTAATAGAGCGCATATATTTTTCTAGGTCTAATTAATGTCATCTCCTCCGAGTCAGTTATATCCTGTTTTTCTTTTGCTATATATAAAAAAGCTGAAATGTTCACATTACAAAGCGAATGCTTCTTCTTAAACACTTTTCTCTCCATCTGTATGTATTGGCAAGACAGTGCTTCACTGTATCATAGATTTGGACCTATTTAGTCCAAATTTCATCTATGAACCCTCAATGTGATACAGACTCATTCAAAGAATATCTCTCTACTTGGCAAATGGTAAGATAGTCTTAGAAAAAAAATAGCAAGAAATATTTTAAATTACTTAATATGAGCCAGGCAAAATTCTAAGTGGCAGATTGTTATTTGTCCTTTTTTTCTGGAAGAGGGCCATGACATCAGGAAGGTGATCATCTGACATGCAAGTGAGTTTTTAGTCCCTTCCCTTAAGGAGCTCACATTCTAATGGGAGAAAACAACACAAAAAAGGGAAATGAAAAAGGGGAGAGGAACATACTTGTGCAAGGAAGGAGTGAGGATATGGTGGTGATGTTTGGAGAATTGGAAGTACCTGTGGAAGTTGTGTTGTCTCCCAATTAGAAACCTCTAGAAGGAACTCACCAATGGGAAAATATGATCAGAAAGGTAAAGGGATATTCCAGAGTGAGAAGGACCCAGGTGATGAGAGAAGCTACGGGGTGAGTGAAAGTAAAGATAATATAGTAGAAAGTCCAAAGAATCAGAAGTACATCTCAGAGAGAGAGGATGGGGGAAGGGTCATTTAAAAACTTCCCTTCAATATGCCCTTTCTACATTGAAAATGTCTATCTTTCAAGATTATAATATTTTTCCCATTTCTTTTATTTTTAATTTATGGAATAAAACAAGCATTTTCGTAACATAGTTTAAAAAAAGATGATTTCACATGAAACTGCAAATTTATTGTGTATAATTAGCTATTCTTTTAAATATATACTAATCATATAAATTTCTTCTTTTTTTTCTTTCTTTTTCTCCTCCATCTACCCTGCCTGCTCCAGTGGTAGCTGCCATTAGACACAAATAGATGTGTGTGTGGTATGGGAGGGGTGTGTGTGCGCAAAATTATTCTGTGCATACTTCTATTTATCAGTTCTTTCTCTAGATACTGTGAATATAACTTCTACAGTTAATTTGGATATTATAATAGTCAAAACAACTTATTTGCTCATTCTTTTTTTTTTGCTGAGATAATTGAGGTTAAGTGTCTTGCCTAGGGTCACACAGCTGAGAAGTATTAAGTGTCTGAGGTCAAATTTGAACTCAGGTGCTCTTGACTTCAAGGCTAGTGCTCTATCCACAGTACCATCTAGCTGCCGGATTCAGTCATTCTTAAAACAATGTCACTGCTACTGCACAATGTTTTCTTGGTTCTGCTCATAGTGCTATTTATTTTTCACGCAAGTCCTTCCATGTTTTTCTAAGATAATTTCTTATAACACAGTAGTATCCCATCACAATATAGACTATATTGTTGTTTTTTTTTTAAATTTTTTTTATTATATATATATATATATATATTTTATAATATTATCCCTTGTATTCATTTTTCCAAATTACCCCCCCTCCCTCTATTCCCTCCCCCCGACGACAGGCAATACCATACATTTTACATGTGTTACAATATAGTCTAGGTACAATACATGTGTGTGAATATCATTTTCTTGTTGCACAATAAACATTAGAATCCGAAGGTACATGCAACCTGGGCAGACAGATATTAGTGCTAACAATTTACATTCCCCTCCCAGTGTTTCTTCTCTGGGTGTAGCTACCTCTGTCCATCATTGATCAACTGGAAGTGAGTTGGATCTTCTTTATGTTGAAGATTTCCACTTCCATCAGAATACATCCTCATACAGTATTGTTGTTGAAGTGTACAGTGATCTTCTGGTTCTGCTCATTTCACTCAGCATCAGTTGATTTAAGTCTCTCCAGGCCTCTCTATATTCCTCCTGCTGGTCATTTCTTACCGAGCAATAATATTCCATAACCTTCATATACCACAATTTACCCAACCATTCTCCAACTGATGGACATCCATTCATCTTCCAGTTTCTAGCTACAACAAAAAGAGCTGCCACAAACATTTTGGCACATATATGTTTCTTTCCGCTCTTTAGTATTTCTTTGGGATATAATCCCAGTAGTAGCGCTGCTGGGTCAAAGGGTATGCACAGTTTGATAACTTTTTGGGCATAATTCCAGATTGCTCTCCAGAATGGCTGGATTCTTTCACAACTCCACCAGCAATGTATTAGTGTCCCAATTTCCCCACATCCCCTCCAACATTTGTCATTATTTGTTCCTGTCATCTTAGCCAATCTGACAGGTGTGTAGTGGTATCTCAGAGTGGTAATATAGACTATATTGTAACAATACAAATATAAATGGTAAATATTGTTATTTAGGAATAAACTTTTTGCCAAATATAGACATGTATATATATATATATACATGTATATAAAATTACATATTATTTGATTATTCACTGACATTTTGCTATCACTTTAAGATTTACAAAGTGTTTTATACACTGTCACTCATTTAGTCCTTATAACAACCTTGCCTAGTACATTTCATTTTATAGACAAAGAACAATTAAGATTCAGAAAAGTTACATGCTTCACCCATGATTTTGAAATTATTTTAAGAGTCAAAGTCAACATTCAAACTTGGAAATGCTCTTTCCCTATACTTATCTGAAAACAACATAATAACCTTTGATGTTATGCTGATGTTGTAGAAGGAGGGCTTTGGGATGGAAAATGCTGAGAAGAGTCATTTGCCTACTCTTTAGCATAGTCTTCATTGCAGTCCTCCTCATTTGTACCCACAAAGGATTTCTTAATTATCTCCAGGATACTTCCTACATTCAAGGATGAGTTGAGCCATCCTAAAAGCATTCAAAAATGCATATCTAATTTGACAGTATTTACTCCCCCAGACTACAGAGTTCTATCCTATTCGTTCTTCACTGATTTTCTTCCATGCCATCAGAATGTCTGATTCTCACTCCTTCTATGTTACTCCTTTGTATCACTATTTCAGATAACCACCCCTTTTACTGGCACCCCTACACATTGAGAGTTCTCTCTCTCTTTTTTTTCTCACTAGTTTTCTTCTTTTTTGCCTCTCTTAGCTCCTCTCACTTCCCTCACACTTGTGTTCCTGCAAAATAACTAGCTTTTCATAGGTAGTTTCACCCAATCAGTTATCTTTTCCTTCCATGTGTGAACCTGTCAATTATGGCATATCATGTATAACCTGTGGGAACACTGCTCCCCTCAATTGTTTACTGTTGGCTATACAGGGGCTACTATTTTATTAAGAAAAAACATAGGCTGCCAGACAGATAAATGATAGATAATAATTAGAGAGTTAGATACATATGTATGCATGTGCATGCATGCAGAGATATATAGATACAAAACAGTTCCAAAAAATCAGATTGTAATGAACCACTTTAATGTGCTTTTTTATTTCACCACTGAGATTGGGAAGGATTTTTTGCTCCTAAATATTGGATTCATAGAAGTTTAGTTATAATTATTATACATTAAGAAAATAATGGAGAATGTTACAGGAGATAAAGAACTGCTCTTGGAGTCATTTCTTTTTTTTAAGTTGGCAGTTTATTAAACTCTGAAATAACAAAAATCCAAAACATTGGATTGCATAATCAGGTTTCAAAAAGATCTTTGCATATTAGAAAATTGTCCAGAATAAAAAAGAAAAGAAAAGAAAATTGAATAGGGAGAAATAGAAGAGATTCTTGTACAGTACTTCTGTAAACTTTAAAGTACTATATGAATGAAAATTATTATTATTCTCTTTGTAATATTTGACATTGTCTTCCATTTTTCTGTTCTGAATTCTCAATTTCTCCTGCTATTTTCCTTCTTTCCTTCTTAATATTTTATCTTATTTCCATCCTCTAAATTTAGAGGGCTTTATCCTTGGTCCTCTCCCTTAAAGATTTTATTCAGTCCCATAGCTTCAATTATTGTCTCTAGGCAGAAAGTTCCATATCAATTATACCTAGCTTTGACTTCTTTTTCAGGAGTGGGTCTCACATTTCTTGGAGTCATTTCACTCCCCTCTTCTGATGAATACTGGCTTCTGATTGAGTCTCCCTCAGCAAGTTCCTTAGTTGCCCTGAGGAACTCTCAAATGGCATAAATTATTGTGTGTGGAGTATATTCTGGAGGTAGTGCTATATCTGGTGTGAGAACTCACTGAGCCCTTTTAGGGCTACTCATCCACCTTTGGTGGCTATCTGGCATTTAACTCTCACTCTAGTTCTAAGAAGCTGCAGCATGGTCAGCAGTCAAAACCTGATAAACATCAGCTTGGCAAATGTGCTAAACCAAGTTGAGGCTAACAGATAGAGCTCAGACTCTTTGGTGAGATGGAAGGTGTCTACCCCAAGCATGTAAAGAGTTATCCCTGTAGAATGGGTGAAGGAGAATAATTTGTTCCAATGGCCCTGAAGGCAGATGAAGCTGGCATTGTGAAATGCTTAGAGCTTGATCTGGCACCAAGGACACCAAAGTCATCCACTGCATCCTAGACCATCGCCAGCCATCTTGACTGTTGTCTTATCACTGGACTTTGATGACTCTGGAAGAGAGAGAGTGAGATTAATACTTTTGTGCAACTCTGCCTCACTTAAGTCAAGGTATCACCTCATGATGACATTGGTCCTCTAAAAATAAAGGACAAATGATGACAATGTAGAATAGTTGTCAATTTAAGTTTTTACATTTACATTTGAGAACTTGTAAGGTCGATTTCTTCCCTGGAGTTTTAGTACCTCAATGAAATCATTGGTACACATCCATATGGATGGATGTGTAAATAAGTAAATGTATAAGTGTATATATTTATACCTATATACTAAAATAATATTTTGAATTTGGAAAAAATATATTTTTTACTTTTAAATAATGTAATATTTATTAGTAATGATTATTCTTAACTTTAATAATTACTTTAATAAATAAATAACTTTAAATAAATTATTTATTGCAAGTCCTTTACGAATCTCAAGATGATATGAATAAGATGTGTAATGTTACAATTTCTTTTCAATTTCCTTCTGTTTATCTTTATTCTGAGACTACTGGACAAAGGGGGAAATAACTTTGTTTATTTCATATCTTGGTAAAAAATAAATTATTTCTTCTAAGACTAAGACCTAGTCAACAAATCTAAAACACAGCCACCAACCTTTAGATCAAAAGCCAACTTGAAAATGACCACAAGAAGACATTAAATCCTTTTTTTTGATGTCAAAATAGCAGTGACCTACAGAATCTAAAATCACCAGATATTAGTAACTACATGGCACTATATAGAAATTATCTAGGAATTATAATGATCTAATATTGTAGAAAATTTCATGCAAAAAAATCTTACTTTATAATTCTTAGAAATTATATGCGGAGAATAAAACTGGGGAATTTACTAATTTTTCCCAGTAATGGGGAAGAAGGAAGATGATAGAAATTTTCTTAATTTTTTTTTTCTGGCCCTTCATGTTTTAAAAGCTCAGTATGTCAAGGATCTATTATTTTCATTTAGATATGTAAGTCAACTAGAAAGCACTACAGGAGAGAGAGAGAGAAAGAGAGAGAGAGAGAGAGAGAGAGAGAGAGAGAGAGAGAGAGAGAGAGAGAGAGAGAGAGAGAGAGAGAGAGAGAGAGAGAGAGAGAGAGAGAGAGAGAGAAAACACCCTGGCAATTCTTTTCTGTGGAGAAAAGCAAGCCTTGGGAAGCCCAGAACATTGGTTTCACTAAATGGAGAGCTTTATAAGGACTTGAGGAGAAAAGAAAGGGCAGTACTGGAGTTGCGAGTTCCTTTAGCCAGATGTTACCATGTGTGTATCTTACTACTATCATACTCCAAGTCTGTATCCACTATTCTCAAATACTCTTTGGAAATCTGTGGGAGAATACATAGGAAGAAAAACAGGGAGAAATGTACACAATCAAGTATTCAAGTGGTTATTATATACCTGGTACTGTGCTAAGTAAAAGTTAGGAATACAAGAAAAGAGTTTACATTCTAATGGAAGTAGGAGGAGACAAGATTTATATAAATAGCATACATATAGAATAAATAGAAGTTAATCTTAGATGGGGATAGACAGAGATTCTAAATGTTTATAAGAGTTTAGGTTACCCTGATTTTCCAAAAAAGGGAAGAGACCAGAGTCTAAAAATTATAGGCCAATAAAATTGATTTTTTTTTGGAAAAAATTTAGAACAGATCATTAAAGAGATACTTGGTAAACATCTTAAAAGGAAAGCAGCAGTCATAAAGTATTTAGAATTGGTTGGATTGTTGTCAACTCTAGGCATTCTGTACAAATACAATAGTCTGGGAGAAGTGACCTGATTATGTTTAATAAAGGAATAGGATGGGCTCATTTTAACAATTCCTGGGAATAACCTATTTCAGGGTTTACATTAGTTATTCATAATTTTTCAATCATGTCCAACTCTTTGGGGCCCCATTTGGGGTTTTCTTGGAAAAGATTCGGGAGTGGTTTGCCATTTCCTTCTGCAGCTTTTTTTTACAGATGAGGAAACTAAGAAAAATAAAGTTAACTCATGGAGCTAATCTGTCTGAGGCCAGATATAGATATAGATATATAGGATATAGGAGATATAGGATTAGATCATAATACAATCAGCTGAGTTCAGAACTGGTTAGATGCTCACACTCAAAGAATAGGTATTAATGGGTCAATGCCAAGGTCTATAGTAAGTACCCTCAAGGACTGAACCCATTGGTTCAGTCTTGTTCATAATTTTTTGCCACAAGTGCCCCACTCATCTGATTTGTTGATGATCCACAGTGGGAAGGGATAACTAACACCATGAAAGATATAAGGTCAGCATTCAAAAGGATCTTGATGGATTTGGTGGGTTAAGAACAAATATTGCACTTAGATACCAAAAAAAATCTGCTTCATGCTATATGTGTGATTATTTTCAAAAAGATCTGGGGATTTTTTTAGTGAACCACAAATGTGAGTAAGTTGTTTAATATGGAAGCCAAAAAGCAAATGTGACCAGAAATAAGAAGAGGATTATTTCACTACATATGGACCTTGTAAGACTTCATCTCTGTTCTGTGTTCAGTTCTGGAAAACTACAGTTTAAGGGCCCTAATGAATTAGAGATTATTTATGGAAGAACAACAAGGATGATGAAGATTCTTATAACTGTGACATATAAGGATCTATTGAAGGAAATGGGCAAATTTAACTGCTCTGCTTGGTTTTAATTTTACTATCATCACATCATCATCATCATTATCATCATCTCCTTCACACCACTTCACCCCCTTGTTAATTCCTAGGAAACATCATCATGAAGACTGCTGGGCCTGGAGTCAGGAAGATTCATCTTCCTGATCTCAGACATTACCTGTATGATCCTGGGCAAGTCATTTAAATCTAATTGCCAAGAAAGTAATCTAATTTCCAAAAAGAAAGCTAGAAAAAAAAAGGAGGGAAGAAAGATAGAGGGAGGGAAGAGGGAAGGATGGAGGGAAAGAAGGAGGAAAGGAAAGAGAGAGAGAAAGGAAGAAAAGGAAGAGAAGAAGGGAGGAAGGAAGGAAGGAAGGAAGGAAGGAAGGAAGGAAGGAAGGAAGGAAGGAAGGAAGGAAGGAAGGAAGGAAGGAAGGAAGGATAAATGAATATGAAGGAGGAAGGAAGGAAGAAAAGGAAAAAAGGATGAATGGATATGAAGGAGGAAGGAAGGAAGGAAGGAAGGAAGGAAGGAAGGAAGGAAGGAAGGAAGGAAGGAAGGAAGGAAGGAAGGAAGGAAGGAAAGAAGGAAGGAAGGAAAGAAGAAAAAGAAAAAAAGATGAATGGATATGAAGGAGGAAGGAAAGAAAGAAGAGAAAAAAGAATTTCACAAGAAAAATGTAACTATGCGTCCAAAGTTAGAAATGATGGGATTTGATCCCAAAGAACCAGGGGGCCCAATGTACCTTATGTCATTTCCAAGGATCAAAACTGACACAGAAATATTTATGGTTCAACTTTCTCTTCATTAGCCATGGTGAATGAGACCTACCAAATCTTTTAGCCTGTCCAATTCTGCCACAGTTCTGCCAACTGCAATGATTTCTTAGCACATCCAAGTTTTTTTTTTTTTTTTTTTTGTAACTAGAGACAGGGCACATTTATCTGTGTCCTTACTCTAAAGGCTCAAGAGCTCTAACAAGAGCCCTACAAAAAAATATCTGTCTTCCTGTAAAGACTGTTTTGTGTTTTTGGAGAAATACTGGATTTTTGTTGTTATTGTTTTTGCATTACGGACTTAGGAAAGATTACCAAACTTGAATGATTTAAGGCAGAATTAGAAAAACACTTAGGGTACAGTGACTCAATAAAGACTAGTCAAATCAACTAAAACTAGAAATGTACACTAACACTGTAAGCCTTGAGACACACTATTCAGCTTTCCAAGTTCAAATATATAGGTATAAACAGACATTCACCAAAAGTGTTAGGACTAAAATATAAAGATATAAGATATAAAAAAATTATTAAGAAAATAATAATAATCAAAATTTATATAACACTTTATAAATAGCACATGCCATATGCCAGTGCAGATTAGAAACATAAAGTCTTCTTGATTCCACACCTAGAGTTTTATCTTCTATGCCACACTAGCTGCCCCTAAAATTTAGGCCCCAGAACTGATTTCACATTTTGTCTTGGTTTTATCTTAAATACTTTTTAGAAGTACCAATAGTCTTACTCAATGAATGTGTTTATGAGCATAATGATGAAGCTCTCCCTCCTTTATTTTGATTTTTCATAGAGTTAGAAAAATGAAAATTGTTTGAACAAATTTAAAAGAAAATAGAAATTTAGGACTATGAATGGTTAATTATAAAAACTCAACCAGACAATCAATAACAATAAATCTATCATTCATGAAAATAAAATTTCTTGTTTAACTAGGTTGTTGTTCCTAACATGTGAGAGACATTCATCCCAACAATCCTTTCTAAAGGTCTAGCTCTACTATTTCATACTTAAAAACCAACTTTTCAGGGTGTTGGAGCTTTTTTTTTTTTACATTGTATGCTTTTGATTTCAGTTAATAAATATTATCAGAAGAAATGATGCCCTGGTTTGTAATTTTACAAAATCCAAATAAAAATACAATAATTTGCAGCCTGGAAATTGGAGAGAGGAATGAAAATGCCTCTTATCTAGGTGGATCAATATCCTAAGTTTCCTAAAAGTCCCATAGAGTGCTACAAAGGAACATAATATAAATATGGAATCATAGCACCTAGATTTGAATTCAGCTTAGCTGCTGGTCACTTTAAACTTAGGCTAATTACTTTACCTCTCTGAGCCTCATCTGTAAAGTGACAGGCTTAAAGTTGATGACTTCTATCAATTTCACCTCTAAATTTATGATTCCCACACCCTCCTCTTGTGCCTAAAAGCATTCTTAAACACATCGGATAGGTGCTTCCCAGAAATGTTACCCCAAGTTCAAGGTATTTGTCAGCACTCATCTACTAAAGCTGAAAAGTTCATGAGCCTCCAACAACAATGTGTTCACACAAATAGAACAAATCACAAACATTAAGTAAAATGACAAAAATAAGAAAGGCTACTCCCATACATACACATAAAAAATAAAATCCTGGTAAGTCATAGCGCCATTCTACTGAATACATAGATACTGCAAGACTACATGGTAGATAACTACTAGACTCTTAGCCTGTGTCAGATGAAATTCTACTGAACTGTGTTCTGCTAATACAACTCACCTTAACTTTTATCATATAGTCTTGGCCAGTTAAGCCACCAAAGTCCCAAAATTAACAGACGAAGAAATAAATTACTTAAACAGTCCCATTTTAGAAAAAGAAATAGAACAAGCTATTAATCAACTCCCTAAGAAAAAATCCCTAGGACCAGATGGATTTACATGTGAATTCTACCAAACATTTAAAGAACAATTAACTTCAATACTATATAAACTATTTGAAAAAATAAGGAATAAAGGATTCCTACCAAATTTCTTTTATGACACAGACATGGTACTGATACCTAAACCAGGGAGGTTGAAAACAGATAAAGAAAATTATAGATCAATCTTCCTAATGAATATTGATGCAAAATCTTAAATAAAATATTAGCAAAGAGATTACAAAAAAATCATCCCCAGGATAATACACCATGATGGTTTATGCCAGGAATGCAGGGCTGGTTCAATATTAGAAAAACTATTAGCATAATTGATTATGTCAATAACCAAACTAACAAAAACCATATGATTATCTCAATAGTTGCAGAAAAATTATTTGATAAAATCCAACATCCATTCCTATTAAAAACACTAAAGAGTATAGAAATAAATGGACTTTTCCTTACAACAGTCAGTAGCATCTATTTAGAACCATCAGCAAGCATCATATGTAATGGAGATAAACTGGAACCATTTCCAATAAGATCAGAGGTGAAACAAGGTTGCTCACTATCACCATTACTATTCAATATTGTTTTAGAAATGCTATTTTGGCAATAAGAGAAGAAAAAGAGATTAAAGGAATTAGAGTAGGTAATGAGGAAACTTTGCAGATGATATGATGGCATACTTAGAGAAATCTAGAGAATCAACTAAAAAACTATTAGAAGTAATCCACAACTTTAGCAAAGTTTCAGGATACAAAATAAATCCACGTAAATCATTAGCATTTTTATACATCACTAACAAAATTCAATAGCAAGAGATACAAAGAGAAATTCTATTTATAATAACTGTCCATATGATAAAATATTTGGGAATCTATCTGCCAAGGGAGGGCCAGGAATTATATAAGCGAAACTACAAAACACTTTCCACACAAATAAAGTCAGATCAAAACAATTGGAAAAATATCAAGAGCCAAGTGTTCTTGGATAGATTAAGAGAATATAATAAAGATGACAATACTGCCTAAACTAATCTATTTATTTAGTGCCATACCAATTAGACTCCCAAAAAACTGTTTTAATGACCTAGAAAAAATAATGACAAAATTCATCTGGAAGAACAAAAGTCAAGAATTTCAAGGGAATTAATGAAAAGAAAAACAAATGAAGGTGGCCTAGCTGTACCAGATCTAAAACTATATTATAAATCAGTGATCATCAAAACCATTTGGTACTGGCTAAGAAATAGAGTACTTACTTGATCAGTGGAATAGGTTAGGTCCACAGGACAAAATAGTCAATAACTACAGTATTTGACACACCCAAAGACCCTAGCTTTTGGGATAAGAATTTACTATTTGGCAAAAACTGCTGGGAAATTTGGAAACTAGTATGGTAGAAACTAGGCATCGAAGTATACCTAACACTATATGCCAAGATAAGGTCTAAATGGATTCATGATCTAGACATAAAGAATGATTTTGTAAACAAATTAGAAGAACATAAGATAGTTTACCTTTCAGATGAGATTACTCAAACCAATGCCACTTGTTCAGTGATGAAAAGAGCCCTCTACAACCAGAGAGAGGACCATGGGAACTGAGTGTAGACCACAATATAGCATTCTCACTCTCTCTGTTGTTGTTTTCTTGCATTTTGCTTTCTTTCTCAGTTTTTCCTTCTTCCTTTTTGATCTGATTTTTCTTGTGCAGCAAGATAATTGTATAAATATGTATACATATAATTGATTTAACATATATTTTAACATATTTAACATGTATTGGACTACCTTGCCAACTAGGGGAGGGGGTGGGGGGAAGAAGGAGAACATTTGGGAACAAAATGTTTTGCAGGGGTCAGTGATGAAAAATTACCCATGCATGTTTTGTAAATTAAAAACTTTAATAAAAAAATTAAGAAAAAGACATGACTGAACCTTATCAGATTCTCAATCAACTGAAATCCATGACTGCTGCTTTTTAATGAGAAGAGGGAACTCTGCTCCACTCTTTCAATTAATTCTAGTTCTTATAGTTCTTCTAGAAAAGCTTTGGAGAAACAAAAAGTCTCTCCACAAGAGAAAAAAATAAATGCTGCCTTTTGGTTTTCTTTTCATGGAGGGACTAATCTTCGTGATTGGCTGAATCCACCTGTGCCTTCCTACTCTCCAATTCCTTGTTTGTTCAAGGCTTCTATTGATCACTTAATTGTTCTGTGGAATCTTAACCTTCCTTAACCTCTCACATTCTGAAAACCTCTTGGTCAGTGGTATCCCTATCCTACACTACCTGGAAGCCTGCAACCAACTTTTCAATATTTCTCACAAAAAGGAATGCATTTTTCATCATGAATGCTTTGGAACTGTCTTGCATCATTGTATTGATCAAAGTAGCTAAGTTTTTCACAGTTGATCATTCTTTAAAAATCATTGTTACTGTGTACAATGTTCTTCTAGTTCTGTTCAATTCATCAAAAGCTTTCCAGGGGGCAGCTAGATGGCATAGAGTCCAGAGCTCTGAAGTCAGGAGGATTGAGTTCAAATGTGGTCTCAGACACTTAACACTTCCTGGCTGTGTGACCCTGGGCAAGTCACTTAACCCCAATTGCCTCAGGAAAAAAAAAAGCTTCCCAGATTTTTCTGAAACTATCCCCTTGATCTTTTCTTACAATACAACAGTACTCCTGCACAACCACAATTAACTCAGCCATTCACCAATGGGCACCTCCTCTGTTTCCAAATCTTTGCCACCATAAAAAGAGTTGAATAGCAAGCATTTATATATTTTAAGGTTTGCAAAGTACTTTACAAAAATTATCTCATTATCCTCATGATAGCCCTAAAAGGTAAGTGCAATTATCATCCTCATTTATAGATGAGGAAAAGCAAACAGAGGTTAAGGGACATATACAGAATTAACATAGATAGTGAATATTTAGGACAGATTTAAATTCAGGTCTTTCTGATTCCAGATGCCAAGCTGATGTTGTTTTATCGATTTGTCATGTCTGACTTTTTGTGACTCTATTGTGGGATTTTCTTGACAAAGATACTGGAGTGGATGAGGAAACTGAGACAAAGAGGGTCTTGCCTAAGGTCATAAAACCAGTAAGTTTCTGAGTCCAGATTGGAATTTAGGTCCCTCTAACTTTAGGTTTGGCATTCTATCCACTCTTGTAATCATAAAAGTAATAGCACTGCAATTGTTACAGTTCATCTGACAATGGTTGCCAATCTGTTGCTTCCCAGATTAGAGTTTCTACTACTTTCTTAACATTTTTTTGAGAGATAAAGATTCATAGCTTATGACCTGGTCTTACTTGGGGGGGGGGGGAAGGTGGAGAAGAAGGCATTAGGGATGGTACACTAAGAAAAAACTAGAGAAAGGGGATGCAAGTATTTTTTGTTCATTGAAGAAAATTCATCAAGAAGTGTTGATGGAACCAGTGGAGGGAAGCTGAGATCTAGGAAGGCAAAAATTGAATAGAATTTAATTTTGCTAAAAATGAGTGATGAGACATGAGTAAAGAGACCTATAAATTAACTTAAGGGAACTTTTGAAGGCAGGAAAGATCTGTGGGCCTGACTAGTTAAAAAGCTGCCACACACAGTTGTGGTGAGGATCAAATGAGATGATATACATAAAATTTTCTGTAACCTTAAAGTATTATGCAAATATTAGCAATTATTATGTTGTTGAGTAATAATAGAACAAAGCAAAGTGGCATAGTAGATAGAGAAACAGCCTTAAGAGTCAGCAAAACCTGAATTTAAGTTCTGCCCCTGGGGAATTCTAGATATGTTTAAAAAAACTAACTCTTAGTGTCTCCCTCCTTCAACAATTCTCTAGGGCAATATGCCATCTGTCAGCATCACTGACCTTTTCCTCACTTAAACCAGTACTACACACTAATCCTGGACCTCCACACTCTGGTTTTCCACAATCCAAGCCCTAGTCCCTGGAGAAATAAATTCATTCCTATTTAGAGCTTTCATCCTAGGACTCAAAACTGGGTCTTTATTGGGGACTGAATATGTACAAAGTAGTCTACCATATGGACTGCTAGAACTAGATAATAGATTATCCTCAACTTTAAATTCCGGAGAGCCATCCATCAGAATATATGCTATCAAGAACTGAAAATTGAGTGGATGCCCATTAGTTGGGGAATAAGTTATGGTAAATAAAGGTAAAGGAACATTACTGTTCTATAAGAAATGATCAGCAGTCTGATTTCAGAAAAGCCCTAAAATGCTTACATGAACTGATGCTAAATGAAGAGGGCAGGACCAAGAGAACATTGTACACAGCAGTAACAAGATTATGTGATGACCAACTGTGATGGACTTGGCTGTTTTCAACAATGAGGTGATTCAAGGCAATTCCAATAGATTTATAATTAAAAGTGCCATCCATATCCAGAGATAGAACTATGGAGACTGAAAGTGGATCAAACATGTTTAACCTATATCAGATTGTTTGCTGTTTAGAGGAAGGAAGAGGGAGAAGGGGAGAAAAATATGGAACACAAGGTTTTGCAAAGGTGAATGTTGAAAACTATCTTTGCATGTATTTGGAAAAATAAAACAGCATTTGAAAATTTAAAAAATAGAATACATGCTATCTATACATGTTTTGTTTTGTTTGTTTTGTTTTTTCTGAGGCTGGGGTTAAGTGACTTCCCCAGGGTCACACAGCTAGGAAGTGTTAAGTGTCTGAGACCAGATTTGAACTCCGGTCCTCCTGAATTCAGGGCTGGTGCTCTATACACTGGGCCACCTAGCTGCCCCCAATCTACACATGTTTATAAGTGTGTGCTTTATAAGCCTAGTAAAACACTATTTCATATAAAAAGTCTGTGGTTTTTTTAAACGTATTATAAGCTGAACCAGATGACTTAGGGCTACTATGAACTGGATTTGATCCAGGACCCAGGAAAAGACACATTATTTAAGTTTAAGCTATTAAATGTGTGAATATATACATGTATGTATGTGTATGTATATATATATACATATATATAAATATACGCACATATGTATACTATATACATCTATCTATACATAAACACATAGATATATATTTATATGCTCATAAATGTGTTTATTATAAGCCTAGAAAAACAATATTTCATGTGCTTTTAAAACATATTATAAGCTGAACTATTTAAATTAGGGGCATAATAGACTGGATTTGTCTCAGGGCCCAGGATGAGGCACATTATTTTAATTTAAGCTATTAAATATGTGAATGTGTGTATGTATGTACATATATATATACATATATATGTATGTATACTACACATCTATCCTCAGCTTTTACCCCTATGCTTAGCATATATTAAGCATATAGAAAATGCTTTTCAATTCATTCATTCATTCATATGTATCTCAGTCAAGTTACAGATCTGCATTGTCAAAAAAAATTTCAAGACCAAGATTTCCTACACTAATAAAGTCAAAGCACCACAACAACCTCAGATCGATGATCATCTTGATGACTCTACTACAGTCTTATGCCTCCTAATGAAAAATGTTCTTATAAATGGTATTCTTGCTTTTCTGAATTACATTTTGGAAGTACCTTTTGGGGTTTATTGACCTATAGTCCTACAGGACATATATTATTAGCCACAACAAAGTACTTTGTGACATTTACTGTTGTGTTCTTGCTTAGGCACACCATGATGTTCTGGATTAAGAGTAATGTAATAGGAAAGGACTGGATTTATTTGTTTAAGGGGCAGTGGGAAGAGGATAGTGGAAGGTGCTTTCCCATCATTTCTGGTCACTTCAGTAAGCATACTCCATCAGAACTATCCATCTATCTTTAAGGTCTATCATTTCCATTTTGCTGAAACAACTTTTTAACCCCCATTTTTCAAATCAAAAGCTTTGAAGTAGCTCAAACTATAAATCCAACCAAGCCCATTGTTCTTACAGAGCAGGGTGGTTTTTTTCTTTTTTTTTTTTTCCCCTCCCATTCCATCTGGGTCTATCAGGTTTTCATTATCAAGATAAAGAGGCATTTTAGGTAAAGGAGAAGTTAAGCTATAGGATGCATTGACTCTTCAAACATAAACAACAGGATAACTCTTTCTGACCTCCCAGGCCTACTCAAATCCAGGTGTCAGGTAGATTGATCATCACTTTTTGAATAAACCAAACATGTGAAGTGAATAGCAACTAAAAGATATCCAATTTTATGATATATGTTTGTTATTTATCGCATTGTGACCCCAAATACCAAGAAGCCAAAAGACTCTTAGTTTCTTTTTGTCCTGCTTTCAGAGGGGAGGGCAGAGGAGGGAGCCATATAAAGGGATCTATTCTCCTCTCATAAATCCCCACCCATCCAGGCGAGAACAGACCCCTAATGTTTGCATTCTTTTAAACCAGCCTTTGCCTAAAGTTCACCCCTTCCTGAAATCCTGCTCGACTGTTCAGCACATGTCTCCCCTGAAGTAATGAATTGGCACAAGCCTAATTCTTATGATGATTAATGGTGCTTTTCAGATGCAGCCCATTATTTGATCCAAAGTTAAAACAGTGATTCATCATTAATCACTATAAGAAATGGGCTCACTGATTCATAATTCTCAGCCAGCCCATTTCCTTAAGGGTCCCAGTTTTTCTTTTGTTATTCCAGAAGCTTCACATAGTTCACAGCCCTCTGTTGATTGCCTTCCTCACATACATGTTTCTAGATTCATTTTCTTTTAAAAAGCCACATGCCCCAGGGATATTTATTTGTGCCACTAAAGGGCTCAATGACTTCTTTGGAAGAGAAACATTTCCTACAGCCTTAATAACAAGCCTCAGTTTATCAAATCTGAACTGGCATTAGCACTCACTGGTTGGATAGATTAATCACAGATCAATGATCTTAATGACTATCTTGGTTATGCTGCGAAAACTAATTTTTATGGAACAACACGAGATAAATTTGTCCAATTCAGTATCTTTCCCATGCTGTTTCCTCACTCTCTATATATTCACATTGGTGATTATGGAAAGGCAGAAAGACAATTCAACAAGTATATATGATGTATCTACTTTGTGGTGCTATGTCAATTTCTAGAACCTAAATAAAGTGCCTTTTCCTGAACCATAGCTCAAATCCAGTCCCAGTCCAAAGTACCCGTAAGGTCATCTGATTAAACTAAAAATATGTTATGGTTGTTGTTGCTGTTTAAAAAAAAAAAAAAGTTTTTTTTTTTTGTTTTTTTTTTTTCATGAAAGACTGTTTTAGGAAATTTACTATCTCATAATGGTCTTCTGTTGTTGATTCATTCTCCTTTGCTCTTCTCTCCACTCAGTTACCAAGTCTTATCAATTTTATCCTCCTAGATATTTTTTCTATCCATTTCCTTTTTTGAAGTTACATAATTACCACCATAATTTATTTTCCTTTGCCTAGAATGTTGTCAAGCTTGCCAGTCAGCAGACATTTATAAATGGCAGGCATCAATGAGTTGGAGGTGTATCTACCGCTAGCATGCGAAGATTCCCCCTGGAGGAATGGGTGGATGACAATTTATTCCAATGGCCATGAAGACAGCTGAAGCACTTAAAGCTTGATCAGTCACGAAAGAAGCCAAGGTCATCCTCTGTACTTTGGGCCTTCACAAGTTGTCCTGACTTTTGTCCTGCTATGAATTTCACTGACTCTGGGAGAGAGAGTGAGGCTGATGATATTCTACAACTCTGCCTCACTTAAATTCAACTTCAATGGGAGTCAAAATATCACCCATTGTGATGCCATAGGTTCAAAAACACACCTCAAAGACCTTCTGTGTACTCGGTATTGTACAAAACTTGGGATGTTGAGACAAAAACACAACAGTCCCTTAACTCTGGGATCTTACAAACTTTTAAGGGGTTGGGGGTGGAAGAACAACATGTACATTAAAAAAAATTAAATACAAATACCAAACAAATTTGGGTTGTAAGAGAGGGCATTGGTAACTGGGGATATCAGAAGGAGTTTCCTATAGGCAGTGATAATTAAGATGAGCTTTGAAGGATGCTGGGAATTCTATGAGTGAAAAAGAAAAGTATCTCCAGGCAAAGAGAACAAATTTTATTAAAGTATAAGGTTGAGGGATAGATGGAAAGTTGGTTATAGGCAAGAATGAGCAGGCCAGTCTCCTCTCCAATCCACCATCTGTAAAACTATCAATAATATCTCGATCACAGTTCGTCATCATCATCATCATCCTTCACAAGATCATGCTATTTCCCTGCTCCAATGATTCCCATGGTTCCCTCTGGGATAAAATTTAAATCCTGTCTGGTTTTCCCCCATTTTCTGTTTGTCTGTTTGGGGAAGGCAATCAAGGTTAAGTAACTTACTCAGGGTCACACAGCTAGTAAGTGTCAATTACCTGAGTCCAGATTTGAACTCAGGTTCCTTCTGCCTCCAGTATGCTATCTATTGCTCCACCTAGCAGCCCCCATTTGACTTTTGAAGCTCTTGAAAGTTTCAGTATTTCAGCATATTCCGGGTTCCATTCAAAGCCACCTACTTCTGCTTTCCTACTTTTCCATTCCATCTCTTCTCATGTTTTTGAACTAATTGCCCTCATGCCTGAAATGAAGACATCCATGAATGTACCCATTCTCTATCTTCCCCTCTTTGAATCCCTAGTTTCCTTCAAGTTTTAGTTATGTAACACCTTCTGCAGGAAATCTTTCCTAATTACTTCTAATTACAAGTTATAGCCTCTGAGTGCAATATAAATTCTTTGAAGATAGGGACTGTTTGCTTATTTTTCCAGTTATCTGCACCTAGTACCTAGCACCTTCAACCCTTCTTGACTCAATAGAAATAGAGAGATTGTTCCAGGCTGTTAAATACATTTCTATATCTTTTATAAACAGCTTGGTGGCACAATAGATAGAGCACTTGGAGAAGACCTAAATTCAAATGAGCCTCAAAACCATTTATGAGCTGTAGACCCTGGGCAAGTTACTTAACATTGTTTACCTCAGTTTCCTCATTTGTAAAATGAACTGGATAAGGAAATAGCACACCACTCCAGTATCTTTGTCAAGAAAACCCGGAATGAGGTCATGAAGAGTCACACAGGACTGAAATGACTGAACAACAACAACCCTTCATCCCATACACACACACCCACACACCCACACACCCACACACCCACACACCCACACACCCACACACACAGAAGGTACAGGGGTATGGATGAGTAGGTGGGTAGATGCAAAGACAATAAACAAAATCCCTGCCCTCAAGGAATTTAAATCTGCTGGGGAGATATTGAATCAGTAAACTTGAGCAGAACAAAGTACTAAGAGGGGTAGGATAAATGAGGAATCAGGAAATGCTTTAAATAAAAAATGGGGCCTCAATTTTACTTTTAGGAAAACTTCCTATTTTTTTGGATTTTTTAAAAATTAAAACATTGATATTATAACAAAAATTGTAGTTCTTTCCTTCATTCTGCATCATCATATAAATTTTCACAGGTTTCTCTGAAACCATTTTTCTTTTTCTTATATTTTATTCTGAACTTAAGATATAAAATAAGCATTTTCATAACATAGTAAATAGGAAAAAGAGATGATTGCACAAGAAACTGCAAATCTATTATGTACAACTTATTCATGCTTTTAAATATATAATAATCTTATAACTTTCTCCCTCCCCCTTTTTTTCCCCTTCTCCTCCCCCCTAGCACTGCTCTGCCCCATCCTAGTGATGGCTGCCATAAGACAAAGAAATTCCCAAGAAGCTGAAGTGAGGAGGGAGTATATTCCAGACAATGGGGAATGCTTGCATGAAGGTACAAGGCTGGAGTTGGAATGTATGTAGGGGACCAGCTAGCTAGCAGTTCAATTTGACTCAGAGAAAATAAAGTTATATAAAATAATACTGAAAAGGCTAGTAGGAGCCAGATTTTGGCAGGATTTAAATGCTGGTCTGAGAAGTATGTTTGTTTTGTTTTGTTTTTCTAGAGACAATTAGGAGCCAATGAGGATTTTTGAGTGGGGCATAAATGGAAAGAGAGAGATGTTATGCTTTTTTTTTTTTTTTGGTTTTATTTTGTTTTGTTTTTTTTTGCCTCAGCACTTTTGCTCAGATTATTCCTCCTACACGAAAATGTTTTTCTATTCCTCTCTACTTATTTAGGTCCTACTCATCTTTTAAAGACTAGCTCATTTCCCAACTCCTCTATTAAGTTTTCCCTGATGGTACAGGCCAATAATCATCTTCTCTCTCACAGGATTATAGGAGTTAAAGCTGGAAAAAAAAACTTCATCTAATCTAACCCTTTGATTTTTATAGATGAGGAAATTGAGGCTGAGGGATATGATGTGGCTTGGCCTAGATCACACAGGTAGTGAGTAACAGAATTGTAATTCAAACAGATTTCCCAACTCAAAATCCAATTCTTTCCCCCCTCTGGCTATCTATAGCACTTGTCATTTAGCATTAATTATATGCTTCTCTGTGATTATTTATCATTTTATATCTGTATTCTGTCTCCCCAACTGGTTTATAAGCAAAGTGCAAAGGACAGGTATTACTTCTTTTTATCCCCATGCCCAGCATAATGCCTAAAGGCACTAAAAAGGAGGAAGAGGAGGAAGGAGAGAAGAAAGAGAAGGAAGAGGAGGAGAAAAGGAGGAAGAGGAGGAGGAGGAGGATAAAGGAGAAGAAAGAAGAGAGACAGAGAGGAGGAGCAAAGAAAGAAAAAGTATGATAATGTTGAAGACAATGAAGATGATGATGATGATAATCAACATCTTAAATATCTGATATTCAACAAAATGGTAACTGCTATAAGGAACTGAAGTTAGACCATGTATGGAATTCACTTTTTGTAGAACTCATGAGCAGAAATGGTGAGCTCTGACTCAGTACTTTTCTGCCAATGTAACATTTTGAACACTGAAAGGCATCAGATAAACTCATAAAATGCAAGACTTAGTGCTGATATTCTACCATTCCTTTCTATTAGCAAGTAATAGATTACAAAAATATAAAACAACAGTCAAAATATGTCATCAGATGCTTTTGCTCATTGTTTTTTTCACCCAGTGTATTTCTTAGAGAGATTTGTTTGGGTGCTTAATAAAATATAGTGATCAAGTTGTATATTCTATATGAAATATATTGTACATGTATAGCAAGTGTATTTATATGTATATACATACACACATAGCCATTTAACAATGTAGCAATAAAGTTATAATATGAATCAATGTAGCAAACAAATTTTATATAACTAAATGAAATTAATGAAAACCTAACCAATTCAAATGAGACTGGAGAAAAAGGCAAGTGTTAAGTTTAAAGTACAATAAATGTTAGGATTGTTAACTTTCAAACTTGTGATACTTAAGACACATTTCTGCTTGACCAAATTATTAATTATTATTATTTAATATGTTTATAAAGGTATTATTTCTGGATTTTTGAAATAGTAGAAAAAATTGTATGACCTAATATTTAGATTCAATTTCCTTTAAAATAGCTGTAGAGAAGTAAGAAGTCTTGAAAGAGAATACTGGGAAGGAAATAGGGATATTAGCCTTGTAAAGAGAAGACTTGAAGGAAAATGATAAATACTTTTAAATATTTGAAGGATTGCCACATGGGAAAGTGATTAAACTTGGCTCCAAGGGGAAAACTAGAAGCAAAGGTTAGCAGTTATAAAGAAACAAATTTAAGCTAGACATAAGGAGGAAAAGAATTCCTTCCAATTAGAATTACACAAAAGCAAAGTGAACTGCTCCAGGAGGAGGGACTAGAAACCCCCTTACTACAGGGTCTTCAAGTATAAGTTGGATAACCAATTGTTGAAGATGCTGGAGAAAAAAAAAATTCTAGTTCCAATATATTTAATCTTGGAAATAACAACTATGACTATAATTCATTTTTTATATAGTGCTTTGGAGTTAAATTCTAGTACCTCCCTTCTATTGATTATCTCTAGTTTATCCTGTATATATTATGTTTGTTCGAAGTTGTTTGAATATTGTCTTCCACAAAGGACTATGGGCTGAGAAAAGAAACTATTTTTTGCTTTTCTTCTATCCCAGCAGTTCTCTGAGCACATAGTTTGCACCTAATGAATGTTTATTGATTGATTGACTTAAATTTGTGAAAGCACTTCCATACATGATCTCCTATGAACTCACAATGAAACTAAGAGGCACATGCTATTGTGAGATATCCACTGAGTTCTCTTCTATCTTTGAAATTCCAGCGAAAAATACAAAAAAAATGTTTTTGGCAGGATCCAATCTCTGGGAAATCTTGGCTGCTCCATCTCTACTAAGTTTGGCTTTTATCAAACCCCAGACACTACCATGTTCCCCTCACATGAGGAAGATATAATATTCATTGTTTAAAGTTAAGACTAGGTATATGGGTCAGAGGTGGAGAGGGGCAAAGGAGCTTTCTTCTTTGCTCAGACTCTGACTCATACCTCCTTGGACAGGGTGGCTGAAATTCTTTGTCCTCTATTTCCCTGTCTGGAAAATAGGGATAATAATATATACCTCCTCTTTACCTCACAGGAGTGTTGCAAGGATTAATGAGTTAATAATGCTTGAAAAGCACTTTGAGCTTTTGGATGAAAGTGTTTTATAAATGTAAAGCTATTATGCCTAATTAAAATCTCTGTGTGAGAAGAGAGATGGTCAGAGTTGACCTCTATCCCTACAGTTAGAACTGAAATGGATGTGGAACCAATGATGGCATATCTTTTCATTTATTCCAAAGAAAGTATAATCTAATACTCCACTACATTTTACTAGTTAGCTTTATACATACACAAAAATATTCTTCACTAACTGTATATTTTTAAAAACTGACTTAAGAAGAAAGGACCTAATAGGCAAGAAGTTGAAATCTCATCACTCAAAGCTTTGTGGTAATGATTGCTACTATTTATATGGTGCTTTGAGGTTTGCAAACTGCTTTACAAATATCTCATTTGATCCTAGCCTGAAGGTACATGCTATCATTACCCCCATTTTTTTGATGAAGAAATAGGCAGACAGAGGTTAAATGAGTTTCTCAGGGCCACATAGTAAGTGGCTAAGGTTCGATTTGAACTCAGGTTGCCTTAATTTCAGGTCCAGAATGAAGGGAATTGATAAATGTTTAAACACCTACTATCTCAGGAGGACTAAAAGGGTTCCTATCTAACATATATCTTTTTTTCCTGTTCCAGCATGTCTAAAAGTACTTTGATAAGGACAAAATCTTTCATAATTATACAGAAGCTTTTAGATTCAAATTCTCTCTAGGATAGATAGGACACACATGGATTGACATTTATACTAATGTGTAAATTATTGATCTTGGAATCTTTCCTGAGACTTGGTTTAATTGGAGAAGGGGAAAAAAATAGGGGAAGATGATGATAAGTGATAAAGAGGAAAGGAAAGGAATCCCAATGTTAAAATTCTAACCTTAACTCTGTCACTTAAAACTTTCATGATTTTGGACAAGTCATTTACCATCTCTGGGCTATACTCTCCTCATCTGTAAAATGGTTTTGGGGATGTCGGGGTTTAATTTGGACTAAATGACCCCAATATTCATTCTCTTTCAGTTCTAAATCTATAATTCTATGGTCCTGCTACTTCATAGTTTTGCCTGGGGCTTTTACCTCTATACTGAGAACATTCTTCTCACATAATATGACCTGATTAGTCTTAGAGAAATGCACATTGAGCATTTTGGTGAAGTCTCTGGAATTACAAGTCCAACAGTTCTTTTTTCTGTCTTTTTCTGAGACCATCCTGAACAAGAAATACAGATTGTGAAAATTCACTGTTACTGTATAGAGTTTATTAGAAATAGCCTGTAATTATGAGAAACTACTCTTTTTCTACTTGAGTTGACATCCCACTGTTGTTTAATATGTGTCAGTATACATATTTTAGCCTTTAAATACCTTTTTTTTTAGGTCAAATAAATATATGAATCAAAGAACCTTAAAGCTGCGGGAGATCTGAGAAGTATCTCCAAAGTATTACCTAAAGCATTACTATAACCAGGTCTACCACATCTTTAACAGGTCATTCTCTAGCCTCTGTTTAAATACTCACAATGATAGAGAGTTACCAGCTTCCAAGGCAACCTCTCCATTATTGGACAGATTTTCCTTATTTTGAGCTGAAATCTGCTTCATTATCCCTTCTTTGGTCCAAATTCTGCCTTGTAGGTTATGTAGAATGCAATTCAAAAAAGAAAAAATTCTTTAAGAATCTACTATATGCTAACTACTGTATTAAGTAAGCACTGGAGAAAATGAAGCTTATATAAAATATGATCTCTGTCTTCAAAGAATTTAGTCTATTTGGAGGCTAAACCACAAACAAATCATTTGATTATATGATATTACATGATGACTGCTCTAGAAAGATTTTTTAAATATGTAATCCAAGAGAAAAGTTGCTACTGAACAGGGATCATGAAAGGCTTCCTGAAGGAAGAGAAGATGATTCTGATGAATAGGAATACAACAGGCAAGATTGTGAGAAAAGGCATTACACATATAGGCAAAATAATGGAGCCCTTCAATATCTCTCTTCTATCTACTGGGTTCAATCTTAGGGTCTTCTCTTAACCCTTACATCTCATTATTTTCACTCAGGATTCTTCATTGGAAACAACCAAGTCAAAAGTCAACAGGCATTTATTAAGAGCTTACTATAAATTAGGTATTTTGCTAAGTACTGAGAATACAAATACAAGCTGAAAAGCAATCCCTGATCTCAAAGAACTTGCATCATATTAAGGGAATATATAAAATATTATATATATATATGTATATATATATTAATCCTATTAAATATATAAATCCTATTAAAAGGAGCTGAGAGAAGTTGGGAGGGAGAGATGGTAAACAGTAGAGAAAGTATCAAGAGTCAGAAATAAAGCTTGGAGAGGAATGAAAAGGTGTCTGATTTGTGCCTGAGAAACCAGCCAATCAGGGCACAGGTCACAGGGATGGTGGGTGAAGTTTTACGGTGCAACTTTCAGTGGCAAGAGATTTCTTTGGCTTGGTGGAGAAAGTCCAGGAGAGTCGTGAATCCAGCTCAGAGAGGAATCAATACCTGGCTTCTGTTCCCTTGGCCCACCACACCTAGGGCTTCAAGCATCAGGCTTTCAAAGCATTAACATAGAACAGCTTTATTTAAAAGCAAGTGAGAACAAGATGCAGGGCTCACATCCAACTCTCTTTAGCAAAGCACTGGTTATGGCTGCCCATCTAGTAAACTTAGTTTCCCTCTTCCCCAGAGACTCGGTTCATAGTCCTTGCAAACTCACTGTGCCATATTTTGAATGGTCCCAGCAATGTGAGTGAAATCCCAGGTCTCAGTGAAAGTCCAGGGTCTCTGCCTTCCCTTGGCATCTTTTTCTTAGCTTCTTGTGAGTCTGTGTTTATATAACCCCCTCATTCTTCTAGTGTCTTCATCCTCAACATAACCCTGGCAGGCTGGGTTGCCTCTACTCCAGTTTATACTCAGCTTTCCCTTTTGGTTTGGATCTGGATCTGTCCATTGCTGGTTCCAGGTTCTTCTCTCTCAGCTATGTGGTCTTACTACTCAGAAGCCCCTTATCTTCCTCATGATTGCTCTTCCCCTAGCAACCCATGTCTGAGCATTCATTGTGCTTTTGTGTACTCTTTCAACAAGCCCTCTGAGGAGGGGGAAGGGAAGTGAGATATATATTGACTCCTTTTGGCTCAGTTCCTTTTTATCTGAATCTTCCCTCTACATAATGAAAAAAAAGAAAAGAAAAAAGAAAAAAACATAAGCAAAGGTTCTGAGTGTTTGGGAGAAAGATAATCTCTAAATTTCCTGAAACTGAAAAGTCATGTGAGAAATAATACAAATTAAATCTAGAAAGACTTTTTCATAACAGGACCTAGGTATATCAGATTGTAAAAGGTCTTGCTGTCAGGCAAAAAAAAAATATGAATTTAATTCAGTGGGCAGTAATAACAATCAAAGACATACTTTAAGGTCTACAAACATTATGTTATGTCACTTGATGCCTTCTGAATCCTGTGCTACAGGCACTTGGTACAGGTATTTTAATTCTTGTTTTTTAGATATGGAAATTGAGGGTAAGAGAAGGAGCTAAGTATTTTGCCCATATTCACATAGTTAGCAACCTCAGAGATGGGAGTGAACTCAGGTCTCTCCCAGTGTCTTTTTCACTGTACCATGATTTAAAAGAATTATATGATTAGATAATCTGGAAGTAATATGAGGGATGTATTAGAGAGGAAGAGAGAATCAAAACAGAGAAACCTTTTTCTGCTAAGTGACAACCACCATTTATTTGATGACAACTATCATCCTTTGCTCTACCAGCCCTCCCCAGCTCAAATCTTTTCTTCTCTAGTTGTGGGCGAGCATGATATAAGGAAGAGAACACTGGAGTTGGAGTCAAGTTGACATCAGATTGCATTTTATATTAAGAAGCTGTGCCTGATCCAAGTCAAGCCACTCAATCTATTTGTGGCTTGTTTCTTTAACTAAAAAAAATGGGAATAATAATAACACTTAAGTTATAGACCAGGTGTGAGAATCAAATAAGATAATAGACATAGATATATATACCTACACACACACACACACACACACACACACACACACACACACAAACCTACACATACACATATATATAGAAAGAGAGAGAACTTTGAAAAGAAAAATTGGAATAAGTATATTATTCCAAGAACAAATTTAGTGGCTTTCACAAGTTCTATGTAGCATATATATAAGATTTACAAAAACTTGAGAATCCAACGGTAAAGCAAATTCCTTGACTTAGAATGATAAAACATATAATAAATCCTTGATCTTTTGGTGAAGCAGCCAAACAACAACAACAACAACAACAAATCATTGTGTCACTAAAATATCTCTAAAATCAGTCCCAAACCCTTTTTGTATCATGGATTCCCAGCCTTCTAGTTTTAACTATTCCCTACTCAGAACTTATTTAATTTATTTAACAATTCCCTACTCAGAATAATGTTTTTAAATGCATAAGATGTATAAAATTACAAAGGAAACCCATTAAATTGAGATAGTTATCCAAATATCACATACACACATGTTCATGAATTCCTGGTTAAGAATCCTTGCCAAAAGATTCCATTTAAATAGTGCATTCCTAAGTTGCCTGTTTGAGTATATGATTCATGATTATTATAAATAATTCCAGGGACTGTGGGGTCTCAATCTATGCTACAAAGCAATGTTTTCTCACAAATTTTGTAGTATTTCTGAGACAGTCTTATTTTTGTTCAGACAAAGAAAAGCAAAACATTCTGAGGGTTTTTTTTTTTTTCTATTATGAAAAGGAAAATAACCAAATGAATACTGAGCCTATTTAGATTTTCTGGGACTGTCTGCCCTGTGAAGAGTCCAAGACAGATGTAGACAGAAAGCAGTAGGTAGAGAAAAGAGAAAGGCCTGATCCCTGAACCAAAGAGCAGGAAATCAAGTCACAAGAGAGGTCAAGAGCCCTTCTGGGCTTCTGGGCTGGGATCATTCCCTTGGACCCCTGTAGGTGGCAGCATGTGTTTATAACTGCAGCAACCCCCAATTTAAAGGCTTCAGAACTGCCAGGCTGAGCACATTTTAAGTTGAGCCGTTTTAATTTTCAGGACAATCCAGCATAATCAATTAAAATTTTAATATTGTTAGGTAAATGCCTTTGCTGGAATGAACTCATTTGAAAGTCAGCCCTGCCTGATGAAAGGGGAAGCGGTTTATTGATTATGAACAAGGTCATATCTCATCAGACTTGCCGCCAGGATTACGTTTGTTTACCTTGATCTGAAATTGAGCCCTTTATTTTCCGAGTATTTCAGATCCCTCCTAGTCAAGCAAGGCTGTGCTTCCCAGCTGGCCTTATTTCATTTCAGTCTAGTTGCTTTTCCTTTTTTATTTTAAAGCAACCTAGGGAAAGTAGTGACCAGGATGAGTCCCTTTGCAAGGGACAAGGAAGGAAAATACCCCAAGGCTCTCTGAAATCTGCCTAATAGCTAAAAATCTCCTTTTCTGAAACAGATTTTTTTAATTTGTTAAAAATTGAGGAACTCAATGAAATCATGAAATTCCAGGTAACTAGGTATCTATTCACTCCCTATAGGTGGATTATTTCTGTTTTTGTACCTCTAGGGGTTCAGCACATGGTTTTTGTTTTAGTCTTTTTCAGTCATGCCCTACTATTATGATACCATTTGGGGTTTTCCTGGTAAAGCTACTAGAATTGTTTGCCATTTCTTTCTCCAGCTCATTTTACAGATGAGGAAACTGGGGCAAGCCCAAGATCATATAATTATGAAGTGTCTGAAGTCAGATTTGAATTGGGGTACTCTTGACCATTAGGAGCATTATCTCCATTCACTGGCTACTAGGTTCCTATGATGGCCAGAAAAGTGAATCAGTAAATGATTTTTTTTTTGTGAATTGTTGTATACAGTATAAAATTTCAGAACTCTCTGTGTGTGTGTGTGTGTGTGTGTGTGTGTGTGTGTGTGTGTGTGTGTGTGTGAGAGAGAGAGAGAGAGAGAGAGAGAGAGAGAGAGAGAGAGAGAGAGAGAGAGAGAGACAGAGACAGAGAGAGACAGAGAAAGAGAGAGAGACCTTTAAAATAGTTTTGTAAAACTTATGGATGACTTCTCATGATATTTTTAAATATTCAAAATAAAATATGTAGATTAAAAAGTAAATCATTTTATTGAAATAGTTATCAAAATATTGAATTTTAAAAACTAGTTCACAATTCTCGGTTAGTATTGCTCACTTAGTATACCTTTTAGAGAACAGAAAAAGATGTTTGATTCTCTAATTGATATAATGATCCTTCTTTTGAAGAGTTCTAAGTAGAAAACTGTGAGAGATTTTAGAGGGAAGAAGATCCTTAGTCTGTAAATGGGATTTGTAAGTAGATCTTGAAAACTAGGTTAGTAGATTCCTAAGCTGGGCAACTACCACACATCCCAAGCACTGTAGCATCTTGTAGCTTGCTGTTATGCCAGGATTCCCAATAAAGAAGGAATGACGTGAGCTCTATTTCCCCATGTTGCTAAAGGGCCTTCCTTGTCAGCAAGGAACTTCAAGCAAAGTTTCAAAAATGAAAAGTACTTCCTCTTCATAAAAATAAAGGTGGGAAAGCCCTGACCTAGGACCAGAAGTTCCCAATCTTTTGGGAATTTTCTCACCTCAGTTTTTGTTTAACTGTATGACACCCACATTCCTCCCCCATATCAAACCAAAGTATATTCTGTGAGATGCACATTATTTTAAGCAAAATACATTTTGACAAATTTTGTTTTTAGAATTTCACCAGAGTCCTTGAGTCCAGAATCCACTGGGTTTGAAGACAGAGAACCTGGACGCTAATTCCAGCTTTGTTCCCTATTACCTGTATAAACTTGAGCAAATCTTTTGACCTATCAGAGGGTCTCAGTTTTCCCCACCATAAAAGGAAGAAGAGAGAGTTCAAGCAAATGATCTTCTAGGTATCTTGCAGCTAGGCTGCTCTAAATTCTATGATCCTATTGTTTGTTAGCTCAAAGACTGGGAGGTTTGTCTCCAACTGCACTTTCTAGTGAAAAGCAGGAATGTAGAACAAAGAAATTGAGGTGCTGGGTGATAGCCTCCTCCAGGCCCTGCCCAGACCATTGTTCTTGCCTTCCCCTCCCACTGATTTGCTTGGCAAGACTCAAAAAAGATTTTGGAGGGCTGAATGAAGCTACAGTTTGCTCAGAACCACATTTAATTGAAAGGAACCACATTTAAATTATTGGAGATGCTGCAAGTTGGCAGTCAGGAGATATCAGAAAGAGAACTTTCTAATCCTAAATCAAATAAAGGCTCAGGACAAGGATCTAGATACAGGAAGAAAAAGGTTTGAAAAGGTATTAAATACCTGCATGGGGGTAGAGAAGATAAAGTGTCAGGCGTGAAATCAGGAACGTGTGAGTTCAAATCCAGCCTCAGACACTAGCTGACTGATCCCAACTAAATCACTTAATCCTATTTGCCTCAGTTTCCTCATCTGTAAAATGAGTTGGAAAAGGAAATGACAAACTTCTCCAACAGCTCTGCCAAGAAAATCCCAAATGGAATCATGAAGAATAGGGCACAACTGAACAAGAAAATCCTATCAGGAAGAAGAAGCTTTTAAAAGATACCAAATGCCTCCATGATTAAATTATCTAACTGGATATTCTGTGACACAGAAGAGGCTGATCCCAGCCAACTAACAAACCTCTGAGCTTTTGTGAAAAACATTTTTTCTAGTTTGATGTAGATATGTGAGGATCCTGATTTTATAAATGAGGCGAAGCTTAGCTTCTAAAATCTAAGCTGGAAGAGAGCTGGTAGAGTTAATTCTTCTCTTATGAGGAAAAAAAAAAGTAACCCTTTTTTTCTGCTGAGGACTTCCAGCAAGGGTCAGTGGAGATACCAGACCTAGTGGGGAATAGCAATGGTCCAAGAGGAACCCAGGATCAAAGATTTAGAACTGTAAGCAATCTTGGAGACTGTCTAGTCTGTCATCATTTCACAGATGAGTGTATGGGGAAATTGAGGCCCAGGAATGTTAGATTGCCTAAAGTCACAATGCTCAAAAGTGGCAAAACTCAGATTTAAATCTAGGTCCTCCTACTCAAAATTCAGCATTCTTTTTACTATGCACGATGCTCACCAGAGTACATTGGTCCATAGGGAGCAGGATTGGTAGAGAGTAATGTCATTATATCAAAGAAGGTATATGCTGTCCCATGACATAAAAGAAATGAGTTGTCTTCAAAATGTGATATCTAGGTATTTTCATTCTTCCTACTCGTGATATTTAAAATTGATGGAAAATGTGGCCCAAGTTTATGGGACAAAGATTTTTTGTTACTTTTCTTAATATGCCTTTTTATTAAATGCCTTAACTTTGAACTATGTCATCTGACTGATTTCTAAAGGTAGTCATATTTATATTTACTGATGTTAAGTGAAATGAGCAGAACAAGTCTTTTACTAAGAGTAAACTAAGAGGGGGCTCATGAGTTATGGTTTTGAGTGGATGCTGATCCACAAATTACCATGAACTTGAGGTAAACTTTTCTGTGGGACCCATGTACATGTATTTATGTGTGGGACTGGGGATGAGAGGAGGAGGAAATCCTATGAACTAAAAATATTTCACTATATTCACAAAACTAGGGTTGGTAATCACTAGTTTAGGTGGTTTGGAGAAGAAATTCCATTGTGTATACCTGCTGCCTATTGAAAAGGAATGCAGTACAATAGAAATATTGCTAAATTTAGAGTCAGGCAACCTAGATTCAAGTTTATAAGTTATAACACCTTATATAAATCATGTAGACTCTTTGAATCTTAATTTCTTCACTTAAAAGATGAAAGGATTAGGTTAGATGTTCCATAGATCCTTTCCAGCACCAAATCTATGATGACTTGCTATTAAAAAGCATCATGATATGCCTGGATAGGACATGTTAATATTTAATTATTTTATGAAAAAATAATATTTACCTAATGTTAATGTTAATTTGATAATTGCATTATGATAGGAAATAAGAAAAGTCTTTGGCTGCCTATTATCTTGAAAACCTGCATTGATTAAAATTAGCAACTAAATTTCATTCAGGAGGACATACTCACATTCAGGACATATGCACAATAAAGCTATCAAAATCCCATACTACTTTGCATTGTAAATAGCAAGTGGGTGAGAGATAGATGGGAAAGTGAACAGAGAAGTAGTAGGGAGAATTTCTCTCAAGTGTCCTTGACTCCTGAATTCTCCTCTTCCCATCACCATCTCTTCTTCTTATCCTCAACAAATAGGAATATAAAAAAGTAGAAAAAGGAATAGCTGCGTAGTCAAGATCCAGATCTTAGTCTTTGCTCTGCCATTTATTTTTATCTTGTGATTTTAGACAATTTAGGTTACTCTCTTGACTGATTTACTCATTTATAAAATGAATAAGGTTGAACAAGATGCTTTTTAAGGTGTCTCCCAAATCTAAATTGTCTATGATCTTTGAATTTGAAAAATTAGCTTCTTGGTCTCAAGTTGCATCTGATCAAGATTCAGGAATGATAAAGACATCTTCTCCATGGAAGATAGACCCTTGTGGAATTTAGACTAAAAAACAGACTCAAGGATGGAGATAACCAAAATTAGATTTTTTTTTCTTCATACCTCTTATTTTTGGAGCCAAGAGAGCTGGATTTGAATCATAATTTAAACCCTTATTAACTGTGGTACCTCAATTTCCTTATGTGTAAAATAGAAATCATATTTGTCTACTTTGTTGATTATCTCGAAAGAGAAAAAGCAAGTAAAGCAATTTGTGTTCTATAAAGTTCTATATAAATATTAGCTATTCTATTGTGCTAGATCAAAAGGTACTTTTCTGTGCTGAAGTATCTGTATTTTTATGTACACACACTCATACATGCATACAAGATTATAAGCTCATTCAAAAGACATCTAGTCCAATTTACTTATTTTGTTGTTCTTGTTCAATCATACCAGACTCTTCTTAACCTTATTTGGGGTTTTCTTAGCAAAGATTCTGAAGTAGTTTGTCATTTCCTTCTCCAGCTCATTTTACAGATGAGGAAACTGAGACAAACAGGGTGAAGTGACTTTCCAGGAACACATGTGTGCTTAAGACTACAGACCTGGAACTTCATCCACTGTACCACCTAGTTATTATTCTTGTTCAGTTGTATCCAACTCTTCATGACAACAAGAAATGGTTTGCCATTTCCTTGTTCAGCTCATTTTACAGGTGAGGAAATCAAGGCACATAGGTAAGGTTAAGTGACTTAATAAAGGTCACACGGATAGTAAGTGGTTAAATTTGAACTCACTTCTTCCTGAGAAGGAAGAAGGAAGGAAGGAAGGAAGGAAGGAAGGAAGGAAGGAAGGAAGGAAGGAAGGAAGGAAGGAAGGAAGGAAGGAAGGAGGGAGGGAGGAAAAAAGGAAAAGAGGGAGGGAGGGAGGAAAGAAGGAAGAAAGAAAGAGAAAGAATCTCTAGAGTCAGATTCTACTTTTGTCATGTACTAACTAGCTCTGTGACCTTAAGCAAGTCACAATCTCTAAGTGTTCCCAGGCAATTTTCTAAGACTAAAAGGAGTTTCCAATGTAGGTGAGTAGAAGGAGTGTGGGGAGTTCCCCTGCACTGATTAGTTGTGCTTTTCTTAGGAATGCACCACTACAAAGCCTGAGCTTTGTTTTTACCAGAACATGTCTGAATTTAAAATGGAGGCTGAAACACATGCATCCCACCTTTCATCTGTTCATTCCACTATGTGTGCGCATGTCTCTGTGGGCACAGTCAGGGCTATATATCAACAGATGAGGCAAATGCTACAACTTCCTAAGCCAAATGTTTCGGCTTCAGTTTTAATTCAGACATGCCCTAGTAAGGACAAAGCATAGACTGTCTATGACTTTTCCTCCAGGGAAAGCACAGCTGCCATTAGCTCTGAGGGCTGGGCCACTGTGACACCTGATGCTAGCTTGGATGCTCAATCCCGGGGCTGCTGAAACAGCCCTGCTGCAGCAGGAGGCACAACCTTCAGGGACAAATAAAAGGATTTCTCTTGGCTACTCCAAAAAGATGGCAGGGAGGAAATTCAGCAGGAGTGAGGAAGCAGCTAAAAAAACCAACTAAACAAAGAAACAAAAGTGAAAAGAAGAGAAACTGAGAGTTGCCTTTCAGCTTCATTATTTTCTCTTTCACCAAGGTTCCTGACCCTTGGTGAAACAATAAAGTTTTTCATTTATGACAGGCCATACTAAATAGATGGATTTAACACAGGTATTTCCTTCACACATTAATCCTCTGAATCTCATTTGGTGTATATTTCTACTGAATGACAGAAATTTGATTTTTTTAAATTAGTGATCAGATTATAATGAGCTACATTTTTCTCCTCTACTCATCATGATAGATCCAAATCACTTGCATTTAAACTTTAAGGTTTTGGGTCTTCCTATTCCCAGAACTTAAGACAATACCTTTCAGATAGCAAAAAGAGCAATCAATGCTTGTTTTTGTTTTACCAATATTATTACTTTCATTTCTCTCATAAATCCAGTAAAGTAGGTAAACTTATATTCCCCATTTGACAGATGAGCAAACTGGGAATCAAAGAGCTAGCAACTTGCCCACAGTCACAGTGATATTACATTTTTGGGGGGGGATATTTTGGGTTTGGTTTTATTTTTTGATGGAAAGTTTTTAAAGCAGGAGAATATCCAAGTCTTCTGCTAAGTCCAGCATTCTCTCTACTACAGAGATTTAGGATTTCTTAAACACCAAAATGAACTTTAGTTATGCCCAGCCATATAGTAAAATTTAGTTTCAGAATCTTAAATGACAAATTTTCATTTAATAATCAAAAGTATTTTAGGGCAAAAGGTAGGGGAATAGATGGTGATCAGAAACTCTAGTTGCTCTATTTTAACCATTGAAGCAAATGAGGGGAGTGCAATATTCCATACTCCACTGAAATCCTATCTTGGTGCCTCATCTTCACTTGGAGGTGACCCTGGCTCATGAAAGGTTATGATGGCAGAGTCCAAGGTTTGGCAAGTTCCATTCAGAGGAATGGCTTCAAGTTGAGTATCTGTGGCAGATTGCAGTTTTTTGTTTTGTTTAAAAAAAAAAAAACCCAAAAAACAAAGCTGGCTAAGTTCAGAGAGGTCTTTGGATAATATGACGTTATCTCTTGGGAGAAGGAGCAAGACTCATAGCATCTCATTAAATTATGGTCTCTGAGGTGTTTCCTTGTTCCACACCTAGGATCTTATGGTCTATGGAGATAGAGAGAAGGCTTCATTTGAGAATATGAAGAATGAGCCAAAACCAATGAAATGATAGCTTTTTGAATTATCAAAGAAAATGGCATCCTAGCGTTAATGGAGCAATAAAGAAAACTCTTGATGTCATCTACTCTCACTCCCTCATTTCACAGATAAAGAAACTGAGAATGAGAGAGTGACTTGTCCAACATACTTAAAGGTCTGCTATGTATAAGATACTGCAGGCCCAACAGACCTTGTTCTCAACAAACTTATAATTATATATATGCTACTATTATTTGAGAGAGGGTAAATGAGTGGCACAGTGGAAAAAGCATTGAACTTGGAAGACTTGAGTGCAAATCCAGCCTAAGATAATTATTAACTATTTCATTCTAGGCAAGTCATGCCTCATATTTGCCTCAGTTTCCTCATCTATAAAATAAACTGGAGAAGGAAATGGCAAGTATTTTTTCTAAGAAAACTCCCAATGGGGTCACCAAGCATTGGGCATGACTGAAATAACTGAACAAGTAATTCAAGAGCCAATAAGAGTTCAAGTATATGAGAAATAAAGATAATATTTAATCTAGTTGTGTCAGGAACACTTTCTTGGGGGACATAATATGAGAATAGGACCTTGAAGAAAGACAAAGACTTTAATGGTGGGAGTGGATGCTACAGGGAATGGTCAAAATCCATTCCAGGTAAAAAGACAGCTATTGAAATATTTTCCCTAAAATTGAGGAAGTGTACAAGCTGGGCTTTAGATATACTGAAGTTGAGATGACCATTCTTCAGCCTTCATGTAAGATGGCACTTAAAGAGTTAGACCAATGGGATATACTAGCTGAGGAGATCATTTAAAGGCCAGAATGATATCCTTCAGGAATTGGCATTGCAATGGAGAAAAGTGGTATGGCAAATGGCAAGGACTGTCAAATCATTACAACTAGAGAGAACTTTAGAGGTCTATTGTCCAATCCCTTTCATCTCACAAATAAGGAAACCAACATCCCAAGAGGTGATCTGATTTGTCCATGGTTCAGCTAGCTAGTAGCAGAACCAAACTTAGAAGCCAGCTTTCTGAGCTCCCCATTAGAGTAACAAAAAAGTAGCATTGTAATATCAAAGAACAGACAATATATAATATGCAACAATGGAAGCCTTCATAGTGTTCATCATAGGTACCACATACCCAATATATGAATGGATAATTACTTTTTCCTTCCTTGCCTTCATTTCCTATCTATAAAATAAGAATGGTTATAGGCAGCTATCTTGGTTCCCCAAAAAGCAATTTTTACATTTAGAAATAGTATAATTGATGCTTAATAAATATTCAACAAAAATAGTTTTTTGATTTTGGTAATGTTGTCTAAAAAAGGCAGATTAGTGTTTTATTTGAGAGGTCTTTGTCCTTATGGAAACAATTTCAGCATTGCTTCCCATTTCAACTGAGTTAGCAGCAGTCAATGATGTCTGAGTTCAATTCTGCACACCAGGGGCTTCTTCTGATCAATCAGAGCTAGGAATTAATCCCTAGAATAGGGACACAGTCTAAAGAATCTCTGGTCTCCCCCCAAATCTATAGGTCATCCATTCTATCTCAATGACATGCCAAGTCTGTCCAAATGCTTCATTAATAACCAGGGGACCACAACAACAAACCTCTCATTCTCTTATGATGGCACTTTTTCCCCCTGCCAGGGTTTGACATGAATGTTAATTAATTAATCTTCCTGCCATTTTGGTGAAAGTGTCATGCATCCATCATTAGCTTCTCTCTTCAAGGAGGCCTCAAATTAAAAAAAGAATTTTTGCATTTTGAATTTAACTTCCCTACCCTATATCTGATAGAGTTTATTTAGATATTCCCTCTGAATATAAGTGTCATGCCTCAGGTGAAATCTATTAAATTAAGAAGCATTCATTTTGGAAAAGATAGAAAAATGAATTAATCTCTTCTTTGAGTTTCATTTAGAATACACACTGTTGTTGTTTTTCTTCCTCAGGAAAAATAAATTAAAAATCTTCCAATTATAATGAAATGTTCTACCTGGAGAAATATTTTCCTCCATTTATGTTCATACAGTGTCTTTGAAAACCTGTATGTATTTGTACCTTACTCTATGTGTAGTATAGACAGGATAATTAATAAAGGAAAATAAATGTTACTTCTGGAGGATGGACTGGCTACCCACATTATGAAGTACTGTGTACACAGAAGGCAATCTTTTGAAGCTCTTAAATATATGTTTAAAGCCATTTATTTCTTCAAATCTCAAGTGAAACACTAAAGCTTGACATCTGAAAGGCTTTTCAGCTGTAATATGTCCTTTTGAAGAGTTTGAATGAGAATAAAAAAGAAAAAAATGCTATTATATAAAAAATGGCTATCACCACCAAGAGAATGAGATAAAAAAGCTTAAGTTGGAAGAAGAGATGTTTGTTGGATATGAGCAAGAATTTCCCAATGGTGGGTTTAATTGGTATGAGATTGCCAAAGGAAACTATGAATCTTCTTCCCTATTGATATTTAGACCAAGAATAAATGTATTTCCAATAAACTGACTTAAATTGAGCACTGGATCATGTTGTTAAGAATAGAGGTTGCAGTGGTGGTAGCTAAGTAGTCAGGAAAGCTATTCTTCATGAGTTCAAATCTGGCCTCACACCCTGATTAGTTGTGTGACCCTGAATAAGTCACTTAACCTTGTTTACTTCAATTTCTCATCTGTAAAATGAACTGAAGAAAGAAATGGCAAATAACTACAATATCTTTGCCAAGAAAACCCCAAATAGGATAAAGAGTTGGAAATGATTGAAATGATTTAATAAAAACAATAAGATGGATGATTATTTTAAGAATATTGGGGCAGCAAGATGGTTCAGTGGATAGGCACTGACCCTGTCCTGAGTTCAAATCCTAGATCAGACACTTCCTAGCTGTGTGACCCTAGGCAAGTCACTTAACCCCAATTGCCTTTCAAAAAAAATAAAATAAAAAAGGAAAATCAGCTGTATACTAATATAATCCAACTCTCCATCTAAGCTATTTTGCTTGGAAATATGAGGGGGTCACTATGGCTTTATGGTAGAACACACTAAAAAAAATGAAGATTTCCAGAAATTATTTGACCCAAGAAACTTATTCTTTGACTTCTTTCCTGATGCAAGATAAAAATATTTTTTTCAAAGTGTAGTTTAGTAGAAAGAACACTGAATTTGTAGTAAGAAGGCCTCAGTCCAAATCCTTACAATAATTATCAATATAACTTTGGGCAAATCACTTCATTTTTATGTTCCTTAGCTTCCTCTCCTAGAAAATGAAAATATAAGACCAGGGGGTCCCCATTCCCAGTAATAGGGACTAGTTTACCTCAAAAGGTATCAAAGTTGTCCTTTAGTATCTGATTGGCCCTTATCTCCTTTGACATAGCTTCTGGTTCACCTAAGGACATTAAAATTTCCTCCAGAATGGGGTCTGGGTCTATTCCACTTGGTGAATGTCTGTAAATTACACAAATCATCATACCTTGCCTTGCTGAACCAACTGGTCCTAATAGTGGGAGTAGGAATAAATAACCTTTGAAATCTTTTCCAGACATAAATCTTGATCCCTATAACATAAGTTCAAATCCCAGTGCTTATTCTGCTGCCTACTTTAAAATCCTGAGAACCCTTGGCTCACTTGACACAACAAGCAAGGCTGACATAAATACTAATGCTCCATCTGAAATCCCAGCCACCCCTTTTAATTTGAAATGACCTAAGGTTCAATGATAGATTTGGAACTTAGGTTCTGGCTTTTATTTGCCTTTATCAGAGAATCACAGGACTTAGGATGGGTCAAGACATTAGAGATAATCTACTTTAAATTACTCATTTTACATATAAGGAAGCTAAGGTCCAGAGACATTAAAAGACTTGACTAAATTAAGCAGATAGTAATTGACAGAGCTGGGATTTGAACTCAGTATAAGGATAAAGAGTTAGCAATGAAAGGGACTTTGAAGGTCATTTATTCCTACCTTGTCGGGTCTTAATCTAGTACCCAGTTATGATGAAATGAGTAAGTCATTGCTTCTATATACAATAAATCTTTTGTGTATTATATTCCCCTATTAGATTTTAAGAAATCCCTGTAAGCAAGTCTCTGAGGACAGGGACTGTCTCTTTTTATTATTATCAATTATAATATTACTTATTATCCTTAGCACAGTACCTGACATAGAGTAAGCATTTAATACATGTTCATTGACTACTGACTATTGACCCTTCTGTAATATTTAGATATTGAATTGTTCATCCAGCATATTAACTTTCTCTTTCAGATTTGTATCATGTTAACTGTATGTTCAACCAAATCAAAATGATGAAAAGGACAGGTCTGAAACTTGTGGTGCTTTACTAGAGACTCCTCTGAAAATTGCTGTGATCCATTGATTAATACTCTTTAGGTCTAATTCTTTCAATAATTTTGAATCCTTTTAACTGTACTCTTATTGATCTCATATTTTTCCACATTCTCCACCAAAAAAAATTAATCAGAGCCTATTATGTCCACAGCAGTTCCTTTGGTCTCTCAGCCTAGCAACCAATAACAAAATGAATCCTACCTCACTGCTTTTTTTTTTTCTTGAGTTCCCATCCCCCAGCTGTTTGGTAGTTTTAGAATATTCTGCCAGAAATAGAGGTCATGCTCACTAACTATCATGAGCAGAATCTGAGTTCTTCACTTCTAAAAATAACAGGACATTTACCCATCAAACATCTCAGGACATTTCTTCCACTCCCTATGACTTGTCAAGAGTAGCAAAAATAGTTCATCAATTTTACTGACAAGATCTCTCAGTAATCTAGGATCTAAACTATATCATTTGAATTTTTTAAAGCAGTTTAATTCTGTTTTATTTTCTCCTCATCTATGCTGTTCTTCAACTCCCTGTTGACCATTTTATTTTATCCTTTTAGATCCTCAAACTGTTCTCCTTGACAGAGAAAATGAAGGCAAAACAAATGTTTCACATAATTATTTATCTCTGTCATTAGTTAGCATATTCTATCCATGTGCCTGACCCACACAGAGTAATTGCTTAGTAAATGCATGTTGACTGATTAATTAATCCATCCCCAATAGCAGGTCTAGCTCTTCTTCCTTTGACCATAGTTTCTTAAAAGTCCTTTGGGTTGCCTTTGATATTTTTTAAAGTTTCAGATCTTTTAGAATTTAGGCTTCCAGAGAGCCTCTTTCATTGTGGTTCTCTCTCTTTTGTATTTAAGCTTGGTTAACTTCCCCTGCTTCCATCTTTTGTACGGGACTTCTTTGGAAAGATCCCCATGCAGTCATATTGGCATCTGCAGTTGTCTCCCTTTTTTTCTTCCTAATCATAATCATTCATGATAATGGTATCAAATTTTCTCTTGGGTTTCCTATACCTTTTGAGACATCTACCTTATTAAGTCCTGGGCCATATATTCAAGTCTATATTTTCTTTGAATGTTTTCAAATATTTTTTAGTTTTAAGTATATGTTCAACTATGTCCAGCACGTTCCACTTTACCAACTAGCTCATCCTTTTTAGCCAGAATTTGGTCAGAATTTGCTTCACTTATTGCTTCCTCTATTTTCTAAAAATTGTAATTGTCAGCAGTAATTTATCATAAACACTCCTTATTATATAGCCACTTCTGTACCTCCTCATACTGCTCCATGACATGTCTCTTCCTCCTGAACAAGATTATGCATTTGCTGATGCCATTAATTCCCCTTTTCATTTTGTTCAAGAAATGGTACTTTTCCCTCTGAAGAACTCTTTAGAAAAAAAAAACAACAAACTGAAAGCAAAAATTCTTTCACAATTCACATACATTACACAATTCTAACAGTTTAGTTAGTCAATCATCAACAAACATTTATTAAGTGTCAGAGACTATGGTAAGCACTAGGAACAAAAAGAAAAGCAAAAACATGGTCCCTGATTTCAAAGAGTTCACATTTTAATGGGGAGGGGGAAATCTGTACATTCAAGATAAATACAGTGTAAACAAAAGGTAATTTCATAGGGAAAGCACTAAAGCAGGAAGAGAAGGAAAAGGGGGGAGGTGTAGGGAAGATCAGGAAAGGTCTCCAATAGAAAGATGGGATTTGAGCTGAATCTTAAAAGGAAGCTGGAAAGGAAACAAGCCTTTATGAAATACCTACTATGTGCCAAGTGCAGTACTAAGTGCTTTACTAATATTATCTCATTTGATCCTCACAATAATACTGTAAGGAAGGCAATGTTGTGATCCTCATTTTAAAGATGAGGAAATCAAGGATAAAGAAAATAAATGACTTGCCTACTATCACAAAACTAGGGTTAGGCCTTAAGACAATAGCACCAAAAATGAGCAGATTTATTTTCCCAGATTTGAGGGGCATGGATTCTGGAGGTCCAGGATACAAAGATTCAGGCCTACTATGGAGTCTAGGTGGAAAGAAGTAAGACAACAGTTGCAGACAGATGGTAAAATAGCCCAGGTAAAATAATAGATGTCTAGATACAAAGGGGAAGCATGAGGAATCCTCCTGATAATCATGCATTCAACTCAGAAAACATTTGTTGAAGGTCTAGGATATGCAAGGCACTTTACTTAGACACTTTAATATATCAAAAAGTCTATGACTTCCTCAACCTAGGTACATGCTCCATGGATACCAACTGTTAAATCCTCCATGCCTTTTTAGTCAGTTTAATGAGATGTGGTAGCCCAAAACAATCATCACCTAGTTGCCAACATTTTGATTTATAAGTCTCTTCAAAATTATCTAGCCTGGATATTAGCAAATAAATCACAAAGAAAGGGTTTTTTTTTGGGGGGGGGTTGTGTTTGTTTATAGGAGGACTTCACATTTCTTATGTTCTACCTGCTTGGGATATAGACATAAAAAGTAGAATATGCCTATCCTCAAAAAAAAAAAACTTACATTCTCCAAAAAACAGCACATATAAGAAATTAGTACTCAAGCAAAAAGAGAGAGAATATCAGCTATCTGCTGGCATAATCTTTGAGAATCTGGAATCGCCAATGTTGTAATATACAATTTTAGGGAGAGTTTTATTTGTTTTTCCCATGTCAACATGTGATTTCATCAGGGCAATCCATCAATAAACATTTAATAAGTACTTACCATGTGCCAGGTGCTAAACATAGGAAACTCTTGATGAGAATCTTTCTACCAATGTTAATAATCCATAACCTAAACTCATTTAGAGTTTCCTAAAGAACTAAATAACTTGCCCAGGAATGCACATGCAGTCATTATATACTAAAGATGAATTTAGAACTAGCTCTTACTGACTCTAATGCTGATCTTATAATCACTGTACTATACTGCCTCTCAATAAATTGTACTTTTGAGCATTGCCTACTGTCAGCAGCTTCAGGAACTCAACTGAAAAGGCTAAGGTACTGAAATGTGAAAAGTCAAGGGGAAAATTACATACATCTTCTTACTTTGGATGTTACTATCATAGATCCTATTTATCTCATCATTCTCCCCCCAAATAATAATAATAATTTGAACTCTGTGATAAAATATAAACATGGTACCAACAGAGACATTGTCAAGGAAAAGTGAAGCAAAGTCTATGGGGTGATGTCTCAAAGACTTATTTCCATGCTTACATCTTAATAATCTAAGTGAATATTTTTTAAAAGGGAAAAAATTTTTACTTCAACACTTATCTCTAGTGTTTCAAATATCCATGTTGTTTCTACATAGTTTCCAAAATATCACAGATGTAATTTTCATCCAAATCTCTTTGAAATTAAATCTCCCAGGGGCAGCTAGATGGTGCAGTGGATAGAGTGCTGGCTCTGAAGTCAGGAGGACCTGAGTTCAAATGTGACCTCAAACACTTAATACTTCCTAATTGTTTGATCCTGGGAAAGTCATTTAACCCCAATTGCCTCAGCAAAAAATAAAAATAAAAATAAAATCTCCCACTAAACTGTTCTAAGTTGAATTTCAGCTGTAAACTTTAAGCCAAAGTTGATGAATTGAGACTTCTCAATAAATTAAAAAATGGAAGGAAGGAAGGAAGGAAGGAAGGAAGGAAGGAAGGAAGGAAGGAAGGAAGGAAGGAAGGAAGGAAGGAAGGAAGGAAGGAAGGAAGGAAGGAAGGAAGAGAGGAAGGGAGGGAGGGAGGGAGAAAAGAAGGAAAGAGAGGAGGGAAAGAAAGGATAAAGGAAGGAAGGGGAAAGAAGAAAAGAAGGAGAGGGAAGAGGGAGGAAGAACAAGAGAAGTGAGAGAGGAAGGTGTAGAAAGAAAGACAAAAAGAAGACAAAAGGAAGAAAGAAGTGAAAAAGTTCAGTGAAAGTGTCACCCAAACTGTTAAGATTGATGGTTAGAGTTTAAAACTCAGTTTCAAAATGAATTGGAATAAACCTAGTCAAGTTTCACTTTGAGTCTTTGGGTGTACCCCAATTTCAGACTCAAAGCAAAACCCATTGATTATGCAAATGAATAAGGTTGAACAGCTTCATGATAATCCATGTGAACTGAAACTAACAGATTTCTCATTGTCCCTGACCAGAACTCTCAGCTCTTCTTTCCAGCTTTGCAAATAGCTCTGGCCAATGGCTGAATCTATAGAAGAAAAATGCTTAAAAACCAGGTGGCCTGTTTAAACTATGCAACTTTACTAGCTTTAAGTGGAGGCCTATTTGAAATAAATCATTCTGTTCTCCTTAATCTACAGAAATGTTCTGTTGAACATAGGGTCTCACAGGTTTATATGCCTCTCACTGCTTGCTGAATTCAGATTAAATAAATTCTTTTCCTTCCTATAGTGCCTTCTTCTGTGCCAAGTTATAGTTTTTACTTATAACCCCCCACTTTAAGAGAAATTGAATTTGGGGTTCAGACTGAAACAGCCTCATTAAGACAGCCCCATCACTGGCTTTGCCTCTAGCTCTAGGGGACAGCTAGGTATCGCTCCTCCCTGCTTCTTCCTACCCTTAGTAAATAGGCTAAAACAATAGATCAGCAGGGGAGGTCTGCTCCCAAGTCCTGTAAACACAGTCTATTTAAAGAATATAAAAGTTACCCAAGGAGGTCTCTCCTTACTCAGGCTGCACCGCATAGCAACACACCAGCTCACATACAATGAGGGCCTTACAGGCAGCAAGCCCCTGGTGAAAGTCTTGTCATATGGCACCCGCATCTTCTCGGCCCACGCACTCCAGTCCTGTTCTTTAGCTGAGGAAGCACAGCTGCCAACTTCAGAGATGGAGAGGAGGGGAAGCATTAGCTAATAAGAACAGAAAGGTCCTGATCTCCCTCATGTCCACTCCCCTGAACCTGTAGCATAGTTACACTGTGTTGGACTATTCAGTGATTTAAAAAAACAAAAACAGGAATCGGTATATAACATCAACTTCATAAAACAGGATTATGTCATTTTTTATAAGCAAGAACAGCTTCTTACCCTAAGCCCCAACAAAAATTCATTGTTTCAACATCAAGTTTCTAAGGCAAACTCTAAACTGAAGGGTCTCCAATCTGGGAACGTCTGTCCCCATGACAGCAAGCTGTTGGGTAATTCAATTCGGCCCAGTCACATAACAGCCTTACCCAGGAGGCTTCCAGAGGCAAAGGAGGGTAATTCAGGAAATAGATTATTGCCAAAAGATGAAAAATGGGCCAAAATCTCTGTGCAGGGTCTCTGGCCTTCTTCCAGTGAGAGATATTAGAAACCAGTATCAGGGATGGAGCAGCGGTAGCTGCTTCAGTGTGACTCATTCCCCGAAAAAGTAGCCACCCAAACCACTGGCAAAGTGCCCTGTTCCACACCATCTCGGTGATCTCACCACAACATGTCAGCAGCTGGCACATTTATCATCTTCTCTGGGGCATGAGTGAGTACTTAGGATGTAGATAATTTAACATGAATATATATGTGCATTATCATGTAGATAAGACAATTATTTCATAATAGAAATGGAACCTAAATCATCCCCACCTGACTTTTGATCCTGCCAGCTCTGCAGAGGAACACTAGCTGATATATTAGATAGCCAGGAAATAGAAGCACAGAAGGAGAGAGAGATTACAGGCTGGTCTTACATTTGCTAAAGCATATTGTGATCTTAGCCCTTTTCTTGTGGCTATCTGATTTCCCAGGGAAAAAAAAAAAAAAAAAAAAAAGGAAAGCAAGAGACAAAGAAGGATCCCCACCCAGCACACATGCATTTTTTTTTCCACACAGCAAGTAACCAAAAACTATGGAATGATCATATAAACAAAAGTTGACTTAACTAACCTGGATCTAGGAGATGGTAAAGGGGGTGTGAGTGGAGGGACAACAGAAAAGGGAAAAAAATATTAAAAGGAAAAAGTGTAAAGAGTTTTTCTATTTTTATTTTAAATATGCATTTTTTTAAAGTTTTCCTCCCCCCCCCCAAAAAAAAAAACACACTCATTTTATGCTTGGTCTAGATTTATATTTGAGATAGTAGGATTCATGAAGGGAAGAGCCAAGCCCCACTTTAATTGGCCAGATGACCTCATTTTATGATAACTACTGGTCTGGTTTAGTGTATAAGGTCAAGGAACAGGAACAAGGACTATGGCTTTTTCCTTGTTTGATTCTCTTAACATCTAATACATGGTAGAAATCCCAAAATTATTGTACTATAAAGAGCAGGAGGTGGAAAAAGGAGAGAAAGGCAAATGATAGTTAAGGAGGATATGTGTGTGCATATATGTATGTATATGTGTGTTTGTGTATGAGAGAAACAAATGGAGACAAAGAGACAGACTCACACAGAGAGAGACAGAGACAGAAATACAAAGAGACAGAACTTGTCCATGATAGAATTAACTGAGCTGTGAACAACAGAGGGAATGGGAATATGGATGTATTACATGTACTATCATCCCCCCCAAAAATTCCGGCTTGCTCACAGAGCTTCCTGAACTGGTCACCAGGTTATCAGTGTTAATCCAAGACAAAGGGATAAATATGAGAGAGAGAGAGAGAGAGAGAGAGAGAGAGAGAGAGAGAGAGAGAGAGAGAGAGAGAGAGAGAATAAGAGAGAGAGAGAGAAACATTACTATCTAATTGTCTGCCTATCTATCTATCTATCTATCTATCTATCTATCTATCTACCTGTTCTACACATGTCTACTTAAGTATCTGTGAGAAAATACAGGAACAGTCAATAGAAGGTCAGTCTCAGATTGTCAGGGGACAAGCTATATTCAGATTCCATCCTTGACATATACTGGGGGTGTGAACCTATACAAGTCACAAGCTCAGTGCCTCACTACAATTTCTAAGACTATAAATAGAAGAGTCACTAATATGCTTATATACCTTGGTAGAGGAAATTTCCTTACTAGATGCTAGCTATATCAAGGAAATCATAAATCCAAACACACACACACACAGACTATACATGCGTGTACAGCACACATATGTAGAGATGAATATGAAGTGTAAGAATTCTGGTACTTAGAGCTTAAGAAGCCCCTTCACTCTACTTGAGACTAACTCTGGCCTTAGTTCAGAATATTATTGTTTTTCAATCATTTAGTCATGTCCAATTCTTCATATCCCCATAAACTATAGCCCTCTAGGTCTTCTGTTCTCCACTATTTCTCAAAGTCTGTCCAAGTTCATGTTGGTTACTCCCAAGACACTCACTGTCCATCTCATTTTCACAATTCCTTCAATATTTCCCCAAATCAAAGTTTTTCCAATGAGTCCCATCTTCTCATTATGTGGCCAATATATTTAAGCTTCAGCTTCAATATTTGACCTTCTAATGAATAGTTTGAATTAATTTCTTTATGTACTAATTGATTTAATCTCCTTGCTGTCCAAGGAACTCTCTAAAGTATTCTCTAACATCACAATTCAAAAGTGTCAATTCTGCAGTGCTCAGCTTTCCTTATAATCCAACTCTCACTGCTACTAGAAAAATATATTTGACTATATATATATATATATATCTTTTGTCAGCAAGGTCCTATCTCTTCTTTTTACTGTGTAGTCTAGATTTGCCATAGCTTTCCTCCCAAGGAGTAAGCATCTTTAAATTCCATAGCTGCAGTCATTGTCTACGGTGATCTTTGAGCCCCATAACATAGAATCTGACACTGCTTAGTATGTCTTCTCCTTTTCTCTGCCTGGAAGTGATTGAATCAGTTGTCATCATCTTAGTTTAATTTAATCTTTTAAGTTTAGTTTGTTTTAATATTAAGCTTTAAGCCAGCTTTTATACTCTTTTCTTTCACTTTCATCAAAAGGCTTCTTAAATCTTCACTTTTTGCCACCAGAATGGTATTTTCTGAGTAACTGAGATTGTTGATATTTCTCCTGGCAACCTTAATTCTGTCTTTTGATTCACCCACCTTGATATTTTATATGAGGTACTCTGCATATAAGTTAAATAAATAAGATGAAAATAAACAGCCCTCTTATATTCCTTTTCCAATCTTAAACCTATTATAATGTTGGCTATAAAACTTGCCTATTTCTCTGCCTCCAACTATTTTCATTTCTAATCCATCCTTCACGCTCTATTAAAGTATTTTACTTTGATTTTACTATTATACTAGTAATACTAGAATTACTAAATTACGTTACTTTCTTGCTAAAAAACTTTAATGGTTCATTGCCCACCAAAAAAAACACATACACTGGCATTCAAGGTTTTTACTATTAGCTTCCAACACACCTTTACAATCTTATTTCATGCTACTTCTCTTCATAGTCTTTATTCTTGAGTCCATTCTAAACTACTCACTGTTCCTTCCCTATTTTTATATTTCCATTCTCACTTCTGTCTTTCCTCATGCCTTGAGGTAGTCCCCCAACTCTGTTCACCCAATCTCCTACCCATCTCTATCTCCTGAAATCTTCCTTCTATAAGTCTCACATCAAGGATCATCTCATCCATTTCCTGCAATTAAAATTGAAGCTTCCATTCCTGAATCTCACAGGCCATTCTGCTTGACCTCTCCTATGTATTTAATAATTTTCCAATTTATATTATGGTAATTTACATAAATATATGTTAACTTCTTTGGAAAGATAGAAAGCTGGCCTTGAAGACAAGAAAACCTAGGTTTAAGGCCCACCTCTGCCTGTGTCACTCTGGATATGTAAGTTCACTTCTCAGGGTTATAGGCAAGAGTGTGCTGACTTGCACTGATGGAAAGAATTCCTTTACCAGGAGTTCCTAATACCAATGATATTTTGCAAGCTCAGTCCCTATCCCTCCTTCCCCCAACACACAATTATGAAAGCAATGACTGGGTCATTATCCTTGAACTCCTAGTATCTGACCTCACATCTTACATATAATATATATAACCACTAATTTGTTGAATTGACTTATATATAGACAAGAATGAGTCATTTTAATCTAAAATTGATTCGAAACCCTTGTGGGGTTGGTGTCTGTATGATTATTATCATATTAAAATTCTCACTTAAACCCCATTAGCTTCAAAGTCTGTGAAGACAAGGATTTTTTAAAAAAGATAATTTTACTATATAGCCTGCTTTAGTGCTTGTCTCCAGCTACCTTTCCTTCTTTTTAAGTGGTCTTTCTACCTCCTTCTAGTACTTTTGGTATTATACCAGTTCAGACTATGGAAATTATTTTTTGAAAGAAAGTTCTTCCCTTTCCACAACACTTTCATTTACAGTTGACTGCTAAGTGACAATAGCCCCCTGCCACCACAAAGCTTTAATCCATACTGGTCCTCTGGAGTAGATAATTGCATTCACTGCCCCCCATCCCTTTTCTGGTATTACTATCCAAATGCTTCCCTGTAGTCTGGACCATTCCTTATTAGTCACATTCTAAAAAGGATCTACTTTGTATATTTGTTATTTCCTTCAGGAAGTCATTTATTTATGCTGACCAAGCTTGGTTTTGGAAGAAGAGATGAGGAAATGCAACTTTGTCCATCTAATCATGAGGTGAGAGACTATGAATGTAGAATATATGCTGTCAGACTTAGTTGATGTATTGATTAGTGTTGTGGAACTGGATTCTTCCTACTCCTATTTGTGTATTTCTTTTTTTATTCTTTGTTACAAGGGATGGATTTTGGTGTAAGAGAGTGATAGTATATTTGGAAGTGAAAGTCAAGTAAAAGCAAAAAACCTGTAATATTTCTTTTAAAAAGAAATTCTCTTTATCACCCATGAATTAGAATTGTGAGATATATATGAGATATGTATATGTATATATAACATGAATATATGTGTATATATGCATATGCATATGAAAGCTGATGATTCACTTCAGCAATTCTTTTATAACTTAAAGAAATGCTTGCAACTGAGAGAGGTTAAGTGATGAGTCCATGATTGCACAACCAAGACTCAAACTCAAGTTTGGGTCGAGCCAGAGACTCTAATATCAATAGTTATCTAATATAACAGAAAAAGAAAGTGACAAATGTTGGAGGGGATATGAGAAAATTAAAACACTAATACATTGTTGGTAAAGTTGTATACTGATTCAACCATTCTGGAGAGCAATTTGGCACTATGCCCTCAGGGTTATAACCCCTCTATACCCTTTGACCAAATAATATCACTACTAGATCTGTATCCCAGAGAGATTTTTTATTAAAGCTTTTATTTACAAAGCATATACATGGTAATTTTTCCAATATTGACCAAAGATATTTTTTTTTAAAAGGAAAGGACCTATATATAGAAGGTCTTTTGTGGTGGCAAAAAAATTAGAAAATGAGAGGATATCCATAAATTGGAGAATGGCTGAACAACTATATGATTGTGATGGAATATTATTGTGCTATGAGAAATGATGAGCAGAATACTTTCAGAAAAACGTAGAAAGACATATGAATTGATGCTAAGTGAAATGAGCAAAAGCAGAAGAACATGTAAATGGTAACAGCAACATTATATAATGATCCACTATGAATAAAGTTAGCTATTCTCAGTAATTCAATGATCTAGGACAATTCTAAAGGTGCTAAACCATCACCAAAGAACTGGTGGAGCCTGAATGCAAATGGAAGATACTTTTTCTTAACTTATTTAATTTTTCTTGGGGCTTTTTGGTCTCTATTTTCTTTTATAGCATGACTTAAATGGAAATGTGTTTTGCATGACTAAATATTTACAACCTATGTTAGATCACTTGCCTTCTCAATGAGAAGGGAGGGAAGGTAGAGAGGGAATTTGGAACTCAAAATTTGAAAAAAAAAAAAGTTAGGGACAGCTCAATGGCACAGTAGATAGCGTACCAGCCCTGAAGTCAGGAGGACCTGAGTTCAAATTTGATTTCAGACACTTCATACTTCCCTGGGCAGGTCACTTAACCCCAATTGCCTCAGGGAAAAAAAAAAAGAAGTTAAAATTGTTTTAATATGTAAGCAGGAAAAATTTAAATATTAATTTTTAAAGATACCCTTTTTTATCATTTTTATATACCCTTTAAGGTTTGTCTTAAAGTACTTTACAAATAATATCTCATTTCATCATCATATTAATCCTGGGAGAAAGGTATTATTTTATAAATGAGAAAAATGAAAGAAGCAAAAATTAAGTGACTTGCCTAGGATCACACAGGTAGAAAAGATCAGAAACTGGATTCCTGACTCTAGGTCTAATACTCTATTCCCTGAATCAGCTAGCTACCCCTAACTCTAGTCATTATTGTGGTGCTGCCTCTGCAACAGTTGAGGGAATGTCCTTATACCAATGAAATTCCAATCTTAGAATCTCACCATCCCCTCCCTTACAAAGACAAACAAATAAACTTGCATCAAGCAAACTAATGAAGGAAATGAGAATAAAGGACAGAGAAAAATATTAATTTTAGGTTTAGCTATGCCAGAATAATTGACCACTAATAATAGAGACTAATCACCACAGACACAAAATTAGATAGAAAGCAAGGAGATTCTAGAATCTTTTTCCCTATGTATATTTAAATAGATATGTGTATTTTATGTGCTTTATATCCAATTCTAATTAAAGGCAGGGATAGAAAAAGAGATAGAAAGTATATTGGAGAGAGTACTGTCTTTGGATAAATAAGGAAGAGAAAGGAAAATATGTCTACTTACTCAATGTGCACCATTGGGTACTCCAAGGATTTTGGCTTGCTTATATAATACCTAGTTCTGGAACTGATTCTGAAGGTTTAATTTTGATGCTTAGAAGTTAGGGGAAAACTTTATATTTCAATAAGCTTAGGGCCAAGTGTATGGAAAGGAGGGGAGAGGGTGAAAGAGTAAAGGAATTATCCAAATCAGAGGAAAAAAAGAAATGGGAAGTTAAAGTTAACACTGAGATTCTGTCAATAATTTCAGACAAACTTTTGCCTTTTGGAGAGATTAATAGTTTTTTTTTTCCTACGAGTACATCCCCTTTATTAATGTACTATTTAATATTCTTTCCACTCTTGGCACCCATTTCATGACAAACACCCAAATATCAGGCCCTCTTGAGAGTGTATGCATTCTTTGGCAGACATTACATCTATTGTAAAGACAGAAGCTGACTACACTAAAGCCTTGTTCAAATGACTGGAAAATTCCCAAACACAGTATATCCAAGAATTATTTCACTTTTTCCTTGAAATTTAAAAGTTCATGAAAATAGAATTTGTTTAAAGAGAAATAGAATAGTCTCAAAAAAAAAAAACCATCAACAGCCCATAAGCATGAATCATTATTGTGAAATTTGCATGCACCTCCAATGTTTATTCATAGAACTGAAGGTTATGCAAGGGTCATCCCCTCCAAGTTGTGAAGTAATCAATAATAAGACATTCACCTCAATTCCATGTATTCTTAGTAAAGCACCTGAAATCAGACATTTATATTTTGACAATAAATGGAGGTCTTACCTCTCCCAGAGACAGTTTTAAGCCTTCTCTCTAATTGTTCATTCATCCAGTTACTCTCTTAACCAGAATTGATCTACTAGACCCTACTAAGATCAAGACACTATTATAGATCCTATGGACAGCAAAAAAAATGAATGCCAGTTTCTGCCAAGAAGAATCTTCAAATATAAGGTGCAGGCACAAATTACTACAATGCAAGGAAATTTGTGTCTTAAGAGAACTGCAAATTGCTGCTGGAATCCCAAGAAGGAACTTGTCATTGTCCAGGAAATGACCAGGAAAGCCTTCCTGGAAGCAGTTACATTTGAATTTGATATTCAAGCTTCCCATGATCCAGACTTATTTCCCATTACTAGCCTTCCTTTGTTTTATACGTCTGTCAAACTGAACATGCCATGTGTTTTCATGACTCTGTACCTTTGCCCTAATATTGTCTCTGTCCAGAAATCTTTTATGTGCCTTGGGTTGTTTATAAAGGAGATGGATGTCAGAGACATGATACAGGTACAGTCTAGAAGACTTGAGGATTGCTTTGACTTCAGAGAAAAGAAGGCCACTAGGAAACTCAGCTGAGTGTACCCGTATAGCTGAAATACACCCTGATACAGCTTTCATAAACACACATTGCTACTTTCCCCCATCTGCTCCTCCCCATCCACCCTGCCCCAGGCTGATAGAGGAAATAATCTTTACCTGATACTTTCTTCTGAAGTTTTAACATCCTAGAATCTCTTTCCTGTATATGTGTGTGTGTGTGTTAATGCTGACATTGCAGCATCTAAATGGATTTTCTGTCCTATAAATAATTAAATAAACAAACAAATGAATGAATGAATGAATGAATGAATGATAAATAGTCCTATTTTGGTCTGTATACCTTGGGAATTCATTTTAAGAAACACAGCTTAGACATTTACTAGATGTAGAACTTTAGGCCAACTGCAAACTCTTGGATTCAGTTTTCTCATCTATAAAATGGAATGATAAAAAAGTACCTACTTTACAAAGGTTTCATGAGGATGAAATGAAATAATATGTGTAAAGAACTTTGTGAAATTTAAAGTGCTAAATAAATGCATTGTTGTTGAGTTGTTGCCAAGTCTTCATGAGTTGGAGTTTTTTTGGCAAAGGCACTAGAATGGTTTGCCATTTTCTTTTCCAGATCATCTTATAAATTAGGAAGCTGAGGCAAACTGGGCTAAGTGACTTGCTCAGATTTATACAGCTAGCAAGATCTGAGGCTAGATTTGAAATCAGATCTTCCTGGCTTCAAGGCTGCCACTCTATCCACCATACTACCTAGTTATCTATATAAATACCAGCTATTATTTAGTATTAGTCTTAGCATCCATCGCAGAGTTTCTCTAAGTATTGATTTAAAAAAAAATCTTTTCGGAATAGCCAGAAAAATCCTTGTCTGATGTCTCATTGTGGTACAGAAATATCCCAGGATTAATGAAGGGTTTTTCAGAGTTCTTTCAAAAGCACAAAAGTACATATTCCTACAAAAAAGGATGTAATGAAATCATGAATGCCCCAAGCCTAGCCAGTTTTCCTATGCAACTGGAGAGAGAAAGCAGAAATGTTAGTCTATAACTCTAGTTTATAGGAATACAGTTAGAAGTGAGTGAAAGGAGTCATTTCCTGATTCTGAGATCACCAGGAAGGAAGTGAAGATAGAAAGTAGAAGATTGAATACTAACATAGTACTCATAGTCCAGCTGGGACATATATTATTGTCTTCCTTCTTGCCAGAATGTAATCTGCTCTTTAGCACACCCAGAGGAATCAGTCTCTGAAGTCTGAAAGAATATCCTATCTTATGCACCCCAACTTTTAAAATAAATTCATAAGCTGTGGTAGATCACATTCCACTGTCCCCATTGAAAGGGACAAATCAATTTTGAATCAGGAAGGGACAATTCTCTTAAGAAGTGATAACAGCTTCCCAACCCTGTCCTATAACTTGTAACTTCCCACTGTCTAGATACACAAACATTCTGAATAGACCTAGACCTGGAACCTACATATCCTCAAGAGGTCTATGGATAAACTTCAGTCAGTGGGGAGTTTTGATGGGGGAAAAAATTACATCTTCATTTTCAATAATCTCTAACTGAAATTTAATATTTCCTTCAACTATGAATGAAGGCCACAAACATTAGTCTGAGTTCATCAGACTGCTAAAGAGATCCGTGGCACCAAAAAAGTTAAGAAAGCTTGACTTGGTAGGGAAGGATTGAATTATTATTTATCAGCACCATATCCCAAGTAGCTGGAAGGTAATTATGTTTTAGCTGGTAATCATATTTCCAAGGATAGCTAAGCAGGCAGACTTTAAATTCTGTTGGTACATCTATTTAAACAGATACAGCAGATGGATAATAAACTGTAATCAAAGTTGATTAGGAAGAGAGGGGACTGGATTACATTTGGGAAACTGTGAACAATTTTCAGCAGTTCTAAACTGCCCTGTTGCAAATGGCCATCTTTGTAATACCAGTGTTATTTTCACTACAAGTTATGGTAGCAAATTTTGGAAGATTATGATAAAAACAGTTTTCAATTTAAAAAGTTAAATTAAAATTGCAGGTAAGCCAAAAGACGATAAACAATAAGTTGAATGATCGGTAAAAGCTTCTGAAGTAAAATAGTTTGTATCTGATGAAATGCTATTAAAACAAGTATAACTGAAAAGTTGGGCCAGTCATAATGTGAGACCAAAGAGATAGATAACCTAATTATTACATAGAGTACAGTATAATAGTAGCCATAAAATGTTAAAGCTAGAAGAGAACTTCTAACACATTGGGTCCTCTGGAAGATTTATAGAAAGAAATGAATAATTTAGTTTAGGAATGTGCCCCAGAACCACAAAGTCCTCTGTACTTTGTTGAAAGACAACTTCCCCAACTGTTTGGAATAATAAAGATGGACATTCATAATATAGCAGGAATTAAAGAAAACTTTCTTAAACCAAATAAGCAATTGAAAAAGTACAAGAACCCTGATAACAGGAGGATATATGATCAAAAGGTAGACTAAATTTCTGCATCCTGCTTATCAAAATAACTATAATAAATAGCAGTAGTAGCAGTAACAGTAGTAGTAAGGAGTAGAATGGTATTATAGCAATAGTATTTACATCTTCTATTTGTTTCTAGTTTTATCATGGATCTAATATGAATTAAATTATTCCCCCATACACTAGAGTACAAGATACTAAAAAATAAAAATTAATGAGTAAGACTACATCCAAAGCCTCCAAGAAAAATAAGAATCATATTCAAGTCATGGAAGAGCTCAAAAGGGACTTTGAAAATCAAGTAAGAGAGATCAAGGAAAAATTAGGAAAAAGAATTGAGAGTAGTACAAAAGAAAATTTAAAAAGCTAATGAGAATTCCTCAAAAAGCGAAACTGGCCAATTGGAAAAGGAACTACAAAAGCATAATGAGGAAAATAATTCCTCAAATTATTTTATTAGCAAGTGGAAGTTAATGGCTTTATGAGAAATCTAGATCCAATAAAGCAAAATCAAAAAAGAAAAAGAAAAAAATAGTAAAAATGTGAAATGTCTCATTGGAAAAACAATTTACCTGGAAAATAGATCCAGGAGAGATAATTTAGAAATTATAGGTCTACCTAAAAGTCTTTATGTTTTAAAGTGCTTACTTAGCATGATACCTGACATATGATATACTTATACTATATACTTCTTTTGTTCCATAGGATCAGATATTTAGAGCATGACAAAATTTCAGAAATCATTAATTCAGACTTCTCATTTTATAAATGAAGAAACCAAGTATCAGTAAATTTAAGTGACTTGCCAAAGGTCACACAAGTAGGGCCAGAAATGGGATTTGATCTAAGGTATTCTGATTCCTGAGTCACCAATAGCATTAAAGCTTCCTTCTATTTATTTTAATAGAGGAAGCTACCAATAGATAACTTGTATTGTCCATAATCTGTCTGTTTTACCACATGACCAGATCATCTCATTCTAATTAAGGTTTCTTTTATAATGTCTCTTATTCTTTTCTCACATGCATATTATATTATTGTTAACATGGCACTATTTCCATTGACTTTCAAGTCACCTATATTTCAATTTATCCAAGATTGTATCATTTCATGAATTATAGCTACATAGCATCAAGAAGAAAGAAGTGGTCATTTGTGATAGCAATACCTCCCACAATTTCTATATTCAGATGATGGCACTTCATTCTCTAAATCACTCACCCTGGTTTCAAACCTTAAACATACCTTTGAATCCTCCTCTCTTTTATTCTCTATATCCAATCAGTTGCCAAATTCTGAAAATTCCTCCTTGGTAAAAATCTTTCAAATCATTCTCCTCTTTGCCCATAATGTTATCACTTTATTTTAGGCCCTCATTACCTCATCTCTAGACTAATACAAAATTCTTTCATTATTTTTCTTTTAAACCATCCTTCACAAATGCCCAAATAATAGTCTTAATGAAAAATTCTGGCCAAATCACTGACTTAATCAAAACATTTTCCATGGCTTCCCATTGTCCATAGGAAAAAGTCAAAGTTACAAGGTAAAAATTAACAATTTTTAAATCTGGCTTTTTAAAGTACATAATCTGATTCCAATCTATCCTTTCAGCTTTAATTTCCTCTACTTTTTTTCCAATATGCTACATTGTGGCCAAATTGGATTACTGAAGATTTCTTAATTTCATCCTGCCCTCTCCTGCCTTCATATAGCATAAGACTTCACTCATGACTGGGATAGATTATCCTTGATTTTAAAAATTTATCTTCCTTAAAGACTTTTCAGTTGCTACTGCTTCTAAGAAGTTTTAAATTATAGAGTATAGTCTTTGGTGTTATAAAAATTCAGAAAAGGGAAAGAACAATATGAGTTAAAATAAATAGAAATTAATGGGGGGCTTGGAAAAATAGGTTTATTTGGATTCGTGGAGAGTAGAAAGCATTCCAAGCATGGAAAATTACATAAGCAAAATAATTCTATTCCTTTGATAATGTTAGTTACCCTTCTCAAAATATTTTTCAGCTCCTTCATTCTTAAGGTTTGTTCATTAGATCCACACATAATAGAATAGTTGTGAGCAAGTTGTGTCCAATTTTAATATTAATTTCAACACACAGTTATTAAAGCACCTATCATATGCAATTCATTGTGTTGGATGCTCAAGGTATATAAAGATGAAAAACAACATTGTCTTTGCCCTCATTGAAACTGTAATACTGGATAAACCACGTACACAAATCACTGTTACAAGTAAAATATACTGAGGACAAAGGAGATATTCTGACAAATAGTTATAAGAAATTTCAGAAAGAAAACACAACTTTTTAACTAGGGAACATTGGTGGAAAGGCTCATGAAAAACTTCTTAGAAGCGGTAGCAACTTAGTAAGTCTACATTTTAATGTGGTAGGCATTGTACTAAGTGCTGGAGATACACATATAAACAAAAAGAACAATTCTTGTCCTTAAAGAACTTACATTTCAGTAGGGAAAGATAATACATAAAAGATAGCTAAAAAGGAATAGGAAGGTGCCCTTACCAGTACCAAATGGTAAAGCTTCCAACCTATAATTCTTGATAATAAATTCTTTGAGGGGAAGAACCATGATTAATACTTCCTTTATTACTTTCACAGGTCTTAGCACAATTCTAATTAAAGAGTAGATACTCAACATTCTGGTTCATCATCAGACGTCTTGACCTTTGTCTTGCCCTTTGTTCTTGTCACTGGACTTTGAAGACTTTGGAAGAAAATGATGTTGGCAACTTTATATGGCTCTGCTCCACTTAAATACAATTTACCTGCAAGTTAAGACATTGCATTCATGATGTCATTGGTCCTCTTCAAACATGAAGGACAAACAACATCTGAATAAATACTACTCATTTATGTATTAGTTGATTGATTGAAAATAGGACCAGTTGGTTTAAAAAGATAAAAGTTGACCAATAGTCTGTCCAGAGTACCACAATCCTAGTCACTGAAATTCACAAACTCACTATTACCCTCCACTTCTCACTGTTACCCATTACTCCAATTTATGTTCCTAATAAGTCTGCTTTAGGTATCTCCTCATTTTAATACATCCCCTACATCCATCTCCTATAGCTGTTAAAGTGATTTTCCTTAAGCATGTCTTATCATGTAAATCCCTAATGAATAAAACCCCAATGATAATTCATTTCCTCAAGAATCAAATATAAATTCCTCTGTTTGAAATTTAAAGTTCTTCAATATTGAACCCCAATCTATATTTCAAGCCTTATTTCACATTACCCCCTCTATGCTCCATTCGGACTGTCCTTCTTAGTGTTCCTAACACATAACATTATATTTCCCTTCTTCATGATGACACTGACTCACCCTTGCCCCACTCCCTCCTCACTTCATTAGATCCTTAGTTTCCTTCAAGATTAGTGAAACTTTACCCTTTAAATCAAGGTTTTTTCTGATCCTTGCAGCTGCCATCCTTGCCAAAATCACCTTGTATCTATCTTATATATACCGATATATGTGTATGTTCCCACTAATAAAATAGCTCTTTCAGGACAGTAACTGAGTTTGTCATTTTCTTCCCCAGTTCAATTTACACATGAGGTAACTGAGGCAAACAGGATTAAGTTACTTGCTCAGTAAGCATCTGAGCCTGGATTTGAAATTTTTCTGATTCTAGGCCTGGCACTCTATCCATAAAAGGTAAAGAAATGTATTTTAAACTATCAAACTGGAAGCTAAACTCTTTATAATGAGATCCAGAAAGATTCAAGGTCCTGATTAATCACAGCAAAAATGCCAGGAAACTGAGGACAATCTTTCTCTCTTTCCTTTTAGGCTCTGTGGCACTAAAAATAACAAACTTGAGTTTTGGTATATTTTATCCATCATTTTCAGTTCTAGGTATAGGTGGTAAAGTCCAGGGATCAAATTGGAGCGATAGAGATTTTAGAACCCAGAATTCTAGATTGGATGTTGCAACCAGCCCAACAGGGCAGCCCAGATAAGCTAAGATATCAGGTTGCAAATCCAGAGGGCACTTCAGACTTGGAACATAATGGGACTGTGCTTTATCAAAACTAAAGTAAACAATGAACTTAATCCATCTCCCTTCTCTAAAACCTGAATACTACAGGAAGAATTTATGGTCCTATGTGTTGAGGAAAATGTTTGCATTTCCTCTTGATATATCCATTTTAGGGGGGGCAAGGGGGCACAGAGGATAAAGTACAGGGTCTAGAGTAAGGATTGACCTCAGTTCAAATCCAACCTGAGACAACTGCTAGCTGTATGACCCTGAGTGAGTCACTTAGTCCTGTTTGCCTCCATTTCCTCATCTAAAAAATAAGCTGGAAAAGGAAATGACTAATCACTCTAGTATCTTTGCCAAGAAAACCTCAAATAGGGTTATGGAGAGTTAGACACAACTCAAATGACTCAACAATAACAACAACTACAAAAACATGATTTTTGCAAAAGCTAATCTGACTATTAAATAGTTAAATAGAAATGAAGTACAAAGGAGCCCTAAAACTGATAGAACACAATCAGTAGGGACTGGAGCCAATGGCCAAGAAAATAGACATTCCCCCAAACTTCCTGAAGAGTATAGAGAACCCTGGAGTATTAGTGATATGAAGAATACATGACCTTCAGGCAGAGTGGGCCAGATTAGTCACTGTTGTATGTATATGTGCTATATCTTCGTTTTATAGATATGCAACACATATACACATACACTATATTTATATACAAGGATGTATGTCTATGTATCTACATATGTATCTCTCATATAATATGTATCTACATATGTATCTTTCATATAATCCTTATAATAACCCTGAAGCAAATGCTATTACTATCCTTATTTTATTGATAAGGAGACTGTGGCTCAATGAGCTTGAATGTCTTTCCCAGAATCATACAATTAATAACTGTCGAAAATGAGATTTCAAATCAGATCTTCCTGATCCAAAGTCCAGAGCTCTACCCATTATGCAAACTAGCTTCCTCACATAGACTGAAGAAATCTCCCTAAATAAGTTCATCAGCCTGAGTGTTCATATCAAACATCCTGCCATCTCTTATGGAGGTCATCCTGCCAGTAAACACATTCAATCATTAACCATTTTTGTTATCTAACCTAAAATGTTTTGTAATTTACTTGGGGTGAATACACAATGGCTATTTCAAGGAGAATATAGGGACTGTGAAATAGAGGAAATATTTTATGGCAAAAATAAATTTCTCTCTCTTCAGATAAAATTCACTCAACTTCAACACTTCTTGAATGAGGGCCACCCAGTCTGATCCTGTGAAAGATACCTGGGTCCCCTTGGATAAGCACCACTCTACTACAGTAATAAATTAGCCTGTGCTCAAGAGGAGGAAGTATTTGGATAAGGAAATCTCTCCTTTGGGGATGATTGTGGTTCACATTTCTAGTTGAGCCAAGAACTTCCTATAAATTTCACCTGTTGACACATTTTCATAAGTATTTGTGCCACCTTCAAGGGGGCCGGAAGCAGAGGTGGGGAAGGAAAGGGTTGAGGCAAAATGTGAATGAGTGTGCAGGAAGCAATTAAGCTTATGGAGCTTTGTCAAAGGGCTGGCATGTGGGTACATGTGGTATGAAATCTTGGTTAGGGAATCAATCTGGCAGCATTATCTGATCTGGAATGAAAGAAAAAGGAGAGAGACAGAGTCAGAGTCACAGAGAAAAAAGTCAGAGAGAAGAAATACAGAGAAACAGAGAAAGACAGAGACAGAGGAGAGATGGAGACAGTGAGATAGAAAGACAAAGACAAAGACAAGCAAAGAAGACTAAGAAATAGCCAGAAATATAGATAGGAAATAGATAGGAGAAATAGGAAGGAAAGAGAAGGAAGGAAGGAAGGGAGGAAGGAAGAAAGAAAGGGAGGAAGGGAAGGAGGGAGGGAGGGAGGAAGGGAGATAATGCCTTTTCCTGTTTTGGTATGACTGTAAGCTCTACCTTCATGCTAATATGTTATCACTCATTGATTTTTTGCTTAAGGTTTTCCTAGTTAGTTTCCAACAACTTAAGTCTACATTTTGTTGCTTCATTTCTAGGACAGAATTGGGATATCATTATGCAATTTTGTGCAGGCATCAGATTGAAATGAAACATCAAACATGTTGATTTCTTAACTACAAACTATCCTGGAATTTTGCAAGTTGGACTGAGTAATACTGGAATGTCATCAAGTTGAGCTGGGAAGACATGATTCTACCGCGTGGGAACCCAACCCTAGCCCTGGAGGTTGTGTCTGCACATGTAAAGCGGAACTAGAGGCAATGTTTTGGATAATTCCCACCCCAAATCCCTGACTCACCTAGCATGCCTAAAAAGGGATTGAGTAAGAGGAAGGGATGAGGCTAGCAGATTTTCCTCTGAGCTTTCAAAGTCCCACACTTCCTATCCCCAACCTATCTTTACAGCTTCACTGGACATTGTTCTACTTCTAGTAGAGATACAGTTGAACTGACCTCTGTTCTATACCAATGACACTCCATCTCCTGCCTCTATGGTTTTGTATATTATCCATGTCTCATTCCTGTAACGCATTCTCTCCTGCCAAGGACAACTAGTGGTAAAATGGATGGAACGCTGGGCCTGGAGTTAGGAAGACTGGAATTCAAATTTAGCTTCAAACACTAACTAGGGAATTCTTGGAAAGTCTCTGGTTGCCTCAGTTTCCTCAATTGAAAAATGGGGAGAATAATAGCACCTAACTCACAAGATTGTTGTCAGGATCAAATGAGATGATATTTGTAAAAGGCACAGCACAGAACATAGGAAGTGCTATGTAAATATTATTCCTTCCTTTCTTATCTCTAGCCCATATATTCATTATTCCTTTAAGATACATCTTAAGCACTATCTTCTGCATGAAGCTTCTCTAAATCCCCAAAATTTCCAATGGCCTCCCTCCCAAACATCTTGTATTTAACTATTTTCTCTGTGTTTCTATTTATTCACTTTTATATTTGTGATATTTATATTTTTATATTTACTTGTGTCTCCCATTAGAATGTAAACTCCTTACCAGTAGGATGCTTTATTCTTTGTACTTGTATCCCCAGTACCTAACATAGTACCTGACACAGAATATGTGCTTAATAACTATTTGGTCATTGGTTGATTGATTGCTTTCCTTAGGCAGCTTAGATTTTCATGCAAAGAGGTTGAGGGATTGAATGCCCATTCTTACTTTTCAATGTGGGATCAGAAGGGAGCAATACTTTTCAATTACTTTTCTAATTTCCTGAAACTAATCAGAGGACCCTCCATCAGAAACTTAATGTGTAAATTTCCTAACTTCTCTTTGTACCAAAATGAATTATGACTCTATACTTCTGGGACAGAGAGAAGAATAACAACATGATTCAATTAAATTCAGCAAACATTTATGAAGAGTCTATTATCAGCAAGACACTGAACTTCAAGGGTCAAAACCAAAATGAAAATCTGTCCCTAACTTAAAGAAGCTATAATCTATAGGAGAAATTCAGGCTTTCCACAGAAACATAAGTATGAGCTAATGTGAGTTAGAAGGCAGTAAAAACTCTGGAAATCTGGAAGGACCTCATGCAGTAAGTGGAACATGGATTAAGTTTTGAAGGAGGCTATAGATTCTAAGAAGCCAAAATAAGAGAGTGCATGAAAGGTGAGGGAAGTAATCTATATAAAATCACAGAAATAATAGGCCAAACATCAAGGTCAGGTTAATAATCAATAAGCCAATTTGGCTAAATGTAGTATGTGAAGAGAGAGAAACCATGACTCAGAGCTCAAAGCTTTGGGTTTCCAGAGTGAATTCAGCCCTGAAGGTTTCCCACAAATCACTGTTTGGCTCATGCCCAACTTAGATTTTCCCCTGAGAACCATAAGATTTGACTTCTTTCATCCCCACCTAAGGTATCCTTAGGGAGCAACAGCCTACATAGCTAATGCCAAGTCTCTGTGGATATGGGTGAAAAGGTCTCTCAGCCTTTATATAAACAATCCCAATAATTACATAGGAGTCAGTCTTTATTTCACCAAAAAAAGTTTATTCATTAATCAATTTTACCCTTTGAGGGCAAAGTAGAAAAGAAGATAGAATAGAAAGAGAGAAAAGGAGACTAAAATAACTATTTTAATCTCTTTTTTTCTCTAGCATTACTGACATAGTCTTCCACTATAAAAATAATAATAAAGGATATTTATAGTTTATAAAGTGCTTTATACCTATTATTCCATTTGATATGATAACTATGTGAGTCAGGAATTATAATTATTCCCATTTCACAAATGGGAAAATGGAGGCACAGATTTTTAGCTAACTTACAGAACCAGAATTGGAACAGAATTTTTACTTATCAGAATGAGTCTTTCTATTACATCACAGCTGTTACTCAAAGAACCACTGATCTCATATCTTATTAAACTTGTTTGAATCTTTACCCAGAATTTTAATTAACATATAATAAATGGTTTTTCTTTAAGCATTTCTTCAAAATTCATCTTTCAAGGTTATCTGTCACTTGTATTCCTCCTCAGCAGTAGCTGTATCTTCATCTAGGTAGTACTTTTGGACAATGTTATAGAAGTATACAAAGGCATCAGGGGAAAATTCTAGGGGGCTTGGGCAGGCTTGCTGTAGGAATTTCATCCATCCACTCCAAGCAATTTCTTCTGTTGATCTTTAGGATTACTATAGAAACAGCCAAGGTTTCCCCTGACCTATTCTGGAATATCATTCTCTCTTGGTACTTGACTGTATGATATCTGAAATGCAAAGGTTTTTCTCTGACTGGCTTAAAATGGAATACAAGAACTAAGTATGAAATAAGCCGATATAAGAATGAGAAGATTTAAGGATTAGAATTTATTCTCATATACTCAGTGCAGGAGATTCTGAAGCATACTTTCTAACTTCCTCCACTCATATAGGAGCTGTTCTGAGCACCTCTCATTAAGAGGTGAGTATCTTCTTTGTGTGTGTTTTTATTTTTTCTTATAATAAGTGAGCTTTAGGATATTTCTGTTTGATCAGTGAAATGATCTGATATGATGCAGTGAGATAACACAGAGTAAAGATAACTAGAATCATTTAGTGTCTTCTCTTCCTCCTTTCCTCAAAAAACAATATAACAAGTCACCTTTTTATTTATTTTGTATATATAATAAAGGCCAAGAGAGACACAAGAAACCCTATGGTGGCTGTCCGTAGCAGAATCTGCTATAACCACAATACTGATCCATAGCTCTCAAGAGTAACCTGTTTGTTTCAATCCAGCAGTAAATCAACCTAGCATCCAAGACACCATGTTTGAGAAGTCAAAAATAATGACAAATAGCACATTAAGGTTTGCAAAGAGCTTTCTAAATATTGCCTAATTTAATCTTCACAACGGCCCTGGGAAATAAGGGGTATTATTATTCCCATTTTATAGATGAGGAAACTGAGGCAAAAAGAGTTTGAGACTTGTCCATGATTACACAAATAGGAGACGTCAGATTTGAAGACTTTGAAGTCTTCTTGACTCTCAATGAAGCACTTTATCACTGTAAGATTTAGCTTCTCCTAAGTCAGGGAGAAATACTTTGTTAAAGCCACTTTAAATGTGAACCCAATTTCCCCAAACATTAGAGTACAGAGAGGAAAAAGTATCCCAGCCTTTTAGGGATCCTTGAAAATCTATGGGGAGTAGGAGTTTGGTTTTGAGAACCTGACCTGCCACTGCCAGGCAAGTTGGTAAAGTAGTCCCAGAGTCTCTGTGTGCTTCACTCTGTATTTCCTGTATACTTATTTACTTGATTTTTGGGGGAGGAATGGGGTGTGAGAAAATTGGGGTTAAGTGACTTGCCAAGGGTCACACAGCTAGTAAGTGTTAAGTGTCTGAGGTCAGATTTGAACTCTGGTCTCTGACTTCAGGGCCTATGCTTTATCTACTCTACAATCTAAGCTGTCCCTATTTCCTGGATACTTATATATGTACATGGTATCTACCCTAGGAGAATATAAGGGACTATTTCATTCATCTCTTTCTATCCTACTATGTGCCAGGCCCACTTACATGCAGTAAATACAGTATGGCATACAGTATTTACATACATTTACATACAATGTGCTGATTATGTGATCATGCTGACTGTGTGTTGATGATATGTTGAATACAACATATGATTATTAAATGTTTTGATTATATGATCATAAATCACTTTTTTTTATTTTGGAGCCAAAGGACTTGGATTTGAATGGGCTTTGTTCTGTTCCAGTTCTGAGACTTTGAGTAGGTTCTTTGATATCCTGATTTTAGATAACCTCTGTTTCCTTCTAGGGCTGAACTTTATGATTCTACAAAGTACTTTCCTGACAACTACCCTTGAAGTAGATGTTACAAGATTTATTGTGCCCATTTTTCCAGAAGAGGAAAATGAGACACAAGGAGATGAATATCATTTTACCAAGGTCACAAACACAGGTTTTTTTGTCTCCATGACCATTGGACCTTCCATTACATCACCTTTGTCTGGCTGCAGCTGTTGGAGCAAGGAAATTCCTAAATGAAGAGGTAGAATGAACCCATTGCCCAAAGGTTAGCCAAGTCAAATCACATTTGAATAACATGATCATGACCTTGCTGCCGATGAAAGCCTTTGCTTCTCTATTTCCTGGAGCAAAAACTGCATAATGAAACTGCAGAAACATGACTCACCAATCCATCTCCTTCGAAGCCAGTCACACGAATGTAATTGTGGCTTTGTCTGGCATCAGCTCTCCCCTCACCCTCCTCATCTGCCCTGAATAGAAGGCTGGTGCTTCTTCCTTAGGTACACAGGGTGTAGGGGGAGGGGTGGCAGAAGGGTCATGTTATTACCAGCGGCAAAGGGAATCAGACAAAGGGAATGGGAACAAGCAGCTTTAGAAAGGCCGAGAGGGGTGGGAGCTGGGGCCTCAAATCCAGGGAGTGATTCCAGGCCCAGTCAGGACTGGATTGGTACTGAGATGTTAACCTTCAGGTGAAGGAAATAATAGCAGTACTCACAACACAGCTCTGTAAGTAGATTTACAGAGCACTTTCCTCCACATAACCTTCTAAGGTGGACAGTGTAAGTATTATCACCCCCTTCCTCTTTTAAATGCATTGAAACTGAGGCTCATGGAAATGGCTTGTCTCGGGTCAGAGAGTCTGTAACCAGCCAAACCAGGATCCCAACTCAGAGCTCCAGATCCCAAACTCAGCGCCCTTTCTATCAAGCCACAAATTAGCTCAGTTTGCCTTTGTTGCTTCTAACCACAGAAGGAGCTTTAGGGTATAACAAATAATTCTCAACTGTGTTTATAGGATTTAAATGGAATCAAGTCTAATTATTTTAGGTTATTAGGAATTTCTTTCCTTTTAGACATTTCTCTGTTTTTGGATTTGCTGGGTTTTCACCAGAAACCTATTATCTTGTAAAGTGCCTAACTACAGATTTTAAGTGAACATAGGACCCAACCAATGACAGATAGAATAGGGAGCCACCAAAATGAAAGCAAGTAGAAGGAAAATAACCATATTTGTTGCAGGATTTGTTTGTTCTCAGAGGTACTTGGCCCAGGGTGAGGTTCTCTTACCCTAAAAAGCAATGGGTAGAAGAGGTAAGAGGCAGATTTGGGCTTGATGTGAGAAGAAAGTCTCCTAACAAATAGAACCATTCCAGAATGGAATGGATAGTCTGGGGAGGCAGAAGTCTAGACTAGGCCTTCAGGCCACAGTTGGATGACCACTTGCTGGGGATGTTAGCAAAGGGATCCTTGTTGAGATATAAGGAAGGCTAGATGCAGGGCTTCTTAAATTTTTTTCACTTGTGACTCCTTTTTAAAGGAGAAAATTTTACATGATCCAGGTAAATAGATACATAAAATAGATATACAAATCAAACATTTACTGATAATAAATCACAATTTCATGACCCCCACATTCAATTACAAGAACTATATGGGGTTGTGATGCAAATGTAAGAAGCTTTGGCCTAGAGATCCAAAAGCTGAGGTTCCTTTTAATTTTGAGATTCTATGCTTCTGGTAAGGACCTAGCAGAAGCTCCCTGAAGGGAACATTCCTATCCCATTCTGAACTAGCTTGACTCTACCATTTTTTAAAGTGTCTTAAGGGCTTTTAGAATGTTTCTCTCTTATCTCAAGGAACTTAAGCTTCCTGAGAACAGGGCCTGTCTTGTCTCTTCTTGTATCCCCAGCACTTAACACAGTGCCTGCATGTAGCAGATATTAAATAAATTTGATCAGTCCACTGAGTTTCATTTTTCTCTTCTGTAAAATAATTTAGTTGCTCTAAATGATCCTTAGAATCCTTTTCAGCTTTTCCATGTTAGAAATTGATGAAAAGTATGAATTAGTTATTTTGAAGTAAATTGTACTTCAATGACTAAAACTAGGCTGACCAAGTGTTGCTTGATAGGGATATGCTTTGTAGGTAGATTAAAATTATTTGTAAGTAGCATATCAATGGGTCAGCTAAGTGGCACCATATGCATAAGGCTGGGATTGCAATTGGAAGGACTATAATTCAAATACAGTCTTAGACATTTATTAGCTGTGTGACTAGGCAAGTCACTTAACCCCGTTTGCCTCAGTTCCTTATCTATAAACTGAGCTGGAAAAGAAAATGACAAAACCATTCCAGTATTTTTGGTTTTCTCAAGGAGAGATTGAAACCACTGACCACCACCAACAAGCATATCAATTGTTCACATGCAATGAATATTGTATTCATTGGGTCTGGACTTCTAATTTCATTGTAGGGAATTCATGGGTAAGGAAACCCCTTAAATGATACAGATTAGTGTTTTCTCAATTACTTTCAATCTTAAAACAGTATAATACTGGGACTTACCCAGAGTCAAATAATCATTGTGTATCAAAGTCTTTCCAATGATTCTCTATGTTCTAATCCAATTAGGTAGATAAAATACTGGGCCTGGAGTCAGAAGATTCTTCTTCCTGACTTTAAATTCAGCCTCAGACACTTATTAGCTGGGTGACCCTGGTCAGCTCATTTGACCCTATTTGCCTCAGTTTCTTCATCTGTAAAATGAACTGGAGAAGGAAATGTAAAACTATTGAGTATCTTTGCTAAGAAAATCTTAAATGGGTCATAAAGAGTCAAACATAACTAAAACAATTGAAAATCAATAAGAATCCATGTATCCTCTCTAAAAATATCACATAGTGAAATGCTTGATATTAGGTTGTACAGAAAGTATATTTGGGGGGATAAAGTACTTTCTACAGAGATTTTATCAGACATCTGGTCTGTTTAGATAGCCTTTACTGAACTGGTTTAATGTAAGATAGGAAGTGCAGAGGGTTTTGTTTGTTTGTTTGTTTGTTTTAGAGGAGGAATAAATAAAAGGGAGAGACTATCAGGTGCTGCATTACTTGATCCTATGCTATTTATGTTAAGCTTTTTAAATACTAGTGGCACTGAGTCATTGAGCCTTTGGGTCATTTTGGCCTATTCAAGACTGGTGTTGAAGGAACAGACAAATGATATGGATTCTAGGACCCATGAATCCTTCAGAGAGCCACAAAATCAAGTATTCTGCTATACAATTCATCCTTGCTACTGTAACCAAGGGAATTACAGAAAGCTTCTGCGATACTCTCTGACTGAAAGTGAACAGCCTGCTGTGAATTGACTGCTCCCTAATACCTGGGAATTGGAGGGGAGTTTATTTTAAAACATTGAACTTCTGTTTTTTCTTTCATTCACAGTTAAAAACTTTGAAGAGACTGAAAAATGGATTCCAACATTAAAGGGAACTTTGATCTGGTAAGTGATTGAATACATCCCATGATACATGTGTCTAAGCTTCTTGATTTTATCATATTTTTGTAAGTAATCTAATTAGACCATCTAACTATTAAATTAAATCTGTGGTGATTTGCACTGGCCAATGTGAGTAAAGCCTCCAAATAATAGGAATAGGCTCTCATCTCATATTGCATTTGCTGGGGACAAATGATTACAGAGATACAAAGAGCACAATCAGTCAAATTAGAATTTGATAAGTGTTTGTCATGTGTCAGGCATTGTACTAAACTCTTAGAAAACAAAATAAGCCAAAAGATAGCCAACTCCTGCCCTTAAAGAGCTTACTTATTTTTAATTAAAGCGTTTTATTTTCGAAACACATGCTTTCACCCATTTTTAGCTTTCTTTTCTGTGCCATCTTCCCCCATTAGAAAGCAAGCTCTTCAATTTGGAACTATGCTCAAAGTGTTATAAAACTAGGCATATCCTTTGATCCAGCAGTGTCTCTATTGGGCCTGTATCCTAAAAATATCATAAAGGAGAGAAAGAGACCTACATGTGCCAAAATGTTTGTGGCAGCTCTTTTTATAGTGGCAAGAAACTGGAAACTGAGTGGCTGCCCATCAGTTGGAGAATAGCTGAATAAGTCATGGTATATGAATGTTATGGAGTATTATTGCTCTATAAGAAATGATCAGCAGGATGATTTCAGAGAGGCCTAGAGAGACTTACATGAACAGATGCTGAGTGAAATGAGCAGGACCAAGAGATCATTGTACAAAGCAGCAACAAGACTTTTTGCAAGAGTGTGTGTGTGTGTATGTGTGCTCCTTTTAGTGGTTCCAGAAGACTATGGACAAACAAAAATGCTGGGTATTCTAGTCTATCTTCTTGAGAAGGACCTAGAAAACTCAACTTGTCACAAGCAAGCAGGCTTTTGTGATAATTTTTTAACATAGCCCATGCACACAAAGTCAGGAAAATCCGTGAAACTTTAAGACTATCCAATCTCCTAAAAATGAAGTGTCAGGGGTATTTTTGTGATGTCTCAGAAGGAGTCCCTCCTCCTTCTTTCTGCTCTAAGAGGAAGTTTGAGTTTCCTTTGCTCCATTATTCTGGCTCTGACATATACCTGGAGTACTCCTTTGAGTACTATGTGGTAGAGGAAGAGAAGGAGAGAAAGGGTAGGGGTAGGGGAGAGAGAGAGAGAGAGAGAGAGAGAGAGAGAGAGAGAGAGAGAGAGAGAGAGAGAGAGAGAGAGAGAGAGAGAGAGAGAGAGAGAGAGAGAGAGAGAAGAAAAGGAGGAAAGGGAGGAAGGGGAGGAAAGGGAGGAAAGGGAGGAAAGGGAGGGAGGGAAGGAAGGAAGGAAGGAAGGAAGGAAGGAAGGAAGGAAGGAAGGAAGGAAGGAAGGAAGGAAGGAAGGAAGGAAGGAAGGAAGGAAGGAGAGTGGGATGGAGGGATAGAGGGAGAAAGAGAAAGAGAGAGAGGTGGGAGGGAGGGGAAGAGAGTGAGGCAGAGACAGGAGAGACAGAATACGAGTGAGGTACAGAGAGGACTATAGCCCCTTTGAATTCACTTCATCAAAGGAATACCTGGGCACTCACCCAGGGGCCTCTGTTCAAAATCATTCATTCATCCTTATAGGAGACTGGATGCAAGGAGAAGCTAGCATTATAGGGAGACCCAGAAGCAAAGGACATAGGGGGGAAGAAGGACAAGCAGGTAATGGGGACATAGAGCATGTTCTACTCTTTTAAAGTAACATATTCTTTTTCTATGAGGAGACATCCAGCACTATCTTGTAGGTGGGATGTAAAGTTCCACAGTCTCTCAGTTATAATACTTCTCTGGGAGGAGGATTCTTTTCTCTGTGAATCTTTTCCTCTGTGAGCAGGTTTCTTAGGAAGCTTTTGGAGCCTCCAGCCAGACTTTCTCCTTCCAGACTGCCATCCTAACTCTGTCCCAGACAGAGCTCTCCTTGCCTGACTGCCCTTCTCTTTTATCCTAACAGAGATTGGGCTAGTGAGAACTCAACGAGCCTGCAGGAAATACTTCAACCAATGAACTTGCTCCTCTTAAAGGTGCAAACTCTTTTAAACATGTAAACTCTCCCCCAGAATTCCAAAAGTGTAAACTCCCTTTAAAGGCCTGAACCAAAGGTGTGAATTCTGAGCTAGAGAATTGTTTAGACAACCTGAGTTGTCACCTTGTAATCCTAACAGTGCAATAAACTCCTTCCACTGGCATAACTGAAACAAGCTGCATATTTAAACCTGGCAGACTGGGACAGTCTCTCTCTCCCTTTAATATGGATTCTCTTCCCTGCTTTGAGTGCAGAGTATATGAAGAGTAAAGACTAATTCTTGGCTCTGGGCCTAGAGCTGATAAGGGGAGAAGGGGGCTTTTTACTCCTGTTTTTCCTTTCTCTCTATAACCCTGAATGATAGGCTTGGGCTTTCTGCTTGTTCTGTTTTATTTGTCTTCAGTTTCAGACACCAGTGATAATGCCTACCAAACTGGGGCCTTGGAGTTAGCATTCCAGGAAGGCTAAAGCAGCTAGCCAGCCCTGCAAGGAAACCCTGAGAAACTAGGGTGCTTAGGACTTGAATCCATAGGCAGTTTGGGAGTTGGAACTAAGGTTCTACTAGAACTGAAATGAACTATGAACCTAATCTCTTCATCTCCCCAGAGATTGAAGTGATAAGAGTTAAAGAGTAGTAGTTAAATGGATCTGGGATTATAGAAGACCCATTCCCTACATTTGAGTGAATACCATCAGTGGAAGCAATAGACGTTGAAAGAGAATACAGATATTCCCAATCCCCTCATAGGTGCTGGAGAACCCTGGGAAAGAAGTGAAATAGAACATATCTGGCCTTCAGGTATCAAGGGCAAGGCTGGGGTAACTAAGGTTACCAAATATTATATATACAATAGGAAACCAGGATAGGGAGAAACAATCTAGAGTTATTCTAAAGCAGGCATTATGAGTTTCATGGGCTCTTTGGCTCTCAAAGTGTAGGAATATTGTTGTTTGAAGTCTTTCCATTTCAGGGAAGGGAGAAAGAGGAAGGGGGAAAATAGATGACACTCTTATGTCTGAAAGAATATATAAGGACCGCAAGTAAAGGAAGAGAGGTTATTTTGATTCATGTATAAGTTACAGAATTATCATTGATAAGCCTGAAAGACTGTCCCTTGTTAGTTTGGGTTCAGAATTTCAATATAACATAGTTAATATGTGCATTTACAGACAATAAAAAAGTATTCATTCTGGTGGCAATAATAACATTACTGAATATTTTATCAGACTGGGGTGTAGATTCAGGAAATGTTAACATCATGGTGGAAATAAACACTTCACAAAGGACTGAAATCAAGTTGTTTCCATCACCACAGAAAATCAACATTTCCATAGGAACTCAGCAAATTCCTATATATATTTGGGTATGTAATCTTTATTTAGGCAGAGTATATAATCATACCTGCTATAGAATTTGCAAAGCACATTTCATAATTCTCATTTTATTCTCACAACTACTTTGTAAATTAGATGCTATTATCCTAGTTTTATAGATTAGGAAACTAAATCCTAGAAAAGGTAAGCAATTCATGTCTTGGTCTGGATTTGAACCTGCCTTACTAGTTTTGTTTTTGCTGTCATTTCTATCATCTTTGTGACCCCAGCTCATTAAATAGCTGAAGAAATTGAGGCAAATAGGGATAAATGACTTGTCCAGAGTCTCACAACTAGTAAGTATCTGAGGCCAGATTGGAACTCAGGAAGATGAATGTTTGTAACTTTAGATATGGCACTTTGTCCACTGCACCACATGCCAGTGTTTTACTTACTACACTAACTTAGAGGAGCCCCCTCCCCTCCAGGCTCACTTAACCAACTCAGTCATCAGCCAAAAGGGATTTATTAAGTGTTTACTATATGTTGGGTCCTGTGTATTGGGAGTACAATCCCAAGAAGAGTACCACTATAGGAAAGTGAGAAAGGAACCCTCTGAAGCCCTTCCAAATTCCCCTACAAACAATTAAAAAACTGCCTCAGAATTTAACTAGGAATAGAGAAATTATTTACCCTCACCACCAGCAAGAAAAGTCTTTCTCAATGGACAGGAGGGTAGTGAGTCCAAGAGTAGCAGCAGCTACCAGTCTCACAGCAAGTAACCTGCACCAATGCTTCAAAATCTGGGGCAATTCACCAATGAGACCCCATTCTCCTGTAAATTAGCAGTCTTCTAGACAAGTAAGCAGTCTGTGTAGAGTACCCAAGTGACCCTACCCCCAACACAAGCCATGAGGGAGGCTTTGTCCCTAGAGTTGACCAGTATTGAAGACCTGTCCCATAGCTGGCCAATAGCAATTTCCTATCCCTGGAGACTATCAACAGAGAGATCCTGTTTCCATAGCAACTCAGAAACAGAGCCTCACCCCCCTGGGGTAGACCAGCAACAAGATTTCTCCTCTAGGGCTTGCTAGAAGAGAGGCCCTGTTTCCATAGCAACCAGGCAGCAGGGCCTTCATCCCTGGGGCAGAGCAGCAACCAAACCACACACCCAGGAGAGACCAACAGGGAGGTTCTACTCCCCAATAAAACCAGAAGGAGAACCCACTCTCACGAGAAAGCAAGCACCTAAGTCCTGAAACCCAGTGAAACCCAGGAGTAAGACCCAGAATCTCAGCACAATAAGTTTGAGACAGTGCAATACCAGAACCCAGCTGACATATAAAAAACATCAAGTCACAAAAAAGGGGGAAAAAAACAAGAAGGAGCTTGATTATAGGATGTTACTATGGCAATAGGTAGGATCAATACATATATTTAAAAGAGGACAATAATGGTCCAAATGGTTACATGTGAAGCCTCAAAGAAAAATGTGTTTTGGTCTTAGGCCCAGAAAGGATTCCTGGAAGAGTTTAAAGAGGGTTTTAAAAAGCAAATTATAGAAGAAAAATTTGGGAAAGAAATAAGAATTATTCAGGAGAATCATAAAAGAGTCAATAGCATTGGAAATGATACATAAAATGTTACCAAGGAAAATAACTTCCTAAAAGCCAGAATTGGTCAAATGGAAAAGGAAGTACAAATACTAAAAAATCACTTAAAATTAGAATTTAACAAATAGAAAGTAATGATTATGAGATAGCAAGATATGATAAAAATAAAATTTTTAAAAATGTAAAATAAGAGGGAAATGTGAAATTTCTCTTTGGAAAAAAAAAACAATTGGCCTAGAATGTAGAGATAATATAAAAACAATTGGACTACTTGAAAGCAATGATAAAAGAAAAAAAATCCTTGCAACATTTTTCAAGAAATTATCAAAGAAAACTGCTCTTGATATATTGGAGGCAGAGCACAAAATAGAAATTGAAAAAAAATTACTAATCACCACCTGAGATTCCAAAATGAAAATAAACAGAAATATCATAGCCAAATACCAAGGCTGAGGATGATCAGATCAAAGAGAAAGTATTGCAAGCAGCAAAAAATGAACAAACAAATAAACAACACCAAACCAATAACAGTTCAAATGTCATGGAACTACAGTCCAGATTGCATTGGATTTAGCAGCTTCCAAATTAAAGAACTACAGAGTTTAGAAAATGATATACTCGAAGACAAAGAAGTTAGGATTACAACCAAGAATTATCTACCCAGAAAAATTAAATATAATATTTAATGGGAGAATGGATATTTAATGAAATAGAAGACTTTCAAGCATTTCCAATTAAAAGACCAGAGCTGAATAAAAATTTTGACCTCCAAATACAATACTCAGGGAAAACATAAAAAGGTAAAAGAAAGAAACAAGAAAGGGAAAACAAAAAGAAATTCAATAAATTAAATTTTATATTTCTATATGGCAACATAATATTTGTAAGTCTTATTAATATAAGAGCAAATGAAAGGGGTATGCAAAGACAGAGGCTGCAGATATAAGGTGATTTTGATGGGAAATCTCAAAAAATGAAATAAAGGGGTGAGAAAGTGAATTGCATTGGAAGAAGAAGTAAGGGGCAGATTTAATGGGGGTAAATTACCCCAAATAAAAAAGGCATGAAAGTGCTATTAAGATGGAGGAGAAAATGGGGGAGAAGAGTGTCAGGCAACTTTATTATCCTCAAAATTGGCCTCAAATTGGAAATACACACTCAGATATAGAAATTAAACTTACCCTAAAAAAAAAAAAAAAAAAAAAAAAAAAAGGGGACAGGGATAATAGAAGGGGAAAGGGAACTGATTAAAGGAAGGCTATATTAGGGAAGACAGTGATCAGAAATAAAACACTTGTGAGGAATCAAAGGGTAGAAGGTAAGAAAGAGGGGGGAATAAACAAGCAAAAAATAGTATGGAGGGAATACTCAGTGAGTGCAATACAACTATAAATGTGAATGGGATGAACTCACCCATAAAATAGAACCTACTAGCAGAATGGATTAAAAACCAAAATTCTACAATATGTTGTTTACAAGAAACACATATGAAGCAGAGAGATACATATAGGTTAAAGTTAAGAGGGTGGAGAAGAATCTATTACACCTCAGCTGAAGCAAAGAAAGAAGAAGTAGCAGTCCTGATCTCAGACAAAGAAAAAGCAAAAATAGATCTAATTAAAAGAGAGAAAAAAGAAAACAATATCTTGCTGAAAGGTACCATAGACAATGAAATAATATCAATATTACACATATATGCACCAAATGGTATCTAAATTTTTGAAGGAAAAGTTGAATGTCTTATAGGAAGAAATAAATAATAAAACTATACTGGGAGGGATCTTAACTTTCCCCTCTCAGAACTAGATAAATTTAATAAAAAGTAAATAAACAAGAAAGAAGCTAAGAGGGTGAATAAAATTCTATAAAAATTAGATGTGACAGATCTCTGGACAAAATTGAATGGGAATAGAAAGAAATATAGTTTTTCTCTGCAGTTGATGGCATCTACATAAAAACATAATAGAACATAAAAACCAAATGCAGAAAAGCAGAAATAGTAGATTCATCCTTTTCAGACTATAATGCAATTTTTTAAAAATTCAAGAATGAATGATGGAAAGATTTAAAATTAATTTGAAATTAAATAATCTAATCAGAGAACAAGTCATAGAAACAATTGATAATTTCATTTAAAAAATGTCAGTGACACAAAATGCCAAAATTTATGGGTTGCAGCCAAAAAATTATATTTCTAATTTCTTGCATCAATAAAATAGAGAAAAAAAAACAGATCAGTGAATTGGGCATGCAACTAGAGAAACTAGAAAAAGAGCAAATTAAAAATCCCCAATTAAACCACAAATTGAAAATCCAGAAAATCAAAGGAGAGATTAATAAAATTTAAAATAAGAAAACCATTGAACTAATAAACAAAACTAAAAGCTGGTTTTTTGAAAAGAACAATAAAATAAAAAGAAAAGATAAAAACAAAATGACTAGTATAAAAAAATGGAAAAGATAAATTTACCACCCATGCAGAAGAAATTAAGACAATTCTTAACAACTATTTTGTTTAGTTATATTCAAATAAATTTGACAATCTAAATGAAATGTATGAATATCTACAAAAAAATATAAATTGCCCAGATTAACAAGAGGAAATATAATACTGAAATAATCCAATCTTAGAAAAAGAAATTGATCAAAGAACTTCCTAATGAAAAATCCACCAAATGCATTCACAAGTTAATTTTACCCATACATTTAAAGAACAATTAATCCCAATACTATATAAACTATTTTGAAAAACATGTGGAGTGCTACAAAATTCCTTTTATGACACATATATAGTGTTGATACCAAACCAAGAAGAGCCAAAACAGAAAGAAAATTATAGACTAATTCCCCTAATGAATAATTATGCAAATTTAAAAAATAAAATACTAGCAAAGAGATTACAGCAATATAGTACAAGGATACAGGGCTGATTTAATATTAGGAAAACTATCAAAACAATTGACCATATCAATGTCAAAACCCACAAAACATATGATTAGCTCAATAGATGACAAAATACAGCATCCATTCCTATGAAAAATATTAGAGAATAGAGGAATAAATGGAGTTTAGGTTAAAATTATAAGTAATATTTAAACCACCAGTAAGCATTACCTGTAGTGGGATAAGCTAAAAGTCTTCCTAATAAATTCAGAGTAACAATAGCAATCAGAGAAGAAAAATAAAACAAAAGAATTAGAATATGCAACAAAGAAATAAAAGTATCACTTTTTGCAGATGATATGATATTATACTTAGAATAATCATAGAGAATGAGCCAAAAAAAAACCTACTTGAAATCATTAACAGTTGCAGGCTGCAAAATAAACTCACCTAAATCATCAGCATTTCTATATATTACCAACAAAGTTTGCAACAAGAGACAGAAAGAGAAATTCCATTTTAAAATAACTATATATAATATATATACTTGGGAGTCTACTGGTCAAGACAAACCCAGGAATTATATGAATCAAACTGTGAAACACTTTCCACACAGTCAGATCTAAACAATTGGAAAAATATTAATTGCTCATGCATAGATGAAACCAATATAATTAAAATTATGATCCTACCTAAAGTAATCTATTTATCTACTGCCATACCAAAGTAACAAAAACTATTTTAAATGTTTAGAAAAAATAATAATGAAATTCATCTGAAAGAATAAAAGTTCAAGGATATCAAGGGAATCAATAAAAAAAAAAAGTATGGAAGAATATAATCTAGCTGCACCAGATCTCAAACTGTATTATAAAGTGGTAACTGTCAAAACACTCTGGAGCTGACTTAGAAATAGCATGGTAGTCCAGTGGAATAGATTAGTTAAATGACCATTAAAATCTAGTATATGATAAATCCAAAGAGCCAAGTTTTGGGGGCAAAAAAATTCATTATTTCACAAAAACTCCTGGGAAAACTGGAAAACAATATGGCAGAAACTAAGTACTGAATAATATTTCACACAATATACTAAGATAACATCAAAGTGATATATGATTTATATATAAATAGTATTGCCATAAACAAATTAAGAGAGCATGAAATAGTTTATCTCTCAGATTTATGGATAAGGGAAGAATTTAGGACCCAAGAAGATATAGTGAGCATTTAAAAATATAAAATAAAAAAATTTTATTATATAAAATTAAAAGTTTTTGCATAAATAAAACCAATGAAACCAAAATTATAAGGAAAGCAGAAAACTGGGGGAGGGGCAAATTTTGCAACAAATATCTCTGATAAAGGCTTCATTCAGTTCTCAAATGAATAAACTGAGTTAAATTTATATAAATATAAATCATTCCCCAAGTTACAAATGATCAAAGGATATGAAGAGACAGTTTTCAGACAAAGAAATCAAAGTTATCTATAGTCATATGCAAAAAGTGCTCTAAATTACTATTGGTATTAGAAAAATGCAAATTAAAACAATTCTGAGGTACCATTTTCCCCGGGTCAAATTGGATAATCTGATAAAAAAAGAAAATGTTGCATGTTGGAGGGGATGTAGGAAAACTAGGACAGTAACAAAATGTTGGTGGAATTGTGAACTGATCCAACCATTCTGGTAGCAATTTGGAACTATGCCCAAAGGGTTATAAAACAGCATACCTTTGATCCAGCATATGCCTATATCCCAAAGATATACAAAAAAAGGGGGAAAGGACCTATTTATACAAAAATAGCAGCTCTTTTTGTGATGACAGAATCAAAAATCAACAAGATGCTCATCAATTGGGGAATAATTAAACAAGCCGTGATACATAATTGTAATGGACTATTATGGAGCTACAAAAAAAAAAAAAAGGGCCAAGCAGAATGATTTCAGAAAAAACTGTGAAGATTTACATGCACTGAATATACAGTGAACAGAACCAGTAGAACAGTAACAACAATATTGCATAATGAAAAACTGTGAACAACTAAGTTACTCTCAGCAATACAATGATCCAAGACAATACCAAAGGATTAATGCTGAAGCATACTATCTGCCTCAGAGAAAAAACTAATATTTCACTTCTTTTTTCAATTCTTTTATTAGAGTCTTCTCATACAAAATGACTAATATGGAAATGTTTCCTATACTTGCATTTGTATAATCTGATTGCTTCCTATCTCAAGGATTGGGGAAGGGAGGAATAGACAGAAGGCTAAATTTTGGAACTCAAAACTAATAAAAATGTTAAGAAATTAAAGGGGAAAAAAAGATAATTCCTATCCTCAAGCAACTTATATTCTAATGGGGGAATATAATACATAAAAGGAACTTGAAATAGGGGAGGGGATAATGAAGTTACCTTCAGGAGTCGGAATGATATGTTGCTGGTCTAAGCATCCTCCTTAAATGGAGGTTCTGCTACAAGCCATTCAGTCAAGAGAGACTCTAGGGGTGGAAGGCAGTTCCAGCTTGTGAATTCCAAGACTGGAATGAGCTTACAGGAAGACAAAGTATCTGGATCATAGTAGAAAAGGTCCAGTGTGCATCTTGAGAAGGAATGAAACATGAAGAAAAATGGACTCCTTCAAAAGGTTGCAGAAAGTCTGTGAGTGCTGGAAAGGAACAAGAGCAGTTATTTTGTATTGTAGTTGCAATTAGAGCAGCTGTAGGAGAAAATAAGTTGCCATTAGAGAGAAAGTCCCTGGAAAGATCTTGCCTAGTATGTGAACTATATCCAGTGAAGGTATATGGCTACCAACTTTGCAAGAAAGGGAACACCAACGAGACTATATTATACTAGCAGTGACAAGTTAGTGTATTCTAATCATGTTATAATTCTTTATCATTGCATTCCTTTTTCTTTGTGGAAATAAACTACCGGTTCTAAACGGGAAAAAAATGTTTCCATGACATGCTTGAAATGTGTTACTTGGACAGTAATAGTAAAGGCAGAATATTGATATGATAGCAGAACATGGATTTCAGTTCTGCCATCACTTGGTATGGCATTCTTTTCTGCCTTCCACTCTTGTTGATACTGGTTGGGTCTTCCTGGATTTCTTAACCCACATGAAATTTTACTGACTTTCTGGGAACATTCCCTTCTACCAGGAATAGGGAGATTATAAAAGGCCAGAGCCTCTTTCATATCACTGGGCCCTACAAATCCTAGAAGTATGGTCCTCCCTCCAACAGGCATTAACATGACCTTGAGAAGAGAAATTCTGTTTCCAAAAATTTGTTCACTTCAAATTTGTTCACTAATTCACTTCAGCAGCAAAGGCTACCAACCTAAGAGAAGATTAGAATTTCCTTGAAACCCTTCTATGTCTAAGTTCTGTTAACAGAAGCTTTCCTCCCCGAAGTTGGTCTCCCATGCAACATTGGGTATCATTTCATTTCTCTGTGTATTTCAATGTCTTCCACTACAAAATTGAGGAGAGGCTTAAACTAGGGGTTGATGCAAAGGTTCATAGATCTAAAATATTTTTCCCAATAATATTTTATTTTTCCAAATACATGTAAAGGTAGTTTTCAACATTCATTTTTGTAAGACACTGTGTTCCAAAATTTTCTCTCTCCTTCCCTTCCCTCCCTCCCTCCCTAAGATAACAAGCAATCTGATATAGGGTAAACATGTTCAATCCTTTTAAACATATTTGTCATGTTGTACAAGTCAAATCAGACCAAAAAGGAAAGAAAACCATGAGACAGAAAAAGCAAACAAAGAAGGTAAAAATTGTATACTTTGATTCACATTCAGTCTCCATAATTGTCTCTCTGGATCAAGATGGCATTTTCCATTAAAAGACTATGGGAATCATTATATTTAACTCCAACCAAAATATGTACTGGTGACTTGGCATAATGTGTAAACACATTTTCTGTAGGCTGAATAAATGCTTCACATTCATATGTATTATTATTTTAAAGGTGTTAAATTCAATTAATAAACCAGATTCATTCAGAAAAAAAGGCTATGGGAATTATCTTAAATTACTGCATTTCTGAGAAGAGTCAAGTCTATTATAGTTGATTATCACATATGTTATTGTATACAATGTTCTAGTTCTGCTTACTTCATTCAGCATCAGTTCATGTGAGTATAGAATAATATTATTTCATTGCATTCATATATCATAACTTATTCAGCCATTCCCTAATTGATGGGCATTCACTTAATTTCCAATCCCTTGCCACTCAAAAAAGAGCTGCTACAAAAATTTTCTCTCTTTTATGAGATCTCTTTGGGATAGACACCCAGTAGTGATGTTGTTGGATTGATGCATGTGCACAGTTTTATAGTCCTTTGGGTATAGTTCACAACTTTACCAACAATACATTAGTGTCCCAATTTTCCCACACAATTATCTTTTAATATTATCTTCATCAATCTGAGAGTTATGAAATGGTACCTCAGAGTTGTCTTAATTTGCATTTCTCTAATCAACAGTGATTCCAAGCAATTTTTTTATATAACGATAAATGGCCTTAATTTATTCATCTGAAAATTGTTCATATCCTTGACCATTTATCAATTTTGGGATAATTTATATTTTTATAAATTTGACTCAAGTCTTTATCAGGAATATGGGCTGTAAAAGTTGTTTCCCAGTTTTCTGTTTCCAAATCAAAAAATCTATGGTGAAATACAAGAATACCTAATCCATTACCCCATGTTAAAGATAAGATAACTGATTCCCAGAGAATGGAAGAACTGAGATTTGAACTTGGATAGAACACCAGGCCTAGAGTCAGATTCATCTTACTGAGTTCAAATTCGGCCTCAGACACTAGCTGTGTGACTCTGGGCAAGTCACTTAACTCTGTTTGCCTCAGTTTCCTCATCTATAAAAATGGCTGGAAGAGAAAATGGTAAACCATTCCAGTCTGTATCTCTTCCAAGAAAACCCCAAATGGGATCACAAAAAGTCAGCTACAACTGAATAACAATTTAGAACTTAAGCACTCTTTCGGCAGAACTTTTCTGATTTCAGCTCTTAATCTGTGACTCTGAGATTTGGTAATTGAGGCATTACTATATTTGACAGTACATATAAATTTTAGCAGGTGTCTAACATCTGGAAATTTGCAACAATATACCCAAAACAATGAAGCTGCTTTGAGGAGAACTCCATTACTGAGGGGGTCCCCTTTGTTATGCTCTTGTTTCTCTCTTTGTTCCCTAGTTCTACACATAATGAATGACATCCCTCAGCCTAATGAAAATCGGTGACCTGAGCAGAGTTTCTTTTTCTCTCTAAGCTCATTACCTGACCAGTTCGGTACCTTCCTTGGATACACATGGGGAGGAGAGAAAGTAATTAAATGCTTTGCTTAAATGGCTTTTTTTTTTTTTTTTGTCCAGGGATATTGCGACCTTCTTTGACTCCCTTCCAGAAATTGCCACTCGGCAGGCCATTGCATGTGTCAATGGATGAGGGAAGAAAACCAATAATAAAGCAAGCAAGTCAATAGGAATAAAGCCCAAAGAGAGTGAATGCTGCCCCCCTCCAGAAGATAATCCCTAAAGTGGATAATCTGCTGGTGTATAAAGGGGAGCTATTAAAATGTTCTGAGGATCAGTGCTGGGGTCTGTGTTAACTATGTTGCCACTGTGTCATGCAGATTTGACATATGTGCTTCATGTATGCACATATTCTAACAAACTGGTTGCAGACATTTGTATTAGAAATGGTTCTTCCAAGGATTACAAGCCTTAGTCCTTGTTGTTGTTGTTGTTTGTTGTTATTGTGATAACCCACTGTTGGATTGATTGTGACCACCTCTAATCAGTGGTGATATTGAGTGTTCTGCTGCATCCTAGAACAATTATTTCTCCTTCTAGCATTTATTATGTGTGAGGGAGCTGACATCATCACAGATAGCTTCTGTCAGCTTCGGGGGAAATACACAGATGGGATATCTCTCTCGGACACCACCAATGCAGAGAGTAGATAAATCAATAATCACCTCATGCAAACAGTCAGAATGTAGATTCCCAAAGAAATCAGTACCTTGCACCAAAAAAAAAAAAAAAAAAAAAAAAACAATAAAAGAGAAGGCTAGAAACCACCAAGGGCAGAATAATACTTTCAAAATCTGAAATAATAAGCTCAAAAAGAGTTAAGTCCAGCATGAGGAAAGATAAAGGAAGGGAAGGGAATAGAAAGGAAGGAAGGAAAAAGAAGGGAAAGGAAGGGGAGAGAAGAAGTAATTATAACATGTATATAGTACTTTAAGGTTTGCAAAGCACTTTATACATGCAATCTCATTTGATCTATGAAATTCTATAAGACAGAGGTTACAAGAGGTTAACCAATTTGGCTAGAATGTAGATTACAGGAAAAAAAAAGAAATGTATAATTGTATTAAGACAGATTATGAAAGTCATTAAAAGATAAACAGAAGTTTATATGTTATCCTAGATGTGTGCCATTGGATGTATTGAGTAGGGAAGGACATGGTTAAATCTATACTTAAGAAAAATAATGTTGGTAGCTACATTAACATGAATTGGAAAGGGAATAAACTTGAGGTACAAAAAGCAATTAAAAGAACATTATAGGGGGCAGCTAGGTGGTGTAGTGGATAGATCACCAGCCCTGAAGTCAGGAGGACCTGAGTTCAAATCTGGTCTCAGACACTTAACACTTCCTAGCTCTGTGAATCTGAGCAAGTCACCCAATCTCAGTTGCCTCAGGGGAAAAAAAAAGACATAATAATCTGAGAAGTGATGATGAACTAAATTAAGGTGATAACCTTGTTAAAAGTTCAAGACTCAATCTAGCTAAGATGAAAAAGTCTTATTACTCACAAAATTTGGGATTTAATTTTTTAAAAAAAGAATGTCAAAAATTATCTTTATATGTAATTGGGGAAAAATATAAAACAGATAAAAATAATTTTCAAAAGATTCAAAAACTAAATTATTCATAATACTAATCTCAGAAATACTTGACCAGTTTAACTGTAAAACTAGTATTCATATGTCATGTGAGAAATTAGTTAAACCATTTAATAAAATATGAAGAGAGTTGTGATTGACCCTGGTGGAAGAAGAAGCTGATTTTTTTCTTGTTTGTTCTTTAAGATATAAAAACTAACAAAAGAGGAGGTAGGACCTATTTTTACAAAAAAAAATGTTTGCAACAATTCTTTTTGTGGTGGCAAAGAGTTGGAGACTGAAGGAATACCCATCAATTGTGGAATGGATATTGTTCGAGATATGGTATACAGATGTAATAGAAAACAATTGTTCTATAAGAAATGACAATTAGGCAGATTTCACAAAAACTTGAAAATATTTACCTGAACTGAGGCTGAGTGAAGTGAGCAAAATCAGGAGAATATTGCACAGAGTAACAGCAATATTGTACCATGATCAACTGTGAATGACTTTACTATTCTCAGAAATACTCCAAGGCAGTTCCAAAGGACATATGATGAAAAATGCTATCCACTTCCAGATAAAAAGAACTGATGGAGTCTGAATGAAGATCAAAGCATACTATTTTTCACTTTTTTTCCATTTTTTCCCTTTTGATATTTCTTCTTTCACAACATGACTAATATGGAAATATATTTTATAGGGTAGCAAGATGGCTCAGGGGAAAGAGCAGGTAGTCAGGAAGATCTTAGTTCAAATAAAGCCTCAAACACTTAATACTTTCTAGCTGTGTAACCCTGGGCAAGTCACTTAACCCTAATTGCCTTGCAAAAAAGGGTACAATACTTAGATAAAAATAATTTTAAAAGATTTAAAAACTAAATCATCCATAATACTAATCTCAGAAATACTTGACCAATTCAATTATAAACTAATATTCACATGTCCTTCTTGATCTCTAAACTTACTTTTTGCACTAAAAAAAATCTGTGACTTGGCCTTTTCTTTCCCTAACATACTTATTATGTACTTATTTCTTGTCACAAGATGTTACAAACTAGTCTAGTTATTGATTGTATTTCAGCAAATATCCACTGGCATTACCTACTGGGAACTGGTAAAGAGAGTAAATGATTCTAAATAGCAGGCAGCAGGTATGGCATCACCCAAGTGGCTCTGAGGTTGACATTTTTCTTGAAACATATCCTGAGGGAGTCTGGCTCCAAAAGGTGAGGAGAAGAATCTCTCACAGGTAAGATGGGGTCCAAACATCAGGAGATAAAATCCTTAATGAATGGCAGCGGGGTGTTCTGGCTCAGGTCTTAGGATTCGATTTAGGAGACAGATCCTATTATCTTCTCTGGCCCTGGGCTCCAAGTTCCTCTTCTGCAAAAGGACAAGATGATCTCTGAAATTTGTTTCAACTTGACTAGTCTATGAGTGTCTGTATCAGAGTATGATGAGTGAGAATAGGATGAGAAAATCAATCTCTTCCCTACTAAAAGCAGTGAACATCAATGCTGGCTAAAATCATACAGGGGAGTTAATGTAATACTTCCTGTCTTCTCTTAGCCTCTTTTCATCATTATGTGCTACAAAGTCAGAGACTGAGGAAGAGAAATTCAGGGATTCTTCTTATGGCAGTGTAGATAATGATCAGATTGGGGAAGTAGAGAGATTTAAGAATAAAAGGATTACAAGTTTGGTGATATGGTCAAAGGTATCCAGGCCTATAGAGAAAAATGTGAGTAATATTCTCTAGATCATAGGTTCACAGGCCCTTTTGGCAGTTTGGTTTTTAAAAATTAGACTTCAGAATAAAACTTTAAAATGAATAAATTAAATATATAGGCTTACCAAAGAAACCAATTATGTTGAAATACAGTTATCAAAATATATTTAAAAAAAAAAAAACAAGTTCAGAGCCCCCAGGTTAAACCTCCCTTTGGATTGTCTATATTTAAAAACATTATGCAGAAAATATTAAAAATGCAGATTAATCAATCAACTAATCTATAAATAAACATTTATTAAGTTCCTACTATATACCAGACATTGTACTAGGTGTTGGGATATAAAAACAGGCAAAAGATAGGCTCTACCTTTAATTTTCTTATAATCTAGTTGGGGAGACAACATGCAAACAAATATATACAAAGTAAGGATATAGGATAAACAGAAAGTAATTAACAGAAAGGAAACTTAAATTAAGAAAGGTTAAGGAAAACCTTTGCTCTAAGAAAGAATTTTATTTAGGATTTAAAAGAAGCTAACCAAGGAGGAAGAGCATTTCAGGCATGGCCTTCAGTTAGAGAAAATACCTGGAGCTGATCAAGGGAGTGTTTTGTTCGTGAGCAACCAGGAGGCTAGAATCACTGGACTGAAGAGTATGTGTCAGAAAGTAAGGTACAAGAACCTGGGAAGGTCAGAAGGGGCTAGGTTCTGAATGACTTTGAATGCTAAACAGAGTATTTTGTGTTTCACTGATTATTGAATGGAACAGTGACATAGTCACTGCACTTTAGGAAATCACTTCAGCAGCTCAATGGATAATGGATAGGGGTGAGGAAAGACTTGAGGCAGGCAGATTTACCATTCAGCTATTACAATAATCTAGGCAATAGTCTAGTGGGGGCAGTGTCAGAAGAGAGAAAGGGACATATTTGAGTGATGTTGAAAAGATGAAATCGATGGACCTTAGCAAAAAGGATATGAGCTTGGATATGAGAGATCAGAGACATGGGTGACTCCTAGGTTATAAGCCTGAGGATTTAGGAGGATGGTATGGCCCTTTATAGTAATAGGAAAGGTAGGGGTAAGGGAGGGTTTAGGGAGAAAAACAGTGAGTATTGTTTTGGAAATACTGAGTTTAAGATGTCTGTTGGAATCCAGTTCTAAATGTCTGAGAGGCAGTTGGAGATGCAAGACTGAAAGACGACAGTTTCCAGGCAGGGCAGGTAAATTTGAGAATCATTAATAATAATGATGATAATTAAAGCCATGAAAGATGATGAGATCAGGAAGTGAATAAAAGAGAGGGAGAAGAAAATAGGGTCAAGAACAGAATCCTAAAGAATATCTATGGTTAGGGGCCCTGATCTGAAAGATCCAGGAAAAGAGCAGAAATGGAGCAGTTAAATTAAATTTAAAAGTTAATTTTAAGTTAACTTTAAATTTAAAAGTCAAGTTAAATTTAAAAAAAAATTTAAAGCATGGTCCCTCCCCCCCTTTTTTAGAGAGAGCTAGGTGCTACAGATTCATCAGTGCATTTCTGCATGGATCTCTTTCACCTGGTAAAGTCTATGGATGCCCCACCATTCCCAGAATAATATTTTCACATGCATAAAATAAAATACAAAATTACAAAGAAAACTAGCCACATTGAAATATAGGTATAATGTTTTTCCCCACTCAAGTTTAAAGGACCCCAGAAATCTATCCATAGATCCAAATTTATGAATCCCTTTATCTGGTGAAGGCATTCATCTTTTTCACAGCATTGTACTATGAACTAAGGAGATAGAGAAGCATTTGAAATAGTCCCTGCTCTCAGGTTACTTTCCATCTAATTGAGCACATGAGTTATACATGAAAAATAAAGATTGAGAGCAATGCAAGAGAGAAGGTGGACTAGACTATTTGTCCAAATTCCTTCAAAAAGTCCAGACAACAGATCTAAAAATATAGAGCTGGCATTATTGTAACAAAAAAAGAGACTAACTAAAAATAGAAATACCTTCCCACTTTTCTATCCTTTAATCAGGTTAACTTAGATAAGTAGACAATCTTTTATGGAGTAGAAGAGAAGAGAGAAAATAATGTTAGTAACTGAAAAAAAAAAAGTTCTAACATTTCCAAATTTTCCAAGCCTATCTATCTAGAGACAAGACAATATTTTATAGGTACTAAGAAATATTTTAAATTAGGAAAGGGATTTCTTGAGCCTTCAGTTGCACACCTTGAAGATTCTTTCCAATATAAAATGGATCTGAGATAATGACTTTGACAATATGATTAAGCAAAGAGCTACATTTTGAAAGCAATGAAGGTTAGTTAATAAACAACTAAAAAAGCTTAAAATTATCACTCAAAGTGGGGAGTTCCTAACCTTTTTAGGGGATCATGACCCTTTAGCAGTTTCATAAAACTTACAGATCATTTCTCTTCAGAATAATGGTTTTTAAAATGAATACAATAAAATATATAGAATTGCAAAGGAAACTGAAGTTTAATGAAAATAACAATGTAATTTTTCTCATCCAAGTTCACAGACTTCCTAAATACAGACCCCTTAACCTGTCAACATATTCTTTTCCCCCCTACCCTTCAATGTCATGGTGGATTTTTATGTTGAAAATCTGGAAACTTGGGACCTTTGTTCCTCTTGCTATAATCAATCTCATCACCATCCACCACTGAGCATCATTAACCTCAAGTTTCCTAAAATCAGACTTGTTCTTCTATAAGAAAAGTATTAAAATGAAAAGAGAAAAAAAAAACCTAAATGTCAATGAAGCATTTTGCATACATGAAATGCTATGTAATCTTAGTTCCTTGTACTTAAATAAATAATGGCTCACTTTTTAAAACAATTCTTATGTCATCATTCCTTCACATTTATTGAATAAAAGACATGATGCAGACTGCATGCCAAACAAAGAAGTAATGCCTCCACCCATTAAATTAACAAAATATGTATACAGTTAATATTGTGATAGACCTTTTTTAAGTAATAAATTGAGCTGCAGAAATATTATATACAATAATCTGAAGCAGTCAGAAATTAAATGTAAAAAGATCCCAAAAAAAGCAAAAAGACCTTTTAAAAACCTCTCCTTAGTAGTTATGAAGTAGTCTTATTACCAAGTCACTGGTTTGTATAACATTAGGTATAGTCATTAAACCTGTGATTTCATTGGTATAGGGAATTCCCAGGGGAGAAAAGTCTTTACCATTTCAAGTTGGTATCTGTCTTGCAATTTGTAATCTTAGAGAACTGCCTAAAATCATCAAGATGTTAACTGACTTGTCCAGTCAGACAGCTAGTATATGTCAGAGGCAGGATCTGAATCATACTAACAAATTGGAACTTCCAAAAAAAAAAAGCTGACCAAATTTTTTTCCTTTTAGATTCTAGGGGTACTCCTGGTAGTTTGGGGGTGCCTTTCTCTAATACTATGAGCTCAAACACTATTGTAGTATATCTCTCTATTACTAATTAATGAATTGGGGGATATCTACTCCAAGTATATAAAAACATCTCCCCTCAGACAGGATGGATGAGCACAATTTGTTCCAACAATCATGAAGGTGACTGAAGCAAGCATTGTAGAGTATTCATATATTGAAAATGTCAAAGTCATCTACCGCTTCCCATGGACCATTGCCAATCATCTTGACTTTTGTCTTGTCACTGGATTTCAATGACTGAAAGAGTGAAGTTGATGATTTTTCACAACTCTGCCTGACTTACATCCAATTTCACAGGCAAGTCAAGACATTACCCTCATGATATTACTGGTCCTTTTAGAAAACAATGAAGGAACAACAGTTACCAATCCAGGAACAGTCCTAACTACCTAACACCATGAAGACTTGTGAAAATTGAACTTGGTCACTTATCTTTATATTATTATTTATTAAGCACTAGCTGCTATAAGTGAAATCCTATAGCAAACATACAAACAGTATGGCTCCTGCTTTCTTGAAGGTAATCAATGAATTACAATATAACAAAACTGAATGGTACCTTAGACACTTATTTCATCATAAAATTAAAACAATGGCCCAGGGCAGCTAGGTGGCACAGTGAATAGAGCACCAGCCCTGAAGTCAGGAGGACCTGAGTTCAAATCATATCTCAGACACTTAACACTTCTTAGCTATGTGACTCTAGGTAAGTTGCCTAGCAATTGCCTCAGAAAAAAAAAAAAAAAAAACCAGTGGGACCCAGTAGATAAATATTCTACCTGAAGCCAGTAAGACTCACTTTCTGAGTTCAAATGTGACTTCAGATATTTATTAGCTGTGTGATTCCAGGCAAGTCACTTGCCTCTTTTTGCCTCAGTTCCTCATCTGTAAACTGAGCTGGAAAAGGAAATGGCAAACCACTTTAGTGTCTTTGCCAAGAAAACACCAAATATGATTAAAAAGAAATGGATGCAACTGAAACAACCAAACACAAAATTCATAACATTAACAGATTTAGCTCTAAAAAGGATCCAACCCCCTCTTAGTTTACTGAAAGGAAAAATTAAAATTCATAAAAAGGGAAATAATTCTGTTTTAGGTTATGCAGAATTGCTATTCAAATCCAAGTTCTATAACATTAAATCCAGTGCTCTTTCCCTTTCTCATGCAAACTTATGGAACTATTGAAGAAGGGGGAAAAGAAACCACTAGATTTGGAATCAGAAAATTAATTCAAATGCCATTTCCCTTATTTAGTAACTGTGTAAATTCCATTTTTTCCCACATGGCAAGAACAGTAGTTTTGAGTTGGCCATGATGCTAACAAATAGTGACTTTGTTGCTGATGGGTATGGTGAATAATAATAATAATTTTTAAAAGTACATTGAACAAAGATGAAGCCTGAATCTGCCTTTCTCCTCATCCTTTTGGTCCTGCCCTAAGGTTTATCTGAATACCTATCAGGAACGCTAATGGAAACTGAGGAGAGCTTCCTTGCCCCAGGCTCCATATAGTTACTGGAGAGTTTTATTAGATAGAATCTTTGAAATAAGTTTGGGTGTATATGGAGTGACAATTGGGGCTTTAATAGAAGTTAAAATGAATTTTTTAAACCGAGAGTTGAAAATTGACTTGAGCCAGGAACCTTGAGTCCACACTAGAAGAAAAACAATCAAAATAATAGCATTAATCTTAGCCTAGGGGCTTCTTCTGGCTTTTGCTTATTTTCTGAGTGGATATGGTGGCTCATCCCAATCAACTATGTACTAAAAGACTTTTAGGCCTCCCTTTCCAGAGAAGGGTTTACCAGCTTCTTTCTATTCCTATGGCAATCAAGAACAGCTGAATACATACAGATAAGTGGAAGCAATTAGCAGAGAAAAGTATGGTAATATCACCAAAACATATAGCCACCTTTGTAGTATTAAGTTGCCTTAATAGCACATACATCCTAGTTATAAATACACACACACTCACACTTCATACATGAACCATTACTCTATACCTTCCTGGCAAGTGTGTCCCTTCAAATAGTTTCCTTGGTCACATTTCTCCTATGTATGTGATGTGTGTTCCTATGCATGCTATCTATGTGTGTGCCCTTATTCACTAGTGGTGTGGCAATCTGTGGAAGCATATACATAGTATGTTCGTTAGGAGATTATTCCTTGTCATTTAATTTTTACACTGTTTAATTAAATGTCTTTGGTGCTAAAATCATGTTATCTGATTAGCTAGTGAAAAATAAACACATCTGTGGAAATTTTTGAACCATATATTTGAGGATGTGCTAACCCATTTGTTTTAGATCAACCTGAAATGAATGCCTAGATCAGTTGCTCAACACTATTTTGAGAGAATCTGTAAAATCATCTCAATAAACTTGTTCAATGTTGAGTATTGCTGGAAAATAGTATTTGAATCTTAATGAGAAAAGAAAAAAAGCTAAAGTTATTTCAGTTTTGTGTTTTAGAAAAAAAGTATTTTATTCCTGACAATCTCTAGATCAACTCCTTAAAATTCTAAAGTTCAGTAGTGCCTAACTCCTGGGTTACCCCACAAAGAGAGAAAGAATGGGTCCTCTATGTCTTCTGTGAATACAACTTTCAAGCTTATCTAATAATGTCATCTTGTATTTCCCAGACTGTGGCTGTGGCTGCTACTTCTGCACTTGGATCTGTCACCAATACTACCCAATTCACACTGGTTAGCTTGCTCTTCCTGTCATTCCCAGACTCCTGCATTGTTCATAGATACTCATCTTGGACTTTCAGAAGACCTCATTTCCTCTGCTCCTTCCCCTCCTCTGCTGATTCAAAAGGATTAACTGTTTCATTTAGATTATCTCTATAAAATGGATGATTTAAAAAAAATTCTATATATCATTAACAACAATGTTCTTACTGAGCAACATAAAAATAAAGACTGGGTGTTTTGAGAATAGCAATAATAATAATAACACAGCACTTTGGAATTTAAAAAAATTTTCACCAAAACAATATATTAAGGAGGTAGCACATGTATCCTACAGAGGAGGACACTAAGACAGTGTATAAAAAACAGTGATTCAGGATTCAAATTCATGTCCTGCTTTGAAGACAAGTGCTCTTTTCACCACAGTAGGAGGTTCATAGTATCAAAGATTTAGAACTAGAAGAAACTTTAAAAGTCATCTAGTTCATTCCCTTCATTTTAAAGTTTAAAAAAAAAAAGCTGTGGTCCAGGGAGGTTAAATAATTTGCCCAAGATCACACAGGTATTGAATATCTTATCTAAGATTCAAACCTAGGTCATCTGACTCAAGAATTAGAGTTCTTTCCACTATATCATGAGACTAGGAGAGTTGTTAAAACTGAAAAAAGCTACAAAAATAGCATGTAGGCTGTGTTTAAACAAAACCAAAAAATGACTAGGAGAAGAGGGAGCTACATCACCCAGTTAAAACCTGTGGTAGGCATAAAAAACAAAACTAAGTTATTTTTTTCTTGAATCTAATTTCTCTTTTTCACTTATTTCAATCAAACCAGCTTTGATAACACTGCTTAAATTGAGATACTATTGAGAAACATTCATTTTTTAAAAATTTGGGTTCTGGTTAGCAGCCTTCTGCTTTCTTTGAGGAGTAAATTGTCATCATAGTTGGGGTGTCAGCCTATTCTTTATTCTCTAAATAATTCTGAGGAAGGTTTCCTGTGCCTAAGAGAAATGGTATTTGTGTTCCATTGGGCAGACACCTGCACATTTGTGCTGGTATTTAGATTACATAGCACAGACCTCCCTTTTTCCCTCTCTGAATTCTAGCCATTTTCTGACAATGCAGATGGCAGATCAGTAATGGTTAGACAGGTTAGCTCACGATCTCAAAGTGGAGCTCCACAATAGCTCCATGCCCCTAACACACCTATTCTTCAGGATCATTTTCAAAGTGTTGGCAATCTTTATTCCAACCTCCTCCAGAGATGAGAAGACTTCTAAAAATTGTTCTTTGGGGTCCTACCTTTATTTTTATCAGTCCTTTTATGCAGAGAATACAACAAAAACACAGAACTTCTGACTGGAAAAAACACTAACAATAGGAGGAAATTATGGAGACAATATGATTTTTTTGAACTGTCAGGAGTGGTGTAGACTTTAGTTTTTGTGAATAAGTGATTTCAGGCCTCTTCCCTCCTAACCACCCCTGACCCCACTCCAATAATAATAGTCATAATAGAGAATGGAGAAAAACTCAAAACTATAGCTGATTTCAAAAATAATAAATTAATGAAAAGTATGAGTTTCTTTTTATCTAATAAAGTTTGCATCTCAATTTTCCATCTTCTCAGAAAACATTTTCCTTTACTCCTTTTATCACTACCTCTCTATTTCTATTGATTTATTCACTTGGTTAACACAAAGGTACATTTGTGTAAGTACTTCTACGATCATTCCATGTGAAACAAAGTTATACTGATAGTTCTACTGTAGCTAATGTGATTTTAAAGTGAATTTAGTACTACAGGGAAAATATTTTCCACTATAAAATAGTCATAGAAAACTATAGATTATTCAAAATCTACCCTCTTTTTAAACTAGCTAGTTAGTTTATTTCTACTATAATTGATTTGGAACATTTCTTGTTTTTCAGCTTCTGAAAAAGGAGAAATAGTTTTGTGTAAGGGGGGAAATTGAACCTGGGGTTAAATACTAAGATGATCCTGACACCTTGAAAGAAATGAAATGAAGGAAAAACATTTAATGACTTCTAGGTCACATGAGCAACAAGATGGAGGACTAGATGTTTTTTCTTACCTTTATTACCTCTCAAAATTCTTCAAAACAGAAATTATGCACTAAAGCTAAAGTAATTTCAGCTGTATCTATGCTCTAGGACACAAAGAATCCAAAAGAAGGTTTAAAAATGAACCAATGTGTACTGACCCTGAACTACCAAACCCCAAGTAAAATCCCACACTCACAATCCCATCCCTCTTTTCAGTTCTGTGGAGACTCCTATACCAGAGTATGGAAGACTAATTTACAACTGCTAGTCAAAGCAGCCCTTCAGGTGAAAAGTATGCTGGGGAACGGTGGGATGGAAAGGGGTGATAGCCAGCTCGGCAGCAGACAATCCTACAGTATCAGCACTGCAAAGCTAAAAAGAACAATTCCGTTGCACCAGCATGGCAATTATCTATGCTGGTTCTGGATCAGAGAAGGGGGAATGGGCAGAATACCATCTTGGGAAGCTAGGAGCTGTGCAGCACTTTACTAACTCTGAGGGAAAGAACTTAACATCTAGCTGGAAACAGTCTGTTCCCCCAAAAATCACTTGAGCCAAAAACCTAGATTGATAAACTGTGAATTGCACAGTATGAGAGGAAGTTGTGACACTTTGAGATCCTGCCCCCAGGGAAACTATCACCAGAAAAGACAGACTCGAAAAATGAGCTATAAGGGGAAATCAGGTGAGAGGAGATTAAAATTACCTATCCCAGGAAGAATAAAATTCAAAGGATTTGAAACAGATACATCAACAAGAAAAATATTAGCAACAAAAGGATACATGGTCTCCAAATCTAGTAGAGTAGTTCAGGGATCAATGAATAAATACTTTAAAGCAGATGAAGATATTCCAATACTTTATGAGACCAAAGACCTAGAGGAAATGTGAGAACATAGAGCCAAAACATACTGTTCCTGAGTAGTTCAAAAAAGAAATGAGAACTATGAAGCCAGAATTTATTGTCTGCACAGGAAAAAAAATTAATGGGAAGAATGGAAAAAAATGTCTTCTGTGATGGACATCTTACCATAGAAACAAAAGAGAAGATAATAAATTGGGAATGCAAATGTATAGAAGTGAAGAACAATCTAGAAGAAGAGAAGCAAAAATAAAATTAAAAACCCTAATAACATTAAAAGAAAATAAAGTCATTAAGGAAGCAAGACATTTATCTCAAAGAAAGATGTGTGGGGACAACCTAAGGATTATAGGTCACAACAGAACACAAACAGGATAAAAAACCTTAACATCATAAGGCAAGTCAATAACAGAACTGCCCAGGATTTCTGAACAAAGAAAATATCAATTGAAAGAATAAATAGATCATCTCCGGGGGTGGGAGGTAGTGGGAGGAGGAAAGCCAAGATTGCAGACTCCAAGACACATAGAAATTAAATTTAACTATTCAATACCAAGTACATAAACCATCAGGAAAAAAATTCTTCAAAAACAAAGGAAAAAAAATAATGATTATTTTGCACCTACTAGAAAACTTAGAAGGGAATGGAATTATGCGTTCTAAAGAGCAATGGAACTCAAAATGCAGTCCAGAGTGACCCACCCTGAAAATCTGAGCTTAATCATAAAAAAAAAAAAAAAAGAAAAGCTGTTTAATAGTAAAACTGAAGAGAGTGTTTGCCACACCAAGCAAGAAAAATGCAGGAAGAAGGAATTAATGCAGCAGCCAAGGACAGCAACAGCAGATAGACCAGTAGGAGGCTTCTTTCTAAATGTATGTAAGGGAGGGGGGTGTATTTAAGTAGATAGGGGTGAAGGCAGAAGTCTGAAGGAGGTAACAGGGAAGAGGTGAGCTTGGGACATTATGAAAAGAACCTGGTGAAACTGTGCCTTCAAGTGAATGAGGCTCTTTGTGAGATTATATTACAACATGGGAGGGTATATGACAGGGGGAATAGAAGGAGGAGAATAGGGAAAATGTGTAATGCTCTGGAGTCAAAACAAGAGCCAGCAATAAGGAGGAGGTGACCCTTGTGCTCTCAGAAAAATACAGGTCTTCAGGAGTGTGGGTGAATAGGAGAGAGGAAGCAATGAAAACGGATGGAGAAGGAAGAAGGATGGTAGGAGGGAGTTCCACTGATGAATGCTCCTATGGTTGAAGAGAGAAAGAATAAAAAAAAATAGAACTCAATAACCTAGTGTTTGAAAAAGAGATAGAAATTAATCATCTAGGGGAAAAAAACTTCTTATTTGATTTAAAAAAATTGCTGGAAAAAACTGGAAAGCAGTTTGGCTGAAATAAGGCTTAAACTAGTACCTTATTCTATATTACACAATACATTCTAAATAGAATAATGACCTTCATAATAAAGTTCATACTGTAGTAATTTTAGGAAAGAAACAGATCACATACTTCTCATAGTTGTGGGTAAGAGATACATTCCTCATCAAATAAGAAACAGAAATAATTACAAAAGATAAAATAGATAATTTTGATGATATGAAGCTGAAAAGCTTCTGAACAGACAAAATTAATGAACCCAGGATAAGAAGCGAACTGGTTGAATGGAGAAAAAAATTGTTTTCTATCAAATTTCTCTGATAAGGATTTTATATCCCAGATAATTTAAAAATTAATAAGTATATACGACATAGTCTTTCCCAAATAGATAAGCAATAAAAGGATTAAAAACAAAGAGCTTTCAATAGAATTGCAAAGTATTCACAGCCACATGAAAGAATGCTCCAAATAAAAATTAATAAGAGAAATTTAAATTTAAATAATCCTAAGATTTTACTTCAAACTCTGCAAATTAGCAAAAATTACCAAAATGTCAATAGTTAATAGTGGAAGTTTAGACACATAAATACACTGTAGTCACAGCTATGAAATGATACAAAGAGAGCAATTTGGAATTATGCAAATAAAGTGACAAAAATCTATCCCTTTAAACCAGAGACTTCATTATTGGGATTTTATCCCCCTATATAATCTATGGAGAAAAAGAAAGTCCCAATATATACCAAAATATTTGTAGCACACTTTTTGTGATAGCAAAGAATTAGAAACAAAGTAGAAGCCCATTGATTGGAAATTAACTAATTCGTTTGGAATATGAATGGAACAGAATATTACTATGTTATTAAAAAATGAAAGAAAGAAAAAAGATGTGTGTTGAAAACTGAGAAGCATGGAACAATCTATATATAGTAAGTGATGCAGAGTGATATGAGTAGAATTAAGAAAACAATATATACTGTAACTACAACAACATCACTGGAAAGAACTACTATATACCAGAAAGTCTTCTGAATAAATAAAAATAACATAATTATATAGATTAAGTAGGAATTGCATAAAAGAAATATGGATGTTAGAGGACACTCCCAGTCTATCCTTTTGTGAAAATGGTAGATTCACTGGTGTTATACATGGTACTTGTTTTCTGACTTTTTCAATGTATCAATCAATTGTGCTGACTTTTCCTTCCTTCTTTAAATAAATAAATTGTCATATAGGATGACTCTCTGGGAAAGGGAATAGGAAAAGAAATATGGAATATCCTGGAAACATAAAAAAATCCAAAAAAAAATATTGTTTAAAACTTATTTTAAAAAGATAAATAAATATAGTTATATAAAATGTTGCTGTGAAAACATCCTTATGTATCACTTTTATTCATTCATAACTTGTCAATTCATCAACTTATCAATTTATTCCCTGGTATCACAATATAGTAAAAAGCACCAATTCTAGACTCTAAAGACATGGGTTCAAATCCTGACTATATGACTCTCACCTTTTTTGTGACATTTCTCCTTTTAGGCTTCTGTTGTCTTATCTGTAAAACGGGGGTGATCTTAGAGGGGTTGTTGTGAAGATAAAGTGAAATAGTCCATACAAAATGCTGTGCAAACCTTAAACCACTATATAAATGCTAGCAATTGTTATCAAATTCTATAAGTCCTACATAATAACATCTTTTCCCTCTGTTTCATTCTCATATTTTCACTCTAGTATCTGCTCTGGTTAGCAAACATCTAGGCTTTTGTAGTCGACTCCTGACAAGTCTTCTTATCACCATTTTCTCTTCCTTCTCATTGTCACCCCAGTGATCATTTGTATTAACAAATTTTATCATGGCATTTCTCTGCTCAAAATCCTTTAGTGGTTCCCAATTACCTCTACTAGATTCAGACTCCTTTATCTAGAATATAAGATACTTCTTGACCTGCCTTTCTATTCTTATCTGACATAACTCGTGTTTTATGCATTCCATGCTAGAGCTAAACTATGCTCCTCTCTATTTCTTGAATACATACTGTGCTCTGTTGCTTCCATTCCTTTCCCCCAGGCTGATTATCATGCCTAGAATATCCATTCTACCCTCTTTCCTTATTAAATTCTAATCTGTCCTTTCAATCACAAATTAAATGTGATCTCCCCCATGAAACCTGCTTGATTTTCCTTATATCTTACATGATTCTTTGTTTTACAACGCTCTAAAGCAATATTATGTGATAATGAGTATTCTAACCACCTACATCTGTAATTAATCCTTCTAGTAGATTATATGTTCTATGAGGGCAAGGTCCTTGTACCATCTAAGTTTTATATCTCTCCTAGTATTTAGCTAAAGCTCTGCCTACATTAGTCACTTAATGCTGTTGAAATAAATAAAAAAGTATTTTAACTGCTCCCCTGAAGTTAAGGCACTCTCTTTTGTGTTCACCCTTCCAGAAAATCCCTACCTTTGAAGCAAAACAAAACAAAACAAAACAAAAAACTAAAGGATGATCAGAAATGGCCTATGCATAAAGGGGTACTCTCAGACTTCTACAACTTGCTGCTTTACCTACTGGGAAGAAGCAAACTCCAAAGCCAAAAACTATAGGAAGTAGAAAAAAATAACTTACATATCAGCTGCCCTCTTCTTCTCTAAGGACTTCTTAGCTAAGAAAAAGCAACTAGTTTTGCGCTCTCCCCTGCACACTCCTATACTAATTTATATTTCTGTTTTATTGTAGGATTGAATCCCCTGTATCTGGCAATATACTTCCACTGTTTGTTATAAGGCCACAATCAGAGCATCATTTTATTCTCAGGTTGAATTGTAGTTCTTATGAACACTGATCAATGAAAAGTACTAACATGGAAGCTGTGACCCAGAGGTTAATTAATGGTCATGGAATAATCTGGGATGGAGATGGGATACCATTCAGGACTTACATCTTTTCATTAATTCACTTTTCTTCTGATGAGCCAATTAGTTAAATATGCATATGAAAAAGACTTTGGGAGCCATGAAGTTGCAACATGCTGATCTTTCCCCCTTCTAGTTTTCTTCCCTTCTCTATTCAAACTCTGAATCTGTATGAGATAAGCTTCCTTCTAATATGATGAAAACAAAGAACTATAAATATTTGTATGAACTGATGTAAAGCAAAAAAGGAAGAGTGAGGATGTACCCACATTGATTATAATCAAAAGCAGTGGGATCTTAAAGTTCAGTCAATCATGTAACCAGCAATCATAGATTAAGCATTGGCTAGGTGCCAAACACTGGACGAGGTTCTGGGATTACAAAAACAAAAATCAAATACCCATTGCCTTCAAGAAGCTTACATTCTATCAGGGTAGACAAAATATATGCATTTGCCTAAATAAATAAACAAATAGGAGGTAATTTGGAAAAGAGGAAGTATGAGCAACTTTGGAGATCAGGAAAGTTCTCATGTAGGAAGTACCATTTGAACTGAGTGTTAAAAGATATCGAGAGGAAAAGGAAATGCATTACAGATAGAAGAGAGCTTGAGCAAAGTCACAAAGCTAGTAAAAGAAATATTGTGTAACAAGAATAGTAAGTAGACTGATTTGACTGATGTGTGACAATGTCATGTATTGGAATCAGAAACAAAGCAAATAATTAATTGTTGTTGTCATATAAATTATTTTCAATTAGTATTGTGCTGATTTCATCAAGGAATATTATAGAGCCTCTTTTATAATACATAGTGATCCAAAAGAACTCATTCTTACTATCCATACTAGAAAAATGTCCAGCTGTTCAGAGGTTTATCCATCAACACACATATTTTGAATAAGCACTGTACATGATGAGTGAGCTGGATCCAAAATTAAAAACTGAAAAGAAAGAGGAAATTAGACTGTATTACTTTTGAGAATTTATGTAGGATAAAGTTGAGCATAGAATATAAATATAAAATAGAGAAATTCAACTGTGCAAAATGTTAAAAGTTTATATATAAATAAAAACAATATAACTTGAATAAGAAGAAAAACTAGATATGGAGTAAAATCTTCACTTCAAATATTTCTGACAAGTCTGTTCTCTGAAACACACATATTAAATGTATAAGAAGAGCCATTTACCAAGAGATAAGTAGTAAAAGAGAAAAAAAAGCTACACACACAAATTGTCAACACCTAAATAAGCAAAGGAAACTAGCTGAGTTAGCAGGTCTTGAAGGACCAGAAGAATAAAGCAAAATAAATAAATAAATAAATATATGTTCTAGGGAAAAGAAAGTTTTGGGGAATAATTTCAAGAAGTGGAAGGATTCAAATAATTTCCCAGGTGGAATATTATCATTCAAACAAAAAAATGTAAGGAAAGGAGTATCACAAGGATTATAGAAAGCAATGAACTTGAGATAAAGAAACCTGACAATATTTTAAAGAGTAAAATTATTGACTTCATAATAATATATACAGATTCAAATCAACAAAAGGAATTTAAAAATCAAATACAAATGAAACCAGAAAATAAAAAAAATCAGTATTTTGCTTCTCTCATCTATAATGTGTATTTTTGCTTTGTCTAATGGAACTTCAAACTCATGAAAACTCACCTCTTTTCCCAAGAAATTCATTGGCAATAACCACTAACAGCTTTACCCTGTTTGGGGCAACATTATTTATGCAGCTCATCCTGCTAGGTTTCAAGTTCCTCAATGGCCAGCAACTTCAAAATTGACTTGGCTTATTTCCTTCACTGAGCAGTTCTGTGTCATTCACTTCTTGGCACAAAGAATAATGAGAGAATTACAATATGAAACCCAAAAGGAATAAAATTATAATTTCCCTAAAAGGCATAGAGGAAAATCAGGACATTGGGATATATTGTTCAGTATCTCATCACTTATGAATTGAAACTGTTGTTTTTTTACCTATGTTAGTCTTAATCATGGATGGCAAAGTCAGTGATGTTATCAGTATAGGCAGAAATCAACAGGATAGGTTTATCCATTTTACTAACAGCTTTCAAACTATACTATGCCCATTGACCGGCACCATTATGGCCAAATAAATGTTCCTGTGCTTAAAACTGCCCTCAGGGTTGTCTGATTAACTCATCCAGGCCTTCAGTGAATATGATACTCTTTTTCATTCTGCAATTTAATCATGAAGGCCTAGAAATAGATATTGATACAAGGAAATGCCAGGGCTAAAACCATAGCTGGACACATTCATAAATTCATAAATTACAGATTTCATGTTGGACAAGACCTTAGCAGTAACCTAGTTGAAATGCCTCATTTTCAGGTAGCTAGGAAATATAGTGAATTGAGGACTAGACTTGAAATCAGGAAGATTTTATATGTGTGTGTAGATGTGTGTGTGTGTGTGTGTGTGTGTGTGTGTGTGTGTACATTTGTACATTTATAAAGAACTTTGCAAACTCTAAAGTACCGTATAAATACTACCCATTTGTTATGGATGTTTTTATGAGTATCATTTTTATTTGTAGATGAGGAAATAGAGGACCAGAGAGCTTAATTCATGAATGAATTCATTCCAAATTCTATAGGATAGGGCTTCTTCTACTCACAACCCATTTTTACCCAAGAAATTTTTATGTGACCTAGATATATAGATATATAAAACAGGTACACAAATCAAACATTTACTAATAATAAGTCATAATTTTATGACCCTCTATATTCAGTTAAAAATCACAAATGAGGCAGAGAGTATAATTTAAGAAGCAACACCACAGGACATGAGTAACATAGGCAGGATTTGAATTCAGGTCTTCCTCCAAATATAGTGATTTTGCTTGTGTTTTTACAGGTTTGCTTGTACTTCTGGGATTTAGACATGGAAGATGGCCTATCCTTCTTAGAAAGTCTGCCACTTATTCAAGTATTCATAGTCTTCTTTTAAAAACTCATTCAACCATGTTGGTGGTGGTATGGGGGAAAGAACTGAGCCAAGTAAGAATTTTAACATCCCCAAATATAGACTTTGGTATAGCCCCAGGCTGACAGACTTACCAGGTAGCTCCGCCTGGAAACAGTATTCTTCTTGACAAGCCATAGATCAGAGGACTTCATGAGAAACATTATGTAGTCCAACTTCTTCTATTCTTGGAGTGACAGGGCTTCAGAATTAAGGAAAAAGAGAGGAAGTAGACATAGGGGGTAAAGAAAAATGTGGCCCTAGTAGTGCTCTGGGTGCTATGGTCAAGGTTCTGACTTCTGAGTCCACTCACAGGGCCATGCTATGACCATGCTGTTTAAGGCTAAGAATCAACCAGCAACCCTTCTAGTAACAATTGAGAATAGGAAAAACACTATTCTCTACTGCATGTTTACCTATTAATTCTGTGCCAAAAGAAAAAACAGCCTATTGTATCCAAGACTATCTGTCTGATCAGTGGAGTGTTATCTCTATGACACTAATGTCACATGACTAGGGCTAATTGAAAGATATCCAGGTCCAAGGAGGAGGAAGTACTGGCCAGTAGATGGGTCTGGAGAGCAATTATGATGGGATAAATCCACAAATCTCTTGATAATGAGCCAGTAATTTCCCACAGAAAAAAAAGCAAAACTGAAGAAAAGACCACCTCTCAGAACCACAAAAAATGCAGTCCTCACTCATTCCTTCTGCCTAGTGAAGAGGAGCACAAGCTCTCCAGGTGAATGTGGGTCAGGTCTTTTTACTGAATAGGATCGGTTAAGTAGACATCAATAATACCTAGTGGTGAAAGTAAAGATCAGTAAGCTGAGTCACAGGCTGAGAACTTTTCCAAATCATACAACTTCCACTTTGCAGTGACAGACCTGGGAACCCAGGCCTCCTGATTTTTACTCAACATAATTTCCTGTTTTTTCCAGGAGTCCATCAGACTACTCACGAATAGCCAAATTCATCTATACTTACCTTTTATTCTGTTCTGATATGAATTTAGCCATATCTAACTGGTATCAAATTAAAGGGTAGGCACCTTGCTAATGCCTTTGAATGAATAAACAAAAACCATGAACAGCATTCAGATACAAGAGAGATAAGATAAGGTCCTCATCACCGCCAATGTCTACATGGTGTAGTTTTTAGTGTGGGTGTCAATTTAATTAAAAAATAACTTATCAACCAACTGCTAAGTGTAAGGCAGCTCTGTAAGATACCAAGTTACAGGATAGGTATTGATTTGTATTGGTTGAGGAAGTTTCCTCTCCAATGGAATCATGGGTTCAGGCCCAAAAAAAGTATCAGGCACTGTGCTAGGTGATTAGGATTCAAAGAGATGGGGAGGAGAGGCAGCTAGATTGTTCAGTGGATAGGTCACTAGCCTTGAAGTCAGGATGACCTGAGTTCAAATTCTACTTCAGACATTTAACATATGTGTGGCCTTGGGCAAGTCACTTAACTCCAATTCCCTTATAAAAAACAACAATAAAAAAGATAAGGCATAGACTCTGTTCTCATGAAGGTTTCAGACCACTGAAACTCAAAGACATATATATACAAATAATTAAGACACAAGGAAGAATGTGAGATGTGTTGGAGGTCTCCTCTATTTCTAGCTCTCCAATGCTAATACTTTTTGAAGGAGGCAATAATTAATAATCCAGTAGAAATAATTTCAAATAATTCAACAGACATATTTAAAAAAAAAAACCTGGATAATATTTGTGGCATTTAATAAAAATTAAAAAAAAAACTGGGTTGGAGAAGGAACACTGGGAAATGAATGTAAACTGTTTGCATTTTTGTTTTTCTTCCTAGGTTATTTTTACCTTCTGAATCCAATTCTTCCTGTGCAACAAGAGAACTGTTCGGTTCCGCACACATATATTGTATCTAGGATATACTATAACATATTTAACATGTATAAGACTGCCTGCCATCTAGGGGAGAGGGTGGAGGGAGGAAAGGGAAAAATCAGAACAGAAGTGAGTGCAAGAGATAATGTTGTAAAAAAAAAATTACCCATGCATCATGCATATGTAATGTCAATAAAAAGTTATAATTATTTTTAAAAAACTGGGTTGGAGGGAATCCAATTGAAACCACAATTCAGGGCTGAGTTTTAATGATAACTATGTAGAGGTTGGGACTCAGATACCTACTTGGACTGCAAACCACCAGCAAGGCAACAGGCAGGTAGGAAAAGAGAGAGAGAGAGAGAGAGAGAGAGAGAGAGAGAGAGAGAGAGAGAGAGAGAGAGAGAGAGAGAGAGAGAGAGAGAGAGAGAGAGAGATCAGGGGACTTAGGCATTTTATAAGATGATTTGGGAACACTTAAAGCTAAAAATGGGAGGAGGGGTTCCAAGATCAGCTAGTTCATCCCCTTGTTTTATAGATGAGGAACAGCAAGAGTAAACGATTTATCTGGCCATCAAAGTAGTAAAGCCAGTTTCAGACTCTTCTTCTAATTTCAAATCCAGGGCTCTCTCCACTTTACTATTGTTCCTGTAGTACATCTCGCTTCTTCTTTGAGGGTTGAAGCAGACAACAAACAAATGCCTTCCCCTGATATCTGGAAGAACCTTCAACATTTGAATTAATGAGTAACATTAAGGTTTGTTCTGAATTGAGAATAAAGAGATGATATTCCCACAATACCCCACTCTGGTCAGATGTATATCTTGAACATTCTGTTCACCTCTAGACATCATATTATAGTAAAGTATCTTGATAAACTGGAGATCATCCAGATGATGACAACTAAGGTGATAGAGGGTCTTGAGAAGATGTTATATGAGAATCAGTCAAATGAATTACAATTGATTTTCCTGAAAAAGAGAAGAATGAGAGTGGAGTATTAGTGCTGTCTTCAAGCATTTGAAGGATTGTCTTCTGGAAGAGGGATTAGATTTATTCTGCTTGGCTGTAGAGAGAAAAAACCTAAGAGAATAATAAGGGAAAGTTGTAGAGAGACTAAGATCTGTTCAAAAGTGGAAGTAAGTTGAGTTGGAGTAAGTCTTACAGAACCAAAGAATCTCTGAGCTAAAAGCAACCTCTGAGGTAAATTAGTCCAACTTGTTGCTGACTGAGGATCTCCCTTAAAAGCCCCACAAAAGTATTAAATCAGCCTCTGTTTGAAGATTTGTGTGACCTTGGATAAATCAATTAACCATTCTGGGCTTTCATTATTCACATATAAAAAGACTTGACCTAAATGACCTCTAAAATGCCTTCTAAATCTGAGATTCTATGATTTTGTAAGAAAAACTATACAGGATCATTTATTTGCGTCTTGTCTCGAAAAAGGATAAGGACAAGGATGGCAGAGATTGGTAGAACAGGGAGGGGACATTGCAGGCTCGGCTTAGAGATGGCATGAGCAAAGGTTAGAAACAAAGTAGTTAAGAACAGAGCAAGAAAACTAGTCCAATCTAGCCAGAACATAAAAAGATGAAAGACATAGTGAGATAAGGTTAGATGAGCAAATTGGAGTCAATTTATGACTGACAGGATCAGGGTTTATCATTTATTTATTAAGCAATGGGAAGCCACTGAAGGTTGTTAAATGGAGGAGAAATATAATCAAAATTATTTCAGAAAGGTTATTCAGGCAGTGATGGTAAAGACAGGTCAGCGAAGAAAAGCAAGAAGGGTATTATAATAATAATCTAGATGAGAGTATGAGTCTAAACTTGAAATGGAAATGGAGAAGAGGAAGGACACAAAAGATGTTGGGGAGGATAAATTTATAGGGTCTGGTAACTGATTAGATGTGGGAGAAGAGAGAGAGGGAAAGTCATAAATGACTGATGACTGATGTTTCAAATATCAGTTATTAGAAGGTTATTAATCTCCCCAACAAAATAGATAAATTAAGGAAAGGGGAAAGTTTCTGGGAACATGTTGAGTTTAAGGTTCCAGTAAGCTATCCAAGTAAAGATTCAGACAGCTGGAAATCAAAAGGTGGGGCTTAAGGGAGAGGCCTAAAGTTTTAGGTTTTGTTCCTTAATTCTTGTTCCTTCTGAGCATGGATGGAGGCCTTTTATACTAGTCTTTTGCATAGAGTTAGGGGATAGGAACTGATTTTTTCATTTATACAGGGAATTGCAAGATGAGAAAAGTCTCTCTGCTAATAAAGATTGGCATCTTCTTTGTAACTTATCTCAGCAAATTGTCTAAAGTAGATGTATCAAATATGTGGATTTCTGGCCTTATTGTAGCCCTCAAAACTCTCAAGATGGCTGTATTAAAATGTAACATTTAACAAAAAATTTAGAAAATATGATAGGACATAGATGATATTGATTTGTGGTTTTCTAAGTCAATATATGTATCCTTATGTGCAGTTATGGTCATCATTTATGTTTGAGTGAGTTTGTTCACATAGTCCTACAGTACTTAGAGCCTGTTAATTGCCCAGAATCCCACAGCCAGTTATGAGTCAAAAAAAAAAAAAAATCCATGTCTCCTAACCTAAGGCTAATTTTTTCTACATCTTACCACAGACTTTCTCTAGTCACTTGCATAAAAGTAAACATTGAAGTCATGGAAATGAATAACAAAAAACAATGAATAGTCAAGAACAAGAGAACCTAGAGATGGTACATAAGACTATTGGTAAGAAAGGGATATAAAGTAGTGTCTCCATCTGTACCTCCTGTCAAAGAAGAGAATGGAATAGAACAAGCATTTATTAAGCACTTGTTATAAGCCAGACAGAGTGGGAAGCACTTTACAAATATTATGTCTTATACCCTCACAACAACCCAGAAGGTATTTTATTACTATTTATTATTAAATTATAATATTTATTATTTTAGAGTTAAGAAAACTAAGTCTAGACAGATTTTTAGAGATACATGCTAGATTTACATCGCTAGTATGGATTTGAGGCTAAATTTGAACTCAAGTCTTCCTGATTGCAGACTCAGCTTTTTGTTCATTGCATCACCTGCCTGCCTAGCAATAGAAGAATATGGGAAAGAGGTATGAAAAATTGATGAGAACAAAGGGAAAGGTCAGATAGGAGTGGAATGGACAATTAGAAGGCCAAAGGTTGAGGGGAGCAACAATGATCAAAGGCAAGCATGAGCAGGAAAAATGAGTGCAGGAGAGGCATTTCTAGCATGTTCCAAGGCAATTCTGTCTTGTACCCAGATCTTATACTTCTAAACATAAATGTAACTGATGCATGTGTGTGTACATGTATATGTATGTAAGTAGAAATCATACTTGTCTAAATTAGATCTTGAGACAGTTTGCTCATCTGAGTACTTATATAAGAATATAATTACCACTATAATTTCAGGTTATTGTTGTTGCCCAGGATCCTGGCCTGGGGGCAGAAGGACAAGGAAGCCAATGAATCATTTGGTCAATAATTTTAAGTCCTACTGAAAACGACAACAGCAAATCAGCCTGGATAACAGCCAGATTCCAGTGACCTCTCCTTGTTGCTCTTTGCCACAGGCAAGAAACGTCTGGATTATACCCAGAAAGAAGAAATTCTTTAGGAACTGGAGAAATATAAAGTCCATTTAAAGAAACCCAGTACTGCTTAATTCAAACACACTGTGCCACTGTCCTGAGGAAAGATCCTTTGTTACTTCTTCCACATAAACAACCCAATTTGTTCAAGGGTTTCTCATACTGGGGACCCCAGAACATCCTAGCAAATAGCAGAATGTAAGAAGATAAATTCCCCTTCCTGCTTCTGGTGCTAACCACTGTCTGGTGTTGTTATTCGTTGTACAGTCTGTGTTCCAGACCCAATTTTGTCACAGATACACATTGGAATAGTCATTTTATCTTTTTGGGTTCCCTACTCTATTATATGGCTTACACCATACCTACATTCCTTTTCCTCATCAATCATTCCCTCTTTCTCTTTTATCTTCAAATGCTTCCTTTCTATTGGCTCCTTCTGTATTGATTACAAACATGCTCTGGTCAATCTTGATCTAAAAAAGAAATAGCCAGCCTTACCTTCACACTTCTATCTCCCCCAACAAGCAACTCTTTTCTCATTCAAACTTCTAGAAAGAGTAATTTGGCACTCTGTGCCCCTATTTCCTTATCATCAGCATATTTTTCAGTACTATCCCACACCCACTCTGGTCTGGCTTCCAATCCTCACCCCCCTAGTTCTCTCTGAGATTACCAGAGGATCTAGACATCAAATCAAGCAATCTCAGTCTTTTCTCAGTCTCTTTTGTGAAGCATTTAGCATTGCCTCCTGATATTCCTCAATCCTTTTCCTATCCACCGCTCCTATAACGCTCCCTTCTCCTATTTCTCTTTACTACCTGCATGCCTCAATTTTATTCACTGGTTCATATTCCTTCTGCTGATCCCAAATATTGGTATTTTCTGATATTATATTTTCTATCTTCTTTCCATTCTCTTAAGTGGTCCTCAAACTTTTTAAATAGGGGCCAGTTCACCGTCCCTCAGATTGTTAGAGGGCCAGACTATAGTAAAAACAAACTCACATTCTGTCTCCACCCCTCAGCCCATTTGCCATATCCCGGTGGGCCACATAAATGTCCTCAGCAGGTAGAATCTGGCTCTCGGGCAGTAGTTTGAGAACCCCTGCATCTTAACCTTCCACTGATGGCTTTATCTGCAGAGGGGGATTGTGGAGTATGGAGGATCCATCAATATAAGGAGCTCTCAGGGAGGAAATTCCCCTGACCATGTGGTTCTGCAAGTGAATGGAAATTTACAATCTTAAAGAGTTACCTTGGGCATTGAAAGTTTGAAAACTTGCCCTGGATCACACAGCCCATATGTGTCAGAGGCAGGACCAGGAGTCATATTTTCCTCCTCAGAGAGTTTACTATATATCAAAAATAAAGTTCCAGGGGCAATTAGGTGGCGTAGTGGATAGAGCACCAGCCTTGAATTCAGTAGGACCCAAGTTCAAATTTGATCTCAGACACTTAACACTTCCTAGCTGTGTGACCCTGGGCAAGTCACTTAACCCCAGCCTCAGGAAAAATAAAAATAAAAATAAAAATAAATAAAGTTCCTGTCCTCAAGGAGGACAACTTCCTCCTTGCTTCCTCAGAGGAGATACAACAGATATAAGTCAGTGTTAGCTGGGAAAGGGTGTTTTGTTCTACAAAGTCATAGGTATAATAGATTCCAATGACATGCCCTTTTCAGAGGCAACTACAGCACTGATAGAATTATTATTGTCATTTAGTCATTTTCAGTCATGTACAACTTCTATAATTCAAATGAAATTTTCTTGGAAAAGATATTAGAGCAGTTTGCCATTTCCTTTTCTAGCTCTTTTTGAAGATTAGGAAACTGAGATAAATAGGATTAAGTCACTTGCCCAGGGTCACATTTCTACTGTCTGAGGCCAAATTTGAACTCTGCTCTTCCTGACCCCAGTATGGGCACTCTATCACTTAATTGCCCCTGTTGATAGAAATACAGCTTTTCGAACAAGAGATGGGCAGCTAGAGAGATGGTGAAGAGGGAACAGATGTAATAAGAGAGTAGAAAATGGCTACGTTAAAACGAGGAGACAGGATCCCAGGGAGTAGAGAATTAAGTGGCGTGCACTCCTGTACCATAATCTATAGTATTTTGGCTTAAAGTGTGGAGCATCAGTAAGTTAGAAAATGACCAGAGCAAGGATAAAGACTAATGATTCCAGAGAATTGAGAGTGCTTGTTGACTCATTGATTAATTGATTAAATAATAATATCTTACTTTATATCTTGTTTGAAGATTCATAAAGTGTTTTTCTCATAGCTTTGGAAGGTAAGGTAGTATACAAAATAACCTATTTTCCAGTTGGGTAAATGGAGGTTGTCTAAGATCATATAGTCAGTAAATGGCAAAGCCAGTATTAAAATAATAATGATAAGAGTTAATATTTATATAATGCTAAAAGATAGCTAGGTGGCTCAGTGGATAGTGTGCTGGCCCTGGAGTCAGGAAATTCTGAATTCAAGTTTAGCTTCAGATACTTACTAGCTTGATCCTGAGCAAGTCACTTAATCTCTGTTTGCCTTAATTCTCTGCAGAAGGAAATTACAAACCATTTCAGTATCTTTGCCAAAGAAACTCCATGGACAGCATGGTCCATGGCAGTGGAAGGGTCCACAAAGAGTTGGATGTGATTGAATGACTCAGCAACAGCAATATAGTGCTTACTGTGTGTCAAGTGTTTTACAGTTAATATTTCATTTGATCTTCATAATAATCTTAGGAAGTATGTGCTATTATTATCCCTTTTGATAGATAAGGAAATTGAGTCAGACTAAATGATTTGCCCAGGATCACACAGTTACTAAGTGTCTAAAGCTGGATTTGAATTCAGGTATTCTTGAGGTCATGACCAGCACTCTGTCCACTATGTCATCTAGCTGCCTAGAACACAAATCCTGTGATTGTAATTCCAACATTTTCTACCACATCATACATAAAGCAACTTACAAAGAGTCCTGCTGATCCCTAAACTCAGTATATGCCCAGTTCAGCTAAATTGAATGTCAAAAAGAATAGCAACCTGAAGCCCTCAACCTGAGCTTTAACTTTAAGTGAGCCGATAGAATTGCACTCGATGTGACCTGACACTTTGGTGAGTGGCCAGGGAATTTGTTATTCATGATACTTATATGTCTAGAATTCTAAATGTCCTGTCATTATTAATTCATTGGGTATTCAATGTAATTATCCTACTTGTAATGAATTCATTTGGTATTAATTTGGATGTCATATGTACAGTACTTCCATAAGAATTACCGTATGATTCAGCATTAATTAATCTATCTTTAAAGTGAAATGTTAACAATCAATTCATATTACTTGGATCCTTAAACTGCTGGCAGAGCTTTTATTATAATTATTATTATTTATGAACTATAGAGAGTATATGATGATATTTGCACTCACAGTTTTCTCCAACTAGCTCCTTATTTTAATCTATATATCACCACAGTCTTGCCAAATAGATTTGTCCAATCAATATACCAATGTCCTTATCCCTCAAGATGTCACCTTGTATTTGCGGTTGTTAGCCTATCATTATACATAAAGATTTCTGAGCTGCTTCAGAATAGTGAAACATCATATTTTTATTCTATATTCGTTTTAAAGACCCTCAGATGAAAGAAAGAATAAGCACAATTTGGATCTGGGCAAAACCTTTTATGAAGAACATTTACAAGTTGGAATAAGTCCAAAAGATTATCAGTGCTTTAAGGGGCCTTGAAGGCTAGAAGGCTAGAAGCCTCTAGGAGTCTTATACCCAAGAGTTAATTAAAGGAATTAAATATAATGTTTAACTTAGAAATAAAAAAGATAGAGGGGAATTTGATCACTATCTTCAAGTATTTAGGAGTTATATGCAAGAGTATCTCAAAGGGTAATGGAAAGGTGCATGGTAAATAATGTTCTATTTAGGCCAACAGAACAAAATTACAAACAATGCAAAGAAAATGCGGTTCCTTCTACTGACTGGTTAGTAAGAAACTCCATTTTAAAGAAAATGTCCAGGTCAGCCATATTTCATTCTTCCATTCTTTACTGTCTAGACTTCCTCCATCATGCCTCATTTCAGTTATCTTCTCCTTCCTACCTTTTTAAAAAGTTTTCTTTGATATGTTGTATTCTCCCATTGGAAGGGAGTTCCATGACAGCAGGGGCTATCTTTCTTTCTGCTTGTGTTTGTGTTCCCTGATAATACCTGGCACATCATAGACACTTAATAAATGATCTTTAAATGACTAGCAAAGAAAGAGATTCAGGCTTGATGCAAGGGAAAACATCCTAACAAATGGACCTATCCAGAGGTAGATTGAACTATCTTGAGTGGTAGTGAGTTTCATTACACTTGTGATCTTCAAGGAAGGATTCAATAACTACACAGTCTCTTTCTGAGGTCTTTTCTAACTGAGAGTCTATGCTTCCTTTCTTCCACAATAAGGAAAGGTTTTCTGGATCTCCTAACAAATATATTTTGGAATATATTCAATTCCCACACTTTGCACAAATACTTTGGTATTTGTTCACTGAAGTTAAAGTGAGCCTATTTAGAGGGGAAAAAAAACCTATACTTTGAATTATTTTAACTCACCATGATTATCTAAAAATTATCAAACATCTAGATTTTTTTTCACATTTCTTCCAAATGTTTACTATCCCATAGTCATAGTCTAACTTTTTTCTGGATTCAGCAGTGCCTCAGGAGAATGAAAGACAAGGTAGCTGAAAGACATTAAAATACAAAATGGAACATCTACTATTACTGATGATGCACCTTTAAAAGCTTGACTTTTAGAAGACTCTTTAGTCTCAAAAGAGAGCTTCTTGTTCCATAGGTAATCCCAAAGTCAAAATATTCTTTTCTGAGTCAAAAAGTTTCTTTGTGAAGATCCAACTCACTTCCAGTTGATCAATGATGGACAGAAACAACTACACCCAGAGAAGGAACACTGGGAAGTGAATGTAAATTGTTAGCACTACTGTCTATCTACCCAGGTTACTTATACCTTCGGAAGCTAATAATTAATGTGCAACAAGAAAATGGTATTTACACACATATATTGTATCTAGGTTATATTGTAACACATGTAAAATGTATGGGATTACCTGCCATCGGGGGGAGGGAGTGGAGGGAGGGAGGGGATAATTTGGAAAAACGAATAAAAAAAAAAATTTTAAAAAAAAAAGTTTCTTTGTTCCATAAACCTATTTTTGCACCAACTTTGGAGATATAATCAGATGATACATTCTCTTAAAGGTTTGGTTCCTCAATCCTGAGAGTCAGCACCTAATGTCTACTGGCTTCTTTTGAATTCAAGATGGGGAGTTAGAAAGATGAACTACAATCCCTCCCTTTACCCCATCCCCAGTGACATACAACCTAAAATTTTGCACTGGGAAAGTGAATAGCATATTGTAAAATACAGAATTAATATTAATGCATGTTCTTCATGGTTTTTATCAAGAGCACTGTGCGACGCTCCTTGAAAGATTTCTTGTCCTCTTCTTGGACTATGACAGTATGATGTATATGATCTATCATACTCATTTCCTTCAAGCATTCTTTGTCCTACTGGAGCAGCCTAGAAATGATGGTAATCTTATGAAAACTCCACATGATGTGTTTATTACCAAAGGTTTATTTAAGGCTGTCGTCATGACCTATATCCATTAGTAACCTCACAGATTCTTAAAGGGACACCGGTCCCATTACCTATTATTTTCAGCTCTGCTGTTTTAGTAAAAGGTGTTATCCAAAGTGCCTTTTGTACATGTTTATTTTTACCCATTCCTATACTATTCACAACTTGGACTTGCTGCACTGCCTAGGGTGGTACTGAGATTTTTACCCTCTTCTTTCTCCACTCTCTAAAAGGTTTAATATTGACTCTGATGCTGAAATTCAAATGAGAAAACTCACCTTGCTTCTTTCTAGTGGGATTCAGGGGTACACTGGACCCACTTGGATCAGGCTTTGGATCAGGCTTCTGAGAGTCAATTTTTATATCTATATTTATATCCTAGAAATCTTGATTTATCATATTGCTGATTATCTAGACTTAAGAAAATGATGGAGAAAATGTTAATTTTAATGCAGAATAAACTTTAAAGTATGCCAGGTGAACATGTTTCCTCCCAGAGAGCTAGTTGTTAAACATTTACCAATGCACTGGTGGATTTGATCCTCACTGGACCAGATTCTGTTGTTGTGGTTATTTGTTCTTTGTTCTCAAAGTGGACCAACCACATCAGGAGGGTGATGTCTTTACTTGCAACTAAATTGGCTTTCAGTGAAGCAGAGCTGTGCAAGATCAACAGCCTCACTTTTTCTTCCAGAGTCATTGGGGACCAGTGGCAAGACACGGGTCAGAACAAGTGGTGATAGCCTTTGGGACCAGATACCTTACATTTTAAGGAAATATCATCTCGTCTGATCCCTTCATCACAGGTTTGAAAAATGAGGCACAGAGATTTCAAAGCATCTTGTTTATATGTTCACACAGCTAATAAGGGGCAGTTAGAGGCTTCAAACCCAACTCTGGTGACTCCAGACCTTTCTACTTTCTCATGAACTGGCTTCACAGAGCAATGTTTATTTTCTAACATAGAATGAAAATCTAAATCCAGTACAAAATCGTATTTGATAGCTCTTATCTGCTGAACCAACATATAACACACGATAGATTAGCTGCTGTGTTTATTGTGTTTCACAGATATCAAAGGAGGGTAACTTCCAGGAGGTTACTGAGAATGCCCCTTGGAACAGACTGGGCTCCCACATGCCCGGTTTTCAAGTATGGAATCCAAACATTTGACCCAAGACCCTCTGGGGGAAATTTCTGCACTTAACAAAAAAGGATGATGAGTTCTTAAAGCACATCTATGAGCAAGGCCTCTCTTTTAAGTATTAGAGCCTCTGTTTTGGTGATAAATACAGGTGAATTCAGTCTACCCCACATCAACAGGCCTTTAGCTCCACAAAGCCTCACTCATTAGCAGCTAAAGGTGCTGTGAAGGCCTAGGAGGTCATTCTTTCTTTTGAAAGAAATGGAACAAACTTCAAGGAATGATTCTATTTCCTGTTCCTCTATCAAATTTCCTAAGCAATTTGACCCTGATACTATCTGGAACCAGGCTCCAGAAAGATAGTGACCACCAAATCAGAGATATTAGAGATAATAACTAACATTAATCTAGTTTTAATGTTTACAAAGTATTTTACATATATTACTTCATTTGATTCTCACAGTAAGTGCCATTATTATCCTCATTTTACAGAAACTTTACAGAATTTCATTGAGTTTTAATCATCATGGCCCTTTCCTTTATAAGCCATAAAAGATCTTTGATCACACCATCACTTTTGGCAATATATTCTTATATACATACTTTTTTTTTTTTTTTTTGCATTGAAAACATTTATTTTACAACAGTAGTTTCACATAGATAATTCAACAATCTTTATCTTAAGGGATATTCAGATATACAATATATAAATTACCATGCTAACCCACATGGTTTTAATCTTATATATGTTATGGACATACTTTAAACATTATTTTTTAGTTATCCCAATAGAAGTATGACGTAGCAAATCAATATTCTTGATACTCTCTTCAAGAAACTTTTATAGCACAAAACACTGGATCGGATCAGAGATTTAAAGTTTGGAAGGAAGGTCAGAGTCATCAAACTGAACCTTTCATTTTTCAGAGAAAGTAACTGGTGCTGAGAGAAGTTAAATGCTTCATCCATAATCACATAGCAAATAAATATCTGAAACAGGATCTGAACACAAAACTTTTTGGCTTCAAGTCTGATACTCTATTCACTGAGACACATAGGTATGGAGATTTTATTAGAACTTAATCTAGGTTTTCCTAACTAGTTATAGTATAAGTTTTCTTTTCTTTTTTTTTAGGGTTTTTTTCATCCCCCTGTTTTTACTTTTGTCTATATAAGTCCATGTCCTTTTCTGCCAGCAATTCAACTTCTATTAGAACTTACTTACCCTGGGATGATAGAAATGGATGATGAATTTTTGTTTACTTGAATTGTATATCATAGAAGCTACATGGTGATAGAATGTTCTTTTATGAGAATTTGAGTCTATCAGAAGGGAAATGTCTTACATATTAATTATTCAATTCAACAAATGTATTGAGTGCCTACTATATAGAGAATACAATCTCAGAAGAATCAAAATTGCAAGTAACCCAATTGGGTGGACACTTTGAATGTCTAAGGGAAACATTCAAGGTAAGCATATCTAGAATAAAACCTCTTATAAAAATTGTATTTGCTCTTAAGAAGGGATATATATATATATACTGCCTCACTACCTTTCTTGGTTTCATAAAGATGAGCTTCATGATCTTTGGAACTATAACATTCCCTTTAGGAAATAAGAGAATATATAGGGAAAACTAAATGGCAGGCTACAGTTTTCACTTTTCACAATAATGCTTCCATCATTGTCTTACTAACTGACACCTCCACCTCTTCTCCCCTCTGACTAAAGGGCTAAAGGATGTAGTACCAAACTCCTCCCAATGTCTTCCTTTACATAGCAGCATTTTTGCTGCTTTGCCTGGTTTCAAGGTCACAGTATATAATACATTGGTTGTGAGAACCTGCTGGTTTCTACTAACTCTCACCCCTGCTTTCTGGTCTTCTTTTGTATATTGTCTCCATCCTCCTTTAGATTATAAACTGTATGAGGACCTGGGCTCTTTCTCTTTGTTAATCGGATTTCAAGCACTTAGCATAGTGCCTGACACATAGTCGACTTTTAATAAATGTTTATTAGATGGGATTATAATGTAATAGGTAGTTTGCTTCCCACTATTCTCTATGGCAAATGATAAACAGGCTATATCTAATTTGAGAATTGGGGCAGAATTTCTTAAATTGTTGGTGATGACCCCATGTGGTGTTGTATAACTGAATGTGAAATTGTGAAATTATGACTTATTAGCAGTAAATGTTTGATTTTTATACCTTTTTATATACTTACATATCTGGGGTCTTATAAAAATTTCTTAGGCAAAAAGAGGTCACAAGTGAAGAAGTTTAAGAAGCCCTGAATTAGTGGGTTGTTTCTGATCAACTTACAATTCATATTTATAGAATATTTTAAATTTTTCAAAACATAAAATTTATCAAAAATTAATTGGGAACTAAACAATCTAATGCTAAATAATAACTGGATGAGGCAACAAACCACAGAAATAATTGATAATTTCATCCAAGAGAGTGACAATAGGGAGACAATATATCAAAATTTATAGGATGCAGCCAAAGTAGTTCTAGGGAAATTTTTTGATCTCTAGACGTTTAACATAAATAAAATAGGGAAAGGTTTTCAAAACATTTCATATACTGGCTCACTTGATAATCACAGCAATCTTCTATGGTAGATGCTATCATGGCTCAGAATGGGTCGACCTATAAGCATTTAGGAAGTATCTACTATGTGTCAAGCACTATGCTAAATTTAAAGCTAGAAAGAAAGGCAAAAAGTAATCCTTATTTCCAAACCTAGTAGGAAGAGAACATGAAAATAACTGTGTACCAACAAATTATATGAAAATAATTTAGGAGGTAGTCTCAAAGGGAAGATATTAGCATTAAGGAGGATTGGGAAACTTCTTATAAAAGGCAAAATTTTAGTTGGAACTTTAAGAAAGATAGGAGGTCAAGGTGAAGAGGGAGAAAATTCTGACATATAGGTTAGGATTGTCCAGTGTCAAGAGATCATGGAGTATCTTGTGCAAAGAATAGCAAGAAATTAACATTACCTGATTGCAAAGTATGTAAGGATAAGGGATGAGATAAAGAGTAAAAAGACTAGAAATGTAGGAAAAGACTAGATTTTGAAGAACTTTAAAAGCCAAACAGGAGATATTATATTTGATCCTGAGTGTGATAGGACCACAAGAGTTGATTAAATAAGTGAATGACAAAGTCAAGCCTGAACTTTAGAAAGACCAATTTGACAGCTGAGTGGAGGATGGACTGAAATGAAGACAGACTTGAAGAATAGACTAACAAGGGGACTATGGCAATAATCCAGGAGTTAGATGAAGAAGACAAAGGGGCACAGATGAGAGATATTACAAAGGTAAAACTGACAAAACTTAGCAACAAATTGCATGGGTCAGCAGAGAGAGGAGTAAGAAAGTAGAGTTCATGATGACAGTTAGGTTGAGGACCTTGATGGAAAAGAGTATGGTGGTACTTTCAACAATAATAGAGAGGTCTGGAAGAGGGAAATGTTTGAGAGGAAAAGTTTAATATTGGACATGTTAAATTTAAGATGTCTATGGGAAATGTAGTTTGAAGTGGCTAAGGGGCAAATGGAGATGGTCATAAGAGTGTTGAGGGTTGCATCTTAATCCCCATCCTTCTTGACTTCTCTGTAGCCTTTGACACTGTTCATCACCCTCTTCTTGATATTCTCTTCTTTCTACTTGTAGATATTCTCTTACCTTTCTATGGGTATCCTATATTAATTGTCTATGGGTATCCTATATTAATACTCATTCATATCATGCCTTATGGCAGTTCCTTAAATTTGTCCTTAATTCTGTTCTCTTCTTCCTCCATACAATTTCATTAGGTGATCTCATCAGTTCCCATGGATTCGATTATCATTTCTATGTAATGATTCTGAGATTTATTTATCCCGCCCTAATTTCTCTCCTGACCTCTAGCTATTCATCTCCAACTGCCTACTACACATATCAAACTGGATATGTCCAAAATTGAATTCATTATCTTTCCCCCCCAAACCCTTTGTCTTCTAAATGTCTATGCTACTATCAAGAGTACGATCACTCTTCCATTTACTTAGATTCTCAAGTTAGGTGGATTCTTCAGCTCCTCACTTTTTCTTAACTCCCATATCCAATAAATTATGAAGTCATTTCTGCTTTTGTAAAATCTTTCATATATGCTCCTGTTTATCTTCTGACATTGACAACCTTTGGCTCTCTCTCTCTCTCTCTCTCTCTCTCTCTCTCTTTCTCTCTCTCTCTCTCTTTCTCTCTTTCTCTCTCTTTGTCTCTCTCTTTCTCTCTTTCTCTTTCTCTCTCTTTCTCTTTCTCTCTCTCTTTCTCTCTCTTTCTCTCTCTCTCTCTTTCTCTCTCTTTCTCTTTCTCTCTCTCTTTCTCTCCCCATCTCCCTCTCCCTCTCCCTCTTTCCCTCTCCCTCTCTCCCTCTTTCCCTCTCCCTCTCCCTCTCTCATTGTCCGTCTCTCCCTCCTTCTTCTCCCCCTCTCCTTGTACTCCCTGTCCTTCTAACCTATTTCCAATTGAGTAGGAATAATGATGATGATACCAATAGTGGTGATGATAATGTCTGACATTTCTAAAAAACTTTTAAGATTTGCAAAGAAATTTTTATACATTATTTCATTTGATCAGGAAGACCATTCACCTCATTTAACACCCCTACACTCAGTGCCACAAAATTTTCAGACACCATGAAAGAATTCATAGCCTTTAAAAAAGTGAAATTTGCCTTATTATATGTGAGTAGTAAGATAAGCATAGAAGTGTCAGTAAATCAAATTTACTAAGCCAAAAGAAGTAAGTTGTTGAATTGTAACCCCTTGACTTGAAGGGTAGAGAGTTCTCATATAAAGCTGCAAAGTGTTCTGACCTTCCGTCTACCTAAGCTCTATTATTTATGCTCTTTACATTGAGGACTCCCATTGCTGGCAGCTTTTTACATAGGTGACCTTTTTTCATAGACAGGATGGTGTATGAAGAGAAGGATTTAGTGGGGAAAAAAATGGGAGGGGATAGTTGGAAAGGAAAATCTAGTTCTCTTAGAGAAAAGAAAATATACATTAAATCCCTATGTGAACAAATTCATGGATGACACTTGGGTTTCTGAGATCCATTTCTTTTCATTTTTAAAAGCCAGTTGTAATGTCACGTCTGAACATCTTAGTTATGGCAGGGGATTTATAGTCACAGCCTTCCTAGTAAAGAAACATAAAATAGTCCTTTTCTATGGCAAAACAATCCCAAACACAGCAAAGAGTCTGAAACACCATCTGTTGCTACGTTGAAATGTTTGAATAAGAGGGTGAAAGAGGAGAAGATGGCTGATAAATCGAGGGAGCTCTTATATACATAAATATCCAATCTGAGCTGTCTGCTTGGGAGTTGGGAGGTGAAAAAAGAACTTTATGTCCTTATTGGGAAATTTGAATTCATTTGAAGTCATCTAAGCTTTAAAATAAAGAAGATAAAAGAAGTTGTTTAAGTTAGGCATGTATTTCAATTTGCTAAGAAAAGAGATGAAACAGGATGGTAGAAAATTATGAAATAATGAATATTTTAATAGTGTTTTAAGACCTTTTGTTTTCATTCCTTAAGTACACAACCACTGCTTAGAGGGGTGTTTATTTGTTTATTTGTTAAATCAATTAAATTGGTTGTAAATTTAAACCGATCTCTAATATGAAATCCCTGTCCACTGCAACAAAATGTTTGAGAGTTTTCAGAAAATATAATAAAGATGACCCGTGAGTTTGTATCCCAACACTTGCATTCATTCAATCACAAAAATTAATTATTTGCGATCCTAACTGTAGGAAACAAAAGAACTATTAATAAGGAATGATTAACACCTCGTCCCGGGATCTTTTCTATCCGAACGTAATCTAATGTTTATTAGCGATGAGAACAAGACCCTAATAAATCAAGTACAGCACTCCCAATAAAGAAAGCTAACGAAGAAGACTCCGATTCTCCCTTGTCCTGTTGTCCAGGACCCTCTGGAGCCTGCCGCCCGTGTCTCCTCACTCGGTCCGGTCTCTTCCACCAGTGGGAATGCTCCAGAGAGGGGAAGGGCACTCCGTAACGAAAGTGTTGCTTCCTGGCTCCGACGGCCAAACAGCGGCTTGATTAAATCACGCGGGCTTTAATAAAGAAGGATGGGCGCCGAGGAAATCCAACCCAAGGGCCGCGGTTTCTGCAGCAGGAGGCAGCGGACGTGCCCTCAGCCTCAAACGTAAATTTCTCCTTGTTATCTTTGATTTTAAGCCCCCCAACAATGCAAAGCCCAAGGGGCTATTTGGGACCCTCGCTAAGAACCGTCTTCTTCTGTAATTTTAAAAGCGACGGGGAATGAGCATTCAGAGGCAATAGATGGGCTTTAGGGTTGGGAAGAGAGGCCGTCCGCGCCTCCGATTGCGGCTGCCCCCGATTCTGCCCGGGGCAAACCAGAACGTTTTCGCGGGTTGGACTTCGAGATGGACTTTATCCGCAGCAGCCAGTAGGTGGAGCACGAAGCTCCCGGCTCATCTGGGAGAGCCGGCTCATTGGCCCGTGTGATTGCTGAGTATTTTGATTCATAAAAAACATAAATTCTAGTAGATGAATAATAACAATAAAAGGAGATGACTATAGTGCACCATAGACATAAATTTTTAAAACCCAGAAATCCAGATATTTGAGATTATTTAATTTGATTTACTGAATTTGAATAACGGGGTAATGTAATGGTCCATGGCAGGACTATTTAGCTTTTACGGCTTCTAAATGCTTCTCTTTAGGGTGATTGCACTCAGTTGCACGGTCACTAGAGAACTCTGTCCCCATCTCCAAGCTGTGTAAACAAATTGGGGAGAGAATAATTACACATTGTTAGAAAGGCAATAAGAAAGTATTGAATATAGGGGGAAGAAAGCTTGACGCAACAAAGTTTCTTTTTCTTTTCCTCAGGTAATAAAGTTAACTTGCAAATGCCTAGGGACCACTTTTAAGGACTCCATTTAAATGACTGATCGGAAAACCAGTTACTTCTGAAGGGAGAGTCCTCATTTGTGTTTTATTTTTAATTTTCCACAATCATATAATTTTCCTTTTGACATGAAAATGAAAGATTGAGTTGGGAGCTTTCTATTTCCACCGGCTTTAGAACTGCCATGGCAGGGCTTTGTGTGAAGGAGAAATTCAGGCCATCCTTCAGTGAAAGAGAATGTATCACGACTCCTAAGAGAAAAATGCCACCTCAGGACTCTGAAGCCTGTTCAGACAAATGCACCCAGTCAAGCACAAGGACGGCACCCACGTATCCACATACACTATATGCATATGTAAATTCATACATATAATGCACACCCATACACACGCACTCGGGGCTGTCTGTGTGCCATTCGCTCCCCTATTGTTTTCAGTGAGACTGATTTTGGCACCAGCTCTTTAGCACTTTGGAAGGGCCTTCATTAGCACTGGGAGAGTATCCAAAAAGAATCCAGAAAAATCAACACATGGCTGCTCTTGTTCTCACGATAAATGACAGCTTTGGTGGAAAAACAACAACAGTAAAGAAGCAAAACAAAAACCAAAAAGCAACAAGAGTAGCAATAATGTGAATAGAGGAAGTCAGACATCACTAACTCTGACTGGATTTTTTTCTAATCAATTTTAATTTATTTATTTATTCCATTTTTTTTTAAACAACCATATCCCTTTGCCACCAGGCCTTGGGGCACTTTCACACAATTAAAAATATAAATAATGAAAATATTTTAAGAATACTCCAAAAAGAACAACAGTTACATACAAATATGCATGTACAAAATATACCATTCGTAAATATTTCCATATAGTATGTTATTTGTATATGTATGCATATAATATATATATATGTATAATACATATCTATATTTCTTGGCCATTAGACCATTTATATCATTAAATTATTCTATACTCCTAAATACATGTCATGATATCAATGACCCAGAAGCAAGGAACCAGAGGTCTGGTTAAGTACAGAGTCTCTACTTGAATTGCTCATGGAAAAAATTACCTGAGGTGGTTTTTTGGGTTTTTTTTAATTGACACATTTCACTTTTTAAAAAGAGACAGCAAATGATCTCACTTTTAACAGTAAACTTTTGTGATTCCTTATATCTTCTAAAAGAAAAGAAAGGTGGTATGCTTTCACTTTAACAAGTTACCTGACATGTTCATCTTGAAACCATTAGTAGAGCTCTCTTGTAGTTCCCAGATGCCATAATAATACATGTTGAGAAGTGAGCAAAAAGTTAGAGAATATTAGAGTGTAAGGGACACTAGAGATGTCTTAGTCCAATCCTACCATTTTATTTTATAGACAAAGAAGCTGAGACCGATTGAAAAAGAAGAAATTATTTTGCTTAAAGTCACACAATTTAATTCAATAAATGTTTATTAAATACCTAGTATGTACAAAAGGCACTTTGCTAGGGGTTGAGAATACAGAGACAAAAAGCAAAATAATCCTTGCTCTCATGGAGCTTCATTATATTGGGGAAAGGGGAAGTAGAGGATGTGATATGTACACAAGTAAATAAATACAGAGTACAAAATGATATAAATTAATTTTAAGAAGGTTCTGAGCTGTCCTTAAAAGGAAGCTAGAGATTCCATGAAGCAGAAATGAGGAAGGAATGCATTCCAGATGTAAGGATATACTTCCATAATATGTTCTGCACAGGATCCAGCTAGCAGATCAGTTTGATTAGAATAGAGAGTATTTAAAAGGAAATAATATGAAGTAGGAATGAAAAGGTAGGTGGAAACTTATGAAGTATTTTAAAGGCCAAACAAAGTTTGGTTGTATTCTATAAGTAAGGGAGCTACTGAAGATTTTTGAGCATAGTGGTGATTGCTTTGATCTATATTTTTAGGAATATCAATTTGACAGCTATATGCATAATGATTAGGAGAGGGAAAAGACTGGATGGAGGAAGAATATATAGATTGGACCAGGTCACCATCCTATTGATGAGGAGGCTATTGAAATAATTCAATTGAAAGATGAAGAAGGTTCTCCTAGAATAGTCTGTAAATGAAAAGAGGGGAATGCATAAAAGAAATGTTATAGGAGTGGAGGTAAAATATGTTTGGACCAAAATCAATAATTAATTGAATATAAGAGATAAGGAAGAAGGAAGAATCACAAATGCCTCCAAGGTAGCAAACCTGGGTAGCTTAAGAATGATTGGTAATATATAAAAAGATGGGGAATTTTGGAAAAGAGATAAGTTTGGAGAAAATGAGTCCCTTTTTGAATACATGTTTGAAATGCCTAGAGAACATATAGGTGTTGATACTCAGCAGGAAGTTACTAATCAAACCCAGACTCAAATTTAGAAATTATATCTAGGTAGATACATTTTGATGTTATCTGTTTAGGGATGGAAATTAAATCTATGGGAACCAATGTCACTGTCCAAAGAGAAAGTACAGAGACAGATACAGGACAGAAACAAAAGAGAAGATCTATGTTTGGTGCAAAAGGAATGCTGAAGGAGGAAAGATGATAAAGAAGGAGAAATCTTACACAGAGAAGTAGAGAGTGGTGTTTCAGAAGCCAGGAGAGGAGAGAGCATAGAAGAAGAGGGTATGATGAGTAGTATAGAACGATTCCTTGAGATGTTAAGAGAAGTAAGTCTGAGAAATCGTCATTGATTTAGCAAGTAAACCTTAGAAAAAATAATTTCAGTCAAGTTTTAGGGTGGAAGCCAAATTTCAAGGGATTAAGAAGTGAAAAAGAGGAGATAAGTGCTGACAAAGTTTTCTAGGAGTTTGACACAGAAAATGGGGGAAAAATATAAGGAAGGGGATAGAGAGAGCTGGACTTGGAACCTGAATTCAAATAATGATCATTCATTTTTTCCCAACAACAAAATGCTATTCTATATTGAAATCATTGGTTCAATTCTGACTCCATTATCTGTATGGTACAGTTTGAATTGGAAAGATGGAGAGGCAGACAGACACAAAGATAGATAAACATTTACTATGTACCAGACTCTACAAACAAAAGAAAGCAAGACAATCTGTGCCTTCAACACATAAAGAGAAATGGCAGGGTATATTCATGGCTGGAAATGTCTAGAAAATGCTGGGGAACCTGAAAAGAGCAAAATAAGACTAAAGCTGCTTATCTAAGTTCAGGATGGTTCCTCTCACAGGAAGCAATGCATTCTATTTCTAGTTCATATGCCCAGCACAACTCCAGAGCTGAAGTAAAAGCTCTTTCACCCTATGTGAGTCACTGATTAATCTCCCCACCCCCACTATCCCTTCCCTTGGCTTGTATTGGGGGAATAGAAGGATTATTTGAGTGAGAGTGAAACAGCCTATGAACTGTCTAGCTCCCTTCCCCCTCTAGGAAGAGGCAAAAGGATTGTAGATGGTTTAGACTCACCACTTGTAATTGAAAGAAAACTTTCTGAGATGATGTAAGAGTTTGCAGCTTAGTGTATTTTCCTGCCATTCCTTTTTCCCTAATATGATATATATATGTATATATAGATATAGATATATATGATTAATGTGTTAGCTGCTCAAAGGGAAGAGATCAAAACTAGGGTAAATGGGATCTTAGATGAGTATTGTGAATAGATAGTGAACTCATTCTAAATACTTGGAAATAACTAAGGAACTACTTCTGTGATCTTGGCTAAGTCATTTTTTTATCTCTCTAGGTCTTGGTTTCCACATTTGTAAAATTAAGAAGTTGAATTTGATCAATTGTTTCCAAAGAGGGGGGCCTTGTCCTGATTCCAAGGGCTATATGATCAACCAGTCTGAATGGAAAGATAAATGCCACTTCCAGATTCCACTTGAGAGCCAATGACACACTTGTCCCCAGCACAACAACAATATTCATCATAGCTTAACATCACCCTACCTAGGGTCAGAACCCAGCCCACCTCAGCATTCTTCGAATTTATCATTCAGATTATATTGTATTGCCATAAGCTCCTCTCAAGCAAGTAGATTCTTTTTTTTGGGGGGGGAGAGGGGAAGTGACTATATTTATTCTTTCCTTTCTGAGTTACTAAAACTATTTGTTCACTTTTTTAAAAATTCTCACCTGTACATATTTTAAAAGTTTAGAAACAGAGTTCTCAAACTTATTTTTAAAATATCCCAAATAAAAAATTTCAGCAGGTTTTGAATTCATTTCGAACTGGAAATGTGATGTGGTGCTATCTATAAGCAAGAATTCTCTGGATGGGGACAGTTCCCAAATCTATTATTAGTCAAGAAAAAAAATGCATAAGTGCAACAACTTTCCAATTAACTAATCATTAAAAGAACAGCTGACTGACACTGGGGAAGATGAACATTTGCTAGCTGAATACCAACGAAAACCTCTTTGAAATTCAAAAATGGAATGAGAAATTTAGCATCAAGATGTAGTAAGCACAAGCAAAGAGGTCCTTTTTTCACATCTACATATCCTTAGGAAGTATCTCTATCATAGTGTCATAGGTATAAAGAGGGAAAGTACTTCCTGGGGAATCTAGTCCAGCCCCTCATTTTTCACTTCAAGACATCAAGGCCCGGGGGGAGGGGAGGGGCTAAAGTGACCTGTTCCACATCACACTGGATAGTAAGCCTCAGAAGCAGGATCTGAAACAAGGTTCTCTGACTCTAGAGTTAATGTGTTACCTACTGAGTACTGAAATAAACTGAATTTAGTAATTAGTTGCTGTTGTTTAGTATTTTCCAGTCATATCCAACTCTTTGTGATCTCATTTTGGGTTTTTTGGCAAAGATACTGGAGTCGTTTACCATTTCCTTCTCCAGTTTACTTTACAGATGAGGAAACTGAGGCAGAATTAAGTTAATTTGCCTATGGTCACACAGCTGGTGTCTAAAGTCAAATTTGAATTCAGGTCTGTTCCTTTATTCACTGCACCAACTAGCTACCCTAAAATTTAGTAAACAAATCTTCAAATTGCTGTGTCATAAAGTATCAAATCTTAAGGCTTTTCCATAGCAGTCTTGCCTCTCAGAAAGCTTCAAAAGAAAGAGAGGGAGAGTCAAAAGATTGTCTCTTTTGTATTCCTACTGCATTCCACCTCTTTTCAAACCCCAGAGTCAGAGCAGGAAGCAATTCCCCAAAGTCTCCTGTAATGAATGAGAACCATGAAGAGAAGACCTGCTAGTGTTCCAAATCACACATCAGCAAGGGCAAATTTGAGCACATTTTGTGCTTTTTTTCATATTGTTACATTCCTGTTCCAAAAGACTATGGGTTTGATTCTACCCAGAAGGCCAACAGAATTGGTATGGAGAGTCATATAATTCATAGCAAACCCAAATTTCTTACTGAAAACATAATATTTGCATTTGAAGATCTCAAATATGTTCCCTTTACAAATATTGAAGATTAACAGAGAGAGAGAGGGATACACACATACACATACAGAGACAGACAGAGAAAGAAAGACAGACAGAGACATAGAGGGAGAGAGAGAAATGTATAGATAGATAGATGTAGATAGACACAGATAGATTAATAGAAGAACAGCTAACTAGATGAAGGTAGATAGACAAACATAAAAAATAGAGATGGCTAGGTAGATAGATCATATAATATGTATTTTTCAATGTATCATTTCAGGAACAGTTCTAATTTCATTTTAAGCAAATCTTTGTCCTCTATCACTGTACTCTTACTCCCTCACTTGTCAAGAAAACATCATAAGATTTAAAAAGTCTAACTATCAATGGTCTATCTATAAAGTCTTTATCCAGGGTCAGGAGCCCTACTCCTCTCTTTGCAACCTGTATCATCCTTGACTCCTCACTCTCTCTCAACTTCTATTTCCTATCTGTTGCCAAGACCTGCCAATACTGTTCTTTTCCTCCTCTGCCATTATCCCAGTACAGGATTTCATTACCTGGTTTGTCTTCTTGCTTAGGGTCTCTTCTCATTTCAGTCCATCCTCCATTCAATTGTTAAGTTGATCTTTATACAGTAAAAATCTGATGATGTCAGTTCCTCTGACCCCCCCCCCTTCAATAAATCCCTATGGCTTCCTACTGCCTATAGAATCAAATAAATTCTTCTGGTTGAAAGCCTTCTTTACCTTGCTCCTTTTCTATCAATCTTCTTACACCTTATTTCCCTTCATGTACTCTTTGTAAGTCAAAGACTCTACCCTTCTTGCCCTCCTCATACAAGACACTTATTGCTTAGCTCTAAGAATTTTCAGTGGTGTTCCCTGTGTGATATTCTCTCCTTCCTCTTTCCATCTTTTGGCATCCCTCAAGTGCTAGATCAATTCCTGCCTTCTGCATGAAAGTCTCCCTTCCCAGCCCCCCTTAATATTGCTGCCTTCCGAAATTAGATATGGATCCACACTTAACACCATATACCAAGATAAGATCAAAATGGGTCCATGACTTAGGCATAAAGAATGAGATAATAAATAGATTAGAGGAACAGAGGATAATCTACCTCTCAGACTTGTGGAGGAGGAAGGAATTTATGACCAGAGGAGAACTAGAGATCATTATTGATCACAAAATAGAAGATTTTGATTACATCAAACTAAAAAGTTTCTGTACAAATAATACTAATGCAAACAAGATTAGAAGGGAAGTAACAAATTGGGAAAATATTTTTAAAAACAAAGGTTCTGACAAAGGTCTCATTTCCAAAATATATAGAGAACTGACCATAATTTATAAGAAACCGAACCATTCTCCAATTGATAAATGGTCAAAGGATATGAACAGACAATTCTCAGAGGAAGAAATTGAAACTATATCCACTCACATGAAAGAGTGTTCCAAATCACTACTGATCAGAGAAATGCAAATTAAGACCACTCTGAGATACCACTACACACCTGTCAGATTGGCTAAGATGACAGGAACAAATAATGACAAATGTTGGAGGGGATGTGGGGAAATTGGGACACTAATACATTGCTGGTGGAGTTGTGAAAGAATCCAGCCATTCTGGAGAGCAATCTGGAATTATGCCCAAAAAGTTATCAAACTGTGCATACCCTTTGACCCAGCAGCGCTACTACTGGGATTATATCCCAAAGAAATACTAAAGAGCGGAAAGAGACATATATGTGCCAAAATGTTTGTGGCAGCTCTTTTTGTTGTAGCTAGAAACTGGAAGATGAATGGATGTCCATCAGTTGGAGAATGGTTGGGTAAATTGTGGTATATGAAGGTTATGGAATATTATTGCTCGGTAAGAAATGACCAGCAGGAGGAATATAGAGAGGCCTGGAGAGACTTAAATCAACTGATGCTGAGTGAAATGAGCAGAACCAGAAGATCACTGTACACTTCAACAACAATACTGTATGGGGATGTATTCTGATGGAAGTGGAAATCTTCAACATAAAGAAGATCCAACTCACTTCCAGTTGATCAATGATGGACAGGGGTAGCTGCACCCAGAGAAGAAACACTGGGAGGGGAATGAAAATTGTTAGCACTAATATCTGTCTGCCCAGGTTGCATGTACCTTCGGATTCTAATGTTTATTGTGCAACAAGAAAATGATATTCGCACACATGTATTGTACCTAGACTATATTGTAACACATGTAAAATGTATGGTATTGCCTGTTGTCGGGGGGAGGGAATAGAGGGAGGGGGGTAATTTGGAAAAATGAATACAAGGGATAATATTATAAAATATATATATATATATAATAAAAAAATATTGCTGCCTTCCTTCAGATATTACCTCCAATTTATCTTTATACATATGAGTTTTCGTGATATCTCCCCCCATTAGAATGTGACCTCCTTGAGGATAAAAACTGGTTTTGCCTTTCTTTATATCCTCTGTGCCTGATACATAGTAGTATTTAAATGCTTTGTTGACTTGCTTTAACCCTCTCCTAAACAACCCAGAGCCAGCAGGAAAATAGCGTTAACCAATAAAAACATTGTGATCAGAATTCACCTTTAGCCCTACAACAGACAGAATCCTAGAATTTGGTTTTAAGGTACCCATTTTAAAAACCATTAAGTTCAATTTGTACTTGGACAAGAATCTCCTCTTGGAAGTATGACCAAAGGGTATAAAACTGTGCATACCCTTTGATCTAACAATACTGCCACTAGGTCTGCATCCCAAATAGATAAAGAAAAAAGTGTGTAGGGGTTCCTATTTGTACAAAACTATTTATAGCAGCTCTTTTTGTGGTGACAAAGAATTGGAAATTGAGAGAATTTCCATCAATTGGGGAATGGCTGAACAAGTTGTAGTATATGATTGCAATGGGATGCTATTATGCTATAAGAAAGGAAAAGCAGTACTTAAATGAAGTGATTCAAAGTGCAGAAGAACATTATACACATTAACAGCAACATTTTGTAATAATCAACTATGAATAACTTACCTCTTCTCAGCAATACAATAATCTAAGACAATAATTCCAAAGGACTCATGATGAAAAAAATGCTATCTACCTCCAGAGAAAGAACTGATGGAGTCTGAATGCAAATCAAAGTATACTATTTTTTATTTTTTTGTAATTATTTTTGATAATTTTTTGGTCTGTGTTTTCTTTTACAACATGACTAATATAAAAATGTTTTGCATGATTACACATGTATTACACATTCTTACTATACTAGAGAAAGACTAATGGAAGGAAGGGAGAGAATTCAGTATTCAAAATTTTAAAAATGAATGCTAAAAATTTTTCCACACGTAATTGGGGAAAAAAATAAAATATTTTAAAAAATGTATCTCCTCCATGGCATAGCCAACAAGTAATGAGACTTTTCCTGATAGCCCCTAGCAAGGGAGAAGATCCCTCTTTTCTGAGACATCTGATTCCACTTTTAGAAAATTTTAACTATTTAGAAGTTTTCCTTTCATGAAACCTAGGATATCAGATTTATAGCTGAAAGGAACCTCAGAGCCAATCTAAATCAATTCCTAATTTTACAGGTGAAAATTTTGAGGCCTTGGAGACATTAAATGATTTATACAAGGCCACACAAGTTTAAGGAGCTGAATCAGGATCTGAACCCAAGGTCTTTCGTTTCAAATATAAAAATCTTTCTGTCAGACACAGAGACTATGACTGTTTCATTATAACTTCTGCTCATTGTTCCCACTTCTGCCTTTAGAAGCCAAGCAGAATAAGCCTGAAATGTTTCCCACATAAAAGCCCTTCAGAAATTGCTACTGTGTTATCTCTAAATTTTCTAAGAGTAGCCACCATTTTATCAGACTTTTACTTCAGCTAATTTTTGCTTTAGCTACTTTCCCAGGACCTTTGTGGAAACATAATCACTGATGTTGAAAATGATCTTCTCATCACTGATATGCTATAAGATTTAGTCATGAGCTTACTGCCATTTCTGCAGGGATGGAGCACAGTAGGAAGGATAAAGTCAACCCCAATTGTCCTGTGCAAATCAACATCTCGTAGGGGTGAATGAATCAGCAATCCCAAAAATTCAAATTATTGCTTAATAAGAACATTTCTTTGTAATGGTCCAATTTTATTTTACTGTGGCCAATGTTGGGAACAAATTAATACAACATCATTTTCTCTGGACTCAAAGACAAGTATACCAACCCTCAAATCATATTTTGCTCTCTCTGCCAACCAGTTACTACTCAGTCAATCCAATAGTTGAATCATTTCATTGAACTTTGCTCTTGATCCTTTGCTCCCTTGTCTTATCACCACACATTTTTTTTCTACTTTTCAACTCTGAATTGTTCCCACTATTTACTTTCTCAGGTCCTATTTAAGAGCCACTCAACAGAGCTGAAAACTAGTCTCACAAATGCTGACAGTTCATTTGAGAAAAGGAAATTTAGGTAGATAATTTAAGGCAGTGGCCCTCAAACTTTTTAAATAGGGAGCCAGTTCACTGTCCCTGAGACTATTGGAGGGCCGGACTATAGTAAAAACAAAAACTCACACTGTCTCCGCCCCTCAGCCCATTTGCCATAACCTGGTGGGCTGCATAAACGTCCTCAGCAGGCCGCTTCTGGCCCGATGGCTGTAGTTTGAGAACCCCTGATTTAAGGGGACAGGAGGGTTTATTGAAGGATTTTTAATAATGGGAGAGACTTGGGTTTTAAGGCAATATGGAAAAGGTTCAAGAATAATGGGAAGATGATTGACAATACAATCTATTGGAGAAGGCAAGAAAAGATGGGATCATCTTTGGGCCTTCATTGCAACAAAGCAATCCATTTATTCTATTCTAATTGACTACCCATAAGACAGCTAGGAGGTTCAGTGGATAGTGTTGGGTTTAGAATCCAGAACACCCAAATTCAAATCTTGCTTCAGTCACTTACTAGCTGTGTGACCCTGAGCAAATTACTACCTCTGTTTGCTTTAAGGAAATGGCAAAACACTCTAATTATCTTTGCCAAGGAAAACCTATGGACAGTATGGTTCACAAGGTTATAAAGAGTCAGACATAATGCTACAATAACAAAAAGCTACCTTTCTACCTTCCTACACAACTTTTTCCAATCCTTTTCACTTCATTTCTCATTCCTTCATTCCTCCTGCACTTTGCCCTCCATTTATGTTTCTCAGCTGAGCACATGGAATCTTACTTTATGGAGAAAGCTGAGGTATTATGATGTGAGTTTCCTCTTTTCTTATTTCCTTCATATCATATCATTTCCTTTTATTATCACCTCCTACTCTCTCCTTTTTTCCAACTATAAGTTGACTATTCTTAAAAACACCAATCCATCTATATGTATACTTGATCCCATCTTTTCTTGCCTTCTCCAATAGATTGAATTCTCACCATCCCATTAATTTTGAACCTTTTCCTATCAACTAGTCCTTTCCATTTGCCTTAAAATATACCCAAGTCTCTCCCATTATTAAAAATCCTTCAATAAAACTCTCCTGTCCCCTTAAATTATCTACCTATATTTTCCTTTTCTCAGATAAATTCCTTTAAAAAGCTTTTTATATTTACTTCCTCTACTTCCTTACTCTTGCTTTTACAACATTTTACAATATAGCTTTCAGTTTCATCCTTTCATTAAAACTGATCTCTACAAAGTGATTATAATCTCTCAATTGCCAAACCTAAAGGTTGTTTTTTGTTTTATGGTATTTGTTCTTCTTAACCTATCTTCTATATCTGATACTGTTGATTAACTTCTCTTCTTAAATACTCTCTTTTCAAAAAAAAATATCTTTTCTGGATTTCCATGACACTCCTCTCTCCTAGATGTCCTTTTATCTGTCTGACTAATCTTTTCCAATATTCTTTGCTGATTCAGCATTCATATTTGATCTTCTCCAATAGATTGTTTGTTAGAGGTTTCTCAAGGTTCTCTCCTACTCGCCTTACTCTCTAAATTCTCTCTCAGGACCTCATCAGTTTCCAAGGATTTCACTATCTTCCCCTCTGCAAATGACTCATGGAACTATCTATTTGCTTACATAAATTCTAATATGCATACATAAACATATATGGGCATTTCACTTGCCTGGAACATGCTTCTTCCTTACTTCATACTCATAGCTCCCCTTTTCTTTTAAGATACAGTTCAAAAAACATCCTCTCCATCAAACTTTTTTTCATCCTTTCAACTAACTACAAGTGTAATTCCTGCCTTACTGCTTTGTATTTAATTGCCTTGTATATATTTTTAGATATTCACTTTAGATTTTTAAAGATAAAGGGGTGTAAATCAATAAAATTATTTCACCCTATCCAAAGTAAATGAAATGCTGCACCCCAATGGGAACAAGCCTTGACTGAATCCATCCTAGGCATTTCAACTAAGTGTGAAAAGACTTACATCAGTTTATATATCTTTTGGTCAAAAATGGTCAAAGAATATGAACAGACAGTTTTCAGATGAAGAAATTGAAACTATTTCTAGTCATATGAAAAGGTGCTTTAAATCACTATTGATCAGAGAGATGCAAATTAAGACAACTCTGAAATGCCATTACACACCTCTCAGATTGGCTGAGATGACAGGAAAAGATGATGATAATTATTGGAGAGGATATGGGAAAACTGGGACACAAATACATTGTTGGTAGACCTATAAATGGATCCAACCATTTTAATAATTTTTTAAAAATTTCTATATCTTTGATGAACCATTAGATGAACTTGAAATAATGCACTGAGGTAACTTAATCTCTGTCTAAGAGTTGACTTTGAAAATATCCCACTAAATTCAGATTAAGAGAGCTTCAGGTTCCAGCAAGCAGTGAAAGAGAAGACAATGTTCTACCTAAACCCTCTGGAAAGTTATTTGGAAATTATAAGGAAAATAGCATTTCACTTTTAGCCTTGTTCTCCCTCACTCCTTGACCAGAAGAGGACCTTGGAACTTTGAAGAATTTGGGGGCTTCCCATCTTCCCCCTAGAACAATAGTAGCTGACAGTAGTCACTGTATTAGGACTAAGTCAGCTTTACAAAGAGCCCGGTAAAAAAGCTAACACCATGTCAAATTGGAACTTTTCATTTAGTGAGAACCACATGATGTGAAGAAAGGAACTTCCGATAAGCAGAAGCTATGACTTACCCTTTCACTGTAAGTGCTAAGTTTGAGCTCACTTTCTCTGGATTCTGAATATAGTTAGAGGAGACATGGAAGGGGTGAAATTTATATCAACTTTACCACTTTGGTGACTATCCCTTTCTAAAAGATAATTAAGTCAATCAATCCATAATCATGGCAGGAAGCAACGTAATTAGATTGCAAGCTATATAACATTAGATAGCCAACCTACCTATCTAGAACCCTGAGGAAGCAAAGTCAACCTTTGGAGACCTGACTCATTAGTGTGAGTAGAAGTTTGGATAGTCAGCTCAGAGTGTATGCTACATATTTATGATGTACACATTTATATATGTATTTATTGTCTCATTAGTATGTAATCTCCCTGCAAGTATTTAAATTTTTGTATGTGAATCTCAATTCCTGGTATAGTGTCTCCAGAACATAGTAGATGCTTAATAAATACTGATTGATTTCCCACCTAACTGTTTCTTCTGGACTTTTCCCATCATGCCCCAGGAACCCCTTCATCTTTCAGGATCTTTTCAACCTGGAATTCACACCTCACCATTTCCTTCTAGTCCTGGAGCCCACCTCTCCCTTTGATTAAAGAGGGTGAAAAACTCTTCTCCAAAAACCTTCATTTAAGAAGAAAGCTTAAGTCCATAATCTCTTCCTTTCCCGTCCAATTCAACTCCTCTGGATTTCTCTACAATGTCAAGTACATTCTCTCCCACCTGTTTCCTTTCATGTCTTTCCCCATTAAATAACAAGACACTTGAAGGTAAGGACTATCCTTTACCTTTCTTTGTGTTCCCAGAGTTCATAGCACATAGTAGGTGAATAATAAATATTTGATGAAAGACTGACTGATGATTATTTCACTATCCAAAAAGAACTGGAAATTAATTTGAAGGAATTAATAAAATATGAAAGATTCTAAATTAAAAAGATAGAGCCAACAAATCTACTCAGTACCCTTTCTCCTGCAAAGGGAAAGACAAAGACTATAAGGTAATTAGCAAGAATGGCAATGTCAACTATTTATTAGTAATTGGGTAGAAGCCACCATGTATTGAATATGGATTAATGCCATTCTCTTCCAAATAGTGGGAACAATTTTCTTTGCCAGCAATGAATCCAGACAACCTGACTGGCCTGCTACATAAGCCAAGAGGAGAATGGGTCCAGTACCCATTTGTTGGCTACTGTGTATCTAACACCTCTGAAATTGCCATTGGAACACCCCTGAAGAAATGGCAAATGGAAAGATTTCTAACGTTGTTCAGCTATCACAGAAGCAAAGATTTTAGAAAGAAAGTTGATCATAAAGGAGAAAATATTTTTCACCAGGCCTTTGAATAGTCTATGATAAACACATACACATACACACACATACACACACACACACATACACACACCACAACACAACACATATGCTTTTGTTAAAGCATTGTGTTCCATTTACAAGTCACCAATGAAGTATAATATGAAAACCTTAGAGAAAATCCCAAGGAATGTCATTTCAACAAAGAAGATAAAAAGTTTGGTTAGATGATGGAATGCCATATGAATGAGAGCTAAACAGCTGTTCATTAAACATTATTTTAAATAAATAAATATATATGTATGTATTACATATATAAACATAATATACAATATAAACATTATTATAAACATAAATTATTAAACAGCTGGAAATTATACAATCCAAAGATGAGGGATCTTTTTTTTAATTACAAGGTCACAAGTTTCTCCAAGAAATGTGCAGTGTATCACAACAACATTCCATTTTGCTTTGTCTAGAGTAGTGTTTAGAAAGGGGAGAGAAGCACATTGAGAGTCCCATAGGCCGTCAAGCTAAGCCCATACTTAATCTTATTCAACTTCTGTATTTCACAAATGAGGAATCTAAAGCTCGGAAATTAGTTATTTGCTCTAGGTTACTTAGGTGATGATAGCATTAGAGATAGTACATGTGGCTCATAATTCTTAACCCAGCATTTATTACACTATACAGGTTTCTTCACAATACTGAAATCGGGCTTTAGATAAGAAATTGGAAAGATCTTCCTGGAATTAAACAGAGGAGTAGGGAAAGGATTTTAAACACTGACATATGTTAGCAAGAGAGCTGGGTTAAGCCAATTTTTCTGGAGTGGAAACAGTTTGAAGAAGGTAAACCAATTATAGTTGCTTTTGTTTTTCCAGGGATGGACAGAACATCATCCTCATTGGAGGCAGAAAAAATTTCTGAGAAATGATAATTCAATATCTAGCTCTTCATAAAGCATTATAGAGAGGATAGTTTCCACACAAATTAATCAAAGAGGAGTAATGAAGGCAGTAATACAAAAAATATTTATAAAGCGAAGGGTAATGATAATAATAGCACATTTTTATGGTCCTTTGAGGCTTGCCAGGCACTTTCCATATATGATAAGATCAATGTCTATTCAGGTTCCTACCCTCACCTTGATTCAGCTTAGATTTTCCTGAGACATTAATAAAGCTGGGACTTGATTCTCTTGAAGGTTGAAAGCAAGCCCCAAACTATGCTTCCCTTGACTCAGTTTCTGGTAGCCCTTGACTGTGTTTTAATGCTTAGTCCTTGTCATCTGTGAACATAAAATTCCCATACATGTGAAGCAAGGGTTCTGCAGACTTTGTGGGTATCTGGGGACCACACAAGACACCATAACCTGTCCTGCTGGACAGACAGGAAACAAATGGGGTTTCAAAGGCAGAAACTAAGCTTCACAGTATCCTTCCTATGTTAGGGGCTAAGTAAACCTCCTTTTATTAATTGTTCACTGACTTATAAGCAACCTGGTTTCATCCCAATGTCCAACTTGTATTAACAAGGTATCAGTGTCAGGCCTTCTCAGAATTCTATGCAATATCCCTTTGCAGTAGATAACCAAAATATTGGTATCCTCACTTTATAGAAGAGAAAATTGAAGTTCAGTGACTTGCCTTCACTCATAAACCTAATATGTGTAGGATTAGTGTTTGTACCCAATTCTCTTAACTCCAGTTCAATACTCTTTCAATTTTCCCATACTGTGATAGAAGAAGCATAATTATAAAATGAAGGGGAGCCTCTAGAGAAGTGCCTCAGCTGTTGCTTTACCAGATTGTCCGCAACTCGAAACAATTTCATGGGATGTGAGTTTGTGGACCCATCATGTGAGTAATTAAAACTCTGTTGGCTTTCACTGCAGTAGCATGAAATTTCCCGTTTGCTCCAGAACTCCCATATTTGAAGCAAAATTGTCACCAGCTGTGCTTGCAACTTACTTTCTTCCTCTGTGGAAAGTCAGATGCAAAGCAGCCTCAATGAAATGTTGATCAAAAAGAATTTGGGAACTCTACCATTCAAAATTCAATAAAAGGCATCTTCTTCTTAAGAACACTGTGGTAGGTGCTAATATACATACAAAATTTAGATGAGACATTTCTTGCCCTTATAAAACTTACAGTCTAGTGGGGGAGAGGGGATGAATATACATGTGATTTGTTAAGAATCCAAGAATAACTCAATGAGCATTTTTAAATCATTTACAGAGTACAAAAGTTAATGGCTGGGAGAATCAGGAAAAATATCCAGAAGAATTGACATTTAAGTTAGGCTGAACAAAGATATGAAGACCAGTAAGCACAAAGTATATTCAGAAGATAAGAAGTAGTTCAGTTTGACTGTCCATATAAGTATAAAGTATATAAAATATAAAGTCTGTAGCAAAAATTGTAGAGCCTTAGATGTGTAAAAAAAAAAAAAAAAGTAGACTTACTTAGTAGGTGAGAGTTTTAGCATGTTTATGTAAAAGGAAGACAAGTCTATCACCCATGCAAAGGATGGTTTGAAGTAGAAAGAAAATTGAAATCGAACTATTATAACTTCTACTACCACCTTCTAGGCCTATGGTCCACAAGGACCATGGTAAGATACTTATAGGAATAGAACAGGAAAATAGATGCAAGAAAGAATGTGGCCATCAAACCTATGAAGTTTAGAAATCAACCAGATATCAGAAATGAATAAGAGAAAAGAGTCAAAGATAATATTTTGGACAAGGGGAATTATGCCAGTAAAGAAATATAAAATCAGAAATAGATTGATGGGAGAGAACTATGACTATGCCTGTCAACAAAAATTCAAATCTACTGCCTTCTCTAAGAAAATGTCTTGCTAAGCTCCATGAGTGGAAAAATAATCCTGTGTCAGTGGGATTGTAGATCACAAAAGATGTGATATTAAGACAAAAGTTTGTCTCTGAAACAAATAGAACCAGAAAAAATTCAGCTACTCTTCTCATCATTATTTGTACTGTGCTGATAATATCTTTGATGGTATCAGTAAACCAAGAAAAAACAGCACAAATCAAATGGTTAAATTTCATTTGTAGAATGTTATAGCTGAGAGGTTCTTTAGAGAGAGTCTATTCTAACCTCTATATTTTGCAAATGAGGAAACTGAGGTCCAGAGAAGTGATTTGCCCACTGTCCAATTGATTGTTCGGTCAAGGGAAAACCAGAAGTCAAGTCTCCAGATATCTATGCCATTGAAGTTCTGCTAAGGCACTCGGCCAATGATACTTCCATTCATTCAATATATTTATCTCTGAGTATTCTGCCCAGTGTCATGAATGACTGAGTGGAAGCATTATGGATATATTTTCTGATGGTGCATTTAAGATTATAGATTTGAGGCCAGAAGGGACTTTAGAGACCACCTAGTTGGACCCCCTTATTTATTTTGCAAAGGAGGAAAGGCAGGAGCAGAGAGATTAAGTGATTTGTCCAAAACTAGTTGGGCCTTAGATTCAAACCCAGGTCTTTGGGCCCGAAAGCCAGCATTCTTTTCACTACTCCAACACTTTATATCTGGCCTCTTTTTCCTACTCCTTGAGGCCACGGGGCTGGGTTAATTAGTATGGCTGCTTTAATAAGCATCACATCTGGCCCTTATTGGTGAAGAACAACATCTTTTCGCTGTCCACACTTATACAGCTTTCCCTCATACCGGGAGTGATAGATGAGAAACAGGGATGGGAGAATGTGCCGGAGGGATCCAAATGACAAAACCATGTTACCTTCTGGAGGGGCGGAGAAATGACTTAACATAAACTCCCAGGGCTCCTTGCACCTCTGTGTCTGGCTAGACACTTTTATAACACTTAGCACTCCCATGTGAAGGCACCCATGGCATGCCATAACTCTCACAAAACACCGTTTTTATGTGCTAATGGCAACTGAATCAGAAACACATGGGCTTAATTTCCCTCTAAATACCCCTGGGTAAAAAAATCAATGAGAGAAAACCATTTGGCTCACCACATTTGGGACTTCTTAGAGCCCAAACACTGTGAGTAGTTGGAGGTCTTTGCTGAACCCCAAATCTCCCCAGGCTCAGTGCTCCCTGAGCCCAGTTCTGGCCTAATGTGATAGGAACCTCCGGCTGTCTGTTTGGAGAGAGGCAGGTGCTTTGTTGGACAGTAACCACACTGCAGCCTTCTCTGCCGAGTTCCTGCTTTCTGCTATTAGTTCATGTGCTTGCCCTCTCCCCACCACACAGCCATCAGGGAGATGTCGTTTTGGCAGCAGATTGGGATCCCTGCCTGTAAGTTGATAGAGGTTGAGCTATTTGCAGAAATAATGCTTTCCAGACGTACTAAACAGCACTCCTCTTTCCAGATGGAGTGGCATTAGACTTGCTTCCAGCCATTTCCTCACCTTCTGGTATACTTGTCAATCCTCCCATATGTACCACGAGTCTTCCATTTTTGGAGTCTGTCAGTGTATTGTAGGGAATCTCTCAAAAATACTCTGTCCTTCCTCTTCTCTCACACCCCTACTACACACACATATCCTATGGATTCATATGCATCTTCTTCTCCCCTAGATATAAACAAAATTTTTTTCAACAAAATTCAACATTTATAATTAATTAAATTTTACAAATTCAGTCAGCATTCATTAAGAGCCAATGTGCAAAGCAGGGATTGGCTTTGGATGGAACGCTAACCTCAAATCCAGGCACAACTGAGTTCAACTCTTGTTTCTGACATATTACTGTCTATGTAACCTTAACTAAGTCACATATCTTCGCAGTGCTCTAGGCAACTTTCTAATGTTATAGGTTGCAGAGAGGGTGTCAACTCTGCATTGGTAGAGGCAGTTTTCTCAAACTGGGAAATGTTCATATCATCAAAAACACAGATCTAGTCGCAACCTCTCTTTATGAACAAGGTGCTGGGAGTATAAAGACCAAAGAAAAAAAATTAAATAGTCCTTGCCCTCAAGAATTTTTATTCTCTTTTACATGATAACTTTGTTGTATATTTAAAAGAAATAGCAAATTACACATAATAGATTTGCAGTTTCATGTACAATCATCTTTTGTACTATGTTATGGAAATGCTTGTTTTATTCCATAAATTTAAAATAAAATAAAATTTTAAAAATGAAGCTTATATTCTAAACAATTATAATATCTATGCAATTAAGTATACCATCATCTTCTTATTGTTTTATGTTGTGGAAATGCTTGTTTTATTCCATAAATTTAAAATAAAATAAAAAATTTTAAATGAAGCTTATATTCTATTCAATCATAACATTTATACAATTAAGTACAATTACAAGAAAACAGAGGAAGAAACTAGCATTAAGCAGGAATTGGAGAAGCAGGGAAGGAAGATTTCACAGAAAGGTGTCATGGAGCTGAACTTTGCAGGTTGACAATGATTCAGAAGGGCAGAAATAAAGAGAGAGTACTTTTTCAGGTACAGGGGGTGACTTCTATAAATGTAAAGAGGCAGGATATGACACATTACATCCCAGGAAGAGTTAGGTATATAATTTGACTTGAACATTGAATTCATGAAAGAAAATTAAAAGAAAAAAAAACTAAAAAGGAGGTAGAGAGATAATTTCAGGCAGAAGCTAAGGATTCATTGGAGATCTGTGACCAGAAGACTGATGGGGTCAGAACTGTACCTCAGAGAGGTTATTGTGGAAGCTGTATGAAGGTCATATTGAAGAGGGGGAAAGCCTGAAAGGGAATCAATTAGGAAGTTGTTAGAGAAGTACAAGAGAGAATGGATGAGAGCCTGATGGCTGTGGGGGACAGAGAGAATGAAAGGTGTCAGAGATGTTATGAAAATAGAATAATCAAGCTTTTGACAATTGATTGAATATGAGAGATGAGAGAAAAGGAAAAGTCAGTAGTAACTCTTTGGTAACTATTGGAATTTAGTCATTTATTGTTTTGGGGTTTTTTTGCAAAATAATTGGAATTAAATGAGTTGCCCACTATGACACAGTAAGTGTTAAATGTCTGAGGATGGATTTGAATTCAGGTCCTCCTGATTTCAGGACCAGTTCTCTATCCACTGTGCCATTTAGCACAGTTTTTCTTTTTTTTTTAATTTAGTCACTATTTAATGCTGGATAATTCTTCAGAAGTTCATTAGAGCTTTCCTTGTCCTTGACATAACATTTCTACCAAGAGTAGATACAAAGAGTTCATGATCATGTTTGTTTTCTGTGACCACTAGCTTTCAAAAGCAGGATAATGCTGTGATGGCATAGCCCTTATCACAAAGATTTTTAAGGATGAGAACAAACTACAGAAAAGATTATATCCCTCAAATAAGAGTGAACTGATAGAATTTAATTTTCTTTCTTTTTAATTATAGTTTTTTATTTACAAGATATATGCATGGGTAATTTTTCAGCATTGACAATTGCAAAACCTTTTGTTCCAATTTTCCCCCCTCCCCCAGGTGGCAGGTTGACCAATACATGTTAAATATGTTAAAGTATAAGTTAAATACAATATATATATACATGTCCAAACAGTTATTTTGCTGTACAAAAAGAATTGGACTTTGAAACAGTGTACAATTAGCCTGTGAAGGAAATAAAAAATGCAGACAGACAAAAATAGAGGGATTGGGAATTCCATACCCAGAGTTCTTTCGCTGGGTGTAGCTGGTTCAGTTCATTACTGCTCCATTGGAACTGATTTGGTTCATCTCATTGTTGAAGAGGGCCTCATCCATCAGAACCAATCATCATACAGTATTGTTGTTGAAGTATACAATGGTCTCTTGGTCGTGCTCATTTCACTCAGCATCAGTTCATGTAAGTCTCTCCAAGACTTTCTGAAATCATCCTGCTGGTCATTTCTTACAAAACAATAATATTCCATAATATAGAATTAAATTTTCTTAAAATGGATAAAATTGAACTGTAGAGAACCATGTTGACATGTCCATTGATGATCTCCTTATGGAAGTTGTCAGAGAATGCAATGCACCATAGCTTCTACATGGCTTATAGTTACCTAGATTCAAGCTTCTAATGAACATTCTTTCAGAGCTATGATTCTCTCATTCCACACAAATCTTTTTAGTTCTTCTACATCTTTAGCCTTAAGCTTCAATGACTGTACTATTACTGTAAGTCTGATGGGGAAAAGAAGCTAAAGTTACAGCTGCTTGTCTTCACCAACAGATATCTCTTCCAGTTTAGCATTCAATATTTTTTTCTTCTTTTTTCCTTCCTCATTACTTTTCCTATGAACTACTCAACTTGTTCAGGTTATAACTTCATATATAGCATAATTCTTTCTATTTCCTTCTTCCCTATGATAACACCTTTCCTTTCCATTTAATTTGATTGGTTGGTTAATTTGTTGTTTTTGCATGAACTCAACCAGGTATGGTGTTCTCCCAAAAAAATAAGAAACAAAAATTTTCATATAAAAAAACCACCCATGTGACCAGGAGGGCACTAAATATGAGATTAGTTACTGGACTAATTTCTGGAAACCTTCATGGAACTAGGTATTTCATTTCCCTCTCTAATTTCTTCATTCATAAAATGAGTGTGTTGGAATAGATAATCTCTTCCTGTTCTAAATCCTATGGTTTTATTGCCCTGAAAATCTGAATCAAGGATGCTAGAATCTGAGGTAAAGGGATCAGGATGTGACCATTTTTAGAAACACAGACCAAATAATTTTCGTTTCTCTTGTTTGACCATCTTTTAACCTCAACATGTAGTTCTCATGATGGAAACATTTTTGTTCATGTTTCTAAATTTAAATTATTTGAATATGAATGCATTAAGTATTTGTCAAATGTTTGCTTCATTAATAAGTGTCAAATGAATTAACTTAAAATAACCTATTGATTTCCCTTCATATTAGGGATCTCAAAAGAGTTTTAAGCAGTTAAGAATATGAAGATATATTTTTGATGCTGAGACAATTTCTACAAAAAAATTTTTTTAAATATTCATTGGAAGAAACATCTGGCTTTCTCATTGGCACAAAGTGTTTAAAATGATCAGAGGGGATAGATAGACAGACATGTATACATTTGCTTCTTTAGAGGAAAGAATTCTTTGGTGTATATAGTTCACAAACACATGGTTTAACAAAAAAGTAGCTTATTAAAACAATGTTTTTATAAAACAGAAGGGAAGAATTGAATAACTTGGTAGCTTGATTGCTTAGGTAACTTTTTTCTCATTGGAAGAAAATCATTGCAACTTTGGATATAGGCAATGCACACTGGGCCAGTAAACATGCTCCTAAAAAAAAAGAAAAAAAAAAAAAAAACCTCCTGGCTATGTAGTTAGTAAGTGGCAGAGGTTTGGCATTGAACCAGAGTCTTCTCATGCCAAATCCCTTGATCTTTCCACTCCTACCACCCTCCCCCTCTAGGGAGTCAATTTTATCAATTCGCCCAGGAGTCATCATGATGGCTCTGGGGAGCTGATTCATGCCAACTGAACTCACAAATGACTGATTAATTAATAAACCCAAATGCCGAATTATTAAATTATAATGAGAAATATAAGTGAGTAGAATCATTGCAAAGTTTGATCAATATATTCTCTTTCTAATAGGAGAGTCTAGTTAACAAATTAAATTAAATATCTGGTAAATATAAGTTTAGAATGAAGGGAGTTGAACAAACTTTAAGGGATATTGCCATTCTCTGCTACCTTGGAGAACTCTTCTTTAACTATAAGACTATACCTCTAGAATTGACCAATGTACCAACACCAGATGGTCATATCACTTTCTTCTCTGTTCTGTGGTAAACAAACTATTCTTTGCTTTGCCTTGCAGGCTCCATGAAGATCATCATTATTGTCTTTTGAACTTGGTCATTATATTTCTGAGGAAATCCTGGACTACAATCTAGTTTCTTCTATTGCATTTTAGAGACTTATAATTAAGTTTTATGGTTCTCATTTATTAAATCATAGCTTATTCTTCCCGATTTATATTCTTCACAGGTGTCTCCTTAAGAAGACCCTAAAGAGGAATAACCTACTTACATTTCATTTCTGAAACTGTCACTTCTGAAGCTGACCAAGGCCATATGAGTTTTGTTGGTTCTATTTCAGAAGGTGACTGTTGTTATAAAAATGGAAAGGCATTCAGTTTGGGCTATCTGTGCATATCAAACTTTCTTGTACATTAGCTACTCTACTAATTATTCAGGTGCAGCAATTCTATATTATAGCTACAAAATATAACATTATAAAATATACTTATAAGATAAAATTATACTATATATATAGAATTTGAAACTGAAAGAGACCTTAAAATTCAACTAGTTTAATCAACTAACGTAAAATAATTGAGAATGAAAATAAGAAATAACAAGAATAAGAACCTGAGTTCCAATAACACCTTCAATTCTATTTAATAAGAACTTTCTGTGGGAGGTAAGGAATTATGCTGGGTACTACTGAGGCATCTCAAACTTTTCAGTTGTACTTCTGAAAAGCAACTCAAAAGCAATGGTTCAGAATGAAGTTACCTCAGTTGCATGTCCTATTTCCTTCCCATTTAATTCTTGCCTCTAATTTGGTATTGATTTTTATTTTTGCTCTAACAAGGCAATGGTCTGACTGTACACAGACAGCTGATTTGGAAATGACTCCTGAATTGATAACCAGTCATTTCTTCTATGTTGAAATATAATGAGTTTCATGATTTGTTATGTTACTTGGAGCTTGCTATTTCCAGCACCTCTAGACTTTTTTTCTGGAAAAAAGTATTCATGATATTTAGTGCAAGTCTTCAGTATGATCTCTAAGTCTTTAATCTCTCATTTATTTTTTCTAAACCATGTATCCTAATATTTTTCACCATCCTCCTTTATGCTCACCTTTGTTCTGAAATTGGTTACCAATTATTAAGGTATATTTTGATTAAATTTTAATCTTCTCACCAGTTTCCTCATAGAATTTCACTATCTTCTCATCCTCTGCAATAGCTATTAACATATACTTTGCTTACATTATAAATATTATAGAAGGGATTTAATTCAAAAATGAGTTCTACTAGATGGTCTCTGAGTTCCATCCAACTCTAAAATTCTGTGGTTATGTGAATTATTTTCATGGTGGTCTTTTTTTTCAAAATTCTTATTATAAGCCCTCTATATTTAGATAAAAAACTATCCCTTCTTGTTGTCTTTGGAAACAGAACAAAACCTTAAATAGACTGGTCTTCAAAACTGGATGGAATATGTCCTCAAAGCCTATCCAATATTTTAGGACCATTTTGTAGAAATGGATATCAGAATATCCATTTTGGAGAACTCAGTAGACCAGTTTGGCTGGATCATAAAGTGTAAAGGAGAGAAATGTAACTCTGAAAGTATAGATTGGACGCCATTTGTTGAGGACACTAAAGTCAGATGTATAATTCTATATTTTATCCTAGAGGCAAAAGGATACAAGTAAGGAGTCATATTGCAAGTAAGTGAAGGTGCCAAGATTCAAAGCCAAAATTTCTGGTCCTAGATCCATTGTGCTTTCCAGGGCACCAATGGAATAAGGAACTACCCAGCGTAGATATTCCTTGATACCCCTAAAGAAATAGCACACTTATGCATTCCAAAGAAAAGTCTAGGAAAAATTAGACTTTATTATTTATTAATATCCCTCATATTTCAGTGAGATATGTATAAGTATATATATATATGTAGTTTAACAAGATACGTAATTTTCTCCTTACTCATTCCATATATATATATATATATATATATATACACATATATACATACTAAGTATATACATAAGGAACTACATACATCAGTGGATAGAATGTTGAGTCTAGAGACAGTAAGACCCAAGTTTAAATCCAACCTCAGATACTTACTATCTGGGTGATCCTGGATGAATCACTTAACCCTGTTTACCTCAGTTTTTTCATCTGTAACCTGAGCTGGAGAAGGAAATGACAAACCATTATAGTATCTTTGATAAGAAAACTCCAAATGAAGCCCCCAAAGAACTGGATATGAAAATAAAACAACATTTTAAGAGTTTTCAAATGCTATTTTAAAAATTATATCCTTTTAAAATCTATTGAAGATTAGAACGCCATCAAGACTTTTGACCATTGTATACTTCTTCTTCCTTTATCTGTTAATAAAACTAGGAGAGACAATGTCCAGTTACTGACAGATTTAGATAGCTTGGGTTATATTGTCAGGCATGCTTGTTAGAACAGTTTGGGGTACAGCTCGGAAAGGAGGAGTTGTCTGTTCTCCATCAATAGCAGTAACAAGTTACTCAACATGACATGTTGCCTGCTGGCAGTGGGGTGTGGGATAACTTAAATAATCCCATCCACATTGATTCACTTTATCCAAGTGATATTTTAATGCGTCATCCCAGGCTTCTTGGAAGATGACAAGGATATCTCAAACTAAGATACTACATCACCTTAAGGGAAAAAAAAATACTAAAAGCAGGATGGTTGACACTTGCAAATGAGTCTAATTCCCTTTGTCCTGAGGACAGGCACCAGGTTGGGCTAGTTCCAAACTGCATCAAACTGATTTATGCTGTCATCAGGACTGGCCCTAACAATCCCAGGAGGGCTGCAGCCTGTCTGGTCCAATGACTGAGAGATGAATGCTAAGCTGGAACTTGTAGTCCTTTGGTCTGTAGCACACCAGGCTACAGCCATCCTGATGAGCTCAGTCGGCTCACATGAAGTTTTAAAGTGAAACAACCAATTTAAATACATGCATATATACATATATGCAATCTTAACTTTTTATTTCTCAGTGTGAAATCCCCATGGAAGAAATCCACAGAACAAGCCATATTGATTCTGGCAACGACATATAAAGTCACTCTGTTCTCAAAATGAGCTGACACATGCAAATTTGTAGATTAGCCATTTCAAAAGGTTAATTAAATATTACCATTGTTTTTTCAAGCTATAAATGTATATATATATATATATATATATATACATATATATATATATATATATATATATATATTATGAAGATTCTAAGCAGAAATCTCTTCACCAACCCCTTCCCCGCCAAAAAAATTTAGAAGTTAAATTTGTTTCTAACCTCCTCTTAGTCTGAAAGGAAAATGATAAAGAGGTTAAAAAGGTGGGGGTAAAAGGGTTGGAGAACCATTGAGGTTCCAGTAAAAGTGAATTTATCTGAAGAGGAATTTGTTCTTCACAGTTATTATCTAAAGTTCTTTCTAGTTTCAAAGAAGTTTTATAATTCATTTACTCATGTTAATGCTGGCTCCCCATGCCTCAGGCCTCTGCTCCTACTTGCTTATAGAAATCTGCTCATATTTGGAACTATGCCCAAAGGGCTATCAAACTGTGCATACCCTTTGATCCAGTAGCCTTGCTACTGGGTTTGTATCCCAAAGAGATCTTAAAGGAGGGAAGGGACCTGTATGTGCAAGAATGTTTGTGGCAGCCCTCTTTATAGTGGCCAGAAATTGGAAACTGATTGGATGCCCATCAATTGGAGAATGTCTGAATAAATTATGATATATGAATGTTATGGAATATTATTGTTCTGTAAGAAACAATGAGTTGGATGATTTCAGAAAGGCCTGAAGAGATACGTGAACTGATGCTAAGTGAAGTGAACAGAACCAGGAGATCATTATACATGGCAACAACAAGATTTTATGAAGATCAATTCTGATGAATATGGCTCTCTTCAACAATGAGATGATTCAGGGCAGTTCCAATGGTTTGGTAATGAAGAGAGCGGTCTATACCAAGAGAGAGGACTGTGGGAACTGAATATAGTTCATAACATAGTATTCTCACTCTTTTTGTTGTTGTTTGCTTACATTTTATTTTCTTCATAATTTCTTTTCTGGTTTGACTTGATTTTTCTTGTGCAGAAAGATAATTGTATAAATATGTATGCATATATTAGATTTAACATGTATTTCTATCATGTTTAACATAGACTATTTGCCACCTAGGGGAGGGGAGTGGTAGAAGGGGGAAAAACTGGAACATACGTTTTGCAACCACTAATGTTGCAGAATTATCTATGTATATGTCTTGAAAATTAAAAAGCTTTAATTAAAAAAAGAAACAATAAAACCAAAAAAAATCTGTTCATGATTTTTTCTAATTTTAAAGCATCTTTATATTATGATTTTAATTGGCATATAAGATAATAATACCAGAGGCAGGTTATTATTATTTAGTTTGGATTAGAAAGATAATTTGATAAAAACAATTTTTTTTAATCTTTGTGTAAGGTCCCCTAGGCCTGGAGATACTCTTTCCTAACCTTCTTCCCAGAATACCCTTGTTTCCTCCACAGTTCTGGTGTCACCTCTCTCACAAGGTGCAGGTGGTAGAGAATTGCAGGATGAATTTGGAAAGGTCAGTTGGAGCAAGGTTGTGAAGGCCTTTAAAAACTAAACGGAGGAATTTATATTTAATTAGGCAGGCAGTAAGAAGGTGATTGAGTTGATTGAGTAGGAGAGAAGTAGAGTTGGATCTGTGCTTAGGTAAAATCATTTTTGGCAGCAGTGTGAAGGATAGACTAGGTGAAAGAGGCCATTCTTTGCATCAATTTCTACTAGCATTAATCACTGAATTGGGTATGGTTTCAGTGGAAACTGAGACTTGTTGAAAACCTTAGCTCCCACTGCATCCCCTCCCTGATGTCTTGGTCCTCTTCAAGAAGGAAGGACAATTAACAACAAAGGGTAAAGTAAAGGTGGGAGAGTCTTGAGGCAGGGACATTAGTTAGAAGACCCTTGCAATAATCTAGATGAAAGTAATAAAAGCCTAACATAAGATACTAACTGGTGTGATTACAGAGCAAAGGTCATGTGTAAGAGATCTCACTGAGATAGAAATGGCAAGATCTGGCAGCTGATTGGATATTATAGAATAAGGGAAATTGAAGCACTAAAGCCAATACCAATGTTCTGAAACTGGGATTCTGAAATGATGGTGATATTTATATAAAGAGGAAAGGTTAGTAGGGGAGATGGCTTTTGGGGGAAAAAATAAGTTCAGTTTTGGTCATGTTGCATTTAAAATGTTTCTGGGACATCCAGTTTGAAATGCACAATAGGTGATGTGGAATTGAAACTCAAAGGAGATGGTTGAACTGGGTATACAGATATTAAAGTCATCAATATAAACATAAATAATTAAACTCATGGACAAACCTGATTCAAGTTTTAAAAAATATGATTCTCTATTAGCAAGATACTTTTTCCCCCTGGTATGTTGGGGAAAGAAGTTTATATAGTTCACATTTAAATGAAGTGTAAAGGTTAAAAAAAAAAGTACTTCCTACCTATGTAATTATTCTGTATAACTTCTCAAATTTCCTCCTCTCTAAAATGAGGAAGTTGTACTAGATGAGGTGACCTTTAAGGTGTCTTCCAACTTTAAGTTCTCTGATCCTATATTAACTCATGCATCATAAAGAGTTTTAAGGGAAAATACTGTTGTAGCAATATTTTTTCCTCTAAAATGATCTGTATGTGTCAAAAATACTTATCCCGTGTGGCAATTTCTTGTGTAAAATTTGGTTTAATTTCATTTTTTCCCTCCAGAATATATCTAATTACCCTTTGTCCCAGGGATACCCTCCCAAGCTAGCATGTAGATATAGATATAGACATAGAGATATATAGAAAGATATATTCCATCAATAAATTTCAAGTCTAGAATCACAAAATATGAAAGTTGAAAGGTATCTCAGCAAAATCTGCCCAATCCAAATGCAAAAAAAGAATTCCCAATATTCACCTTGATGAGAAGTTGTCCAATCTTTGCTTCAAGCCTCCAAGGAAGGAAAACCTACTTACTAGTTCTCAAGGCAGCCTATTCCACTTTGAGACAGTTCTAAGTATTAGGGAATCTTCCTCAATATCCAGTTTAAATTGACCTCTCTGAAATTTCTACCTATCACTCTTAGTTCTGCCCTCTGGGATCAAAACAGAAGAAGTCTCATCCCTTGTTAGCATGACAGCCCTTCAGACACTTGAAAACACATGTCATATCCCCTGAGCCTTCTATTCTCTAGACTAAAATCCTAAAACAGTTAATGTCTAGATTGTTTTTGAAAATGTGAACCTAGAGGTTCTCTTTAAGATGTACACAGGCACAGAAGTGAGTGTAAGCGATAATGTTGTAAAAAATTACCCAAGCATATGTTCTTACAATAAAAAGTTATTTTAAAAAATAAAATTTTTTTAATTAAAAAAAAAAGATGTACACAGGTCTCCATATCTTCCTTTGTGTTAATATTTTATGACCTTAATGGTGAGGAAATCCTTACTTATGTCCCTGAAATTTCTATCTTCTCCTCTAACTGAAATCTCTATGTCTCTTCCACTGACAATAAAAATTACCCCACATCCTCTTCTTTAACAATCTTACCAAACTTAAAGCCAATTATTACATTAGCTTTTAGCATTTCTGATCCAAAGATAATTAAGATTATTTTGTCTTCCAGTAAAATGGAAATTTTATGAAATTGTGGATTGTTTAATTTCTTTGCTTTATATTCCTAGTGCCCAGCACAGCTCCTGACCCATAGTAGGTATTTTTAAAATGCTTATTGATTGATTGATTGCCTCATAGTATATAATTTCCTGTCTATTGCACACATTTAACATTCTTTTATGTTTCCTCTTACAATTTCTGCATATTCCATTCAAATTTTAGTGACCAAAAGGCAAAATTTCTAATAAAGGTCTACCTTCCTGATTCAGACCAGTTCCAATGATCTTGTGATGAAGAGAGCCATCTACATCCAGAGAGATTGCTGTGGAACTGAGTGTGTTTCACAACAACAGCATTTTCACTCTTTTTGTTATTGTTTGCTTGCATTTTATTTTCTTTCTTATTTTTTTCCTGTTTGATTTGATTTTTCTGGTGCAGCAAAATAATTGTATAAATATATATGCATATTTTGAATCCAACATCCATTTTTACCATGTTTAACATATATTGGAATACTTGCCATCTAGGAGAGGAGGTGAAGGAAGGGGGGGAGATTGGAACACAAGGTTTTGCAAGGGTTAATGTTGAAAAATTATCCATGCATATGTTTTGAAAATAAAAAGCTTTAATAAAAATAAACAAATAAATAAAAGTTTACCTTATGCAGAATATAAACAGAATAGAACAATTACTATCCAACTGATGAGGCTGATTACAAAGAGCCACCATGGCTCCATCTAGAATAGGTCATGCTAGGCCTATAGCAATTTCTTTTTTTTTTTTTTTCCTGAGGCTGGGGTTAAGTGACTTGCCCAGGGTCACACAGCTAGGAAGTAAGCAATTCCTTTTTTCAAAAATTTTACTAAACTAATAAATAAGGGCAATTCTACAGATGTCATTATTACTATTCAGTTATTTTCAGTCATTCCCAACTCTTTGTGACCCTATTTAGGGTTTTCTTGGCAAAGATACTGTAGTGGTTTGCCAGATCTTTCTCCAGTTCATTTTACAAATGAGGAAACTGAGGCAAATGGAGTTAAGTAACCTGCCCAGGATCACTCAGATAGTAAGTGTCCAGGTCTTCCTGACATCATAGCCAGTGCTTTATCCACTGTACCCTTGATCTGGCCTATTTCAAAACTAGTTTACTTCATTTTAGCAAAGAATTTGACAAAGTATCTCAGACCATTTGCATAGGAAAATGAAAGATGTAGATTCATAGGATCACGAAATCATGACGGAGTTGGAAGAGAATTTTGAGATCAAGAGCAACCTCTCTTTTTATAAATGAGGGAACTGAGGCACAGGGAAGTTGAGTGACTTGTCCAGAATAAGAAAATTGGGAAGTGGTCTGAAGCCAGTTAACAGTATAACTGAGGGGATTTGAAACTGGTCAAGTGACCAGATCCAAAGATAATTATTAATGATTCTATGTATGACATTTTGGAAGAAAGTTTCTAATGGAGTTGAATGTAAGAACCTTTAAGGACACAAAACAGTTTGGTTTTATCTTTGTAGCATAGTCACATAACAAAGTTCTTAGCACATATCTATGTTGAATAAATGCTTGCCATATTGAATTTCATTCATAAGGGATCTATGTTAGACCTTATTCTGTTTAACAATTTTGTCAATGATTTAGATGAAGGTATAGATTGCATGACTATCAAATTTGCAAAAGTTAGATGTGCAACTGATATGTTGCACGATAAAATTAGGATCCAAAAAAGACCCTGACAGGCTAAAATCTCAGGCTGAAGTTAATAAGATGAAATTTATGAACTTTTCCACAAACATTCCAAAATACAGCTTCTTAAGTTCATGAAAGGGTAAGCGTGACTAGACGGTCTGCAAATTATCTCTATGCATTTTCAAAAGGAATTAGGAATGTAACTACATTCAAGAAAACCAATGCAATCAAAAACTGCTTTGAGAGACCTAGTGTCCAGAGCTTGGAAATTAGCAATTGTTCCATGAATAGTCAAGTTAAACAGCAGATAACTGGAGCATTATTCCCAATTCTGGGCACAGGATTTTAAGGAGGACATATATGAGTTAGAGTGTCCTTTTCAGGACAGTAAGGATGGTAAAGAACATCATGACATGTGGAGATCAGTTGAAGAAATTGGAGTTACATAATCTAATGAAGAAAAGACAAGGATTTGGAGAGCAATCTTTAATTATCTGAAAGACTGTTTATGGAAGGAGGATTAGACATGTTCTGCATGTCCTCAAAAGGCAGAACTAGGAATAATATGTAAAAGAAAAGAGACATAAGTTTTGCTTAATGTCCAGCACAGTTTCTTAATAGAGCTGCCCCAAAGTGAAATGGGGCATCTTAGAAGATGACATAGGTTCCCCTTTTTTTCAAAGAAAAACTACTTATCAGGTATGTTAGAGTATAATTCTTTAGGGGTCATGGGTTGTACTAGATGGCTGCTAAGGTCATTTCAATGAACAAATTTTGTAATTAATGTGATAATTTTCTAGTTGCCCCTTTATTTCAATACTTCATCTATGCCAGCCCTCACCTTAGAACGGGGTTCTCAAACTTCAGCCTGCGGGCCACATGCAGCCATCTGAGGACGTTTATGCAGCCCACAGGGTTATGGCAAATGGTCTGAGGGGCGAAGACAGAGTGTGAGCTTTTGTTTTTACCATAGTCCAGCCCTCCAGCAGTCTGAGGGGCAGTGAACTGGCCCCCTATTTAAAAAGCTTGAGGACCACTGCCTTAGAACGTCTGTCTTCTCCTAGTCCACCAAGTTTCAGTCTACACTCATCCATGAAGTCCTTTCCATGTGACTTTTGTTTATATTTATTCACCATACATTCTGAACTTGAGACTTCCAAAAGCTCACTCCCTAGTGCATGAAAATATTTGTACAATGCCCATACTGAATATAAATATATTATAATTGTTATGTGATATCTTCTTAAAATTCCATGTATATGCAATTTCCTGTGTGTCTATATTTCTTTTGTTCTGCTTATGTAAGTCCTTGTTGTCAGGGGTCTTGAGTCTGCTTATTTTCCCCCCACATCACCGTGGGATCTATAAATATTTTGGATAACAAAAAAAGTAAAGCCATGTGGGAGTTGTTTGAATTCTTCCGAGAGTAACTTGCATGGGCTCACATAGGATCAAAGAACAGGTTAAGTAGACTGTGCTTGCTTCTGGGAGTCAAGTTTATATATGCTGTGACTCACTTCAATCTTTCTGGGTTGGTCTCAAGTTTCTTCTGCTTTAGCACAGATGGGGAGTACTGACCTATGCTGAAAAGCTGTGTAGACTAATGTACTGACACAATTGCTGGACATATCAAAATGCCAAGTGCAATCCCTGAAAGTTATCTAAGAAACTTCCAATCACCAAATAAATGTTTGGCTTTAACAAGCATTCCATGTTTCTTTTGTATTCCTGAGGAAGACTTAAGTTGAATTGTCAAGATTTAATAGAAAGAGCCCAATAAGACCCATCTCTAATCTCAGCTCTGCTACTCGCTCTCTAGGTGATTTTAATCAAGTCATATATTTAATCTGGGCTTGTTTTGTCTTGTGGAGAATATAAGGACTCCTTTTGAGCGGTTCTCAAATTCCCTTATAATATTATGTTTGCTGTGAGGAAAATGGTACACTAAAGAAGAGTCAGAAGATTACACATGTAGAATCAATTACAAATGAAGGTTCTTTGCAATTTGAAAGGATGCCCTCCCATGCAATTGCAAATTCTATGTAATTTGTAGCACATCTACCTGAGGGCTGCATGGTATATCTTTTGAGGACTCCTGGACTCGATGAATTGTAAAGTCTCTTTTAACTTTAAATTTTATATCCGTATGTATCTCACAAACTCTCATATCCCTAAGTGAGTCAATCATTCTTCCCCCAGTTGGAAAAATGGAGAGGAGGAGATCTGATCCTTTTCTTTGGTATTGTAAATGCCTATCTTTAGTTCTTTTTCTACTCTCCAGGAATATCACTCTCACATCTCTATCTTGCTTCACTTTTGTAAATGGAAACAGGCTATTATATCTCCCTCCTAATGTCTAGAAGCCAAAGAGGTCATCACACAAAGGCTGGATGGCCAATAGTCAGATATTTTATAGATCTCTTGTTCTGTAGAGGGGGACTCTTGTTCAAGTACAGGTTGGACTAGGTGACTTCAGAGGTCCCTTCCCAGCTTTGAGATTCTGTGTGATTCTTTTGCCTTCTTGGAGCCATAGAAGACTCAAAGACAAGGTAAATGCCCTCATCTGTAGGAGAGTTGAGTAAGTTTGATGGAATCAGGCCAAGTTTAGAGCAATTGTCAGCCCTAGGACAGATCCACCCACCTCAACTCAAGTTGGCTGTGAGCTATAGCTGTTTCTGGCATTATCAGAATGGGACAATTCTAAGCACCCCATAAAATTAAATGTGTATAGTCAGCAGCCCTACTGAGGAACAAAAGCTTTCTCTTTTGCTCTGTAAGTGAACAAGAAACAAAAGGTGGCTAAGCATCTTTTAAGTTACAGAGAGGTTGGGGTCAAAAGCTCTAGGTATTCTATGTTAAATCATCCTTATTTTTCCTTACATGGCCCTAAAATAACAAAGAAGGCCAAAATAAAATCTTTTCACACTGATATAACCTGGAAAATCAATGTAGATCACTTTTAGCCTTGTTATCTTTTGGGTTAAAAAAGACAAAGCAGAATTTTCAGTCTCTGTGTCTATACGAGATCGTGTTTGTTCATGCACACCCACACAGACTTTGTTACCAGCAGGAGGGCTGTGAGGTAGCCTGTACAAAACCTCAGAAGACAGATTGCAAAATGCTAGAAAGTGGTTGTTTGTCCTGCTCCTCTTCTCTCTCGTTTCCTTGGGCGATTTGATTTTGTCTGGTCTGTGACACTAACTTCCTCACTCACATTGAGATTTTGATGAGCTGTTGTCTCGATGCCTCCTTAGGGGTGAGGGACAAGAAACTCTGCTCCGCTCTGAGCTTGGGCTTGTGATGCGCCATGGAAGCCCAGTGGTCCCCCCCTTGCTCTGCTTTTTGTCAGATGGCAAGGATTCTGTTCCTCTCCTGTCAAGCAGACAATACTTTCCCCCAAACCCCAAAGATCAGCAATAATTGATTTGGCTTCTGTCCCTTACCCTTCTGGCGCAAAAGCAGTTGCACAGTTCAGCAGCTCTTTCCAAATCTAGTTCTGTTCTTTCTTAAGGCAAGACAGAGAGAGAGAGACAGAGAGGCAGAGAAAGGGAGAGAGAGAAGGAGAAAAAGAGGGAGACAGAGAGTCCTGCCATTTGATTAAAAATGGAGATAGGTTGGACCTGAAGTGGAAAGGTGCCTGCTATTTATTTCTGTCAAGTTCTGCTTGGAAGGTTTGAAGATTCCTCCTACCAGACATTTCACTAGTAAACAAAAAAGTTACCCATATTGTCATGCTTGCCCTGACCTGCAAGCTAGTGAACAATAAATCTTAATTACAGTTAAATGCCAAAATCTGCAAAGAATGAGGCAGCACTAGTCAACTGTGAATTGGTCCTGAATCCTGCTTTGGCTGGCTTCGGCTGGAGATGCAGCTGCAGGAATACATAAATTAGTTTTTTATTTGTTTGGGCCAGAACAATCAGTCGGGGCTCGTTCTTAAGAGCATTTCCAGTATTGGCGGACTTACTGGCATTCATCCTATTACCATGTCAGATGCAGGTGGCATCTAGGAAGTTTTATTTTAAAGGACTTTTTAGCATTGTGCTTAGGTTAATAAGAAAGCACTATTTTTAAATATCTCGGCAGTTTTCCAACGTGTAGCTTAGTCTCATGACATCTGCTCAGTCGAAACTTGTTACCTTTGGGTTTATTCAAGAAACCCTCTGAATAACCTTTTTGTTAGCAGTTTTCTTTTTAAGCTGGGCATCATAGTGGCACTGGAGGGCAGAGGAAGGCTCTGGTGGGAGGGATTTTCTCTGTGGCTGCTGCATGGTTCTTGAGTATTAAAGCATTTGCTTGTCATAATATTAAATCAAACTTCCTTGTGGTCCCCCTGCTCCTGCTTTCCTGACATATTAGCATCTATATATGCAAGTTATGAGAACACTGATTGCAACATAACTCTATTCAATGACTTGGAGAGAATCTATCAATTTGAGGGCACACATGGAAAGCCGAGAGGACAATTAGAGGAGAAAACTTAGTATGAGGCTCCCAATACTCCATCCCAGAAATCAATCTACACGTTAAAAAAATAAAACAAAAAAACAAAACAGAATTTGAGATTCAGGTGCCTTTGATAATCACAGAGTAGTAGTGCAAAGAGTACTGAACCTGGAGTAGAAAAGATTTGGATTGGAATTCTGAATCTACCATTTACTAGCCTGTTTGATCTAGGAAAAGTCCTGTCACTTCTCTGAACCTCAGATTGTTGACTGATAAAATAGAGGAGTTGGACAATGTGGCCTTTGAGTCTCCTCCCAACTCTGAAGTGGCCAAGAGGATATATAGCATTGGACTTGGAATTCCTCTCCTGTTTGATGCACTTAATAACTGTATGACCTTGGTCAAGTCAACCTCTGGAAGCCTCAGTTTTTTAATCCACAAAAAGGAATAATAATCTTACCTCTAGAAGTATTGTAAAAATCAAATATATACATATACACACATATATATTCATTTATTTGTATACACACATGTATATGTGGGTGTTATGAATGCATACACATGTGTGTTTGTATGTGGTAGGTATGTAGGTAGGTATATATGTACCTACCTATACCCACATATATATACATCCATGTATGTATCTATGAATACATATCCTTAGATACCTTAAAATGCTATAAAATATTAATTATAATTAGGTCCATCATACTCTTTTCTCTAAACTACCTCCTAACTTTAACATACTGTGACTACATGTTGTTGTTCACTAAGATATTCCATTTTTAAATAGAAAGGAACTACCCTTGTACTGTAATTAAAATCTTCACCAGCACAGGAGATGGGGCAAAATAGGTATTTTCCTAATTCTATCATGAGTGAGTGAGTATCAAGAGAGAGCCCAGAGAAGAAAGAAGCGTGGGGAGAAAGTTACTCTCCATTGTGGAAATAAAAATAAGGACATTTTTGAATCATATTTAGAGGAGTGTCCATTTTATTCAAAACCAGATAACTGATTGAAGCCTCTTACTCTAACAGGTCTGGGGTCTGTGACTTTCTTTTACCCCAGTTCTTGAAAGCAAAGACAGTACTCAATTCCTGCATCTAAAACTACCTCCGTTTAATTTCTATTCTCTCCTCTCCAGCTCAGCACAGGACCTGCCTTTGCCATTTCTGGGCTGAGGCTCCCAGCTGTGTCAGACTCCCATCCTGTCACCAGTGACCATGCTTCCTGTTTGTGTTTCTGCTTCCTGCTGGTCAATCCAAACCCACTCTTCTGTCTTCACTTAGCTTCAAGGCCTGGCTCTGTTCCCAGTTATATTCCGGTGATAGCAAGTCTGCCTCAGCTACCATCTAAGCAATTCATTTTTTTAAAAATGGATCCACCCTTGAATTTCGGTCTCTGCTTGTTAAGTGGACCCCACAGCCAGCCACAGCAAGTGTTTACCTAACACAAATGCATTGGATCTCGACCAGGTGCTCCTGCCCTGGATTTCTATAGAGCAGTTTTTTTCTGCAGAGCTCAAAATCCCTTTACATCTATAAGCTCATCTACCCTCACGTCCCAGCAAGTGTCATTTTTCCTACTGGGAAGCAGACACAAAGAATGTCTGAAGGGAATGAAGTGGAAGTATTTATATGGCAGTTTGCTAAGCACTTTTACAACTATCTCTTATCTTGACAACCACCCAGAGGAGGTAGGTGCCATTATTATCCCCATTTTACACATGAGGAAATGGAGATAAAGAGAGGAGAAGTGTCTTACCCAGATTTACACAGCTATTAAGTGTCTGAAGCCACATTTGAACTCAGGTCTTCCTTATAAGGAACTTCCTAATCACTGTTCTGACAACTGACTCAGTATTAAAAAGAGCTAGATACAGCTTAAAATCCTAATTCTGCCATTTAATATCAACAATTCTTGCTTCTAGGTTTGGGAGAGAAGATGGAGAAGACCAAGCCCACTTCAAATTTCTGAAAGAAAAGAATCCATCTCGTCCCTATTCCCAGATTGCTACTCTAGAGACATCAGGGAGTTATACTGTAGGTGAGATCCTCCCTCTGTATAAGATACCCTCTTGATTAAGTGAAATCACATCATCTTCTTCAATAGAACAGCTCCTTCACTCTGCTATATATTTTCCTATGTGTGCCTTTTCTGATTAGTGTTTGGCTATGTTTTGGGGGAAATCTTTTTTCCTGCTGTTTGCTGTGTGTGTTCACTATGGAATTGGTATTTGGTGGAGAAGAAGTCAGGCCTTTGATATAGAACTTGGACTTCTCCTTCCCCTCAAAAATGTCAATGTGATAAAGTTTAAGTCCAATCTTGTCCCATAATATTTTTAAGACTAATATTTTGAAAGAAGCAGATAGATAGTCCAGTACCCCTTCTCTGTGAGAAGAGAAGAATGGTGCAAACTCCTGCTTCACCTTCTGGACAAGAATGAAAGTTTCCCTTGGAGAAAGGTGAGAGGACAAGGGATTAGAGATGTCTAATCTGCCTCCCTTAGGACCACACATAAGAGCAAGCCCTGGCAACATGTGGCCCTCTCTATCCATGTGAGTTCCACTACTACAACTTGCTACACACACAAAGGCTCCATAAATGTAAGTGGACCACCACAAAAATCAAATGGATGTAACATATATGTATATGCATATATATGCAATGTATACATATATTATGCATGTATATATATGTGTGTATATATATTTATTTATATGATAAATATGACTACTGATGGAATTACAAAATGATCCAACCATTCTGGAGAGCAATTTGGAATTAGCCCAAAGGACAAATCAAACTGTGTATATTCTTTGACATAGCAATACTATTTCTAGACATATCCCAAAGGGATCATAAAAAAGAAAAAAGGATCTACATATGTAAAAGCATTTATAGCAGATCATTTTGTGATGGCAAAAAATTTGAAATTAAGTGAATACCTATCAGTTGAGGAATGGCTAAGCAACTTATGGTTTGTGAATGTAATGAAATACACTGTGCTATAAGATATCAGAAAAATTTGGAAAAGTGTTATATAAGCTGATACAAAGTGAAGTGGGCAGAACCAGAACACTGTACATTATAATAACAACATTGTGAGGTGATCAACTATGAATAATTTATCTCTCCTCAGCAATACAATGATCCAAAATAATTCCAAAGGACTCATGATGAAAAAATGTTAACCAGTTCCAGAAAAAGAACTGATGGACTCTAAATGCAGATTGAAGTATATTATTTTTCAACTTTTTTGTTTGAGGTTTTTTTTTTTCTCTTTTTGGTTGCTTCTTTTCTTACAACATGACTAATATGGAAATCTGTTTTAAATGATTGTATATATGTAACCTATATAGAATTACTTACTGTTATAGGGAAGGGGAAAGAGAAAATTTAGAATTCAAAACTTTTAAAAATAAATGTTAAAACTGTCTTTACATGTCATTGGGAAAAATTATATTTTTTTAAAATTATTTTTAAAAAGAACAAACATGGCTCCAAAGAAGAGATATGAATAGACATTTTCACTCTACTCCTTTGTAGAGATAAAAGACCCAAGAGTGTGAAACAATGCATATATTCTTAGACTTCTTCCATGTGTTGATTGATTTTACTGGGGTTTTTTGCCTCTTCTTTCTTTTTATATTTTTTATTAAAAGAGATTTTCAGAAATATTATTTGTTATATAAAACTTTCTCTTACGGAGAAGGTGGAGAAGGGATACTAAGAGAAATTCTGGCAAAATAAAAAAACAACATGAACAAAAGATGTATTTTTTAAATATTAATTATTACTACCAACACAGATTGGAGCCCAAATCACCCAAATCTCAAACCAGTGTTCTTTCCATGCCACTATACTGACAGTCACTTTACTTAAATTCCACTCAAATGTATCCATTACACTTCATAATCTTCTTATGAAATGGAACAGAAGGATCTACACCGAGGTCAATTGTACTACCTTTTCCTCTTGCTTAAAAGTGAAATGAGTAACAAGCATAACCCCTTTTTAAAGATGAAAAACTGAGGGCCAAAGAGATTAACTAGTTCAAGGTCACCTGGTAAAAGTGTTAAAAACTTAAAGTCTCTGATTAGCAGACTATCATTTGCCTGTTTTTCCTCACATTGACTACACTGTAGAGCTAAAAGCTTCTTAAGCTTTTTTTTTTTTTTTTTTAATGTCATAGCCCCTTTGACAGACTGGTGAAGTCTATGGATTCCTTCTCAGAATTCTGTTGTTAAATTCATATTGTGTTAAAACCTCACCATCTAGAGTTTGATTAGGTGTAAACGCTTGATTGAATCAAATAATTATAATTGAATGAGAAAGGTCTGTAACGAATTAAAGTTGTGTGGGATGATGGGTCAAACATTAAACACTTTAGATAGAAGGGAGAAGTTATATCAGATTCAGGGAAGAAGAACACTGACCATCTATCTGGACAGGTTAGAGCAAGCATAAAATCAAGAGAAGACTGAGCCATTGACAAAGAAAGAGAAATACTGAGGACAGTCATTAGTTTTGTGTGCATCATGGAGAGGAAGACCTAGGTTGATGGAATTCCCAGAAAAAGGTCAGCTCTTTCCCCAACTTTCTCCGCTGGTTCCTATCTATTCACAGACACTAAAATATAATCCACTGATTCTTTGTCCAAATGTCTCCAGTAAATTGATTTTTGCCCCAAACACAAATAAGTCAGGCGTTTGTCTAGTTACTATCTATCTATACACACACACACACACACACACATGTGTATGTAATTATGTATGTGGGTATATAAGGTTAAGCAGTTAATACAGCTTCTAGGTAGGTATTAGAAATTTTTCCTTAATGGAGGCTCAAAATGATGTTGTTGACCTCAGAACAGTTTATCTAAAATACATTTCCAAAAGCTAAAGAAAAAGAAACATTAAGTATACAATATATAAGAGTAAAAAGAACACCAATTATATTGAAAATTAGCTATCAAAACATTAAAAAAAAACACACAAAAAAAACAACCTTTACATACTCAAGGTTAATAAGCCCTGCCATAGAGGAATAGATGTTTAGGGGGGGAATTGCTTACAATATTTCTTAGTCATTCTTGGCAAAGGATAAGTACTTACTAAATGCCTTTTTCATTCATTCATGCTTGCAAAATTTTATGAGAAATATCATTTCTAAATGCTACTAAAGTCTTTCCAAAGCATCACTAGCATATTACACTCCTTCTAATGTCTCCAAATATTAGTCATGCTTCTTTATTGAATGAAAGATAGAATCATTGAACCAAAAAGGACTTGATTTATGTACTCTTGTCCTCCACACAAGAGGGCCTGGAGTCAGGAAAACTTGAGTTCAAATCCAATCTCAAAAACTTATTAGCTGTATGACCCTGAACAAGTCACTTAATCTGTTTTCCTCAGTTTCCTTGTGAGGATCAAATGAGATTCTCATTGTAAAGTTAGCACTGTGCCTGATACATAGTAAGTGCTATATAAGTATTTATTCCCTTCCCTTCCCATCCCGCCTTCCAAACAACTCATGTCCCCACAGCTAACCTTCTATCCCTTATCTAAGATCTAACCCAGTTTTATAAAGTAAGAAGCTATGCTATTTTTTAAAACTTCAAGAAAATCAGCAAGTATTTGTTAAGTGCCTTCTACCTGCTGTCACAGTATTAAAAGCTAGAATCAAATACAGAAAGTGAGATACTCCCTGCCCTTAAGAAGCTTATGTTCTACTTAACTTTTCTTGTTGATACTCCAACTTTAACAACAATTAGGGAAAAAAGGAACCTCTGCCTTCTGGTTAAGGAACTGAAATCTGAGCCTGAGATGGAACATAATAATTTGTCCAAGGTCACATAACTAGCTAGTGGCAAAGTCAAAACTAGAATTCCCCAACCCAAGGTCACACAGCTAGTAAAAATCTGGGGCCAAATTTGAACTTGGGTATACCTACCTGATTCCAGTCACATCATTCTATCTATTGTGTCTTCTTAGTTTGCCTCTAATCCCTTTGATTACCTCACTTTTCTACTTATATGTCCAGATTTTAGCACAATTCTTTACCTATTGTAAGTACTTTTAAAAATGCTCATTTATTCAAATAAATAGATAAAAAGACTAACTAAATGAGTGAATGAATAAATAAATAAATAAATATGTGAATGTCCTGTTTAGTTAGAATATAGAGTAAATTAGAGAATGATCCCATATCTCTTCCAATTCCAAGATTAGGGGAATCCATAATCTGAAGAAGCACTAAGTGAAGTAGTATAAATGACAGAGCCATAATCACCTGTAATTTTCTCCCTGCTTTGTCACAGGGATGAAAAGAAAGGTCTTTTCCTATACCTGCCCCTGCTCCACTCCTTATCTGGAACCATGCTATCACTTCCTTAATTCTGATGACCAATGCAAAATCAAGCATAGCAAGTTCACCCATGCTTGGCAGTATTGTTTCCAAGAAGGATGCTTAGTACAATTGAAAGCTTGTTTGAAATTCCCATTCTTCATCATTCCCATAGACAGTATGACTAGTTGAAGAAGGAGAGAAGACTTAAAATTAGCCCTTGATCACCCCCCCAAGTCTTTAAGAAGACTAAGAGAATTCTGGGCTCCCCGAGGGGTTCAGATCACTGTGGGAAGGTCCAAGGTGGTCCTTCAAGGTCGTGGACCAAACCTGACCCCTAGCATGGCTTGGAGACAAACTTGTCAAGGTTTGTTATTGTATCTTGGCCTGGAATTTACCGTTGGAAATGCTGCCTTTTGTCACTGGTACAAGGAGAAAGGCTTTGCATTTGATGACATTTTCAAAACACTGTGAAAAAACTTTGACGTTTTTATGAGAAAATCTATAAAGCCCAAACAAATGGTTTCATGCTGCTCTGCCCCATTCTTCATAGGTCCATCTGTAATCCATCATCCCGCCCACTTCTCACCCTCCCACTTCTCTTGAACCCATCAGCAACATCATCTTGTCCATGAACAAAAGAGCTACTCACAGGAGCCTTTTCAACATCCCTTGGTGCCCTTTGCCTTTTAACCTTTACCCCTTAAATCAAGTAATCATTCCATTTTCACTGGCTTCTGAAAGGCTCAGAAACATTATCACCTCCTTCTGAAAATTCCTCACTTTATCCTCTGCTCAACTAGTGAAAGGTTTGATCTTCCTCCCCCTTAGCAACATGTATCTCTTGTGTCTTCATCAAGCTTCCAATTTGGCCTGGATAGGTAATTCAGAGCATGTGAGCAGACTTTATTGTTCAGGGAAATTAATTCAAGCCACCTTTCTAGTCTAATATGTCATGTTTGATAAAAATCTCTTCTCTTCCCAAATCTCAATATAAATCAAATAAGTAGTACTGCAGCACTAACTAGATGTGTCTTTGAAGCAATTTAACCTATCTGAACCTTGTTTTTCTCATTTGAAAAAATGAAAGGATTCACAGATTTAGAGCCGGAAGTTTCCTTTGAAGCCATATTGTCCAATTCCCTTATTTCAGCCTCATAATTCCCCCTATTAAGCCTAGAGAAATAAAACAACTTACCTAAAATAACACAGTAGATCAGAAATTAATCTTCCAACTTTATATCCAAGGAACTTTACATTATGCCAAAGTTCCAGCTATGAAAATCAATCATTCTATAATTAATCCTTTTAATGTTAAAAACCCTGCTTTAGTTAACTCTGGTCAAAATCACTTTTCAAGCTCCATGACATCCCACCTGTTACTTCTATGCTAGTAACACAAATTTTGATTGACTTTCTTCTTTACCTTCTCATTCTCCTACTGACACAGTTGCTTTCCTACTGATTTTTTTTATCCATTTCATTGTTTCCTGTTCATTAACAGCAGGAGTAGTTGTGCTCCTTGGATGTGGATTACAGTACTGGACTCTGAACCATTAATTTCATCTTTTAGACTAAAATCTATTGCTTTCTCACATTTTCTACCATCACCACAGGCTAATTATCTCTCATCATTGTTAACAATCCTTGGTTACTAAATCTTCCCCTTTCATAGTCTGTCATTCTTCCATTTTCTTTTGGATAGTAAAATTTAAAGACCTTAGAGATCATCTAGTCCACCCCCCCCTCAGTTTATAGATGAAGGCACTGAAGCTCAGAGCAGATAAATGACTTACCCAAGTTCACATAGGAAGTCATTGAGAGAATTAAGATTTGAACTGATCCTCATTTCCAACATAGTTTCCACTGCAGTGCATTCCTCCTTTGACCTCTGTCTTTCAGTTTTCATGTATGGCTTCATTATACAAATAGTTTCTCCATCCCTCATCTGTTTAGTTTACTTTTCTTTCCTCTGCCTGGCTTTCCTCCTATTTTACTTCTTAATTCTCCTTTTAAGACCCTGCCAATATCCTTTCTATAAACTGATGGACCAGCAACAGCCTTTTCAAGACACTTTCAAAAGAATGGCAGATCAATCTAATGCTACCTATTCTCCTTCGAGAGTACATTTCCTGATCTGTTTGAAAGTTATCTTTCATATAGGGTATTGATCAGAAATAGTGGTATGGTATCTATTCATTCTTTGATCTGTACCTATCCTTAACCCTTTCCCCCAACACACACACATACAGAGAGAGAGAGAGAGAGAGAGAGAGAGAGAGAGAGAGAGAGAGAGAGAGAGAGAGAGAGAGTCACATGCCTCAAGAGACAAGCTGCTTAATTGCAGAACCATTCCCTATGTTCCAGAACCACCATAAGCTGTAAAATCTTGGAGGCTCATCTGTGTTTTTTCTCATCCTGCACATGTTTTGAAGTACTCCCCTGGGGCAGATAGAGACTGCAAAATGTAAAAAAGCAACAGCAGGCAGAGTTTCTGGCAGCACAAATGTGTGTGACTAGGCCAACCCAACTGACACTAGATGAAATAGTCAACAAACTTATATTAAAGGTGAAGTGAAAAATCTGTTAGGGAAAAAAGTGTTCATTTTTTAAAAAGGAAGAAATGAGACCCAGAGTCTTATGGAAACAGATTCACAGATTTCCTCCAAGGACTGGCACTAGACTCAACAAAACTGTTTGCAGCATCCACAAATAGTCAATAGTCAATAAACATTTATTAATCATCCCCTAAGTGCCAGGTACTCTACTAAGATCTGAAGATACAAAAAGAGGCAAAAGCCAGTCCCTACCCTCAAGGAAAATGCAGTCTAATGAGGGAGATAACAAGCAACCAAAAAGCTTTATAAAGGTAAAATAGGGAGGAGGTTGAGTAAAGATGGTGGAGCAGAAGCAACAACCCAACTTTCCCATTATTTCTCTACCATCTTTAAAATCATGTCTTAAATCTAATTCTGGAGCAGCAGAATAGAAAGTTAGGTTGAAACATTTTTCCAGCCTAAAACAATTTAGGTCTGTGGGAATGATCTGTGACATAGGGGAAATACCATCCTGGAGAGCAGCAGCTGCAACACCAGCTGTGGGCCTTGGAGGTTACTGCAATAGCAGCAGCAGCAGCAGCATTAGGAGTTCTGGGCCCAGGGATGGAAAAGAGATTGGACAACTGGTCAGAAAAAGATTATACGGGACCTTGAGCTGACACTGGGCAGAGTCCCTGTTACATCCTTCACACACAGTTCTGAGTGGCAGTTCCAGGCTGGGCTGGAGAGGAACACTTAGGGTTGGAAGCAGGGACCTCCTGGTCACAGTTCAGGGTCACTCACAAGGTAGCACCATAAAAGCATGAGGTCTTTTGTCAATGCCTTAAAAAACACCTGCCCTCAGACCATTCCAGACCGACCTTCAAACTACCACATAAGGAGAGTCCTCCCCTATCTCAGTAACCGATATTAAAAGCTTTCACTTTCAGGAGATATTCCAATAGATTTCAAGCTTCTCGAGGGCAAAGAATGTCTTGTCTTTGACTTTGTACTCACAATGCCCCACCTAGAAGCTTACATTTAGAAGTGTTTAAAAAATGTTGCTGGGAAACAACTGTTTGGACATGTATATATATATATATATATATTGTATTTAATTTAGACTTTAACATTTTTAACATGTATTGGTCAACCTTCCATCTGGGGTGGGGGAAGGAGGAGAAAAATTAGAAGGAAGGGTTTGGCAATTGTCAATATTGTAAAATTACCCATGCATATATCTGGTAAATAAAAACTATTAATAAAAAATGTTTGCTGGGGAAGATGGTGCAGTAGATTGAAAAATTTCAAGCTCTTCCATTTCCCCCACAAATAGAACAAATTTTTATCTCAGGGAGAATATAGACTGGTGAAAAATCTAGAAGACTTGGGGCAGAACAGGAATCCTCCTAATACAACCTGAGAAGATCAGAAAAAAGACCCCTGGGCTGGGAATTAATTTGTCTGAAGTGCAAAAGTCTCTGGTGGGAACTGCTGAGGTTAGCTGCATGTAACTGGAACCTCCACAGGAAACACCTCCAGGACTGTTTGTTGAGTCTGAGTTTGAGTCCAGGAAGATGAAGTGAACTTTGGCTGATTGGGAAAGCCAGGTTCATCTCGGCTTGCAGACATTGCTCTAGGAGAGAAGTAACCAGCACCCAGTGAATGCAGAAGCAGAGGGGCAGGGCCTGCTGGCTGTGAGCACTTGCAGAGGGTGGACTTCTTGGTTTGGGGTTCCTGGTCAAAGTGGAAAGCTGAAGGGAAGCTTGAGGCACCATCCCTTCCCACCCCATGATTAGAGGTGCTTACACTAACAATACCTCTTATTAAAAAAAAAAAAAAAAAAAAAAAACTAACTGGCAAAGAAGAACCCACCATTGGAACAAGGAAGACCTGGGATTCATTTTCTGAGGAGGACACTTTAGTTAAAAAAAAAAAAAAAAAAAAAAAAAAACTTCTACCCCAAAGAGTAATGTTAAATGGCTCCCTGCCCAGAAAGAATTTATAGAACTCAAAAAAAATTTTTTAAATCAAATGAGAGACATTGAGGAAAAACTAAACTAAACTACACTTAACTAAACTAAAAACCATCCAAAAAAACCCAAGAAGATTATGGGGAAAAGTTAACCAACTAGAAAAGGACATACAGAGTCTCAAAGATGAAAATAATTTTCTTGAAAGCTAGAATTGGTCAAGGAGAAGCCAGTGAAGCTATGAGAGACCAAGAAATAACAAAATCGATTTATAAAGAATGAGAAAATAGAATAGAAGGTGAAACAAGAAAAATGACATCTGGAAAACATATTAAGAGAAAATAGAAGGTGGTATAGTGGATAGAGCACCAGCCCTGGAGTTAGATGGACCTGAGTTCAAATCTGGCCTCAGACACTTAATACTTCCTAGCTGTGTGACCCTGCGCAAGTCACTTAACCCCAATTAGAGAGAGAGAGAGAGAGAGAGAGAGAGAGAGAGAGAGAGAGAGAGAGAGAGAGAGAGAAAGAGAGAGAGAGAGAGAGAGAGAGCGAGAGAGAGAGAGAGAGAACATAAGAATAATTGGATTGCCAGAAATTTGTGGCCAAAAAAAGAGAACCTTGACATAGTAGTGCAAGAAACAATCCAAGAAAATTGTCCTGGAGTGTTACAACATGAAGGGAAAAGAGAAACAGAAAAAAAAAATTCACTAATCACCACCTCGAAGAGATCCTTTATGGAAAACATGTAGGAATATTATTGCCAAATTTCAAAACCAGAGAAAATTTTATAAGAAATAAGAAGAAAATAATTCAAATACACTGGAGCTACAATTAAAATTGTACAAGTCTTTTAAAGTGAAATAAGGGGCACAGCAGAGAAAAATTTACAAGGAAGTAAAGAAAAATGGATATTCATGTATATAATTTCTTCCCCTGACATATATACTTTCTTGTTCTTGTAATTTGTTTTTAAATGTTTTGAATCTTACCTGATGTTCTGCTGGGCACATGGCAATATTCTCTTTTGTTTTGCCTTATTTTGTTTTGTATTCTTTTTTTTTTGTTTGTTTTTCTTTTTTTCTTACTCTGTTTTGTCAAATACAATAATTAATTTTTTTAAAATGAACATTTGTTGACTACATCTCACCCTATCAAATAATGGTTGACATGAAGCTATTTAAGTTGAGCAATGTATTAGAAATCAAATAACAATTTATCTTCTGTACACGCACACACACATTCACTCACTCTCTCACTCTCTCTTTTTTTTTACCCCTAAGAATCTTTGACTTTGAAGATATGGGTACTACCCTCCAGTAATGCAGATTTTTTTATTCTATAAAATTGTTATACACATCCCTACAAAAATCATTCTCAAGGGATCCTTCAGTCATGCTCTAGGTCCCTTGAAGTTTCATGGGTACCAATACATGCATGGGCTGTCAATCTGTTTTCCTCAGTATTGCAATACATAATTAGCTGACCACCTTTTTTTCTTTTCTTTTCTTTTCTTTTTTTTTCATTTCTTATAGCTCTTTGTTGACATATTTTGGTCTGTTTCTTATGCATAGTTCATTATTGCTACAGTTGATTTATACCCATCATGCATTTTTTTCATTGCCTTTTTGGTAACCTAAAATTCTGATTCTTCAGAGATATTCTATGATTCAATTCATATGCATAAAGAGCACTAGAATATTGGGGTAAAGAAGATAGGTCATTAATATAATGCCACATGATTTTCCAAATCTTTTTTATTTTTTTTTTCATTCTTGGCTTAGTTTATTATATATATAAAACTCCTCTATTTCATTGAATAACTATTTTTCCCCTGAATGATCATATTCCATTTTGCTGGATAGGTGATTCTTGGTTTTAATCCTAGATTTTTTTTGGGGGGGGTTGCCTTTCAGAAAGTCATAATCCAAATCCTTCAAGTCTTTAATATAAAGCTACCAAATCCTGTGTGATCCTGACTGTGACTACATATTTCAATTGTTTCTTTCTAGCTGCTTGCAGTATTTTCTTCTTGATCTGGGAGTTTTGGAACTTAGCTATAATATTCCTAGTAGTATTCATTTTATATTCTTTCAGGAGGTGATTAGTGAACTCTTTCAACTTTCCCTTTAGATTCCAATATTCAGGGTTTTCCTGGGTGCCCCTGGTATTTGAGTGAGAGAGAATTCCTGTTGACCTTCCAAGTTATCTTAAGCTAGAAAATCATTTCATCCTTCCTTTTGTTGATTCTGCCCCACCAGAATTCATTTTGAGTTGTCATTTTATAGTTATTTGGAGGTGAATTTGAGAGAGTTCAGGTGAGCTTCTACCTTACTCTGCCATCTTGACTCCACTCCCCCAACTCATTTTCTTTTTTCTAAAACTCACCCCTTTCCAAATTTTTCTTTTACCATCAAAGATACCAATATCTTCCAGGTCACCCAAGCCTATAATTTCACTCACCCTTCATATCCAATCCATTGCCAAATCTTCTTGTTTTTAATGTTACACTATTTCTCATATGTCTCCTCTTCACTTATAGAGACACAGCCCAAGTTTTAGAAAATTATTACTTCTTGTCTGGATTACTAGAATAGCCTTCTAACTGGTCTTCCTGACTAAAGTTTCTCCCCATTCAATAAATCACCATTCAGCTTGCAAAGCATACAGTTCTGATCATATCACCACCATCCTAGTTCAGTGAACTTCAGTGGCTTTCTATTACTAAGATCAAATATAGAATCTTCTCTCTGACATTTAAAGCTTTTTATAATCTGATCCCAATTTACCCTTCTAGTCTTCTTACATCATATTCCCTGCTATGCAAGCTATAATTCATGTTGATCTACTTGCAATTCCTCAAACATTGCAGCCCATTTCCTGTCTCTATGCCTTTGAATTAGCAGTCCCTATACTTAGGAGGTTCTTCACTCTTCCCTCCACTAAGCTACCTTCCAACCTCTCATCCTTAATAACTTTGCTGTTCAGCTTCAGCTTCATTTATATAAATATATGCATATAAGTTCGCATGTATATTCAATACATATGCATTATATCATGCATGTATATAGAATATATATCCCATTATATATGCATGTATGGAAATGTATGGGATATATATATATGGTATGTGTACATATATGTGTATGTATTGTATATATACATACATATACATTTGTGTATATGCATTTAATATATAATATATCTCTATGTGTTATAATATATATCTTCTTTGTCCCTAATTATTTATAGGTTGTAGCTTCACTAGAATATATTCATCCATTAGCATGAACTATTTTTCCCCTTTTCTTGTAACTCCAATGCTTAGCAAAGTGCTTGCATGTTGTAAGCTCTTAATAAATGCTTACTCACTAACTGACATATAAAAGAAATCCCTGTTCCATTTAGACTCTGTACTTTTCATGACCATGATAAACACTTTTGATGATAATGTCTATCTGTTTTATGTTTTGCTTGCTGTTACAAATCAGAAAATTATTGAATAGAGTTAGGGTTGTGTTGTAAGGAATCATATATGACCTTACCATGGGATTAGAGAAGAATACTTAAGGAAGCATTTAATCCAACAAATCAAAAGCTTTTTTTTTTTTTAAATAGGAAGTAAATAATAAGCTTAGCAAAATCTTGTAACCCATTTACCTTTCAGTGACTTGTAATTGTAAGGATATCTTTTGTCTCATTTTTGAAAACCTTCCTATTCTTTTCTCATATTTTGTTCAAGAATGACCTCATTTGATTTGTAGATTATTCTCAAAAGTATTTTGTAAAGATGAAAAGTAGGCATGAGTCAATATTCTCCCCTTTTTACAGATATTTTGAGAAACAATCTTTCATTATTCCCAAAATTATTTTACCCCTAATGTGGGTCTCTCAGTCTTTGTTTTCTTTAGTGAATTTCTACTACTACAGACCAAATGTAATGGCTTGATTACTCAGCTGTTTATTGTTCTCTGTACAGTTTCATCCTTAAGTATTTATATCATAAGTTGTCTTAACTGGATCTTGTGCCAAATTTTATGTCTACTTGTTTCTCTCTATCATTTCATGTTGTGATGATACTGCATTTGATTTTCCAATGCTCTTCATTTAAGATTTTATTAATTAATTCATATTCTAAACCAATGTTGTTCTTGGTTGCCATAGGTCTCTATTTGACCAACATTATGATGAAGAAAATCACAAAGTCACAAAAGCATATTGACTGTGTTCACAATGCATTTGCTACAGAATCTGATTTGGGTTCTCACTAGAGCAAAGCAATCCTTTTTTGCCACCTGCATCCATTTGCTATCCTACTTAGCATAAGAGATTTTCTCAAGCCATTTCCCCTTTCTTCAAGCCTCCCATGAGATTCTTGTCCCTCATCTTTTCAGTCAAGAACATTGCTTCGTATTTCATGAAAAAAATTAAAACCATTCAATCAGAATTTTTCTTGTTCTTCCCCTAAACTCTTACATTATTTAGATGCTTAATAAATGCTTGTTATCTAGTATTGAATAAATATGCAGATGACTTATTCATAAAATTTGCAAATAATAATAAACTGAAAAAGATAAATAAAAGTGAATGATATAATCAGGATCCAAAAAGTATATCAGTAGTTAATAATTGTAAGCTTATATTTCAATAGAACCTTTGTGCCAAGTACTGTGCTAAGCAATTTACAAATATTTCACTTGATCTTCATAACAACCGTGGGTGCTATTATTATCCTCATTTTAGAATTAAGGAAACTGAGACAAAAGTTAAGCGATTTACCCAAAACCATAAAGTTACTAACAATTTATATGGACTCATGTCCTTCTGACTCCAAGAACAATGTATCTACTAAACCATATGATTCTTCAACCCTCTAGATCCATGATCCCACGAATGGTGTTGTCTATCCCCAGAACCTTTTTAGTTCAGGTCCTATGTTGGAAAAAAAATGAGTCACTTTTGAGTCATTGAGAAAAAGAAGTTTACTTTGTTCTTAGCTTCTCTGGACATGCTCCTATTCATCTCCATCTGGAAATTTGTTTACATCATCAGGTTATGGTGACTATAATTAGGGTATAGTGACTCATGTGGTTGTTATATAACCATCAGGTCTGAAGGCATTAACTGTATGTGTCTGTACCCTTTGATGATCCCAGTCCCAGGAAAGCTGGGGTCAATCTGGTTGCATAAGGTGAAAAATCAAGGAAGTAAGAAAAGTCATGGAACTTGGGGATTGCCTAATCAAGAAAATGCTGGTTCTATCACAAATGCTATGCCACAATTTATATATTGGTTAACAGACTTTTGCTAGAGGTTTTTTTTTAATTAAAGCTTTTAATTTTTCAATACATATACATGGACAATTCTTCAACATTAACGCTTGCAAAACCTTGTATTCCAATTTCCTCCCTCTTCTCCCACCCCCTCCCCTAGATGGCAAGTAGTCCAATATGTTAAACATGGTAGAAATATCTGTTAAATTTATACAATTATCTTGCTGCACAGGAAAAATTAAATCAAAACAGAAAAAAAGAGAAACAAAATAAAATGCAAGCAAACAATAACAAAAAGACTGAAAATGTTATGTTGTGAACCACATTCAGTTCACACATTCCCATCTCTGGGTATAGATGGCTCTCTTCATCACTAAACCATTGCAACTGGTCTGAATCATCTGCTAGAGGTGTTTTTATTACAAACATATCAACAATGAATATTTTTATATAAATGCATCCTTTTCTTAATATCCTTAGAACATAGTACCTAACAAGAAGATAACTGGACCAAAGGCTGACCAGTTTGTGAATTTACTATATATTTCCACATTATTCTCCCAAATTGCAGTTTTCCAAATGCAAAGTGAAGTTTAATATGCTTGCTCACTCCTTCAATTAATCAATGTTTATTAGGACCTATTATGCACGGAACCGGGGACACCAGCGACACAAAGATAAGACAGTCTTTGTGCTTGAGGACAGTCCTCCCCAAATTCTAAAGGACTAGTAAAGATTCATGCTAATACAAATGCTCTGAGTTCCTTTTAATTATACTAGATCATCAATATTTCCACAACAGCTATTAGACTTCTCTAAGAAATAACTTGGATTATTAGATTATTAAACTTTGTACTTCTGTTTGAAAGTGTAGTAGAGAGTGGCTCTGCCTTTGAGTCTGGATTTAAGTCCTGCTAACACATACTAGCTATTTACTATGATCAGAGCCCTTAACTTTTCGATATACTTCAGGCAACTCTCCAAAACTCTCAGTTACCAATGATTACCTTGGTATCTGCATTGGAGAAAGAATTCTCTATCCTGGGAGTTCTCCCTATACTGATGAAATTAAAGGTCTAAATAACAAAAATCATAGTCATTTTTGCTATGAGAAGAAAGGATGCTATTATAGAGTGAGTCACTAGTACAGCCTTGCTTTCTGTCACTGTTGTTACTGCCACAGGTTATAGGTAAATGCTCTGGTCTGGCTCTGTCTATCCACAGAGCATTTTAACAGTAGGCCATTCTTTTCCAATACAGATATGTAGTCAAGGGACTCATTCTTGATTTACATAGGAATATAGGATAGTTTACAACAGATGGAGACTGGAAAACCTTGCAGTCTATCCTCTCCTTTGATTTGATTCTAATCAGCATAGATTTAACAAATGTGCAGTGTTTGGGGGCAGATATTTTTCTTTTTGCAGTTTCCATTCTGAGCACGTGCTCCAGACACTGTGCCTCTATTGGCACTGTAGACTAAAGTCTTATAAGCAAGAATGTCCTACAATAGCTTCAGAGATGCTAATTGCTCAAGCTCCCAGGATTCCCAGCATGTCTGCAAGTTATCCGAAGACTCTTTGAGGGCTCCTCATCATTAGAATTCTCTGGGTTTCAAACTCCCTTCCTTGCAAGCCATCTGGTCCTTCTGCACTCCAGCTGTGGTCCTTCCCTTCCCCCACCATGCACACCTGATCCTTTGACTTCCCCACCTGAAACATTTGCAAGCCAATCAATCCATCAAGTAAACCCCAAATTGGACAAATAAGTATATATATTTTCCAAAAACATTTTTTTTCTATTTTAGCTCTAAATTTTCTTTTAAAATCTTTTTTTGTTATTTACATTATTATGAAATAGAGCAAGACAAGAAAGCTTTTTACAGAATGCTTTCTTATTTCATCTCACCATATGGCAAACTAATTTTTAAAAGTCCACTAACAGTTAGGAGATGATAGAGTCACCATTGCCCAAAAGAAATATGATTATGATGAGCCCCATAAAGTCTGGGATGGTAGAATGCTGCCATACAAAAATAAGAAGTCTTGGTGAGAATCAGTTGGATGAGAAAAAGCCTGTTATGGAGAGTGTTGCTAGTTTAAACCAAATAATAAATACTGACGTGAAGACTTCAATGATGGTGAAAGAAAATTTTGAAAGATAGCCCATAGGGAGCCAATAAAAATGCTGCATGGACATGATATTGGCAACTGAAGTGCTCAGTGAACTGAGCCTTGGGAGATTAGCTGCAGAGAGTAACATTCAAATGGCAACAGATGAAAGTGTTCCTAAATCTTCTGTTTTGAAGTGGTAGATTCAAGTGATTGCTATTATGGGAGAATGACAGCTTATCTTCCCATCTTTTCTCACTTTTGAAACTAACCAGAGTTTAGTAGTATTGACTCCTTCCTCCCTTTTATTCATTTATTTACTCCAATATTGAAGTAATGATAGAAGATCTATCTTGTAGCTCTTTTATAAGAATCACAACGTCAGGAAAAGGTGCCATCCAATGCAACTCCAATAAATGATTATGGAACAGAATTAAAATGAAATGATTTGTTGAATTCTTTGCTTAGGTTACTTAGCATGACAAATATCATCAGACCTAAAGATACAAAGTTCAGCAGAGAGAGAATATGTTCTGAATTCTTTGCAAGTAACTTGTACCTTGAAGGAGTTTGCTGAAAAATTGTTAATGACCCTCAGTTTTTCAAATTCAACAGCTTTGCATGTAAATGCATGAGAAAAGTCCAACTGATTTACCTATCTAATTATGTGCTCCCTGAAAAAGGTAACATGATATAACAGGCTCAGGGCATTTGTGATGTTTAGGGATGGAGAACTGGAAATAGATTCACCTAATCCAGGATGGCAAATGCACCTGTCCAGACCTCTTTCCCCCTATAAAGTAAACATCTTATAAGCAATATTTAGTCTTAGGAGAAAGAAAATGTTTTTCCTCTGAAATAATATGATCACCAAGGAATAACTGTCAGAGTGGATAAAGTGGAAACCTACTGACCAAAATCATGCTATAATCCCCCAAAAGTGAGAAAATATAGGATTGTAGTAAAGCATAGTAGGATTTTACTAAAATGATGACTCTCCAATTAGCACTTTTTTAGAGATGAAACCACATTATTATGAATACTACCTTAATTAAATCATTTTTGATGGCATCTAAAAACAGTGATAATAGTGAAACAAGTTCTGAGTTTGCAGCAACAATGTGCTGGTAAATGTTTAACAACCAGCTCCTCAAACAAACAAATAAAAGGTATATACAGCATTTTCTAAATTTCATTTGCATTAACATTTTCTCCATTTTTAAATCTTTTGGGAGGTGGGGTGGGGAGAAAGGCAATTGGGGTTGTTTAAGTGACCAGGATCACATAGCTAGTAGGTGTTAAGTGTCTGAGGCTGGGTTTGAACTCAGGTCCTCCTGACTTCAGGATCATGCTCTATCCACTTTGCCATCTAGCTACCCCCCCATTACTTTTTTAAGTCTAGACAATCAATAAAACAATGAGTCAAGACCTGATTTATAGTATTTACTGATTTCCAAATTGTAAATGCTCACACTGAAAATTTAACAACCAGATCTCTTCAGCTTGTCTCTATCTCTAGTACTCCTCTAGCTTGGAGAGAGATTTAGATTTGAATCCAAACTCTGCTATTTACTACATGTGTGACCTTGGAAAAATCACTTAGCCACTGGGCCTCAGTTTCCTCATCTGTAGAATAATGGGATGGGGAAAAATTCGAGTGAATTATTTCTAAGGTTTCTTTTTGGCTGAAAATGCTATGTTCCTTTCCTAATGCACTTTTCTTCTTCCAAATTTCATTTTATAGTGAATAATGTTATAGTGAGCTCTCAATTCCTTGAGCATATTTGAAAGAAGGATATATGTACATTATAAAGGTCACAAACTGAAAAAGTTCAGGTGATTGAAGTACATACTTGCATCTGTTGAGATACACAGTGTAAGAGCTTACACAAAGTGGAGAGGCAAGAAAGTAAAACTATGCTAGAATACTCTTAGTACCTGATAATGACTGTAATTATTTATTTATCAAATCCAATGAAAATCTCTTACAAATTTAACTTAGAACTTAAACTTTAAAAAAACTTAAAAAAATTTACACTTAAAAAAAAAACTTCTCTAATTGAAAAAAAGGAAAGGAAAAAACAACAGCCTGGTATCCACTGGGATAAAAGTTCATTGAGAGAAGGAATTGCTTCATTTCTGTCTAGTTTTCCTCAGGGCCTGGTGGTTAGTGTGTTAAGGATTTCAAGAACTTAATGTGTTTCCAGACATTGTAGTAAGTGCTGGGAATATCACCAAAAAGCAAGCAAACAAACTAAAAGCAATCCCTGCCCTCAAGAAGTTTTTATTCTAATGAGAGCCAACATAAATAAGTAGGTACCTACAAGATATATACACAGTAGGGCTTCATAAGTGTTAATTGAATTAAATATACTAGAGGTATTGTTACCTAAAGCTAAAATAGGAGTTTGCCCAAGAACAAGGAGAAGGAAGGGTCTACTGACTATGAAAACAGTGTGGGATATGGAATTACAATAAAGTATCCAGATTCAAGATGCCTATTCACCTAAAGGAAGGTGTTATATACCCAACTATTTCTTCTTCTTCTTCTTCTTCTTTTTTGGCCTCAGTATTCTATTTTTTAAACTAATTTTATAATTATAATTATTTTTGACAGTACATATGCATGAGTTATTATTTTTTACAACATTATCCCTTGTATTCATTTTTCCAAATTTTCCCTCCCTCCCTCTACTCCCTCCCCTAGATGACAGGCAGTATACCCAACTATTTCAATCCTTCAAAAGAAAGGCAAAATTATAATAAACTAGCCCCATTCCCATACTCTAATTTTAGGACTAACAAAACTGAGAAACTCAACCATTATTTAATTAGTTGTATAATCAGAACAATATTCCCTATTACAGTGTTAGTAAAATGTTCTATAAGCCATGAATTAAATACTCTACAGTCATTACATTCCAGACCTTTTAAATGTAACTAAATATCTCCTTCTACATTGCTCCAAAATATGGAGGTGCATGATATGATGGGAAAATGTCCTGGCCTTTTAATCAAAAGATCCCTTTGCCAACTACTAGCTACTCCTTGAGTCAGAAATTCCAAGAGACAGAGAGAAGAGAGGTGGGAGAATTTGGCCATTTCAACCACTCTGGACTCTACTTCTTCATCTATAAAATGAAGGATTTAGACTAAATAAGATCCCTTCTAAATCTAACTTTCTCTGATTGTATCTAATAGCATCATTGTGAGAATCAAATGTAAGTTATTACATAAACATTTGCAATTATTTTTAGAAGAGAATTTATTCTTCTTCTTTCTCTATTAAAGGGCTATAAACTGGGATTCTGAGAGAAAGAATAATTTTGGTAAAAGCCAGTAATGATGGGCTTATGACAAGCATCCAGAAATCCAAAGTTCCTTCTATGTTTTGAATTCTGCTATATTTTATCCCCCCGCCAAACCCTATTGTCATGCTATCATGGATTTCTCTAAGACATCTCTCAAACTTCTCCCCTTTCTCCTTATTTTTCCTTTTTATACTATGTTCTCTGACAATTCTATTTCCTGCTATCATTTTCTCTTCTTTCCTATTTAGTTTTTAAAACTAAAACCAAAATCATGGATCATACTCCTTGAATTTCCAGAAAGGCTTAGTTTTTTCTCCCAAGAAACTCAATGATTATTTTCTTAAATCCTATGTTTTCCACAACTACCATTCCTTCAAAAACTGTCTTCTTCTTTACCATTAACACCTCCTTCAATGCTGTTCAAGTCTCTCCATTCAGGAATCATTTCTCCTTTCTTGTACTCTGGTGCCTATCTTTTACATTTGCATTTTTCAATTCCAAATGCCAGATCATTCAATTCAATAAGTTCTTATTAAGAGTCCAGTATGTATATAAAGCATTGAAGGAAGGAAGGAAGAAAGGAAGGAAGGAAGGAAGGAAGGAAGGAAGGAAGGAAGGAAGGAAGGAAGGAAGGAAGGAAGGAAGGAAGGAAGGAAGGAAGGAACGAAGGAAGGAAGGAAGGAAGGAAGGAAGGAACGAAGGAAGGAAGGAAGGAAGGAACGGAGGGAGGGAGGGAGGAACGGAGGGAGGGAGGGAGGAAGGAAGGAAGGAAGGAAGGAAGGAAGGAAGGAAGGAAGGAAGGAAGGAAGGAAGGAAGGAAGGAAGGAAGGAAGGAAGTGAAAGGAGGGAGGAAAGAAGGGAGGGAGAAGGAAGGAAGTAAAGAGAGGGAAAAAAGGAAGGAAGGAAGGAAGGAAGGAAGGAAGGAAGGAAGGAAGGAAGGAAGGAAGGAAGGAAGGAAGGAAGGAAGGAAGGAAGGAAGGAAGGAAGGAAGGAAGGAAGGAAGTGAAAGGAGGGAGGAAAGAAGGGAGGGAGAAGGAAGGAAGTAAAGAGAGGGAAAAAAGGAAGGAAGGAAGGAAGGAAGGAAGGAAGGAAGGAAGGAAGGAAGGAAGGAAGGAAGGAAGGAAGGAAGGAAGGAAGGAAGGAAGGAAGGAAGGAAGGAAGGAAATCAAGTAGTCCCTGCTTATTTGACTGGGCATGGGATATGAGTGTATACAATATATACATACAGAGACTTGCAAGAATTGGTTTGGTCAGGCTCCTGAGAGCCAATTGTTAAATTTTGGTGTGAGCTTTTACACCTGAGAAATAAATAAATGCTATAAATCATGTCTTAATTTATTATTTTGTTGATTGTTTAGTCTTAAGAAAGTGAAGAAGAAAATATTAATAATGCATATTTAATTTGTCGATGAAGATTTCTTTGCATACATATTTGTTTTTCCAGAGATTTTGGTCATTAAACCTTTACCAGCACACAACTATTAATACCTAGTTAAGTTAATATTTGTATTAGAGGGGAAACACTAAGAAATGCAGGAGTCAAGAACAGCCTTAGGTAGGAAGTAACACCTGATTTGGGACTTAAAAAGAGCCAGGAATTCCTGGAGGAAAAAGTAATGAAGAACATTCCAGGCATGGAAGTAGGAAACAAAATGTGTGTTTAGGAAATAGCAAATAGACCAGTTTGGCTGAACACAGTGTACATGGGGAGAAGCAATGAAAAATAAGTCATAGGATCATATGACTCAGAGTTAGAAGTTACACTGGGAATTGTCTACTATAACTACTTCATTTTACAAACGAGGAGACTGAAACTCAAAGAGGCAGAGTTACTAGCCTGACACCATATAGGCAGCAAGTGACAAGGCTGAGAAGTCAGCTCAGGTCTGCTCATTCATTTATCACTTAGATGATTATCTGTAGAATACTACTTTCCTTATGCTTTTCTAGTACATACTGTACAAGCAAAGCTGAAATTTCATGATTTATGCATATAAGAATTATATAAAAATTAGAACACAGAATGAAAACATTGATAAGCTTTGTGAATCTCAGAGGAAATCTCAGCATTTATTTCAGCTAGGGAGAGGGAAGATTTAAAAACTAGATTTTTGATGTTTTTTCATGTCTACTCACCTGTTCTACTAAGATGTAATAAAATATTACCCATAATCCCATGGCAGGATATAATTTGTGGTAAATAAAGATTTCCTTTCAGTACACTTTAGCCTGTACATAGAAGTTAGCACCCTAGCAACCACACAAATAAATATTGAGAGTAATGTTTACTACAATACAGCAAACTTGGATTGCCTCATGGAGTGAGTAAATTAGAAGGTTTGGTTAGTTGGTCTCCTTCCAAAAGCTTTGGTCTGCATAACTTGTGTGAAGTTTATTGTTTGGGAACTCTCCTCAATTTCCAAGCCTTGAGAAGCACTTTTCTTTTCATTCGGTTACCACTGAGGTCACGTACTCACTGAGAGAGTCCAAGACGATGGGATTGGGGAATAGCAAAAGTGGAAGGTGCTGAACTGCACCAGAGAGAGCTCTGACCCGCTGCTTACTGGTGCCTGGTTCCTGTCTCCATTTCTGTTTCCATAGAAACAGCCATTGGATCAGCAAAAATAAGTTAAAGGTTTCATTTTTTTCTTTCCCCTTCCCTTTGCTTTTGAAGTAACTATTCAAGTTCTTGCTAATAAAAGTGAATGGCTCTTAAGATTGCTGAAATCCAATATGTTCCAAAGTTTTATATGTATGTGTATATATATATATGTGTGTATATGTGTGAGTATTTAACATATAAATATATTATAGATTATAAATTAATCTATATTATCTATGATAGATTAATATATGAAATTATAGATTATAGATACATTTATAATTATATTAATATATGGGATTATATGGCTGCTAATATATAATATTTTAGAATGTGTTAATATGTTACTAAATAATCTATATTATAGATCATAGATTAATATATGTATGTTTATATATATGTATATTAGAATATATATTCTCTTTTTAAAAAATAAATTAATAACATTTGATTTCTGCTTAAATAATACATATATATATATATATTCATGAAGACACTAATGCCTTTTTGTGATAGGGCTATACCTCTTTTCTATAATGACATATTCATTATTTTTTGGCCTAATTGCTTTCCAAATTACTCAAAGTATTTGGATAATCTTTATTACTGTATACATTGCCACCTTGCATTCAGGAGTTCCCAGCCCCTTTCCTACTCCCATCAGAGTGAGTGAATATGTCCATAAAGTCCATTTTATTACATATGAACTCGAAGACTTCTTTCAACAAAACTATTTTGTGTTGATAATTCAATGTTCTTTCCTTATCTCCTAGAAATCACCCTTATTGGACAGAGAATAAATGTGAAACTTGTGGCTACCGACTAGTTTGATAATGCTGCTCTCTCACCAGTGGATTGTTTCTTCTTTTTCCCCCCTCTGACGGCAGCCTTCTAATTCTACTAAACCCACTAGATTTAACAAAAACCTAAAAGGAGAAGCTCACAAGACAGTATCTCTGCATGAGCTGCTATTACACTTTGCAACCTACAATTACATGAATCCTGTTAAATGCCTAAAAACATTATTTCACTAATTCAAGCTATTTCAGAATCAGTAAATATTTTATCTTCTCAGGCTGCTTTTACAAGCTTCATTTTTCAACAGACAATTAGAAGATTCTAGCCATTTGGCAAAATGCTGCCTATAGAATCCTAGTCTGAAGTCCAATAGTAAGGGGGGGAGGAGGAGAAGAAAAGTGAGAAGGTGGTGTTGAGGGGGATGGGAAAGAAAAGGATGAGTAGTAAGAGAGAGAGAGAGGAAGGGAGATAAAAGACAGAGAGCTCCAGGTGGATCTTTATGGGTTGGTAGATTTAAACCATCTAATTACTGTGGCTGCACTCAGTTATTTCTAAAGCAGGAATCACAAAAGCTTTGCCTCTGTGGAAATCATCCATGTGCAGGAGATCAGGAATTACAGTGACTTTGTCAATGTTAGAGACTGGTTCTGCTTTCTGGAATCAAACCTTTAAAGAGATTTCCTCCAGTGACAAATGTCCTTGCCCATTATAAATGCACAGCATGTAACTAATTTTCTTTATTTTTTTTAATGGCCCTAACTAAATCATAGAACTACATCTAACATCTAATGAAAGACTATTTTGAGAGAAGTGAAAATTAATGTATATTTATGTTTATGTATGTGAATACCTCTGGAAAACAGTACAAGAGAATATCTCTATGCATATGTCATAACAAATAGTTTATTAATTACAAAGTCAGAGAGGTGTTGAAAGAGATAGAAATCAGGAAAATGAGTTCAAATTCTGCTTAAGACACTTTTATTGACCATTTATGTCAAACTCTTCAGGAGAAAAATGACCTCATTTGGGTTTTCTTGGCAAAGATACTGGAGTGCCACTTCCTTCTCCAGCTCATTTTACAGATGAGGAAACCAAGACAAATAGGATCAAATGATATAAGTAAATGTCTGGGGGTAAATTTGAACTCATGATGATGAATCTTCTTGATTTCAACCCCAGTGCTCTGACTACTCCTCACTGTTGCCTTTGGTACTACTACTTAACAGTTGTGTAACCTCAGACTAGTCACTTAACCCCTCTCTACTTCAGTTTTCTTATCTATAATGGGGATAATAATACTACATACTTCCCTCCCCAGACTATTGTGAAGATAAAATGAGATAATGTTTATTAAGTACTTTGCAAACCTTAAAGAATTATGTAAATAATAGCTATTCTTACTATTTAGGTTTTGTTTTTGATCTGAACTTGTCATTTCTTTGGTATAGGAAGCTCTCAGTGAAAAAAGCAATTCTATCAATTTAGACCAATCCAGAGAGATTAAGTGATTTGCCTAATCACACAGCCAGAATGTGTAGGAGGGCAGACTTGAGTCCAGGTCACCCTAATTTTGAAGCTGGCTTTCTATCCACCCTTCCTCTTCTTTTATTTGTTAGTAATAATAACAAATACAGATAATATTGAAGGGGGGCATTATTTTATGCCCCCTCAATCCCAATTAATGTAACAAGATGTTCTACATATTGACGACTTTATCAGGGTAAATTTCCTCTTTGATTGAATTACTACATAAATCAGTCAATTAAAGCCATAAACTAGGTGTGAACAATTCCAAAACACCCCATGATCTATCACTGAAGCTGTAAACTAAGTACAAATTGAATAAAAGCAAAAAATTTCATGGAGGAAATTCCTTGTAGTTGGTTAAAGAGAAGCAATTATGTCCTGTGGGGCTTGAATAAAACAGTAGGCCAGTTTAGAATGAGGCATTTCAATAGCAAGGCAGCCTAATGATAAACCAAATCCAGCTCAGCCATGAAAGAGAATTATTTGGGAGTGAGAAAAGGAAAGAACTTAAGTCTCCGTTCCTCTTCCTCTTCTAAGCAGAACATGACTTTATGAGCTTTCAAAGGTAGAAAGATTTGGACTTCCTAGTGGTATTATTAACATTGTTTCCTGAACCATAGTGGCTGACAGCAACATTTACATTGGGAACCAAGGAAAATTGGGCCTATCAAGGAAAGTCACCTTTAACACTAAAAGGACACTCGCCCTAGGGACCCAGTAAGAAGATAAGAAACATAAAAAAGAATATGTGAGGACTCCATAAAAAAAGACAAAAACTTCCAACAATCAGGTCAAGTTAACACGACCACATGTGCTTGCTAAATTTGAGTCCACTATTCCCTGGACTTTGTATGTACATGTGGGAGAGATTGACCCACTTTTCTGGGGATTGATTTTGTACCAACTGTTCTTATACCTGCTTAGTACATATCCCTAAATAAAGGTAAATGAACAATTCTTACCATTGTCTATTTTCCTCTGTCTCTCCCTCTGCCTCTCTCTCTTTGAAAATATTCATAGGTGTATGATTCATTCATGCACAACAGGTGACATCAGGCAGTAAATAATAAGCAAGGACCCAAGAGCTACCTTCCCCTTCTCTTAGAACCAGAAGAGAACAAACAGAGTAGCTGGAATCTTGAGTAATTTGGAAGTTTTCATTTCCAGAAAGATGAGAGTCTTCTCCTTCAAGTTATTATGATCTAAACCATAAGGATGCCCTTGAGAATAGGAGTAAAATGTTCACATTTCCTTGAGGATGGAGAACATTAAGAGGAGAGGGAGCAAATGGACCCATTGTGCAGGCAAAGATGAATGGGGCTCACCAATGCGCCCTTAGTGTATTGTGCTCACTGGGATTTCACACTGTTTGCACAATTATGTAACAACAAACAGAAAAACTGCCAAATCACTTTTCAAAGGCCTCCTGACACCCTTCTGTCTAGGGGTTAGAGTGTAGCCTGAGCCACACAAACGTGGCTTCGTAAGCAGTAAGTCTTCCCTGGAATTTTTGCTCAGCTATCAGAGCCCTTGCTGGAGGCCTCAGCCCCCACACAGATCAGTGCACCAGCCTATGGAAGGAAATCATCCTACCATTAAGGGAGGAGCAGTTCATGTAAATTCTCTTTTTCTTTCAGTTGCATTCATTTGTGGGGCAGCTTGCACAAGGGAAGAAATCTAACTGTATCCAGGAAAACAATTCAGCTCAACAAACAATAGAGTTGCCCCGACTGGTAATAATGGGGTCTGGATCAAATGCTGGCATGCACACAAAATATTAATTAAAATAACACAGATTAGAAGGAATATTCATATCCCAAGGACAGTTGGCACTTATTAACACTATCAAAAAATAAATAAAAACACCAACCTTTCCAGCTACTTGCAGGAAGAGGTTACATCAAAGAATTATTAGGAGGGAAGGGAATTTCTGAGTTCATCTAGTCTACCCCATTATTTCTCTCCCCCCTCCCCAAATTGAAACAGGATAATGAAAAAGTGAAACTACCTCCCAAAAGAGAAGTGCTTTAAATCTCCAGCAGAGAGATCGAATATCCTCCTTAATAACTGATTAAAATGTGTTAATACCACTCACAGAACAAGGCAGTTTCCAGTAGAAAAAAATGCTGGATTTGTAGCTAGAAGACCCAGTTTCAAATTCTGCCTTTGCCTCTTAATGCCTGTGTATGTAACCTTGGATACTCACTTAATTACTGGTCCTCAGTTCCTCATATATGATGAAGGATGGACGAGCTGACATCTAGGATCTCCTCAAACTCTAAATTCATGGCCCCATTAGGAAAGGGCAGTCTCATGCCATGTTAAAATCCAATTTCATATACTTTAACATATTTAACAAGTATTGGACTGCCTGCCATCTAGGGGAGGGGGTGGGGGGAAGGAGGGGAAAAATTGGAACAGGTTTCACAAGGGTCAATGATGAAAAATTACCCATGCATATATCTTGTAAATAAAAAGCTATAATTAAAAATAAATAAATAAATAAAATCCACTTTCAAGTGCTCTATGCTGGGTCAAGCAGGAGCTCTCACTGGATTTCTTTCCTAGTACCTTTGAGGGTTGTCAAAATAAAAGGAGAGTATTAACATGGAAGAGAGGTGATCTAATACTACTGTATATTTTAGTTTATCATTTAATCCTAAATCTAGTTCCAGCTTCCTAATTCATTGCAGAATATAGAAACATTTCTGTCTTAGATATTCTTTCCATTATCTGATCTGCTCCCTTGTTATAAAAAATAGATTGGCTATTACTCAGATACTAAGTAGGAAAGAAACTGCATTTGGTAGCAGTCAGTTTCAATGGTATTTCACACTTGGGGTGCAGTGGAGGTCTCAAAATCTCTTTAAATGCATTTGATTTTCCTACCATGAGCCTAACCCACACCCCACACCAATGACCACACCTTAATGTCACACTCCTAACCCAGAGGAGCGTTCAGAGATCCTCATGGTAACAACATAATGTTCAATCAGTGCAGAGAAATTAATTAAATTAAAATTATTTTTATTGTGATTTAATTAGCCTGATTTAATTACTTTGTTCACTGACTGAGCATTCTCTTATTATGGCCAGCTCCCCTTTCTCATTTGTGGCATGATGTTCCTGCTGAACCACACTTTATTTATTTATTTATTTATTTATTTTACATCTGAGTGTTTAGCCACAGGAACAGGCCTGCTGAAGTTTGCCAGAATCTTGCAATTTATCACAATCAGCATCATCACAAATTATAGAAGGCATCGAGCAATATGATAACTTCTAAATGAAGTGTCTATAACCAGGGCACATTATCAGCCTCAGCTGTTAATTTGTCATATTTCATAGCCAACCTGACACCCTGTCCAATTTGCTTTGCATGCTTTATCACCGGGACAGCTCCCAGAGCTGCTGCAACTCTGACCTGCCCCCTCTTGATGATGGAGGCCTTGAAGCAGCAGCCTGTTGTACTTAGCCCCCTTCTTAGAACAAGAGTCCCCTTGACAGCCTCCAATCTGCCTACCTGTCAACAAGCAAGAGACCTTAAAGCCACAGCTTGGAAGTTGAAGCCATTGCTCCATTCCATCACCCAACCCCCAAACAAATGAGGTACAACCTATTGGATTCCCATATACAATGCATTATTTGATATCTATCTCTGTCATAGTTTTCATAATATATTTAGAGACTTAAAGACAGTGTGTCAAGGTAGACTGAGCCCTGGTTTTAGAGGCAGGAAGCTCTGGCTTCAAGCCCTACTTCTGACACATACTCTGGGCAAATCATTCAGTCTCTCAGGGCTCTGGACAGCTCTATAAGATTTTAATTTGCAGAGAAAGTGTCAAGCTGCACTGGCAGAGGGAGTTTCCTCTTCTTTCTTAGACAAAGGAAATCATAGGTCTGGTCTCTATTTTTGGTGTTGTATAACTTTATTGTTAAGAGGACCATGGGCATTCATTCGGTCTAAGCCCCTCACTTTATTGATGAAGAAATTGAAGTATTAAGTCAAATGACATACAGTCAGTAAATGTCCGAGCTAAGACTTGAACCCAAGATAAATAATTTATATGTTCCAGAATTGATAGAGATCTAAATCTGGAAATGCATTCTAAGGGAAGGGTTGTTGACTGACTGATAGTGGTACAGACACAAATGCACAAGTTGGTTTGACTGGTGTGCCAAAAGGATGCTGTGTTGGCCAGATTTTATGTCAGACCAACTGTTCTGTGACTGCTTCCTCTATGGGGTATCCTGATTGCCTTTTTGCTGGTACCTCACCTCTTCATCTCCTGCTTTGGAGTCAACAACACATGAATTAAAATACGAAAAACAGAAACAAACACAATTTGAAATGTCATCAATATGAAACCCTTCCATGACTTAGTAGAAGGTTTCATGTGTTTCTGAAAACAACAATAATTCATCCCCATGTAAAAAACTTTTTGGTGATATATTCCTACACTTAATAAGACTAGTTTTCAGAAGATAAACACATGTTTTTGATCAAAAATTGAACAAGCCTTTCCATTTTATAGGGCCAGTCCACCTCCTCCTCAACTATTTTCCATAAGTGTAAAAGCTTTCAGGTGTTTTAAGATTTTTTTCAGTGTATTGGTTGGTTTTGCTGATGTTTTCCCCCTCTTCCTTATTTTTCATTGTTTTTATTTTTTGTTGCTATTATAAAGGATGGCTTTCTGGGAGATGAGAGCAGGAAAGATTTAAAAGGAAATTTGGACAATGAAAAGATAAAAGCTATAGATAAAAATAATTTTTACAAAACATAAGCAGTGAAGAATTTTAAAGGATAGAAAGATATAATCAAAGAAGTATATGATAAAGAAAGAAGATTACTGTCTCAATAATGGAGGTGAGAGATGACAAGTAGACACACACAGCCTGGGTACCACCTGGTAGCCTCATTCAAAAAGAAAGCAAGGAAGTATTCAGTATGTTAAGTTTATTTATGGGAGAACCTGGATAAGCAAGCATGGATGAGTTGTGATTTTTATTGCAAGAGAAATTTAAATCAATGATATCAGATCCATTGGAACATTTCAGTGTTTAAAAGGGCCAGCTGGAGTTTAAAGTTTGTACACTTTTAAAACCCAGAATGACCTCCATACCATGATCAGGCATCAGAATAGAATCTCAATATACTCCCTAAGGCAAGCCAAGAGGTGTTTTTTTAATATGGGAAAAATAAGATCAAGCTAAATAGATCATGCTAAAATAGCTAATCATGCCCAGAACCAATTAGCAATATGTAGGTAGTGATGACAACAACAATGACTAACATTTATGTAACACTAAAAGGATTTTAAAATGTTAGAGAAAAATAATTATTTCGGAAAATTTTGCTCAAAAACTTACCCAGACTAAGATCTAATCAAGACAATAAAAAAGAAATTCTAAATTTAAGCTAATGGATGGATACCTACTCATTTTGTTTACAGACAGGTGGGGGAAAATGTGGATTCTCCCTATCTTCAGGTGATTTGGAAATGGCCAAAATTTAAATGATCAAAGTCATGCACTACATGAGCATTTTGTAATATGACCCACTTCTCATTATAATATTTTTTCTCTCATTAATTGTTAACCAATCAGAGTTGAATGCTACCCTAAGGAACACTCACTCTTCTAAGAGCAGAAAAAACTGTGAGCCTACCACCATGAGAGACCTTTGGCATTCAAGAGTGCCACTAACCTCTTTTATTAATGACATGCTAGCTTTATTAATAGAATGATTGAATTACCTTATTCAATCCTCAGAGGAAACTAAAGCTTAAAAATTAAATGAATTTCCCAAATTCATATAGCTAACAAGTATGTGAGACAGAATTTGAACTCAGACACTCCAGACTCCAGGATAAGAAGTAATGTAATATTTTAACAAAAGCCATGTAAAGTGGAGATGGGGGCAGAAATAGGAGAAAGAGGGAACAGTGTCTCATCATCCTTTTGGAAAATAAAAGTATTTTTTCCTTTGATTCTTATCTAGAAGAAAAGAGAGATTTTTCAAAATTAAGAATTAGAAGATGTTAAAATTCTCAATCTTTGCAAATTGCACATTGTTACTATTCAAGGTAATTGCTTCTCTTCTTTCTATCTCTTTTTCATACCCTGTGCATTTGTATCTATATCTTCTGCAGTATTAAATGAGGAACCTAAACTTCTGACTAGAAATTTTTAAAAAGTCAGAGCCATGTTTGGGGATTTTTTTTTAATTGGACAGATCAAGAAATCATCTTTGACTATAAAATGAGGTATTTAATTAAATCAAGGGAACATAATTTACATGTCTCTAGAATTAGAATGGAATATATAAATAAAGCACTTGGAAGATCATAGATTTGCAACTGATAAAATGCTGAAAATATTGAGTCTGGTCCCTTCACTTTAAGATGAGGAAATTGAGTCCCAGGGAGATAAATGATAAATTATTTCCTAGGTCCACACAGATAGTAAGTAGTACAAGTGAAATTTGAACCCATATGCTCCAACTCAAGAGCCAGATTCTTTCTATTATAATAATAAAACACAAATACACACGCCCCCATGCGCGTGCAATCTTTCCCTTTGAAGGTCTTTAAAATAGGATTGATTCTCATCTTTCAGAAGTATTAAAAACAAAGTTTTATTTAAAAGAAAGAGTATGGATCAAATGAATTCCTTTCCAGTTCTATGACTTTTTTTAAACACCTATTAAGATAAACTTCATAGATTTAAGAATAAAATTACCAATTCTAAGGTTGAAATGACTTGGATCTAAGGTTGATATGACCAATAACTAGGGCTGAAATGATCAATATCTCAGGTTGAAGTGACCACAGGGCTCAGTGAGTCAAACTGTTCTTTACACAATGTAAAACAATGAGGTTTGTGACCTGATTCACTAGGACTCAACACATTTTGGCATTTAAGCATGAGGTCATAAAAAGAATACTGAACTTGGGATCAGAAAACTGGAATTTAGATTCTAGCTTTTTTCATTTCCCAGATGCAGAGTGGGCAATTACTTCATCTTTTTAATGCTCAGTTTCTTCATTTGTAAAGTGGGGAAAAATAAAGGGATAGAGGATTAAATCATCTCAGAGATCTCTTCTAGCTGTAATAGTTATCATTTGGTCCAATCCTCTTGATTTATAGTTTTATAGATAATGGATCTCAGGCCCAGAAAAGCCAGAAAGGTCAAGGATCATGCTCTTAAAAGCATTTTTTTTTGCATCTCTGAACTCTCCAAGATATCTTGAAGTTTACTGGCCAGATTTCTTTCTTAAGGACCAGTCCTTAAACTAAAACCAATCTGATTCTGGCCATCAAAAGGTCCTAGGCCAAGCCCCATTTGGTCATTGTTTGGGTTCTAATTGACTCAGATTGAATGTAAACAGCAGTCATGTCTGTATTGGCCAGAAATCCTGAGGGTCTTTCCTTTCCAGATTCATTCATTCATTTATTTATTTAGATTTTTTGGGGGGGGATTAGGTAAAAGAGAAGATTTTTTGCCTCAATCACTACCTAGCTTTAATCATTGAATGCCTGCAGCCTCAGTCAAACTGAGACCTGTTGAGGACCTTAGTTTAAAAAGGCCAAGGTCTCTCATTTCATTCAGTACTACCTCTAGTCATCCTGATCTATATCTTGCCTGGACCCAGATGACTCTGGAGGGGAAAGTGATGCAGGTGATCTTGCCCAGCCCTCCCTCCCTCAAATCTAATTCACTTGCATGTTATGGCAGCACCTCCCTGAAGTCATGGTCCTCTAAATAAAAAAGGACAAACAACAACACTAGAGTAGAGTTCAGTACAAGCCAAGGCTCCTGAAACCTAGCTTAGCGCTTTTTCCAAAGCCTTACTAACCCCTAGGTATTCCACTTACATTATGTAACTGGGCCACTTCTCCCATGGCTACATTTTCCTAGCTGTAAAGTGGAAAGAATATTTATTACTGAGCCTCTTCACATAGGTTATGAGTAGACATGAATAAAAATTATTATAAAATAGATAAAAATGTTAATGTACTTTGGTTGAGCTTAATATTGATTTAGAAACAAGACTGAGGAAATAATGGTTATTTCAAAGCTTAAACCAAACCTTTTCCCAAGTATAAAAAATCATTTCCTCTGTCCAGGTCTTTACATTCTCATGATCTATCTTGAGGAATTAATAAATCCAATTATTTTAGCTGCCATCTTTAAGTCTCATGAGTTCTACAAATTCCCTTGTTAGGAACCAGGCTAACAGTAATATATTCAGGGATTTGAGTGACACAGGAAAGATCAGGAAGAAGAGTGAGCTTTGGGATGGGTGATCAGTGTGAATTTAAGCAAAAGAATGTGAAAATTCAAAGCTAATAAGTAGCATCTTTTCATCACTGGGGAGACAAGGTGATTTTAGGCTTTGAAAGCTTGGGTAATAGGAAGGGTTGATTGTGGGAGTTTTAGTCTCTTTCTTAGAGGACTCTCACTTTTTGAAGCACTAGTGATGCAAATTTAAAAAAGAGAGAGCTCATACTTTAATTAAGGAAGTCAACAAATATAGAAGAGTTCAACTACCAGGCAGATGGAAAGGCCCAAGGAAGTGTTCTGGATATATCTGCAGGTGATATGGCATTGTCTAGAAGTCTATCAGACCACAGAGTCAGGGCATAAGTAGGGCCTGGAAGACCTCCATCCTCACAGAAATATTGTGCAAATACCAATGCATCAAATGATGTGGGTAGTTATGTCACTCTTCACAAGAGTTACCCTCGATGGTAACTTTGGATGGGGTTTTGGGTATTTTTGGTACAGTGAAGAAAGTTCCAGACTCAAAATCAGGATTATCGCAGGCTTAAAATTACAGTTTATCACTTGCTAGTCATGGGTCTCTGAAAAAATATGACATCTACATCTGTTTCTATATCTGTAAAAAAGATATGACATCTACATCTGTTTCTATATCTGTAAAATGGAAATATTATTTTTACTACCTCCCTTGAAAGGTTATAGGAACAAAAGCATTTTGAAAAACTTAAGTTGCTTCATAAATATGGCATATTATAAAGAACTTATCAAAAAAAGGATTTGGACATTTTAGTGAACTACAAAATCAATGTGTCAATAATGTGATGATAGTCAAAAAAAGCAAAAGTTAGTCAGAAAATAAACATTTTAAGTACCTACTATGCTAAGCTGTATAGATACAAAATAAAGAGGCAAAAGACAGTATCTATCCTCAAAGAACTTGCAATTTAATAGGAAAATAAGTGAACAAATATGTACAAACAAACTACATATAAAAAGGTAAGAAATTATTTTAAAAGGGAACAAACCAGAACTAAAAGAGGTTGTGATCTTGATTTGCCTTAAGACAGGCTGTTTTCACTAATAAAGGAATGATGATTAAAATGTGCTTTGCTTTGATAAAAAGATATCTGGAGTGGTATATACCATTCTGGATATATGTTTAGAAAAAAATTGGGGAGAATACAATGAGCAATCAAGATGTAAGTGGCTGGAGCCTATGCAATATAAAAAATTATGAAAGGAACTCTTGGTATGCGGAATAGCCTGGAAAGTTAATTTAAAATATATGAAGGGTTATCATATGAAGAAGAGTTTAGATTCATTCTGTCTGATCTCAAAGATCAGAGAACCTGGGAAGATGAGTGAGGGTTGTAAAAAGAAAAATTTAAGTTTGATATAAAAAAGAAACTTCCTCTCACTTGGAATTATCACAAAGCACAATGAGCTGCCTGGGGAGGCAATAGATTCTCTATCACTGAAGGTCTTCAAGCAGAGACTGAGTGAACATTATCAGCTTTATGTAATATAGATTCTTTTTTGCGGTCAGTATTGTACCACATGACCCATGATATTGCTTCCACTTCTAAAATTCTGTGGTTAGAAATATATTATCAATTAATTCTTATAGTTACTTAAGTTTTCCCACACATGTGGCTTATCTCCCCACATAAAAAAACAGACAATTCTTTATACTTTGTAGCTTCTCTAGTATCTAACCATGTCAAAGACATCATAAGTTCTTGGTGAATATTTTTTAAATTTGTTTTAATCAATCAATGGGTAAATGAATGAATGAAACTCATTTGTATTCTGAAAGAGAAAGTGAGTGAGACTTGGTAACTCACCTTGTTACTTTGTTAGACTTCTTGGTGCCTTGCTCTGTGGAACCAGCCACAATAATTTTACTCCATTACACATACTTCTTACGCGGGGGAGTTTTGAGAATTCATGAGAACTGAAGAAAATATCTAGTTCTTCATTTTGTTGGCCACAAGACCTGGAAGTCCACTTCTTTTTCACTTCCATCACCTTTTCTTTTCTTTTAATACTCTTTTTCTTCATTCTACCTAATTTGCTATCTCAAAAAAGCTCAGAGTTGAAAGAGATCTCAGAAGTTATCTAGAAACAAGCAGGAATTTTTTTCTCTAGTATCCCTAATAAGTGGCCCTTCTACATCTACTTGAAGATTTCTAATGATGTGTAACTCATTACCATTCCAGTCTGTGATACCACAACATCCTTGATACCAGGATGGTCAACACCATCTTGACCATACTCCAGAACTGGAATGCATTACCTTCTCACCTCTTCATCTTATTTTCCTTCGTTTTCTTCATTTCTCAGTTCAAATCCCATCATCTGCAAGAGAACCTTCAGTACTACTGTCTTCCCGTCAGAACTATATATTTTCTATATATCTAGTTATTTGTATATTGGCTCCAGCATTGGCATGAAATCTCCTTGAAGGCATATACTGCTTTTGTTTTCCTTTATATCATTAGCATTTGGCACAGAGTAAGCACTTAACAAATGTTTTTTGACTCATTGTCTCTCCTTTGGATGCTCTCAATTTGTCAATATCCTTCCTGAAATGTTACCCTGGAACAACATTTTAAATTCAATCTTATTAGGGAAGAATATGACAGAATTTTCATTCCCTCATCAAGATACTACCTTTGTCTTAATGTATTAATTAATTTATTTTTGCTCACCTTATTTTCTTTCTCCCGTCAATGATATCCACTATTAATAACAGAATTATTTGACCAATCAACACGCATTTATTATGTCCCTCCTGGGCAAATAAGTAGCACAGTGGATAAAGTACTGGAATCAGGAAGACTCATCTACATGGGCTCAAATTCAGCCTTAGCACTTACTAGCTCTCTGACCCAGGTCAAGTCACTTAACTTGTTTGCCTCAGTTCTTCATCTGTAAAAATGAGTTGAAAAAGGAAAGGGTAAAAGTCTCCAATATCTTTGCCAAAAAATGGAGTAACAAAGAATTGGACACGATTGAAACAACTCAACAACAAAAATGTCACTACTTTGTGCCTCATATTCTACAAGTGCTGAGAATATAGAGAGACAGAATTCATCTTCAAGGAGATCACATTTTATTAGGGTAGACTTTATATGTGAAAGTTATATATTCAAAATACTAATCAATGAGTGGGATGATTATAAAAGACTTCATATGGAAGGTAATACTTGAGCTGACTTTTAAAGGAAACTATGGGTTTTAAGGAGAGAGGGCATTACAGACCTATGCAAAAGCATGGAGAAAAGAGATAGAGCATTATATATGAGAAACTGCAAAAAGCCCAGTTTGACTACACATGCTCCATGGTTTAGTTGATCAGTGAGTCAGGCAACAGTCATTTATTCAGCACTTACTATGTGGCAGACACTGCAGTGCTGAGCACTGGAAATGTAAAGAAAAACAAAAACATGGTCTCTTCCCTCAAGAAGGACACATTCTAATGTGGCTGTGTAGAGGGATAGCTAAATTTTGTTCCTTTCTCCAATGTCTAGAACCATGCTTTATATATAATAGATGAATAAATTTTAATTGAATTTTAAGGAGATAAATGAAAGATAAGTTCAGACTGGGTTATGAAAGGAGGAATAAACAGAGAAAATATAGAGAAATCTGTATTTTACATGGAATAGGGAGCCACTGGAGTTTATTGAGTAGAAGAGTGACATGGGCAGACCATGCTTTAGAAAAATTACTTTAGCAGCAATGTGGAGAATGAATTTGAGAGAAGAGAGATTACAGAGAAAAGACTTAGGAGACTACAGTAATAGTCCAGGGAAAAAGTGAAGAAGGCCTGAAATAAAGTGATAACTATTGGAGTGGAGAGGAGACAGATAAGAAGTTATTTGAAGTTAGAATGGTAAGACTTGTCAACTGCTTGAAGATGTTGAGTAATGGAGAATGAATGAGTCAAGGAAGACTCCAGGTTTGCCTGGAAGGATGTTTGTGTCCTCAACAGATATAGGGAAGTATGGAAGAAGGATGAGTTTGGGGAGAAAAGTGAGTTCTGTTCTGGACATGTTGAATTGATCTTTAAGAGGTATCCATAACTGAATGGATGCCCATCAATTGGAGAATGGCTGAATAAACTGTGGTATACAAATGTTATGGAATATTATTGTTCTTCAAGAAATGATCAGCAGGATGATTTCAGAAAGGCCTGGAGAGACTTGCATGAACTGATGCTGAATGAAATAAGCAGTTCCAGGAGATCATTATATACTTCAACAACAATACTATATGATGATCAATTCTGATGGATGTGGCCATCTTCAACAATGAGATGAAACAAATCATTTCCAATAAAAGAGGAATGAATTGAACCAACTACACCTAGCAAAAGAATTCTGCGAAATTAGTGTGAACCACCAGTAGCATTTCCAATCCCTCTGTTTTTGTCCATTTGCATTTTTTATTTCCTTCACAGGTTAATTGCACACTATTTCAAAGTCTGATTCTTTTTTTTTTTTTGCAGCAAAATAACTGTATGGACGTGTATACATATATTGTATTTAACTTATACTTTAACATATTTAACATGTAAGGGTCTACCTGCCATCTGGGGGAGGGGGTGGAGGGGAGGAGGGAAAAAGTTGGAACAAAAGATTTTGCAATTGTCAATGTTGAAAAATTACCCATGCATATATCTTGTAAATAAAAAACTATAATAAAAAAGAGCTATCCATTATTCAGTCCTCTTGGTAATGTTCAGACTTAAAGGATTTTGATGCTAAATATTCACATATCATCTAACACATCGTTAACTTCTAATGCTATAGAATCCAAAAGAATATTCAAATTCAGCATCTTTGAAGCATCTACCATGTACAAAGCATGATCCTAGATATTGTAATTAAATATAAAATTTAGCTAAACTGTGATCCTTGTTACCATAGAGATTAGGGTCCAATAGGCAAATAAGTCACACACACATGAACACACACGCACATACACACACTAATAATACACAATTATGCATGATAAATGAAGTTTAAAAGTGCAAATTAACATGAGGCCAGAGTGGGAGGAAAGGGGAAAAGAAAGTAATTTCTTTTTTTCTTTTGTTTTAATTAAATTTTTTCAAGTAAAGAACTGCCTTTTCTCCCTCCTACTCCCATTAAGAAATCAAGAAAAACAAAATCTTCTGTTGCAAATATGCATACTCAAGTAAAACATTTTCATATTAAAATTTCCCCATTCTAGTACTCACAGGCACACATACATACACATACACACACACACACACAAACACACACTTCTCAATTTGCATATACACATACACAAACATCTCAATTTGCATCCTTTCATAAGCATGTCTCATGTATTCTTAGTATCCTAGTTAGTCACTGTGTTGATCAGTTCCTAAGACTTTTAATTCATTGCTATTGTATAAATTATTCTGATTGTACTTCCTTCACTGCATCAGTTCATACAAGTCTTCTCAGATTTCTGAAAAAAATCTATCCCCTTCATCATTTCTTAAAGTACAATAATATTTTACTATATTCATATATTATAATTTGTTCAGTCATAGCCCAATTTATTGGCACCCTTTCTGTTTCCAATATTTACCACCAGAAAAAGAACTGCTATAAATATTTTTGTACATACAGATCCTTTTGAGAGAAGGTAATTTCTAAAAGTGAGTATCAGGAAAAGAATATGGACAATGTTACATTTGAATGAGTCTTTGAAGAAGAAAAAACAATAAAACAAGCAAAGAGAAAATGTTAATAAACTCCAAAAACAAAAAACATTAAGAATCTATATGTTTTGCATAATTGCACATGTATAATCTATATTAATTTGCTTGCCTTCTCAAAAAGGGTGTTGGGGATGGAAAGAAAAAGAAAATTTGGAACTCAAAAATTTTAAAAACAAATGCTAAATTTTTTTTGTTTACATGCTATATACAAAGTCCAAATGGAAAAGGATTTCTTTATTCAAAGGGTTATTCTCCAGACTCTCCTGTTCATGAATGGAATTATGGTGGTTGCATCTAGTATCAGAATATTCCAGGACCTTTTCAATAAGATCCAAGCCACTCATAAGATATTGGCATCTAATGATCTACATGAGAAAAACCAAGTCATTGAAAAATGTGTGTTATCACTTCCAGTTGATCAATAATGGACAGAAACAACTACACGCAGAGAAGGAACATTGGGAATTGAATGTAAACTGTTAGCACTACTGTCTACCTACCCAAGTTACTTATACCTTCGGAATCCAATTCTTAACATGCAACAAGAAAATTGTATTTACACACATATATTGTATCTAGGTTATACTGTAACACATGTAAAATGTATGGGATTGCCTGTCATCTAGGGGAGGGAGTAGAGAGAGGGAAAGGAAAATTTGGAAAAATGAATATAAGGGATAATGTTATAAAAAAATTACTCAGGCATATGTACTGTCAAAAAAATTTATAATTATAAAATTAATTTTAAAAAAAGAAAAAGAAAAATGTGTGTTATAGTGGCAGGCACTCTGTCAAGCACTAGAGATGCAAAGAGAAAAAACATGATTCCTGTCCTCAAGCTCATGTTCCAATGGGGCCATGAAGCCCAAACTTTAAAATGTGCAGAAGACTTTACATATTTTCTCATTTGATCTCTATAACAACCCTTTGAAGTGTGTGCTGTTATATTCATCTTTTACAGATAAAGAATCTAAGAAACAGTGAAGTTAAGGGAATTGTCCGGGGTCACACAGCTACTTAGAAGCAGGACTTGAACTCAAAATCTTTGTGACTTCCAGCACTCTTATTTACTGTACCACCCAGCTGCTTTATGTATCTTGGACAAATGCTGAAGAAGAACAATGAGCTAAGCACAGAACTGAATAAAAAAATAAATAAATAAGTAGGATAGTTCACCTTTGGAAATTGCATAGAATTATCAACAATCCCAAGCAACCCTCTACAGCACTAGCTTTCAGTTTAGCACCAATGGGTAACACAGTGGATAGAGTGTGGGACAGGGGTTCAGAAAGACCTAAGTTCAAATTCAGACACAGATACTTACTAGCTGGGTGATCCTGGACAATTCACTTAACAGTTGTCTGCCTCTGTTTCCTTATCTGTAAAATGGAGATAATCTACATCCCAGGGTTATTATGGGGATCAGATTAGATAAGCATTTATAAAAAGCAAATCTTCCAATGCTATTTAGATGTTTTCCATCTAGTTATTCTGGCATTATCACATAGATGTAAATTATGGAACAATGTCTAAAGAATAGACATTGTAAGTTATCCAAAGGGCCACAGAGAGGCAATGATTTGGACATAAATAAGATGCGAGGTATTAGTAATATTAGTTTAAATGGGGGGAAATGGTGTAAAAGTTATCATCCAGTGCAAACCCTTTGATCCAGCAGTGTTTCTACTAGACTTATATCCCAAAGAGATCCTAAAGGAAGGAAAGGGAGCCACATGTGCAAAAATGTTTGTGGCAGCCATTTTTGTAAGGGCAGGAAAATGGAAACTGAGTGGATGCCCATCAGTTGGAAAATGGATGAATGAATAAGTTATGGTATATTAATATTATGGAATATTATTGTTTATAAGAAATGATCAGCACAATGATTTCAGAAAGGCCTGGAGAGATTTGCATGAACTGATGCTAAGTGAAATGAGCAGAACCAGGACACCAATGTACATAGCAACAAGATTATACGATGACCAATTCTGATGGAGGTAGCTCTTTTCAACAATGAGATGATTCAGATCAGTTCCAATGATCTTGTGAGGAAGAAAGCCATCTACATTCATAGAGAAGACTGTGGAACTGAGTATGGATCACAATATAGCATTTTGTTGTTGTTGTTTGCTTGCATTTTATTTTCTTTCTCACTCTTTTTCCTTTTTGATTTGATTTTTCTTGTGCAGCAAGATAATTGTATAAATATGTATGCATATCTTGGATTTAACATATATTTTTACTATGTTTAATATCTATTGGATTATTTGCTATGTAAGGGAAGGGGGGAAGGAAAGAAAAGAAGGGGGAAATTGGAACACAAAGTTTTGCAAGAGTTAACATTGAAAAAATATCCATGGATATCTTTTGAAAATTAAAAAGCTTTAATAAAAAATAAAATTATGCAGGAAATTATCTGAAAGAGAGATATACTAATCTGTCAGAGAAGTGAATGCTACACTGGTCCCCATGGCCTTCTTAACCCAAGATCCATGAACTTGCCTTTTAATTATTTTGGTAGCTGTATTTGAATATAATTGTTTCCTTCATAATCTTAAGTATTTTATTTTTTAAAATATATGTTTCACCAACCTTGGTCTTTACATGGCATTAGGACCTCCAGTGCTATCTGCTTTCCTTCTCTTTGGAGGCCTGAAAGATGGAGCAAAGAACTTCTCCCAAAGCTTCCATTTAAAGATGCTCTCAGAGACCTACATGAACTGATGGTAAATGAAATGGGCAGAACCAGGAGATTATTGTACACAGCAACAAGATTATACAATGATCAATTCTGATGGATGTGGCTCCCTTCAACAATGAGAGGATTCAAACCAATTCTAATTGTTTGGTAATGAAAGCTATATACACCCAGAGAGAGGCCTGTGGGAACTGAGTATGGACCACAATATAGCATTCTCATTCTTTCTGTTGTTGTTTGCTTGCATTTTGTTGTCTTTTCCAGTTTTTTTTTTCCCTTCTTGATCTGATTTTTCTTGTGCAACAAGATAACTATATAAGTATGTAAACATATATTGGATTTAACATATATTTTAATATATTTAACATCTATTGATGATTACCTGGCATCTTGGGGAAGGAGTGGGGGAAAGGAGGGGGATAATTTGGAACAGAAGGCTTTGCATAGATCAATGTTGAAAAATTACCCATTCATATGTTTTGTAAATAAAAAGCTTTAATTAAAAAAAAATAAAGATGCTTTCAGGCTAATAACTTTTCATTTTTTCCAGCACTCCTTTTAACTGGACTCCAATCATGCCCACTCTATGATCATACTCTCCCCTCTCAATTTCTTTCAGCTTTTTGTTGTATACAATTATCCCTTCTATACTGCGACTTTCTCCATTGCAATTTCCATGTATCTGCTGGTCCATATAAGAAGTTAAATGAAAATTTGGGGAGAGTTTATGGAAACCACAAATGACAAAAAAATTTAGAAACATACAATAATGCATACAATATATGTATAGTATCATATAATATCAACTTATTTTTTTCTTTTAATAGTATAACAATTCAGACTTCTTCTCTGATATGGAGGAAGGGCCAAAAAATTGTCCATGGATTTTCCAGATCGAGGGGGTGCTGAATACCTAGTCCCAAAAATGTAGAAGGTATAACTGTATTGTTATTACATGATGAGTTCCTCTGTTTCACCACTATCAATTGATAAGTTTTATTGAATCATCTTCCACAATGTATCATCTATCTGCTCCTTTCTCTCCATTCACATAGTGATCATTGCTAGTTCATGCCTTCTCACCTAGACTATTCCAAATAACCTCCTAGTTTATATCCCTGTGACCATTCTCTCTTCTTTCCAATCCACGCTCTCTGTAGACAACATTTCCTTCATGCTTTTGTGCAGGTTTTCTTCCAGTCTTGAAATTCACTTGCTCCTTACTTCCTTCATGTAGAATCCCAACTTATCTTAAGGTTCAGCTCAGGTACTGCCTCTTACAGGAAGCCCATTCTAATCTCCCATCCACATTCTAGTTATTAGAATCCTTCTCCCAGAAATGATTTTATATCTATATTGTACAAATTTTATATTTAATTTTTTGTACACATAGTATTTTCCCCCAATAAAATATAAGTTCCCTTAAGGGAATATTGAAGGAGAGGAGGTTATCTATGCATTCTCTGTACCTAATAATTATTAAATCCTCAACTATGTGACATAGTAGATAAAACACTAAGCTTAAAATCAGGAAGACTCCATCTTTCTGACAAAACCCCCAAATAGGTCAGATAGGGTTGAAAGGAAAAAAAAAATACCGTTGAGCAACATGTCAACAATAGTCAATCAAAGAAAGGCTTTAAATGCCTCATGTATGATCAGCACCCTGATTGATAGGTGCTGTGAATAAAGTATAAAATCAGAAAAATAGCCCCTATACTCATGGAGCTTACCTGTAGTTGAAAAGACATGATTAAACAATGTGAAACAAGAGAAAGTAACACAAGAAAAATTAATTATAACTAAGTGCTAAATTATATTGTGCAGGGAATATAAGGGAAGATCAGTAAGAACAGAAATAGATAATGAAGAAGGATCAAATGTGAGTACATAGTAGATATTTAATATATATATTTTTTGTTTTTTTTTTAAATTAAATGGATTTGAGATAGGGACTAGCACTGGGTACTAATATTAAATACAGAGGCTAAGGCCAGATGATATACACTGCTTAAAAAAAAAAAAAAACTTGTTGTAGATATAGTGGTTGTTCTTATTGTTTTGCAGTGTTGAGGGCAGGAAGACAGCATAAATAAAGCCCAAGCAGTACAAATGGAGTATTATTGAATGTTTCTGAGCAGAGAAAGAGCAGGAAGAGAGATTGTTAAGAAAGGTAGATTATCAGAGTAGGCTAAAGGCAGAGAAAGACTTTTTGAAAGGATATTTCAGTAGTCCAGGTAAAAGGTAATGACAGTTTGGCTCATGGTGTAGCATTAGGAGTAGTAACAAAAGGAATAGAATGTGAAAGATATGTCATAGATAGAATTGACAGAAGTTGGCAAGTGATTAGATGTGAAACAAATGATTGCTATAGTAATCCAGGAAATCAGCGATGAGGTTCTAAACTAGGGCAGGATTATTGGAATAGAGGGGAAGAGGATTTGAGATAGTAAAGCTAACAGCAATAACTGGTTCTGTGCTTGGCTATTTATAATGTGTATATGTATATTTGTTGTTGTTTGGTTACTTCAGTTGTGTCCAATTCTTAGTGATACCATTTGGGGTTTATTTGGCAAAGTAAACTTATGATTTTCTTCTCCTGTTCATTTTGTACATGAAGAAAATGAGGCAAACAGGAATAAGTGACTTGTCCAGGGTCACGAACTTTATTGTATCTACTGTCATACTTTATAAATTTCTATATCATTTTTAATCATAGAAACTAAATAGTTGGATAATGTCAATATATATATATATATATATGTAATGAGGCAAAAATATATTTTCTTAAATTAAATCTCAAGTGGTTTAAAAACTAGATCTGGAAGATCCAATAGATGATCTTAGAAGATGTCTTGGAATGAATCTTTTCTTTCCTGTGAGAGGAAGGAATATAAAAGAAGTATAATGAGGGGATTAAAGGTATAAAGCATCCTATTTACCAACAAGTAAGGCTATGTTTTATAAGGATGTCAGCTTTTAAACTCCACCCTGCTAATTACAAAATCCTTCTACAAGTGGCCTTGATTTCCCTTCATTTGAACTTGAAATTCAATCAATCAGCAATGCCTGAATACTGTATGCTGGGCAGAAATTTGAGAAATAATTAAATGATAGATGGATGGGTAAATAGATGGATAGATGTCAGCATGTTCCTACTTGTTTCATGTTAGATAGATAGACAGACAGACAGATGGATGAAAATATGTCAGTACATTCCTACCTGTTTCATATGAGATAGATATATAGATAGATGGGTGGATGTCAACATGTTCCTACTTGTTTCATGTTTGATAAGTAGATAGATAGACAGATGAATAGATGAAAAGATGTCAACACATTCCTATCTGTTTCATGATAGAGACAGACAGACAGACAGACAGATATACTCCTACCTGTCCTTCATATAACTTAAGAGCCAAAACAACAAATTAGAAGAATTAAAGTGATAGCAGAATTACATATGTTCAACATAAGCATATTACTGATTATTATAGTCCCCTCAAACAAGAACTTTATCTTCTTTCATCCTCTTTTGGGAAATTGCTTTACAAACAACATCTGGAACCTCCTAATCCATAAAGTCTCTTATATATAAGGTATCATCACACTCCACTAATAATCGACAGATGAGGCAAATCAATTTGTAAGGAGAAGTTGCCTACAAAGTATATAAGGTACATAATCAGGAATTAAGGAAATATAAGTTTGAAAATTGGCTCTGATCCTATTTATATGACCATGGGCAAGTCATTTAAAACCTCTCTGAGTCTTGTTTCTTTCTTTATAAAATGAGAGTAATAACATTTATGAGGCAACAAAATAGTTCAACAGATAAAAATGCCAGGCCTGGGATCAGGAAGACCTGAGTTCAAATGTGGCCTCAGCTACTTAGTAACTGTGTGACCCTAGACTAGTTACTTGATCTCTATTTACTTTAATTCAGTTTAGAAGGAAATGGCAAAACATTCCAGCATTTTAGCCAAGAAAACCCCACAGATAGTATTGGCCTGTCTACAAGGTCACAAAGAGTCAGATATGGCTAAAGAAGTAAACAACAAAAGAACACCTGTAGTACCTACCTTACAGAATTGTTGTGAGCCTCAACTGAATAATGCATAGAAAATATTTAAATTACTAAGTAAATGTCAATATTCTTTTTTATTTATTTATTTTTTTGCTGAGGCAATTGGGGTTAAGTGACTAGCCAGGGTCACACAGCTAGGAAGTGTTACATGTCTGAAGTCAAATTTGAATTTGGGTACTCCGGACTTCAGGGCTGGTGCTCTATCCACTATGCCCTCTAGCTGCCCCCCAAATGTCAGTATTATTAAGAAGCAATAGATCATACTAAATTGGAGAACAGACCAGGGTTCAAGTTCCATATCCAGCACTTACTATGTGATAATGGGCATATCATTTTCAAAATGTAGATAATAACAGCTGTGGCTTTCTCATTCTGTTGCTGTAAGGCTCAAGTGAAATCATGTACAGAAAAATATTGTGAACTTTAGATTACTATTTGCATGTTTAGTTTCCTCTGAACAACATAGGTATTAAAATCAGCCAGCTATCAATCCAGTAGCAATGTTATCCTTATGAAATCTTTTCCCCAAAAAATAAACACCTATGATAAGGCTAACAAATCTTTTAGCCTCTTAGCTGGAAGGAGCTGCTAGTATCTAAGTTCACTACAGTGCAGTTTCCCCATACGGTACAGGAAACAAGTCCCATAGACTCTCAGAAGCCTATTCTGCTTGCTATTGTTATCCATGCTCTATTTCTGACCCCAGGGTTTCTTCCCCCTGGTGTTGGTGCCCATAGAAACAAGCTTCAGTTCAGGCAGGCAGTGCGTCACCTGCTTCCACCACTGCCCTCCCAATACCTATCCTGGATTTGAAAGAAGCTGAGCTGGCTCAATTGTGCAAGGTGGTGCCTAATTACCTCCCTCCTATTTTCCTCATCCCTTGTCCTCTTCCTGCTCCTTTCCCTCCCTCCCCTCAAAGGATAGCCTTTTCAAGATACACACACACACACACACACACACACACACACACACACACACACACACACACACCTGGCACGGTGAGATAGGGAAGCTCACCATGGATACCAGACTACCATTGCCACTCTGACTGCTGCTCCTGGGAATAAGTAACTATCTCTAGAATGCTACAAACTCCAGATGTGCACTGCCTAGTGCCTGGAGACCCTGCTCATCAGTTTCATTATGCCTATTTTTTTCCACAAGTTCCATATATGCATATCAAGCTTTCAGTGGGGAAAAAATGGAAAATAGTCACCTTCCTTTTAATATGCTACCACATGTCAGCCAGGAACAGCTGTGCATACACAACATGTTAGGCTGGACATGAAATATAGCCCAAGACCATTTTAAAGCATTCATTCCCACATTTACTTGGAGGGAGGTCACACAGCCCTCCTTTGGCATCAGAAGGTCGCTTTGAAATAGGTAACAACCAACTGGTGCCAGACTTCTATGTTATTGATATGGAAAATATACATCTTACACCACCTTGGTCTGGATTATACAGCAGGAGGCTTAGAAACACAGAGATCCATAATTGTTTAAATATACAACCTCTGGTTTTCCATAGTGCTTACCTTGCTCTTAAAAATCATATGAGAGCAGCTGAGGTGACTCTAAACAGAACTTGTAAGGCAATTTGCTCATGGGTGCATTCAAGTGTGTGGAGTGGGAGGGTCCTGGAGGCCAGGTTTTCAGGAAGAAATATTTTTAACACAGCACAGTGTGATACTAAGCATTCTAATCAGAAAGGATATGTCAAGTCAGTGTCTGTAAATAAATAGCAAACACACCACCAAAATAATGACTCCCATTTTCCTTTCATTCATTATAACCAAGCTTTTCTTTAGCTTCCCTCCAGTAAACACAATTTTAGTAAGTGATTTTGCCAGATGTTAAAAAGCAAGACAAATCAGAAGCATATTGCTAACTGATCATCAATGGAATGAATCCATACCTTGATTAACATTTACTCCAAACCAATAGATATTAGGGTTATATTAAGGGGATTATTGTGCCTAGCACACAGTAGTTGCTTAATAAATTCTTGTTGAATGTGGAATTGTTTTGTATGCTTTTTTTAAAAGCTACTTTTCAATGTCCCAATCTATACTTGCTTTCTGGGTTTTGAAAATGATTTTCTTTTCAGCCACCTCCATTTTTTAATGTTTACCTTCCAGTTCTATTTATTTACAATTGCTATTGAACAAATGAACAGGCGTCCCTATTTTTCAAAATACAAACTAGCTATACTACAATGTTCAATAGAATCCCAGAAGAAATCTCTCTTCGGGAACCAAAAGGGTTAAACTTTTAAATGCACAAATACAGAGGCTCCTCCTGTTACAGTTTAAGCACTGATTGGAAGGAAGAGATCACTCTAGGTCAGCATGTCCTTTACATTGTGAATAGCTTGAAAGGGGCTAATAAACCCAGCAGCCTATGGCAAAGATAATTTATTTTATATTCCCTGGCATCACATGTAATATATTTTTTTTGGAGGGGAGAACAAATATGATTCCAAGAAAATGCTTAGCAGGAAAAATACTATCTGCTTCCAAGTTCAAAGGACACAGACTTTCTTTTGTGGTATGGTCTGATGTCTTGTTTATAAGACAGCATCTTAAAAGTCTTGTACACAAATTCAGGGGTTGCCGTGATGTTGACTCAGCCTACGATGCAGTCAATGGACCTTCCTAGAGAGAAATGCCAACCTTTCTGGAAGACTGGTCTGGAAGGTGATGGAACATTCGGATTCATATGAGTCTTCACGTAGGCCAATCAGTCCCCCGAGCCCCTCCCAAAATAAATTCACTTGATTTATGAATAGCCTCTTGACTAGAAATAATTATAAAATGGACAGCTCTTGAGTTTATTTCCTGAGCAGTCCGATGGAGGACAGCTCCTCCACAGGCTCCTAATGAGGAAGCTGGCCCCCAGAGAGCTTTCTGCTTTGCTCCTGTCTTGCACTTGCTACATTTCACATAGATGAGGTAATTTGACTGCAGATGAGGTAACCGTGCAACTTGCCCATGAGCTGAAAGAGGTTACCATATGATCATGCATGTAAACATAGCGTGGTTCCCTATGGACCCTGACTGACAGCTGGGTTCTGCTGTTGAGCTGCACTTGGAGCCCGGTGGAGGAAAGGAGAAGCACAGGATTCCTGGAGCCTGTCTGCTCTCTTAAAGGAGCCAAATCACTGACTGAGACGCCTTCACACTCTGCCAAGACATGGATATAGTCACATCCACCAGACTTGAAAGCAGAAACTACACAGAGGTCACAAGAAGCTGGAGGCTTGTGATAGAAAGCTTGAATGCCTTCAAAGAAGGCATTTCTAAAGACTATAGATTTCTCTCTTAAGGACATTAGTTTCCATCTCTAAAATAAAAGGAATGGATGATATGATTTCCATGGTCTCTTCCAGCTCTAACATGCTATGATTTTATAAATGCTGTATAAACTAACTGATCAAAAGTTCTAGACAGAACTTTATAAGTAAAGCTTCGGTGTTCTCACATCATCCATTCATCTAGACTTATCTGTGAATCATAGGATTGGTACCATTACTGAGATGTCACTTAGTCTATTCCCCAGTCTCGGGACAAAATTGCATTCAAATGGTGCTAAAAAGTTTATTCTTATAAGTTTCCAATGTTCAGTATGCTCTTTGACAGACAGAACCTTTGACAATTTTCTTAATATATAACCTGTGTTTCCTATTATATAGTTATCAGAATCAAATATGGCAAGTCATTTAACCATTAATACTTAATCCTTGCAATCCACATTTGCAAAAATGTTAATAGCATTCTTTTTGTGGTGGCAAAGAACTGGGGAATAAGTAAGTGCCTATCAATTGGGGAATGGCTGAATAAGTTATAATATATGAAAGTTATGGAATATTATTGTTCTATAAAAAAATGATGAACAAGCTGATTTTAGAAAGGCTTGGAAAGATTTACGTGAATTGATGCTGAGTGTAGCAAGTAGAACCAGGAATACAGTATACACAGTAACAGCAAGATTGTGTAATGATCAGCTATGAAAGACTTGGTTCTTCTCAGAAGTTGAGTTATCTAAGGCAACTCCAATAAACGTTGGATAGAAAATATCATCTACATCCAGAGAGAGAACTATGAAAAATGAATGTAAATCAACCCATGCCATATTCATTTTTTTTCTTTTTCTTTTGTTTTTTTTCCTCTTGTAGTTTTTCTCTTTTGTTCTGATTTTTCTTTCCCAACACAATTCATAAAGAAGTGTGCATTTAAAAATTTAATATATACATGTAACCAGAAAAAGAGAAAATAAAAAAGATTTTTAAAAACCACTTAACCCTTGCCTCAGTTTCCTCATTTGTAAAAAGAGCTGGTGAAGGAAATAGAAAACCATTCCAATATCTTTGCCAAGAAAAAATCCAAATGGGTTCCTTCACAGAGTTGGACATGGCTAAAATGATGAATAACAACATCAGTTATCAGAATAATTATTGCTGACATTTACATAGTGATTTGTAATTTAGAAAGTTATTTACAAATGCCTTTTAAAAGACTGTTTTTAACTTTTTTTGCATTCCTAACCCTTAACACACTGCCTTGCACATAGTAAATGATTAATGAATACTTGTTAACCGACTGTCAAAGTATTATACCATTTGATTGTTAAAAAAAAAACCACTATAAATTAGTAAGGTATGACCATTTTTTTATGGACAGAAAAAATGAGATATAGAAAAACAAAATAATTTAGAATCATACATCTAGAACTGACTGAGTCTTTAGAGATCACCTAATTCAATTGTCTCATTCTATTTCTGAAGAAACAAGCTTGAAAGAAGTTAAATGCCTTCCAAGATTACATGTTGTCTAGTATTACTATTATTACCAACACCAAGACCACTGTCACTGCTGCTGCTACCACTGCCACCACAAATATTATAATCATATTTATCATAATATATAAGGTAATATATCATATGTAATAATAATATTATTATCATAATAATAATAACAGCACTTATATAGAACTTATATATGCCAGGCATTGTATTTTATAATTATTATCATTTTATAATTATAATTTATTTTATAATTATAAATTATAATTATAAATTACTTATCTGATCCTCACAACTCTAGAAGATGCTATCAATACCCCTATTTTACAGATAAGGAATTAAGGTTTTTAACAAAAGTTAAGTTAAATGCCCAGGATCACATAGCTAATAAATTTCTGAGTCTGGATTTGAATTCAGTTCTTCCTGATTCTAAGCCTGGTATTCTAACCAAAATTGCCCCTCTGATCCTACTCCAGGGCTTTTTCCACTACAACACTGACCTTGATTCCTATCATAATGAATCATGGTCCATTACTATCTAATAACATTTTCATTTGTCCTGATTTTGTATGCTTAAACTTATTTGGTAAAAACAGAACCAAAGCTATAAGGACAAAGGAATTTTTATGGATTTTCTATAGGCTCTAGGCAAAACTGTTATAAGAACTATGCCTAATATTTCTAGGTTTCTAGAAAGTTGGAGTTTGAATGGACCTTAGAGAACAGCTAGATTATTTTCAGTTTATAGATAAAGAAACTGAGGCTTAGAGAAGTCATGTGATTTGCCCAAAGTCAAACAGTAAGCCAGGGACTGAACAAGATTATGAACCAAGTCCCTTTATTCCCAGTTCAATTTATTTCCCAATCTGCCATCCAGCTCTCATAATCTCTTAAGGCTGACCTCCCCAAAGCAACATCCATGAAGATCTTGTTTGCCTCCATCCCTCTCCTTTTGTCCAAAATTATCTAAAGACCAGCATAATACAATGAAAGGGACCTGAGATTTGAAGTTTGAATTCCAGCTTTACCAGTAACTAGGTAATCCTGAGTAAATCACTTAATCTCTCAAGACCTCTTACTTTCCTCACTTGCAAAATGATAAAACGGACTCAGTATTTTTAGCACTGCACTATGGTCCTATGTCCTTTGCTTGTGCTTATTTGGTCAAATGACAGTTATAATAACTGCAGGGCCAGTGTTCTGTATAGATCAAGTAGACAACAAAGACATGCCTCTTTCCCTAAAACTTCATCTTGCTTACCTGATTAATTCCCAATATTCTAACTAGAGTTTCACAGAATCATAGAATTTGCTTAAGGGACCTCAGTGACCTGTGCTTATACCTATAAAGAATCTTCCTCTACAACATCCCCCCCCCCAATAGCATTTCTTGAAGCCTACTATTCCACTGTCAGAGGAGTAGCTATATCAGACTTTCTCCTGGAGACAAAATGGTTAAAAAAAAAAAAAAAACGGATTCAAGGGACACATCTCTAATACTTCAGGCTGTCAGAAAGAATTATGTATTTCCTTGGGAAAAAAAAAGCATGAGTTTCAGTGTAATCCCAGTGTATCCCAGGTTTTGGAGTCAACTTAGCATCAGTGCCCAAGGAGAAACGAGTAACCTTTAAAACTTAACCCAAGTAATATCTAGAATGAGGATCTGGAATTTGTATCACATCCTGGCATAAATGTGATGGAACTAATACTATGTAAGAACTGAACTAGATTTGAGCCTTCTCCCAGAGAACAAGGTGAGATGGAGGAGAAAATGATTCCAATGTGTTAGGGGTAAATATTTGCGTTTTTCCCTTTGCTACATCTTTGAAATAAGTATTCCTTTGTTTAAAAAAACCCCACAAATGTAATCTAAGCTAAGTGATTAAATGAAATTGGGGCTCTTGTGGATGGAATAAAGCCTATATGGGCTCAATTTGATAGTTTTAGAGAAGGAATACCCCAAATCTCTAAGTATCATCTGCCCAACTGTCAAGAGGAAACGTAACAGTTCTCGCTATGGGAGAATGAGATCTGAGCATATTCACTACAAAGAGAGGGGAAGGCTCTTCTCAAAGTTGAGGAAGCTGATCCCTTCATCAGGAAGCAGCTGTGTGTCCTCCAAGGATGCTGAAAAGTATTCATAGGTGCCCTCAGGTGAAAGATCTTCCAGAAAAGGTCACAGAAAAAAGAGAGGATTGGTGGGGGTTTGAGACTGTAGCAAAGGCTACTGGAGCAGCTGTCAATCTCATAACAATAAAAGGGTCTTCCTCAGGAATATATCCAGGACATACCAGAGAACCTCCAAGCTTTGTCAGATAAAGTGATGATTAGGCTATAATATTAATGATTTAAATGGGCATAAATGAAATTGCCAGAAAACATCTAGAAGACATTGCTAAAGATCATTAAGGATTTTAGGTAAGAAACTCAAGGACCTAAGGACGCAGGTGGCATTTTCACAAGTACTTTCAGACAGGTTTTCATAGTTGAGAGAGAAGTGCAAAGAGAGAATAGAGAGGGTGATAAAGGGGGAGGGGTAGAGACAAAGTGGAAGTAGCATTGATCAGGCTGTGCTTAGTAAAAATGAGATAGAAAATAATGAGCAGCCCTATTGCAAATGTCTCAAGGAAGGTTGAACCTCTCAACTGCTTCTCATTCATTGCCATCCAGTGGTGATCATTCCATGAATCTTTTACTTACATTTCTCTTCTTTGTACAGGAATAAAACTGCTGGTTTCATGCCTAATTCCTGTTTGCATTCGAGGTACTCTCCCCACCCCCTTGTCTTAGATTAAAGTTGAAAAGAGATTTGTCCCTTAGGAATATGTGATGGGAGTGAAATAAAATCGTAAGAAGCTCAATTCCTTATTGAGAAGAGAGACAACTCCTGAGCAATGAATTTTGGACAAACTTTGATAACAGGTAAAGGATTAGAAAAGTTAGCTAGTCTCTGTGACCTCAGTCTAGTGTTGTCTGCCTAACTCCTATACATATTAAGCCTAAATTAGCCTCTCTGAAACCTCTCTCCATTGCTTTGTCCTACCTTCTAGGACCAGCCATAACAAGTCTGAACTTTCTTCCTTTTAACAGTCTTGTTACTTGATAGCAGCTGGCATGTCTTAGATAGGTCTTTACTTCTCCAGGATAAAAGCCCCCAGATCCTCCTTCTATTTGGCTTAAGATTTGGGGCTTGTTAAAATTCAAATACTTGAAAAGAATAAAATATAAGCTTTTATCTGTCATTCACATCTTGACTCTCTATTCCCTTTCGCTCATATAGCCAACATTGTCAAGTCTTGTCAGCTCTATCTCCACGACTTTACTCTCACCCATCTCATTCTCTGTTTACATGGTCATCCCCCCTAGTTCAGATCTTCATCACCTTTCACCTGAACTACTGTAAAAAGCCTCCTAATTCATTTCCCTGCTTTCTGTCTCTTCTCTATCATCTGCCAAATTAATCCTTCTGAAGCACAGGCCTGATTATATCCACTTCCACCTATCCCCACAAAAACAAACAAAAAAAATCCAGTGGCTCACCATTAATGTAGGATAAAATACAAATTCATCTGTTTAGTATATAAATCTCTTCACAATATGGATCCACCCTATATTTCTAGACCAATTTCACATCTACTCCTCTTCACATACTATGCCTTCTAGCCTTTCGCTGTTTTCCATGTACACAACATTATAGCTCCTATCTCTGATTCAGGGTGTTTCCTCAAGTCTATAATTCTTTCCTTCCTCATTTCCATTTCTTAGACTCTCTAGATCCCTTTGAAGTTCAATTCCTTCATAGTTCCTGATTTCCTAATCCTCCTAATCTTAATTCTCTCTCTCCCCACAAAAATTACTTTGAATTACTTTGTATTTACTTAGTTTTTTTTTTTTAGTGTATCTGTATACATGGTGTTCCCCTCAAATATAAACTTCTTGATGAAAGAGATTTTTTTGTTGTGATTTTTGAATCTATGCCTATTGCTTAGTACAAACCCTGGCACTACTAAGTACTTAACAAGAGCTAGTTACATTGAATTCAATTGAATCTTATGGAGCTAAATCTGACAACTTTATTTAGGGTACACTCTGGGGCATTTTCACTGTTTTGCTTTCCTAGAATGCTTTCTTCATTTCCACCTCTGGCTTCCTTCAAGTATTAGCTAAAAACCCACCTTCTATAAGATCCTAATCCTTTAAAATCCCAATGCCTTTACCCTATTGAAGATCAACAATTTATTCTGTCTGTAACTTGTTTATACATAGTTGTCCTCATGTTTTTTTTTTTCATTAACTGTGAGCTCCTTGAAAGAAAAGGCTATCCTGTGTTCTTACAGTGCTTGGCACATAGTAGGTATTTAATGAATGCTTGCTGGCTGACTGACTAAGCTATTTTTATGTGCTTTGGGGAAATTGACTCTTCCTTCCAAGTAACTAACTAGCTGTCTATAGAGATAATGTCTGAACTCAAAGGAATGATTTTCCCAATTAGGATTTCAATAAGTTGACAGGCCAAAAGACTTTGGGCTAAGCAGGGAGTCCTTGTGGATATGCTCAAATCAATCAAACCACATAGAGAGCCACTCCACCTCCTTAGAGGACCAGGTGGCCCTGATTAGAAGGGGGAAATGCCTCTTAAGTAGCAAAGGGAAATGGACTCTCAGCAATTGAGTTGAGAGATTTTTTAGCTCAAATTTAAAATGTTAGGACCTACAGGCAATCAAACTACAGTTTGATCTTATTCCCAATATGACACTTGTCCTCTTCCCTGGGTATTCTTTTTTTCTGGGAATTCAGAAATTTTCCCATAATTAAGACAAACAGCATCTGATAAAAAAAAAAAAAATTAAAAAAAACAAACTCTTGACTTCAGAGTTCAAGGAAGAGCTAAGTCTCACCAGCCCCTACAATTGCCCCTGCAATTCAGTACTTCTATACAATAAGTCACTATAGGGCCAACATAATTTCTAGCCTCTTAACTGCTGCTTCCAAGTCCAAAATCGCTACTACTATTGTCCCTCTTCCTATCATTCACACAACTATTCTCCATACAGCATAGTCCTCTTGATTTCCTCCTTCCCTTTGCAAATGTGTTTACTAAGTCACATACCCATGTCAACTGCCATGTCTTATCTACCTTCAGAATCAAAGTTCCATCTTGATACTCCCTAAATATACCCAAGGGATACTTGGTTAGCAGTTTCAGGCATCTGCATGGTCCTAAAGCTTTGGGCACACAGCTGAATCCCCTTCACTCACATCTCCAGGCTCTGACACGAACCTTTGGGTTTCAGCTTCCCAACTGGCATCTGTTCAATTTTATTATGGATTACCTCCTATCATCAAACTGACTAGGCAGGTAATTTTGTCCCAACCAGAATCACCCATTTAATTTACAAAGAAAGCAATTTTCACAAGGGACCACCTTCCTTAAATTGAGGACAGAATTCAAATACTTTTAATATGTTCTCAAATTGCTCCCTGACTAGTAAGAATGAGCTAGAGAGGGGGGAAAAAACATTTAAATGGCCATGCACCAACTTTCCCAATTCATTTAAAAGAAACCACAGGGAATAATCCCTGTTCCTAAATCCTTGTTGCCTTCTTTAATTATAGTGCAGTTGTAATCACCATAAGATAATTTAACATTTAACAATGTAAGAGAAAGAAATAAGATTTAAAGAGAGTTAACATTTCATCCTAGATTTCCTAAACTTCATTTAATATTAATAGCACTAATGAATCAAATCTATATAATGTGTTACAGTTTACAAAATAATGTCATGACAATAAATCCAGGAAATAGATAATGAAAATATTAGCATTGCTAGTTACAGATAAAGAAACTAAGGCTCAATCAGAGCAATTAAATAAGTTGTCCAAGGTCCATATATCTAATAAGAGGAAGAGCCAGGATTTAAATAAAGGAGCTCTGATACAGTGCTCTCTCCACTGAGTAATATTAAGCCAGTTTCTATCTATCCTTAACAAATCTGACCATATAACTCCCCTCCTCAGCAATTCCAAGAACTTCTTCTTGCATCTAAGATAAATTATAAACTCTTTTGTTTAGCTTTAAAGATCTTTCATAGTCTAAACCCAACCTATCTTTCTAGCTTCTATTGGACCATGGTCCCCCTCTCATTCTTTATCTCCCAACTCTATGGCTTTGCCCATGCTTGGAATGCACTCATTCCTTTAAGACACAGCTCTAGAACCTTCTTTCTGCATGTAGCCTTTTCTGATCTCTCCAAATACTAATGCACTTCTTTCCAAACTTTCCTATATTAGTTACATTGTAAATATTTGTATATATTTACTTTATATTTGTGCTGCATATATTTACATATATCACCTCCATTTGAACATAAACTCGTTGAGAAATAGATTGTATTGTATCAATAGTGCCTAACATAGTATCCAGCAATAGGTATTTATTAAATATTTTTATTGATTAACTAATTTATAGATATTTCCATTATGTCAAAATCAAGTCATTTGGAGCAAAATTTTAAAAGTTCTTAATTTATATTAATAGTCATACTGTAAATAAATTTGGTTTTATTTTCATTCTGTTGTTGAATGAATAGAGAGAGTTGCAGACTTGTACTCTACATTATTAAAAACACCTAAGAAATAAAAAGCCTCATGTCTGCCCTAGTTGGAAAGACAGAAAGTACATACGTGTATAATGAGAATACCAAAAAATACAACTAGCTACAAATATTAAATAGCATTGTACTAAATTCACTGGTGCATTAAAGTCAACTAGTACCAACTTTAGCCATTTATCAATTTTCAGTATAAGCATTTACATGTTGGAAATCAACAAACACAACAATTTGAGTTTGTTTTATTATTTTGTTTGTCCAAAGTTATGAAACTGATGGAGAAAATGTTAAGGATGAATATTAAATTTAAAGCATAATCCTATACACACAACACACACACACACACACACACACATATATATATATATATATATATATATATATATATATATATATATATAGAGAGAGAGAGAGAGAGAGAGAGAGAGAGAGAGAGAGAGAGAGAGAGAGAGAGAGAGAGAGAGAGAGAGAGAAAGAGAGAGAGAGAAGCAGAGTGTGGGAGTCAATTGTTAAATATTTATCAGCTTACCTCAGACATATTCCTTCACAAAAGGAATACTCTGATGCTTCCATATGGCATAGATATGACCTTGTGTCTTCACAAAACTGTGACAGTAGAATTGCAAAGATTTTGAGAAGGGACCCACACTAGAGTGGGTAGGAATGGGAAAGCTCATCCTAAGTATGCTCGCCACTTGATAATTCATTATTCAGCCACAACAATCCACGAAACAAAGGAAAATGCAAAATGTCTCTTATTCCTACATAAGGTCCCTTCTATAATTACAATGGACAAGTGAATAGAAATGGGAGGGAAAAGGTAGCTGAGGATTATGTAGTATATTTATACCAATATAATCATTTAATTAATGGTTTGTACTCTTAATATGAAATCTTTGTTAAGTAATGAATGAATTGATGTATGACTAGAGAAACTGAACATCAATATTGGCATCCTCATTATGAGTGAAACCAAAAGTCATAAAATTGTAACTAAATGAAAAGATGTTATATCATTTCTTTTCAAAGAAGTAAAAAAAAGGAATTGGTAAAAAGTCAATTTTATCTTTTGTCTAAAATGATCAGCACAATCATTTCATAAGATACTTGGCTATCTTGTCTTCCATATAGTTCTATCATATATATACATGCATAAAGTGTGTGATGGGTGTCCCCAGGCATATTCTGTCTCCAAAAAAAAAAAAAAAAGATATTTTTTGCCTTGTTTTAAAATTTCATATTTTATATGATGTCTAATTCTTAGTTAAAACAAATTTGTTGCTTTAATTTTTTTGATGAATAAAAATAATGTCCTTTCTGATTGAGTATTCAATAAATCTAAGGGAGAAATATTAAAATGGGTGTTTATTAAATACTTAATCATAATGGATATTTGTTTTTATTTATCCAACAAATTAAATAAATTTACAAATTTTTAATGATGCAAAAATATATATTTTTGGAGACAAAGTATGTGTCTAGGTTATGTTTTAAAATTAGAGGAATTAAGATTATTTACTTATATTAATGTCCAATTTTTAAAAATGAAACATTTAATTTTTTTTAAAGGACCAAGGTATCCTTAGGGAAGCACAAGAGACAAAATATGATAAACAATTCAAACTACCACCATCTTGACTACCATCTTCCCTCAGAGCCCAGTGGAAATAGTGATGCTTTTAGTCCAGTGCCCATAGCCATCATCCTGGGAAGCAAGACCTCCTGAAGTTGCTACAATTACATCTCTTGAAGACCCTTAAAAGAAAGTTCTTGTCATCAAAGTCTTTAGTACTGTCAAATGACTAAACATCTGAGAATGATATGATTTTATTACTGGAAATGACATTTGAGAAGAGAGGTTAACCTCAGTTTTGTCACTGCATCCTAAAGACCTTTCCATCTGATTTGTAACTGAAATCTTCCATATTTGTTACCTCCCCCCCCATTTAAATGTGAGTCCCTTGAGAACAGAGACTGTCTTATTTTTCTATTTGTATTCCCTGGATTTAGCACAGTACTTGGCACATTATAAGCACTTTAATAAATTATTCATTTACCAATTATAAGTAGTGGAGATGAAAATAATCTTGAAATAAGAATGGCAATAGAAACCGTTAAGCCAATTCATCCCAAATAGTTGTAGAAAAATGGGGGAAAATAGATGGGAAATAGAAAAGATTTACCTGCATTTACCTATGATCCAGTCTAATTATCAGTTATGTTGGAACTATGAAATTTGGACTTAAAACCCCTAAGTAAGTATCAGATGAACATAGCAGTGGAAATCATTCTGAAGAAAATGAAATAAGGAAGGACAAGTACTAAATAATAAATAAAAAGTTCCATATTAAAGAATATATACCAACCAAAAAAAAAACATTCAGAAATTGATTTTGGGGGCTATCATGAAAAGAAGAGAAAATATCTTAGAAATAAAGAGGGAAAATTGCAGATTTTAATAACAAAAACAAAGAAAGTAATAGCAACAATTGATCCACATATTCATTTTTTTATCTCTATTAAGTGTCAATGAAAATAGAGGCTGTGTATATTGAAACTTTCCTTTATTAAAATAGAAGGGAACAGACGGACTTTCATAGATAATATTTAGCAATCATACAATTGACTGAAATACGTTAGGAATATAAATCTTGCTGCTTTTATTTTTGATTGACTATTTAAAAACATTTGACTTGGTAGAGAAAAATGCAGCCTTTTGAGGATATCCTACAAGGTGCCTCCCAAGCATGTATTTAAGGTCACATGAAAATTTTTAATAGAAGCAATTTATCAGTATCAAGTAAGACATAAACATGGAAGATACTGAACCAGTTACACCCAGCGAAAGAACTCTGGGAGTTGATTATGAACCACTGCATAGAATTCCCAATCCCTCTATTTTTGTCTGCCTACATTTTTTATTTCTTTCACCGGCTAATTGTACATTGTTTCAAAGTCCAATTCTTTTTGTACAGCAAAATAACTGTTTGAACATGTATACACATATTGTATTTAACTTATACCTTAACATATTTAATATGTATTGGTCAACCTGCCATCTGGAAGAAGGGGTGGGGGGAAGGAGGGGAAAAGTTGGAACAAAAGGTTTTGCAATTGTCAATGCTGAAAAATTACTTATGCATAAAATTTTTGTAAAAATTAATTAAATTAATTAATTAAAAAACATAGAAGATAAATGCTCAATGAAGAAGTTCATCACTATCATGGTGACTGTCCTGCAGAGAGTTCAATTTAAAGAGTTGTTGTTTGCCCTTCATTTCCAAAGAGAATCAATGAAATCATGAAGGTGATAACTTGACTTGTAAACAAATTTAAGTGAGATAGAGATGTACAAAGTCATCAGCCTTGCTCTCCCCTCCAGGGTCATCTAAGTCCAATGCCAAGGCATAGGTCAAGACAACTGGCCACAGCCTCAAACATATTGTGAGACCTTGGCCTTTTTTTTTTTAATTTATTATTATTATATATATATATATATATATATATTATAATATTATCCCTTGTATTCATTTTTCCAAATTATCCCCCCCTCCCTCTATTCCCTCCCCCCGATGACAGGCAATCCCATACATTTTACATGTGTTACAATATAGTCTAGGTACAATATGTGTGTGCAAATATCATTTTCTTGTTGCACAATAAACATTAGAATCCGAAGGTACATGCAACCTGGGCAGACAAATATTAGTGCTAACAATTTACATTCACTTCCCAGTGTTTCTTCTCTGGGTGTAGCTACCTCTGTCCATCATTGATCAACTGGAAGTGAGTTGGATCTTCTTTATGTTGAAGATTTCCACTTCCATCAGAATACATCCTCATACAGTATTGTTGTTGAAGTGTACAGTGATCTTCTGGTTCTGCTCATTTCACTCAGCATCAGTTGGTTTAAGTCTCTCCAAGCCTCTCTGTATTCCTCCTGCTGGTCATTTCTTACAGAGGAATAATATTCCATAACCTTCATATACCACAATTTACCCAACCATTCTCCAACTGATGGACATCCATTCAACTTCCAGTTTCTAGCTACAACAAAAAGAGCTGCCACAAACATTTTGGCACATATACGTCTCTTTCCGCTCTTTAGTATTTCTTTGGGATATAATCCCAGTAGTAGCGCTGCTGGGTCAAAGGGTATGCACAGTTTGATAACTTTTTGGGCATAGTTCCAAATTGCTCTCCAGAATGGCTGGATTCTTTCACAACTCCACCAGCAATGTATTAGTGTCCCAGTTTCCCCACATCCCCTCCAACATTCATCATTATTTGTTCCTGTCATCTTAGCCAATCTGACAGGTGTGTAGTGGTATCTCAGAGTGGTCTTAATTTGCATTTCTCTGATCAGTAGTGATTTGGAACACTCTTTCATGTGAGTGGATATAGTTTCAATTTCTTCCTCTGAGAATTGTCTGTTCATATCCTTTGACCATTTATCAATTGGAGAATGGTTCGGTTTCTTATAAATTAGGGTCAGTTCTCTATATATTTTGGAAATGAGACCTTTGTCAGAACCTTTGTTTTTAAAAATATTTTCCCAATTTGTTACTTCCCTTCTAATCTTGTTTGCATTAGTATTATTTGTACAGAAACTTTTTAGTTTGATGTAATCAAAATCTTCTATTTTGTGATCAATAATGATCTCTAGTTCTCCTCTGGTCAAAAATTCCTTCCTCCTCCACAAGTCTGAGAGGTAGATTATCCTCTGTTCCTCTAATCTATTTATTATCTCCCTCTTTATGCCTAAATCATGGACCCATTTTGATCTTATCTTGGTATATGGTGTTAAGTGTGGATCCATATCTAATTTCTGCCATACTAATTTCCAGTTTTCCCAACAGTTTTTTCCGAATAATGAATTTTTATCCCTAATGTTGGTATCTTTGGGTTTGTCAAAGATTAGGTTGCTATATATGTATCCTTTTTTGTCCTTTGTATCTAATCTGTTCCACTGATCTACCGGTCTATTTCTTAGCCAATACCAAATGGTTTTGGTGACTGCTGCTATATAATATAGCTTTAGATCAGGTACACTTAGACCACCTTCCTCTGAGTTTTTTTTCATTAGTTCCCTTGCAATTCTCGACCTTTTATTCTTCCATATGAATTTTGTTGTTATTTTTTCTAGGTCATTGAAATAGTTTCTTGGGAGTCTGATTGGTATAGCACTAAATAAATAGATTAGTTTGGGGAGTATTGTCATCTTTATTATATTTGCTTGGCCTATCCAAGAGCACTGAATGTCTTTCCAATTATTTAAATCTGATTTTATTTTTGTGGCAAGTGTTTTGTAATTTTTCTCATATAATTCCTGACTTTTCTTTGGTAGATGGATTCCCAAATACTTTATACTCTCAACATTTGTTTGGAATGGAATTTCTCTTTGTATCTCTTGCTGTTGCATTTTGTTAGTGATATATAAAAATGCCGAGGATTTATGTGGATTTATTTTGTATCCTGCCACTTTGCTGAAATTTTGAATTATTTCTAGTAGCTTTTTAGCAGAGTCTTTGGGGTTCTCTAAGTATACCATCATGTCATCTGCAAAAAGTGATAGTTTAATTTCCTCATTTCCTACTCTAATTCCTTGAATCTCTTTCTCGGCTCTTATTGCCGAGGCTAGCATTTCTAGTACTATATTGAATAGTAATGGTGATAGTGGGCAACCTTGTTTCACTCCTGATCTTACTGGGAAAGGTTGCAGTTTATTTCTATTGCATATTATGCTTACTGAAGGTCTTAAATATATGCTCCTGATTATTCTAAGGAATAGTCCATTTATTCCTATACTCTCAAGAGTTTTTAGTAGGAATGGATGTTGGATTTTGTCAAATGCTTTTTCTGCATCTATTGAGATGATCATATGGTTCTTATTAATTTGATTATTAATATGGTCAATTATATTAATAGTTTTCCTAATATTGAACCAGCCCTGCATTCCTGGAATAAATCCTACTTGATCATAGTGTATTATCCTGGAGATGATTTTCTGAAGTCTTTTTGCTAATATCTTATTTAAGATTTTAGCATCAATATTCATTAAGGAGATTGGAGACCTTGGCCTTTTTAAGGTTAGGTCTTTCCCTGGTCTCAGTTTGTCTGAGGAAACACCAGTTGAGTGATTTAAGGTTAAGTAAGAACTGAGGTAAAAAGATGGTTTAGTTTGCCTTCACAAAAGAACCAATCTGGGAAAGGAAGATCCTCAGAGTTTCTGGCCAGAACAGAAACATTTGCTATTTATATTCACCCTGAGCCATCAAAATCCAAATAATGAAGGATAGCTTATAGATATTTCTAATTACATATGACATCATGTTAATTGTATTGATATTGAAAACTACAGGGCCTCCTCAGGGAGATTCAGTTATTCATAAAAGATCATCCTAGAAAAACCAAACCAGAAAAAAAAAATGAGTAGAAAAAGAATACATACATACATACATATATATATAATATATATATATATTATATATATATGTATGTGTGTGTATATATATATATGTATATATCAAAAATAATGTTTGATTATATGGGGAATTCATTGAGAGAGACAGAGTCAGAGACAGAGAAAAACAGACACACAGAGTAAGACAGAGAGACAGAGAGAGAAAGAGAAAGAGTTTAATAGTTAAAGCAGATAGACAGTGAACTAGGACCATAATTGAATGGAGATGAATTAAATCAAATTTGGAAATTCTTCATACTGTTTTCAACAGTTTCTAACTCTTTCCTGCCCCCCTGGAAATCCAATATCTTCCCAGTGTTTTCATATGACTACAAATCATGGAACCCCTTGATATAAGGGCAACAAAAAATTGCATGACGGTGGAAAGAGACTCCAACAACATAAAAGGGAAATGTAGCATAGGAAAAATGGGCAGGTAGTTGGACAGTGGATAGAGTACTGGACCCGGAGTCAGGAAGACTCCTCTCTGGGAATTTAAATCTGGCCCCAAACATTTAGTAGCTATGTGACCCTGAGCAAATCACTGAACTCTTGTTCACCTCAATTCCCTCCTTTGTTGGAGAAGGAAATGGCAAACCAATCCAATGTCACTGCCAAAAAAAAAAAACAAAAAAAAACAAATGGGGTCATGAAGAATCAGATACAACTTAAAAGACTGAACAGTAAAATAGAAATAGTAGCACCTATCACACAGAGCTGTTCTGAGAATCAAATTCTTACCTATCCTTTAATTACTGAATCTGTTGCCTCAGGCAAACAGAGACCTTGGAAAGACTTAAGCTTTAAAAGCCCAGTGTCTCTCACTGCATCTGGGGTTATTGCTAGTCATATTGACCTATGTCTTGCAACTGGACTCTAATGACTCTGGAGGAGAAATTGAGGCTGGTGACTTTGCATATCTGCCTTATTTAAATCCAATCCACTTTCAAGTCAAGACATCACACCCCCTCTCTTCAGTTGTCATTGGTCCTCTTTGACAACAAAGGACAAACAATAACGATCTGTAAAGTACAAGACAGAGACTATACTTATCTGATTTTGGCTCAATGTTTTAGCCTTTACAAATTGTTCTAGATCTTCACTTTTTCATGCAATATGCTAGCGAATTCTGCTGCCTTTGGGACATTTGAAAACTTAATACTCATGTCATTATGTCTCTACAACTAATAATTGACATATTAACAAGAATAAAACCAAACTTAAATTGCTACAATCACTATAATGTGATCTTTTTGAAGACAAGAATTGTGATTTTTGCCTTTCTTTATATCTTCATTGCTTAATAAGCATTTACTAAATACTTATTTGATTGTCCCCCATTATGGATCTCCTTTCATTTCAACATGGAAGCATTAGTAGCTATTTTGGGGTTTGGTCATTCTATAAGTACCAAATCTGACTGGATTATTGTCTAGCCCATATTACTCTATCTTGTCCACAAGAATAGAATTAGAAACTTTGTTAAATCCTTTGCCAAAAGTCAGATAACAGCTACTATATACATTATATATGTGTATATGTATATACATATATACAAACATACATACATATAAATGTGTATATTTGTCTATATACATATATACAAATATACATACATATAAATGTGTATATTTGTCTATATACATATATACATATGGATAGATGGGCAGATAGAAGTATCTATAAGTTATAAGAAAATAGATATATATATGCATAATGCAGCTAAAATTCCCTTTATTAGTATAGCTGTCCAGTTATAAAAAAAAAGAAATGAATTTAATCTGGTATGAACTGTTTTAATGAAGTTATGATAGTTCTTTATGCTCAGTGCTTCTACTTCTAGATGTTCACTAAGCATCTCTTTTAATTATATATCCTAGAATTTTTCGAGGAATCCAAACTAAATTCATTTGCTTATGATTTTCAGAGTCTGCTATTGTTCCTTTAAAAAAAAAAATCTGGCCTGCATTCATCCTTCTACAATCCTGTGGTATATTTACTGTTATCCATAATCTTTCAAAGATTACTAACAGTACCTCGGTAATCATATGTGCTGATTTTTCAATACCCTAGTATGTAATTCATCTGGATGAAGTGACTTAAACATATTATCACGGTCAGCTAGATATGCTCCTGACTTATCTTAGGTATCAACCCACTATTACTCATTCAGTTCTGTCCTTTTCAATGCAAAGATCATTCTATTTGGCAGGGAAAAAAGAAACAAAATCTAAATTGAGCAACCCACTCACTTTACAAGGAAACAAGGAGATATGAAGTAGCTGACCAGTTCAACCAGTAATAAAGAGTAGAACTTGGATTTGAAGTTAGCTCTTCTCACTGAAAATCTAGAGCATTTTCCACTGTACCACACTGACTGGCCCTCCTTCCATCATGCCTTTAGAGACTTAATGCTTCCATTGACATAGACAAGGAAATATCCTATATTATGAATGATAAAAGATCAAGGGTCATAACCTTGCCATTCTATGAAAGAACACAAGATCCCACTAAAGAATAGAAGTCAACCAATTTAATCTGTGCTGTAGGGAAGTTGGTTGGATCCCAAAAGCCTCCATACCTATTTGGTGCTCAATACTAGGATCAGTCTGACACTCAAAGAAGCCATGCTTATCAGAGAGATGTGGATGAGATTGGCATAGCTAAAAGCAATACTTTAAAGAAAATGGAAGACCAACAGACTATCAGTAAATTATCCCAGAAATTTGTCCATTTTAAATGACTAGCAAAAGAAGAGAGGAAGGGAAGGAAAAGAAAGTTACATGACAATTTTATTATGTATTTAAAAAGAATAGAATGTAAAATGTTAAAAATAGATTTTTAATTTCATGTGCAATCATCTTTTTTTTAAATTATACTATAGAAATGCTTGTATTATTTCATAAATTAAAAAGAAAAGAAAAAGAAAGAGAATGACAATGAGAATGAAATTAGGTGAATTGAGTAGGGTTTCAACTTCAATGATTGTCCAAATGAACATTAAGTTAGATTATCTGCTAAAGCCCCAGATAAAAATTTAAATAGTCCTATGTGTTTCTTTCACTCCTACTGAAAGTTTGTCAAACCCTGAGGTACTACTTAGTTGGTCCCTAGAAGTACACTTTACATAAAACTATGCCTAATGGCTGCTGGTTAATATTACTGCACAATAAGTGCTTTTGAAGGTTGTCTAGCTCTGGTGAATTCTTATAGAATCAGACCAAAAAGGAAAAAACCATGAGAATAAAAAACAAACAAACCCAAAAAAGGTGAAAATACTATGCTTCAATCCACATTCAGTCTCCATAGTTTTTTCTGTCTGGATGTAGATGGCATTTTTTCATCCCAAGTCTATGAGAATTACCTTAAATCACTGCATTATTGAGAAGAACCAAGTCCATCACAGTTGATCATCACACAATCTTACTGTTTGTTACTGTATACAATGTTTTTCTGGTTCTTACTTTTTCAGAATCAGTTCATGTAAGTGTCTTTTCAGAATTTTCCGAAATCAGCCTGCTTATCATTGTTATAGAATAATAATATTCCATTACATTCATATATCATAATTTAGTCATTCTATACAATTGATGGGCATCCATTCAATTTCCAATTCCTTGCAAATACAAAAAGAACTGCTACAAACATTTTTGCACATGTGTGTGCAAATGTGGATCATTTTCCCTAAATTTCTATGACTTTGAATTACTTGTCCCTTATATTTTGAAGTATTCCCTCCTTACCTTCTTCTAAACTCACAGCCTTCCTTTAAAGAATGCTCAGTTCAAGTGCCATTTCCTATATGAAGCCTTTGCTGATCTTTCCAGTTGCTCATGGCCTTTCTCCACTAAAATTATTTTGTTTCTACTACATATATAGTTTGAATTTACATACATATATATATGCATACATATATGTGTATATATATATAATATGTATATATTATATATATATATATATATGTGTGTGTGTGTGTGTGTGTGTGTGTGTGTGTGTGTGTTGCTTCTCCCTTTAATAGAATGTAAGCTTCTTTTAAATTTTGTCTTTGTATCTTCAGCATACTAGTAAGAACATCTGGCTAATATGGTGCTTAATAAATATTAGTTAAATAATGTAAATACAAGAAGTTGGCTTTCCCTTTCCCAGTGTTTCAATTCTAACAACTCTACCCTTGTTTGTTTTGTCCCTTAGGGCTTAGTATATATTTCCTTTTATTTAATATTTAGTATATACTACATTTCTATTCAAAACAATGTTCTAGGTCATTTTGCAGCTTTTAAATATATTTTGTGAGTAGTAATTGCTTTCCTCATTAATGCAACAAATCTTAGCATGGAATTTAGAAATTAATATCTCTATCCTTAAGTCAAAATGACCTATACACATGAGCATACTAGCCATGCCCCTCATGTGACTCATCTCTCAGTAAAAGCCAGTCAGCAAGTTATAAATGACAGGAAAATATGGTCAGTATTTGAAAGATAGGCACTTAGCCTTGCTCTCTAACCAAATATTACTACTTAAGCAATTTAATTTAATTCATCAAGAATTTATTAAGCACCTACTACATGCTAAGCACAAGGAACAATCTTAATAAATTCAGAAAATATCCATATTCTCTCCAGCCAAGAACTAACCATAAAGGTGCCTGTATTTACTTCATACAGTACCATGCACACAGTGGACTTTTAATAAGTGCTTGTTAACTGACTGATTTCAACTCTGTCAAGTTGAAATAATTTAAATGCATCTTCTTCTGGCTGCCTATCCAACTTTAGCTGATACAGAAAGGACATAATTCCCTTTATATCAGGGCACAACACATCTTGGATGCCAAGTGGTCTGGGTGTCTAGAAATGGCATCAACATGTTAGTATTTTCAACAATAATCATTCATAGATTTTCAAGATTTTGTAATGGCTAAGGGATAAATGTCTCTCAGACAGGAATGCCAACTCTATTGATTGGTTTTGTCCCAGTCTCTGTGTGCTACTGATTCTACCCCTCTTCTAACCCAAAAGTTGGGAGTGGGTGGAGTACTGGAGAGAAGAAAGGAAGTTAGTCAATAAACATTTATTAAGCACAGGGAAACTCTTTTGCCAGGATTACAAACCATTCATTATCTTCTTCAGATGTCTCATTCTCCAGTTCCTCTTCTCATTAAATTAAAAAAAAAAAAATAATGCCCAATGCAACATCAATTACTTCCTTACTTTATGTAGCCAGTTCTTTTTTCCAAAACTAGTCTGAACTAACCATTCTGTTTTTGCTATCCTATGAGGAAATGTCACTTTTCTCTCCCTTGCCTCCTTCCCCAAGTTCATTATGTTGAGCAGGAAAGAGTGGATACAGAAAAGCCTACCTTTTCTTGCTCTAGAGCCTGCCCTTCCTTCAAGAATTTTTGTGAAAGAAGAGAATCTTTCCCTTTAACAAGAAAATGCTGCATTTAACCATTCTGGAGAGCAATTTGGAACTATGCACAAAGAGCTATCAAACTGTGCATATCCTTTGATCGAGCAGTGTTTCTATTGGGCTTATATCCTAGATCTTAAAGGAGGGAAAGGGGACCCACATGTGCAAAAATGTTTGTGGCAGCCCTTTTTGTAGTGGCAAGAAACAGGAAACTGAGTGGATGCCCATCAGTTGGAAAATGGCTGAATAAGTTATGGTATATGAATGTTATGAAATATTATTGTTCTATAAAAAATTATCAGCAGGATAATTTCAGAGGCCTGGAAAGACTTACATGAACTGATGCTAAGTGAAGTAAGCAGAACATGATGATCAATTCTGATGGGCTTCACTCTTTTCAGCAATGAGATGATTCAGGCCAGGTCCAGTGATCTTGTGATGAAGAGAGTCATCTACACCCAGAGAGAGGACTGTGAGAACTGAGTGTGGATCACAACATAGCATTTTCACTCCTGCTGTTCTTATTTGTTTACATTTTATTTTCTCTTTTTTTTCTTTTTGATTTGATTTTTCTTGTACAGGAAGATAATTGTATAAATATAGTATATATTTTTATCATGTTTTACATATGTTGGATTACTTATTATCTAGGGGAGCAGGTGGGGAGAAGGGAGAAAATTGGAATAAAAGGTTTGCAAGGATTAATATTAAAAAATTATCCATACATATCTTCCCCCCCCCCCCCCAGGCTGGGGTTAAGTGACTTGCCCAGGGTCACACAGCTAGGAAGTGTTAAGTGTCTGAAACCAAATTTGAACTCTGGTCCTCCTGAATTCAGGGCTGGTGCTCTATCCACTGCGCCACCTAGCTGCCTCCATAAATATATTTCGAAAATTAAAAAGCTTAAATAAAAAAAAGAAGAAAATGCTGGGCTTTGTAGAAGAAGGTTTAGGGCCAAATGCATTGGCACCCCAAAATCTCCTTCTCCTCTTTCCACCTTTACGGCTATAAGAAGGAAGAAAATGGTTCAGAATTTAAAATCATTTCATCATGTCATTTAATCCATAATGCACAAGCTCAGAACTGAAATCTTGGGCTCCTAAGAACCAGATTCAATCCTAGGGGCTTCTCAAAATCACTCTCTGCTTCATGCCATACAGGATTTTCCCTTCAAACGTCAAAATCTGACTTAATCTTCCCCCACCTAAGATTTACTCTTGGAACATCAGAATTTGGCTTGTGTAAAGGTCTCCACCACAAATGGAAAATGAGCCCTCCTCTGCCATGCAAGCACCTAAGCAAGTAATACATAGAATGCAAGTTAAGCTTTATTTCTCCTGATAGAAAACACAAAATACACAGAACACCTGAGCCCATAAATAGTCAAAACAACTCTCTTTTTCTCTTCAGGGACTCTCCACCTCCCATGGGGACTTATGCACTCCTCCAGTCTTATAATAATAATCTGGTGTTGAGGTCTATTCTTCCCTCATCCCCACCCCCAGCAGCAGGAGAAAGAACTCAAAGCTGTTTGAGTCAAGGTAACTATTCCTACTGTAAGCACCACCCCCTTGATAACTAGGATTTGCTATAGGGGATTGTGGGACCATGAAATTACACAGACTCCCTCTAGGGAACCAGAGTTCTTGTGTGTTTGCAACCTTCTCCCTGGTCATTCCATCTCTATTTCTGATTTTAATCATGTTAGTCATTGACTATATGACTTTGTAGCATTGAAAGCTATATTTAAATATAATAGTTTAAATTATCAGATTCTTAGAAACAAATGAGGCATTAGAGATAACTTAGTCCAAGTTTCTCATTCTACAGATGAAATAAACAGAGATGAAGGGACTTATTTACCCAAAGGCATTATATAGTCACTTAATGCTAATGCTTGAACTGGAAGTCATATCTTCTAAATTTCCTATACTACTACTATGCCACAATGAATATCGACCACTAAAAACAAAGATGACATGTCCTGTCTCAAAAGGAAGAAATCTTATTGTGGTTTTTAATTATTCACAAATTACTTAATTGCATAAAGAAAAATAAGACAGAAAACAAAATAAAAGGAACCAAAGTATTAGTGAGATTATCTCTATACTATTCAACACATTACTTAATGAGAAGGGATACAAAATGGCAGCCTTGGAAATATATACAATCTCTCCACCTCTCTCCTTTTTTCAGTGTTTGTGACTCCCAAAAAAGAGAATCTGATACCTTGAAAGTGAAAATAATCACATAGAAACACACACACATACACACACACACCAACAGTATAATAACAGTTCATTATGAAGTTCATTATGATTATTTTTCGAACATTTGTTGGATCCACAGAATTCCAATGAGGGACTCTCGAGAAAACAAAGGATAGTCACTGCTTTTGAATCACAGGTATTCCTAACAATTATTGTCCAGGTAGAACAAGGCCTTTTGAAGACAATATCAGTTTGTTTAGAATAGTATATAATTCTACATAATTGCTTTGCTCCAGGTGAGTTGGGGATTGTGTTCTTTTTCTCTTACTCTACATTCTGTTATTTCATGTTTTGAAGTGCAGATACTTAGAATTGAAAGGGACTTTAGGGGCCATCTTGTCCAGTTTAAGGAAACTAGCCCAGAGAGAGGCAATAATTGTTCAAGATCACACAAGTTTTAAATGACAGAGGTAGGGTTCTCTGTTTGCATATCTACACTTTACTCATTAAATACACTGTCTCCTACCACCTTAAAAGGGAGAGTGAGGGTAAGAGTAGGGGTTTCAATCCTTTACATTTTCCAAAGCACTTATCTTGAAATAAGACTCTGAGAGAGAAGTAATGAAAACAGTTTTTAAACCACCATTTTACAGAAGGGCAAGCAACTTTGCCCACAATCACATAGCTAGAGTATATGGATGCAGCACTCAAAGTCAGGTCTATTGAGGACAACTCCAAAGCCTTTTCCATAACATCATGCTGCTCTCTAATTTGAGAGGTTGGTTTTTTCCTGCCATTTTTCCAAGGTTTTAAATTAAATAATGGTGTTACCAATTGCCATTAGCTATGCCAAAAACAATGTGCCTTTTAAAGTACATTTCAGCTAACATCACTCCCAATGACAGCAAGACAAATCCGATGAAGAGCATGTAATAAGGTCTATTCCTTTCCCATGAAGCATAGGATCCCTATAAATACAGTAGATACATGTCCATGGATTTATGTGACTGTAGATACTTATACATACCCTATGATGTTCTTTGCTTAATATTAGGCAAAAGAGGATAACACTGAAATTTTTTAACCCAAAAAAAGTGTCCCCGAGGAAATAATGAAGGCTCCAATTGCTCAAATTTTTTAAGTAATCCTGAACAAAGCACTCAAGAAAATATTGGAGGGAATAATTTTGTCCTCACTGGGGAATTGTTCAGATGATCTAATAGGTCTTTGCTCTCACTCTAATTTCTATGATTCATGTGTGACTTATTTAATTGTTACACTGTATTGCAGCTATCTTAAAGAATGCTTTTATTCTTTGAAAAAAAGTCTGAATTTAAATAATCCCCTTTTCTTTATTCCCAGGCCTACCTCCCACCTTTCATTTGGTTATATTAACTTTTTGACCTACTCTGAATGATGAGCTACCTCCAAAGATGTGATAAATCTGTCTGGTGGATTAAAAAAAAAACAAACTATATGTCATCAGGGTGACTGGCACAGAGCAGGTTTGGTGATATGCCAGCAGCCAAAGAGTTAAGTGGAGTCCCCACAGAGCTCCAATCAGTGGTTAGTGGTTAATTCAGAACAAGCTTGGAACCTGGATACAACCACATCTTGGAAAATAGGACAAAACTAGTTCATTCTCTACCACTTTTAGTACTTATCATTGTCAGGAAACCACCTGTTACTTGGGAGAGAGTCAAAAGAATTTCAATCCATAATTAAAGGAATAATGAATAAAAACATATTGTGAATTACTATCCAAGCCCCAGGCAGATGTGTTCTTTAACTGGGGTTTGATCGGTGCTATTAATTTAGGAGAAAAATAACACGTAACAAAGCGTATGTGAACAAAGATTCTGCCCAGCTTGGTGTTTTGTTTCCATTCAGTCTCTAGTTTGAACCCTCTCAGTAGACAGTTGTGGTTAGCAACAATTTTGCAGGCAGAGCTCAAATTACTTGAAAATAAAAGTTGTACTTGCTAATATATTAAAACAAAGTTGACAGCTAATTAGAATCAAACCAACTATTGCATCATTTGAAATATCCATAAATGACAGCTGAAGAATATGGGTGAATAGAATAAGACTGTCTGGGTTTTCATCCACTCTGAACTGGAAAGAAATATCAAATACAGCTGTTGTAAGATTGTCTCAATCTTTAAAACAGTAGGGCAGAGGAGATCTCTATCCCAGAGCAACTCACAAACTGCACACTTTCACAAATCCTTTTGGCTACTAGAAGCTTCATTTGCTTTATGAACTATATCCTAAAACATGATTTTCTTAATATTAGTAAGAATACTAACAATTAAACACAGAAGTTGTAATCGATGGGTAGTTAATTGAAATTCAGGTCATTTCTACATGGAATTTCAACAGCTCAGAAATCTTCAGAGGAAAGTATAATTTTAGGTCAGAGAGAGGCAAAAAAGGGGGAAATAAATCTTGTTTATAGTCAATACAATGATTCAACAAACATTTATTAATCACCTATTAAAGAAATGTGAGAAACACAAATTTAGAAAAATCCTCCCTCCAAATGTTGATATGGACTATTTATAACTGACATGTAGTGGTGCCTTCGAAGCCCATATTGGTTTGATCAGCCACAGCTGGACAAACTATGCAATGATACTAACATAGGGATGTCATTTTGATCTTCTTCAAGTATGAAGGACAACAAACTATGTTCAAGATACTATGTTTAATGCTTAGATAACAAAGATGAACACTAAAGTCCCTGCCTTCAAGGAGCTTACAAACTAGTGAGGGAAAGGCACTCAATATTGAATGTGATAAGGGCAAAGGAAAGATTCAAAATGCTGTAAGAAAATTTGAGACAGGAGATAATGCTTTTAGCTTGGAGAGAATGAGAGTTCCTGAGTTGGATCTCAAACAAAGAAAATAATGTCAGCAGCATTCATGAGGAAAGAGACTGCAAACACATGAGAATATACCCTGTGTGATACAGGAAAAACTGAAAGCTACACTTAGTAGCCCTGTTTGGCTGGGTTGTAAAATATGTCAAGGAGTGGAGTGTGAAATAAAATTGGGGAAGTTCATTGGAATTAGATTATAAAGGGTTATAAATGCCGGACTGAAAAACATTAATTAACTCTCCAGTTATCCATAGACTTATGAAAATATATCAAAACTACAACTATGTCACAAATATACACCCATGTAGAAATTGGAGGGGAGAAAAACAATTGCTAAGCCATCTTATCTAATTAAAAAATCAGAGTACATTTCCCTTAAATGGTTAAATAATAATAAACTCAATGTGGGGAATGGGGGATAGTTATCACAGAATAACAATGTCATATTTGGAAGAGATGAACAAGTGATCATACAGCATTTGTTTGAAAACCTCAAAAGAGGGGGAATCCTACTGTTCCCCTCCTTGATCCCCAGTATGTTCTATCCTGCTCTAATTGTCAGGATATTTTGTTCCAAAGTAAATGCTAAATTTACTACTTTTAAACTTTCATCCATTGTTCCATATTCTGCTTTATAAAACCAAGAAGACAACATTGAATTCCTCTTTATATAATAACAATCCTAATACTTGAAGACAGCAAACACATTCCCCTAAGAGTTGGTTTTCCACAATTAGAAGTAGTTGGTTTTTCCCCAATATTCTCTGACCAATTCTAAGATTCTGAACCTTTGGAATTCCCAATAATTCCAAGCTTATTAAATCTAAAATACTATATTTATAGAGCTTCTAGAATCTGAATATGTTATGACACCTCCTAAATGAAGGGAAAAAAATGATTTCTTTTGGTACAGAATTAAAAGTCCAGATGTTCAGTTAAGGGACCAAAAAAAGGGGTAAAAAGTCACCAAGTCCTTATTTCCTCCCCCTACCCTCACCCCAATGATCCATATTCTTATCAGTTACCCCTGTGTCCATCAGTATCCACGCTGCCATGCATTTTTAATTGCTGTCATTTTTCCAAAAGTAGTGAAGGGCCTTGATCTTTTGGTTTTGTGACCAATGAGCAGGATCATCCATTTATGAAATGCTGATGGGGATTAAGACTTTAGCCATGTGACCATGAAAAAGCAAGCTCTCAAATCTAATTCTGTCCTAGTCCATCCACTTGACTTCATTCATTGTTCAGCCATCAGAAATACGGCAACAAACCTTTACAGACTCTTATTTTGGGCTTATTCACACATGGTCCTCCAGATGGGCCTGACATCCTACACTACTCCACTCTCAATTTGTATGCACTTTATCCACCCAAGTGGCCTCCTATATGCATATTCTCCCTCCCTCCCTTCCTCTCCCTTTCTCCCCCCTTTCTTTCTCCCCCTCCTCCTTCTCTATTTCTTTTTTCTTTGTCTCTTCTCCTTATACATACACACACACACACACACACACACACACACACTCTCTCTCTCTCTCTCTCTCTCTCTCTCTCTCTCTCTCTCTCTCTCTCTCTCTCTCACACACACACACACACACACACACACACACACACACACCATGCTAATTGGGCTCCCTTGTGAGTTTGCATCACTTAGCCCACCCCTAAAGGCAGATGTGAATGTGAATGGGTTAAAAGGGACACACTTTGCACCTGTCAATTAAGTTCACTAGACTGCTCTGTGACAAGATGCCCATGGTACCCAGGAACATGCTGACCTGGGCTAGAATAGAGAGTTTCAGCTGTCCTTTAAAACTAACCTTAGAGAAAGAATGCTCCCCTTCTGTGGCTAGTTGTTGGGGGAACTCTCTTGGAATGTCCATGACAGCAGGTGCAGGGCCCATCTGAAGGCTTAGCCAATTGGGCTGTACTGAGCAAGTTGAGAGAACTCTATGTACTCCAGTTGACTGGTTATTTTTAGGAAGTTCCTACAAGTGGCAAAAGGTCTGAGGAACAAGCATAAAGGCCACTGAGAGGAGAAAAGTAGGGTATGAGAGGACATGGACACAATTAGAATGAACCACTGAGCATAAAAATTTCTTCTCCTCCATAACTATTTATTTGCTCATTTGTTTCAAACAAACAAAAAGGAAGCAGTGAAGAGAATTCATAAGGAAAGAGAGTTAGAAAAACAATTATAACAGAATATTGAGCAGAGAAGGAAATTTTGAAATATGTTGAAATAGAGAGAAACATTGAGAGGGAATTTGTCTTGGCAGTGAGGGGAAAAGAGAGATTAGATACTATAGGACAAGTAAAAATTCACTGATAGCTTGACATCTGTCTCTTAAAGGTCTCTCAGTACCAATTCACTCCTACCACCTGGATATCACTTTAAGGCTCTTTTATCAATCCAGTGAATATCATTCTTGGACATCTTTTAAACTCATGACACTCTCAGCTTAGTTGTAAAGTTATGGCAGTCAATATTGCATGGTGAGAGTTAGATGATTGGTTCAAGTTGATGAACTTTTTGTTGTGGGATTTTGGCTAAATCACTCAACCACTCTGTCCTCCTGTTCATCTCTTCTAGCTCTAGCACTCTATACTGTTATCAGAGCCAAACATACATGACCTCAGAGACCAAAAAACGAGTGCTAAAGGCAGGTGGAAAGGATATGACTGTGCCAGAGGGCCTGAAAGTGACAGCAGTGTGGTATGACTGGCCTCATTTAATCAGAGATTAGGGGTTGAATGTTCTTAGAGTGCTAGCCACCACCTGATGTCAAGTGTTACAGGAGTTTCCAATTCATTCAAAAGAAGACAATTCATGAAAAAATAAACAAGAGAAATACTTCAGGAAAACAACAGGCCTTCTTTCTGCATTTGTATTTCTGTGAGGGAAGTTTGCTGATTTTTTTTTCTTCTTTTTGGAAGGAAGCAGGCAAGAAAGCTCTTCATCTCAATTAACCTTTAGTTTGTTGCTCTACAGGATCCTGAATTCAATGACAAGAGAAAATCTAGCTGTTCCTTTCTCTGAGGGAGAAACCACAGAGATCATGTTTCAATGTTATTCTTTTTGATCTGTTTATTATTAAATTTAAACATAGAACAAGGTCAAGGCTATCTTCAACGTATTCAAATGGCCTTAAACAGGACTGTCATCATCAACTAATAACATGCATGTACTCACCACGATACACAGAGGAGTCAGTAATAGTAGCTCATATTTATATTGTACTTTAAGATTTATAAAGTGCTTAGTAAATATTATCTCATTAGCCGCTCTGGAAGATAGGTGCTATTATTATCTTCATCGTACAGATGAGAAAACTGGGATGGACAGAGGAAAACTGATTTGTCCAAGTAAATGTCTGAGGTTCAATTTGAACTCATGCTTTCCTGACTCCAAGTCCAAAGTTCTATCCATTAATAAAAATGGTGTCTGTAAAAGATTTAATGAGCCCTTGGAAATTTAAAATCTAAAACAAACAATCTCGATGTAGAGAAATGTATATACAAAAATGGCATTTACCAAAAGAAAAACTGTTCCAAAATCTGTGAAAGAAACTGAGAACTAACAATTAACTTCTCTGGGCTCTCAGCTTCCTTAGTTGCAGTAGTGATGTATGGTACAGTTTATTGAACCTCTCTCATTCATTAACGAATGTGGGCACATTATATCCACCAGTACACAATCCTATGAGGTGGCTAGTATGAGTATTATTAGCTTCTTTTTGTAGATGAGGAAATTGAGGCTCAGAAAGGGTAAATAAATTGCCTGAGATTATATAAGTGTCAGAATCAGGCCTCAAACTCAGGTTGTCTGTTTTCTGATACAATGTTCTTTTCTCTAAATATACAGTCATACTATGTTCTTCCTAGCACTAAAATGATTCTACTCTTTTTTGTACTTTTTTAAATTTTAATTTAATTTATGGAAAAAACCAAGTGTTTCCATAACATAGTACATTAAAAAGATAATAAATGAAACTGCACATCCTTTACAATTCTATTTTTGAGAAAGAAAGTAAATATTTATACCATATTCAACATCCAGACTTCTGTGATAAGGAGTACATAAGTGGTTGTTTTGAGAACAGTAGCCTCTTCACTTATATTGAGTCAAAGAAAACTTCCTGGGATGCATAGCATCTTGAAGATGCCCTTTAAAATAAGAAATGAGGGTGCATGTCACAGACTTATGGCATAAAAAAAAAAAAAAAAAAACTAGAAAGCTGAACTAAAAGTTCTGGTCCAAGTTTTGCAGCAATAATTGAAAAAGGAAGCATTACAGAAAGAAAAGTTAAGAAGGCAAAAATAGATAGATAGATAGATAGATAGATAGATAGATAGATAGATAGATAGATGGATAGATAGATAGATAGATAGATGATAGAGATGCATAGATGCCAGGGAAACCTAGCAAAAGATCTTTCATCACAAAATGAAAGTAGAAATGACTCAACTTCAAATTGTAAAAAAAATTTAATAGCAATATCTTCTATGTGACATTAGAAAACCATCAAGCAAGGCTACCCCTCATATGGCAGTATAAGATGGAAGTTCTCCCATTTTGTCCATTGGTTTCATGGATGGTTATCAGCTAGCATTCTTGGGCAATTAGTTTAATGTTAAGATGGTAGAATATTACTTTAGTGGTCTTCCAATGATAGGCCCCATCCAATCAAGAGGAAGGGAGTAGAATTTCCTCATTGACCAAATTTATATTTAAATGTTACAAGAATATACAGGATAAACAAAGATTATATTGCAGAATAATTTTGTTCATCTACCCTATTCCATTCCCCGTTTATCAGATATATCAAACATCATCTACAACCAAGTATATTATAAAGACATTACATTTAAATTCAGCAATACCAATTATTGAATCCTATATATTAAATACACAATACATACTAAGTATTCTGGTAGTACTTGATTATTATGAACATGGATGCTCTTCATAATCTCTTCCATTTCTTTCCCATCATCATCATAGGCATCTGAAATATTTGAATAAAACTTCTTTGTCATTTTCAACAATGTATACAATCAATTGCAAATTTATTTATAAAACATATATGTAATATATAAAATAAAATAATATAAATAAATAATACATATAAAATAATATATAATATCAAAGACAAAACCTTTTTCAGATACAGAGCTTCACTATAGTCATCCAAAAGATACAATTATGCTCATATAAATAACTTTCCCTTCCTTTTCCTATTGTATGACTATATGATCCTATTCCATGCTTATAATATTAATAGTAATCTAAAGTTCTATCTAAAAGATCTCCAAATTTGTCCCAGATAATTGTACCTGGAAAAAAACTCATTAAAATGTTCTGGGGACCATGCCCAAAGAGCTATCAAACTGTGCATGCTCCTTGATTCAGCAGTGTCTATACTGGATCTGTATCCCAAAGAGATCCTAAAAAAGGGCAACAAACCCAAATGTGCAAAAAGGTTTGTAGCAATCCTTTGTAGTGACAAGAAACTGGAAACTGAATGAATGTCCATCAGTTGGAGAATGGCTGAATAAGTTATGGTACATGAATATTATAAAGTATTATTGTTCTATAAGAAATGATCAGCAGAATGATTTCATAGAGGCCTGGAAGATTTGCATGAACTGAAGCTAATGTAAAGTGAGTAGAACCAGGAGATCATTGTACATGGCAATAGCAATATTATATGATGATCAATTCTGATAGACATGGATCTTCTCAACAATGAGATGATTCAGGCTGGTTCTAATGGTTTTGTGTGAAAGAGAGCCATGCACACCTAGAGAGAGGACTGTGGAGACTGAATGTGGATCACAACACAGCATTTTCACTTTTGCTGTTGTTGATTGCTTGCATTTTGTTTTCTTTCTCATTTTTTTTCCTTTTTTGACCTGATTTTTTTTGTGCAGCATGATAATTGTGGAAATATGTATAGAAGAATTGATGTGTTTAACATACATTGGATTACTTGCTGTCTAGGGGAGGGATGGAAGGAAAGGGACGGGAAAAAATTGGAACACAAGGTTTTTGCAAGCGTGAATGCTGCAAATTATCTATGCATATGTTTTGAAAATAAAAAGCTTTAACAACAAAAAAAAAATTTTTTTGAAGAATGTTCTGGGGTAATCCTAATTCAGCCCAGCTACCTAGTAATTAAATATGGGATCATTCATGGGGTCATTCATTAGTTTAAAAAAGGGAAATTGACAGACTTTAGAGGATAAAAATATTCACCAAAGATATGCATTGAGGATACTTCAAGTAGATTTGAGTTGCCCGTGGTGATCCCCTGGCCAAGCACCAAAGTGCCTGAAGTTATTTTGACTGTTTTGTACTTAGCTAACCAGGGAAGTGATGTAAATATCCCAAGCATTCACTCCCCTAAACCAATCAATCAATCCAGAGGAAAGTTTTAATATCTTAAAAGGAAAAACTAGTTTGAATTGCATAGGAATAGAGATTAGAATGTTTTTTCCACTGTAAGGAGGGAATAGATTCATTTCATAATAATATAGTACCTTATGGGAGTTAATCTCAAGTATCAGATGCTTGATGCCTAAGACTGATGAGTTGGTACATAATATTCTGATTAAGTTTTTTTTTTTTTTTAATGCATGAGCACAAAAAAAATTAATGAAAAATCATTTATTAAATAGTTACAATATGCAAAGCACTATGCTAGATTCTAGGGATACAAATACAAATAGAAAAGCAAAACAATCCTTGCTTTCAGAGTTTACATTCTAATAGGGAAGACAATACATATAGGAAATTTTGGTAAGTCAGATGGAAAGATTTCATGGTCATTAGACTTTGGCATTAAGAATATATATATTCAGAAGTGGTAACTAAAATATTGATCGTGCATTAAATGGGCAACAGATGGATGTTTAGATTAACAGGAGTGGAATAAGGTGTGTAGATTAAAAGGAATGGAATAAAGAGAAAGAAAAGGTGGGGGAGAAGATAAGAGAATAAGATAAGAGTAGGGGTAGGATAAGTAACAGCAAAGCAAGTTAAGCAAAATTAAAGAGTTAGCATATATAGGAAATAAGAAATATATAGAAACACTACAGCAAGAATCAGGAATAGAATTTTTTTTATAGCTTTTTATTGACAAAACATATGCATGGGTAATTTTTCAACACTGACCCTTGCAAAAACTTCTGTTCCAACTTTTCCCCTCCTTTCCCTCCACCCCCTTCCCCAGATGGCAGGCAGTCCCAAACATATTAAACATGTAAAAGTATATGTTAAATACAATATATGTACACATTCATACAGTTGTCCTGCTACACAAGAAAAATCGAATTTAGAAAGAAGGTAAAAATAACGTGAGAAGAAAAACAAAAAATGCAAGCAAACAACAACAGAAAGAGTATAAATGCTATGCTGTGGTCCACACTCCTTTCCCAGTGTTCTTTTGGGGGGGGAGCTGGTTCTGTTCATAACTTATCAATTGGAACTGATTTGGATTCTCTCCTTGTTTAAGATAGTCACTTCCATCAGAATTGATCCTCATATAGTATTATTGTTGAAGTGTATGATGATCTCTTGTTTCTGCTCATTTCACTTAGCATCAGTTCATGTAAATCTCTCCAAGCCTCTCTGTATTTATCCTGCTGATCATTTCTTACAGAACAATAATAGGGAATAGAATGTATTAGAAAAATAAAATAGATCTAATAATCATTGATCTTAGACAAAGTCAAACTTAAAGATTCAATCAAGAGAGAAATCTACATTACATGTCATCCATATTATATTGTTTTAGATGCATGTTTATATATGGGTGAATGTATAGTATATGTATGTATCTGTATATATGTGGGTATATATACATGTAGGTCTATGTGTGTGTATATATAAATATATGTATATGTGGGGGTGTCTTTGAATGGGTGTGAATAAATATATATATATATATGTATGTATGTATATAAAGAACAAAAGAATAATCTATAAGAAAGCAAAGAAAAAATGGACACATACATATAATTTTTTTCTATGATTATATATGCTTTCTCAAAATGGAAGTTTATTGTTATAATTTTGAATTTTGCTCTGATGTTCTGCTGGGCACTTAATAGTGTTTTATTTTATTTCATTTTGTTTATTTTCATTTTCTGTATTTTTTCTAATCTGCTTTTTCTTATTTTGTATTTAGTTTAAGAAATCAATTTTTAAAAATTTTTCAAAAAAAAAATACCGATGGTGATGACTTTATTGGCACAAGCTACCTCCTGTCTCTCATTTAGGGTACCTTGCTGCTTCAGGAGGCTGGCTTGCCTATTCCAAAGACACTTGTTTAGGGTGGACTGGCTCCTTCTCCACAGGAGAAGGGCTTTGTGTCATGGGTTTGGAGGATGAGTTGAAAATGAAATCACTGGTCTGGAAGGGAGGTGCTATTTGTGGGGCTCTTGGGCTTACCTACCAGGTAATGACCATCACAATTCATGGCCCTGGGAACAGAATTTCATCCCAACCATTTCTTCCAATACTTAAATATTATTCCACAAATACTGTTAAGAAACTCCCACCTTCAAATCAAGAAATGACCAGTGACAGGACCTGAAACTATACCTGAAAAGAATAAGTATGGAAAAAATGACTATAAGAAAGGACATTTCAGAAGGCAAAATTGGAAGGAGTCAGAATGATACATTACTGCTGGTCATAGAATATCACAATCTTCATAGAATTATGGTGGAGAGACCAACTGCCTACATAGCAGTAGAAGATTGAAAAAAAAAAAAGTTTAGAAGTGGCATAGTAGATGCTATCAGAGACACATATAACTAGAAAAATAACAAGTCATGGAATAAGAGGAGAGGTTGGCCATTGGGCACACCTTATGTTCCATTGCTATTCATACAATGCCAATATGGGAGGAAGGCTTCTAGTCCACTGAGTGAGCCCTGTGTTGAATATTTATAGAAGGACAGAGACAAAAGTTGCACAAGGTGAAAAAGTGTGTATTGTATAATCTGTCTTATAGAAGATTCTACCCTCGGGCAGCTATAGACTACCATAGGACCTGAATTCAAATCAGACACTTGACACTTGAGAGCTGTGTGATCTTGGGCAAGTCACAACCCAATTGCCTCAAGGAGAAGAAGAAGAAGGTACTACCTACATTGAAGAGATCACAATACTATCCAAATATTAAAGTATCTCCTCCAATTGTTGCCTAGACCCATGTTTCCTAAGCAACAGAGAGACTGAGCTATGTAACCAATTGGTTACATATGTAATCATTGGTTAATCATATGAATTGTTGCCTACATCACGTCTTTCTATCCTCACAGGCATAACTCATCACAGCATCCTATAATGTTAATCATTTGAGGGGATATGGAAAGTCAATTTTATTCTACATTCCTGATATCAGTAAGACTTCCATTGTGACAAAGTGGATCACAAGGTATAGAGAATGGAATTTCATGGTCATATATCAAGCATTCTTTTAGCTCCCTAAAGGCTATTTCTGACATGGTTCAACAATTTGGGAATGTAAAATGTAATTCTGAATGCCAATGACAGTTAAAGCAATTCTCTACTCCTTTCATTGGTGGTTTAAAAACTCAAGTTGTTCTTATTCTGAGTTTTTTACAAACTTGGATTTAAGGCAAGTTGTATGAGCATAAAGTTGATTCAGATAGATGCATAAGAGTAAAGATCTACTTAACTTTTCTCATACCTTGTAGACCATTAATATCTTTGCATATCTGCTTATCTTACAGGATCAGTTTATGAGGAACAGGGAGTCCCAAAAGTGTTTTTGGTAAGTTCTTACAAGTTTATTGTGATTTTATTCAAAAATGATGCATTTTTGGTAGAAAATAAAGACTATTTGTCTTACTAAAAGAGATAGTTCTTCTTCTTCTCCATGGATGCCCTTGTGCCCTTGATCTTACTTCCTCCAATCTCCACCCAGAACTTCAATCCTTTGATCATTCCTGATCTAATTTCCAAAACTATTGGCCTCAGGTCACCTCAGTTGACCTTGTCATCTCAAGTTATCATTCTACATCTTCTATTCTTGGACAAAATTCTAGAAAAAATTTCGACATTAAGTATCTCTTGACTGAAATGACTTTTTTTTCCAAAATCAACCAATCAACATGTATTTAATAAGTGTAACTATATGCAAATATTGGAGATACAAGGGAAAAAAATGGAATTTCTATGTGCAGAGATCTTACATTCTGATGAGGAAGTAAACAAATACATGTAAAAACATCTTCATGATAAATATAAAGTCAATGAATACAATAATAATAACAACAATAATTAAAATTTATGAGCACTTATTTGCAAAGTACTTTATAATTATCATCTTATTTGATCCTTACAACATTTGATCCCACACCAGCTGTGGGAGGTAGGTGTTGTTATATCCCCATTTTACCAATGAGGAAATTGGGGCAAACAAGTAGTTAAGTGACTTGTTGGGGTCATACAGCTATTATGTGTCAGAGGGAAGATTTGAATTTATGTCAGCACTCTATGCATTGTGCCACCTGGCTGGGGTTTGAGATATTTGGGGGCTTACAAGCCCTCAGAGCACTTCAAGGCTGGGATGATCCTTTTTCCTACCTCCAAGAAGAGTATCAGACTGAAATTATGCCTATCTCCATATAGTCCTCAATTTTGCTGGCATAGTGGCAAAATAAAAATATATTTTCAAGATAATTTTTTAAGAGAAGCAAAGCTGCCACAAGCTTATACTTGCTTTCTTCCCTTTTCTCTTTCCACCAACACTGTTATATTTGATATACAGTCTTTTAGATTGATCCAAATATCAAGAAAATATATTCATGTAAGTAAATAGCAAATAATAATTAGAGACATTAAACAGAATAGAATATATTAGAAAATATACAAAATGAATAAGTTTTAGATAGGAATAAATAAAATCTCACTTAAAAAAATTTCCCAGTTTTTAAAGAAGCAAGCTGGAAATCAGGGACATGATAGGGAGCCATATTTCCCTACTTTAGCTTCCAGGATCTGACTCTCTTTTCGCATGTCTATAGTTGGTCCCAAGTATATTGGTAGCCTATGAGGCCTTTCTTGAAGAAGAAGGAATGTCTCTCCTCTCCAAAGCACTTAAATCAATTCTGCCCCTCAAGCAGACATACAGCATTGTATCAGCATTCTCTGAAAGCTATTAAAAGAGTCTCAAGCAAAATATTCTGGGTTTGGCTATAAATTCAGGTTATGTAAGCATATATGAAGTAGTTCAATTCAAGGTAATAGGGGAGGAAGAAGATTAGCATTTGGAGAGAACGAATCAAGAAAAACTTCATTCAGAAAATGATGCTTGACTGTGGTATATGAATGTAATGGAAACTACTATACAATAAGAAATGATGACAAGGCAGATTTCAGAAAACCTAGAAAGACTTGTATGAACTGATGCAAAGTGAAATAAGCAGAACCAGGAAAACATTGTACAGTATCAATAACATTGTGTGATGATCAGTTTTGAATGACTCAGCTCTTCTCAGCAATACAATGGTCTAAGACAAATACAAAGGACTAATGAGAAAAATGCTATTCACATCCTGATAAAGTACTAAGACTCTGAACACAAATTCAAAGCATACTTTTAAATTTTGCTTTAATCTTTTTTCATGTTTTTTTATGTTTCTTCTTTCACAATTGTGACTAACATGGAAATATGTTCTACATGATAGCATATATAAAACCTGTATCAAATTACCTACCATTTTAGGAAAAGGGGAAGAGACAGAGGAAGAGAGAAAAAATGGAACTCAAAATCTTGTAAAAATGAATGCTAACCAAAAAAATTGATATTTACACACATATATTATATCTAGGTTATATTGTAACACATGTAAAAAGTATGGGATTGCCTGTCATGAAGGGGAGGGAGTAGAGGGAGGGAGGGGATAATGTAGAAAAATGAATACAAGGGATAATGTTATAAAAAAAATTACTCATGCATATATACTGACAAAAAAAATTATAAATAAAATTTAAAAAAAACATTAATTGAACCTTCAAAAAAATGAATGCTAAAACTTTTCTTGACACATAATCAAGAAAAAATTAAATGTTATTAAAATGTTGAAAGAGAGAAACAAAGAAAGAAAAAAGAGACAGAAAGAAAGAAAAAAGAGATAAAGAAGGAAAGGAAGAAAAGAACGAAGGAAGGAAAGGAAGGAAGGAAAGAAGGAAGGAAGGAAAGAAGGAAGGAAGGAAAGAAGGAAAGGAGGAAGGAAGGAAGGAAGGAAGGAAGGAAGGAAGGAAGGAAGGAAGGAAGGAAGGAAGGAAGGAAGGAAGGAAGGAAGGAAGGAAGAGAAGAAGGAAGGAAGGAAGGAAGGAAGGAAGGAAGGAAGGAAGGAAGGAAGGAAGGAAGGAAGGAAGGAAGGAAGGAAGGAAGGAAGGAAGGAAGGAAGGAAGGAAGGAAGGAAAGGAGGAAGGAAGGAAAGGAGGAAGGAAAGGAGGAAGGAAGGAAAGGAGGAAGGAAGGCAGGAAGGAGGAAGGAAGGAAGGGAAAAAAAGGGAGCAATGGTATGGTAGCTTGAAGAGATAGTAAGATGAAGTAAAGATTTTAAGGATGAGGAAGATTTGAAATCAGTACAAAAAGACCCACTTGGTAGAAAGCTGCTGAAGATTCAACATGGGAAAAAGTGAGACTGCAATCTGCAATCTGCAGTGAAGTCCTGTCTCTGACATATACTGGCTATTTTAACCCTATACAAATCATTTAAACTCTCACTGTTCTAAAACTAAGTTGTAGAGAAAGTACCAGACTTCCTCATTTGGGAGGTCCCATTACCAATGAAATCATAAGACCATTCTCTACTGTTCTATGTGCATTTCATTAGCTGGATACAGGCTATTTGCTCCCTGGTAATGGAACTTCCTCAAAGGAAGAACTATATTTATGTTTTTTATATAACTAGTGCCTTGCCAAAGTTGGGACTAAATAAATGCTTATTAAATTGATTTTAATTCAAATGGAATTTCCAATTAGTTAATATCCACTAAAAGAATTCTGCCTTGTAACTCCAGTGTCTGCTCCCACCCTAACCATGGTAACCATGCTTCAGACCATTCAATTATGCCCCTGACTACAGACAACAAATGGGTATAAATATGTACTACCTCTCAGGTCTCATCTTTGGCTCATTTAGAAGATTATAAACCATTTCCAGTTTGAGATATTGGCTTTTTCTTCTTATATCACTAAACTGAACATTAGCTAGCGGGTGAAAACTGTCCATTTCTAAATGACTATTGCTATTTTTTTTATTCCAGAGAGACTATGTTACTTATGATTTATCTTTTTTAGAGGGAAACAGAATCTTTCTATCTCCACTTTGATCAGTCAATTAGGATAGCCCTAATGTTCTGGGTCTACAAACAAATATGGAAATTGTGCCGAATTATTCACTATGTCTATTAATACATTCAAAAATAGCTGAGTCTTTTTTTTCTTGTTCACTAGTTTCAGTTGTGTCTAATTTGTGTCCTGCTCCCATTTGGAGTTTTCTTGGCAAAGATACTTTTCTTTTTCTTCTCCAGTTCCTTTTATAGATGGGAAATCTGAGGCAAACAGGGTAAAGTAACTTGCCCAATTAATATATCTGAGGCTAGATTTGAATTCATGAAAAGGAATTTTCCTGACTTCTACCTACTGTATTGCCTAGCTGTCCCTTGGTGAAACTACTATCAGGTATAATTCAGGGTTCATGGGTTCTAGGATATGTTAAAATGTCTCCATTATTTTCTTACCTATCTCCTATTGGCATCCAACTAAAAAAAGGCATCCCTGTGCACCTATTTGATTCTACCAGGATTAATATCTATTTTGAACAAGTATCATTAATATTTGGTAATTTCCCTTGACCCAGTGTATGGTAACATGTGGAAATGGGAAGCACCCATTCATTCTCTTGCCAGGCTCTCAAACAGAGGCATATAAGCTCTTAGTGAGAGAGAGAATTTTAGGAAGTTCAATGATAATTTAATTACTTTTTTGTACTGCATTTTCACTGGCTGGCAAGTGCTCAATTCTACTTAGTTCCAAACAAACAGAATGGTCCATAATAGTAGATTATAAGGCTGTGGATTGAAATGGGAAAATGAATTTCTCTATTTTCAACTCATCTGGACTTCAAAGTCCTCCTCAATATGTCCTTTTCATATCTCAGGCTTAGTGATATTCTTAATAATGAAGCAAACTTTTCTTAGAGCATAGATGTCACACCCTGATGCAGAGCTGAAGCCTGTTGTTCTGCAAGCTAACTGAAGTTTTGGAGCCTTTCCAGGGATTTATACAAAGTTATCTTTTCCATCCACTTTGTCATCATACACTCCAAACTTCTCTACCATGCTCTGGGTCACTTAATCTCACTTAATCTACTCCATTTTGGAACTCCTAAATTGGGGTTCAGCTGAGCACCCACTATGTCTAATCAACCCCAGAGCCCAAGACCATGCTTCCAGATTTTCTTCAACTATTTTCCTTGCCACCCATTGTCAACATCTTCCACTATACCTTTTTATCTGAGAATTCTAACATTGCTTCTAGGACATGCTATCACCTATGGCTTCATTCATCATGCTTAAGATTTCCTAAATGACATCTTCCCCTGCCACAGCTTCTCTATATGTGCTATGTCCCCCTATTAGAATATGTTACTTCATAACAAGGACTATATTGTTTTTGCATTCCAATCAAACATTAAACATTTATTAAGCATCTACTGTGCACTAGGCCCTATTCTAAGTAATAGAGATGCACAAGGAGACAAAAGGCAGTTCCTGACTTCAAGGAACTTGAAATTTAATGGGGGAGACAACCTGCAAACAAATACATAAGGCAAGCTATCCTGTCCAATCTTATCCCATGAAGGACGATAATTAACAGAGGGAAGATATTAACATTAAGGAGGGTTAGAAAAGGCTTCTTATAAAAAATGAGATTTTAGTTGAGATTTAAAGGAAGCCAGGAAAGTCAGGAGGAGGAGGAGAAGGAGAATTTTTACAATGAGTTTATATTCTAATTAGGAAGAAGCCTGTACACTCTTCACCTCATTGACCATATGCCTGGTTATTTTTATTTTTATTTTATTTTAGAAAACCCATCTATTGTATAAATTTGTCTCAGTATACTAACTTTCATTTAAGTTTCTGATGTTTCTATCAAGTAGTAGATTCAAGAAGGTTTTACAAGGGTCAATGTTGAAAAATTACCCATGGAAAATATTTTTAAAGTTAAAGGTTCTGACAAAGGTCACATTTCCAAAATATATAGAGAATTGACCCTAATTTATAAGAAATCAAACCATTTTCCAATTGATAAATGGTCAAAGGATATGAGCAGACAATTCTCAGATGATGAAATTGAAACTATATCCACTTATATGAAAAAGTGTTCCAAATCACTACTGATCAGAGAAATGCAAATTAAGACAACTCTGAGATACCGCTACATAATTGTCAGATTGGCTAAGATGACAGGAACAAATAATGATGAATGTTGGAGGGGATGTGGGAAAACTGGGACACTAATACATTGTTGGTGGAGTTGTGAAAGAATCCAGACATTCTGGAGAGCAATTTGGAGCTATGCCCAAAAAGTTATCAAACTGTGCATACCCTTTGACCCAGCATTGCTGTTATTGGGCTTATATCCCAAAGAAATACTAAAGAAGGGAAAGGGACCTGTATGTGCCAAAATGTTTGTGGCAGCTCTTTTTGTAGTAGCTAGAAACTGGAAGATGAATGGATGTCCATCAATTGGAGAATGGTTGGGTAAATTATGGTATATGAAGGTTATGGAATATTATTGCTCTGTAAGAAATGACCAGCAGGAGGAATACAGAGAGGCTTGGAGAGACTTACATCAACTGATGCTGAGTGAAATGAATAGAACCAGAAGATCGCTGTACACTTCAATGTTGTATGAAGATATATTCTGATGGAAGTGGATATCTTCGATATAAAGAAGATTCAACTCACTTCCAGTTGATCAATGATGGACAGAAACAACTACACCCAGAGAAGGAACACTGGGAAGTGAATGTAAACTGTTAGCACTACTGTCTATCTACCCAGGTTACTTATACCTTTGGAATCTAATACTTAATGTGCAACAAGAAAATGGTATTTACACACATATATTGTATCTAGGTTATATTGTAACACATGTAAAATGTATGGGATTACCTGCCATCGGGGGGAGGGAGTAGAGGGAGGGAGGGGATTATTTGGAAAAATGAATACAAGGGATATTATAAAAAATTTACTCATGCATATATACTGTGGAAAAAATTCTAAATAAAATAAAAATAAATAAATAAAGATATAAAATTTCCTATAAAAAAAAAAGAAAAATTACCCATGCATATGTATTGTAAATAAAAAGCTACAATTAAAAAAAAAAGTAGTAGGTTCACTTCATCTCAAAAGCTTTTATCAGGAGTCATATATATGAGTATCTCTGTGAATGTGTATATATAGATTTACATGTCTCACTTATTGTTAGTAAGTTATCAATAGTTTTAGAATTTATTTACCTAATACATTTTGTGGGGAAGTAACTAGATTATTTTGAGAAAAGAAGTTTACATGTAAATGAAGAGAAATTTTCCAATTTCACAAAAAGTGTTTTTATGTTTTTTCAGTGTTTTTGGAAACTGAATCCTGTTTCTCCCAGATTAGAAGGACATTCAAGGGTTTAATTCCAATACTGATTGGCAGTAGAAGCTTTTTATTTGTTCTATTTTTTCAATTGAGGCTAAACTATCCCTCCTTGTACTCAGGGGCCTTCTACTCACAGGGTCTGATTATATTGATATTAGACTTAATGGGGACTTATTGTTGGCTTTAACCTACTGTAGCACAGAATTCCAGAGTCCATGTGTTCCACTATCTTCAGTCTCCTGAGCAGAAGAGATTACAGACATCACTCATCCTGCCTCAAAAAGTAATTTTTAAAGAGGTATATTCTTCCTATATCTAAAAGTTTTCTTCTTTCTGAATCCCATAATCTTTGTATATTTTCACTTTATGTATTAGAAAAACAACTGGTCCTCCACTGAACAGCTCATGTGGTCTAAAAACATTACTTTGTAACAGATTTACAACGTCTAGATTATAGAGTTTGTATTGCTGAAGATAAATTTGGAGTGATGTGCAGCTGGTCAGAAGTACCAGGAAAGTGTTTCCCAATTGATTCTCAAGTACCTATTCCCATTGGCTAAATAGGGCTGGGGTAGAATGAAAGAGAGACATGAAGCATCAATTAAGGGCCTTTCCATATACCACTTCTAGGTAAACAGGTAAACCACTAGCAGTAGTTTGTATCTCACTGATTCCATATTGGTTTTGTGAAGAAGAAAATTGAGTACTATTCAGAAGAACCAGGAAAAATTAAAGTAGTTAAACTTGTCTCAACTTTTATTGGTGCAAGTATTGTGAACAACCAGGAGAAGGAAGATGAGATCCTAAATGTCTTTTCTGAGTACTATGGACACTGAGAATACCTATCATATCCTATCACAAAACCTATCAAAACCTATTATAAAACATTCGTATATTTTATAAATTAAAAAGTATACAGCTGAGTAGACTAAATAGTACTTTAATTCAATATTTCTAAGTATATTTTTTAAATAGCTGATTCTGAGAAGTACCAGAATTGTATTCCTATGGTGGCTTTAATCATGAAAACTCATCCATGTTGAAATACTGTGAATGACACAATGGGTAGAGCACCAGCCCTGAAGTCAGGAGGACCTGAGTTCAAATCTGATCTCAGACACTTAATACTTCCTGCTTGTGTGATCCTAGGCAAGTCATTTAATCCCAATTGCTTCAGAAAAAAACAAACAAACAAAAAAACAAACAAACAAAAAAAAACCTAAATTAAAAAAAATACTTTGAATGAGTTATTGAAATGAGTAAATTATAATGTCTGTGTTCTCATGTTTTTACGTGGCTTAGTGGTCACTCTAAGCAAGGCAAGATAACCAACATTGTTATAAGCCACCAGAAGGACCTCAGAAACTTATGGGTGACTAGAGTTGTGTTCCATACAGTAAAACACAGAAAAACATTTTTAACCCCAAGCTGTTTAAAGGAGCTTTCAAACATAGTAACTTAGTACATGAAAATGTTTTGCAATTTTTTTTTTGCTCTTATGACAGACCAGCGTCTTGCACAGTAACCACATCCTCTCTCTTCAGCCGCTTCTTCTTTCCTGCCAGTCAATTACAACTCAAAGTGATGTTTTGAGAGTGAACTTAGGACAAGTGGCTAAATGGAACTGATTCCAGTGACCCAGACCTGTTTCACTTTCTTTTTTTTTCCTAACATGGTATGTTTATCTGAGTCCAACCACTTTTTAAAAGGAAAAGGAAAAATACAGTTCTCCCAATTTCTTCAGAGAGGTTCTAAGACAGGAAATGTTCTCCAGGGATCAAACCCTTTAATAGATCATTTTTTTTACAGCTCTAACATGTCAACTACTCCAGTGACTCACCAGTCATCAACTGGTGCAGAATGATTCACCTGTCAAAAATGGGGATGACTACTAAGCTGCATTACCTTGGATAGATTTGGATTTATAGTTCACCTCCTTTATAGGGCTTTGCATTGCAAATAGTGACTACTGTATATAGCTTCTCCCTTAAACTATATTCAATACATTAAATAAAGAGAAATATTAACATAATGAAAATAAGAGATGAGGAAGGAAACGGTCACCTGACTTCAAGTTAGCTTATACTTTGTAAAAACAAATAACCAAAGAAGCTTGGCATTGTGGAGAGTCATATGGATTCAGAAAGAATTGGTTAGGAAATTTACTAGCTATATGACCCTGAACAAGTCACAAACACACAACCCTTACTTTCTCTGTCATAAAGTGGTGATAATAAGATCTATAGTACTTACCTTACAATGATAAAAATCAACTGAGATAATATACTTAAATAGCTTTAAATTGACATCAATGTCAATTATTATTAAAAATATGTATTTTATTTTTCCAAATGCCCATGTAAAGACATAGACAAGGCAGAAAGTAATAGGGAATGGGCTGACAGGTAAGGAAATTCCCTTTTCCTATGCAGGTTAAAACATTTTGCAATGTAGAGTCTTAGAGTTGCCTAGAACACTGCAAGGCTACAATTTGCCCAGAGTCAGAAAGCCATACTCATCAGAGGCATGATCTGAATTCAGGACTTCTTTCTGGTAATTCCCTGGTCCTTTCACCATACTGCCTCAAAAAAAAGCAAGTCAAAAAAGCAACAGGAATCTTCCAGAACCTTTCATGGAATTCTGGAGTTATTAGAAATAGATGTTATTTTCTCAGCAGGGTACTGACAAGTATTAGACAAATCAATGTCCTGCAAACTTGTTGGGTAAGAGACAAATAGGTGAGAGTCAGAAACTTCCCCCATTATGATCCCCAAATTCACCTGCTTTATATTCACAGCAGTCACATGCCTTAGTTATTAAATAAAGATCAGAAACAATACTGCAACAACATACCAATAGCTACCTTTGTCCTATAACCCCTCCTCTCCCTCAGTCACTCTCTTGTGACTATCCAAATCACTTATAAATCATAAGGCTTTGATAGCTATTTCCCCTTATAGTCATCTTCAATCTTTGTCTAATCCCTTTCTTCTTCCTCAGATCTGGACTATCCAAATAAAAGCTGACTAAGAGAAGAAACAAGAAGTCACAGAGATATAAGAGATGATGAAACACCTAAGAATGGCATCATTTTCAAATTGAGAGACATTTTAGAAGTTATGGAGTGCACCACCATCATTTTAAACATAAGGAAGAGGAAGATGCTAGATGGCACAGTCGATAGAGCACTGGCCTGGAAGTCAAGAGGAAATTTGACCACAGACACTCAACACTTACTAACTGTGTAACCCTAGGCAAGTCACTTATCCCAATTGTCTCATCTCATCCCTCCCCCCAAAAAAATCAGATTAAAAAAAATTAAAGAAATGGAGAGAATTAAACAGCCTTAGGCAAGGATATATAACCTCAGTTGCTCAATTTCAGAGCTAGAACTAGATTCCAAACTAATGCATTATTCTTTTTATCATATCACCAGTTTCTACTTCTGCCTCCTGGCATTTTATGCTTTCAGCTAGGTTCTTTTTGGCCTCAGTAAGACTCCACATGTCTTAGAGAGAACAGAGACAGCTTACTATCAAAGGCTAAGCATTTAGTCAGCTTTAGGCCCAGGGAAGGGTACAGCAGTCCATGAAAACATCAGAGGGCTATTTCCTACTTCTATCCTGAAACTGTGAAAAAAACATTTTAATAACCAAAAAATTCTATGACTAACTCTCAAGAAACTCCAGGTGTGGACACTCCTTCCATCAATACAGATCAAAATCAAACTATTAGTAAGTGAATCTAGATGTGGTTGACTAAGTCACATTCAAATAAGTGACTAGCCAGGATTTAGTAGATAAATCCTAAAGAGTCACATGCAGATTAAATGACTTGTCTAGAATTAAGTTCTTATGCTGAAGGTAGAATTTGAACCCAAGTCTTTGTGACTCCACATCTAACACTCTCATCTACTATGCTGCTTGTAGATTTTAATTTTGGAGACTTGTACATTCAATCTGACACCACAAAATGAATTTTCTGGCATTAAAATATATATATATATAAAAGTCATAAAAAAAAGCATACATCGATGTACAGCTTGCTATCATCTAGTCTGTTGCCCATTTAGTCTACACCTAACCCTGGCTCTGCTTCATAAAAATAGATTTTTTTTAAAAATCATTCATTCAACATGCATTAACTAAGCCTTTACAATAGTCTACTTTTGTTATAGCTCCCAATCATCTTAGAATTAAATATAAACTTCTGTTTAGCATTCAAAATCCTTCATGACCTATCCCACCTATCTTTCTTGTCTTCTGACACTTTATACGCTACCACATACACACTGTGATATATATATATATATATATATATATATATATATATATATATATATATATATATATATATGATACTGGTCTCTTTTCTGTTTGCCTGAACAAGAAAATCAATTTCTTGTCTATAGCTACTCTTTTTGTAGTGGCAAAGAACTGGAAATTGAGTGGCTGCCAATCAGTTGGAGAATGACTGAATAACTCATGGTACTTCGATGTAATGGAATATTATTACTCTATAAGAAATGACGAGCAGACTGATTTCAGAAAAGCCTGGAAAGACTTACATGAACTGATGCTGAGGGAAGTAAACAGAACCAAGAGAACATTGTACACAGCAATAAGTATATGTGATGATCAACTATGATGGACTTGACTCTTCTTAACAATGTGTTGATTCAAGGTGATTCCAATAGACTTGGGATGGGAAAATGTTCTCCGAATCCAAAAAGAGAACTAAGGAGACTGAATGTGAATCTAGGAATAGTCTTTTTTATCTTTTTTGTTTGTTTCTTGTACTTTTTTCCTTTTGGTCTGATGTTTCTTCCACAACATGACAAATATGAAAATATGTTTTAAAAGATTGCACATATTTGACCTATATCAGATTGCTTACTCTCTTGGGGAGAGGGGAGGGAGAGAGAAAATTTTAGAGCATGAAATCTTACAAAAATGTGGAAAATATCTTTCCATGTATTTGGAAAAATAAAATACTATTGAGGAAAAAAAGAAAATTCACTTCCCAACTCTGGGAAATTTCATTGATTTTCACCTGTGCCTGAAGTGCTCTACTTTTTTATTGTTCCCCATTGGATTCCCTGTCTTCCTTCTCTATATTCTACAATTTCTCCTAATACTGATGTTTTCCTCTATTGATTATCCCCAACTTACCTTGAACAGAATTAGTCAGCACATAGTTGTTTGCATGTTTTTATTGTCTCTCCCATTAGATAGTGAGCTCCTTGGAGGCAGAAATTGTCTTTTTCCCTTTTTCTTTTCTTTCTTTTTTTTTTTTTTTTTTTTTTAAATATTCTTAGCACAGTGCCTGGCCCAAAGTAGATGCTTAATAAATTTCAATGAATGAATACAAGGCATTGCCAGCCATTTGATTTGCCAAAATTCTAGAAGATAATTCTCTATAGCAAAATAACAATTATCTTATTTTGGGAGAGGACCTTCTTAATTTCTTTGATAATAACAACAAAAACACAAGTAAGCAGAGAACAAAGTTCAAGGTGGAGAGACCACCAACTGAGACTACGTAGTATAAGACCCAAAAAGGCACAATGACACACACTAAAAGCTAACCACATTTTCCTTGAGAAAGAGAATAGCAGGTGAGTCATGTGTCTGATTTGAAAGAGCCATGAGGAAATGGAAAAGTAACAGCTGACACTTAAAGGTCTGAAGGAAGAGTGGGAAAAAAAATTTTTTAAAGAGCTAGTTAATGCAGAGCTTTGGTGAGGGTTGAGTTTCTTGAGAGAGAAGCAGAATGCATCATAGGAATCTTCTGTTAGAACAGATAAAGGAAAAAATATTATTGACATCTGGAGAGTTGGAAAGAGACAGCAGTAATTATATAGGAAGGGTATCTTCCATGAAGGACCAACTAAGAAGAATAAAAAGAAGAGTGTAGGCCCCAAAGAGAAGAGGTGACTATCAGGGAAAATAAGGAAGTTAGGAAAGAAGAGACCTATTAAAGTAAGGCTGAAATAGGAGGGAGGATGGGGGAGAGGAAGGAAGTATGGGAGGCAAAGCATTCATCAGCTTGGAATACAATTTCAAATGGAAGACTAGCTACGTGGAATAAGAAGGCCTATGGTAACACTCTTAGCAAGAAACATGGTTAGATTCTTTATTAAGACTCATCAATTATTTAAAAAAAATTACTCATGCATATATACTGTGGAAAAAAAATTCTAAATAAAATAAAATAAATAAATAAATAGAAATTTAAAAAAAAAAAAAAAAAAAAGACTCATCAATTGAGGAAGTTTCAGCTGGACTTGAAAGTCAGCCAGTTTCCAGATGCGAGGACCTGGAATTTCTCCTTTTCCCATCCTGGTAATTATGGGAAGGGAAAGGCAGCATAGAGCAGCTCCCCCTGGGGGCATGAGCTCAGGAGTCCTTTAAAAAGCCTATAGGATGCAGCAGATTCAAAATCTCATTGTTGTACAGGCTCTGACGTAGGTGCTGCATTCACACCCTAACGTTCAAAGCCTCGGTCCTGGGGGAAGGCAGCTTCAGGCTGGATCAGGTGCCTTGTTAGGAATAGCTCTGGGATAAATGATGGTCATGGGAGTTCATGACGACAGTCTAGGGCTAATTATTTAGCTGAGGGAGTGACCTAGGGTAGAATGACCCACTGGCTGACAGAGATGGGACAGCTGGATTGCAAACCCTTGTAGAAAAAACTCCAGGGAAGCAGCTAGTTTAGGAGATGAAATCCTAAAGGGCACGGACTGGCTCCCAAGAGGCAAGACACTATTCTAGAGGACTCTTATATAGAGACCTAAGAACACAGTGGAATTACTGGAAAGAAAGCTAGTATGCCTAAAAGGATATTGTTCATAGGATTATAAGCTATGCAAAACTAAACACTAATTATCATAACCAAGCATAGACTTGGAGAAAAGCATCTTCCTTATTTCATAGCAAAGGTGGGGCACTATGGGTTTGAAATATTGCATGTAATGCAATGGTGGTATGGGACATTTTTGTTTACTTTTGCTGATTTTTTTTCTTTTTAAAAAAATACAAGCAAATATCTTGCCTGGCAGAAGTGGGAAGTGATATATCTAGAAATGGATGCGATATCAAAAACAAAAAGGCATCTATAAAAAAAAAAACTAAAATATTCCCCCAAAAATGTATGATATAATGATCTGCTGGGAACCAAATATAGAAGTTAAAAAGTCAAATATTATAGATACTATCAAGGCTCCCTTTGGTTAAATGGCTACCAGTTAAAAATCTTTGTGTGGGTGGTTTTTTTTTTTTTTTTCCATTTGTTTGTTTCTTACCTTCCTCCCCTGCAATAGGCTGTTGTTTTTGATCTTAACCAGGAGCCTGAGCAAACAACCAGGAAGCAGATGTGACTGCAACTTTTGCCTCTTCTGCCTTCTGAAGCTTTGCAAATGTAAACTTCCTTTAAGAAAAAAGAAAGAGAAATCCTTGAGAAGGAGCTTTTTTCTACAGAAAACTTAAATTAAAGGGAGGCCTGGAATTTCTGAGGCTTGTCCATTTGTCTAGTCTTCTTTTTTCTTTATGTTCTCTTTCTTTGTCTCTCCTGTCTTCACACCTGTCATCCTAACAATCCCCAAAGCTAGCTAGAATGCACCAAAAATTTGGAGCAGATTATGTATGTGATTATGGGTAGTGAGGACAAGACTATGGTATTTGAGGGCTATGGTATTTGAAGTCAACTCAACTTCTCAGGAAGCTTCCTTCCTTTACTTTACTTCTCCTTCCCCTTTCTCTTTTCCTTCCCTTTCCTTTTCCTTCCTTCCCTCCTTCCTTTCTCCTCCTTAATCATTTCCTTTTATCTCTACTTTAAAGGTTATTGGAAGATGGAGGTGTAACCCAGAGGTAAAAAAATGTGGAATCTGAGAAAGGTCAGGTTTTTCATTTTCTTCAAAGTTCCCAACTTTAAGGCCTCTACATTTATGCCTACGTGCTCCAATGTTCAAAAGAAAAAAACCCCAGCTGGAAACCCATAGGTCTCCTCCGAGCAGAAGTGAAGGGGTTAAGAGTTTAATAACAGAGGCCACAGAGCAAAGCAGAAGTTAGGCCCAGCTGCGCCCCTCCCCCAGCCTCTGCCTGCCTCCCCTTTCCATGCTGCAGTCCTTTACTTTTCCACTGGAGAGCCAGGGCAGCACTGCTTTACTCAAGTACCTCTTTTACCCACTGTGCTCCTGCCCCACTTGTGTGATGTAAAAAAAAAAAAAAAAAAAAAAAAAAAAAAAAAAAAAAAAAAACCTTTTGTTTCCTCTTTAAGACATCAGCCTCGGGGGCCATTATGGGAGAAGAAAGGTAGGCCAGGCTCTTTTATCCAAAAGAAGCCATTAAAGGGTTTTCCTGTGTCCAGTTGATCGGCTCAGTTCTGCGCAATGTTCTAAGTGGCCAACCCTGATGGGACCCCACCATAGCCCCGGGAAGAAGCACCAATGCTTTGGGCCATGTCTCTGCCCCCACCCCTACCCAGGCACTTGGAAGCTTTGTCTGCTAAAGGCCACAGGGAAAAACTGAAACTGCCAATAAGCTACCAGCACAGTCATCTATTTTATCCTTTCTGTCCATTCTGATTTCTTCCCAGCTGCCCCAAGAATAAATAAGGGACTGAGAAAACAATGCCAATCTGCACCCACCATGATAGTGTCCATATGGGGTACATCCACAAGGCACCCTACAATTCCATCCAATATAAAGGCCAAGGAAATGGGCCCCACCCCCTTTAATAATTTACAAAAGCCTCCTAGCCCTGGAGAATATTCTTGGATAGTGCCATTGAGTGTACAGAAGAATGAACGCAAACAGTTGCTCCACTGGGAAAGAATGTAAGAAATTACCAAAGGTATGCTCTGTATGTATGCAAAGACAGACATAGATGAGAATGAATAGTGGGTAAAATTCAAATCTCTTATGATTGCAAGAATCTAGAGTTTTGCAAATTGGGGGGCCTTCCAAACTCCCTTAAGTAGCTGTTTTGCATAATACAGTCTGGGAAACATTGATGAAAGCAACTGGAGGTTTCATGTGACTCATCAGAAAGTAATCTAACACCAATTAATTATTTATGTCTTCCTCAAGAACTTGTAGCCCAAAATGCCCACTCTGCATGTGTGCTCTGCATTACCTTGTCTCCCTGTCAAAACAATAACGAGAAGAAACGCCAACAGGCTGAAAACCCAGCCTGCTAGAGAGAGCTTCTTTGAATTCTGGGTCTGCAGGGGCAGAGGAAGGGGGAGGGGAGAAACAGTTTGGAGCCCTGGCCAGGCTCTGGGAAAGCATGGAGGCTCAGGCTCTGCAATGGGGGGTGGCCTGGGCCTCCCAGCAAATGATTCAATGGGTGAGTGGGTGGGGGCCAGCCAACGAGGGCTCTAATTTTCTAAATGCAGGTACTGCATTTATTGGGGGGGAAGGGAGAGGGTGGGAGGGCATACTTTTATATGTCCAATCAGCAAAGAGGCCAGGGAAAAAAAGGTCTCTAAAGGTTCCCTGTTGTATCCAGATAAAAGACAGTAGATGAAGTGTACATCTCTCTAGTTGGAATCCTCCGAAGAGTGGCTTTCTTTCAGATCTTCTGCTCTTTTACCATGAATATAAATATTTTCCCCACTTACCATATGTTACCCATGCACTCCACAGAATTCATTGCCATCGTCATGCTGGGCTCTAGGCAAAAGGAAGGGAATGTCCTCCTCTCAGATCAGGGGAGGGGGAAGAGAGCAGTGTTGTCTAAAGGACAATGTCACTTCTCTCTTCTTCCAGATTCTTTGTCAATTGCTCGAGAAATAATTGACCTCAAGCTACAACCAATCACAACCAATAGAAAAATGGAATAGTGATGTGTCCAGCTGTTCAAGGGAAGGAAGACAAGCAGGCTGAAAAACAAAGGTAGCACGGAATAGAGCTGACATGGAAAATATTTGAAGCTTCATGTTGGAATTCTCGAACAATCCAGGAATCTCATTGTTAAAAAACAACTGGGATTCTCTTCTTGAGCTATAACTGCAAATTGTATTCCTTTATTTGTGCCTTTCAGTAATTTAAAAGGGGAATCCCAATTCAGAAACTCTTGAATGAAGATGTGTGTGTGTGTTTTTTTTCCCCAGCATTGTAACCCTTTCCCTAACAAGAGATATGTTTTCCACAGTATATTTCCCAATACCCTCCAATGAATCAGCAACAAGGTGATTCAGGAGCTAAAAGGGTGGTTTTGAAACTTTAGGGAACATTGATTTAATTGTCATTGTTTGTAGGCAGTTAGAAGAAATAAGGAATAAAGGGACCTGTGAAGGGCTTGCCAGGTTTGTGAGAAGTGGGATGGAGGGGAGAAATGCAGAAAAGATTCACAAAATTTCCTTCCTCTGCTCTCTTGGTGAGAAGATGGTAAAGAGTAGCTTGTTAAAACATATATTGGATTTCAAACCACAAGTTGTCCCATTTACTAAACTGATCCTGCTCCAGGATGTATTAATCAAGCAAAAATCAATATAGATATTTGATTCTACCAATGTGGTAACAAGCAAGTACAATATCAAACAGGTCTTAAATACCCACCAGCTTTTAACCTACCCCTGAAAATAGAACATCACTCTAAGATTGGAAAAGGAAATCATAGGAAAAATTCAGCTGCTACAGAAGCAAAACAAGTGTTTTACTTGAACATATTTTCATTTCCAACTTTGAGCTAAATCAATCCTATGAACAAAGTGCTGCTGAGCAACTACAGGATACATATATACCTAACAGAATATGAGAGTCAAGACTGCAGCAACTGCATTTTCTAGACTATCAATTTTGAAAAAAGAAGGTACAAAATGTCCCCAAAAGTCTTAGTACAATTTTAGGCTTCAATATTTAAAACTACATGAAGGTTTTTGGGTCACCATGTATATTTTTATTATTTGATTTTGTCATTATTTTGAATCTCAGGAACATTCAATGGCTCCCTATTGCCTTTCCAATAAAATAGAAATTCCTCAGGTCAACATTTAAAGACCTTCACAATCTATTTTTTGAGACAAGAGTTCTAATTGCTTTACTTTACAAACTCTACATTCCAGCCAAACTTGGGAGATCAGCATTCCTCACAAGCAATCCTACATATCTGGAAAACATCTCTTAGAATAATTGACTTCCTTCAAGGCTTATCTTGGGTGTCACCTCCAGTGGGGGAAATCTTTTCTGATCCCTGTACTTGTCAGGGTTCTTTTCCTGCTCAAGTTGAATTTATCTAATCTGTATAGATATTGGATTGCCAGGGTAGAATGTAAATTCCTTGAAGGGGAAAGGGGGTGGGGTGGGGAGTGTCTTTGCATCCTCAGTAGTTAGAGTAGTGCCTTTACTATTGCCACTACTGACATTTAATAAATGTTTGTTGAATTGAATTGTAGGATTTAGAGAACATCTACTCTAATCCTCTGTACCAAAAACTCTGAGAAAACTTAGGTTCAGAGGGAAAAGAAAGATTATACAGCAAATGAGAGTGGTGATTTAATCTAGATCCTCTGGTTAGCACCAAAAGTCCAGCACTTTTGCTCTTTAAAAGAACTATTTGGGGGAGGAGAGGGCAGCTGGATGGCACAGTAGATAGAGACAGGGCATCAGCCACTGAAGTCAGAAGGACCTGAGTTCAAATCTATTCCCAGACACTTAACACTTCCTAGCTGTGTGACCCTGGGCAAGTCACTTAACCCCAATTGCCTCAGCAAAAAAACCCAAAAAACAAAAAACAAACTATTCTTTGCTATATGATTTCTTCAGAATATGGTCTTCTATAATTGCACATCTTTAATCTATATCAGATTGGTTGCTGTCATGAGGAGAGGGAAGGAGAGAGGAGAGGGAGAAAAATTTGGAACACAAGGTTTTGTAAAGGTGAATGTTGATATTTTTTCAGGATTTTCAAGATTAGAAAAAATAGCTTTGCATATATTTGGAAAAATAAAATACTATCAAAATTTGAAATTTAATTTAATTTTTTTTAAAAAGAAAATATGGTCTTCTAACTTATAGGATAAAGTTTCTGGAAATTGCACCACAATGATATGACCTCTGTAGAGAGTTTTCAGTACATAGAGGCAGGTAGGTAGCATACTAGATAGGATTCTGGTCCTGGAGTAAGGATAATCTAAATTCAAATCTGACCTCAAACATTAGTTTGTTTAATGTTGTTTAGGTGATTTTAGTCAAGTCTGCCTCTTTGTGATTCCATTTGGGGTTTGGCAAAGATACTGGAATGATTTGCCTTTTTTTCCCCTCCAATTCAATGAAAAGATGAGAAACTGAAGCAATTAGGATAAAGTGATTTATCTAGGTTCACAAAGCTAGAATGTGTCTGAGACTGCATTTGAACTCAGGAAGACTCATCATCTTGACTCCAGGCCTAGCACTCTATCTACTTTACCTCCTAGCTGGACAAGTTATTTAACTTATGTTCACCTCAATTTCTTCAAATGTAAAATAGAAATCATAATAGGATCTACCTTAGAAGGTTTCAATGAGGATCAAATGAAATATCTGTGAAGTACTTAACACAGTACCTTAGGGCAGAGTAATTAATGCCCATTTCCTTCTTATTACAGCTTTGGAACTTGTTCCCATTATAGACCCTGCTACATGTAAGATGAGCAATCCCAACACACTTCTCCAAATTGTAAAGAATATAAAAGAGGGAGAAAGCATTTTGTGGATGCATATTAAAAGGTAATTTTAAGTTCAACCGAACAAATTAAGAAACAAATATTTCTCTAAAGTCCTTTCCAGATTTTTTCCTTTAGTAATGTCCTTAAAATGTCAAAAACTAAGATCTTAGAGAACTGAATTAAAAGTGGTAACTAAATTTAAAACAATTCTCTGAAAAGAGAATTAAGATTTATCTAAAGGAAATACCTTCTTTGCCCATTCTGAAGGTTTTAATGTATAGATCATCTGGAAGTCCTTTGATTACCAAGAAACACTTGAAAAAGTGGTCTAGAAAAGATGGAGTATTTTAAAAGATTAAGGGATTTGTTTTATTAGGTAGAATAGAAAGTTAAACCACAGCTGTAGTTACTGTTTCTATTAGAGGTCCTGAAGTTGCCATTTCTGATTCCCCTTTCTTTGCTCAGACCATTCCCTATAGCTAAAATGTTTTCCATTCAATTTAATTCAGCAAATATGTATCAAGTACCTACAAAAATATAATAATTCTTGCTTTATAGGAATATCCAGCTACAAGAAGGATACAACCTAGATACAAGTACATGTTTATTAGTAGTAAATACAAAGCATATACAAAATAATCCCAAAAGGGAGGAGGAAGCACAAATGACTGGGGAGGTGGAGGAAAGAAGGTGGTTAAAAAACATCTCTCATCTCTACCCTTTTGCTATAGAAATCCTAACTAGTTTTTGAAAGATAGGCTCATTCTTCCGTGAAGTTTGCCCTAAGACCTCATGGTAAAAATGTTCTATCCCTCTTCCCACAGATCCTCCCTGTGGTTTATATTTCTTAAAGTCCTTTTATTTCTTGAGCTTCTTTGATACTTATAATTTTGAATTTAATTAATTTAATATATTTTAATATAATTTTGAATTGAATTAAATACCAGTTATTTCCTCATCACCATCATAAGATTGTAAACTCCATGAGGACAGATACTATGTTTTACTTAATCTTCATCATACTCACTCCTAGAATAGTACTTTGTACCTAATAGGTGCTTATATAAAAAATTTACATTTATGGATTGTAACATGCTCTCCTGGCAGTTACAATTACTAGTCTGTCCTAGACCCACCAGAGTACCTTTGACCACTGTCCTTTGCAGTGTGAACTCTACCCGGCTCGCCTCCTCTGAGGCCTTCAAAGGTCTCTGGCCACAATCTCTTGAATCTATAGTTTAATAACCGGTAGCGCACTCAAGAACAGCCACGTGTAATCTTAAAAGCCTTTATTATACCTACTCACATAATGCCCTAACTGATGCCCTGACTTGTTGGTTCCCTAGTGAACACCTGGTCTGAAGACCCACGTGTTCACTACCAAAATCCTTACCTCTTTTGGCTATCCATCTTGGCTTGGCCACCCAAGCTAGGAAGCCAGGGTGAAGAGCGGCAGGTTAAAAAAAGAGCGACTGCTGCCTGCAGTGGGCTTACATAGGGCCTGTGAGGTCACACACACAGCCAATCAGCGAGAGAGTCACCCATTACGAAGCTACCTCAAAATGGACAGGATCCCACCTACAAGGCAGTCCTAATATCCACAGAAATTACTTCCAGGCCTCAATGATGCGCTGTGGCGCAGCCCATTCAAAGGGCCCTTACAATTCCCTTTCTCTTGTTTTGCGGGAACCGCACATCTCACCAAGCTAAACTTTTAGCACCAGCTATAGTTCACTTGATCCATGAGATGACAGAGTGTTATGCCCAAGGAGGTACAAAGCAGCAGATCAGTAAACAGAAGATGACAATAAGAACCAGGCTCAATAGTGGCCCAAGTGTTCAACCCATTCATCAAAGTCATACTCGAGATAATAAGCCAAAGAGGTTGGATGCCAATGAGGTAGGATGTCAACACTGAGGTGGGAAGTCAACAAGGTAAAACATCACAATTCTAGTTAATAATTAAATATCAGTGAGGTAGGTTGTCACAATTCTAGTTACATTTATCACAATTCTAGACCAATTCTAGTTTCTTACAATTCTGTTGCACTTTTCACAATCCTAGAGCAATTCTAGTTTCACAGGTGCACATAAGCAAAGTCATGTCCAGAAACATTGTCTCAATAACAACGGCAGGTGGGTGCGTTGGTTTTTCACCCACTAATTTAAAAGCATAGTCCTTCAATAGAAAGCATAGGGCAAAGCCTCTCCCCAGGCCACCATATGGCAAGTAGCCACAGGAGGAGCAAATAGGCCCATTGTCCATTTACAGTCTTTATATTGCATATCACCCAAAACAGTCCATTTCAGCTACAACACTGGAACTGTGTCTGGTGTCTCTGGTGTCACGGTCAGGAGGGGCATTGCTGCCATCAGCGTCTGAAGGGCTGCGGACATCTGGCTGGTCCCTCTGGGCTGTTGTCTGGTCCTTCTCTTGGATCCCCAGGTTACAAATGTCTCTGATGAGGATGAACTCAGCTGCTGGATCTACACCTAGAAAGGAATGTACCCGGGGCCCAACTTGGGCCTTTCCAAATGCCATCCAGGCCTTTCCACATCACAGTGGAAACAAAGTTGTTGTCAAAAAGATTAACAAAAGTCAGACAAAAGTTAGTCAGTCTGTCACTTAGCTGCACTTTCTGTGTGATGTAAAGGGCTAGAACTGAGCAATGCACTTGGATAATGAAGCACGTGAGACTAATTGCCAATTGGACAGTTCCCTATTAACTTGTTTGAAGGTTGACCCTCCCCAGCTGTTCTGTGCTGTCTTGATTGGTGGGACAAAGAGGGGGAAGTGACTTGTGTGGGAGGAGTAAGAAAACTTGGGTGGTGGAACTCACGCTCACTCGCACTCATGACCTGGCATTGGAGGCAACAGTAAAGATCTAGAATAAAGACATTTAGTGATCCTGACTCCTGCTGATTTCTGGGAAGACAGAGTTCCAGCATTTGGCGCCCAATGTGGGGCACCATTTGTAACGTGCTCTCCTGGCAGTTACAATTACTAGTCTATCCTAGACCCACCAGAGTACCTTTGACCACTGTCCTTTGCAGTGTGAACTCTACCCGGCTCGCCTCCTCTGAGGTCTTCAAAGGTCTCTGGCCACAATCTCTTGAATCTATAGTTTAATAACCGGTAGCACACTCAAGAACAGCCACGTGTAATCTTAAAAGCCTTTATTATACCTACTCACATAATGCCCTAACTGATGCCCTGACTTGTTGGTTCCCTAGTGAAGACCCACGTGTTCACTACCAAAATCCTTACCTCTTTTGGCTATCCATCTTGGCTTGGCCACCCAGGCTAGGAAGCCAGGGTGAAGAGCGGCAGGTTAAAAAAAGAGTGACTGCTGCCTGCAGTGGGCTTACATAGGGCCTGTGAGGTCACACACACAGCCAATCAGCGAGAGAGTCACCCATTACGAAGCTACCTCAAAATGGACAGGATCCCACCTACAAGGCAGTCCTAATATCCACAGAAATTACTTCCAGGCCTCAATGATGCGCTGTGGCGCAGCCCATTTAAAGGGCCCTTACAATAGATATCTCTATATCTATAGATGTAGATATAGATATCTATATAACTATAGATATAGATATATTTATATATGTATAACATTTTAATTGAAGGCAATATGATACCTGAATAGAGCAATGGCTTTGGCATAACAGAAGCTCTATTCAAATCTTGCTTCTGACCTTTATTCCTTGGGTGACTTGAGCTAAATCATTTAGTCTAAATTTCTTAACTCTAAATGAGGGGAACTAACTAAACTCTGAGATTCCTTCTTATGATCCTAAATTGGAATAATGGAAAAAAGTTCTGGGATGTTTCAGAGTCAATTGCTTAATTACTTTCCAATTCAGTTTTAAAACATTTTAAAATGTTTTTTTAAAAATTTAAATTTCTTTAAAAGAAAAAAAAACTGTTATACTAGATGATTTCTCAGGTTTAACTTTTTAACTCTATCATATGATGCTATAAATAATGGGTGTCTTCAAATGATCTAGAAAAAAAATCAGTCCAATAAAGTCACAGAAACTTCTGGGCAGAATTAATGGTAACAACAGCAGCAGTAGTAATAGAAGTAGTGGTGATGATGCTGGGGGTGGTGCTGGTGCTGTTGGTGTCAGTAGTTGTTGATTTAACTAATATTTATATAGCACTTAACTATGTTCCAGACATTGTATTAAGTATTTTATAATTATTATTTCATTTGATTCTCATATAAACTTGGAATCTGGGGGATAGGTGCTATTATTTTCCTGCTTTTATAGATGAGGAAATTAAGGCAAACAGATTAAGTGACTTGCACTGTGTGGCAACCACGTTAGCACCGTGGGTACCTAAGAATCAGCCAGAGTCAGGATAAGCAAAAGTTTTTATTCTTGGTCTTTAGTAGTAGAAGGGAAGAGAGTCGGATCTCTGAGACCTCACCTCTTGGTCTCTCTCTCTCAAAGAAGTGATCCTGGCTAGTCTCACTGCACCTGTATGGGACTGCCTGCTATCTAGGGCAGACGGTGCGGGGAAGGAGGAGAAAAGTTGGAACAGAAGTTTTTGCAAGAGTCAATGTTGAAAAATTACTCATCCATATGTTTTGTCAATAAAAAGCTATAATAATAATAATAATAATAATAATAATAATAATAATAATAATAAAGAAAGTATTGTCATTCTAGACTCTATCTAGTCTACTATTCTATTCATCTACTACCATTATTCCTTACTTCTACTGAACAAAACTGAAGAAAATCATGAAACTGTCATGATGGGATACAGTATGAATTTAGACTAGATAATTCCAACTGGGCCCTCACTACAGAAAGGCAAACTTTTTACACCTCTCTTTGATTCATTCTCCTACTCATCAAAGTCACTTTTCCAAATTTTCACATCTTACATAACTCTTCCTCTCTCATTTTGTCAGGTGAAAAGCTTGCTTATATTTCACTGAAAAAATATTGAGGTCATTCACAGAAAGTTCCTCCGCTCACTGCATCACCTCACTCAGATTTTTTTGCTACCATCCTCTCCTTCACCAGTCTCATATAATGAAGTAGTCCTTTTCCTTGCCAAGACAAATCCTCCTACATGCACAAATGATCCTATTCCACTGCCATTTCTCCAGCAGTCTAAACCCTCTATTATTCCTACTCTCTCATTAACCTTCAATCTTTCTCTGAATCCTAGCTGCTTCCTTATTGCCTACAAACATGACTATGTCTTCCCCCACCCTTAAAAAGTCTCTCATGAAATAACATCCATATCTGCTAGCTATTGACCAGTGTAGTCCTTTTTTTATGGCTAGACTCTGGGGAAAATACTATAATAATTGTCCCACTTCCTTTGCTTTCATTCTTTTCTTAACTCTCTGAAGTCTAGTATCTGTCTTCATCATTCAACTAAAACTGTTGTCTTCAAAGTTTTTAATGATTCCTTAATTGCCAAAGTTAATGGCATTTTTTTAATCCTTATTTTTCTTAACCTCTCTGAAGTCTTTAACACTGCCCATCACCCTCTTCTCCTTGACATTCTCTTTCTTATAGGTTTCCATGACTCTTGTCTCCTTTGATTCTTCTCCTGCCTGTCAGATCCCTTCTTAGTCTCTTTTGCTTCTTTCACTGGTCATGTCTGCTAATCATAGCTATCCCCAAGACTCCGTTTTGGGCTTCCTTTTCTTCTTCTATAGTATAGAGAGAGTTCATCATCTCCCTTAATTCCACTTAATTTCACTATCAGCCTTATGCTGATGATTTTTCAATCTGTCTATCCATCTTTATCTGCTCTTTTATCAACTGGTCTCACATCTCCAATTGCCTTTTGGGCATCTTAAACTATAAATCGCAAAGACATCTGAAACTCATATGTTCAAAATTTAATTATCTTTTCCCCAAACCTTCCCCTCTTCCTAACTTCTCTATTATTGTCATATGTATATGATCTTCCTAGTCTCTCCAACTAGATATCTAGGTGCCATCTTCAACTCCTACTCTTTCTCACTACCCATACCCAATCAATTATCAAGTCCTATAACATCTACAGAATCTTGGATTTTATGCCCTGTTCTCTTTTTTGACCCCATAACCATTTTGGGGAAGGTCACACCTGGACTATTACAATAGCATTATGGTCATTCTCCTTTTTTTCCGAGTCTCTCCCCTACTTCAGTCCGTACTCTATTCAACCATAAAATAAGTTTTCCTAAATTTCAAGCCTAACTATGTCACCATTCTATTCATTAAACTTCAAAGGTTCTCTTTGTCTTTAGGATAAAATATAAAATCTTCTGTTTGGCTTTTTTAAAAGTTTTAGCTAAAATTCCACCTTGTTCAAGAAGTCTTTTCCAGTCTTTATTAATGCTAACACTTTCCCTCTGAGACTGTTCCCATTTTATCTCATACATATCTTGTACATATCCTGTACATAGTTGTTTACATTTTGCCTCCCCTATTACAGATACTTGAGGTAAAGATACTTAATAGGTGATTAATAAATGTTTGTTGACTGACCAAGTAATTGATTCATAAGTAAACAATGGCTAACCTCATCATGCTTTAGTTTTATATAGATCATTTCAATCCTGATTGGGTCAACAAAATATCTTATCTCTCCAACTTGTTTTGTATTCTCCCTATATTGGCTCTTGGAAATCTAAAGATATAGTTGTAAAAGGATTCCTAGATATAAGTGAAAGGATTCTCTAGATTCTGCAAACACAATTAAAATAACAACACATATCAATTGTAGGATTATCATATCCTACTAAGCATCTACTAAATTTTGGACACAGTACTGAAAAATGCTAGAGATACAAAGAAAGTCAAAAATAGTCCCTACTATCAAGGAACTCACAGTTTAAGGGGGGAAGCAACATGCAAATAACTTTCAAATAAGATATATACAGAGTAACTTGGAGATAAGAAAGCATTAAAGGAGATTGAGAAGGGCCTCTTGAAAAAAGTTGGATTTTAGCTGAGGTTCAAAAGGAAAGCTAATGAAAATTCAAGAATCTGAGAGATGGAGAGGCTTATTAAAGCAATAGTAAGGAGGCCAATGTCACTGGTTCAGAGTATGTGAAAGGAAGTAAAGTGTGAGAAGATTGAAAAAGTAGAGAAAGAGGCCAGGTAACGAAGGACTGGGGAAAGCCAAACAGAAGATTTTTATATCTAATCCCAGAGTTAATAGGGAGCTAGTGGAGTTTATTGAATAGGAAAATGACACAGGTACTTAAGAAGTGACTTTAGAAATTCATTTTGATAGATGAATAGAGCATAGATTGGAGTGGTGAAAGACTTGAGACAGGAAGACCAACCCAAAGGCTAGTATAAAAAGTATTTTATCCCACAGAAAATACAGAAAGGCTCACAATTCAAAGACTCAAAAGGTTTACAATAGCCGTAAAACAATTGATGCAATCCTCCATCTATAATGATCCCCACTTACTGCCAGAGCCCTATCTAGCACCATTCTATATCTTGGAGTCTTTAGAAGAGAAGCAATTCTGAGTTTACTAGACAGCTATCCCATCATCCCAACATTTTGGAGAGACAGAGAAACAGAGACAGAGACAGAGACATAGAGACAGAAAAGGAGAAAGACAGACAAACAGAGACAGAGAAGGAAAGAGGGACAAAGGAAGGGAAATAGGGAGAGTAGGAGGAAAGAAGAAAGAGAAAGGGGGAGGGAGAGAGAGAAAGAAGGAGGAAGGGAGGGAGAGAGAGAAAGACGGAGGCAGGGAAAGAGAGAGAAAGAGGGAGAGAGGAAGGAAGAGAGCTATTCTTGTATAATTGATATCCTTTGAAACTTTATGCATTTTATTTTATTTTTTTTTAAACAAGTATCCCCTTTGTGTCTAGAGTTCTCAATCTAAGGTGCTCCAAAAGAAAATAGGGAGAAGGATTTCCTAATGTCTCATGCATCTACTAAAACTAATGGTCATGGCCTAGTGTGAAACTGTGATATAATTATAGGATAACAGAATAGGATAGTTGGAAACAAGGGTATGCTAGCAAATGTTTATCTGTGCATAGAACATACTTTTCAGTTTAATCTGTTTGTAATTTTTCAAGGTTTAAATGCTGAAAGTGAAAATTTTAACACTAGGCTTTTGTCAGCCTCTAAGAACTGTCTCCAAGCACACCTCTGTTTGGAAGGGATCTCAATAGCAATCTAGTCTAACACATACTTTAAAAGAATCCCAAATATAGCATAATGACAAATGGTCATCCAGACTCTCCTGGAAGACTTCCAATGGGAAACTACCTACTCCACACCCTGAACCAGCACATTTCATTCTGATCTTTAAATAGGAAGTTTTTCCTGAAATCAAGTCTAAATTGACTTTTTTGAAACTTGTACTCATTGCTCCTGATCCAGCTCACTGAGGCTAACTCCTCTTTCATACAATCAAGTCTGACCCTCTTTCATATAATCATTGGCCTTCATATACATGAAAATAATTATGGTGTCCTCTTAAAGTCTTCTTCAAGCTAATCAGTCTCAATTCCTTTAAATAATCTTCTTATTGCAGGCACTCAGGACTCTGCTATCTTTGCCACTCTCTTTTTAATGATCTCTAATGTTAATATTAAAATATTGCATCAAGAATTTAGCAAACTATTCCAGACATGGCCTAACCAGTACAGAATAGAAAAGACTATCACCTCTATTTAGGAATAAATAAATCATCACTATTTAGGAATAACCTAAAATCGATCTCTCTTTCTTCCCTCCTCCTTCCCTCTTTCTCTCTCTCTTAATGCAACTCAAATTTCACTAGCTCTTTTGGTTGTCATATCATACTGCTTATTCATATTGAACTAATGGCCCACTAAAACCCTAGGTTTTGTGTTTTTTGTTTTTTGTTTTTTTAAATGAGCTGCTATTGAACCATAAATCCCTTGTTTTTCAATAATGAACTTGATTGTTTTGGACCCAAGTGTGAGACTTTGCTTTTTCCCTCTTTAATTCCATCTTATTTGATTCAATCCAATATTCTAGACCTGCTAAAATCTTTTTGGATCCTGACTCTGTCATCCAGTATGTTAGCTAACCCTTCTGACTTTGCATAATCGGCAATTTTATGAAAATTGTCATCTATAGCTTTATTCAAACCATTAGTTAAAAATATTAAACAGGGGATGTCTGGCATGGAGGCAGACAGCTGCTTGAGTTTTCTCTCAGAATTTATTTCATGACAAGCCTCGGAATTAATGCTTGACCGGAAAAAAAAAACCCACAAATAATCACCAACAGAAGACATCCTTGAAATTCAACAGAAAAGGTCTGTGTTTGCTTGGGGGAGGGGAAAAACAGACTGGGCGCAGACTGAGGGCAAGCAGCCAGAGTGAGGCAGGCAGCTCACACTGTGCAGACCCACAAGGGGAGGGGTGTGATCTCTTCCTCAAAACGACCTTTAACCCAGTGTGGATATTCCATCTTGGCAGCAAGCCAGGATCAGCATAAAAGGTGTAAACACCAGAGGTAAAGAATAAAACCAAGAATAAAACCTGGCCAACCCCACCCCTATCCAGAGTGACTCCTCACGTTCTCTAGAGCCTCAGAGTGCAGATGCAGCACAGCCATCACTGTTAGTGCCTCTCTGCTGTCTCCCGCAATCTGAAGAGAAAGCCCAGTAACACCATCCAGCCCCATCCTCCCCCCACCAAGAAACAGACCAATTGTTTCTCTTGTCAATTTGTTTTCTTTGATTCCAGCTCTGACAAAATGAACAAAAAATTTAAAAGGGTTCTAACCATTGACAACATCTTTATGGAGAGAGAGCAGACTTCAAACCCTGAGGAGACTAAAAGCAGACTGTCTCCAGAGGAATTCCCTAAGGGGAATATGATCTGCTCCTCAATACCCAAAACTCTCATAGAAGAAATCAAAAAGGCTTTCACAAGAGAGATAGAAGAGAAATGGAGAAAGGAAAGGAAGCTTGGCAAGAAAGTCTAGAGAAGTCATCCCACACATTTAAAGAGAGAGTGGATAAAGAAATCAAATCATTGAAAAACAGAATTAGTGAATTGGAAAAGGTAAACAACTCCAAGGAAAACAGGATTAGTGAGTTGGAAAAAGAAAACAGCTCTCTAAAAAATAAAATTGACAAAATGGAAAAAAATTCCATAGGAGATAAAAACTCAATTGGACGATTACAAAAAGATATAAAAAAAAAGTGAGTGAAGAAAATACATCATTGAAAATTAGAATCGAACAAGTAGAAATGAATGGCTCAAAGAAGTAGTCAAGCAAAACCAGAAAAATGAAACAATTGAAAAGAATGTAAAGTACCTTATTGGAAAGACAACAGACCTAGAAAATAGATCCAGAAGAGACAATTTGAGAATAATCGGACTCCCTGAAAAATGTGAGGAAAAAAAGAGCCTGGACACTATTTTCCAGGAAATTATCAAAAAGAACTGCCCAGACATTTTGGAAACAGAGGGTAAAATAAACATTGAAAAATTTCATTAATCACCCACTGAAAGGGACCCTAAAATCAAAATGCCAAGAAACATAGTGGCCAAGTTCAAGAACCATCAGATGAAGGAGAAAATATTGGAAGCTGCTAGAAAAAAGCAATTCAGATATGGAGGAGTCACAATAAGGATAACCCAGGATCTAGCAGCATCCACATTAAAGGAACGAAGGGCCTGGAATATGATATTCTGAAAGGCTTGGTATGCAGCCAAGAATAACTTACCTAGCAAAAATAAGCAACATTTTCCAGGGAAGAAGATGGATATTTAACAAAATAAATGAATTCCACCTATTCTTGATGAAAAAAAACCAGATCTACACAAAATGTTTCATCTTCAAATACAGAACTCAAAAGGTTTCTAAAAAGGTAAAAAGAAATCTTGAGAACTATATTTCTGCCATAAAGATATGTAAAGAACACATGCATAATTTGTCCTAAAAACTAGAGGTGGAAAGGAAATTATATCATAAAAAAGGGTAAAGTGATGGTACTACATCTCATAAAGAGGCAAAAATAATCTATTATATCTGAGAGAAAGAAAGGAGGGGGATGAACACAGTGTGTATCAATAGACATATTAAATTTATGGTGAAACTTCTTTCACTTCATTGAAAAGTGGGAGGGAAGGAGTAAGCTAAGGGGAAGGGAATACAGAAATTATGAGGAAAAGGGGTAAAATAGGGGGAGGAACTTTAAGGTGGGGAAGGGATACTAAAAAGGGAGGGCTGTGAAAAACAAGTGGTGCTCAAAAGTTTAATACTGGGTAGGGGGGTAAGAGGGAAGGAAAGGAGAAAAGCATAAACAGGAGTTAACAGGATGGCAAGCAATATAGAATTAGTCATTCTAACCATAAATGTGAATGGGGTAAACTCCCCCATAAAGAGGAAGCAGTTAGCAGACTGGATTAAAAGCCAGAATCCTACTATGTGCTGTTTACATGAAACACACCTGAAACAGGGTGATACATTCAGAAAGTAAAAGAGTGGAGCAGAATCTACTATGCTTCAGGTGAACCAAAAAAGCACGGGTAGCAATCCTCATCTCAGATCAAGCAAAAGCAAAAATTCATCTAATTAAAAGAAATAAGGAAGGGCATTATATCCTGCTAAAAGGTAGCATAGATAATGGAGCAGTATCAATATTAACATATGCGCACCAAGTGGTGCAGCATCTAAATTCTTAAAAGAGAAATTAAGAGGGGGCAGCTAGGTGGTGCAGTGGATAGAGCACCAGTCCTGAATTCAGGAGGACCTGAGTTCAAATCTGGTCTCAAACACTTAACACTTCCTAACTGTGAGACCCTGGGCAAGTTACTTAACCCCAGCCTCAGGGGGGAAAAAAAAAGTAAAAGAGAAATTAAGAGAGCTGCAAAAAGAAATAGACAGCAAAACTATAATAGTGGGAGATCTCAACCTTGCACTTTCAGAATTAGATAAATCAAACCACAAAATAAATAAGAAAGAAGTCAAAGAGGTAAATAGAATACTAGAAAAGTTTGATATGATAGATCTTTGGTGAAAGCTAAAATGGAGACAGAAAGAAGTTCTCAGCAGTTAGTGGCATCTATACAAAAATTGATCATATACTAGTATATAAAAACCTCAAAATTAAATGCAGTAAGGCAGAAATAGTAAATGCATCCTTTTCAGACTACAATGCGATGAAAATTACATTCAACAAAAAGCCAGGGGAAGATAGACCAAAAGATAATTGAAAACTAAATAATCTTATACTAAAGAATGATTGGGTAAAATAGCAAATCATAGGCATAATTAATAACTTCACCCAAGAAAGTGACAATAATGAGACATCATACCAAAATGTGTGGGATACAGCCAAAGCAGTTATAAGGGGAAGTTTTATATCTCTAGAGGTCTACTTGCATAAAATAGAGAAAGAAAAGGTCAACGAATTGGGCTTACAACTAAAAATGCTAGAAAAGAAACAAATTAAAAACCCCCAGACAAACACAAAACTTGAAATTCTAAAAATAAAAGGTGAGATTAATAAAATTGAAAGTAAAAAAAAAAAAAAAACTATTGAATTAATTAATAAAATTAAGAGTTGGTTCTATGAAAAAACCAACACACAAACCCTTAGTAAATCTGATTTAAAAAAGGAAAGAGGAAAAGCAAATTGTTAGTCTTAAAAATGAAAAGGGAGACTCACCACTAATGAAGAAGAAATTAGAACAATAGTTAGGAACTACTTTGCTCAACTTTATGCCAATAAATTCGATAACTTAAATGAAATGGAAGAATACCATCAAAAATATAGCTTGTCCAGATTAACAGAGGAAGACGTAAGTAGTCTAAATAGTCCCATTTCAGAAAAAGAAATAGAACAAGCTATTAACCAACTCCCTAAGAAAAAATCCCCAGGACCAGATGGATTTATATGTGAATTCTACCAAACATTTAAAGAACAATTAGCCCCAATGCTATATAAACTATTTGAAAAAATAGTGGATGAAGGAGTCCTACCAAACTCCTTTTATGACACAGACATGGTACTGATACCTAAACCAGGTAGGCTGAAAACAGATTAAGAAAACTATAGACCAATCTCCCTAATGAATATTGATGCTAAAATCTTAAATAAAATATTAGCAAAAAGACTACAGAAAATCATCCCCAGGATAATAAACTATGACCAAGTGGGATTTACACCAGAAATACAGGGCTGGTTCAATATTAGGAAAACTATTAGCATAGTCAACTATATCAATAACCAAATTAACAAAAACCATATGATCAGCTCAGTAAATGCAGAAAAAGCATTTGATAAAATCCAACATCCATTCCTACTAAAAACACTTGAGAGTATAGGAATAAATGGACTATTCCTTAAAATAATGAGCATATATTTAAAACCGTCAGTAAACATCATATTATGTAATGGCAAGAAACTGGAACCTTTCCCAGTAAGATCAAGAGTGAAACAAGGTTGCCCACTATCACCATTACTATTCAATATTGTACTAGAGACACTAGCCTCAACAATAAGAGCCGAGAAAGAGATTCAAGGAATTAGAGTAGGTAATGAGGAAATCAAACTATCACTCTTTGCAGATGACATGATGATATCCTTAGAGAACCCCAAAGCCTCTGCTAAAAAGCTATTAGAAATAATTCAGAACTTTAGCATATTTGCAGGATACAAAATAAATCCACATAAATCCTCAGCATTTTTATACATTACCAACACAATCCAACAGCAAGAGATACAAAGAGAAATTCCATTCAAAATAAAGGTCGATAGTATAAAATATTTGGGAATATATCTACCAAAGGAAAGTCAGGAATTATATGAGCAAAATTACAAAACACTTGCCACAAAAATAAAGTCAGATTTAAATAACTGGAAAGACATTCAGTGCTCTTGGATAGGCCGAGCAAATATAATTAAGATGACAATACTCCCTAAACTAATGTATTTATTTAGTGCCCTGCCAATCAGACTCCCAAGAAACTATTTTAATGACCTAGAAAAAATAACAACAAAATTCATATGGAAGAACAAAAGGTGAAGAATTTCAAGGGAAGTAATGAAAAAAAAAAAATCAAATGAAGGTGGCCTAGCTATACTTGATCTAGAACTATATTATAAAGCAGCAGTCACCAAAACCATTTGATATTGACTAAGAAATAGACTAGTTGATCAGTGGAATAGGTTAGGTTCACAGGGCAAGATAGTGAATAAAAATAGCAACCTAGTGTTTGATAAACCCAAAGATCCCAACTTTTGGGATAAGAATTCATTATTTGACAAAAACTGCTGGGAAAACTGGAAATTAGTATGGCAGAAACTAGGCATGGACCCACATTTAACACCACATATTAAGATAAGATCAAAATGGGTCCAAGATTTAGGCATAAAGAACAAAATCATAAATAAATTGGAGGAACATGGGATGGTTTACCTCTCAAACGTGTGGAGGAGGAAGGAATTTGTGACCAAAGGAGAACTAGAGATCATTATTAATCACAAAATAGAAAATATTGATTACATCAAATTAAAAAGCTTTTGTACAAATGAAACGAATCCAACCAAGATTAGAAGGGAAGTAACAAATTGGGAAAACATTTTTACAGTTATAGGTTCTGATAAAGGCCTCATCTCTAAAATATACAGAGAATTGACTTTAATTTATAAGAAATCAAGCCATTCACCAATTGATAAATGGTCAAAGGATATGAACAGACAATTTTCAGATGATGAAATTGAAACTATTTCCACTCATATGAAAAGGTGTTCCAAATCACTATTGATCAGAGAAATGCAAATTAAGACAACTCTGAGATACCACTACATACCTGTCAGATTGGCTAAGATGGCAGGAACAAATAATGCTGAATGTTGGAAGGGATGTGGGAAAACTGGGACACTGATGCAATGTTGGTAGAGTTGTGAAAGAATCCAACCATTCTGGAGAGCAATCTGGAATTATGCTCAAAAAGTTATCAAAATGTGCATACTCTTTGATCTAGCAGTGCTACTACTGGGCTTATATCCCAAGGAAATACTAAAGAAGGGAAAGGGACCTGTATGTGCCAAAATGTTTGTGGCAGCCCTTTTTGTAGTGGCTAGAAACTGGAAAATGAATGGATGCCCATCAATTGGAGAATGGTTGGGTAAATTATGGTATATGAATGTTATGGAATATTATTATTCTGTAAGAAATGACCAACGGGATGAATACAGAGAGGCTTGGAGAGACTTACATCAACTGATGCTGAGTGAAATGAGCAGAACTAGGAGATCATTATACACTTCAACAATGATACTGTATGAGGATGTATTCTGATAGAAGTGGATATCTTCAACATAGAAAAGAGCTAATTCAATTCCAATTGATCAATGATGGACAGAATCAGCTACAACCAGAAAAGGAACACTGGGAAATGAGTGTAAACTGTTAGCATTTTTTATTTTTCTCCCCAGATTATTTTTACCTTCTGAATCCAATTCTTCCTTTGTAACAACAACAACAACAAAATTCTGTTCTGCACATATATCTTGTACCTAGGATATACTATAACATATTTAATATGTATGGGAATGCCTGCCATCTAGGGGAGGGTGTGGAGGGAAAGAGGGGAAAAATTCAGAACAGAAGGGAGTACAAGGGATAATGTTGTAAGAAATTAGCTATGCATATGTACTGTCAAAAAATGTTATAATTATAAAATTAATTTTAAACTTTTTTTTGAAATATTAAAAAATAAATTTTTAAAAAAATAAAAAAAAAAATAAAAATATTAAATAGCCCAAAGCCAACTAAGCACATATCCTTGGGGCACTAGAGACCTCAAGATACCATATTGACATTGAAATATCAGCTACTTGTTGAGTCCAGCCATCAAAACAGTTCCAAAACTTTTGAAGTGTATTATTGCCTAGTTTTTATCTCTACATCATCTTCACATGAATAGTACAAGATACTGTATCAAAAACTTTGCTGAAATCTATATAAGCTAGATTTCCAACCTTTGTTATCTACTAATTTAATAATTCTCAAAAAATAAAAAGTAAGGTTAGTCAGGCATGGTATTTTTAAAAATATATTTTTTATCTCCCCCCCAAATACATGTAAAATTTTTAAACATTCATTGGGTTTTTTAAAGTTTTGAGTTTCTAATTCTATTCCTCCCTCCCTTCTGATCCCTCTCCCTGAAATAGTAAGAAATTGGATATAGGTTATATATGTGTAATAATAGTGAGATTTATTCTTTTTTTAATGTGAAGATGTTTTTTTTATTTTCAAAACATATGAATGGATAATTTTTCAACATTGACCTTGTAAAACCTTGTGTTCCAAATTTCTCCCCTGTCTCATCCCCTCCCCTAGATGAAAAATAATCTAATATATGTTAAACATGTTAAAAATACATATGTTAAATCCAATGTATGTATACATATTTATACAGTTATGTTGCACAAGAAAAATCAAATCAAAAAGGAAAAAATGAGAAAGAAAACAAAATGTAAGCAAACAACAACAAAAAGAGTGAAAATTCTATGTTGTAATCCACATTCAGTTCACACAGTTCTTTCCTTGAGTGTAGAGGGCTCTCTTCATCACAAGATCATTGGAACTGGCCTCAATCATTTCATTATTCAGAAGAGCCATGTCCATCAGAATTGATTATCATGTAATCTTGTACAATGATTCTCCACTGATGGGCATTCACTCAGTTTCCAGTTTCTTAGCACTTCCAAAAGGGCTGCCACAAACATTTTTGCTCATGTTATATAAGAATATACCAAAAGGCTTATTCCATATTTACTTAATTCCATAAAGGAAGAAACTAGTTCAGTAGAAAGAGTAGATAGAGTGGTAATGAAGTCAGGAAGACCTAAGTTCAAATCCAGCCTCAGATACTTATTAGTTGTGTGAGCCTGTTTAAGTCATTTAGCCCTGTTCTCCTTCATTTCTTCATATATAAAATGAGCAGCAGGGGGAAATGGCAAACCATTTCTGTATCTTTGCCAAGAAAATTCCAAATATAGTCACAGAGAATCTGACATGACTGAAAACAACTCAACACGATTTTTAAGGAAGTTATAACAGCTCCTATTAATCACGGTTTCCCTTTCTAAGTGTTCATAAACCATCTCTTTAATAGTTTGTTTTAGAATTTTATAGGAATAGAAATTAATATTCACTAATTTATCATTTATAGATTCTCATCTCTCTCTTTTTGAAAATCAGATTAACTTTTGCCCTTCACTCTTATGGCATGACTCTGATTTTTCATCATCTTTCAATTATTCATTCAAAAAGCATATCTGCTTGTTTTTTCAGTAGCCAAGAAGGTAATTCAACTGGGCCAGGTGACTTCAATTCATTCTAGTAATCTGTTACTAGAGTATGAACTTTCTCAGATATTTTGTTCTGTCATTTCCAATGCAATAGCCATTCTTGGTAGAGAAAACAGGAGGGTAAAATATTCTCTCTCTATTGTCATTTCTTATTATCCCTTCCACCCCAAGAAACAGGCTGGTACTTTCTTTGATTCCTTCTTCTCCATTATACTTTGAAAAACAATAACAGACTATTGCAACAATCCAAGTATGAGATGAAGAACCAGGATACTGGCAGAGTTAGCAAAGAGAAGAAAGCATATATGAGAGTTCTTGTGAAGACAGAATTGATGGGACTTGACAAGTAATTGGCTATGGGTGGAGAGTGAGAGAGAGTGAGGAATAGAGGTAACACCTAAGTTTGCTATCCTGGGTGACTGGAATGATGGTGGTCTCAACAATATGGAGATTTAGAAGGTTTAGCTTGTGGAAAAAAGATAATTAGTTCAATTTTGAGCATGATGAATGCAACATGTCTATAGGACATGCCCCTAAGATAGTTTAAAAAGTCCATTAGGCAGTTAGATAAGGTCAGGAGAGAGATTTGGGCTGGATTAGAGAGATTTGAGAATCATAAACATAAAAATTGTATGAAACCATAGGAGCTGGTAAAATAGAAAGAGACAAGAGAAGAGGGTCCAAGATAGAACCTTGGGGGACATTCATGGATAGCTTGCTTGACCTAAATAAAGATCTAGCAAAGGAAACTGAGAAAGAATGTTCAGAAAGGTAGGAGGAGAACCAAGAGGGAAAAGTACTATAAAAACCTAGAGAGAAGAGAGTTTCAAGAAGAAGAGAGTAATGAGCAGGATCAAAAGCTGCAAAAGAAGTCAAGAAGTATGAAAAGAGATCATTGGATCTGACAATTAAGAGATCAGTGGGTGACTTTGGAGTAAGCAGTTTCCATAAAAGAGACAATGTATTTACCTTCTGAGTTTAGCTTGTCATGTGCCTTTTTTTCCCCTTCAATTTCTTAATCTATATGGGGGAAAACTTTTTAAAAAATGGGGAACCCAGAACTGTTTGGTATTTTCTGAACTAATAACCATTAATTGGTTTATAGGTTAGCCCTCAGAGATAAAAATTTTAGAGATATGTAGAATCATCTAGAGGCCTCTAACATGAAGGTCCATGACTAGGAAGAAGAATCAAAAGAAAAAACTAAGCCTGAGTGCATTAGCTAACTGAGAAACCTGGGAATGAGCAGGAAGGAAGGAAAAAAAGGAGGGAAGGAAAAAAAAGGAAGAAAGGAAGAAAGGAAGGGATAGAGGGAGGGAGGGAGGGAGGAAATGAGGGAAGAAGGAAGGAAGAAAGGAGGGAAGGAAGGAAAAGAGGGAAGGAGGGATAGGAGGAAGAGAAGGAGGGAGGGAGGAAAAGAACACATACTTATTAACCACCTACTATGTGCCAAGCATTATGTTAAGCTTTACAAATATTATCTTTTTTGATCCTCATAATAACCTTTCAAGTACTGTTATTATCAGGTACCATGAGTATACCTATTTTACAATTAAGGAAACTGAGGTACACAGAAGTTAAGTGACTCACTCAGTATCACACAACTAAGTACATGAACCTAGAAAATTGAGTTTTTCTTGACTTCAGGGCCAGAACTCTAGCCATTATATATCACTGGCTGTATACTTAGCAATCATTGCTAGAGAGAAGAGAAACTTTGGAGCAGACTTTGAACAGGACAGGAAAACATGAGAAAAAGCTTTGTGTTGTTCTGCCTTTTCTTTAAAATCTGACATGAATCCTGTTTTTTTTAATTAAAAAAAAAGCATGCCAGCACCTTTTGCCCCTTAATTGAAGAGATTCAAGGATTTTAGCTGGATCAGAAGCTGGAGATGAAGAGATCATGAGTCCAATAGACTCTGATGGAATAGAGTCCAGGTGAATTATAACCTGGTCTGTCTGAACAATGTGAAGTAGAAGCCAGAAGATAGACCTGGGCATCAATTGATTGGAACTCTGAAAGACATCAGCAGCCACAAAATATTGGAGATGTGAGTTGCTTCCACACATCTGCTTCCTCTTCAGTAGTGTGTTGGCGCCAACTTGGCGCCTAAGACCTGATTATTCAATTTTTAGTGTAAGTATTTGCACCTTGGAAATTGGTGAATACTCTAAATCAGGCCTTGATTATTCTTTTGTCCATTTAATGATGCAAATTAAACTTAAAGGTATATCTTGTATACATCTTTATTTTCTGAAGAGCTAATTGTTAAACATCTTCCAACACAGCTCTGGCAAATGTGTTCCCAACATATGTCTTTCTATATGTATTTCGTACATGTATTTACCCTTCCTGAAAATGTACATAGGTGAGGGAGAGTGAGATCCTGATTCAGGAGGGAAATATTTTGTTCGTACTATTCTTACTATTCCATTTTGCCTTTTCTATGTGTCCTCTGGATGACTTTTAAAGGTAAATGCTTTGGTAGGGACTGATGAGCTGGGGTTTTAGAAGATGTAGACATAGAATTCCTTGAACCTAGAATAGCTGTCCCCTGGGGGACACACCCTGAGAGCTGAGGATGCTCCAGGAATTATGTGGGCAAAATGCTAAGATGGGGAGATAGGTTGCTTAGGAAGAGAAGAACATAACAGTTACAAATAAGATGTAGTCCCTGACCTCATGGAAAGCAATCCCATAAATCTATTGCTTTTTGGGGGGGGAGGGGAGAGTATTGTGGTTTTCAGTCATGTCTCATCTCTTCAACGGCTATAAACTGTTTGAGAGTCTTATTTATATCTTGTTTATCTTTACTTCCCTATAATGCCTAAATCATAGCATGTCCTTAGTGAGTATTTGTTGAATGAATTGATTAACTTAAAAGTTAAATTGATTTTTAAAGCAGTCTTTGCCCATAATTCAGTGAATGTTGGCCCCATCTCTAATTGCTGTGTTCCTTTTCCCTGTAACATTTGGAATGTTGGAAATATCTGTAGCATTCTAAGAGTTAAGGAGCTCCCATGGCTTTAAAAAGATGTTCACCGTTGGAGATGGTATTAAATGCTTCTCCAAAAGGGAAAAGTCTAAAGGAAAAAAGGGAGTAAGGAGGAGTGGGGCTTCTCATTTTATGAACAGCTCAGCAGTGGTGGTGCTCCAGTCAGCTGCTCCACCCCAGCAAAATCTTGCAGCAGGGAAACCTGCCTGTGGCCTCCTCATTTAACCCTTCCATAGCCTTCACTTCAATAAAATACTGAGAAAAAGATCAGAAGAACAAGTTGCCCACTAAGGGGAGGGGAAGAGGGAATAAAAGACCGGTTTGAATGTTGCTCCACCCCTGACTTTCTTCCCCCAAAGAGCCTTCTGTTCAAAGAAATTAAAGGACTGCTAGCAGTTCACAAACTCAGGACAGAAGAGCTTTGCTGTATAGCTGGTGAATGGATTGTGGGTAACCAGACATTGAACATTTTTTTTCTGCTTGTGAACTTTTGGAGACCACACGAATGAAAGAGTATTTGTCCCTGGACAAATACTCACTGCAGAAAGCAAAGAAGCCTTTAAGAGGAAGTGGATCTTGGCTTTGTGATTTCTTTTTTGTTGAGAGATACAGACAGAGAGAAAGAAAGAATAACCAAAGGACAGAAACAAGACAGAGACAGACAGACAGACAGACACACACACACACACACAGAATCAACTTTTGCAATTTGCTTTTCAGATAAAAGAAGCTTGACTAATATGTTGAATATTGCTAAGGACATGTGTTTACATGTTCCTATGCCACAGTGATTGAAAAAAAATTGCTATTTTTGAAAAATAAAAACCCACATAAGCCTCCATATGTTTTAGTCTTCTTCCCCTTCCTGTCTCTCAGTTTTCATTTTATAAATGGCCACAAATGTATGAATAAATCAAGCACAAGATCCCACCTTAGCAAGATTTACTTTATGGACCCCTCCTTTTCCAACTCCCTATCATCCTTTCAGGGCTACCTTAGTAAGGCCCAGCAACCAAAGTTGGAAAGCCCTATAGTCTCATATCAGAGAAACACTTGTTTGCCCTGAAAACAGACACCAGAGTTATAAAGCTTGTTTTTAGAAAGAAAAAAATCCAAACTAAAAGAGATTACACATTTTAAGTGGACATGCACCTTGTTTTCTAAGAGCAGTACTTTACTATCCAATCCAAACAGTTCACACTTTATATTGAACCTTCCTTTTATACACCTTATAGTTCTAAAAATCAAACTAAACCAGGCCTTTAATATTGTACTTTTAAAACAGGCCAAATAAGGATTTTGCCATAATTGGATCACTTACTGTGTGACTAATCACAGTCATCTGTAACCACAGTGACTGTGGTTTTAACCTTACTTGGTCATTTGTAAACCACATTGATGACCCAGCCATCTGCAGCAAGGCTGCCTCTGTCTGTGAGCTTCACAGCCCCATCCCTAGAGTGTCTAAAGAGATTGGGCCTCATACATCTGGGATGAGAAGTGGCTCACTCACAGTTCACTGTCCAGGAAGGGCCTGCACAGTCAGAGGTTGTGCTCCTCTTATTTTTTTTTTTTCAGTTTAAATCTTTCTACATTAAATTCATCAATTTTGGCTTCAAATTTAGCTGACAAATATTTATAAAATGCTTACTATGTGTTAGACACTATGGTAAGGACTAGGTATAAAAATAAAGACAAAAACATGGCCCTTGCTTTCATGTTCACATTCTAATGGGGGAAACATGTAAAAAATTATAATTGGAAGACAATGATATAAAAGGAAGGTAATCTCAGAGGAAAGGCACTAGTAGTGACAGAGCAGATCTGAGCTGTGGATTTGATAAAAACAGGCTCCTTGTCTTTATGGACAGGACAGTGGGCTCCAGTTTATTAAGACAGCATTGAAGTTCTAAAGGAAAAAATGGGGAGCACAGGGTTCTTTAAAAAACACCACACTCCCTCCTCCTTAGTTTTCTCCCTTACGTGGAGTCTGGAAGATGGAAGCTTTTTCTCATTTCCCTCTATAGAACACTACAGGTTACTACTTCTTCCTTTACTGTATAAGGAATTGCCTTCAATCATAAAGTTCTCACAAGTCATTGGAACAATTTTTGAAATGTGTCTGATTATAGCATTGTTCACCAGTGGGGATCCCAAAGCACCTCATAACCAATGTTTCCTCCCTGCTGCATCACAGAAATGCTATTGTCTTCAGGGAAGAAACTTGTTTATCAAACTTTTTTAGCAAAAGTTAAAATTTCCATGGTTTGGAGGGTGGAAAAATTCAGTTAAGGACATAAAGGCTGTTTTACAAATTATATAAATGATTTATGTTTTTTCCTTTTCACTACTTCCCCAGAGCATCTCAAGAGGAATGACTTCCGTCAATGCTAACCTCTTTATCCCACATCAGTCAGTAGCCTATAGCTAGAATCTACTAGTGACCAGGTTTTGCTAAATGACCTGATAAACTTGAATACTATTCAGAGCAGTGACATTTGGGGCTGTTGTTAAGGATTACAGAACAGCATCAAGAGATATATTTTCATATTCATAAAAACTGAGGTTTTGTGAGGAAGTGGAGAAGACCAGGATTCAAGTCTTACCTCTACTGGCTGTGTGTCACTGGAAAGGTGGCTTAACCTCTCAGTACCCCAAGTGACTAAGACTAAGTTGCAAGGAAGTTCCTCAGTATTCTATTATAGTTGCACCATTTTTTAGTCTTGTCCAACTTTTCATAACCCCATTTGGGGTTTTCTTCACAAAGATACTGGAATAGTTTGCCATTTCCTTCTCCAGCTTATTTTACAGATGAGAAAATCAGGAGGCAAATAGAGTGAGTGACTTGTCCAAGGTCACATAGCTAGTAAGTGTCTGAGGCCAAAGCTGAACTCAGGTTTTCCGGACTCCAGGCCCTGTGGCCTAGCCACTGTATCACCCAGCTGCCCAACCAATATTCTTGGAGGGAATTTATTCATAAGTAATTCCCAATAATAGAAAGAAATTTTACTTATCTGGTTTCTTACACCCACATACTTAAAAAAAAAGAAAAGAAAAAAAAAAGAAAATGTCTTTTTGAGGTGGGTGATCTTGTCTGAGATGAGTAGGGAGGAATAGTCTCTCTGCAATGAGAGAAGGAAGCAACAAATGGGAAGGAAACTCACTGGCAATGCTTGTGAAATCCAAAACCGGATTGGTAAGAAAAACATCATAAATTATGGATCCCCTGGAGCCGCCTCCAGCCTGTCATGTGCATGATCCGTCTCCATTGTACTTTTCTGTGTGGGAGAAAGTGTTGTAAACTAAGCCCAGGATGAGCTTGTGCTTAGGATCCCTCACTGCCTGCTGCTGCTCCCATAGACCATTGCCTTCCAGCACAAATACCCCCATTGGAAACCAAATGTTTCATGTAACTGATAGCAGGCCCAGTGGGCAGGCCTTGAAGGCAGATGAAGGGGAAAGAAGGTTTGAGCTGAGTGAGCCTGGGCCACTGGAGCTTAGCACTGGTGGAAACGCCAGCTGCAAGGACAGGGACGCACAGTCTCCCCCGAGCACAAGGCTCTCTATTGTTCCCAGAGTACACTAGTTTAAAAGACAAACAGATTAGGCCACAGAGCCTGGGAGGGGGAGGGGAAGAGGAGCTCAGGGGTTGCAGCAGTCAGTGTCAGCAGGAGCACTGTACTTTGTGACATGAAGAGAATCAGGCCTCAGAAATTGCCTAAAGGATCCTGTCCTTGGGTGTGGAGGGATGGGAGGAAGGAAGAAAGGATGAGAAATGCAGAAAGAACAAAAGAGAAGAGAAAAAAAGGGGGGAAGGGATTGTTTGGGTTTGTGTTTGGTTTGACCAGCTTCTCCTCACATCAGAATATCTATGATTTCATCACTGTGGGTACATGCTCTGCCTGACCCAGATGACACCCTTCTTTCCCTTAACCATTCTTAATCATAAATCACCACAGCCAAAACATCTCAAACTGGGAGTCAGTGTGGAGTGTTCTGGATCTAGAGTCAGAGAGTTAGCTTTGAATTCTGCTTGAGGATACAGTAGAAAGACTATTAGCTCTAAAATATTGTATTTCCCCTCTGACATCGAACACTGTTCTGGTTCTTGTTTTCCTCTTCACTGGTAAGAGTGAAGACAGTGGACTTGATACACCTGAAGGTATCTGCTAGCTTCATAATCTACGATAAATAATTCTTTTACCTGCAGAATCTTGGACAAGTCAGTAAATCTCTAGTTTTCCAACTAGAAAATATTGGTGATATTTGCACTATTTGACTCTCATGGTTGCTGTAAAGAAAGTACTCTGCAGACCATAATGTGCTAGTTAACTGGGTGAGCCATTATTATTATTAATACTTGGTGGCCTTTAATTAATCCCATAGACTTCTAGCTGAAAGGAACCTTAAAGGTATAGTCTAATACCCTATCATCTAAATTTAGCTTGTCTGGTCTTTATTGTAAGGATCAAATAAGATAGTAATTGTAAAGTGCCCAATGTAGTGCCCGGTACATAGTAAGTGCTATATAGATATTAGTTATGATGAAGAGCAGGAGAAGGAAGCAGTGGAGAAGGAAGATAAATGGTCTGTTGCTAGTCTGACTTAATGAAGATCTATTGATTAATGACACAGTCCTGAAGAATGTGGCTATGAGGCATCTGGAGAGAGGCAACTGGAAGAATCTTGTTTCCTATCTTCTTACATCACAAAATCTCTCCTGGGAGATCTTCATCAAATCAGGACTAGTAACTAGCAATATTTATTTTCCTGAGATTGGAGATCTAGAATTAGAAGGGATCTCAGAACCCTTCTGATCTAACCTCTTCATTTTTCAGGTAAGGAAACTCAGACCCCGGGAGAATAAGTGATTTGTGTGAAGTCGTATAAATTGTATCAGAGGTGAAATTTGAACCCCGGTTCACTAACTTGAGCCAAATCGCTTTACATTGTACCATGTTGCTTCAAAGTTAAAAGAGAGCTCACACCATATAATCTAGATTATACATGAATAGGCATTGCCACTACAGCATTCTCAACCAATTAGAAGACTGGTTGACGACTCTTAGAGATAGAGATAGAGATTCGTCCCAAGACAGTCCATTTCATTTTTAGAGCATTCTGTTTGTTAGGAAACTTTCCTTTCCCACTGAGCCTCTACATAAAACTTCTTCTACCCATTGTTTCTGGTTCTACCTTTGCTAGTCTTTGAGCAATCCACTGAATGGGAGGTGGGGGGAGCACAGTAGTTACAGAACACAAATAAAAATAATTACTTCTGTTTATATGATGCTTTCCCATTTACAATTATTAATTATAATTAATATTCCCATTTTGTAGAGGAGAAAACTGAAAGGTAAGTGATTTGCCAGTCACTGTTTAAATTAAAGTCTGAACTCAGAGCCAGAACAAAAATCATCTAAATCATACAGGTCACCTGACCCCAATGACAGTGCTCTTCCTATGACATCACCCTGCCTTTGAACAATTAGTTCAAAGGGACAACATATTAGGATGTACCATTTATGTGCTAGAATGAAGTGCAAGATGGAGGGAGAAAATCCCAGCATTTAGGACTTCACTTCAGCCCTCTTCAGCAAATAAGAATTTGCTAAAGTTGAAGTTAGGAATTTTCCTCCTCTAGTATGACAGATTTGGGAAGGGAGAAGGCTAGACTAAGTGCTTTAGGGAAGATTTAGAGGAGGCAAAGCTCAAGATGGAGAAGTCACCTAAAAGACTTAAAGAAGATGGAGCTGTTTCCCTTCTGCTAATTCTACAGACTGGGGCTAGAGGAGCCTTATCAGTCCATGAAATGTAGGGTGGCAGAAAAAAAAAAACGAGTTTGCTCTTTATTTTTCCTTTGGAGTAGATATGCTGTGACCTCTATCATTATTCTTACTGGTGAAATTTCAGGTTTAAAATCCTATTTAAAAGACAAAAATAAAAGGCAAAAGAAACAACACTTTTTCTGAAGCTCCCTGCCCATGCTTTTCCCCTCCCCCTTCCAGATTTCTTGGCAATATGTCAACCTCTCATCCTAAGGTGGACAGACCCCTTGTAGCAGATTCAGATTTGCCTGATGCCAAATTGACCTGCTGTTGTCTCTCCTTTAGCTACTGTAACCAATACCACATCAACAATGAGTTATGAGATTAAAGTTACAGGGGAAAAAAATGTACTCATTCTGCAGATGTTGTCTGGGACAGGCTGCTTCTGTAAAGCCTGTGTGGGGCAGATTCATTATTTATTTATTTATTTTTGGACAGGCAAACAGCCTCTCATTTGTTCTTGGTAATTTTCTGGGTTTTTTTCTTCTTTTTAATGAAGGGTCAATTATCGGACTAAAAAAAAAATGGGAAACTTTATCTGGCAAGAACATGATTACTGAAATGAATGGAGAGTTGGACTTTCTCACAGGGGCAGGGAAAAGAAAAAAAGCCAAATCAGGTTTGACTTGTGTGATAGGCCAAAGCACTAGAGAAAAATTGAGGGGTTGGGGGAGGAGGAATGGGTAATATCTTCATAAATTTCTGTTCCAGGAAGTCACTCCCAGTAGGGGGTGGAGATAGGAAGGGGTTGTGAGAGACAGATGAGCAGAAACAGAGAGGCACCCAGAGGCAGAAGCATCCCTTAAGGAGGAAAGTGTGTGTGTGTGTGTGTGTGTGTGTGTGTGTGTGTGTGTGTGTGTGTGTGTGTGTGTGTGTGTGTAAGGGGGTTGCTTTGAGTTTTTTTGTGTGCATGGAAAGGTTTTTGGGGGATTGGAAGAAGGTAGTAAAGAGTGAATGTGTGCATGTGTGGATAAAGTACTGTCAGCTGCTCAATGGTGTAACAGCTGGTACCTGTAGACCAAAGTACAGTGTACATTAGCAACATCATTATTTAGCATTACAACATTAAAAAGATAATTACTAGTTAGTGAAACAGAGAATAGATAAAACCAATGCTACAGATCCCTTGGCTTCTACTCTCTGGCTACTAGGGTAATTTAAAAGAGTTTATAGAGCTTCCACACCTGTTACAGAACCATTTAGTTTAGAACATTCTGGATAGCACATTCTCTAAAGGACTCACAAGAGAAAAGTGAAGAAGTCAGTGTATACAGACCTATGCACAGATGACCCTGGTTGAAGAAAATAGTTATAAGTAAAATCTCTAAGGCCACTTAGAGTAATTAAGATTACTTCATTAACCTGGGAAGGCAGTATGAGGCAATGAATTTGGTATCAGAGATTTTGGCTGTGCTACTTATTACCTGTGAGACCTAGACCTTAGCTTCCTTATCTAAAGTACAAGACAAGATGACCTCCAAGGCTTCTTCTAAGCCTATAATCTTTCTTTCTTATTAGTATCCTTTCTGTGTCTCTCTAGAGTCTTGGGAATTAGGAAACTAATTCATTCGTAGCTTCTTTCAAAGTTCATCTGGATAACATCTAAGGAAAGTCATTCCTTATCTTCCTTCTTAAGAGTGTGTTCTGTTAAAAATTATATTATATCATGTAAAATGTATGGGATTGCCTGTCATCGGGGGGGAGGGAGTAAAGAGAGGGGGGGATAATTTGGAAAAATGAATACAAGGGATAATATTATAAAAATATATAATAAAAATTTAAAAAAAAATATATTGTATTAGGCATTCTCCAATTGATAAATGACAAAGGATATGAACAGAAAATTTTTAAAGAAATTGAAACCGTTTCTAGTCATATGAAAAATTTCTCTAAATCACTATTGATCAGAAAAATGCAAATTAAAACAAGTCTGAGGTACCAGCACATACCTCTCAGATTGGCTAAGATGACAGGAAAAAATAATTATAAATGTTGGAGGATATGTGGGGAAAACTGGAATACTAATTGTTATGGAGCTGTAAACTGATCCAACCATTCCAGAGAACAATTTGAAACCAACCCCAAAAGGTTTTCAGACTGTGCATACCCTTTGATCCAGCAGTGTCTCCTGAGTCTGTATCTCAAAGAGATCATAAAAAAGGGAGAAAGACCTACATGTGCAAAAATGTTTGTAGCAGCCCTTTTTGTAGTAGCAAGGACCTGGAAACTGAGTAGATATCCATCAGTTGGAGAATAGCTGGATAAGTTATGATATATGAATGTTATGGAATATTATTGTTTTATAAGAAAAGATCAGCATAATGACTTCAGAAAGATCTGGAAAGACATGAACTGATACTAAGTGAAGTAAGTAAAACCAAGAGAACATTATATATAGCAACAATATTATGTGGTGATCAATTCTGATGGATGTGACTCTTTTCAACAATGAGGTGATTCAGGCCAATTCCAATAGACTTGTGATAGAGAGCCATCTGCATCCAGAAAGAGACTGTGGGGATTGAATGTGGATCACAAAGTATTTTTACCATCCTTGTTGGTTGCTTACCTTTTTTTTCTTCCTCATTTTTTTTCCTTTTTGATCTGAGTTTTCTTGTGCAGCATGATAAATGTGGAAATATGTACAAAATAATTGCAGATGTTTAGCATATATTGGATTACTTGCTGTCTATGGAAAGGGAATGGAGGGTGGAAATGAAGGGAGAAAAATTTGGAACACAAGGTTTTGTGAGAGTGAATATTAAAACTATCTTTGCATATATTTTGAAAATAAAAAGCTATTATTTAAAGAAATTACATTGCATTTACTTAGCTATGTGTTATATTTCCCAACCCCACCATAAAGTAAAATGTAAGTTACTTGAGAGCTAGAAATATTTTTGTATTGTTTTTGTATTCCTAGAGCCTAGCATAGTGTCTCTCATAGAGCAAATGTTTAATAACTGCGTGCTAAATTGAGTTTAATAACCTGATGCTTTCTTTTTCATCTCTACTAGTAAAGCAAATATATACAAGAGATATCAATCATCTCATGCATTTTAGATAAAATTGGTGTGACTGCATCTTGAACTTGACTATCTCCTACTTGGTCCTGAATACCAGTAAGACTAAAATCATCTTCAGCATGTGATCTCTCACCTGTGCAAATGATAATGATGCATTGACCTGCCCCATATTAAAAAGCAGCAAATTATTATCAGTTACATCAGTCCTAAAGAGTTTGATGCACAAAGAGAAAGGGCAGAGAACTAGTGCTGATTTTTTATTATAAAACAATTGCTAAAATAAACGTATTTTCTGGATAATAATGAATTGTTTTCACAGACTCATATAATTTTAAGGATGAAAGAAAGCACAGAGATCAACTTAATTCAATCTCCTCATTTTACAGAAAGGTGGGGATCAAAACCCAGAGAGGCTATGACTTGCTCAAGATCACATAGTTTTTCACTCTTTCTATTGATATTTGCTTGCATTTTGTTTTCTTTCTAGGGTTTTTTTTCCTTCTTTATCAGATTTTTTGTGCAGCAAGATAACTGTATAAATGTATATAGATATATTGGGTTTAACATATATTTTAACATATTTAACATGTATTGGACTACCTGCCATCTAGGGGAAGGGATAGGGGGAGGAGGGAAAAATTTGGAACAGAAAGTTTTGCAAGGATCAATGTTGAAAAATTACCCATGCATATGTTTTGTAAATAAAACACTTTAATAAAACTAAAAAAAAAAAAAAGACAAATAAAGTTTGTCAAGAAAACTCACTGATCATATTTACAAACACTCTTTTTCAACAACCCCAAAAGTGACTCTATACTTAGAAATCACCAAATGGTTAATATTGAAATTAGATGGATTGTACTTATAGCCAAAGATGGAAAAAACTCTATACAGTTGGTTAAAACAAGACCTGGAATGACTGTAACTAAGATTATGAACTTCTTGTTGCAAAATTCAGATTTGAATTGAAGGAATTAGGGAAAACCATCAGATCACATAGGTATGATGTAAATAGCATCACATATGAATATGAGGTGAAGGTGATGAATAAATTTAAAGGACTAGATTGGTAGATAAAGTGCCTGAAGAACTATGGACAAAGGTTTGCAATATTTTACAGGAGAGGGCAACAAAAAAGAAGAGCAAGAAATTAAAATGGTTATCTGATGGGACTTTGCAAATAGGTGAGGACAAAGGAAAAGAGTATCAAATCATTCAATTTGTCTCTGCAGGAATCTGTATGTGGGCCAAGAAATAACAGTTAAAACTGAACATGAAACAACAGATTGGTTTAAGATTGAAAAAGATGAACAACAAAGCTACTTATTGTCACCTTATTTGTTTAACTTATATGCAGAAAACATCATGAGGAATACAAGGCTTAATAAATCAAAAGGTGAAATTAAGGTTACCAACAATCTCAGATATACAGATTATACCACTCTGATGGCAGAAAGTGAAAAGAAATTAAGAAGCCTCTTGATGAGTGTTAAAAAAAAAAAGTATAAAAGCTAATTTGAGGCATCACATAAAAAAAAAACAAAAAACATACACACAATCTAAGATCTTGGTTACTGGTCCCATTGCTTCCTAATAAATAGAGGGAGAAGAAATGGAAGCACTGTCAAATTTTATATTCTTGGGCTCAAAGATCACTGTGGACAATGATCATGAAATTAAATGATGCTTACTCCTTAGAAGGAAAGATATGAGAAATCTGGACAGGATACTTAAAAACAAAGATATCATCTTGCAAATGAAGGTCCATATAGTTAAAGCCAAATACTAAAACTGAAGCTTAAATACTTTGGACACATAATGAAATGATGGGATTCATTAGAAAAGACCAGGATGTTGGGCAAGATTGAAGATAAAAGGAAAAGGGGATGGCAAAGAATGAAATAGAGATAGAAAGAGACAGAAAGAAAACAAAGACAGAGATACAGAGACAGAGCCAGAGAGGCAGTGGGAGAGAAAGATAGAGAGAAAAGAGAAGATGGTATCATGGAAACAACAAATATTAATTTGGACAGACTTTGAAAGATGGTGAAATAGAAGGGCCTGTTGTACTATGGTCCATGGGGGTCACAAAAAATTAGATATATGACTCAACAATAAAGAGCAACAACATGTGTGAGACATTGTGCTAAGTGCTTTATAAATATTATCTCATTTGATCCTTAACCCTGTGATATTGTTATATATTATTTTATTATTATATTATTATATACCAATTGTACAGATGAGGAAACTGAGTCAGATAAAGGTTTAAGTGCCTTGAATGGGTTCACTCAGGTTTCCCTGCCTCTAGTTCCAGTTAACTCTCTATTGTGCCCAGTTATTGGACACTTTGGGAGGAAAAAAAAAAACCTCCTTCTCACCAACTATCCCCAAAAACCCCAGAGTAAGCCCACTGAAAAGTAACTGAGTTGTTCGAGGAGTGTGAGAACTCACTTCGGAAATTTGAATTTATACAGAGTATTTACCCAAAATACATTCTTGGGTCTCAAAGGAACACATTTTCTTTTCTTTTTTAATTTTTAATAGCATTTTATTTTCCAAATTAAAGCAAAGATAATTTTCAACATTTGCCTTTTCAAAATCTTGTGATACAAACTGTCCTCCCTCTCTTCACCCCTCCCCAAGATAGCAAGCAATCTGATATAAGTTAAATATGTTCAATTCTTCTAAATATATTTCCATATTCATCATGCTATGCAAGAAAAATTGGATCAAAAGGGAAAAAATATGAGAAGGGGAAAAAAACCAAGCAAACAAACAAATAAAGATGAAAATATTATGATTTGATCTATATTCAGTCACTGCAGTTCTCTCTGGATGTGGATGGCACTTTCCATCACAAATCTATTGAAATTGAAAGGAACACATCTAGCTATCTGACAAAAACAAAAATTTTTGACAATATGTTTTCTTTTCCTTTCCTTCTCCAAGTCATTTGGCTTTTAAATTGCTTTGTTTAAGTATAAAGTATGAAACATTTTACCCAAACATTTTTTATCTTTTTCTAAAAACTTTTTTTCTTAAAAGGAAACTCAAAAGGAAATAGCAAAACATTGCTTCTTTGTGCATCAGTAGGGGCCAAATGTAGCTACATATCCAGTGACCCGTTCTTCCTTCTGTTTTCTAAATCCTGGATCAACTCAGAACTACCTAAGGGAAACAAGAATTTCAAAGGATGGAGTAACCATTTTCTTCTTTATATTTATTACTTGTACTCTTGGGGAGAAAAAGGGGGGGTAGAAAGGAGGAGAAGAGAGAGAACATAAGTCCAAAATCTTTCCATAGAGTAAGTAGATTGCTTTTTTGTTAAAAGGAAAATGTCATTCTTATCCGTTCTGCCCTTAGACAATCCTGGATGTATTAAAAAGGAAATGCAACAAGGTTTCCATTAGAGCTAACTTTCTATTCAAAAGTAGAAGGCTTCCCTTCAGAGTCTAAGTTTCTCCTAGTTTCCTTCCGGCACAGACCATGGATGGTCTGTAGGAAAATTCAGGAATGCTATTCATATAGAACAAAAAACAACAACCTTGAAAAAAATTTCCTGAAATGTATGAGTGTTCCTAGTTTCACATGATGCTATAATTCACGCACTAAAAGAGGGTGAAAATTGTCATTTCCTGGCCCTTCTGATTGTGGTTTTTCCAGTGAGGAGAGTGTTCTGACTAATCAATTTTGCTTTTTCTACTTTGAGTCCCCTGTGCTGCTAAAAAGGGAGAATTGAGTCTGGCATGGGGGATGGGTAGGGGAAGAAGGTGGTTCTGAGAGGAAACAACAGCCTTGCAGAGATCACACAGTTGCTCTTGGTATCAATCATGTCTCCTTATTGTGAGATTTAAAAACAACAACCTGAACCACCTACATAAACCAGCACTGATACACGTGGCTGCTTGTGACTTAAAGAATAAATAAGGCATAAGCTGCCTTTCTATCTGATAGACGTTTCATATTAAAGAGCAAGCTGTGATTTCAGACAGAGGTCTTTAGAAACTCAGAATTCTATTCTGAAAACACCAGTGACACTGATGATAAATATTCTAGGATTTTTCTCCTACATAAATTGATTTCATTCAATGTGCTTCCTGTCCCTAATATTCAGAGGCCATAGCCAAATCTATTTTGATATTTGCTTTTGAGGATCCATAACATAGCTTATAGATGCCAGTCTGCAGTATGGGGTTATTCCAGCTAAGATAGAAGACACCACCAATTTAAATCAGTCCAAATGTGGTTCATTTTGTATTTATTTTGTATACCTAGAGGTCTTCTTGGCTTCCTTCTAGTTTCAGTTTTACCAAAACTCTGAAAGAAGCTTTTCCTAATCCTTCTTAATGTTAGTGCCTTCTCTCTCTTAATTAATTCAGGATATATCTTGTTTGTATCTAATTGTTTTCATTTTGTCTCCAGATTAGACTGCAAAGTCCTAGAGAGAAGGGACTGGTTTTTTTCTGCATCCCTAATATTTAGCCCAGTACTTGGCACATAGTAGGTGTTTAATAAACTCTGCTGGAGGTCTTTTTCTATATATTTATATATGTACATCTTGTTTCACCTGATAGAATTAGGAGTTCCTTGAGGTCAAGTAACTTCTCAGAGCCAGTTTTCTTATCTGGAAAATGGGAATATGGATATGCCAACAACTTCATAAGACTTCTATGAGTTATAATTAACTATAAAAAATAAATTAACCATAGTTATACAAATATAAATTTAAAAAATATTTTCCTTTCAGTCACACATCCCACAATTGCAACAGCATCCTCCCATTATCTTAAAATCAGAGTTCAATGTAACAGTTGCAAACATCAGGCTATAATAATAAACTAAAAGGGGAAAAAATACATTGTTCCATGGGGTCTTGAAACCTGACACTCCCAGAGCCAAGGTTCTAGGACTCTTTCTTCAGGGAATGACTCTTTTGAGAATTAATTTGAGGAACAAACTTCCTGAATGGTCGTCACTAATTCCAGTGGGTAATAAACCCCAGATATTTTAGGAAGAATTTTAAGGAGTTTCACAATTTCTTTCTTTTTTCTCTGATTACTATAGTTCTATATGCCCAATTTGAGGATATATAGCTCTTACAATGGCACTTGGGCCCAATGAAAAAAAAATAAATGGAATCAAGTCCCATTGTTTTCTAGAGAAGATACTTACCAGTAAAACTTAAATCCACCTTGAATGAAAGGTAATGACTGATAAAAATCTGTCAAGTAGCAGAAGGACAATTAATGGGACATTTTCAAATCCCAACCAAGACTAACTAGGTTGTTTGCTTCAGAGCCTTCCTCATCAATTTTGAGTTATTCAGGTGATCCTTTAATTTACCTGGAAGCTTTAGAGGAATCGTGTCAAAAATTTTGTAGAAGAATTAAACCCACAAAGTGATGTTACAATGCTCACCAAGCTTATTAGAGGGGAAAATTGAAAAGGTTGCTGCCAATTATTAATAAGGCAGATGAGCTTGAGATGAGAATAGAAGCAAGTGGACTAAAAGAAACAGATCCAAAAAATTCAGAATGTAAGATGCTAAAGAGGCGCACTGTATATGGGTTACTCTTAAAAGTTCTTAGCTGAGTACCAAAAGCTCCTATCAGGTTGATGTAATGGAAAAGAATTCCACTTAGGAGTAAGAGAATTTTAGCATCTCAGATTTGGAAAGGATCTTAGAAATTATCTAATCAAATCCCTATCTGAATGGCTTGTTCCTAACCTATAATATTCTCCAAACTCCCTGACCTGGGCCCTTAAGATCTTCCATTTATTGCTGCAGTAGGAGAAGTATCTGTTTTATGTAGGTGGGCTGATTTCCTTTTAGGGAGACTGAGAGGCTGTTCTCAGGATTGTTATTAGGTTGACTTCCTTGTCACCTAAGCCTTTAAGGGCAGGTGGTGTTAGAGGTTTTAGTGGAATTCCCCCTGCCCTGTGCAAAATGGTTTAGAATTTTGGTCAGAATTCCTTGTGGGTCAGAAATGCCTTTCTGACCTAACTCTGATGATTGCTGTGCTGAAAATAGCCCAGAATTTTTGCCTCATAATCCCTCTATTCTTCATCCTCATCATGATCCATATTTATTTTAATCCTCAATCCTTTGCCCAAGCCATCAACCATTTATCTGCTATACTTTTTTCCCCTTTTCTATTTCAATCTCTGGTGAAAGAACTTGATTATGTTTTAGTTGCATCTGAGTCTTCATTTGGGTTTTTCATGGCAAATATTAGAGTGGTTTAGAACTCATTTTACGTACAGGAAACTGAGGCAAAGTTGGAACTTGCCCAGGGTCACCTCATATCTGAAGCAAAATTTGAAATCAAATATTCCTGATTCCAGGTCCAGAGCTCTATCCACTGCACCACCTAGCTGCCTTATAAGGGCACTCTACACTCCACTCTCTGCTATCCTTCACCTTCAGTTCCATTGTCCCTTTGGTCTAATTATGTCTCATGTCTTGTCAATACCCTATCCTGGATCATTCTTACCATCTATCTTCGTTACTCCTATTCACATACTGCTAAAATGAAGCTGGAAGGATTTTTAAAAACTGTGCTGACTGGGTCTACTAAAAATTTATATTCCAATACCAACTGTTCCCTCATCAAAGTTAGACAAATATTCTCTTCCTCCCTAATTAATTTGTTTTCCCACTTTCCATAGTGATTATTCCAAAACTTCTCATCTCTCCTCAAACTTTTCATGACAACTCTTCCCCAAACTTTCATCCTCTCTAAAAAGGATACTTTACCAAAAATTTGAGATTATCCATGGACAAATCTCCATTGTAATTTCACAAAATTTAGACATTTTCTTCTACTCTCACTCTGGTCTCAGATGAAAAAAAACCCTCCTTCTTCTTGCCCAGGTATGTCCTTGAATTCTTTCCCTCCTGACTTCCTCAGCAAATTACTTCTTCTATCAACCTCTTCCAATCCACTAGTTCCTTTCCTACTACCTACAAACATGTCCTTATCCACTATCTTTAAAAAGCCTCAGTTGATGTAACCATCTCTGCTAATTATCATCCTACATCTCTTCTTCTCTCTATGGCTAAACCCCATAAGAAAATCTTTTATAATGCAATCATCTGCTTCCTCTTCTCACTCTCTTTTAAATCCTTTGCAATCTGACTTCTCACCTCATCATTCAACTGAAATTGCCCTTTCCAAAGTTACCAGCGATCTATTAGTTGTCAAATTTAATGGTCATTTCTCAAGCCCAATTCTCCTTGACCTCTTGGAAGCAATTGATCCTGTCTATCACTTCCTTCTGCATACTTTCTAAGTTTTTGTGACATTTCTCTCCTGTTTCTCTTTTATGTCCAACTGATCCTTCTACTCAATCTCCTTAGCTGATTCTCCATCTGTGTCATACCCAATATCTGTAGGTGTTTCCCAATATTATGTGACATAGTCTATGCTTTAGACTTAGGGAACTCATAAGCATCCATTGGTTCAATTATCATGCCTCTGAAGCTAATTGCCAGACCCATATATTTGTCCTACTCTGCTGAGCTACAGTCATGCATCTCCAACTACCTCTTGGACATCACAAACTAGTTCTGTTGGCCTCAAACTCAACCCATCCATAATAGAATTTATCTTTCCTTCTTCAGAACTTGTCCCCTTCTTACTTTTCTAGCCATTTTATACTCTATTCCACTCCATGAATTCTATAATTAAGTTAGTCTTACCTATTTGCAGCCCTTCAAACATTGTTGTATATCTTCCATCTCCACGCCTTTGCACTGTGTCCCCTATGCCTGAAATACTCTGTCCCTGTATCTTTACCTCTCAGTTTCTCTAATTTCCTTCAGGGCTCAGCTCAGATCTTGTCTTCAGTAAGAAATCTCCCCTAGTACTCCTACTTATTAATACCTTTCCCTTTCATATTGCCTTCAATATCTCAGAAAATATCTTCTATGTATTTAGTCATTTCGATGTTATCTTCTCCATTAGAACATACAGTCCTTGGCAGGAACTGTTGTGGTTCTTTTGTTTTTTTTCTGCTTTTTTTTTTTTTTTTTTTTTTTTTTTTTTTTTTTGCCTTTCTTTGTATCTCCAGAGCTTAGCAATTACTAAATATTTGTTGATTGATTGACAATCCTTCCTGGGTTCCCTCTGTTGATATAATTTGTTTTTGCATGAATCATTAGAAATGAGTATTGGTCATCAGGCTGGACAAGTCTCAAAGACTTTAGTGCATTCCAGACACTCACCTCAAGATGTCAACTCAATCTATTTTTAAATGAAGCTAATCAATAGCTGCCTTTTTCATTGGAAATTAGAGATGTTTTTTCCATTCTTTTCATTCTTCCCTATAAGAGGGAAACCAACCCTAATTTTGTGCATGTATAGTTGTTACTTGAAACTGGCAGAAACATAATCATAAAACAATATTTGCACACCCTCTATACTTGCTAAAATTGAGAGCTTCTGTTCTCAGGCACTTTTTGCTTCTGTCTTTTGCTTTTAAGTTTTCATAAATAACTAGCATAGCATACTGCTGTTTGACTTGCCCATTTGCTGTGCTGCCTCTGTCTGAGTGAACCTCTATTTATGGCTGGCTTTACTTTTTCTAGGGCTTAAAAAAACACACCTTGCTGGGTATTTTCCGTGAATTTCCTCTTCATGTTTGATTTACTCCTCAAAATGTTTTGGTATGCACTACACACCTGTCAGATTGGCTAAAATGACAGGAACAAATAATGATGAATGTTGGAGGGGATGTGGGAAAGCTGGGACACTGATACATTGTTGGTGGAGTTGTGAGAGAATCCAGCCATTCTGGAGAGCAATTTGGAACTATGCCCAAAAAGTTGTCAAACTGTGCATACCCTTTGACCCAGCATTGCTGTTATTGGGATTATATCCCAAAGAAATACTGAGGAGCGGAAAGGGACCTGTATGTGCCAAAATGTTTGTGGCAGCTCTTTTTGTTGTGGCTAGAAACTGGAGGTTGAATGGATGTCCATCAGTTGGAGAATGGTTGGGTAAATTGTGGTATATGAAGGTTATGGAATATTATTGCTCTGTAAGAAATGACCAGCAGGAGGAATACAGAGAGGCTTGGAGAGACTTAAATCAACTGTTGCTGAGTGAAATGAGCAGAACCAGAAGATCACTATACACTTATAACAACAATACTGTATGAAGAGGTATTCTGATGGAAGTGGAAATCTTCAACATAAAGAAGATCCAACTCACTTCCAATTGATCAATGATGGACAGAAATAACTATACCCAGAGAAGGAACACTGGGAAGCGAATGTAAATTGTTAGCACTACTGTCTATCTACCCAGGTTACTTATACCTTCGGAAGCTAATAATTAATGTGCAACAAGAAAATGGTATTTACACACATATATTGTATCTAGGTTATATTGTAACACATGTAAAATGTATGGGATTACCTGCCATCAGGGGGGAGGGAGTGAAGGGAGGGAGGGGATAATTTGGAAAAATGAATAAAAAAAATAAAAATAAATAAAATAAAAAAAAAGTTTTGGTATGAAATTAGCAAATTTCTACCAATCAACTCACAAAAATAACAATTCCCCTTAGTCCATTATCTTTCAGAAGGTCTTATATGGGCATCTAACTTCTAGCTATTCACTTTCTGTTTTATCTCACTCTAGGTCAGACATTATATATTCACATCTAGTCAGAAAAGTTGATTTATGATTCTAATTCTGTATACTCACTAAATCCAAAGAGAAAGAACATTGTAAAGTTAAAGCCTCATACAAATATAAAATATCATTAGTGTCACTTTTTGATGATCATTAACAAAGTCATACTCCAATGCCAGATGATGATGATGATGATATATGGTAGCCTCTTGTTTCTGGAAGACTATAGCAACAGATACAATACAAGCTCCAGCAAGTCAAGTTTGGAGTAGTCTACTTTATGACTTATAAGTTCTTGGGGTCTTTCAATGAATTCCAAGGACTACAAGAAGAAGAAGACAACAGCAGGTCAGCCAAGAAGAACAAAGACCCTGTGAACAAGTCCAGGGATAAGGCTAAAAAGGAATGGTCCAAAAGAATGTACAAGACAAAGTCAACAATCTGATTTTTTTTAACAAAACAATCTATTACAGATTCTACAAGGAGGTTCCCAAAAATCAAATTCATCATCCTGGGGTTATATTCCTCCAGGAACTGCTTAGTCTTATATCTAATCAGACATGGTTGCCAATCACAGAGCATATGATCTATACCAGAAATATCCAGGGTGGAAAAGCTGACAGTAAAGATTCATAAAATGGTTTGGCAAATTTTATGCACATAAAATTATTGAATTAAAAATAAAGTATAGGAGAGTACTAGTCTGCTGGCCAACTGGGTGTCTGTGGATGAGCTAAAGGCTGGGCATTAGGATAGCCAACAGATGATGAATTCTTTTAGTCAGAGCAATTCATTCAGCTACATACTAAGGCTGTGACTTGTACCAGTAAAAGATTATTCATTCTGATATAATAACGTAACTTTTGAACTACTGGAAAAGCATGAGCATGGTGACCAACATAGACATGTCCTAGACAGTAAAAAAAAAAAAAGTGATACTCTCAAATCACTCTCTCTGCATATCTTATAATATGCAGCACATAATAGCAATAGATTGGACTTTATATTGTGCCAGCTGAGAGTGAGATAAAATCTCAAGAATAGTGTAAAGCCAAAGGATGTGGTAATAACTGGTTGTAAAAAGATATGCTATAGAAGAGCTAACAGTGAAGAAACCTTTTGGCTGCAAACCTATAATCCAAGTACCTTGGCCTGGGATATGCAAATTCTAGGCTACTTTGAGTATCTTTGAGGTTTCCTCAAACATAAGTTTTTCTCAAAATATGGTTCAATACTTATAGATATTCATAGAACTTGAAGTCACTGGCTCTTACCTCAGATAAGAGTCTAGAGAGCTGAGGAATGCCAAAATGATTACAAATTCTCCCAAAACTAGAAACTTAGAGGGCAATGCAATATTTGTGAATTTGTGAATTATTTTGGTATCATCTTCCTTTGGCTAACCTCTAAGACTATGGCTTACATATGGTAGCCACTTAATAAATGAATAGTTGAATTCAATTGAATGCTTTACGTACAATACCTGACCTAACTACCAGATAAACATATTTTATGATAGCATAATTTGGACTTCTCTTTCTTCCCTACCCAATACTAAGTAATTGTGGGATTTAAATGACAATTTTTTAAAATACAATAATCACAAAGGTCACTTTAAAAACCATAAATGATCTCAATCTGTATGTTTCTGTCTGTCTCTGTCTCTTCTCCCTCCTTCCTTCTCTCCATTCAAAGCAATGGCGATATAGATCTAGTTAAAAGTAGATGGTAAGAAGGGTAGGTAAGGAAGGCAAGTAGAAGAAATTGAAGCATGATCTGGGATTAAAGTTGTTTTAATCCACTCACTTTTGGAACCATCAACTTGGTGCCATATTATCCTCATTGGTGAGTCAGTCAGTATAAACACACATGGTCTACTATATTTAGTCAGACCATGTTTCACACTCCATCTTACAATTTAACTTGATCATCCAGTGAGACAGTATTTGTAAAATCCTTAGCACAGCACATTCTAGGCACTTAAATGCTTCTTCCCTTCCCCCATTTCCTTGCTCTCTGCCCTGCCACCTCTCCTTCCCCCTTCATTTCCCATAAGCCTGGAACAGTAATCAAGCCAACACTACTATTGCTTCTGAAAAGGAAGCTTTGTGCTTCCTTTGTGCAGAAACTTGCCTATGATTCCACTGACCTTCCCAGTGATTTTCTAAGCCAAAAAAATTGGCCACTACTTTCTAATATCTTTCTCTTATAATGTCAGTTAATTAAACGCAGGAACTGAATTGACTTTGTATTTGTAACCCAGCACTTAGCATAGTCATTTCATTGGCATATAGTAAATACATAAATTTTGCTTATTTTTCGTTCATTCATTCATTCATTCTCATATATTCATTTACATGTTCTCACATGTGCACAAATGTTCTGTATTTCTGATGTTAATCTAGAGTATGAGGTCAGAGTGGGTAAGAGGATGACTGATTCATAATCAAAACCACCAGATAGATAAGAGAGATGAAACTACTAAACTTCCAGTTAGGAGGATGATGCAAAATGATGACTAATTCTGAAAGTCAGGTCAATTGGTGCAGAGGAAAGTACAATGGACCAAGGTTTGAATCTCAACTCTGATGTTTACTAGATGTATAACTGGGGGTGACATTTATTAACTTACATTCTTAAGTGCTGTGTAAATGCAATTGTAATTACCTCACAATAATACTATGAGGTAAGTGTTCTAGGCCCAATCAATTTACAGATGAGGAACAGAATGGTTAAAAAACTTACCCAATGTCACACAGGTTTTAAGTACCAGAAACAATATTTAGACCCAAATTTTCTGACTTCCCGGTCAACACTCTATGCAAATTACCTTTTAATTAATCCTTATCCTGAAATAGAGATGATAACATGTGAACAACCTATCTCACAGGCTTGTTGTGAGGAAAGCAGAAAGCACTAAGTAATGTGAGTCATTATTGAGAATAACGGCCATGGGATGGGAAGATGAAAATGTTCCATGAAAGAAAAAAAAAATTCTCACTAAAATGGAGAGCTAGACTGGCTTTCAAGTCAGGAGAACCTAGGTTTAAGTCCCCTCCAGTTTATACAAAATGTCCCTGGTCAAGTCATATATATCCTTCCTATCCCTCAGACACCTAAGGCTAAAAGTAGCAAGAGATCTGCAAAGAAAGTAAGATTTTCCTTACCAGGGAATTCATTACAAAGATGATGTCTGCATGTGGTCCAGGAGATCTGGGGATTCCCAATAAGGAAACTTCCTCTTCCACAGCAAATCATGACCTTCTCTGCAATTTGTAGTCTTAAGAGTTGCTTGGGGGCTACTAAGAGCTTAAGAACTCTGCCCAAGATCACATAGTTAGCTCATTGTCAGAGGCAGGACTTTAACAGCAGGTTTTTATGACTCTGAATCTGGTTCTCTTTTCACTACCCAAGCTGCTTCTCATCTACAGATAATGAGGGCACATGGGCACAAACATATGAAAATATTGGACTATGTATTTTTCCTGTATTTATAAAACGCACAGTAGAAGTTACAAAAATCTAGAACTAGAGGAATACTGAACAGATGCCTGATATATCTCTTGCCTGCATGTGGAGGAGGGGGAGTAGGAGAGGGAGAAAAGCATTTCTTTCTTTTCAGGTAGCTGGCTATCTATGATGTTTCTGAAAATCTCTAAGATCTTCTATTTCACAGTTTCTTTTAGCAACCTGCTTCAATGTTTGATTAAGAAGTTTCACCTTAATCTGTTTAACTCATGCTGCAATTGAAGCTCATTTTTTGTTCTATAGTCTATGAAGAAAGAACAGCTGAGCAATATTCTCCTTAACCTTTCACTTAAGCAGAATTATCGTCATTCTTTTCTCATTGAAACCACTTTTCCATCCCCTTACTCATTTAAGTCATTGTTTTCTAGAGTTTCCAGGCAGATATACACCCACCTAATGGCATCCTCAACTGACCAGAATATGCCTCCTTCATATCTAGCCAAAAAGTTTTATTTGAGAACCTATTGCTTTAGGGACATTTTGTTTTGGGAGTGACTGAAAATTAATCCTTGTATTTGCATTTCCAGTGCTTATCTTTATTGATTAACAACCTTTTACATCTGACAATTGAGGCATTTGTTAGTTTCAAGTCCTTTGAGGACCTTATGAATTTTCTTTTTCTTTAGTGTTTTGACTTAACTTTTAAGTAAATTATTACTACTTACCCAGAATTTCTTTATTAATCAGAAGCAGTTAGGTAGTTCAGTGGATAGACTGGAGTCAGGAAAATCAGAGTTCAAATGCCACTTCAAAAAACATTCTAGCTGTGTGACTCTAGTCTTTTAAACTCTGCTTAAAGAAGAAGAAAATGGTAACCACTTCAGTATCATTGCCAAGAAAACATCCTTGGACATCATTGGTGTGCTATGCTCTATGAGGTCATTAAGACTTGGACATGACTGAACAAAACTATGAGAAAGCAAGGAAAGCTAACCAGAAAAATTGCTTGGTCTTTTGATTCACTTTTTCCTTTTCTTGCCATTAGGAAAATTAGAGGAAAGTATGAATTTTCAGGAAGAACACTTCAGTGCTTTTGAAATTTAGATACTTAAGCCCAACTTCAAGATTTTCCCTGGCTAATCAGACAAATCAGTGATCACCACTTGACCACATGCATGGATGGTAGACTTCAGAGCATTAAATTATGAGCATCATATCTGCCTGTCCCATAAAAATCTCCCCTGAGAGTTTGTTTACAATGCTTCTAATTCCCAACATGTGATCAATCTCTTTGATTTAAGGTCTTGTAACTAGAGAAGGTCCAGGCAGACTACAAATATGTTACCTGAAAGAATTATACTTTAACCTCTTGACACTCATTATCACATTTAAACCCAGATTAGTTTTACTTCTTCATTACTTCAAAAGATCTAAGATTTCATCACTGTAGGTACTCCTTCCATCCAAATAGACCATAACCCCCTTCATAACTTAGTAGACAGCTTCATGGGTCATGCCTTAAAAAAAGACCACTCTTCATCAGCTCCCACAGGTTAAATGATCATATTTTGCAAAAACCTTAAAATGTATATTTCCCTCTTATAAACTTAATTCTTATGTTGCAAATTATCTGCTGGAAAACTTTTATCTATATGTCCTATAATCATATCATTTCAACATGTTTGGGCATGTTATAGATCTCATTAAATTTTCCCTAAAATCCATCCCTCCTGCCAATTTCTGAATTTTCTGTTTGTGGTATACTACTAATCCTTCCAAGTCACTCAAGTAGGTAATTTTGAAGTAATCCTTGACTTTTCCCTCATTTCTTATGCAATCAGATCCCAAGTACTGTCACTTTCACTCTCCATTTTCACAGCATTCATCCTAGTAAAGCCCATTATGATCTCTTGCTTGAATTACAATAGTTTCTAGTCCTGAGTTTCCTAACTTGGAATCCATAAACTTTTTTGTTTTTATTATTATGCAATTCAATATAAATGGTTTCCTTTGGAGTCTCTCTCTCTATATGTATATTTATGTTATATAATCAAAAACTTTATCCTGAAAAAGGATTCATAGGTTTCAATAGATTTTCAATTGAGTCCATGATGGAAAAAAAAAAAAAGTTAAGAATACCCAATCTGCTAGTGAATAAAAATAGCAACCTAGTGTTTGACAAACCCAAAGATCCCAACTTTTGGGATAAGAATTCATTATTTGACAAAAACTGCTGGGAAAACTGGAAATTAGTATGGCAGAAACTAGGCATGGACACACATTTAACACCACATACTAAGATAAGATCAAAATGGGTCCAAGATTTAGGCATAAAGAACAAAATCATAAATAAATTGGAGGAACATGGGATGGTTTACCTCTCAGACTTGTGGAGGAGGAAGGAGTTTGTGTCCAAGGGAGAACTAGAGACCATTATTGATCACAAAATAGAAAATTTTATTATACCAAATTAAAAAGTTTCTGCACAAACAAAACTAATGCAAACAAGATTAAAAGGGAAGTAACAAATTGGGAAAACATTTTTACAGTCAAAGGTTCTGATAAAGGCCTCATCTCCAAAATATACAGAGAATGGACTTTAATATATAAAAAATCAAGCCATTCACCAATTGATAAATGGTCAAAGAATATGAACAGACAATTTTCAGATGAAATTAAAACTATTTCCACTCATATGAAAAGGTGTTCCAAATCACTATTGATCAGAGAAATGCAAATTAAGACAACTCTGAGATACTACTACATACCTGTCAGGTTGGCTAAGATGACAGAAAAAGATAATGATGAATGTTGGAGGGGCTGTGGGAAAACTGGGATACTGATGCATTGTTGGTGGAGTTGTGAAAGAATGCAACCATTCTGGAGAGCAATCTGGAATTATGCCCAAAAAAGTTATCAAAATGTGCATACTCTTTGATCTAGCAGTGCTACTACTGGGCTTATATCCCAAGGAAATACTAAAGAAGGGAAGGGGACCTGTATGTGCCAAAATGTTTGTGGCAGCCCTTTTTGTAGTGGCTAAAAACTGGAAAATAAATGGATGTTCATCAATTGGAGAATGGTTGGGTAAATTATGGTATGTGAATGTTATGAAATATTTTTGTTCGTAAGAAATGACCAACAAGAGGAATACAGAGAGGCTTGGAGAGATTTACATCAACTGATGCTGAGTGAAACTAGTAGAACTAGGGGATCATTATATACTTCAACAATGATACTGTATGAGGATGTATTCTGATGGAAGTGGATATCTTCAACATAGAGAAGAGCTAATCCAATTCTAATTGATCAATGATGGACAGAATCAGCTACACCCAGAAAAGGAACACTGGGAAATGAGTGTAAACTGTGAGCATTGTTTTTTTGTTTTGTTTTGTTTTGTTTTTCTTCTCAGATTATTTTTACCTTCCGAATACAATCCTTCCTTTGCAACAACAACAACAACAAAATTAGGTTCTGCACATATATATTGTACCTAGGATATACTATAAGATATTTAATATGTATGGGAATGCCTGCCATCTAGGGGAGAGGGTGGAGGGAAAGAGGGGGAAAACTCAGAACAGAAGGAAGTACAAGGGATAATGTTGTAAAAAAAAATTACCTATACATATGTACTGTCAAAGAAAATGTTATAATTATAAAAATTAATAATAAAAAAAGAATACCCAATCTGCTATGCCCCAGAGGGATTTTTTTAAGAAGAGAAAGGAAGACTTATTAGTAGAAAAATATTTAAAGCTGAACATGTTAAGGTATATGGAGGTAATATAAGACTATTGTGCTATAAGTAATAATGAGCAGGTGGATTTTAGAAAAACTTGGACTTACATGAACTGATGCAAAGTGAAGTGAGTAAAACCAGAAAATTAAATACAGTAACAGCAATATTGTACAATGATGAACTATAAATGACTTAGCTATGCTCAGCAATACAATGATCTAAGAAAATTCCAAATTCTTCTTTCACAAAATACAACTAATATGGAAATATGTTTTACATGATTGCTCATATATATCCTATGTCAAATTATTTAGCATTGTAGTGAAGAAGAAGATGATGGAGGGAGGTAAGAAATTCGGAACTCAAAGTTTTTTTTAAGTGAATATTAAAAATTATCTTTATTTGTACTTAGGGAAAAAATAATCTCCCTGGTCTCTCTTGCCAGTTCATCCTTCACAACTTCCACAACTGACAAAATTAACATTCCTAAAACAGATCTGACAAGGTCATCCCCTCTTTCTAAAATCTTCAATGGCTTCCTCTTTTGTCTAAGATAAAATGCAAACTCCTCACCCTAGCATTTAATGCCTTCTAGAATGTGGTTGCCTCCCTTGCTAGGCCCCTTAATTCTTCCTCTTTGTGTACTCTCCAATTCAGTCAGACTAGCCTGCTAACTCTTCCTTAAACACCATTCTAGTATCTGTCTTTGCACAAGTGTTCATCCATGTTTGGCATGTGCTCATTTGTTTAAAGCATAGTCCAGGGGCTATCTCTTTTTTCTCATTTCTTCAATTATTAGAATTCTGGCTTTCTTGAAATTACTTTGTATTTCTTTGAATGCTCAAGTACTCTAATGGACCAGTAATCATCTGCTCAATATGGGTATTCCCTCCAACAATACATATTACAACAATTCTTTTCTGTACATCTGATGGAACTCTTGTTGATGTTCTTACATAAAGTCACCATAAGGGATTCTTCTAATGTTGTTGGAGAATTTTCTTTAGTTTTTCTTTCTCATGATCCTGATGGTCCTATATCCATCAATATCCCTTGCTTCTCTTACCTGACTAACCCATCTTTTTATCTGATGGTTGTTGCTCAGTTATTCAGCTGTGTTTGACTCTTTGTGATCTGTTTTGGGATTTTCTTGGCAAAGAATCTGGAATGTTTTGACATTTCCTCCTCCAATGGATTAAGGCAGTCAGAAGTTAGACTTGCTCAGTATCACATAGATAGTGAATATTTAAGGTTAGATTTAAATTCAGGTCTTCCTGATTCCAAGCCCCATGCTCTATTCACTGAACACTGTGCTGCCTCCATTTCTCTTGTACATATTTTTAATTGCATTCTTCATTCTAGTTTTTTTTCACAATTCTTTGTCAAGTTTTGCAGCCTGCTTTTACCCATTATGCACCTTTCTATTGCCCCTGGGTGATCACCAATTTTGATTTTGTAGAGATTGCAGTATGCTATAATTTTATAATTATATAATTCAAGAAAAACAGTAATATTTAAAAGATAGGTTTGAGTTTCAGGAAGAAGTCATTAAAAGAACTTCATAGTGTTTAAAGACAAATCAGTAGCTTTTTCTTTTAGGTTTTTGGGCCTGTTCATTTTCCAATGAGAATATCTCTCCAAAATATATATGTTCTACATATGTTAGATGGATAATCGATATCTGATTAGATGGACAAGTCATAGATTTTAGAATTTATTTTCTCATTCTATTAATGAATAAGCTGAAACTCAGAAAAATTAAGTGATTCAAGTAAGTTCACACTGCTAGTTAATGGCAGTCAGAAGTAGAACTTGAGTCTCCTGATTTCCCAATTCAATGTCCACATTGAAGACAATCTACCAAGATCCCTACCTCCACCCTCATTCCTGAATGAAGAGTTAAGAAAATAAGCTATGATGATGTTCAGGACTGGTTTAAGTAGCTTTCTTTTCATCTGTCACATCCTTAATTAATTTATCAGCAGAGGTACTGTACAAGACAAGATTTAAAGTGATGTTTATAAAATGAATTAGCTTCTTCCCTATCTTATTTAGAATTCTCCATTGTAAATATATTTAAATTGTAAGAAAGAGGCAATTTATGCGAATGAAAGCTCTAGTGGCCTAGATTCTGTATTCTATGATAAATTTTATCATTCTATGTCTTTTCTTCCCTTGGGGCTAGAAGACCATGCAGCTAAAGGACAGAATTTTGTTATTTAAGAACATTCAACTCATTGCATGGTAGGCTGCAAAGTATATTTACTTATTCTTTTTTAAAGATAATTGTTCATATTTCAGATTTGGGCTATTCAAATTAGGGTCAAAACAGAGGCTGTAACAAAATGGCACAACTCATGCTTTTCATGCATGACACATACCAATTCAATTCAAGCCTTCAATCTTGTTACTTCAATCAAAAAGCAACAATGGGTACAATGGAGAATAATAATGAAATTAGAGTCCAATGAACTGAGTTTAAATCTTTCATTCAATTAAGCACTTATTACATCTTAAACATTGTTCCAAATGCTGAAAATATAAAAAAAACAAAAAAAACTCCTATCCTCAAGAAGCTTATTTTCTATTGGCTAATACTATATATATATATACATATATATATTTTATTAATCATATATTTTTATTAATCATATACTTGATTAGTAGAAAAGAGAGAGAAGAAAAGTGGAAGAGCACTAAAAGTGGCTCTTTAATGGAGCCTAAAGGAAACCATAAATTTTTACAGGATAAGGTGAAGAGGAAGAACATTCAAGCCTATAAGAAAATGGGAGATGGCTTATAGGTAAGAAAAAGTAATTGGGTCAATATTACAGGAGAAGGAAATGGCAAACCATTCCAGGATCTTTGCCCAAAAAAGCCCTAAAAAACAAATGGCATCACAGAAAGTCAGAGTCTGAGCTCCCTTCTACCCTCACTACTGATTACAAAATTCAGCCTCTAAAATAGTGTTTGATTGGTAGAATCCACCAATATTGGGAGTACAACAAATTACCAGCAGAAGATAATGTAGAAGATCGCCAGAAAAGGTCTGTGTTAATTGGGAGGCAGGAGGCTAGCACAGGCAGGGAGGCAGAATATGGAGGGTAGCCCTTGCTGAGCAGATGGGGGGAAGGCAGATGTGATCTCCAAGGGTGGAGAATTTGCAAGGAAAACTCTATCACAAGTTGGCTGCTCTGCTTTGGTTGCAAAAGCAATAGATCAGCAGAGAAGTTACAAAAAACACCAAAGGTAGAGTGTATCCTAAAATGCCAGAGTTTCACAGGACCTGGCCACACCCACCCAGCACCAGGAGCAACTCAGCACAACCACAGCAAAGTTGCAGGATCACAGCATGATTGCTCTTCCCAGAGCAGTGGCACTTCTGCAGTGTGGCCACTCTTTACAACCTGTTTGCAGGACAGCCACTTTGGTCATCTGTCCTTGTTCTGTAGAGGAATCTGGGAAACTCCTTGCCCTAAAGACAGACCCCAAGAATTTTTTTAAAAAATGAGTAAAAAATCAAAGTGAGCTCTAACTATAGATAGCTTCTATACTGAAAGAGAGAAGATTTCCAATCCTGAGGAGGCTAATATCAGTCTCCAGACAAAACCCCAAATAGCCTCCAACACACAAGGGTCTCCTAGAAGAAATTAGAAAAGATCTTAAAAGAGAAATAGAAGAAAAATGGAAGCTCTGCAAAAGAGTATGGAAAAGGCAAATAACTCATTAAAAGAAAAATTTGATAAAGTGGAAAAGAAAACAACTCCCTGAAATGTGAAATGGAAAAAAAGGTAAAGAACTCCCAGGGAAAGAAAATTTGTGAGTTGGAAAAGATAATGAACTCCAGGAAAGTAGGATTTGTGAATTAGAAAAAGAAAAAAAAATGAAAAAAAATTTTGTGAAATAGAAAAAAATTCCATAGAGCAAAACATCTCATTTAAAAACTCAATTGGACATATACAAAAAGAAGTTTAAAAAAAGTTAATGAAGAAAATAACTCATTAAAAATCAGAACTGAACAAATGGAAGTGAATGTTTCGTTGAAACATCAAGAATCAGTCAAGCAAAACCAAAAAAAAAAAAAAAAAAAAAGAAAAGAAAAGAAAAAAAAAATCTACTTGGAAAAAACAACTGACCTAGAAAATAAGTCTAGGAGAGATAATCTAAGGATTATTGGGCTCCCTGAAAACCATGATGAAAAAAAGAGGCTAGACATTATTTTTCAGGAAATCATCAAAAGAAATGCCCAGATGTAATAAAATCAGAAGGTAAAATAGGCATTGAAAGAATTCATCTAAAACCTTCAGAAAGAGAGCCCAAAATAAAAACTCCAAGGAATATTGTGACTAAATTTCAGAACTGTCAGACTAAGGAAAAAAAATTACAAGCAGCCAGAAAAAAAAACAATTTAAATTCTGAGGAGCCACAATAAAGATCACTCAGGATCTAGCAGCCTCCATGTTAAAGAATCAAAGGGCCTGGAATCTGATATTCTGAGAGGCAAAAAAATTGAAATGCAGCCAAGAATAAATTACCCTGCTAAGCTGAGCATGTTCTTCCAGGGAAGAAGATGGACATTCAATGAAACAGGTGAATTATATTTATTCCTAATGAAGAACCAGAGCTAAACAAAAAATTTGACCTTCACATATAGGACTCAAGAGAAGCATAAAAAGATAAAAAGAACTCTTAAGAAATATTTCTGTTATGGGCATACATAAAGAGTAAATGTATAATTTGATTTTATTGTTATAATATAAAAAAAGGGAATTACAGGTTATCTTCATCTTCTGAATCCAATTCTTCCTGTGCAACAAGAAATTCGGTTCTGCACACATATATTGTATCTAGGATATACTATAACAATATTTAACATGTATGGGACTGCCTGCCATCTAGGGGAGGGGGTGGAGGGAAGGAGGGGAAAATTCAGAACAGAAGTGAATGCAAGGGATAATGTTGTAAAAAATTACCTATGCATATGTTCTGTCAAAAAAAAAAGTTATAATTATAAAATTAATTTAAAAATTAATTTTAAAAATAAAAATAATAAAAAAGGGAATTAGAAGTGGAAAGGAGATTGTATCAGAAAAAGGGAAAAGTGGAGGTAAAAAGAGGGAAGTTACATCTCACAAAGAGGCAAAGGAAACATATTATATCTGAGGGAAATTAGAGAAGGAGAGGAACACTGTGTGAACTACTCTCATCAGAGTTGGCTCAAAGAGAAAATAATTGACATATTTGCTTTACAGAGAAACTTCTCTCACCTCATTAAAAAGTGAGAGAGGAAAAGGGAAAAGGAAAAGAGTAGGCTAAATAGAAAGGAATATAGAAATAAGAAGGGAAAGGTATAAGAAAAGGGAAGGAACTCAAATGGGGTGGGAGGGATTCTAAAGAGGGAGAGCTGCATGAGGTAAGTGGTGTCCATAAGTTTAATACTGGGAAGGAGGGGGGATACTGGGAATTAGGGGGGAAAAGAAAGAGAATAGTATGATTTGGGGATAATAAGATGGCAAGAAATACAGAATTAGTAGTTTTAACCATAAATGTGAATGGGATGAACTTTTCCATAAAGCAGAGGTGGATAGCAAACTGGATCAAAAGCCAGAATCCTACAATATGTTGTTTATAGGAAACACATTTAAAGCAGGGTGATACATACAGAGTAAAGATAAAAGGCTGGAGCAGAATCTATTATGCTTCAGGTGAAGTTAAAAAAAAAAATCAGGGGTAGCCATCCTTATCTCAGATCAAGCAAAAGCAAAAATTGATCTGATTAAAAGAGATAAGGAAGGAAATTATAGATAATGAAGCGATATCAATACTAAACATATATGCACCAAGTGGTATAGCATCTAAATTCCTAAAGGAGAAGTTAAGAGAGCTGCAAGAAGAAATAGACAACAAAACTATAATAGTGGGAGATCTCAACCTTGCACTCTCAGAATTAGATAATCAAACCACAAAACAAATAATAAAGAAGTTAAAGAGGTAAATAGAATATTAGAAAAGTTAGGTATGATAGATCTTTGGAGAAAACTGAATGCACACAGAAAGGAATACACTTTCTTCTCAGCAGTTCATGGAATCTGTAAAAAAATTGATCATATATTAGGACATAAAGACCTCAAAATTAAATGCAGAAAGGCAGAAATAGTAAATGCATTCTTTTCAGATCACGAAAACAACATTCAACAAAAGGCTAGGGGAAAATAGACCCAAAAGTAATTGGAAACTAAATAATCTCATCTTAAAGAATGATTGGGTCAAACAGCAAATTATAAACACAATTATTATTTTCACCCAAGAGAATGACAACAATGAGACAACATACCAAAATTTGTGGGATGCAGACAAAACAGTAATAAGGAGAAATTTTGTATCTCTAGAGGCTTGCTTGAATAAAATAGAAAAAGAAAAGATCAATGAATTGGGCTTGCAACTTAAAAAGCTAGATAAAGAGCAAATTAAAAAACCCCAATCAAATACTAAACTTGAAATTCTAAAATTAAAAGGAGAAATTAATAAAATTGAAAGTAAAAAAAAAAAACTATTGAATTAATAGAGTAAAATAAAAATTTAATTTCAATTAATAAGAATTGATTCTATGAAAAAGCCAAACTAATATATAAACCCTTGGTAACTTTGATTGGAAAAAGGAAAGAGGAAAATCAAATTTTTAGTCTTAAAAATGAAAAGGAAGAAGTTGCCACTAATGAAGAGGAAATTTGATCAATAATTAGGAGTTACTTTGCCCAATTTTATGCCAACAAATTTGATAAGCTAAGTGAAATGGATGACTACCTTAAAAAATATAGGCTTCCCAAATTAACAGAGGAGGAAGTAAACTGCTTAAATAGTTCCATTTTAGAAAAAGAAATAGAACAAGCTATTAATCAACTCCCTAAGAAAAAAAATCCCCAGGACCAGATAGATTTACATGGGATTTCTACCAAACATTTAAAGAACAATTAACTACAATGTTATATAAACTATTTGAAAAAATAGGGAAAGAAGGAGTCCTACCAAATTCCTTTTATGATACAGACATTGTACTGATACCTAAACCCAGGTAGGTTGAAAACAGAGAAAGAAAATTATAGACTAATTTCCTTAATGAATATTGTTGCAAAAATCTTAAATAAAATATTAGCAAAAAGATTACAGAAAATTATCCCCAGGATAATACACCATGACTAGGTAGGATTTATGCCAGGAATACAGGGAGATTAAATATTAGGAAAACTATAAGCATAATTGATTATATCAATAACCAAATTAAAAAAACCATATGATCATCTCAATAGATGCAGAAAAAGCATTTGATAAAATCCAACATCCATTCCTATTAAAAACACTTGAGAGTATAGGAATCAATGGACTTTTCCTTAAAATAGTCAGTAGCATCTATTTTAAACTGTCAGTAAGTATCATATGTAATGGGGATAAACTGAAACCATTTCCAGTAAGATCAGAAGTAAAACAAGGTTGCCCACTATCACCATTATTATTCAGTATTGTATCAGAAATGCTAGCTTCAGCAATAAGAGATGAAAAAGAAATGAAAAAGAAAAAGGAATTAGAATAGGTAATGAGGAAACCAAATTATCACTCTTTGCAGATGGTATACTTAGAGAACCCCAGAGATTCTACTAAAAAGATATTAGAAATAATCCACACCTTGAGCAAAGTCGCAGGACACAAAATAAATCCATAGAAATCATCAGCATTCTTATATATTACTAACAAAATCCAACAGCAAGAGATACAAAGAGAAATTCCATTTAAAATAACTATTGATAGTATAAAATATTTGGTAATCTACCTGCCAAGGGAGGGTCGGGAACTATATGAACAAAACTATAAAACACTTTCCACACAAATAAAGTCAGATCTAAACAAGTGGAAAAATAGCATGTGCTCTTGGATATGTCGAACAAATATAATAAAGATGACAATATTTTAAACTAATCTATTTATTTAGTGCTATATCAATCAAACTCCCAAGAAAATATCTAATGACCTAGGAAAAAATAACAACAAAATTTATCTGGAAAAACAAAAGGTCAAGACTTTCAGGGGAACTAATGAAAAAAAAAATCAAATGAAAGTGGCCTAGCTGTACCAGATCTAAAACTATATTATAAAGCAGCAATCACCAAAACCATTTGGTATTGGCTAAGAAATAGAACAGTTTATCAGTGGAATAGGTTAGGTTCAAAGGACAAAATAACCAATAACTTTAATAATTTAGTATTTGACAAACCCAAAGGCCCCAACTTTTAGGATAGGAATTCACTATTTGACAAAAACTGCTGGGAAAATTGGAAATTAGTATAGCAGAAACTAGGCATTGACCTACACTTTACACTATACAGCAAGATAAGCTCAAAATGGGTTCATGATCTAGGTATAAAGAATGAGATTATAAATAAATTAGAACATAGGATAGTTTACCTCTCAGATCTGTGGAGAAGGAAGGAATTTGTGACCAAAGAAGAACTAGAGATCATTATTGATCACAAAATAGAAAATTTTGATTATATCAAGTTAAAAAGCTTTTGTACAAACAAAACTAATGCAGATAAGATTAGAAGGGAAGCAATAAACTGAAAAAAAAACACATTTTTATAGTCAAAGGTTCTGATAAAGGCCTCATTTCCAAAATATATAGAGAATTGACTCTAATTTATAAGAAATCAAGCCATTCTCCAATTGATAAATGGTCAAAGGATATGAAGAGACAATTTTCGGATGATGAAATTGAAACTATTTCTACTCATATGAAAAGGTGTTCTAAATCACTATTAATCAGAGAAATGCAAATTAAGACAACTCTGACACACCTCCCAGATTGGCTAAGATGACAGGAAAAGATAATGTTGGAGGGGATGTGGGAAAACTGGGATATTGATACATTGTTGGTGGAGTTGTGAAAGAATCCGGCCATTCTGGAGAGCAATTTGGAACTATGCTCAAAAAGTTATCAAACTGTACATACTCTTTGATCCAGCAGTGTTACTACTGGGCTTATATCCCAAAGAGATATTAAAGAAAGGAAAGGGACCTGTATGTGCCAAAATGTTTGTGGCAGCCCTTTTTGTAGTGGCTAGAAACTGGAAATTGAATGGATGCCCATCATTTGGAGAATGGTTGAGTAAATTGTGGTATATGCATGCTATGTAATATTATTGTTCTGTAAGAAATGACCAGCAGGATGATTTCAGAAAGGCCTGGAAAAACTTATATGAATTGATGCTGAGTGAAAAGAGCAGGCCAGGAAATATTATACACTTCAACAACAATACTATAGTAGTATCAGTTCTGATGGCTCTCTTCAACAATGAGATGAACCAAATAAGTTCCAATTGTTCAATAATGAAGAGAACCAGTACAACCAGCAAAAGAACTATGGGAAATGAGTATGGACCACAACATAGCATTTCCACTCCTGTTTTTGTCCACTTGCATTGTTGTTTTCCTTCTCAGGTTATTTTTACCTTATTTCTAAATCTGATTTTTCTTGTGCAGCAAGATAACTCTATAAATACATATACAAATGTTGTATTTAACATGTGTTAGTCTTCCTGCCATCTACAAAAGGGGGTGGAGGGAAAGAGGGTAAAAGTTGGAATAGAAGATTTTGCAAGGGTCAATGTTGAAAAATTACCCATGCATATATCTTGTAAATAAAAAGCTATAATAAATAAACAAATAAATAAATTTTAAATTAAAAAAAAAAAAAAAAAGAAAGTCAAAACATCACCCTTGTGATGTCATTGGTCTTCTTCAAAAAAAAAAAAGGAATAAGAATATCCACCTATAGAATGTGACCCTGAGACTCTGATTGTTTAGAAAGGAAGACAAAAAAGTTAGTTTTCAGTGGTCACTCGACCTTAAAATGAATTGTTGGCTCTCACAAACAAAATGCAAGGTTATGGCAAAAGGATCTAGTGAGAAAGATGCTTTCTTTGACCCAAGGCAATGTTTATGTTTTTTAAATAAAGTTTAGGTGTTCATTTTAAAAATAAAGTTTAATTGATTTTAGTTTCTTTGGTTTGAAGAATGAAAATGTCCTTTATTATGTAATAGTCAATAAATGCTTTCTTTGTTAAAATAAAATAAAATCAGTCTAGGTGTTCATCTGATGAAGTATGCTACATGTGGCTGTCTATCATCCTATGAAAGGGCACTAAATTAGGAGTCAGAAGATCCAATCTCTATTTCTGGCTATGCCACTAATTAATTGTGTGAGCTTGCTTGACACCTAATTTCTCTGGACCTCAGTTTCCTCATTAATAAAATGAGAGGATTGAATAAGATCTCTAAGGTTCTTTCTAGCTATAGAATTCTGGGAAAAGTTATAGTAAATTAATTCTTTCTTCTAATCTGTTATGAGGCACCTTTAAATCTAGAGTCATTTGGGAGGGGGAGTATGAGAATGGAAAAGATGCTAGCACAAGGTCTGGTTTAGTAGCCAAGGGATTGCATTTCATCTAAGTAATTACAGGATTAACTGAACCCTCCCACCCCCAACCCCATCTGGATGCTACTTAGTATTTTAAATAGATCACTGACCCAAAAGAGATCAAAGAAAGAAGAAAAAAGACATATATCCAAAAGTATTAATAGCAATTCTTTTTTTTTGTGATAGTGAACAGCTAGAAATTATGGGATGTTTATTAATTGGGAATGACTGAGCAAATTATAGTAAACAAATATAATGGAATAATATTTTACCTTAAGAAAGAAGGAAGGGGGCAGTTTCAGAGAAATTCAGGAAGACTTACATTAACTGAAGTAGAGTGAAGCCAGAAGAACTAGGAGAGCAATTAACTTATTACTTTGAAAGATTGAAGAATTCTGATCAATACAATAAGGAATCACTTTAAAATATTTTTATTTTGTTAAATATTTCCTGATTTCATATAAAATTTTTAAACATTCACTTTTTAATAATTTGTGTTCCAAATTCTCTCTATTTCTTCTACTTCTCCCTTGTCTTTGAGATGGCAATTTGATATCTATTATACATATGACATTATAAAAATATGCATAATAATAATGCAATAATAAATTAAGATTCTAGAAAACGAATCAGGAAGAACACTATCTATTTCCTAACAGAGAGATGATGACCTGAGTATATGAAATGAGACATTGCTTTAGACATGATCAAATTAGATATTTTATTTGCTCAATTATGCATATCTATTATAAAACATTTTTTCCCTTTCTTTTCCCAATGGTGAGGAAACAGAAATGGGAGGGAGAGAGAAATAAATGCTTGTTAGTTTAGGAAATTAATTAAAATGTACTATGTTCTTTGAGTATCAATGTCCCAAACTAAGGATTCACTTCATTTTCCCTCTTAGAGATCTAGGGATAATCTTGAAGGATTGAGGTATCTCTGTTCTTTCAAGTCCCAACAGCTGGTGTTTACTCACTGTTAACCATAGTGATTAGCTCTCAGTTTCATTTAACACCAGTTAGCTTTTACAAAGGGATTTTTTTTTGTTATAGAAATAACAAAAGTAGAAATATTTCCGACTAATACTTCATAAGGACACTTTATAAGAGCTCAGTCTCTAGGAAGAATAGGCTCAGATCAAGCAAAACTTCAAGAAATCATAGGTCTTAACAAGTTTGCATTCAGATGCAACATGACATACAAATGAGTCTCCAATTCAGTTGCTGGTTTAGCATGGACTTAATTCCCAGACTCTTCGAACTTCTGGATAACTGATGATTCACTCTCTTAACTTTTTGATACTCACAAGGATATAGCCTCCAACTTCTTTCACCTAAATTGAAGGAACAAAATTCAAGACAGGAAAAAATAAGATCCATATTCACAGGGCCACATGTTGGCCTTGAAGGGAGAGAGTGCAAGACCAGTGCTGTTGTCCTTATATCACTGTCACTTACCAGATGTTGTCAGTAAAGGAGAAAGACAAGAGAGGCAAAGTCTGAGAGAAGGCCTACTAACGCCCCAATTCTGGCTACAAATGACAGTCAGTCAAGAAGAAAAGAACCAGTTACAAAATGTTGATATATGTTCTAAGGCCTTTCTAAGGTACTTGTTCCATTAAACCTCATCATGACTTCAGAAAACAGGTTTCCCAGACTCTTCCACTGTGTATGTGTGTGTGTGTGTGTGTGTGTGTGTGTGTGTGTGTGAGAGAGAGAGAGAGAGAGAGAGAGAGAGAGAGACAGAGAGAGAGAGAGAGAAAGAGAGAGAGAGAAGAGAAGAGAAGAGAAGAGAAGAGAAGAGAAGAGAAGAGAAGAGAAGAGAAGAGAAGAGAAGAGAAGAGAAGAGGAGAGAGAGAAGAGAGAAAGAAGAGAGAGAGAAAGAGAGAGAGAGAGAGAGAGAGAGAGAGAGAGAGAGAGAGAGAAGGAGGAGGAGGAGGTGGAGGAGAAAGAGAAGGAGGAGGAGAAAGAGGAAGGAGAAAAAGGAGGAAGAGAAAGAGGAAGAGGAGGAAGAGGAGGAGGAGGAGGAGAAAGAAGAGAAGAGGAGAAAGAGAAGTAGAAGAAGGAGAAAGAGAAAGGAGGAAGAGGAGGAGGAGAAAGAGGAAGAGGAGGAGGAGGAGAAAGAAAAGGAATAAGAGGAGAAGTAGAAAAAGGAGGAGAAGAAGGAGGAAGAGGAGGAGTAGGAGAAGAAAAAGAAGTAAAAGTAGAAGAAGAAGAAGAAAGAGGAGGAGGAGGAGGAAAAGGAGGAGGACCAGGAGAAGGAAGAAGGCGAAAAGAGGGAGGACGGAGGGAGAGAGGGAGATAGAGAAGGAAGAGAGAAAGAAAGAAAGAGAAAAAAGAAAGGAGAAAGAATCTCTGACTCTGAGTTTAATTCCTGATGTATATTACTTCCATGATCTTGGGCCAGATTTCCATAGGCCTAGGTTTCCCATCTATAAAATAAGAGCTGAGCTAGATGGCCTGTCACTTTTTAATCTATTAAACATAAATACAAATATATTAGTGTGTATTCATATGTGTATATATAGGAATATATGTAATATCATTCATATATATAAAATACATTATAGGTAATATATATAAACATAATGTAATATATGTAATGTATATATATATATATATATATATATATATATATATATATATATATATATATCCATCCGTGTGTGTGTGTGTGTGTGTGTGTGTGTGTGTGTGTGTGTGTGTGTAGTCTCAAGGGACAGTCTTCCAAATTGCCCTCTCGGTGCTATGATCTAAGAAGCTCTAAAAGACTGGCCTCCAAATCTCTCTGCCTCAAATGTCTGGGTTTATTTGTTTGTTTTGTTTTTATATTAAAGCATTCTTTCCAGAAAAGTAGTTAAAATGTTGCCTGGTTGGAATGACATCTGGGCCCTTTTTATCACCCATTATTCCATGAACAAAGATCTGGGTTTTCAGGGACTAGGAATTGTCTTATGTAAATTTTAATAAGGGGCAGGAAGGTGCATTAGGGGAAGGGGAAGAGAAAGCTCTGGAGTACCAGACCCCATTATAAAAGAGCAGGCCTGCAGTGAAGCCCCACAGAGGATGTTCAGGAAGTAGCACAAGAGCATTAGGTATTACTAAATGACTGTGCTACAAGATTGCTTGTTTAATATATAAAGATACTTTTTTCTGCCTTTAAAACTTTACTTAGATAAGTTTCTACTGGACTGGGAATGAAAGAAAGGAGGACCTAAAAAAGAGGAGAGGAAAGACAGGTGACTTGCTCAGCTAGTAATTTTTGCATCCTAAAGTTCTTGAAGAGAGTGGTTATAGAGCCGATCTCAAGTCTGGAAGACTGGTTTCAAGCCCCACCTTCCACACATATTGATTGTGTGACTCTGGGCAAGGAGACAATCTCTCAGTGACCCTATGCAATAATTCAAGAATACAAATTGTAAAGCAGTTAGAGATCTACATTCACAGTGGGAATTTCCTCCCTGGGAGATCACTATCCCAATAAAATTCCAGGTCCATTTTTTTTTTTAAAGTCAATGGACTGATTATGTTTTCTGCTTTCCCCACATCATTTCTAAACTGCTTATTCTTGATATCCATTTTAGCCTGTTTCCACTCTATCGCAGTGTACAGGGGTGTTGGGGCAGAAAAGGTATATAAATCAGCCCATAAATATCTCCTTCCCCCTTATCCCAAGATTGTGCTAAAGATTATCCTGAAAAAGAGAACTTGGGAGAAGTATTGCTGGAAATAGATTTCTATACTGGATCTAGCAATATTATCCTTCTTCCATCCCAAATTACTTTTTAATTCTTGGTAGTGAAAGGCCCCGGGGAGAATGTTCTTTTGGTTAGTAGCATGATGATTGAGGAAATAGTTCAAGTTACAACAAATTAGGTACAACAAATTTACAACAAAAAAGGTTGAATTTGAAGAGGTGCAATAGGTTTTGTAGAATTAGGAACTAGTTAAATTTCAGTAAATTAGTGACTATATTGAATCGAGAAAAAGTCAGAGAATTTTCTAAGACTAAAAGTGTTGAAAGAAATTATTCCTTGAGATACAAAGTTATTACTGTAATTATTGTATCTTTGTTCTCAAACTTTTTCTATATCTTGTTTTTGCTATTAAATTTTCTCACTGAATTTTAGCAATGAAAAAATTCCAAATTTTAAAAGACCCACTCAGAAAAAAATGAGAATCAAATAATTACAAATAGTTATGATATATTATAGGTAATAATAATATTTGTTTTAGTGTTCATGCATTTCAAATAATTAAAAATAATTATAAGTGCAAAAAAGAAATTAGTATGTGGGGAAGAGAGAGCAAGAGATAGAGTATCTGTCTTCAGCTGCTAACAATAGGAATGATGAGGTAGATATATAACTATGATCCAAGTTAGAATATGATAAGCACAAAGGAGATGTGTAGACAAAGTGCTATAAGAAATTCAGGAGAGATCACTTTTATTGAGAAATGGAACATTTTTCATAGAGGAGGTGAGCATCAAGGTTTAAGGAGAAAATTATATCAACAGTGTGTTCAGGGCAGCAAGAAAGAACAGGACAAGGTCAGGAAATAGTAAGTTCAACTTTGGCTTAAAGGTAGAGTGAGGTGGACAAATGTGAAATGTGGATATAATAAAAAATTTAAAAACTAAGATTGTGGAGAGTCTTAAATTAAGTCTTGAATGAGCTAATAATGATATCTGATATTGATAAAGCACTCTAATATTTACAAGTTATTTCCATATATGATCTTATTTGATTCTCAAAACAACCCTATTAGATTGGTATTATCAGTATCATTATTCCCATTTTACAGATAAAAAAACTGAAGCTCAAAGAGGTAAAATGATTTCCTCATGAGTATTTGGATAGCTCAATGTTGGAAGAGAGAGTGGAACCAAAGTCACTGAGTTCCCAAGATCAGTTTTTCTAATACACTACACTATAGCCCAAGTCTATAGGAAATGATGATTCGTTGAAGATTTTTTTTTTAAGGTAAATGATGTAGTCAGATCTCTTTATTAGAAATATCATTTTGATAACTGTGTTGATGGTAAAAAAAAGTTGGGAAAAGAGACTGGTTAGAAGGTTATAACAATATGATTGTTATATTATTATGTATTCTAACAGTATTTTCTAGGTGAAAATAATAGATTGATCCCATTGGCTGATGGAAATCAGAGAGAACAAGAAAGGATAGATTATGGAGGGAGAATTGTTAACACTTGACTAAATAAATGTGATGAAATAAAAGAGAAGAAAGAGTAAAAGATCATTTTATAGGTTTAAGCTAGCTGACTAGAACAGTGGTGGTTGCACCAATAGAAACAAGAAAATTTCCGGAGGAACCAGTTTTGGGGGAAAGACGAACTTGAAGAGGTATCAGTGGGACATCCATATAGTGATATCCAGTAGACAACTGGAAATGCAGGAATGCACTCTCAGGAGTGAGAAAGGACCGGTTGAATTGGAAATGATCTGCATAATGGAAATAAATTTAGTCATAGAAGTAAGTAAAATGATCAAGAAGGAGTTTTATGACAAAGCTTGGGGATGGAAAGAATCAGATGAACTAAGACTTTTTTGTGATTACAATTGTTCCAAAGTGAAATGGACTATCTAGATGGTTCTCTGCCCTTGGAGGTTTTGAAATAGCCTAGATAACCATTTGACAGGAATGGTATAGTGGGAGTTTCTCTTTGGGTATGTGGGAAATTGGGATACTGAGGTAATTTCCAAATTCTAAAGTCTATAATTCTGTAAAATATGTCACTGTGTATGTCACCTCTCTAGAATTCCTCTTTGAAAAATCCTGGCCAGGGGAAGTGTGTAGAACAAATTTAAAAAGATAATAATTACTCCAATGTTTATGCATTTCCATCATACCCCACCCATAGGCCCATTACACAGATGTTTAAGTACCTTCAAGCTGTGTTTTCAGATGTGCAGCTCCCATTTTCTAGATGTAGCTTCCCTTTAAACAAAGCTAAGCATCGCTGATAGCTCTACTTGGCAGAGGCTCCCCTATATAAAACATCATTTATTTTTAGTTTATTGCATAGAAATGCAGGGGAAAAAGGAAATAATTAAAATGGTATGCTGCCTTATAACATGGTATCTACACTACTGAACTTCTAACCTGACATAAATACATTGCATACTGTAACCTGTTCCTCCTGATTATTAACCTTGAGCATGGCAACCTATAAATCATCCCTGAAACAGCTGGCGCTCAGCATTGCCCCAAAGGTATATGATTACGATCGTTTTATATATATCTTGGTATGCAGACATGAAAAATTCATTGAAGAGGTTGGTGTTGTAAGACTTATTATAATGAATTTTCTCAAAAACATAGATCATGCTTAAAATAGGTGTCTACTTATTATAATGCAGCCATTTATATCTTCTCGAATTACCTTGCCCATAGCTCAGCCATTTTCCTAAAGTCAAACATGATGATACCTAAACAGATTTACTGCGGTCAGTTTGCTTATACTCTCAAAGTAGAAGCTGGTTTTTTCTTATGTTCTTACTTCCTCCAAAACTAGTGAGGATGAGATTTGGAGGGGATGATGATGTGATGGGGGTGGAAAAGAAGAAAGGAGGAAGGGAAAAAATCGAGCATCTCTGTACATGTGGGCCAGTGAAGGGACTCAATTTATTTGGGTATCTCTATACCATCTGTAACATAGAAGCCCCAAGAAGAGATGGCCCTTCTCTCATAATCAACAAATTTCCCTCACCCCTTCCCTGTCACTCAGAAAAAGACCAGAATCTCAGAATTTGAGAGGGAGCTTTAGACATTATATCCTCATCATCTCATAGATGAGGGAATTGGAGATTAGAGGAGTTAAATTATATTCAAGGTTATATACATTTATCTAGCAGTAGCTAGAGCCTAAATTGTCCATCCCCCCAGTCCAGTATGTGTCCTTTCCCATAACCCTACTCTGCTTAACCCTATTATCTTGCCCCACAATGGCAGTCTTGTGCTTCTTTAATTTAGGAAAACTACCTTACTCCTAACCACAGTAGAAAGAAAATAAGACATTCAGAGTAATTTCCTTTCCCAAGGACCACATTTAAGAAGCTCTTTTTAAATTGAGTTCCAATGGGGGGTTTTTTGGTTTGTTTGTTTGGTGGGTTTCTAGTCATTCCTTATCAAGTGTGAGTAGTTAGCTCCTAGGAATCTTTTTGTCCAAGAGCTCTTTAAAACAAAGCCTCAGTTAACAGATGCCTGTTGTGATAATGGGTGAGTATTTCCACACCTTTCTCCCCCTTCTTCCGGTATAAACCCAAATTCCATCCTTATCTTATATAGTCCAGGTCAAATTAAATCTTGGAAAACACCTTCTTTTCCTTCTTTCCTGCTTGCCCTACAAGATACCAGTAGCTCTCATGTTGCATAGGAATAGCCTCATTCAGAACTGAATAATGAATAACAGCAACTTGATCACCATTCAGGCTTGCTAGCACAGGAGAGTGATGGCGGGCAGGTTGTTAGGAGTCCTGGGCTTCTGAAAGGATAGTGTGAAATATAAAAGTAAACTTAAATCAAAACCACACAAATAAACTACCTACTCCTCGGAGGGCATAGGGTATTGATCCTAAGGGGATTTTTAAATTTTTAATTGCAGGACAAGTAGAGACAAGTGTCCCAGATCCTGAGGGCATTTGGTTTGTGGAGGAGTGGGGGTGGGGGACAGTTAAGTACTATAATCTCAGAGGGAGGCTTTTGAAAGTCCTTTATCCTCATATCCCTCCTTTAGCAGCATCTCTCAGAGCAAAACAACACAAAAGAACTCCCTTTTGCCTATTAGTCTGGTTCAAATGTGCTAGGAGGAAAAAATAACATACTAGGACTATGCATTAGTGTAATGTACTAGCTATTTTTTTTTAATAACAGTGTGAAAATTCAGTCCAACCTGTCTATAAGTTAGTCTTAGAGAGCTGATGGGTGGGGGGGAATCTGAGATGAGAAGTGACTTTCCTACAGTCACACAAGCCAGTGCATGTCAGAGGCAGGACATAAAGTCAGATTTTTACCCAAGGTCAGCTCTCTATTCACTCTATTGGCTGCTGCTTTTACTACAAAATTGAACAATGTGATTATTCTAAGTAATCATAACGAATGTGTTTTATACAAATATGAGAAAAATATTTTCTCTGTATTGCTGCTGGGATAGTATTGCCAGCAATCCTAGATGTTAAGATCTACCGTCAGAGAAGGGAAGTGCTTTATTAAAAGCACAAATTCCATTCAGTGTATTCAGTTCAATTGTAAATTTCAGTGGCCTTTCCTGTTCATATCTTAGTCTTTGACCACATATTAATTCATTCTTAAGTGAAAGTATGCTTTCATGCTACTAATTAATAGATGAATATTCTGAAGCAATAACTCAATTCTTCACCCCCTTGTTCAAAAATCCTCAATGGCTCTCCTCTGCCTACAAGTTCAAACTCTAATCTTCCCTGTCTGGTAAGTACTAAATTGGAAAGGGAGGCAATTTTGTATGTACTCAATCTGGAGCTAAAAATCTGAGTTACAATCTTAGCTCTCTGTTTTATCGTATATGATGCTGGATGAGTTACTTTCCATTTCTAGGCTTCAGTTTAATTATCTGTAAAATGTGACTAGGTGATCCCTTACGTCTCTTCTAGCTCTATAGTTCCATGTTGGGGAAAGGTTAACATGTAGTATATTTTTTTCTTGGCAGGGAAGGAAAGGGGGAAATCTTTGCATTGAAAACTCTCCACTTGACCATCCTACCTTTCTTTATTACTCACCATATAAGAAGAACTGGGCAATGAGATCTATGGAAAAAAAAAAAAAAAGTTGGACTTAAGTTGGGAAACAAGGTACTTAATAGCTTGGTTACATTAGGAAAATCATCCAACTTCTCAGTTTCCTCCTCTGTAAAACAAAAATAACATTTGCAGCAGAGTTATGGATTAGAACAGGAAGGGAACCTAGGATGTATGGTCATCTACTTTGCAAATTAGAAACTGAGCTTCTGAGACTGTCTTGCCTGAGTTCACACAGAGGGGTTCACAGTCAGAGAATCTAAATACATTACTCTTTTCCTCCTATATAGAGTCAGTTCCTTGGAGGAAAATGCTTATTTTTCAAACCTATAGAACTATATATAGAAAGGCAAATCTGATCACCTATTAAGCCATGAACATGTCACGTCTTTTCCCACCATTCCACTTTGGTTCATTCTGTTCTCTCATCTTTTCCATCTATTTAAATCCTACCATTTTTTTTTAAGGACAAGCACTTCCATGAGTTCTTTCCTTATCACTCTAACACACTGTACTCATTCTCTCCTCAAAATCAGTATGTCACTTACCACTTGGATATTTACACTTATGTACTGCTTCAAATTGTTAGTTAGCATATAGACACATTATATGGACAAATAACAGACATGTTTTGCTTAAATATTTGCAACACACTTAAGCAGCTAGGTGGCAAGATAGAGAACTGGAATTGGTGTCAAAAAGACCTGAGTAAAAATTCAGTTTCAGATTTGTGGGCCAGACACAACTTCCCTTCCTTAGATTCTTTATCTCTAAAATGGGGATGATAGCACCTACCTTTCAGGGTTGTTGTGAGGATCAAAGGAAATATGTGTAAAATGTTTTTTTGCAAATGTTAAAGTACTATAGAAATGTTGGCTATCATTATGATTAAAACACATTATCTCATTGGAACCTCATATTAGTCCTTGAGGTAAGAAGTATAAGTATTATTATCCCTATTTTAGAAATACAGAAAAAGCTCCTAAAGGTGAAATGGTTTTCCTTACCTAGGTCATACTATGAGTGCAATGTAGAGGAAAGTCCTAGGCTAAGTCAAAGTACCTGAGTTGTAGTCCCAGCTTCTACTACTTCAGTCATCCTTTCCACATCCTAGGAGTTAGAACCATGGCATCCCTCCCCTCTCCCTTCTGGAAAATCCAAGTAAAAATTTTTGGTCTTCCTCTCATACCAAAAGTCTAATTTTTTTTTTTCTTTTATGATGTGTTCACAGTACATTATTTAAAAATTTGGATTAAGTATTTGGCCATACCTTTGTGTCATTAGCTGGCCTTGTGTCACCTGCAGCTTTCACAAAACCACCCCAAAATTCCCTAATTTCTATGCCAATTCTTAATACATTGCCACTTTGATGAAGAAAGTGAGATGCAGAAGGAATAACTGTATATGAAACCTTTGGGGATTCAAGTTTCTATACCCAATGAGTAGCATACTGAGTAATCAGCCAACATCATAGATTATTATAAAGACAAAATAAATGTGAAGATGCTTTTAAGGTTATAAATTGTCCTACAAATTTAAAATAGTATCATTATTCCCCAGATGTTTTGTGGACTCCTTACTGGACAGGAATTGTGTCACAGGCATCTTTGAATTATTCCTCACAACATGGTACTTAATACATTACAGGTGCTCAATAAATATTTGTTTAGATTTATGGATCTAATATGTGTTGTTTTTTTTTAAATAAATACTCCAAATTTAAACCTCTCTCCTACTCTTAGGGTACTTGGGATGTCAAGATAGGATGTAGTCTTATCTAAATGAGTCTGAATTAAGACTAAAGCTGTTCAGTCATTCAAAAGTGACTGAACTTGAGTTAGGGCTGAAAAACCAGGTTATTAGGCATATAAGAATGTAAATTTAAAATGAATACAACACACATGTTTTGTAAGTGGTCATTTCATATACAAACTTTTTCTTTTTTTTTTTTTGGCAGTACTATCATTGTATTCATCCTTTAATAAAACTGATTCTGATCCTTTCTTTGGTAGAAAATTAAATTCAACCTTTTTTCCCCCCCTTTAGCAAAACATATATATGTTCCTATAACAAAAAATAAAATGAGCCCCAAGTGGTTCTGCTTGGGACAGAGTTGTCCAACACTGCATCTCCCTCCTACTACCATTTCTATGAAGTTAGCATTAATGTAAGTTTCACAGAGCCTGCCACTGAAGACAAGCCTTTCCTTTAGTCCCTATGCTTAGTACATTCTCTTCTTTGATTATCCAATAAATTTTTACCACAATTGACAGTAGTAGATTAGGATAAATTATACTCAATAACTACCATCAGATCACATAGACCTTCAAGACATGGAAGCTTCTGGTAGCTCCTCAAAGGGATGAAGAAGTTCCCTGCTTTATAGAATCTTTTGAGATTCCAAGATACTGAATGAATAGCCTGGCATTATAATTAATCATACCACTGATCCACACATTTTAACCTTTACGTTGCCTTACCCTTGCCCCCTTGTTATACAAATGAAAATGGTATATTTGGGGTTAGATTTTTCAACTATATGCAGGAGCAGTTTCTTGTGTATGGAAACAAATTTGTTAGTTGAAATTGTGCTAAAATGAATTCTTGTGCTCTTATACTCAGTTAATTGATATTTAAACTCACAAAGCAGGAGAAACCTCTCTATGTATTTCATTCCCCCTCCCCCGCACCCACTAGCACTTGTCTTGACAAACAAGATTGCACTGGAATCTAGATTCCTTACTGTCACTTTCATATTCTTAAAAGCCATAGAACAATTTTCTCATTTTACTCATTTGACCTATTCAGAAACCATACCAAAGGAAGACATAAAAGCAAGAGCCTTCAAGGCTATCTTTACCTCAGGTATCAATAGGCAGAATTCTGGCTTCTTCAGGACCACAATAGGAAGGTTTTAATGATAAGATTAAAAACTGTCTACACAGATGATACCTGGACATCATTTAGAGGAACTCACAAAAATTAATTTGAACTCCACAACTACCATTTTAGGTTGAGGGATGAAGGAAAAATCTTCTGTTTTAATGTTGTTTAATGTTTTATTTCAATGCTTTTGATAATGCTGATGGAAATCAGTCTCTTGCAAATAATCTGTCACTTAATGCGGGCATTTCCATTAAGAGTAAGGGAAAAAGAGGCAGAATCAGGTACTCCACACTGCACGCCATTACAGCATTACTTATTAAAAACTCCTATCTGGAAAAACACACACACACCACATCCTAAATAAAATAACACTGTTATTGGAAAAGAATTGTTTGTTCACATCTTTGGAGTAAGGGGGAGTTTGGGAGTTTAGAGTGTTTTTTTTTTTTAAATTGGTTTTAAGAAAGACTTCAGGCTATTCATGGTCTGCCCAGCTGCTTCTCAGTAGCCAGCTATGGCTGAAGGAGCAGAAACTGTGAATCTGAGAAACATGCCAGCTTTGTCTGGTGAAGAACAATGCCTCTGCAGTCAAACACAATGGCCGTCCCTTATTTTCGGCTAACCCTTAGAAATAGAGGGAAAAGGATCATGGAATTGCCTTGCAGGGCCTCTGAGGCGAGGGAGAGAACATTAGCTCTGCAGCCACAGATATGCAAATCCTTTATGAGTCCTACAATAGCCCAGAAAACCCTGTGGGTGGAGCAAAACCAAGCAGCTACTGCAAACTCCTGAATGAACTATAGGTTCCAGACTTACATATCTGCTTTTGCTCACTCACATCAGCATCTAAGAGGAGTCACATTGAGGTTCACTTAAAGTGAAGTCAGTCCTTATTTGCTGAGCTGAGTGCCCACTTTCCACAGGGTCCTAAGGAATAAATTCTAAAAGACTGGGGAAATATTTTAAAATGCACAGCTAATTGTTCTAGTTTTATCCTAAAGTTGTTCTCAGTGATATTACAGGCAAGTTAAAGTTATCTATTTCCAGATTGCTAAATTTTCTTTTGGTCACCAGTCATTGGTAAGGAACATAAAATTGTTTCCTCAGTTCATCAATTAATCATTCATTTATTAAGCACTTACTATGTGCAAAGGATACACGCAGAAACTCTCCTTAGTAAAATGCTTTGTTCTCTCACAGCCCAGTTTCTGGAAGATTCATCTTTTCTCATTCTAGACTAACACTAACATGGTTTACATTCTAGGAAGATGGTTAAGTATCCTAATAAGCCAAGATTTAAATGGAAGAATTCTAAGCCTTACGCCTTCTATTGTTGTTTACTATGTGGTCCCTGACTTCATCTCAATGGTGCAAAAGGCAGTAGCCACCATATTTCCCTAACCCATAGGGGTGTGGTATGGATGAACTCACCAGTGCAAATTAAAAAACAAAAATGATTAATACTAAAATGTTAACAGCTTCCTGACTCCCACAGAAACAGGGTTGAACATGTCAAGAGGATGAGTTTTCTATTCTGAAATATCTTGTGTACTCCTCACACTATTAAATTTACAGTCTGCTTAAGTTTCAGTGAATCAGCCTACTTCTACATTTAAAGGCCCTTGAGGAGAAGAGACTGACAATTATAGGATGGTTTTGGATTGTAAATGATTTTTAAGCCATTGTAGCATCTCTCCCTTAGCAGAGAAAAAGAGAGGGAGGGAAGGAGGATGAAAAAAAAAAGAGAGAATAGGGAGAGGGGGAGGGAGAGAGAGAGAGAGAGAGAGAGAGAGAGAGAGAGAGAGAGAGAGAGAGAGAGAGAGAGAGAGAGAGAGAGAGAGAGAGAGAGAGATCATGTTTCTTCTATTTGAATGTTGAAATCAAGCTTTTAAGATTAATATCATGGGGTAGAAAGATAAGGAAGACATATTACACCAGAAAACAAAATGATTTGCTCTTAATGTTTTGACTTGCCTTTTTTATTTACTACATATTAGAATTTTACTATCACTCTACTGACTAGTGCAAAATTCACAAGTCCATTTTTGTACACCTATCCACATATATCTTACAAAAGGCTAGAACTTCATAACTGTATTATAATGAACTCCAGGGTACTTTAAAAGTTCTGAGGTATGAGGGCTGATGAATTCCAAAATTATTCCAAAGAATTAAGTTATTTTATTTTTGTGTTTGAAGGGAAAAAGAAATGTGCAAAAGCAATGGAAGAAGTTAAGCAATGTAAAAGCGTTTAAAGAATTTGTAATACTTCAAAAACCAATATGCTACCATTAAATTTGGATAAGAATCTACAAAAGGTCTAGTCATGAAATAATTTTTGCCAAAAAAATGATGCATTAAATGAAATTGCCTAGCCATTAACTTAGTCATCTCATGTCAAATGCAAACTTGACCATAAAATGCCTACAAAATGATGGCACTTTTTAATCCAAGTTGAGGAAACATCAAATTATCCATTATGCAAGAGATCAAGCTAAGGAATTTATAAAGAGGCTACATTTTACTTTTTAGCATTTATTTAGTACCTTAGTAATTTAAATTGCTTTGCTACAGAATTTATAGTAATTGGCAGTTCATTTCCATCTTCATTCATAAAAAGTAATTTGTAGAGCTTCTTATCTGCAATTAAATAAAAAACCCTTCAGCACTTTGAAAAAGTTTGTTATGTAATGGGGGACATATTAAAAAAAACAAAACATTAGCATCAATGGCAATGGGTTTTTGTTTTAATTATATTGAGAGTATATTTTACTGCCACTACCACAAACATTTTGAATAGAAGTATAGTAAAATATTTTTGAACATTGGGTGGGGAAGGGAAGCTATTCACTTGATATACCAAAATTAAATACCAGAATTAAGTGGTGGGTAGGAATTTCTCTCTAGGACTACTTCACTGTTTTCTTTTTCTCAGTGGTGGTTATTAATGCTGTGCTTAATGTGAAGAAGATCTAAATTCAAACCCTAACACTGGCCCTTAGAGGCCACATAACTTGTGGTAATTTATGTAAACTCTTTCAGCCTCAATTTACTCATCTGTAAAATGAGGGGAGGACTGGATGGTGTTTAAGGTCCCTTTCTTTTCCAAATCTATGATCTCCTCTCAAATATTTTTTTTAACATGTAATCTTTTTCTAGTCATTTCACTCTCACTAAAACAAACCAAAAGATGCAAAGTTTCTTTCCTTTTTTTTTTTTTTTTTTTTAAAAACTAAAACCATAGTAGATATTAGTAAGTGCACAATCTTAACATGTCCTTGGATAAAATAATACAGATGCTAAAGGATTAAAACATACCTACAGTACATGTAGCATGAAAAAAATCTTTAGCATAAATCTACAATCCTATGACTCTGAGCTAAAAGGGACCTTAAACAACATCCGTACCAATATTCTTTTTGACAAATGAGGAAAGAGTCCCCAGAGAAGTTAAGTAATTTGGCAAAGATCACAGAGTAAAATGGCAGAATTTGCATTTAAAACCAAGTACTCTAACTTCAAATTTAATACTTTCAATTTCACCAGTGAGTAAAGACAAAATATAGAAGTAGAAGCACCTGTATCCTACAGGATCATCTGTCAATACTTCATTTCTTGCTGGGAACTATTTCATTCTCAGTGCAGTGAAAGAGTGCCAAGTCATGAGATCTGAATTCAAATCACAGATCTGACATATGTCACTTGTATGATTTTGGACACCTCAGTTTCCTCATCTGTAAAAGGAGAGGGTTGCATTAAATGGCCTCTAAAATCCTTTCTTGTATAGAGTTGTGACCCTAATTGAACTAAAAACATCTCCTAAGTAGGCAGACACCTAGATCTTTAACCTTGAAGCTCTCGTAGAGAGCAAATATGCAGTTACACTTTTCAATATAGAATTTTAAGTAACTTCAAAGATTAAACAAACGTGTCCTGTAGGCTATGCTGTGATGGTCAATAGTTGGCCTATCACTTACACTACTCTACTTGGACTGCAGCTAATAACTGATGGTGAAAGTCATAACTAATCATAACATTTATCTTCCAATATGGATGGATAAATATACATTGTATATTCTACTCATTAAAAAAAAAAAAAAAAAAAAAAAAAACTTGTCCATAAAAAAGATATAAAAAATTTCCCTTTCTAGCTTATTTCATTACAAATTCTAGCTTGACTTATTCAAGACCTATAAAGTTCTCTAGTTACTGTACTATAGATTTAACAATTCATTTGTATGCTATTCTCCTCCTTTCTCATTTTATTGACCTCTAATTTTTTATTTTTTGTGTTCAAAGAATTCCCTTTCAGAATATATGCCCTTTCAGGCACTTCTTCTAATACACACCATATATTAAGTTACTTTCAAGGGGGAAAAGCAATAGTATCATTATTAGGTGAAGATTCAAAACTGTCCCCCTTTCTGGCACTTTGGGTACAGTGTGTGCGTGTGTGATATTCAACCTAGTGTCACTAAAGTCAAAAAGTTTAATTTCTGGAGTATATAAAGAAAAAATATAAATAAAAAACAACTGCCTACTCCATTTTTTCCTCTCTGCTCTCTAGCTTTTAGTTTTGTTTGTCCAGGTGACACAGAAGATCGAAAACAGTAGTTCTCAGATGATGCATTATCTCAAATATCAAAGGTCACCAAAGGGTACAAATCGGTAACTCTCTAGAAAAGGCTTTAGTTTTTTTTTTTTTGTTTTTTTTTTTTTAAGTGGGTCAGATTTAGTTTCATGTAGGTTGTTTGACACACTGGTTTCTGGCATCACAAGCACTGGTCTACAGGATACCACAGAGCCTTTGTGTCCCTTGCTGACACTACAGCATTGTGTTTTTCTATCCATTAACCAAGGATAAATGACCTAGATATTGTGCCTATTAAAGCTTCATTTTTCTTTTGCCCTTTTGTTCTTTAGTGTACCATATTATCACATGCTGAACACATTTTTAAGTATTCTCAGTCTCTGATGCCCTTTTGAGGGGGTAATGCAGGGGGTTTTGTGTGCATTTCTGTAGTTAGCTAGAGTGAATAATGTGAAGGTAATTCAAGATTTTTCTGTCTATTCAAAGACAATCAGTTCAGAGTATTACTAATAGCTAATCTAGTATAAGAGGATATATCAAGAAACCATACAAAAGGCAGAATGCTGTATTGGCATCTATTGCAAATACAAAAAAATAGAGTGAACACCAGTTGTGATTTCCCTAAATACTACATTCTATAATTACATCTCTGCATATCATGGGTCACTTTTATTAAAAGTATCATTACTACAGTTGGCAGCAATTTACATCTTATCTTACATGATAGCAGTTTTCAAAGAAAAAATAAAAGGACATCACAACAAAGAAAAACAATACATTTACAAAGTCATGTCTGTAAACTTCAAGGCTAGTTTAGAGTTGAGGTAATGCTGTTTAGCTTTGTGGCTAAAGTAACAAAGTCCTTTAATTTAAAAAAAGGTACCTGATTCTCTCTCTTTTTCTTTTTTTTTTTTTTTTTTTTTTTTGTTTATACCAGTGCATTACAAGATCATGAGATAATTGAACTGTAGTTTTATCCTGTAAGAACCTTCTCAGTGGGTTAATTTCCAAAAGGTACTCTTCACATTCAACAGCTGCCTTATTATTGCTGTGTCTCAAGACAGAGACATTCACACTATCTTGGAGATTGTCAGAGTGTGTGTGTGTGTGTGTGTGTGTGTGTGTGTGTTTGTGTATGTGTGTGTGAGCAAGTGTGGGAACTCCCATACAGTCAAAAATAATGAGCAAATATGATATGTATGGTAAATTTCATCTTGACCTTCACAGCAAAAAAAAAAAAAAATTAAAATTAAAAAATTAAATATATAACTTCATACTTCCTTTAAGCAGCACTTCCTTCTATTAGTGCCACTCTGTTACAAATTGCTGCTTTTATAATACCAATGGTACCAAAAGAAAAAAAAAAAAAAAAAAAAGCAGAGCATTATGTAAGTTTCCTTAAAAAGACATGATCACCTCTCAAATTTCATCTCTCCTAGGGATAATAAATAATGCACTGCACAAATACTTAATGACCAAGATACCTTTTGACACATCTGTATAACATGACTTAGACTTTTTTTTTTTTTTGCTACACTATGTTACAGAACAGCTTATAAAAACTAGGTATGAACATTAACTGTGAGTGTAAACAGTAGGACTACCACTTGTCAAAAGTTTTAAACACTTTAACTGTAACTGGTACTGGTTATTCATCATTTTCATTGTTTTCTATTTCATCCCCCCCATCAAGTGAGTCTAGTTCTTCACCCTGTGCTATTTCATCTTCTAAAATGGAGGAATCTGCAGTCTTATCTAGGCTTTCCTCAGCATCACTGCCTTCGAGATGTTCTTCATCTTTAAAGGGAACTCCCTCAGCTTTGTCAGCAGCCTTGTCATCACTGGATCCCACTGCATTCTGAAGTCCTGCTAATGCTGGGAAACCAGGCAGTGTCAATCCTCCCAGTCCTGGAGGTAGAAACATGGATGGGTAGAATAGGCCTGGAGCCATGGTGGACAGAAGGAAAGGATTGAAGGCTAGAGGGTTTGAGGGCAATCCAGCTGTGGCAGTAGCAGCACTGACAGATCCATTTGCAGAGTCAGTAGCAGAAACAGTATCTGTGCTTTTCTCAGAGTCTTTGTTCTCTTCTTCATTCCCATTTCCTTTCTCTTCCACTTTTGAAGTGCCATCTTCAGGTTCTCCTTGACTGGAAGCAGTAGTGGTGTTTCCAGTAGCAGCTGAGAGTGGGTTATTTAACAGCCCACCAAGTCCAAACATGTTGGGCAACCCTGCCATTCCTGGCAACACCAGAGGGAGCATGGTGGCAGGATTCTTAGAATCGCCTCCAGCAGCAGCAGCAGCAGCAGCAGCTGTTGCAAGTCCTGGAGGGAAGCCCATAAGTCCTGCCAGTTGCAGAGACTGTAGGTTCTGCAGGCTCTGAAGGCTCGTGAGATCCATCCCAGCAAACAGGCTGTTCATCAGCAGCGGGTTGATGCCTGAAGTGGAGGCAGCCGCAGCAGCGGCCGCAGCTGCTTTGGCAATTTCACTTTTTGGCCTTCTCCCTCTTCTACTTGCCCCCTCTTCCCTCACAACAGGCCCTGTCAGAAGACGGTCAAACATGGACTCTGGAACGAAACCCTAGAAAGGGGAAAGGACACATGGTCAAAGCTACCAGCAACTTTTATAAATGAGCCAGCAATGGTGTATTCCATTGCAGTACTTAACATCCTGAATGGAAGAATTTAAAACAATTAAAGTATTCATAATCTTCCTTTATTGTTGTTAAGAGTCATCTTTGAGCTCATTTCCAAGGGGATATTGAATTTCAAGTGCTAAAATTCAATCAATTCCACAAAGATTGATTACACATGTACTATCATGTAAGGTTCTATTTTGGGCTCTAGAGATATGAAGACAGATCAAAACAGTCCTTGCTCTCAAAGAGTTTACATTCTACAGCAATTAATACAAAGTCATTTCAAAAAGCAAGGCCTGTTCATATGAATCCTTGTGGATCAAAATCTAGTAACTCTAAACTAACAAATATTTCCAACTAAGTTCAATAGATTTTATGATGGTAAACATTTTATCTTCTATCTTATGTTCTCCTATTGAATGATGCTAACTTGATGCATATGTTTTGAAGTAGTATAGACCAGCCCATTTATTAGCAGCTTCCCCAAATTCAGACTGATGAGCTAAAAAAGAGAAAATTGGTTTCCAGTTAAACAGGATAAATATATCCTTGTTAAGCTGGAAGAGGACTTTGAACAGCCTACCTCTAAATGACTTCCACGTGGGGCTGAATGACTATTACCTGACAATTTCTTCTTTCTGAAATCCAATGCAAAAATTTTAATGTTCCTTGTAACTAAAGCTGAGAAAAATTAAGCTACTACTATTGTACCTGTAGTCAAATCAGATTTATAGTGTCAGTTCCTTTAGTTTAAAAAAGATTTCATAAAAACACCTGAATCTCCTTTGGTACTGGCACACACACACACACACACATACACGCACACATACAGACACACACAGACACACTCATACATTTTCTTTCTACATATGTATACAATGAGTTCATACTTACAGACTGCTTTACTATATCAGTCCAATCAGGAGCCACAGCAAACTCAGGATTTTCCTCTAACCACCTGGGCAAGTCCTTCATTGGAGGAGCCATAGCCCCACCCATCTGATTAAAGACATTAAAAAAAACTATTTTAAACTATAGATATACTTTTACATAATCTTTTTAAAATGATCTTTTTCCTATTTAGAAATAAATTACTAGGAAAACTACCTTTTTGAAATAAGAACTACTGATAGAAAATTCTTTCATAAAAATTTTTACCTTCTTTCCATTTCGTTTATTTACAACAGGTACCCTTTCTTCTCCTGTCAAGGTGTTGATATCCAATTTGTTAGGGTTTCGACATCTATGTCGTTTCTGTTTCGGTTTTTGAAATGGGGAAAACAGCACATCCGCACTCTTCTTTGAGAAAAAAAAAGAAAAGAAAAGTTGTTGTTTAGCCTTTTCTACCAAATATTCAATAAAATTAGTCATTTTCAATGTTCAGCAAAGCTTAAGGAACATTTAATAGGTTTTCAGGGCAGCCAAATGGCACAGTGGTTAGATTATCAGCCTTAAGTCAGAAGGACCTGAGTTCAAATCTGGCCTCAGACACTTAACACTTCCTAGCTGTGTGACCCTGGGCAAGTCACTTAACCCCAATTGCCTCAGCAAAAAAAAAAAAAAAAAAAGTAAAATTTTCTTGGTTATGTATCATGTACATTAAGGCCATAAATTAAGTATAAATTAACAATATATAACTATGTATATATATGTACACATATGTATGTATGTAAATAAATACATATTATGGTTAATAGGTGTCTTAATTCTCATTATTACATATTATTGGCATGATCAATGAATTAAATTTTAAATATTTAATTAATAATTTATGCTATTATAGGCTATGGCTGTTACACAATACCATACTGCCCTTTTTACTCCCAGCTCAGGCAGATTGGCCTTGTGGATATCAAGAAATAAGAGAAAGCAACAACTTGGTTAGGATAGGTTAGATTAAAGATTGAAAACTATCTGGAATATAACTGAAACTAAAAAAAAAAAAAAAAAAAAAAAAGAAAAAAGAAGAAAGAAAGAAAGAAAAGAAAGATGAAGAGGAAAAAAAAAAGAAATCTAATGGAACAGATGATCAAATTAAAAAAAAATTAGTCATGTCTAGGATGGAGTAGATCTGATTTAATAAGAACAAAGTCTAAGATTTTTTTAGCTGATCATAAGCATAATTACTTAGAAAGCTATTTAAAAGAGTTCACACAATAATGATTTACATTAATGGAATAGTTTTTAGATTGAAGCATTCCAATCAAAAAGACTAAATGAAATCTGTTAAAGAGGTTGTGGAAGAAATTTTGCACTGTGTTGGACTAGCTAGACTCTGAAAAAGAGGTTCTTAACCTGGAGCTCTATTGACTGAAGGTCTGTAAGCTTGGATGGAAAAAGAATTACATTTTTGTTTTTACTATTCTCTAACTGAAATTTAGTATTTTCTCTGCAATTTAAAAATATTATGATGAAAAGGGAATCCAGAAGTTTCACCAGATTGTCACACAAAAAAGGTTCAGAACTCTTTTTCTAAGGTCTCTTCCAACTCAGTGATTCTATGATACTTACTGGTACATAACTTGGCATATCAACAGTATAGGTAGGATGTAGTTTAAGCCAGTCAACTAAATCCTTGTTTTTAGGGGCATCTTCCCCAACCAATCTGGTCCCATCTTCTAGGTTGATGACAGGGATGCGAGTATCTGGGTCCAGCTGTCCAGGAGAGGGAATGTTCCTTGTTGGTGGGGTCTCTATATCTTCTTCAAAAGCTTTGGTCACCTCAGCATCCTCCTGTGAAAAGATGACAATTCTTTTAATTCTTACTTTAAACAAAAAATATTCCAATATTGTACCATATCCAAGGAGAATGTCACCCTAGTATCATGAGACTTCATACCTAGATAAGATAAAAGTTCCAAAAATGTTAACTTTTAAATAAGTTATGCATTTTTTAATTTCATCTATAAACAGCAATTACTGACAATGCTCCTCTCATTTATAATTCAGTCAGAATTTTCATACTTTTTCAACCTGTCACCCCTTTGAACCTCCCAACCTTTGAAACCCTAAGACACTATTTTTCTGAGACTATATTTGTCTGAGAGAGATATAAACCAAAATGAAGAAACAGTTCTAACTATGTATCTCCTCTGTAAGAATTGTAAAGATTACTTGGCTCTTTGTGGGGGGTCATGGACAAAAGCATTATGAGAAATTAATTAAGAAGTTTGCTAAAAACAAAAACTGAAGTTTGTAAAGTTAATCATTGGTGCATTTCCCAAAGTACTACTTTGTTGGCAGGATAATATTCATTGAGTTTATATAATATCACTGTGAAGTGGACTAGTTCTATTTTTTTTCAACTTAGTATATCTTCAATTGAAATTGCTGCTCTTTTAGATATAAGTTCTTTGGCAAAGTATGTACAAAGTTCAAATTTTTTAAAGAAAAAGTAAATAGCTCCTACAAAATAAATTTGTGACTGTGAACTTCCAAAATTTATGAAGATTGCCTTATTCAACCAGATATGCCAAAATGGCATACAAAGTTTCAAGAAGGAAGGCAGCACATTAGTGACAGTATGACATGTGAGGATGACATATTTAATACAATTGCCATTTTAAAAGAATACACCAAATTATAGTTAAATCACTACTTTTCAACATTCTGTTAAGTCTTATTAAGTACCTACTATTTACAGTATAGTGAGAGTATAGTAATGGATAGAATGCTGAGTTTGGAATTAGAAAATCCTGGCCACCCTGATATTTATTAGCTGTATGATCCTGGACAGCTCACATAATATCTACACCTCAGGCAACTCCCAAGGATTCATTTACTATCTTAAAGGCAAGTTTCTTATTTTCTTTTACAGAGGGCATTCACATAACTGTAAGTAACTTATGGATTCACTATTTTCAGAGTACAATAGATACCTAACAAAACATCATACTGCATCACTAGAGAATTATTATGATGCATTGGAAAGAGTGCTAGACTTGGACAGGAAACTTGGGTGAAACTTTTGACACCTAATAGTTCAACAGCTGGAAAGGACTTTGGAATTCATAGAGATCAACACCCTCACTCTGTAAAAGAAAGGTGATTCAAATTCTACCTCTGATATTTATTATCTAGGCAAGATACTTGAGTCTCAGTTTCCTTCTACATGCATAAAATAAAGAGTTTTCAACATGATAATCTAAGGTTCTGATTCCATTTGCATAAATTTTTTTCTAAGTTCTAAGGTTATAAGACAGGTAAAAAGATAGCATGAAGAGGAATGTAAAGTGGGGTAGGAGATTGGGTGGGGAGAAATATTTTCTTTGAGTCTTATCACTTAGAAAGCACTTCTGGCTCTGTCACAAAAACAAATCTAGCTACAATCTAAATAGAAGTCATAGAGATTAAAGAGTTTCTAGTACCAGCTTATAGTTTTAGAGTTCACCTAGAATAAGCTATCTAGTACTATAATTCAGTCCCCAATTTTGAGGTTAGAAGGAGTACTTCTGAAATCTTTCAGTGATAATGGCCAGTCTTTTTAATGAATCATGGTGGTAAATTAGAAGAAAGGATAAGTGTATTATACATTGATGAATTTATAAGTTCTTTTAAAGTTATTTCATAGGCAATCACTGAACTCCACAGGGAAATATATTTTTTAATCAGTAATCAATAAATCATAACCAAAGGAGAAAACATCTAAACTAAGTTGGAATCAATAAACACAGGAAGAAAAGGAAGCAGATTTCTTGGATAAGTTGGGAAACCAATAAGTCACCTCCATGATTGTCAGATAATACTTATTGCTCTGTTAACTCCCAAATCTCATCTAGTTTTTCAATGGCAACAACCAGATTTGATATCCTTAACTGTGAATCAACCAGATACAGAAACAGGAGTGCACACCGAATGAAAACTAGCTACTGGACTTACTACACTCAATGATGTCCATTTGTTGCTCATGAAAAGCAGATCAAGCCCTTCTACATTTTTCCTCCTTCCTCGCCTCCTCTTCATGGGAGGTTCTCCATCCATTAAGGAGCCATTAAGCAGATGCCTTGTGGGTGTGCGTGAGAGACCTGCCTGTAGCAGTTCCATTTGAGTTTTAAAGGCATCAGACACGGGTGTAGAGACATTAGGCAAGATAAACTTTGAAGTAACAGATGAAAAATTTGAGGTAGAACTTGTTGCCTCTCGTGAGGCCTTTGATAAATCTACAACTTTTTCTTGTCCATTTTCTGTGACCACCTGAGACTCCCGCAGTTGAGCCACCATCTCCATGAGATTCCGCCGCTTAGCAGCTCTTTCAGCCTCAATCTCTATTTTTCTCCTCCTTCTCCTCCTCTGACGAGGGATTGATAGGTTGAGTGCATCATCCTAGTGAAAAATGAAGATGTGGAGTTGTAAAGAAGAAAGCTATATCTGGTTTACTGACTGGTTTTCAAAAAGCAAATAAAAATAAAACAAAGGAAATAAATTAGCCTATTATGAATAAAAATTAGAATCTGGAAGAGTCTATTTGTATGACAGCCTTTTTTATTCTAAAAGGAACTGAACAAGTATAAACATTTTCAATTTTTAAAAAGGCATAGAAATTATTTTATATTAAATAAATAAATTCACTCTAACTTGCCTTTGACAACTGAGGAGAAGCAGCAATGTCCTCACTACCACTGATGCTAGCTTGACCAATCATTGAAAGTTCTGTAAAGGTCCTTTTCTGTAGGGGGCTGTCCACAGCTGTTGATGCATAACCAGGCATAAGTCCCTGGAAATCAAACATCTGGCGTCTGTTTACTGGCCACTTCCCTTTCAACACTGCTTCACAGATGTTATCTAATCGGTTTATCATTACACGATCCTATACAAAGGAGAAAAGAGATAATGGAATGTTGGCACAGAGAAAACTTCTGAGTCTTCTTCTAGTTAAGAACAATGACATAGAAATATTTGGTGATCATTTGAAGAATAAAGGAAAATGTTTAAAGTAGATTAGTGAATCTAGAAAGACTGGCTTGTTATGGATTAAGTCCTCAGGTAACCCTAAGACAGAGAATTTTGATTTTCTCATATGAACATTATTACAACTGAAATAACAGAAGACACATACAACTGGCTTCTCAAAAAAAAAAAAAATTACAATAAAATTTTTTTTTAAAAATTCTTCAAAAGTAGATTTCCATTGACATTTATAAAGCTGATAACTTCATATCTGGTTAGGAATATAGTTTTTTGTCATCAGGATAAACATCGAACATCTGTGTTTAGCATCTTGAGGTCTGGCACCTTCACATCCAACAGGCTGGATCTAAAAGTCTGTACCAGAAAGTTGTTCCTCATTAGCGTCACTATTAATAAAGTTCAGTATTATGAAATGGGCATCAACCTAGGGACATCTAATGAATGTCAATTTGCATTCCACACCCATTATCACTTCAAATTTCATTGAAGCGTGTACATTAAAAAATTCTAATTACAGCTTTTAGTCTACTTAGACTGAGTTGCCACAGATTAAAAATGCTTGTTACTATGAACCCTTCAAATCATCTCTAAAGCTCCTTTCTGTATTCAATAAAGCAGATAAATTTCTGCAGGAACTAAGGAGACAGTAAAGGAAAAGAATTCCTCTGAGAATATGATCTTGAAATTTAAAAACAAAATCATTTTTTCAGTATCCCTCTATTCCTCTAACTTAAGCAATGATTATTGATGATTAAGATATAAGGTCATCCTTCCTGATTGGCAGGAATAATCTACCAGTCATCTGTAGAAGCTACAACAGATGACCTGCTTTTCCCTTGAAATAAGCTTATTAAAGCAAGTTTGTTTTATTTTGCTTTATACCAGATGGCTCTATTTATTCCTATTTTATTTCTTTAGTCTTCAAAACAGAACCAAATTGAAAATGGACTTAGGGCAAAATTACTATATTCAGCAATAAAACTAATTTCTCTAAGTTTATATAACATCTTTTAGGCACAGAGAACACGGACTCAGAACCATAAAGAACCTCAGGTCATATATGCAGTCTAATTTCACAGATGAAAAAACTGAGGCCCAAAGATATGTGGTGATTTGTTCAAGTTAACAGAGGTAAAAAGAGGGAGAAGCAGGAAGTGAACCAAGTCTTCTAACTCTTAATCTCTCATTCGTTCTATCACCCTTATTGCACTGTGATTAGCTTTCTAAACAATAAAATTTTACCTACATAGCTTGCTTTTTTTTTTTTAAAGAATCATTTAACATTAGATGTTTGAGACTGAAATGATTAATGATATTCTATCCCTCACCCTACACAGAATTTAATCTCCTAAAATTCTAACAAAACTGAAACATTTTTGTAGATAAAATCCATAATTATGATTCATTATCATTACATGATCCTATGCAAAAGAAAAAAGATAAAATGAAATGTTGGCACAGAGAAAACTTCTGAGACTTAATTCTGGTTAAGAACAATGATACAGAACCATTTGGTAATCATTTGAAGATAAAGAAAACTGTTTAAAGTAGATTAGTGAATTTAGAAAGACTGGCTTGTATTGGATTAAGGCCTCATGTAACCCTAGGACTGAGTGTGATTCTGTTGACACAATAATGTATAGATTACAAGGAAATAATTCATGTTAGTAAACCATGCTATCTAAAAAAAAAAAAAAAAAAAAGAGCAAAACCTTATTACACTAAAAAGTTGTAAAGCACATCCTACAGTTTCCTGCTCCCCAATCATCCCTGGTTTGTCACCCCACTCCTTTTGGGTGGTCTGCTAAAAGCAATTTTTTTCAGGAATTTTCAAGAATCATTAACACAAAAAAATATTTTTATACAAAATTTGTAGGTGACAAGTATAAGTTCAATAATTATTTGGGGAAAATACAAAAGGGAACAATTTGGGAAACTATCCCCCACCTCATACATTCTGATCAAAAAAAAAATAAAGTACCACCAACCTTAGGCCAAAAAGAAAAAGTGAAAGTTCTTTCATGAAGGAGCTGAGCTACAGAAGGATCTCCATCCTCCATATAAAATCCATCCCGGGTCTCATCCCGGGCAGTGCTCATAGATGCATTGCTTTCTTCATCAAAATTCTTCCCCTGAGAGGCAGTTCCTGCTGAAATGGAAGAGTTGATATGCATGAACTATAAACAGGACAGTGCCTGTAACTGAAACTCAGGCAGAACAAGAATTAAGTTAGAGAAAAAAGGGTAATTTTCCAGCAATTGTTCACTAGAAGTGACAGCTATGGCTGAAACATATCATTTTGTACTTTATTTCTACTTTGAGTAATCTGCAGTAATCAGACACCAACAAGTTACTTTCTAGAGGAAATTTCTTCTGTGTCCTGATTCTATCCCTTTACCTATATAGAAGGACCATGAAAAAAATGAGTAATGATAGTATATTGGGTAGGATATTTACTACTAATTAAAAACTCTTCTTCAAAGGACCTCTCCCTGTCCTCCAATTCAAGAGGAATAGTTCATTTACTGGCATGTCATGTCTGATACACTGTAAATATAAATGCAACCTTTTGTCACTCAACAGTAAAAGATCACACATTTGTCTAAACCCATTCTTTTATGGTTTAGAATGTATGAAAGTTGTCATGTTTATACATCAGGATAACATATCAAAACTAATGAATAACTTTTAGTATTCAAGAGCAACCTGGAATATAACAAAGAAGTTCATAGGACAAAGTTAAGCATGATTCTGTTGGATAGTATGTGTCAGGGAAAGCTGTTCATAACTGGAACAAGAGAATTAGGTGTGGAGACTTTACCTTCAGGCTGGGAAGACTCTTCTGATTTATCATCATCATCTAATTTTTCTTCTTCATCTTCTTCAGAACCTTTTTCTGAAATAGACTTTGGATCAGCATCTGCACTAATTTCAATATCCTTCGTTTCACTTTTAACAGAAGATGTCTCAGCCTCACATTCCTGCTTCATGTCTTTTTCTCCAGGATTGGCTTCCTCTTCCTCAACCTCAGATTTTTCTTTGATCACTGGATGGTCAGACTCCTCTATTTTAATTTCAGCTGGTTCTATAGTCTTTTCATCTTGAATGTGGGTTGATGAGATAACTGGAGGAGTCTGACTGAATCCAGTAGCCAGTGGGTTTAAGGAAGATATACTACCTGTCCCTCTATTTTGAGCAAAGTTTTTGTGGGCATCTAAGAAGGACAACTCAGGATCATTCAAGATATGATAATCCGTCCTACTGACTCCATGTTTAGCAGCACCAACCAATAGATCTTTGTCATGTTTACCACATTCCCACCACTCTGGCAAATCCAAGCTTGGCTGGCAGAGTTTTAGCCTTTCTCCCAGCTGAGGATGATGAAGAACTTGTTCTCTTATTTTCCTCAACAGTTCTATGCGGTATAAAGTTCTAGAGGCACGCTCTTCAGTGATGGGCTCAATCATGGAAGAGAGATCGGGTGGTTCTACAACACAAAAGCAACTCTATTTATCTTGATAAAACAAAAACACTAGTTTCTAAAGTGCAACTAATTAACTTATAAACAGTATTTTTATTTGTTTGCTTTTAGTTGCTTATTTATTATTGAATAGTCTTTTCTATTCATCAGTATACCTACCGTCATCTGGCTTTGCTGGCATTCGGCATACTCGCCTACACATGGCTACAAAACAGTTGAAATATTTCTCTAAACTCTCATCAGACTTTTTGTCAAGTCTGGCAAAGGCTCGGAATTGGTTCCAGTCAAACTGTTGTTTCATAGGATCAAAAATAATTCCAAAAGTAGAAACTACACGGTAAAAATCTGCCTCTTCTCTTCTTGTCCATCTATTGAAAAAAGAAAGATATTATCTTGAATGCACCCGAATAAAAGAGATTAAAGCTAGCTGTTAGTCTCTTCCCAACCCCTACCCTTCATAAACTAAGCAATGAAGTATTCAAGGGAAAAACAAAAACTCAAGTGCTTTGGTTTTTTAAATTTTTTCATAAACAATATAATTGATGATGGGCTACATACCACCTCCTCTCCCCCCCAAAAAAAAGAACATAAAGGAAGAGCATGTGGAGGGAATTGAACAAAACTAAAAAAAAAAAAAAAACCTCACTTTTGACGTTTTTCAGATATAATAGCTTCTCTTTCTGCTTCCAGGGCTCTCACTTCCTCCCGAGGACGCCGCCTTCGTCGGTCAGTCTTCATTAGTGCCTCTTGCCTCATTTGTTGCCTTTTATAGCTGCGCTGATAGGCAGTAATGAGGCGGCGCAGACGGGTAGTCAGGGTTGAGGTGTTAGGCCAGTAAAGTTGGCCTAACTCAGCATTACTTTCACTGTGCTTGCCTAGGGGAGTGGGGAAAATTTTTTTTTTTTTAATGCCTACTTGCTTCTTTGCAATTCACAACAAAATAAGATGACTTATTAACATTCGGGCCACACTACAGAAAGGATGGCTCAGTGCCCTAAAAATGTAAAAATATAAATTAGGAATAATTACTAGTGTAAAGTTAATTACTTGAGTGTAAAAATGAAATTACTGCTTCAGAAAAAATGTATGGTTATTTGTCAAATATGTGAGTATATGTAGATATTGTACACACACACACACACACACACACACATATATATATATATATACACATATATATATATATTTATATAAATTTATTTTATATCTTACATTCTATGTAACTATATTTTTTTCAAAGGAAGTTCATGGATCAAAAAGACCATAAATTTACCAATAATGCAATGATTTTACATACTGGGCAAGAGGTTATATTTACTACATACATACATAGCAAAATTTAATCTCTATATTTGGCAATAGTTCTTGCATTTCTAATGATGCTTGATAATTATTACCAACAGCAGAAAACCCCCAAAGCTTAACTCTTTTAATCCAAATTACCCTGAATCATTCTTTTATAGATAAATCCCACTGTGTAATCATAAAACAAACATTAACAGGAATTATTTACAGGTAACAGAAAAATGCTAAATTATGGGGGAGGGAGATCAAACAGTAAGAAAATATGATTTTTCATAATGTTTAACAAGTAAGATAAAATCTAAAAAAGACAAAGGTATCTAATGTCTTTGGCATTAACATGAATCAAAATCATGCAATGTGAATTCACTTCCCCTCATTAACTCTCATGCAGTGTTACCTGTAGTGTTACCTGTAGTATGTATCTCCATAGATTCTTCCTTCTCCTCTGGAGGTGAATTTGCAAATTCCTTGGGGGAAAAAAAAAAAAGTAAGTTCTTTAGATTTTTATTTTTCTTTAGCTTTTAGGAAAAAAGTATTTTTCCTCACAAAGTTAATGTTTTATGGACCTAAAATAATTTTTTGTTATAAATATTGAATTGAGAATCAAATATATTCAAGTTCTTACATCTATTTCATCCTTGAATGGTATTCTGGTTGGTTTGTATTCAGGGTCTTCATCTTCTCGGTCAAATTCTCCCCTATTGATAATTTAATTTAAAAATAAAATAAAACTGATAAACAAGTGAACTTTACTTTCCCAAATCATAATCCATTTGTTATGTACCTGAGACCTGCTATCAAAGAGGGAAATAAATAGCACCAAAACATGAAGTGGCAAAAAAGAGAATTATTTGGTAGGGACCAGATTTATATTCAAGAGATAATAGAACAAATCAATGGCAGTCATTTAAGTGCCCATGTTAATTCTGTATAGTAAATAAAAAATATAAAAATTGAATCTTGCCAATATATGTGATACTGACATAAAGTTTATTAAAATATTAAACATCCTTCTTACCCATCACCACCATCTGCTAACATGTCTGTTCCTCTTTGCTCAGCAGCTATGGCCTTGGCATCAGGCATGCCAACCCGTTCCAGAAAACACAGTGCTGGGTCAGCTCTCATAGAATTGTACTTCTCATAGCCTGTTTCCATCACCACCACCACCCCGCAGATGAAGCAAACAAAAACAGAAACAAAAAAAAGCCTTGTCACAGAAAGATTCATGGCACAGATACATGACGCATATTTTGTTTCTGAATCAAGGTTATTATCAATATTGAGTTGAAGGAAACAAAAATCTGTTTTTAACCAAAGTATCCTAGGAATGAGTATGTTATATGAAGTTTTTTGAGTACAAGTTATTTTCAAAATATTACAAAAAATATGATCAATGCTAATAGGTAAATCCTTTTTTTTTTATTATAAAATAATGACATGATGTTTAGGAAGATCCCCTCACACACCTTTTTTTTTTTAAATTGGATCTAATTTTGTCTGATATTTGAAAGGCTTCTTAATGGGTTCTTTATGGCAATGGTACTCTACAATGATACTCATTTTTTTTCACTCCCATTACCCTTTGTGAACAGTTTCAGTCCTGCTGGAACTTGTACCATCAACTGACCCCAAACCTCCTCTACATAAGGCCTGAGGACCTGTCTTTCTAGGTTTGGGATGATGCATGTCAGGGAAATGATGCTGTTCCCTCTATGGTTTATACACTGCAATTTGCTTTTTTACTGCCCAAGTTGACTAGATGGAAAATGGCAGAGCCCAACAGTGCACGGCAGGGAAATGATTTTTAGGCTAGACTTGCCTCAGCTGAGCTCACAAAACGTGGCTGCTGTACATAGGCAGAACAGCACAATTCAATTAGGATTTGTACTACAACACACTGCTCCTAACTGCTGTAGAGCCCCAAGCCAAACTGTAATCATGAAAGGTTTTATAAGCCATCATTCTCCCCTTTAGTCAGGCTGGGCTGCTGAGAATACCTCTACGACCTCCAGAGAATTGGGATTATAATCAGGAATCGCTCACTGTATATATCCTGCCAGCTCCACATCCCCAGCCTTTCAAAGTTAACAAGGCTGCATCCCACTCAAGGGAGCCGGGAGTTCTCAGCACTGACATTTGTGAAATATTGCTTGGAACAAAGCCCAGGAGGCACTTGTACAGATTAATAGCAGAGGTTAAGCCCACCGTCCACTTTGACACTGGTTGGCAGAATTAGCAAGAGAAGCAGTCGTGGAAGCAAAGTTTATGGAGATCTATAGTGCTACTTGGCTATTATTAAAACAAATATGGTTTTGTTTTATTTACAGCCAAGAAAGAAATATTTTCTTCTCAAATAATCTACAAACATTTAAAAACAGCATCTGATATTTACAGTTCAAATTAGACTTTTAATGCAGAAAAACAGTAGAAGCCAAGAGTCCTTTGGAACTATGCTCATTAATATTATGACGGGAAGAAGGCGTGTGAAGAGTTCTAAAATACAGATAAAGCCATGCAGTCAAGTTGTATTCAAATACACAAAGGGAAGCCTCACTTACCATGTTTGTATACTCCAATTAAGAGGGATTTATCTGCTTCCTTATCCCACCAATCTGTAGGAACTTCAGCATGGAAAGGTTCAGGTATCCATACATCTGTTTCACTGCAAAGAAAATAACTTAAATTATGCTTAAATCAAGTACCAGTAAGATAATCAAATAAAAACAAAAACAAACAAAAGCCCCCAAACCCTATGTATTATGTGCAATATATATATACACCAATACAGCCTTCATTATGGAATTTATGTGGAGAGATCTGGGTAATGTGGTGAAGTGAAGGCTAAGGAAGACAGCAGAGGTCAAGGTAAAACATTTTGCTATCTACCTTTATAAACAAACCTTATGTGGCAACATCTTTAAAAGGATACCTTCAAACCATCTTCAGTTAATTAAAAGAATGACTAAAAGTAACTCACATAGGAACATTACTCAGACACACACATAATAAAAAACGAGGCTCACCGAGCTTCCTATCATACTCCTAAGCTCAAAACTAAGACAATCACATTCAAGTTGCACAGAGAGAGGAGTCATTGATAGTAGCTTATGAAGGTTCTTAAACACAATGTTTAAAATGTTTTCAGACTACACCGATCTCCACAATAAGGCATAGAAAAAAATGTGCACTTGCACTAACCTTGAGTCAGCACCCTCTAAGATCTTATCTGCCTGGTCCCCTATCACTTCTTGTCTTAGATAGTACAGCATGCGGACACGCAGCAGGACCCTGGAGAGGAAGACAGAGGGGGGGGAAAAGTTCTTAACTTCAGGACTGTTTGCCAACAGTGGCTTTTGGCAGCTGCTGCTGTTCATCCATCATCCTGCCAAGGCTGATTAGCCATGCTGTATGGTAGGCTTGAAGCGTGACAGATGGTGGCACATAATCACCTCTGTGTGGTGCTTTCTGCTGGCTTCCAACAGGCCTGCCTGGCAACCGCTTACACTGCACAGAGAGGGACCAAGCTCAGCCCAACCCAGGCGCATTTCATTTAGTTCTACCTCGTGCAGCTTGTGAAGTTTGGACACGTACTCCACCATCGCCTCTGAAGTATTGAAGCAAGTTTGTAAACAACTGAGCAGATGGCTTTCAGTCACTGTTCTGCTTCATTATCTCATAAAATTTCCTCAGCTGCTGCCTTAATACCATTTTTGGAAGCACATCAGAAGTTGTAGGAATAAACGAGATATAAAATCTGGTTTTACTACCTTACAATAAACCTTCAATATGGAATGTCAGGTTTTTCAGATTATACAACTTTTGTTTCCGAGAAAGGTGGTAGTTGTGTATATGTGTGTGTGTGTGTGTGTGTGTGTGTGTGTGTGTGTGTGTGTGGGTGAAATCCCTCTCCCTTTGGGTAAATCACTTTTGTTTCCTCCCTCTAGTTTGTACCAGTGTTTTGTTTTGTTGGTTTTTTTTTTTTAACCTGTGCATAAGCTGTAACAAAAAAAAACCCAAAAACTTTACTCAGGATTTGAAATGTGTCCTATTTATTGAAGCTCTTGGAGTGATTTCCAAGGGATCAGTCAAAATCACTTGGAATGCCAGGAACCAGATTTTCCAAGGTAATCAAATCCCATTTGGATTTTCACAATGGCTAAGACATTATTCTTTGCAACAAAATCCACCTGGCAAATCCCACAGGCTTACACTGTGTTTACCCAAATACAGCATCCCCTGCTGGCCAGCTCGAGGTGTTACATTTACTTGAAGACCACCCTCATAGACATAAGCAGGTTACTTACTACTACATGTCTACCCTCTTTCTTAAGGAAGAAGCAAATGGTTATTTCTGAAATTCTAAAATTACGAATACTTTGTGTCAGATAGTTTCAGTGTTGCACATCAATTCTGGATTTTACTAGAATGGACCATCCACAACTTCCTTTTCTCATCTGTAATCAGTCAGGGCTTAGACTACTGATAAATGGCTGCTAAGAACGACTGACTGTACTCCAAAGCCCCAAATACATATATATTTTTTTATTTATCCATTTTTTATTTTCTATATCTCAATTTTTTCTACAACAGGTAGGCTCAACAGTTGGCAGCAAATGAAGGATAGTCCAGTAAAATCAAAGGTACCATTTAGCATAATTATATCTGGTATCTTAGGAACATAACATCTGAATTCTACTTCTGATAAAAAAGCTATCAGAAAGAGAAAGAGTAGACCAAACTTTGGGCAGAATTATTTTAATTAAGTAAAAATCAACACTAGTAGATGCTTTTGATGGCTTTTGCCACTTGAAGCAGGAGGTCTTCATGTTTCAAGAAGAATTAACTGTCTGTATTGAATCCTGGATCTTTTTCCTCTTTTTGAAGGAGACAGAAATGGTGGAGGACAGAATTAATCTTACCCTCTAAAACCTAAAGCTTTTAGCAAATGGAATACTTCAATGAATTATAGTAGAACCAATATGAACTCCTGTTTTCTATCCACAGACAGCATCTCATTTTAGATACAAACAGGGTTTAGGAGAATTGCTTGAGAAGATGAAGTAGGCTGAGCTTAGATTTTCAAACTACTAAAGATTAGTTGGGTTAAAAATTTTCCCCCACAAAGACTAAGAGGAAAAACAATAAGAACATTAGTTACTGCTTACAAATGCAGAATGCAACTGCAGGGACCATACTAAGGTAGGAAGTCTGTTAGAAATATTAGAGAGGGAAATGAAACTGCAGTGCTTGGTAGCATAAGCCATTGTTCCCACATTAAACTAAGGGAAATGTATCTACTTTGGATGAGTCTCATTTCCTGATTTGTTTGCATTCAAAACTCAAAAGGATATGACTAGAAATCAGAAGGTTTCTATAAATCCCAAACAAATGGAAGTTAACTAACAGTAATACTTGGAATGCCTTTTTAGAAGGTACTACTAAGTTGCTATCTTTAAAAATAAAGTACATTAGTATTATAAACTGAGAAGACATAAGGAAGAAAATCTTTATATACAAAATCTGGAAAATATCATCAAAATCAGTCTGTAAAAAGTCCCAGAACTATAAACAAAAATCTTCTAATGTTTCTGATTCTGAAACTTTCCTTTCAATAATAGCTCAGAAGCATTAATATATATATGGGTCTTCCTTTAGTCTGTGGTTATATAAACAGTTTTCCAATAATTGATATTAAAATTCAATTATACAAATATTTTCTGAATGCTCAATAGGCACTGAGGTACTGAAATGGCATCAAATTCAATATATTCTATTTATTTTGTATTGTAAAATTGCTATATTCTACTTGGGAAATATATAATGGGATGGGATGAGAAGGGAGGGGAGGGGAGAGAAAAAATATCTGCTTCCACTGAAATTTTTTCATAAAGTTAGCTAAATGTTGAATCACATAAAAACTGACTATAACTTTTTACCAAATGTTTGTTAGAAATAAATCATTTCTAAAGACTTGATAACCACCCAGGAAGGCATCATCTGAGTTGTTCTGATGCTTCAAGAGAGACAGAACAGCTGTGCAAAAGTCACTAATCATACATTCCAGAAGTCTTAAAAAAAAAAAAAACCCAAAAAGCAGAAAACACCACACATTTTCAAAAGAACAATGCTCACAGTTACTAATTCTTTAAAAGCTTACTTGTTACAGTGATGTTTCAAATGTTTCTTATAGCTATCCTCCTGAAACAAGGCATCTGGGTTGCAGCTTGCCAGCCAATCAGCATCTTGCAGTACTGGCTGTGCACTCTGGGTTTTCACTTTCTTTCCCTTCCTTCCCCTTGGCACTGGTGCTGATAAGCCTATAATAATAATAAAAGCTTTTCACCATCCAAATTGCAGTGTCAGAGTCAGATATTTATACTTAAGAGACAGGAAAATGTAGGGTTTATGTTACATCTTTTTAACAGCAGTATGTCACAAAGGTCTCAGCCAGCTCTTTGCCACCAATGAACCCCAAACAGTACAGTGACACTAACATACCAGAATGATTAACCAAGGCCCGGGTCTGGCCATCAGCTGTTGGAGTGATCAGATCCCAAATGAAGCTTTTGATATTTTCATCCCCTTTGTAATGATGGAGACAGTAGACAAGGATGGTACGGCAGATGGTTTCCACATCTTGTTCAGTTAGTTGACGTTTGTAACGTCCATGAGAAAGGATGTCAGTCCACCGACCCCAACTGTAGGGAAAATATTCAGTGTGTTGGCGTTTTACTGGCACTTATCTATGAGGTTTTCATTTTAATCTTCATAAATCAGTTATGCTGTGAAATTTTTGGTCAGAACTAATGATATTTTATTTAAGGTCAAGTCAGGAAAACTCAGCACTCAAAAGTTGAGTATTTATTTTACAAAGTAGGCAATAAGTTTACTGCTTGTAAATGTAGCAACTGAACTACCCTAAAAATAATCAAGTACACATGTCTAACATGAGCCTTCCAAATCAGCTGCAGAGTGGGTTGTCCCAAAATACTAATGGAATCCAGGGATTTGGGAATATATTGTATAACTTGCTCCCTTCAAATGAATATCTTTATGATTTGATGCTATATAATTCTTTTAAACTAGTGGAATAATTCAAGGTTAGGAGTGACCACCCTGAAAAGAACAGTACAATAAGGTGAGTGCTATATTAGTATGTCCTCTCAATATATTTCAAAAGGATGTTCTGAAAATTAATGAAAAAAAAGCTGTAATGTGCATTGAGTTTCTTTATGAAAAAGGAGCAATAATCAAATAATAAAAGCATCCAATACTCCCATTCATTCAAAAGAAAAATTAAAATTACCAACTCTTGTATATGCATGCTAGGTGAAAAGGGAAACATGATACTTGTAGAAGTATCTTTTCCAGTATTGACTGAATCTTCAATCATTCTCTTCAGCTTACTAGTTAAGCAGGATAATTAGAAAACACCTTGATCTTTTATATTCTTTATAGATTCTCCCTGTACCTCCATCATTTTAAGGTTCATTCTATTAATATATATCACCCAATCAAAATTCTGGCATCTGTTGTCCCAGATCCCAGATCATTCCTTCCTTCCTCAATAGGTTTAGTACATGGTTCACAATTATTCTCCCTTCCCCCAACTCTTGCCCTCATATTAGGAGACAGACAGATAAATAAACATGCACACAGATGCACACACACACACATACCTAGTTCTTCAAATTTCCTAAACAAGTTCCTCAAGCTATTCATTTCCCCTGAGCTCCCACCTCAGTCACACACAAAGATGGATATACCCTTGATCTTGCTACCATTCACAAATGTTGCACCTCCATGTTCAAGAATCCTAAAATCCCCTCATCTAACCACAATCATACTGGTTCCTCACTTCTCCTCTTTTTCCTCATAAAATCCTATTTTTTCATCCACACTTACCCATCAAATTCTCTCTCAGACCATCTCCATTGTACTCTCCCCATATTTTTTCCTCTTTAAGTCAACTTGATCTTTAGGGGACTAATTCAACTCAGTACTGTCCTGGTCTCTTTAATCCTTAATTACCTTATCACATTACTGATTATGCCCCGACAGCTCTCAGCCTTGGAAACACTCCTATCATTTAGCACCTTTGCTCCTATTTTTACATGCAGAATAAAAATGGAGAAAATTATGCAACTGTTTTAACTGGCTCACTAAAAACTTATTTTAAATAACTTCACTGCTAGATAATATTAATACACATCCCTTATTAACTCAGTATTCCTTTATCCAGAGTAACTCTTCCTAACTTTTTCATCTCTCCTCAAATCTTCCATGGCTCCCTCACAGTCATACCAGCCTCTCTGCTGAGAATTTTGCTTCCTATTTTACAGAAAAATATTGAAGTTATTCACTGTGAGGCAGTTCATTCTTCTACTTTCTTCCTCATAATTTATCATTTTGAAGCCTTCTACTATTTTCTTCTTTACCCCAAGTCACAAGATGAAGTAGCCTTATTTGGTACAAAAGCTAACCCCTCCAGTCATTCAAGTAATACCTTTCCATCACATATTGTCTCTCAGATTGTCCCCTCTGTTATTTTCACTCTATCACTTATTTTTAATCTCTCCCTACTTGCTGACTTGTTCTGACTGACTTCAAATGTTTTGCTATCTCCTCCATCCTGAAAAAAAAATCTTCATTTGATTCTTTCATTCCCATTTCTTCTACTCTTTGTAGCTAAATGCCTAGAAAAGGCCATGTACAATGAATGGGTGTATCCAACTTTCACTCCTTTCTCACTCTCCTCTTATTTCCTTTCAATCTGACTTCTAATTTTTTCATTCCACCAACACTACCTATGATTTCATAGTTGCCAAATTCAATGAGCTTTTCTCAATCCTTATTTTCCTTGACTTTCCTGCAGCTTCTGACACTGCTGATCTCTCTCTCTTCCTTGATGCTATTTCCTCTCTTAAGTTTTTGGTTCCTGATTTCTGTCCCCTTTATTTGACCATTCCTAAAGTTCCTTTGAAGAATCCTCATTTAGATCATGCCAATTTACCATAGGTATTCCTCAGGCTTCTATCCTAGGCCCTATTCTAGTCTCTCTCTATTTTATTTCACTTGGTGATCTTATCAGCTTTCATGGATTTAATTATCATCTCTATGCTCCAGCTTCTTTGCAATTCTCAAATACTGCATCATATTACCTTTCAGATATCTCAAACTGGATGCTCATTACTTGTCTCAAACTCACTATGACCAAAACAGAACTTATTATCCCTTCCCACCTTCCTTCTTTCTATCCTATCTTTCAAATTACTGCTGAGGAAGACACCATGTTCTTAGTCTCTCAGATTTGCTCAAGACTTCATTATCTCTCACTGTATTCCCCCAACCAGCCCCCTACATCCAAGCTGTTGCTAAGACCTGTTGATTTCACCTTTGTAACATTTCTAAAAATATGTGCCTTTCTCTCCAACTTGTCATCATTCTAGTACAGACCCTTATCAACTCACAGTTAAGACTACATAGTGCAACAGCCTACAAGTAGATCCAACTGCCTCTTCTCTCCCAACTCCATCCTTCCTTACATCCATCATCAAAGTGATTTATTTTTTAGAATACAGATCCAACTAAGTCACTCCTCTACTCAAAAAATTCTCAGTAATTCTTTATTGCCTACAAGATTAAATGCAAAATGCTTTCTTTGGCATTCAAAGCCCATCATAACCTAGTTCCCCGCTTAACTTTTCATTATCTTCTACCTTACTCCCAAACCATATCCTTTGATTTGGTGACGTGGTCTCTTGCCATTCCATCCACAAGATACTCCATCTCTCTCATTTCTGGCTATCCCTTTGCCTAGAATCCTCTCCCTCCTCAATAACACAGACTTACATTTCCTAGTTTCCCATAAGTCCCAATTAAATTCCTATCTTTTACAGAAAGTCTTTTCTAAACCTTTTAAATTCTAATGTCTTTCTTCTCTGAATTATTCTTGCTATGTCCTGTATATAGCTTGTTTTATACATATTTGTTTGTATTTTGTCTCCTCCTTTAGACAGTAACTCCCTGGGGAGTTTGTTTGCATTGTTGGAGAATTGTCTGTTTGCATCCCCAGCATTTAACACTTAGAGTCTTGACTAGAGAAGAGAGAGATAGCAAAAGGATTAGATAAAGGTAGTCCTCAAGAATCAGGCTTGTTTTGCATAGATCTGCATAGTAGATAATAATAGATGATCGAAATTTGAAATGTTTAATACAGTTGTTTTTGGGACAAGGCTGTGTTAAAAGAAATGGAGAAAAAGTGAAATATAAACATAAAGGACTCATTGAAACTTTAGCAAAATACAATTTCAAACTTTAAAAGTACCCTCAAAATCAGCATCCTAGGATTTTGTGTTCCTAGGATCACAGATCTCAGAGCTGGAAAGCAGATCATAAGTTCAACTATTTATTTTGAGAAATTGAGGCCCAGGGACATGAAAGGCAAACTCAAGGTCGTATCATAATAATACAATTTTACATATATCCATCTTAGTTATTCAATTATAATGGATTTTTAACAAATAATTCATTGCTAGGAATCTCAGTGCAATTCTATGTGACAGAAATGATGTGTAGCTGACATAGATCCTTTCTATACTGAGTAGGCAAGTAAAAAAGAAATGCTTTGAAAAATATAAGAAATATGTTACATATACCAGCCTCCCAAGTGATCTGAGAGTTTAGATGGCTAGGCTCTGAAGAGGTTAGGATTAATATGATAATGAGGAGAAAATGAAGAGTAACTGTTACTTGTTAACCAAAGACAAAACCAAAAACAAAACAAATGCAGAATCTAAAAAAAAAAAAAAGCCAAGTTCTTCTAATACAAATTATCTCAATTTTCCTTTTTTATTCAATGAACACCACCTGGTTCCTGGCTTAGGGTAGCTGTTAAGAGAGGAAAAGGTAATATACACCTGTTACACAATATATCCTATATAAGTCATAGCAATGAAATTCATTTTATAGGGGCTACCAACTAAAAAACTGAAGGAGAAGCCAGATGCAAAAGCTTAAAAAAAAATAAACTATGATTCATCTAATATCCAGTACTCTTCTAAAGAATTCTATCCTACCCTCCAACACATTATCTCTGAGCTAGTGTTTTAGTTGACTTAGAAGAGATTTCAAGGGAACTTGTTTTTATTGTCTTTTATACATCTTTTGCAATAAATAATACATATTATTATTATCACAAAAAAATTGTAATCTTTAACACAATACATTAATGATAGAATTAAAATTTATTAGATAATTAACACAAGCATTATTATAATTAAATATCATTAGTAGTATTATTACAAGCAAAAGATTTAGGAAACAAATAATATATAGAAAGAATATGCTTAATTAGCTTCCAGGGATCAATGAGATTCTTACTATACTTTTCTCTTGATACTGATTTTGATTATTTGATTAGATCTGATTAGAAATGGTTTCTTTCCATTGCTGAGGATTTTAACACCAGACAAGCAGACTTTCCCTTCATTATGAATGATTCCATTACTATTAATCAACATCACAGATACTCAAGATAATCCCTGGAAATTGGCAGAATACTTTCATTTTATATGTTTTATTAATTATGACAATCTAAAAGTTACTTAGTGTTTTGCAGATGCTGAGCACTTTATGCATATTATCTTATCTGAACCTCACTTGGAAACTGATAACATAAAGATCTTCCCTACAGTATAAAGGCTAAGCCTTAAAAGATGTACTTAAGGCCACAAAATTAATAAGTAAGAGTCTGTGTCATTCTCACTTTTAAGTTGAGCCCTCATGACTCAATGCTGCCTTTCAAGTTTTGTGACCTTGATCACTTGATCATATTATACATATGTCAAAGTAGCCCCAAACCATAAAATAAAGAAAAGCTTTATATCTTATATATTTATGTTTTATATCTTATAAATTTATATTTTATATCTCAAGTCAGTTTGCTTACCCATAAACTAGAAGATTCTTTTCAACTCTAAAACATTCACTCCTTGCATAACCCTGAGACTTGTCCTGAGGTCTCCGGGGCTTTGTGCTAGGCTTTTCTTCTGAATCACTTTCCAAATCTGAAAATTCCATCAGCTCATCTTCTTTCACAGCGCTATAAAGTCTAGTTTGCTTCCTCACTCTTGGAGTGTCAATAACCAGATTGTTCTGAAACAAAAACCAGAAAGAAATGTGAAACTTGTGGGGGAAAAAACAAAAAACAGTGCTACAGATGAGATAAATATTTGAATGGCACTTTTACTCACTCGTCCATTTAAAGCATCAATATCCAATTCAGCTTTTTTAGCCCACTTCTGCCAAAAATTTGGATCATCCAAGGATATATCTGTTCTATTTCCAGATGCAACAAAACTAGCCTGAAGGTTGAAGATACATGTATCAATAAATATGTAACTGTTTAAAAAATTGTGCTCTCTCTCTCTCTCTCTCTCACACACACACACACACACACACACACACACACACACACATATATACTCTTCCTGAATTCAATCATTCAGTCAACAATTAGGTAACAGGTGTTGAGCAAAGTCTTGATTTAACATTATAACGGCAAGTTATCAAGAAAAAGCCATGTTTTTTCCTTTATTCTGCTGCTGCCTAACATAATCAGATCTCATTGTAACAGATTAATTCACACCTTAGCAAATGTAGAGCCCTTCCCTTCAGACTCAATAGTAATGGTGTGTGTCCGCCTCAGAAGGATCTGATCAATATCTTCTTCACAGAATTTAGACCCTTCATCCTCTTCATCCATAAGTGCACCATAAGCACCTTTGCGTAGAAGATCTTCTATTTCCTTCTTGGAAAGCTGCTGCACCTAAAACCAAGGAATAGAATGCATTAACACTTAATTTCACAAAGACAGGAAATATATAAATTCAGGTAAAATAAAGCATGATACAAATAAATGCTTAATTCATTCTAAGAATAAAATTATCTTCATAAATCAAGGAATCAGTACAGAATTTAAAGACTTTTTTTTTACCCCATTTGTAGCATTTTCTCTTCCACTCATGGACTGTAAAACAGCTTTATCCAGGCCAAGTTTCAAGCTTGCCTTGTCAAACATTTCTCTTTCATAAGAGTTTCTTGTGATTAATCTGTAGATTTTTACAGATTTGCTTTGTCCTATTCTGTGACATCTAGCCTGGGCCTGGAATATAGAGAAATTAGTGTGGGATGGTAGAGAAGAATATTCAATTGCAAGTTAAATAAATATAACTAATCTAATGAGTTTAGATAAGGTTTAGAATATTAATAACACATTAAGATATTATTTATAATGTTTAATACACTTAACAAAGTAACATAAGCTGGCTTTTTCTGTATAAAGCATGTAGCATTACCAGAATTAGATAACAAAATTTTAAGTAATTAATCTCATACTTATCTGCTTTAGATATTTGTTTTATTCATATTTACTCAGAATATACAAGTATGCATAACCACATGTACACATACACACACACACATACAAAGGTGACATCTTCCCTGTTAGAATGTAAACTACTTACAAATAGGAATTGTTTTATACATTATCTGGCATATAGCAAGTCCTTAATAAATGCTTATTAATTGATTTTTTTTAAAACTAATGAACATAATAGTTAAATGTTATTAAAAAACAAAACAAAAAAAAAAACAAAAAACTAAGCAAGATTTGTCTCCTAAGTTTACCTGAAGATCATTTTGAGGATTCCAGTCTGAATCAAAGATGATGCAGGTATCAGCAGCAGTCAGATTAATGCCCAAACCTCCTGCTCTTGTACACAGGAGGAAAACGAACCTATCAGAATCAGGCCTAGAAAACCTGTCAATAGCTGCCTGACGAAGGTTGCCTCTTACTCGGCCATCAATTCTTTCATATGGGTACCTGAAACAGATTAATGTTACAAAAAGGTCTGGCAGGTGATTTTGTGTTTCTTTAAAATCCTCATTCTCCTTAATTCAATACAAATTAGATATTCACGCTATTCAGCATGATGGACATGTTTATTTACTAGCAGAATAATAATATGTAAATTCATAATATGTTTGGGTTAAATTCATAATATGTTTGAGCCATAAAAGATCTTAAAGATGATTTAGTCAAACTCTTTCATTGTACAGATAATGAAACCAGTATTTGTTCAGGGTAAAAAGGGGGTTATCTTTTTCTCTTTGTTTAAAAAATAGACATCTGTCCTGTCTGAAAACATTTTTTCCCTTTCAGTATAATATTTGGGTCATTGAAATAACTCATACAAAATACCCCCCCATTATCCAAATCAATTCAAATGCAATTTGTATTCTTCATAAGAATGTTTCTCTCACCTTCCCCATCCCACGCCTACTCTCCTTAAAAAAAAAAAAGATGAAAATGATGAACTAAAGGATAACTCAGTAAGATCTACAAAGGTACCATATTGAAATCATTATATAAAATACAATTAAAGAGGAATGCTATGTAATTCTATAACTATATATGTATTTCCCATCTTCTACCTCCTACCCTAATATCAGTTAGATCACTGTAAAATTTAGAGGTTCAATTTTTACTCCATTTACCATAAGTGTCACTTATATTGTCAAAAAGTTAATGTATCTGTAAGTTGATTTTTATTTCATTTTTATTCTTATCATACTGTTGCCCTTACCGTCTTTGAATGAGGTAGTCTTCCAGTATGTCCAAGCAGCGCACCATCTGGGAAAAGATAAGCACCCTGTGGCCACCAGCCTTCAGTTTTGGCAGCAGCTTGTCAATCAGCACTAGCTTGCCAGCAGCCTGGATCATTGCCTGGAGCTGAAAATCTGGAGAGTCTGCATTGTGTGTTTCTTTAAACTCTTCCAAAATTTTCTCTTCAGCACCTGCAGAGATTGGACAGCATTACGTGAATACTGTAAAAGGTTTTTATTACTAAAAACAATGAACTTGCTTTCAAGACCTGATGCAGGCTGTAGGAATGGTGTAAGCTCACTCATATTTATGAACAAGAATATACAAACTGACACATAGCTAAACCTATGCAAAAATATAAATGCACAGAAGGGATCAAAGTTTTAAGTATAACACATTTGAAGGAAAAAGACATTTTTTCCAATAAACAAGTGTTTGCTGTCTGTAATAACTGAATTTCAACAACAGACTGTCAAGCCAGAAGTGGCAGAAACAAGCCAATGGGCCAGATACCTACTGAAATTTTGGAAGCTAAATTGTTAAAGAAATGAAGAAATGTTTACTAGCGGAACACAAACACAAACAACCAAAATATGTTCTAGGATTAAGAAAATGACATTTTAAAAACTGGAGTACAGTATGGCAATTTTAGTCTATCAACACATTAATACAGTCATTGCCCAAAATCAATACAAAGCAAGGCTCGTCTTTCTAGGTTATTTAATGATTTCTAATTTTTAAAAATGTTTCCATTCATTTTGTTTTTGATATTTTTTCCCTGGTAGTTAGCCAAGGGGGAAAAATTTAATTTACATTGCAATAAATATTTCATACAAGAACTTCTAAGCTTGAATTCTTCTTCCCCCCCCCCAAAAAAAAAAAAACCACAAAACTTTTTAGTACTTTTTTTGAGGTATTATAAATATAGGGAAAAATGGAACTATTTTCTTTCTCCAAAACAGATTTTTTATTCTTGATGGATTATTTAGATAGTAGCAAACAAAACTTTCTATATTACTAAGGAGTTTCAACTTAAAAATATAAAACCTTGGACTGGTCTCTAATCATGTCTGTGAATTAAAAAAGGCATGGCTTTTGATTCAAGCTACATTCTGGACAGAACAAAAATGTGGATGAAATAAAATTGTTTATGAACTAGATTTCTGTCTAAGATAAAGGGGTTATAAATATAAAACAATCACCTAATGGGACTTTTCCTCCCTAGTCCCAGGAACTAACTTATCAATCAACAAGAATTCATTTAATAGCAACTATATGGTATGTGCTAAAAAGTTTATTAACTTCCTCCTATTAATAGTCCCCCTCCCCAAGTATTTAAATTAATTGTGTAAGGGGTGAGATGGAGGAGTTAAGCATATGTCCAGGTTTTTAAAAGTTAAGTAAAGTTTGGAAAGAAAAACCTTTAATCAAACAGAACTACCTTTACAAACTGATGACATATCTACAAATATATATCTACTGAAAGGTTACTGGTAGAAATCAACTCATATTATGGTCATGTAAGCAACTATAACATGTTAACTAGGTGTGTGTGTGTGTGTGTGTGTGTGTACATATACAGAGATTTTTTTTCTTTTTTACTGAGAACCAGTTAAAGGCATGTAATTCCTTCATCGAGTACTAAAACTTTCTAGAAAACACTAACTTTTCTTCTCCTGAAAAACAATTAAAAATTAACACACAGGGTGTTTCAAAAATTTTATTGTGGTTTTAAGCTTTAATAATTTAAATTATATAATAAATTAGTAGATTTTTAAAAAGGGGGGGAGGAGTGGCCTATGGAAAGAGAGCAAGAGAAAACTAGTATTTCCAAATGGGATTCCCCTCTCCCATCTCAACAATTCATACACTGATAGCATTCTGGGTCTATAAGGTGTTTTTCTCATAAAATCCTGTCATTAAGATAGTATATTATTATTTTTATCTTATAGATGACAAAACTGAAATTTCACTAATTTTCCATAATTCTATCACTACCAGTAGTTATTTTTTTTTTGAACCCAGGCCTCTACACTTTAAATTAAACTAATTCCCATCAAAATAAGTCATAATAATTAATCTTTATATAGTACTTATCCCAACAACTAGACTAAGCACTTCACAATTATTATTTACATTAATCTTAACAAGAGTTGGAGGTAGGTGTCATTACACCCATTTTACAAATGAAAATACTGAGGCAAACAGAGTTTAAGTGACTTGCCCAGGATCACACAAACAGAAAATATCTGAGGCTAGATTTAAATTCAGGTCTTTATGATTCCAGGCCCAAGGCTCACTATTTACCTCTAAGAAGATAAATAAGTGTGAGAGGCCCTTGGAAAGCAAAACATTTTTGATTTGTGAAAGACTAACCCTTTAATATTTGGGAAGTGCTTCTGTGACATTCTGATTAATAATAAAGTATCCTGGATACAAAATATTTTCTCATTCACAGTAAATATTTTATCATCAGAGAACACTGTCAGAGTCCATACTGAATTTAAGTTTTCTGACTCCAAGTCCAGGGCTTCCCATTTCTGCCATACTCCCTCCCCCCCAAAAAAAGGTATTTGAATATATAAACTAAATATTCTGGATATTTCTATTAATTAACAATGATATATAGTTATTTTGACAAAACAAAAAACTACTAAAAAAACAAAACCTAGTGATAACTTTGAAAATGCTATTATACAAAGGTAGAATTTTTAGACTAAACAGAAGCCTAAAATATTGTGTTAAACAGATTAGTTTTTATATTATTCTTTATGTTTATTCAAACTAGAAAGCAAAGAGCATTCCTGATTTTTAAATTTTCCAAATATTTTTCAAATTAGAATTAAGTGGTAAATGAACTATTTTAAAAATTATTAAACTTGCTAGTAAAACCAATTTTGTAAATCTTAAAGGCGTATCATGTATGCATGTGTATACAGGTAAATAAATATACACACAACACAAATTAGGCACATGGAATACTATTTAACATATGGTAAACTTACTGGTATTCCTGAATCTTTATGTTTTAACATGGCTTTAATTTCAATTAAACTGGAATTCTGTATGTAAACTATTATTTGAAGTAAGTAAATGATGATATAAGGAGGTTAGGTTGTATTTTTTTGTTGTATTTTAGGTTGGATTTTTTTGATCACAAAGAAGGCCTAATACAGATATATAACCAGCATACTGAAGCCATCAAGATAGATGATTTGCTCTTACAAATCAACAAGAAAGTTAGCAAAATTTCTCTTTATAAGGTATACCAATTTTCACTATTTCCCTTTATAATTTTACTTTTTCTTTTTGGTGGAGATAGAAAACAGATGGCAAGTATCCACAGAGGGGAAGAAAGGGAGATAAACATTCTTCAATTAATCCTGATCATTTACAGACCTTATCTAATTTTCTAATATTAAATATACAGTTCAATGAAGTTAGTAAAGGTTGAACCAACACTAAATATAAAGATTTATTTATTTAACCCTATTGCCTGCTTGATTTTTTTTTTAAATGATGTATATATTGGAATTTTTTCAGTCTAATGGTCTACCATCACTGCTAGATCTTTTTCTGCTATACTACTGATTTAACATGTACATTTCAAAAACAAATTTTAAAGTGTACATCTTAAAAACAAAAGTACTTTAAATTCACTTTCCCTTATTAAATGAAGTATAGTAGAGTCATTTAGAATTTTAATCTTATCTTCTAAGGTTACAGACTTCCTTTTGGGTTCCATAGCCAACTTATTGTACTTAGTATGCTTTCTTGTCCATACTCTAGGACTGCTTAATTAAATAAAAATTTACTAAATGCCTACTACGAGGAAGGCGGGCTAAGAATACAAAGATAGAAACACTACAAACCTGGATCATAGGGAATTTACAAGCTAATGTTAGAGGATGGGGGAAACATACATATTAACTAAGAAAGAAGAGAGAGATTGAGATCAAGAACCTCTTTAAGCAGAGATCAGGGCTTCGGAGGAAAAAGTGCCCCCAGGGCAGGGTCTTGTGGGAAGGAGGGGGATAGTGATAGGAATTGAGCCTAAACAGGAAGGTGGACAGCATAAACAAGGCAGAAGAACTTCTGAAAAACAAGGAAAGGAGCACAGTAAGAGATAAGATAAGGTTAGAAAAGGTGGAGCTAGTTTTAGATGACCTTGAATACTGAAGCCAGATTTAAGTAATAAAGTTGTGGCTAAAAAGTACTGGAAAAATAAATAGATATAGAGAACAACTCTTCTGGCCAGGTGCATGCCTTCATGCATTCTTCAGACTAGGGTTTTCCCTTAGAAGTTATTACAAGGAGCTCTTGAATCTCTACATGCAATCGGTTTTGTCATTTTGAGACTTATTTGGCCTTAACAAAATATGCAGCATGATTCCATTTAAGTAAATATTCTTATATCTGCTAGTATGTGTTTTCTTAATCAACAATTTAATATATAATTATAATGTAGAAAGTCAGAAATGTTTTCATGCTAAAAAGTGAGTTTTTATATGCTTAAAAAAAATTTGGGAGCCATTGCTTTGGACCTAGTATACAGATATATTTAAAGTACATATTTGTTTTGGGCTCTACATTTTAGGCAGAATATCGACAAGTTGGAGAATATATAAAGGAGAATGATCTTGATGTTGATGTGATAATGCCATGAAATAAGAAAATGGGAATGGAGAAAACGAAAGAGAAGCTATGATGGTTGTGAAGAGGAAAGAGTCAAACATGCTTTAGTTGTCCCAAGAAGACAGAGCTAGAAGCAAAGGATGGATAGGAATAACAAAAAAGTTGTTTTTAGTTCAACCTAAGGAAGCACAGTCAATCTTTAACTTTTGCAGGGAGTTAACATTATTACAACTACGAAAAACTACAAATCTTTTACCAGATATTGGTGAAAACATACTTTTTTTGTTTATAATTCTTTATAAAATATTAATTTTCATAACATATTTTTCCAACCAGTAACCATGACACAACCCATAAAAATCAGGAGAAAGGAAAGGCAACATTAGATGGGAAGAGGAATAGTGCTGTCAGAAGAATTGATTCTTTTATTGAGGTAAAAGAGGGAAAGGGAAAATCCTCCATGCAACCTCCAATCTTCCTTTCAGCTCAGTGGTTGAACTGTTCGCTGATGAGAAACACATACCTTGGTCACAGGGAACAGGGAAGGTGGGATGCTGGCTGGAGGGAGGGTAGGGGTGACAACAATCTCATTTACCCACAAATTTAGTTCCTTTTTTGTTTTCCCAATTCCTTTATCACACATGTGAGAAGTGATTTTAGCACTTTCTGGAGCAAATTCATGAACCCTTTTATGAATACTTTCCTACTTTTTGTAGATACAACGGATTTTTGATTTATTAACACCAAATGCGAAGTCAACAGTGACTATTAACATTCCAGTGTAACTCATTTATAAGTTTAATAATTCACAATCTGGTTCCAGATTTGTGGTCCATCTTTTTGGTCATGATGTTCTTGACAGAACAGAAGTTAGGGAGAGGATCAACAATTTGGTGGAATTATAAAATGGGTTCAGTTTGAACAAATTAAGTTTGTAATGCCTATAAGACACTCAGTTCAAAGTATCTCATAGAACACTAGCAATATGGGATTGAAACTCAGGAAAGAAAAACTAAAGATGAATCTGGGAATTATGTCTGTAATAATCATCTGTGTAATCATCCATGAAAGCTGAAGAGCACACCAAATGGAAAGAGTTTTGAGGTTGGATCGTTGAGGGATATCCACAATAGAGTGTACCTTCTACATGAGACTTTTCCTGTTCACCCCAACAGCTAGTTCTATTTCTTCCTCTTTGACTCCCCCTCAATCTCATATTTCATTCTCTCTCAACATTAGACTGCAAACTTCTCAAGGACAGGGATTATTTCACATTTGACTTAGAATCCTCAATACCTAGCACAATGTCTGGCACATACAGAGTGCTAAATAAATGCTTGTCAATTAACTGAAGATCCAGGAAAGGACATTGGCTAGACAAGTAGGAGGAAAAACAGAATCAGAAAAGTATCACAAAAGCTCAGAAAGTATCCAGAAAAAAATGGTCAATTATGTTAAATGGTGCAGAAAGATCAAGGAAAAAAAATTACTGGATTTAGCTATTAAGAGATACTGGTATCTCTAGAGAGTAGTTTCAGTTGAATGACGAGGATAAAAGTCAGACTATACATAGCTGCAATGGATGCCTTTTCTAAACCTTATATTTTTCTAGTATTTTTTTATTTTTAAAAAAATTATTATTTTAGCTTCTTATTTATAAAACATATGCACGGGTAATTTTTCAACATTAACCTTTGCAAAACCTGTTCCAACTTTTCCCTTCCTTTCCCCCACCCCCTGCCCTAGATGGCAGGTGGTCCAATATATGTTAATATTTTCAACACTTTAAATAAAAAATATAAAGGTCAATTTCAGGATGATAGCAGGGTCAAGTAAAAGTTTTTTAAGGAAAAGGGAAAGCTGTGCTTACTTAAAAGTAGCAAGAAGGAAATCAGTAGATACAGAGATTGAATACTAAAAAAAGAGGATGATTGCAACAACAAGCTGCCAAAAGAGACAGAAGGGTATGGGATAAAGAATATATGTAAAGAAGGGCTGCATTATTATCAGAGATTGGAATAAAAAAGTAAAGGGATCATCTCTAAAGGTTTCAAGATAAAGGAAAAGGAAGAAGAGGACTAGTACGTGCCATACACAGAAATGCCAAAACGTGTTGACAATTTCCCCTGAGTTTTTTCACTGATTCTCCTCCTCTACAATCTATGTGAGTTCAAGAACACATTTTATCTTTTTTCAGACTACTGTAGTTTGATCCGGATCTCTACCTGGATCTACTCTAATTCTGTTCCTTATTGGTTAACCTACATTCATATTCTTGTCCTAATCTACTCTGTATCTTACCATCCACGATGAAACTTCCTAAAGGATAAAAGTTTAATAAAAACAGACTTAAAAGAAAAAAGTTGACAAAACAGTTTTCTCAAAAATTTTCAATAAATTTCCATTGCCAAATGGCTATGGCCCAAATTCTTGTGCCTGCCATTTGAGGAATTTCATTTTTGGGCTCTAAGTAATCTTTTCCAAACTATCTCCCAATATGTTTCCAAACACAGAGACAAGCTGTAATATTTGCTAGCTCCCAAAGACTTGCCATACTTTCTCCATTCCACTGTCTTAATTGAAAGTCTCCCCCGCCCTTTCAGATTACCTGAGCTCAATCTGCATTTTGAAATCTCAAGTCTCAAATAACTCAAATGCTACTTCCTAAATTCATTTGTGTCTCTCTTACACTATTTAACTATTTTACCTTTTAGTATAATCATTTGAATATACTATTGAGGGAAACAGGACGGTATAGGCAAAAGATTTTGAAGTCACAGTTTCCTGGCTCTTCTATTTATTACCAGTATGAAACTGGAGAAGTCCCTTAATTTCTCTAAGCCTCAATTTCTTCAGCTTTAAGTAACTTCTAAAATCCTATTATTCCCTAGATAGAAGGCTCCCTGAGGGCCAGGGCTATATCCTTTTTGTCTTTTATTTCTCAGTACACTACACATATAATGGCAGCTAGGTGGTGTAGTGGATAGAGCACTGCCCCTAGGGAAGATCCCTTCTCTAGGTAAATTTAAATCTATATAATCCTGGGCAAGTCACTTAATACTGTTTACCTCTTCTCATATATAAAATGAGTTAGGGAACAAAATGGCAAACTACTCCATTATCTTTGCCAAGAAAACTCCAAATATGGTCACAAAGGAGTCAGACAATTGAAAAAAATTTGAATTCATTGCACATAGTAATCAGTTAAAATGGTACCTGAACAATTTTATATAACATAGTCACCCTCTATCTAAACCATGTGAGTGAAGAAAATTACCATTAAGTCATTAATAGTTGGCATAAAATAGTTTCACATCAAAATCACAAGGTTTTCTCTTCATTCACAGGAAAGAGATGTTGTAGAGGTCCCTCTCATCATGATTCCTCTTACCAACAGGAAATCCTCAAGTATAAATTGCAAACACAAAGTGCTTAAAGACAGAGAGCTGTTCATTCTTTCCAATGCTTTCTTCTTTTCAATGTTTTTCCCAATTCTTCTGATTTAATCAGGGCAAAGATCTCCCTTTAACATTTTGAGCCCCCTATCATGTTCAAGAAGGAGGAGCTACTAATCTTTTGAACTAAAAGGCTATGCTACAGTCTCAGTTGTGTCTGCAGCAATCATGAACGGCTAGCTATGGGCAGGGGTGGGCTTGGGCCAGTCTTTCAGAGGTAATTTAAAATCAGCCATGTACTATACAATGCTAAGACTATTCAGTAGGTATATGTACTTTGGCCCAAAATCCAATAAACTTAAAACAGACTGACTTACCATTAATAAGGTATGGATGATTGCAGCATTTTCTCAATTCCATCATAGTGTTTAAAAGGTTAGGGACATTAGCCTGACCACCCCCTTTAGAGAGAAATGTGAAATTCTTCTCCAGGATGGCACGGTAGTATTTCTTTTGAATGTTTGTTAATTCAACTTCAATAATAGTTTCTTCTTTGGGGGCCAAATTCTTTTCCACATCCTCCTTGAGGCGTCTCAACATCATTGGCTTCAGAATAGCTTGAAGCTTTTGCACCTAAAACAAACAAACAAACAAACAAACAAACACAAGATTCAACCCACATATTAAAACTACCAATTCCAAGAGAAAACACTGAAGAGCACACAAGGTGTCTACCATAATATGAAGGTGATTTTTCTTCTTTCTCTATTCTTTCAAATTATTCTGTTGAGGGAATAGTTTCTATTAACTTCTTTATAGTTGAGACCCAAGAAGATTGAATGGTTCAATTCATCACATCAAAAAGATTTCATCACTTGAGAATTCTTCTATTTATTCTGTATATATCCTGTTCACTTGCATATTGTCTCCTCCATTTGAATGAAAGTACCCAAAGACCATACTTTAACCTTTCTTTGTATCCCCAGAATTTAGGAAAGTGACTAGTGCAATGAGTGCATAAGAAATGCTTGTTGACCCTATATGGTTCCTGTTAAGTTCTGAATTTCATTTTCCATCAGTATATCTTCTCAGTCTTTAATCCATGGAAAAACTATTGCTCCTCCTTTTCCCCTCCACCAGGTACTCTTTGATAATCACCTGCTTTCTATTGCCTTCTCAGCTTCTTTTTGTGTGTTGTCTTCTTCCATTAGATTGTAAGCTACTTAAGGAAAAACATTTTTTCTTGTTTATATCCCCAGTGCTTAGTTTACTCTTAGCTCACTGACTGGAAATATAGTAGGTACTTAATGTTTACTTAATTAAACTGAAATTGAGTCCTACGACATATTAATAACGTAAGAAAAAATAATCCAACATCAATCAAGACCTTTGTTTGTCTTTAGCCACAGTGATATTAGGAATTAAGACTGAAGATCACACAAAGGGGAACTAGGTACCTACGATGAGAATGACACAAGTCATATCTCTCCTCTGCTGCTTAGTCATTGCTAAGGCACCTAGGAGGAGATGGGTGGAAGGGGGAGAAATCATGTGACTTCTAAAGTCCTACTTTCTTTTCTTCCATTTGATTGATGATGAAAAAGTATTTTGTATGCTTAGATGTATATAATTTAACCATTACCCCCAAACCTTGGTACCCAAAGACCAAAAGTTGAATGGCACCAGGAAAAAACTAAAGATCAATATATTTCACCTCAAACAGAACTTGAACTTTTAGTAAAGCTTACACAGTAATTTTGCAAATGGTGGATAGTTTAATAAATTTTAAAGGATTTTAAAGAATGCAAGAAATCAGATTTTAAAATAACTACTAGGGATATCTGCAAAACTTGAGACAAGCATAAAAGTTTCACAAGTTCATGTATTTTTATTCAGCCCCCTTCCCTATACACAATAATTTGGTTCCTTTGCAAAATCTTCAGTTCTGTCTTAGATTATATAATGAATATGGCAGATCTACAATATAAACTGAAAAGCAGGAGAGAAAGATGGGGAGAGGGGGTTGTGGATGAGGAAAGGAGACCAAAGCAGTAGAAGATGAGGCAGAAAATGTTAACAGAGTTAGCAAGATTCTAGTCCAGGAATAGACAGCTCACATTATAAAGAAACATTTTATATGCCATGCATACTCAATTAATAGTGGAAGTATTTAGCATAGGAGTAAATAGTTCTTAAAAATCTCAATAACCCTTGAAAACAAAATATCACTGAAGAGGAAAGAAAGCAGATCCACCAATTAATGCAAACTCAGGGAGTTCAGGAGCCAAGAAACCTTCCCCCACCTCCACTCCAAGGTATTTAATCCAAAAAAATGAAAAATCTGCTTAAGAGCTTTTAGGGAGTATTCTATTAGAGTATACACAAATACAGAAAAAAATATCTAGGGTTAGCAGTAATTTTAATAATAAGTGTTAGAAATACAGCTCAGGGCCCTAAGAGTGTCTGGTAAGCTGAGGTTAAAGCAGCTGTATATTTCCTTATGGTCAGCCAGATGTGAAATATCACCAAGTTCTTTACCTTGCAGAAAAATGTCAGTCTGCCACTTCCTCATCCTGGGACTGGATGAGCTAGAGATGGTATTGATAAACCCTATTCATGTGTGGATGCAATTGGTAGCACAGGAAAAAGCTAGGAGATAGGCTATCAAGGAGATAACTTTCCACACTTCAGGATATCACTAAATAACAGCAAAGTACATAAAATAATATTTATGATGATGATTTTATCAATTAATATAAGAATGAAATTCGTGGGAATGTGAATTTTTTCCATTTCAAATGGAGAAAATTATTGATATAACTAATATTCTTGACATAGACCTTTCTAATTATTTTTTAAATTGTTGATCTTTTATTTTTACATCATCACTCACAAATATAAACCTATACAATAAGCTGTCCATGGGGAAAAAAAAAAAAACTAGAAAAGAACAGCAGAGGAAGTTCAGGTAAACTAATGAAACATAAAATGAATCTGCCTTGCCCTCTCCTTTGCTACCCACAAAGGGATTGAGGTATAGCATATACTTTTATTCATCCATTTATCTATTCATTTATTTTATTTATTTATTTGAGGGTATTCCCCCCCAATTTTTTTCATTTTTAGTTCCAAATTCTCCATCCATATACCCCTTCCAAACCCAGTGAGAATACAAACAATATAATACCCATTACACAAGTGAAGTCAGAACATAAACCTTTCTTTCTTTTAAAAATCATTATCTATTTTTAACATTCATTTTTTAAAAATCAAGTTTCAATTCTCTTTCTCTTCTGTCTTTTCCCCATCCACTGAAAAGGCAAACAATATCACATTAATTATACATGTGAAATCATAAAATAAATTCCCATATAGTGATAAATACCTGCTCTTCTGTTTTCAGATCACCAAATTCTTGCATGAAAGTGGTTTCTGAAGGAAAGCGAGTTGGTTCTAAGAAATGAAGCAAGCTAAAGAGCTCTTCTACTGTATTCTGTAATGGAGTACCAGTCAGCAGCACCTTGTGTTCCTATTAGAAAGCAAAAGACATAGCTGACTAAAGTGACCATAATTTTATTTCTTAAGATCAGATCCTTTCTAGAGCTAAATTTTTCTACCTAACTCTTTACAATCAGTCAGTCAATATCTGAGAACCTACTATGAGTGGAGAAAAGTGCTATGGGGGGAGGGCATAAAAGGGAAGAGGAGACACCATAAAAACATAATCCCTACATTCAATAAGAATAGACTGGAACAAGTACACATGAAGCCTCTCCAAAATTTCTTAGATTTCAAATACATGACCCAATGAGAATTAAGTCTAACTTACATGGCACTTTAGACCTAAGAAGGCTCAATGCACTCTCCCTATCAAATTTCTTGCTAACATCCCTAGCTTCAGACTTGTCTTTCTGCTCAACACAATGAGTTGTCATTTCTCCACCTCCTTCCTGCATGACTCACGGAGACAAAAGGTGTTCTTCTAACATACTACAACATGTGAAGATTTGTGCTTGAAAATTTACTAACTGGCAAGGAGATCTACCTTATTCTAAATTCTCTGGCCTCCATGTATTAGATGAGCACAAGCTAATAACTTTATGTTTGGGGGAAATTATACTTTTATTAAAACTATTGTTCCTTTCTCCCAGTAATTTCTTAGGTTATCAAGCATGATTCCTTTTTAACATAAAAAAATTTATATTATTAATAATCATAATCATCCATTGAGAAAATACATGAAGGAAAAAAAGGGGGAACAAAAAAATACATGAGGATAAAAAGATAAAACAAATTTTATAAAATATAAGAGAATTTGTAATTTATCAGTCATCTCGACATACATTTGGGGAAAAAAAGATATTGATTTGGTATCTGGATGGTGTTTTTTCTTACTAAGTAAAAAGTTATGTGTTATTGGAGCTAAATAATAATCAAATGATGCTTAATGTTCACACAGATCCTCAATTTGAAGCACCCATAGTTTATAGCTGGGATTTTTAAAGCTTACTTTACAGATGTCCCATACCATCCTATTATCACCCATTCCCTGACTCATTTCAAATAAAAAAAGTGGTATTGCAATTATTAGAACTGTTATAACACAGATATGATCATACTTAAGAGCCTCATTAGTCTTAACTTTAAAAATTGATTCACAAAGATCATTTTGCAGCCTGAAACCTAACAATGTTTGGATACTAAGTAACTGTAGAAGCCCAATAAATACAGACTAAAATGTAATAGATACCAACGGGCATGTTAGCTTTACTAAGAATCCATTTTATTCCTTATTTCCTTTATTGTGCAGGGCTCCCATGACTTAAAAATATGGAATTTTCTCATTTTCAGATTTTATGACTCAATTGTTTGTGTTATGAATTGCAAATAGATCCCAATTCTTTTTACAGGATTTTGGGAAAATCACTACTGTACTCAGTGAATAATTTTTCAAAGAATTGCCAAATGTCAGAGCTGGAAGAAGCTTGAGTGGCCATCCATCTAGTCCAATTCCTATCTTCAAAAGAATCCTCATGACAACCCACTTGACAAGGGGTCATCCAGTTTTTCCTCAAAGTCCTAGGGATCTTTTGAGTAAGATCACAGACTGCTGAGATATAAAAACTTCAGTATTGCTTCTAAGTTCATTTCTGTAACTTTTATGATGGTATGATGTAAATTTTTGAGTTGTCAATTCATACTTCCAGAAAAGAACCTAATATCTTTTTTTAAATTATTATTACAAACAAAACAAAATATGTTCTTTTCCTATATCTATATGTGTGTGTGTGTGTCTCTCTCCCCCCCACCAGGGATGTTTGAGCAATATTTGTTACTTGTAGAAAGGTGAATAAATCTGGGCTTTGAAACAGTGATGGGAAAGACCAAATAACTTACTATTAACACATGATCATATAAATGTCATGAAATAGATATAGTTTGTATATATGGCTTATCACTTCTAAGCTAAACTGTGCCAGCAGGTATGTCAGCAGGCTCATGAACTTCACTATTCTTTATAAATTTGAGTTGAATGATGTTTATATAATTGCATTTTGGCAGTCTTTTATTTGTGTAGAGCATCCTGACAATGAAAGTGAGATAATAGAATCATTGAACTACCATCTTTGCCATATTCCTTTCTCATCGGTGACAAATAAGGATAAAGTCATTGCTTTTCAAAGTCTATGTGAATTGTTTTGTCTTCTTTAAAAAAAAAAAAAAATTGCACACTAGAATATTCCTTGAATGGTGGCATGTTGTTTATGTCCATGATAGTGGGGCGTTTGGATGGGAGGCGGGAGAAGGTGAAAGATATTAGTGGTCTTTGTTTTGTTTGAGCAATTGCTTCATTTTGTATCATTCTAGTCAAACCTGTCTTGGTGACATCAGTTCACTATACCTACTATAAATGCAAATAGCAATCTAAGAGATGTCATCTCAAAACTACCACATACTGTTTGCACTGTGACCTGCTGTTGGGAAGAATGGTCAGGGAAGATAGATTTAATGTTGCTTTAAGCTGTTTTTAAGTGAGGGTTTTTTTTTTTTTGCTATTTGGCAATGATCTTTTCAGAACTGGAGGTGTGTTCTTTTGAAGTCACTGAAATCTTTTGAGTCTAATTTCACACAATGAGATTATTTAAGATGTCATTTCCTCCCTAAACTCAAATACATCTTTCTTATCTGAAAAACAAGATTACTGTTTACTATTACAGGGTAATACTCAGTACATTAATTAATATTAAATCATTTTAGTTATAGTTTCTAATCCAGTGATTTCTCTGAATTTCAGTCTCAGTGCCTGTAAACTCCTTCATCTACTTTGTGGCAATAGATTGGGTTCTGGAAATCAGTAAACCTAACTGTATATGATTAAACATAGGGATAAAGGAAAATTTCACAGTAGAATTAATCATGTTGAGCATGAAAAAATAATTTTAGAATTAGACAATTTAGTAAACATGGATAAATGGATATATATTTGAGGGAGTACCAGTGTGACAAAAAAATTTAACATTAATAGGCATCCTTTCAAAAAGATGTATACATTCCAGGATACTGATAATGCAAACTAAGACTTTATGGATTCTATAAATAGAGAGTTGGAAGCAATTTAAGAGGGTATCTAGTTCCATCTCCTCATTTTACATTAGAGTAAAAGAGATTAAATCACTTGCCCCAGGTCACATAAGTAGTAATAGTAAATGGTAAAATATAGAAATTTCAACCCAGGGCTTCTGACACTAAATTCATTCTAAATATATATATATATATATATATATATATATATATCTTTTTAATTTACCACATTCATATTTGGCCAGAGATGTTTTTCCTCCAGGAGTTCCAAACTTTCCTTTTTTTCAAAACAACAAGAATGTTGTGAAGTTCTCCCTACATCACAACACTGAAATAGCCACCAAATAATCTAATTAAAACAGACACACACACTGAGAGAAAAAAAAAACCCAAGAAACAACCAACCTATATAGAGATATCTTTTGTATTGTTTTTTTCAAGATAAAGAATTTCATATGGAATAGGGCTACTCAATCTGGTAGGCTATTTTTGAAATGACTAAAAAGCATAAAAAATATACACCTGACATAATTATCAATAACACTACATACTAAGTCCAGTATGCATATACTCATTTCTCTTTTAAGCATGATTGGATTTTCTGCAAAAAGGAGACGAAGCAACAATATCGTTTGTTTCTACTTGTGTCTATGTGTAGAATCATGGAAGAAAATAAAAGAGATGAGGTTGGGAAGGAGCAGATGTAAATAACATAGGAATCAAAGACACTTTTAGAAAGGAAAATTACGATTAGAGGAACAGAGGATAATCTACCTCTCAGACTTGTGGAGGAGGAAGGAATTTATGACCAGAGGAGAACTAGAGATCATTATTGATCACAAAATAGAAGATTTTGATTACATCAAACTAAAAAGTGTCTGTACAAATAATACTAATGCAAACAAGATTAGAAAGGAAGTAACAAATTGGGAAAATATTTTTAAAAACAAAGGTTCTGACAAAGGTCTCATTTCCGAAATATATAGAGAACTGACCCTAATTTATAAGAAACCGAACCATTCTCCAATTGATAAATGGTCAAAGGATATGAACAGACAATTCTCAGAGGAAGAAATTGAAACTATATCCACTCACATGAAAGAGTGTTCCAAATCACTACTGATCAGAGAAATGGAAATTAAGACAACTCTGAGATACCACTACACACCTGTCAGATTGGCTAAGATGACAGGAACAAATAATGATGAATGTTGGAGGGGCTGTGGGAAAACTGGGACACTGATACATTGTTGGTGGAGTTGCGAAAGAATCCAGCCATTCTGGAGAGCAATCTGGAATTATGCCCAAAAAGTTAACAAACTGTGCATACCCTTTGACCCAGCAGCGCTACTACTGGGATTATATCCCAAAGAAATACTAAAGAGCGGAAAGAGACATATATGTGCCAAAATGTTTGTGGCAGCTCTTTTTGTTGTAGCTAGAAATTGGAAGATGAATGGATGTCCATCAGTTGGAGAATGGTTGGGTAAATTATGGTATATGAAGGTTATGGAATATTATTGCTCTGTAAGAAATGACCAGCAGGAGGAATACAGAGAGGCCTGGCGAGACTTAAATCAACTGATGCTGAGTGAAATGAGCAGAACCAGAAGATCACTGTACACTTCAACAACAATGCTGTATGAGGATATATTCTGATGGAAATGGAAACTTCAACATAAAGAAAAACCAACTCACTTCCAGTTGATCAATGATGGACAGAGGTAGCTACATCCAGAGAAGAAACACTGGGAAGTGAATGTAAATTGTTAGCACTAATATCTGTCTGCCCAGGTTGCATGTACCTTCGGAATCTAATGTTTATTGTGCAACAAGAAAATGATATTCACACACATGTATTGTACCTAGACTATATTGTAACACATGTAAAATGTATGGGATTGCCTGTCATCGGGGGGAGGGAATAGAGGGAGGGGAGGATAATTTGGAAAAATGAATACAAGGGATAATATTATAAAAAATATATATATAATGAAATAAAGAGCATTCTTCTTAAAAAAAAAAAAAAAAAGAAAGGAAAATTACATTGGCTTGCTAAAACTGAGCATCAACAATTTGAGACTACTATTACTACACAGAAACCAAGGAATTCAAATTAAAGCTATTAACTTATAAAGGGAAAAAAATTATCTGAGTTTGATAGAAAGGGAAGATAAAGAAAGGGAAAGGAAAGAAAAAAAGGGGTAAAAGTTACACATATATCTCCCCTCTCTGCCCCACTCCCACATATAGAAAGAATGGTAGATTTTTTTATCGTCTTCCTTTTAGATCTTAATAGACTCAGTGTCCAGGAGGGTAATTCAGGAGATTTGTAGAATATTTTCTTCTATCAACATTTATCTATTGTGAAGAATACAAAACTAAGAAAATATGATTACTTCCCAAGTTTTTTAAAAATCAATTTTATATTAAAAAAAAGTTAACTTAGGGAAATAAATATTAAACATTAGTTTCAATGTAACACAAGTTCACATTTTTATCATACATTTAGAGCTGGGGGGAACTCCAACAAAACAAAATGTCATAAGCAAACTTGTCCAACTCCTTGATTTTATAGGTTCAGAAACTGATGACTAGGGAGTGTCCAAAGTCTCATGGGTAATAGCTCTTCTGGATAGTTAGCCAGTACTCTTTCCATGCTGCCATACTGCCTACAATATTCTATGGTCTCTTGGGAAATTATAGCTGCCATTGCCAAATCACACAACCAGAAAGAGCAAGAATTTTTTTTTTTTTTTTTTAAATAGAAGATCAGACTCACTGCCACAGTCAGTGGCTTAATCACAACCATCAGTAGATTCTGTAAACAGAGTAATCACAAACCAAAGTCACAGCCTCAACCTGAATCTCCTGATTCCTATTCATGATGTTAGTAGTTTTTAGTCACACACATGTGCAGTAATCACTAATAAGAGCAAATTTTATTCTATATGAAAGGATGGTGACACTAGATGATACTTACCAGGTCCATCATTTTAAGTCCCTCCAACAGTTTACAATTCCTATTCTTCAGCCTATGGGCTTCATCAATGACTACACAGCGCCATGGAATGTTCCGCAGCTCAGGACAATCAGTTAAGATCATCTCAAATGTAGTAATGATGGCATGAAACTTGTATGACCCCTTTATAACTCGACCCTGTTAATGAGAGTATTTATTTAATACAGTAACTTGCAGTTTAATAAAACAGATTAAATACGATGTTTTAAGAATAAGCAGCCCCCACTTAGAAACAGGTTATGTTGCAAAAATTCATTGTCTGCAACATGTAACTCACTTCCCTACACGGAACAAAACTATGCATTTCCCCAACTCAATCACAAAAACGAATTTGTTTCATAATGTATTTGAAACAAAGAACTATACTAACATTGTGCCTAACAATATTTCTAGGAGAAAAATCCATTCAAAGTACACATTTCAGATGCTACTAATATATCTCTCCTTCCCTCCTAGTTACTATATAGTTTCCTCCAGCTCCAAGTCACCAGAGATGATTCCTGTGGTGAAGGGTCAAGGACAAAGGTTTCAAAGGACATGGTCAGAAATCAAGACTTTAGTAGCTTAAGAGCAAGGATTCCTTTTAGTCCAAACAAATACTCTATCAATTCTTTCCTTTGCTTCTTCATATTTAAAGATTAGCCTATATGCTTTCTTTTCACTGTCAACCTCTGAGATCCCTTCCAATTCTAAGATTATATTGGAGAGGAGTCAAGATGGTAAAATATAGGCAGCAACTCAGATGAACTCTCCCAACATTCCCCTCCAAATAATGTTAAAATAACTCCTTAAATAAAATTTTAAAGTGTCAGAACAAGCCAAAGGTCAGCGTGAATCATTTTCCCAAGCATAGACAAGTTAGGGGGTTAGCAGGACAAGTCTGTGACATTGGGGTTGGAGCCAGTTCAAAGTGCAAGCCTTGGAGGTGGCCACTATAGAAGCTGTAGCAACAGCTCTGGGAACTCTCCACCCTAAGACAGTATAAGAGAGTTGGCCAATTGGTCAGAAAAAGATTATCAGGGACTCTTTGCTAACACTGAGAGCAGATGTTGCTGACTGGCAACTCTATTACCCACACACAGATCTAGGTTGAAGTTCCAAGAAGGGAGTGCTTACAGTCAATTACAAGGGAACAGAGGCCCTGGATTGAGTTGTAGAGAGGAGCATTAATAATTGCGGCATTGGGAGACCGGGTCTCATTTCAACGGCCAGGAGTATTTATGGCTACAGGGGAACAGGGGCCTTTCCTGGATAAACACCAAAGTGTAAACCATGAGAAAATTGAACACACCTCTCCCTGGAACACAACTCCTTGAAAAGCACTGAAAACTTGCAGACCCCCAGAACTAGCTCTGAAGACAGCAGCACAAGAAAGCCTGAACAAGAACAAGAACAAAAACAAGAAAGCCTTGGGATAATGCTTCCCCACCCCAAGATCAGAGCCTTACTTTAGCTTAAAATTCTAAGTCAATGAAATAGGTTGGAAAAAATAGCAAACAACAAAAATAATTTTACCATAAAAAAACTACTCATGAAAGGAAGATCAAGACATAATCTCAGAAGACAACACTGTGGAGAGGAAAGCTGCAACCAGAAATTCAAAGAAAAAGGCTAATTAGACCCACAGCCAACAAGAATTCCTGGAAGAATTTAAAAAAGAAAAAGAAATGAATGCTAGAGGGAAAAAGAAATGAAAGTGGTGTAAGAAAATGATGAAAAGAGAATTATAAAAGAGGCATAAAAATGAAGAAAATAACACCTTAAAAAACAGAATTGATCTAATGATAAAATGAAGTACACAAATTCAGTGAAGAAATAAACTTCTTAAAAAAGCAAAACAGCAGCTAGATGACACAGTGGATAGAGCACCAGCCCTGAAGTTAGGAGGGCCTGAGTTCAAATCTGATCTCAGACACCTAACACTTCCTAGCTGTGTGACCCTGGGCAAGTCACTAAACACCAATTGTGCCAGCAAAAATAAATAAATAAATAATAGGCCAAATGGGGAAAAGGAGACACAAAAATTTACTGAAGAACTGAAAAGAATGGAATTGGTCAAATGGAAAAAAGAAGTTCAAAAGATCACTGGAGAAAATAAGTTCTTAAACCTTACAACTGGGCTAGAAACTAATGATTCCATGAGACATCAAGAAACAATAAAATTAAGTTAAAACAATGAAAAAAGAAGAGGAAAAAGATGTGAACTATTTTACCAGAAAAACAAATGATCTGGAAACTAGACTGAAGAGAGAGAATTTAAGAATTATCAGACCACTAAAATTCACAATCACTAGATATCAAATTAAAAGAAATTGTCAAGGAAAACTGCCCCAACATTTTATATCAGAGAGTAAAATACAAATGAAAAAATCCACCGAATCTATGAACACCTCCTGAAAGAGATTCCCAAATGAAAATCCCCAGGTATATCATAGCCAAAAATCAGAGCACTTATGTCAAAAAGCAAGCATTTCAAGCAGTCAGAAATGATTTAAATATTTTGGAGCTGCAGTCCAGATCACACAAGATGTAGCAGCTTCTATATTAAAGGAGCAGAGGGCTTGAAATCTGATATTTCAGAAGGCAAAGTAGCTGTGATTATAATGAAGAATAACCTACCCAACAAAATGGAATATCATCTTTTTTTATATTTTGTTATATATTTTATATTTAATGAAATAAAGGATTTTCAAGTATTCCTGATGAAAACACAAGAGCTAAATAGAAAATTTGACATTCAAACATGTTTCAAAAGAAGAATAAAAAGGAAAACATGAAAAAGTAATCCTAAGAGATGAACTGTATTATTATTAGGGCAGTTAGTAGGTATCCACATTTACAAAGTATTTGAGTATGAATTGATTATGTTGGGATGATCTAAAAGAAAAAAGTGAAGAAATGAGAAAGAAGAATGTCTGAGAAATGGGGAAAGGAAGAGGTAGAATGGGAAAAACCTTTTAATATAAAAGGTGTGCAAGGAATAATTTTTATAATGGAGGGAGAAAAGGATAGTAATGGTGGTAGTATATTTGTATTGTGTATATATATGTATAGATATATACACGTATATAAATACACATATACATACTCACACACTCAACTTAGTATAAACATTTATTTTACCTGATAGAGAAATAGAAAGGAAAAGATGGTAGGAGATATGTAGTGGGGGGAGGGGGGAAAGGAGGAGATGATAAAGGGATAAAGGTGGATTAAGGGAGGCAGTGGACAAAAACAGACAGACTTTGGAAAAGAAAAAAGAGGAAGCAGCTTAAACAGAAGAAAATAGGTTGAAGGTAAATACATAGAAATCAAGACTGTAAATATGAATGGGAGGAGCTCACCCATAAAATGGAAGCAGATAGCTGAATGGATTAGAAATCAGAATGCATCAAAATACAAGAGACACACAGGAAAAAGAAAGACATATAGAGAGTCAAAATAAACAATTGGAACAGAATCTAAGACATATAGAGAGTCAAAATAAACAACTGGAACAGAATCTATTATGTTTCAGCTGAAGTTAAGAAAGGCAGGGGTGGCACTCACTATCTCAAACAAAGCAAAGGCCATTAATAGACTTAATTAAAAGGGATAAACAGGAAAATTATATTTTGCTAAAAGATACCATATCTTTTATGGTGTCAGGGGCAGCTAGGTGGAGCAGTGGATAGAGCACCTGTTCTGAAGTCAGGAGGACCTGAGTTGAAATCTGGCCTGAGACACTTAACACTTTCTAGCTGTGTGACCCTGGGCAAGTCACTTAACCCCAATTGCCTCAGGAAAAAAAAAATTCCATAGACACTGAAGTAATATTTTCACAGAAAGTTTATCTGATATAGGCCTCATTTCTCAAATATACAGGTAACTGAGTCAATTTTATAACTCATTTCCCAATTGATAAATGATCAAAGGATACAAACAATTTTCAGAGTAAGAAATCAAAAAATAGTTATATCAAAAAAAAAAAGTGGTCTAATTCCCTAATGATTGGAAATGGAAATCAAGAGATCTCTGAGGTACCACTTCACATCTATCACAAATGGCAAATGCTAGAGGAAATAAAGAAAAATAAATGCATCAATATATTGTTGGTTTAATTGTAAATTGATTCAGCCATTCTGGAGAACAATTTGCAACTATACCCAAAGGGCTATGAAATTGTATAAACCCTGTGACCCAGAAATACTAGGTCTGTACTTCAAAAGGAAAAAGACTCATGAGTACAAAAATATTTACAGAAGCTTTTTGTGATGGTGAAGAATTGGAAATTGAAAGGATGCTCATCAATTGAGGAATAGTTGAACAAGATGTGGCATGTGAACATATGATTGTGATGGAGACCTATTATGCTGTAAGAAATGATGAGGGAAGTGGTTTCTAGGAAAAACCCAACAACATGACAAGTCCTATAAGAACTGAGACAAAAGGATGAGAGAAGAACCAGAAGATCATTTGGCACAATAACAGCACTACCATAATGATGATCAATTGTAAAAGATTTGGCTACTCTAATCAATCAATACAATGATCAAAGATAATTCCAATGTGCTTGCGGAAAAAAAAAAAAAAAAAAAAGCCTTGGTCACACACAGAGCTTATTCTTAATTTGGACTCAAAACCGTTTCCTCTGTCTCCAAATTCAGGTCTCTTTCCACTCTATCATGCATTCAATATTAAATTTATGTACACAAAAGAATAAATTAAAATTTAGCTACAATGAAAAAGAAAAACAATATTTCATAGAAAGGATAGCAGAACATTGGAGTGGCACAGGAATAATAAGAGTTTGTCTTTCCTTGCTCTCTTTGTTACCACATCTTGCCTCAGCAAATAACTAAAGACTTCCCTAAAAATCAAGATAGAGAGTCAACACACTGAGAAATGGGTGAAGTTGGTAAGATTTAGATAGCAGTTTGTAGAATGAATAGGAGATGAAAAAAAACAGGGAAGTAATTTTTTTTTTTTTTTTTGGCTTCCTCATATCCAGGGATGAGCTTTTTGCTATAAACCTTTGAGAGGCTTTCAATTCTAAGATGCTATGTTGTTTTATTGCTGAACAAAAAAGTTATGATCTCACACAGACTTTTTTGAAGAACAAAAAGATTCTTATCTTTGGACTACCTAGCTCTCCCCTTACATAATTTCTTTTTCATTTGGACTAAGTGTGGAAACATAAAGCCATATGAAGGCAATAGGATCATCGATTTAGATCTATAAGAAACCTCATAGATCACTTAGTACAACGCCTGGCTAAAAAGGAGGAAATCAAGACCCAGTAAAGTTTTATCACCTGCCCAAGAACACACAGTTAGTTGTTATCAAATTCAAGTAGCTGTGGTAAAGATATGGGGCTGTTTATGGTGTGTGTGTATACATATATATTTTAGTCTGGCATTGTCATTTCACTAGTATGAGGAATTCACAGTATGGAAATTTCATTGAAAGAAAGAGACAGATCAGAAATTCATCTGTAACAGTATTAGAAAGTTGCTCAAGATACTGAAAGACTTACAGCCAAAATATACAGAGGAACAATCTGAATTAGATTGCTACTTATTCCAAGGCTAGTCACCTAGCTACTATACAAATACCCCTCCCTCCCTCCACATCTGTTTAGTAGATTCATATCAATCTGGCACTATACCAAACTGTTGAGCTAAAGATTGCCTATTGCGCTAACTTTTTGAGCTGTTTCTGATTTAAAAAAAAAAAAAAAAAAAAAATCAAACAGTTAGATTTTCTACTTTAGGCTGGATTTTTATACAATAAGAAAGTTTGTACAGTAATGGATGTAATAAGTTATATTTTTACATAATTCATTTCTAGGTTCTTTTAAAAGAATTTTTTCTGCAGCTACTTCCAAATAAGTTCTAATTTAAAACTACATTTATAATCCATTAATCTCCTTCCTTTTTACATACAATGTCTTGCTATCAATACCCTGCCAATTCATAGTATTAAGTATACATCCTTTGGGAAAGGGATTCAACACTACATATAATTTTGTGGGATTTGCACATCTTAATATCTTTCACTTCAAGTAATAAATTATCATCTTTCCATTCCCAATTAAGATTTTTTCCATTTAGTGCTCCCTTAGGCATGCAAAACAAAAGTAATCACTGTAATAAGATATATTTACTACTTAGTGGCCAGCTTTACTAAGAACAATTCTCTGATAATCAAGGTAAAAATACACTAAAATGGGAAGAAGAAAGGAGGGGAGTAAAAAAGCATAAGAGGGAAAGAAAAGAAGGGGAGAGGAAAAAAAATGAGGAGAAAAGAAGGAATAGAAGGGGAAAAAAGGAGGGCTCTAAGTTGGAAGGGACTGTCTAATCCAATCTATCCTGAAACACAAATCCCTTCTACAACAAACCAGATAAGTGATAAATCCTCAAGCTTTTGCTGAAAGACTTCCAGTGAAAAGAAACCCATTTCTTCCAACCTTAACCCATTCCCCTTTGATGCAGTTATAATAGTGATAAAGTTTTTCCTCAAATTGAGCCTAAATTCCTCTTTAAAATCAACACACATAGTTCTAAATTCTGCCCTCTGGGGAGGAAAAGAGCAGATCTAATCACTTCTCTTCTACTGATTAATTTTTTTTTTTTTCAAATACTTAAAGACAATAACCATGCTATTTGACTTTACTAGAAATTTTTCTCTTGTCCCTACTCTACTTTCCTTTAAGTGGCCTCATATGACAATTACAAGAAGCTATCATCATTGTCATCTTCCTCTGAATTATTTCCAGCACATTAACTTCTTTCCTAAAATTTTCCTGTGCTCCAGATGTGGTCCCAAGAATATAAAATCTGACACCACTTCTTTCTCCTCCCTCTATTTGGCAGAAAGTGATGAGACTTGTCAAGATCTTATATTTTTAATGTTAAGTTTCAAGACATTCTCTACTTTCATTCTCATCAAGAGTCTTCTTAATTCCTTTTCACTTTCAGCCATCAGAGGAAAGGATCCATAGAAACCATGCAGCCCAATTCCTTCATTTAGGCCTATGATCACAAAGTTACTAAGTGTAAGAAGTAGAATTTGAACTCAAGTCCTCTGATTCCTGCACCATGGCTCTTTCCACTGTACCATACTGCCTCCCCAGTCTAATGTTCCAGCCTGTTCACATATTTTTGAATGTTAGCACATTAGCAATGCCTTCCAACTTTGTGTTATCTACAAATTTGGTAACTGTGCCAGGAAGGTTATAATTTAAGTCACAAATAAAAATGTTAACAGTACAAAGCAAAGAATGGATCACTTAGTTCCTCCACTAGAGAATGCCTTCCAAACTGACCAGGAAGAAAGGATGAAGAAGAGAGAAAAGAAGAAAAGAAAGTATTATAAACAAAGATGTGGAAGGGACTTCAGAGGTCACCTGATTGAAAAGTCTCATTTTACAGAGAAGAAAACAAGCCCAGAGAGGTGAAAAAATCATCTCAGCCTCTGAACCCAGATTTTCTGAAGCTGATTTTTCTAGGAAGAGGTAAAGAAGTAGAGGGGGAGGGAAGAAGAAAGAGGAAAAAAGAAGAAAAGGGGAAAGGTAGGGAGAATTTTTTGGTCCATAATTTATTGATATATAGATTTTTTTAGTTATTAAATTCAATTTTACTGCAATTCCCTCTAAGAAGGGAGAAATAAGGCTGTGCTTCTATGACAGGGAAATATAGTAAAATAACTAAACTGTGTAAGCAATTTAAAGCAAATTCCTCAATCCAACAGACTCTCTATTGTCCCAAATGAGTAAGTCCAAAGCTTAATTCTTGAGAGTGAGCATGAGGAAAGAAGACATACAACTTTACCTGTGGATCTTTGAAGTACATTTCATACAACTGAATGGTCCGGCGACTAGCTTGACTCCCATGGTACACAACCACATTCAACTCCGTCCAGGTACGGAATTCTCTTTCCCAGTTGGGGATTGTGGACAATGGGGCAATTACTAGGAAAGGGCCATGTATTCCTTTCAAATATATCTCATAGAGAAATGTAATGGACTGGATAGTTTTTCCCAAACCCATCTCATCTGCTAAAATGCAGTTTCTCCTGGGAAAACAAAACAAACAAACAAACAAAAATTAATTAATAGGTACACATACTTTTCAAAAAACACAAATGACTATAATGTTAAATATATGACTACATGGCCATAGGCTAACACATAATTATAATTGAGTTTCAACCAGAAAAATATCCAAGAAATAAAACAATCTATTAATAACACATTAGTATATGTACTTCTGAATATTAGGCATTGGTTTTCCATTTCATTTCTAACATAAATAATCTTGTTTTTAAAAGATTGTATGAAATAGAAATTCTTTTAAATAAGACACAGGTGTAATTAGAGAGAGAGAAAGGAAAAAAAAAAAAAAAAAGAAACCTCTACTTACGTGTTGTACCAATTGAAAAGTAACCAGTTTACTCCCTCCAACTGGTATTCCCTGAGTTTGTTATTGTTTTTATACTCCCTGGAACTTTCTGATTTCTTCCAATCATCGGCAGGAGGTCGCTCCTAATTTAAACATACCAAATCCCATTAGTGGTTTCTCAAATACCATACTACTCTGCTACAAAATCCTGTTTTGAGTCAATTCTTACCACACGTTCTGTTTCTGGTTCCCGGGACATCAGTCTCTCAAATTCTTCAATTTTAGCTTGGTCTATGTCCTGCTTTAGCTCCCAAGTGCTGTCTTCATATGGAAGTGAACACCACTTCACCAGATAATGAGTCACAGGCTTTGTGATTAATAGTTTAAATAAGTCAGAATTAGATTAAAATTTTTAATATGGAAAAAAAGCTTTACAATCTACATATGCTACTATTCTAGAAAAACTATGATAATCAATTTTGGGAAAAGTAGTTAAAATATTTCAAAATGCTTTCTCACATCAAAAAGAACCAAGCCTCATCCTCTATGACAGTAGTGATACTAGATTGAAACTAAATGTCATATTAAGTATTTTGTTTTATATTCATTTCAGTCTTTATTTAGTTCAGTTATTTACAAAAGAAATTATGTAAAAAAAAATTCATGCTATTAAGTCTAATAATTATTTTGTTCTCTGCCTAAACAGAAAATGTTTGATCACATCAAGACTATAAGCCTAGTTTCCCCACTGACACTTTGACATAATCTTGTCTATACAGATGCTACATATACCTTCACAAATATTCTCTTTTCCCTTTTAGAAAAGTCACAAGCAGACATTCAAATGATAATTTCACCTTAATGCTAAAGTGTCTATATTATATTATGCAAATGTGGAAAAGACCCATAAATTCTTGGTTTGGGGAGAAAGATGTAGTAGTTGTTGGGGTACTGATATAGTAGGAAAAGTGTTAGATCAGAAGTTAGATGACTTGAGTTCCAATCTGTGCTCCGCTACTTAATGAATACTTATACGAACCTGTAATAAATTACTTAACCTCTAGATCTCAGTTTGTTTATCTGTAAAATGAACAAGTTGGACTACATGAATTATAAAGCCCCTTTGAGTTCTAAGTCTATACTTCGATGAGTCTATGAATTTCCTTCAAAAAGAAACCATTCTTAACTTGGTAGATTAAGCTACAGCTTTACATCAAAAGCTGAAATAATTTTCTCAGGGTCACATATCTAGTATCATAGTCAGGGTAGGTTTTCCTAACACCAAACCCAACATCACCTACCACATCACACTGTTTGTACATGTGTTTTATTGATCATTCAATTACACAACCTTTTAATAAAACATAGATTTTAGTTTATCAAGACAGCTGATTTTAACCCCCCCCATACACACACACACACACACACACACACACACACACACACACATGAGAGGATAAGAGTATAGGAAGAGAAAAGGAAGGGAAGAAAAGGAGAATGGGGGGCAGAGGGAGAAGTCAAGTAAGGAGGGAAAGGAATGAAAAAAGGAATATAGGGAAGGAAAGGGAAAGGAAGGGAAAGCAAAAGATGCTAAGGTAAAGAAGGAGCACAAGAGAAATGGAAAATAGGAGAGGGAGAAAGGAGAGAAAAAGATGGAAGGGAAGGAAGGATACTAAAAAAAAGAATACAAAGGGACAGGAAAAGTGAAGAATAGAGGAGGAGGGAAGGCGGGGAATGAAAAGATAGAAGAGACAAGAGGAAAAGAAAAAGAGAAGAAGATAAGGGGTTAAGAAGATAGCAAGGGGATGAATCTGAAGAAAGGGGAAGATATATTAAAAAAAAAAAAAGATAGAGAGAAAGAAAAGAGAAAAGAGTGAGAATTATCATTTTAGAGCTGGAAGGGACCTTAGAATCTACTTTAGTTTTCTTACTTTACAGACAAAGAAACTAAAACTTAGTATGGTTAAGTAACTTGGATATGGTGATAGGCAATAATGGCTACAATTAAGATTTGAATTTGGCTTCTGAATTAAAGTTCAGAACACTTTTGCAATAGTGTTACACTGTGTTTCTAGAGGAAAGTGGGCTTACAGGCTCTGTTCCCCCTCCCCTTTTGAAAATTCTATCACTTTATATATCTTTAAAGATATAGATATTAAAGTCACTTGAATTCAAGTCCAAGCTTTGCCACTTGATCATTCATTACTTGTACAACCTTGGGTAACAGAATTTTCAAATAACTGAGTATTTCTAGTTTTGACTTCTACAAGAAATGAAGCAAATCATTAAGTATAAGTTATTCATCTATGGAATTTCCTTCCTCTTTCCCCCAAGAAAAAAACTATGATTTGATGATCTTCACGTTGTTGTAGAAACTCTCAAACTTCTGAACATGATAGCAAGCCATTCCAGGTATTTGGTAATATAGCCCATGAGACTTCTAACTTGATATTTTCCTAGTTTCTCCATCTTTGTACAAGTATTCAGAAACCATCTTAGTGCACTTAAGAAAAACTAGAAAAGATTACCACAATAACTTTCAATGATTAAGGATGATGCTGGTAGTTGCCATCTGACCCAAAGCTTTTGATATGAAATCCAAGCAAAATAAAGAAGTAAAAAGAGACTATTGCTGGTACATTCCAATGCACAAAAGAGCAAAAGACCAGCATGTATTTATTGATCTTTTCCTTACTAAAAAAATCTTTATAGTTAGAGAAGAGTTCTGCAAAAGTAAACACATAGTAAGATGGCTATTTATAGAAATCAGTTTCCCGTATTATCCACTGTGGACCAAAATTGCATTTGGTTGATGAATTAAGGGTCACTAATACCAACTGTCATTAAAACCTGGTGAGGTTGAGCAGCAGTACTAAGAATTACTGTGAAAAAACACTCTGTAAACCTTTAATTACTATTGAAATGGGAATTATTATTGTTAACATTATCATTAAAGATGAACAATCAGATGATCAAAATGAAGTTAACCTAATATATATGTTAATGAATCTTACCTAGTTCTTTTTCAATGAACATATTCAGCAGTTTGGTTTAGAGAAGAATTATTTTATAAACAACTCAAATTAAATGGTTTATAAAGTAACATATAACCAGGGCATGTGTGTGTATGTATGTGTGTATAGTTGGAGCTACATTTAGGTTGTAAGTTGTTATTAGAATTCACCATACCAGAAATGAAGAAACAAACATTAAACTCAGGTTAAGTGTGTTAAAAATAGCTCCTATATATATGACACATAGTTTTATAAAGCATTTGCCTTAGAACAATACTGTCAATGCTACAAATATTATTATCTCCACTTTACAGATGAAGAATCTAAAGCTCTGAGGTGTTAAGTGACTTGCTTACATAACTAATCACATTATACACACACACACACACACACACACACACACACACACACACACATATATATAATTCAATTATATAACTAACAAGTATTAGAGATAGCATTCAAATCTCCGGGTACTAAAGTCCAATTCTTTTTCCACTACAATATATTGCTTATCATGATCTGCTCTTTCTTTCTCTCAACAATTTATTTAATACTGTAAGTAGAATAATAATTCATTACTCTTGGAGAAGTCTGAAATTTCTTTGAAATTTCTTTGTACTATATTTAGTACACAAACATGTTGTCAAAATTTTATTTTAAACAACCAACATACAAACTCAGCTAAAAATTAGGCCCAGTTATTTTTTTTTTTCTTTTACCTCTCCATTATCATCTGTGCTTCGTGCAAAATCCAGTATCCGATCAACTTCTACATAATCTGGATTAAAAAGTTCATCTTCGATCTATAAAAATAACAACAAAATTCACTTTATTTTCAATATCATACTCTTCACAGGCAATAATATTTTGGGTCATGGCAAAACAAAATTTATATTTGGCAAACTTCAATATGTTAATTGAAAAGCTACAATTCAGCAAGATCATTCCCCGTGAGGAAATCAGACTTCTCAGACTTTGTTAACTGGGCCTCTTAATTACTGTGTGAAACCTTTTACTGTGAGAGAATGTTTAAGAATATTTTAAATGAAGTGTGAAATTACAATTCACTAATGAGCAATCCAAAAGGCTTATAGCATGCAATGCATTTAACATTCTTGAAACTACAGCTTGCAATAAAGAAATTAGAGCCATGTACACTAAGTGATATCAGATTATCATAACTACTGCATTTGTCTGTCTGCTTTAGAAGTACCATTTACAGAATATTATTTAAAAACTAAAAGCACTAAAATACTACTTGCTGTTTCATAATTTTTACATACACAGAGCTCATCATTTGTTACTTCTTCTTTACTGATCAATATTGATATCCCACTTACAAAAAAAAATTTCTTCTCATTGCTCTAAATTCTTTTGTGATCTATCTATATTGATAGTGTGTAAGAGCAAGGCATTAAGAAAAAGAATAATGAAATGGATTTTTAAGTTTTGGTTAACATCCTAAAACTTTCTTTTAAAAAAATTACTAAGAAGTGTAGTTTACTGGCTAAGTTATGAAATATAAAGAAAGAGCAACTTTTAAAAGAAGAATACTTATGTTACTCTTGATACAAAATAGATTAGTTACTAAAGTTTTGGCCAGAAAACAAATAATACATTTTAATTAAAATTGTCATTTTTATGCATGCTTATAATCAGGCACATGCTGCCATAATTTATTATGATTTCTTCAAAAATTTTTAAACATGTTACAAACCATTGATCTTTGATCCTTAGACTTTGATATGTCAGCTGAAAAGATAGTTTCATGGTTAACAAAAATGGAATTCTATTACATAAGGCCAAGGTAAATTAAGAAGTCTGAGGAGCTAGTGTATATATAAATATAATATACAATTATATATATATACATATACACCATATACACCTCTGTTTTGATACTTTTCATTACAAATCTGGGATAAATAAGCAAAACTGTAATGTTTTATCTCAACTACTTTGAGGTTTACAAGGAGAATTTTAAGTCAAAGATAAGGGTTTGATAAAATGTTTAGCTTATTTAAAATGCAAATGTTTTATTTATTTTAAAAGAGAGAAGTGCAGTGCTGAAGCAGATAGAAACCTGCCCTCAGAGTCAGAAAGATCTAGATTCAAACAAGTTCTACTTCTGATACAAATCACTTAACCTTTTAGTAACCAAGGATATTTTCTAAGAGTGTAAGTTGCAAAAAAAGTGTTAACTAACTATAGTGGAGTATCTCAGGAGTTCTCAACAAAAATGAAATTACAGAACCAGTTCTTTATTCAAAATATGTCCAGTATTACAGAGATTCTGTCTTCACATGCAAACTATAAATGTAATATTTATATTCATCACTGAAACAAAAATATTTGTAGAACAGAATTAGAGAGATTCCCTATACAACAACTTCCTGAATTTAAAAATTATATATACTATACTGAAAAATTTTCTTAGATCCATTTTATTGACAAACTGATAGCCAAAAATATCTTATTTAAAAAAAATTTTGACAATCATATCTCCATATAAATGCATACTGCTTTTTTGTAATCCTGTATAATTTACCTTATGCATTTTATTTCAGAACATGTTGAAAAAAGGTACAGAGAATTTCACCGGATATCTAAAGGTATCTAAGATGCAAAAAGTTTAAGAAACTCTAGAGGTTTTTAGAGTTATAACCTGAAATATTTGTGACTTCCTTATTTTATCAAGGTTTAAGGTAAAAAAGAATTTCACAAAAACAAAGGGAATCAAGTGCTACACACATAATTGTAAATTAAAATAAAACTCTAGTAGTGAAACCATGTAGTATAAAGAATGATGGACAGGTAATTAGTTTCTTTTTTTAAAATTTTAATAAAAATATTTAAGATTAGGTGGTGTAATGGATAGAATATCAGATCTGATTTCAGGAGGACCTGAGTTCAAATCTGGTCTCAGGCACTTAATATTTTCTAGCTGTGACCCTGAGCAAGTCACTTTACCCCAAATGCCTCAGCAAAAAAAAAAAAAAAAAAAAATTGAGAAAACTTCTATTTTCTACTGAAGTAGCTTTCTTTATTAAGTAATAATATTTTTAACTAGGATAGTGTTAAAAGTTTACATATGTTATGTAGAGGTGATTCATCTACCGATGACATGTATTTTGAAAAACATACATTTCTGAGATGTGTCTTAACTCAATTCAGAATTACTACAATCTTAGAAATTAGAATTTTAGATATCGAAAGAACATTACAGATCAAATGTGACTCCTTAATTTGACAGATCAGGAAAATAAGGCTCAACAAAGGTGTTATTTTCCTAAGACCACATAGTCAATTAACAATAAAAATTCCTTAAGACACTATAGTCCAATTTCCTTACTATAAGACCAGATAGATTAATAGAGCAAAATATGGCTACACTTGAAGCTATGTAGGGTCAGGACCAAATGTGGAAATATATACCTCACTATTGCTATTCCCCGTCTAAAATAAGTCAACTTGATCTCTTTATCCAAAATAGAGATCTGAAATCTATCAGACAGGACTCACAGAAAATAAAGGGAACCTAAAATGTTTTCTGAGTTGATCTTAAAAAAAAAAAAAAAAGAAAAAGAAAAAAATTTTCTACATAAAATATTGAGAATGCTTCTTGAATTGAATTGACCAAATGTTTCTAACCCTCAAAATAAAACGTATTTGTTAAATGAATGATAATTTTGCATATAATTTCACAACCTTCTAGATCTTTTTCTAACTTGCTACATAGCAAAGATCAAGACAAATCAGCAAGTCTAATTTTTCATTTGGTAGGATCTCTTCTCTTATGCTATTTGTGACTCTAAGTGAAATTAAATTGGTGATCAAAAGCTTTGAGTCCCGAGTGGGCACTAAGCCAAATCACAGAAAAATGCCAGGCATTTTTCAAGTATAATTGGCTACTGTGGAGGGGGACCCAGTATTGCTTTTGAATGCAGACTCCCTTTTCTATCCTAGGTATTATGGTCACTCTCATGTCACAAATAACTCAGAATGAGGAGGCATCTATATGACAGGACATAATTTCTTAAAATGCAACTACCTTTTTAAAAAAATACAAAACAGGAAGAAGTCAGTCTATATCCTCCAAATCAACATTTTGAGTTGTAAAACTCTAAAACTCTCATTTTTATCTATGTAGATGTTCTTACTATATTTTAGTAGTTTTTATACACTAATATTTTTTTTTGGCCTGGTTGTATGATTTTAATCAGAATGTCACAATTATTTCCTCAAAAGATTAAGACTAGTATATTTTAGAATAAGCAAAGTGAAAAAATTTACATTTACAAATTTTTGAGCTATAACCAATTAGCAGTATATAAGAAACAGCAATAAATGAGACAAACCCAACTTTTGATAATTTAATTGAATTGAAATTCTAAATTTGACACATTAGTTTTTTAAAAATCTCATTTTTCCTACCTCTGAAAGGAATTTGTTCTGGCCCTGCTTTGCCTTAAATCGCTTAATCTTTTGTTGAATTCTCTTGTCTTTGTCCAGGTCTTCTATGGATGCCCACTGACAGTGAAGGTAAGAGCTAAAAGAATAAAATAATAATCCTTGAAAAACAAACAGAATCCCTATTCATCAACTTACCCTTGTCCTTTACCTCTTGAATCAAACAAGCTAAATAATCTGTTAATAGTTATAGAACTTAGACCCCACCTCCCTCACTACTCCAAAAATAGCATTGTTTAATGTTCAAGAAATAACAACAAATACAAGAAAAACTAAGATGAAAAGTCATCACTCATGGCCAAAGCTTGATAAATAGGATTAATTTCCTCTTCTCGGACACATGGAAGAGAGAAGTGGAAATGAGGCCCTCTTTTACAGGGTCCAAATTCTTCTGTAGTTATATTTTTGGAATATGACATTGCCTTGGGAAGTGAAAAATACATGTATAATGATATCTCCCTGAGAAAGACACCCATTTATATAAATTCAGTTTTACTTTAGGGGAAAAAAAAAAAATCAAAAACTCCATAAAGCAGAATTGTCTGGGTTTATCCCTCTTGGACAAAAATGACTTAGTGCACCACCTCCTATTTGACCCAGCCCAGTTGAAGGCAAGTAGGGCTTACCCTAGGCAAAGTTGGGAAGCCTGAAATTTTGTCTTCTGCCCCCAGCCTCCTCTTCTCTTCACCCCATCCCCCCCTATTAAAACAGGGAAAGATCTGATAACCAATCACTCATACTTATTGATGGAATGACTGATTATATTTGAACGGAAATTCATTTACACTAAAGTATTACCTCATCCAGGCATTTGCCTGCATTTTGAATTGTGTATTGAAGGGTTCTTTTCCTTAAAGAAGTTTTATGTATGAGGAACAGGTGGGAAGCTCAGAAGGAATCTTAACATCCTAAGTCTATTAAATTAATCTGAAATGTAAGCTTTGTTCATTTTATGACTTTTCCTTCCCCTTCCTCTGCCATTTTAAAGAATGAGGCAAGAGCACAGTGATGATCACAAAAAGCCCCTTCTTTTCCTATGAAGATAAAACAGCCTCTGGAAGTTGCTAAAACTTACTTCTCGGAGTGGACTTTAGAGAGAAAATTGGTGAAAGAAGATGGACTATGTTCCCTTTGACTCCTGTTTTTTTTTTTTTCCCCCCAAAACTTATACAAGCCTTTCTTTAGGCATGGTTCTGGCTGCTGAAAGGTTCCCTTCTTCAGACTCAACCTCAACTGTACCTGAGCAGAAGTGAATGAGTCCTCTCTTCTGCCATTTTTAACCTCAATTCAAAACTTATCCTCCCCTCACACCCACATTTTACATTTCCAGATACATACAATGCTAGTTCAGTAACCACTTACGGGCTTTTTTAAAGCTATGTTTGGGCTTCAGGTAAGGATCTGAGATCCTAGAATACATCCCTATGGCTCCTAGGACACTACTATTTCTGGTGATAAAGTTTCTGACAAAGAAACTCTGTCACTGAGACATATACTCTTGGAAAACAGAAGTAACACTATACTCAAAAGTCAGGTATGATACAGCCACTAAATAGAACTGCAAATAGGCACATATGTAGACAGCTTTCAGTTCCAGTTTGAAGGCAGTGCCTGGAGTGTTGCAATGAAATAGAGACAGATACTTATAAAAATGTGTCTAGTCTCATTTACTTCCTATAAACCAGCATAAAATTCCCAGTCAGTTGGTGACTTTTATATTTTAAGTCCAAATAATAACCAACTACAGGAAAAATAAAAAAACAACAGGAAAGCTGAATCAGAGTTGATGATTAAAGCTGTATTACTTCATCATAATAGATAATTAGAGGGAGGGAAAGAGTCATGCATGAGTTCAAGATTAGGATTAGACATAAAAAGAATGAGATTAACAAAATGTCTAAAATATACCTATAGTTTGTATAGTCTAAAAGTAATATATTCACATCATATGGAAATTCCATCAAAAAAGGAAAAAAAAAAATCTGACCTCTTTCTGGTAATGAAGCTTTCTTTACCATTTTGTCATATGAATTTCCTACTTCCTCCTTTAGAATGCATAAAATACACTACAATAATTCTACACTTATTTGATTACCTGATGATAATATGAATGGAAAAAACCCCAACACTACAGGAATGATTTGAAGTCTCTATATGGATTAGTAGAACTATTTAAAGCTCTGCCTTGTCTTCTTCATAGTCTAGAAAAAGCATCTTATTCAAACTGAGCCAATCCATGTTAATATAGTCAGTGCCCTTTCTCAGCAACCAATATTTAGGCTCTATGTTTGGGTGCTATTGTCTAAGTATTACTTCTGTTTCTCTGTTGCCTTCAACATCAACAAATTGATGTTGAATTCTTAAGACCCATCATGGCACTTCTTGCTGTTTTTATTTGGGAATATGAAATTTTATGGATAAACCTGGTTCAGGTTACTCTTTTTGTTCATAAAATGTTTGTGAAGTTTTCACTATGCTTACATTGCACTACTAAGTAGTGCAATACATACATTACACTAGGTAGTGATGATTCCTAGTGTATTTGTCACTCTAACTCTTGTAGGCCGACAGAAGCACAACTAAATAAAACTTCAGATTTACTTGCAACATCATGGCCACGTAAGTCTCCCCTGGATTCCTTGATATGATGTTCAAGCTCCTTCTCTAGTAGTGCCTGTTTAAAAACATACTGTCAAGCTTTTATCCTCTATATCAATTGTAGCGAGCTGTCGTCTCCAGAAGCTGCTGGATCGCTCTCTGGGAAGAGATCTGCTGTGTCTTCTACTCAAATCTCTCCGACAGATTCTTCTTCCTGTAATGAACCGTTGTCTCCAGGCAGTTGCTGTTAACTCTTGTCCAAAGAAGTGACTTCCCTTCCTGCAGAGAGCCCCGTCAAGCCTGATGCAATTCAGAGTCTTCCTCTTTCTCTGAGAGTCCTCTTCTTTTATTCTCCCAGAGAATGGGCGTGGGATAATGCAAGGGCTTCTGGGAAGAACCACCCCAGCCAATGAGCTTGCCCCCTCTATCAAGTCAACCTGAGTTCTCACCTTGTAATTGTCCAGAAAACCTGAATTCTCACCTTGTCACTATCCAGACAACCTCAGTTCTCACTTAGTAATCCTAACATCGAATCTCCCCCTTTCTTTTGATTTAGAACATAGGACAGTCATGACCTTGAAACCTAAATCCATCAATATGGGAAGTATTACAGATAATTACATAAATTACATAAGCACATAGTAACATAGTAGCGTAACACATGCTAGAAGTATATGACAAATAACATAATCAAATAATCATAAATTGAAAATTTATAAATGTCCATAAGTCCATTGTCCATTAGTCTCATCTTGTGTGAGAAAGTCCAATGATTCCTGCTGGTTTTTAAAGATCTTTAACAGTCTTCTTATTATCCATGCTATTTCAGTGTCAGATGTTTCTTAGATCTTCTCCTTTATTTTGAGGTCTTTCTCTTTTTCTGTCTCTCTCTGGTGGATAAGGCGAATATGACTCGTTGGCACCCATCTGATTCCTTCTCCTGCTGAAGAAATACAAGCAAACCCTCTCTCCCAGGCAGTTAACCTATCTAATTTCCTTCTATTTACCACTTTCTAAATCTCTTCTCATCATCTGACAATTACATTGGAGTTGTTTGCACTGGGCACAGCCCTGTTGGTTTAAAAGGCCTGTATTCTCCCCAAGTGTAATCCATTTTTGCAATCTGATTGCCTTTTGACTGACTTATCAGGTAATCCCTTTCTGCCTTGTGATTGCTTCTCTGCTGATTGATTAAATCAGAGTCCTGGCCTTCTAAAGGTTCTTTGGGTGTAACATCAGCTGCCATCATGCCCCAAGTCTTTTTTGCCTGGGGCCCTGGACCTGGGCCCCTCATCCCATTTCCCTGAATTATTCTACACTCTGATGCCCAATGGAATCCTCTGTTGCATTTTGGACATGGGGTTTTAGGTCTTCTTTCACCCTGTCTTCTCACTGTATCTCCATACCTACACTGAGCTCTTAGATGCCCAATTTTTCCACATTGAAAACATCGCCGAGTTTCTCTAGAAGGCCTTTGCCAGGAGGGACCCTGTCTTTCCACATTCATCATTGTCCGGGTGTAAAAAGCATTTGTTCCCACTGTAGCACAGCGTCTTATGATCTCCTCTAAAGGAGCATCTTTGTCTAATCCCCATATAATTCTTTTGCAAATCTCATTGGCATTTTCCTTAGCCAGATGTCTGGTCATTATTTCTGTAGCTGAATTTTCTCCAATAGTTCTTTTAACAGCAGTTTGCAAACGTCCCACAAAATCTGCAAAAGGTTCATTGGGACCTTGCTGTATTTTAGTGAAAGCCTCTCCACGATCTTTCTGTCCAGGAAGGACACCCCAAGCTTTTATTGCAGCCTTAGCAATTTGTTCATATATTGTCATGGTATAATTAATCTGTTCCGAATTCTCCCCATACTGACCTTCACCAGCTAAGTGCTCAAAAGTGAATTGTGTGTTAACTCCTATTTCCAAATTGCATCTGACTTGAATTTTACATAATTCATGAAATTCTGCAAGCCATAATAAATTTTCTCCAGGTTCCAGACATGTCCTTGCTATGGATTTCCAATCATTCGGGGTTAGGACTTCATAAGACAAACCATCTAGTAACATTTTGACATAAGCTGATGTAGCCCCATAAAGGGTACAACCTTTTTTCAAATCCTTAATTTTATTCAAATCTAAAGGTGCATATCTTCTCCTTTTTTTACCTACAGAGTCAGTATTTTCAATCACAGGATATGCATGTATAAAATCACTTATATCCTGTCCTTCTCTCTTAGCTTTAACCAATGCTTTTTCTAATCTTGTCATAGGCTTAGGCTGCTTCACAGGCAATTCTGTTTGTGTTTCTGCCTCTTCCCCTCTTTCTTCCTCCATCTCTGAAGGTGGGGTTGATGTGGGCCTGTCAATAATCTGTTCTCTAGGCAGGGTTGAAGCTTCTTCAAGAGAATCATACCATAATTCCTCATTTAAATCCTCTTGCTCTAGGGAAAGATCTTGATCTTTCCTTTTTTCCTCACACTTCCTCCTCTGTTCATTTTTAGAACTTTTCCTTCTCCTACAACTTGCTTGATAGTTTAAGGCTAATTGAACTATGTTGTAGATATAAAATACTTCTGCAGAAATTGAACGAGGCCCATTTTTTGCTTGAAATTCTTTCATTTCATATCCCACTAGCTTCCATTTATCTACATCTATCTTTTCTTCCTCTAAGAACCAAGGGGATGTGCGTTTTAATGCAGCCAAGAGTTTAGCAATCTGTACCCAGGTTACAAGTAAACTCTGCTCCTCAATTATGTTGATTATACTCTCTATAGTACCACTCCTGAATGGAGCTGAGGTTGCGTCTGGGGCTGAGGTTGAGTCGGCTGAGGTCCAGGGATTGAATATAGCTAACATCTGCCCCATTTCAGCTATAAGAGATTCCTGGTTTAGCCCTTAACAAGTTAAGTTCCTTATTTATCTATTAGCACGCTCACTTAATCTTTAACAAAGTTTCCTCGTTACTCACGGTTCTGGGTCAGAGAGACTGAGATCTAGATTGGAAGCTTTTCCACTGGAATCAGGACTGTGTCTGTCCCTGTTCGGGCGCCAAATTGCAAAGGTCTGAGTCTAGCTCTTCTTGTCAGGATAAGTAAAAGTCCTTGCCCCACGTTGGGCGCCAAATGTAGCGAGCTGTCGTCTCCAGAAGCTGCTGGATCGCTCTCTGGGAAGAGATCTGCTGTGTCTTCTACTCAAATCTCTCCGACAGATTCTTCTTCCTGTAATGAACCGTTGTCTCCAGGCAGTTGCTGTTAACTCTTGTCCAAAGAAGTGACTTCCCTTCCTGCAGAGAGCCCCGTCAAGCCTGATGCAATTCAGAGTCTTCCTCTTTCTCTGAGAGTCCTCTTCTTTTATTCTCCCAGAGAATGGGCGTGGGATAATGCAAGGGCTTCTGGGAAGAACCACCCCAGCCAATGAGCTTGCCCCCTCTATCAAGTCAACCTGAGTTCTCACCTTGTAATTGTCCAGAAAACCTGAATTCTCACCTTGTCACTATCCAGACAACCTCAGTTCTCACTTAGTAATCCTAACAATCAATGAATATTGTCCTTGTGATGTTTCCTTGAATATACACCCCAAATCTTATTGTCAATTTGTAGTACTGAGATGACTCTACAAAGTAATCCCAATTTATGTTTTACTCTTTACTCTTCTATTACTATCATTAACTCCTAAAGAATTTTAAATTAAATTAAAATCATTTTTTCTGAACATTAAAGATGTATTTTTAAAAATGTTTCTAGGTTAGGAATCCTGTCTTAATATCAGTGTCCATGGTCTGGTTGCACGTTCTTGAAAGATTATACAGAATGACCTGAATAAGATGAAACACACACATACACCAGTTTTTCTGTTAGAATCAAGGAACGTTAGAAATGAAAAAATCTTAAGAAATCATCTTATCTAACTTCATTATTTTAAAGACGAGGACACTGAGACCCAGCCAACTTAAGTAGTTTGCCTAAATAGATAGTGGCAAATCTAAGACCAGAACCCAAGTTTTTTAACTGTTCCATCATTCATGCCTTCCTTGATGGTATAAAATCATCTGAAAAACCACAAAGATTAATCAAATAATTTCATAGTTGAAAGACTTTCTCATCTAGTGCAACCTGTACCTAGGAAGGAATTCCTTTTAGTATGTCATAAGTGGTCAATGAGTAAAGAAAAAGAACTGAGTTTCTCTAAAGTTATGCCCTTTCTAATTCTGGACAGCTATTACTTGATAGGCAGGCTTTTATTTTTCCCCTACATTGATTCCAAAACTTTCTCTGTAACTTCTATGCATTGCTTCTAGTTCTGCTACCAGGGCAAGGAAGAACAAGTCTAATTCTTTTTCTACAGAATTTCCCTTCACACACTTGAAGACATCTACCATGTTCCTTTCTAAAGCTTCTCTTACCAAGTTATAAAAACCTCCAGTTCCTTTTATTTTGCTAGGCATGGTCTTCAATCCCTTTACCATTTCATTAGCTCTTTCTTCTATCTTATTGCCAATTACTAAATGTGGCAAAGAACTGAATACAATATTCTAGATGTGGTCTGGCAAAGTGGAGCACAATAAAATGATCACTACTCTTGTTCTGGGCATAGTAAAGACTTCAAAACTTGCATTAGCTTTCTGAGTTACCATATCACATTATCAATGAATATACGAAAAGAGTATATGAAAACACCCATCTCCTTCATAGGAATTGTTATCTAGCCACATTTCTTCAATCTCATATTTGTGAAGCAGATTTTTGAAAAATCCAAATTAATATCCTTACATTTATGAAATTTCATTTTATTAAGTTTGTGTTGTAATTCTAACCTGTTGAGATTTTTTTTTTTTTTAAAGATCTTGATTCTACCATCTAATTTGATAATACCAGGTTATAACATCTTGGAAAATCTTCAGAATTTAAAATACTAATGTAGTTATTAATAGTCATAATCTAACATATTTATTAAAAGTTATTCTTTTTTTTTAAACTGATATTAGATCTTGATAATTTTCTGATATTTTCTCAAGTGAAGTATAATATTTAGGTTACCTAAACTGCTAAAAATTACACTAAAGTTACTCGTGGCTACCAATGTCCAGAGAAATTAACCTTGTCCAAGATGATCTCTTTATAGTAGTTAGCCAATTACAGAGAATAACCAGTTTTTCTAATTGCTACCTTGAATCAGTATTTCTACCTTTTCTCTTAGGGAGCAAAAATGACCATTTTGTTTTGTGTTATTGTTTTGTTTTTACGGTATTTCTTAATCAGATCAGCTTAGCATTATTTTTGTTTCCTACTCATACCCTATTCTTTTGCCCATTAATAGCTATAAAATTTGGCCCACTGAATTCAATACCTCCAATGATGCAATTCCTTTTGTATATCCTTCTTTAATACTTAAGTTCATTTAGAAAGCTTATCTTTCAATATGCTTATTAGTGAGGTTGGGGAGAAATTGTAGTACAGAGCTTCTTTCATTCATTTTTACTAAGCTGATTTTTTTCCTATAAATTCTTCTCATTTATTAGGCAAGGATATTAGCAAACATTCATTATACACCAATTAGAGACTTTTCAAAGAAAACAATTCATAAGAAATGCTTTAAAAATCTCATGCATTTTGCTTCTCACAGAAGTTTAAGTCACCAAAGAATTAATATTGGTCAGATAAAAATAAATTTATGTGATCAATAGTCAAAACATTATTTGTACAAAATGATTGAAATTTTCAAAATGACTGCCCTTGTCCCCAGAATAACAATTTACTTACAAGTTTTTGTATTTCACATAGAATTCCTCTACTTCCACCTCTTCTCCAGACTCCTTCTGCAACAAAAGAAATTTTCAGCAATATGCCTAAAATCATCTACTGAGACATTTAGCAGCTTAATTATCCCCTCCCACCAAAGGATAGAATGCTTTCACCTTTCAGGGAAAAAAAAGTATGCTGTAGTTCAATGGAGAAGAGTAAGATGGAATGCTTGTATGTGTAAAGCGTTCCCTACAACAGCTTATCCTCTGCCTACTCTAACTTCTAAGACATGAATCATTTTAACTCCTCCCTAACCACATGCAGCTTCATTCACAACAACTTGACCCCAAATCTGGCTTTCTGCCAAACCCACAGCGTTAAGTAGACGCCAAGTGTACCATTTTCTCAGGCAGTAGCCAATTAGCAACTGTACTCCTAAATGCCATATGTATTATTTTTGGCTGGCTCATGGCAACTTTACATTGTGGGTTTTGTAATGTTTTAAAATAGTTTAAAGCAAGTTTAGTCCTCATATAGTTAATAACTCTAAACAAAAAACACATAAAACTAATGCCCGTTCTTGTGCTATAATTTTAATGCATCACTATGCATGGCTTTAGTTTTACTCAGTAGTACAATTAAATTTTCTCCAACAAGATGTCACACGTACATAGCAGCCAAATTAAATTAACACCCAAAATACTGCATTCAAGTAAGGATGACATGTAATATATGGCATTAAAAACAAGGATATTCAAACTTAAAACTGTCTGTAACATCTCCCATTTCAGGAATACTAGCATGTATTTATGGGAGATAACAATACTTTGTTATTTTAAGTTTGTGTCTCAATCTTTGAGGTTCTTTCCTTCTCCTACAATTTGGTTTCAGTGTTAAGCAGATTAAGATGTGCTCATTTTCTTTTAGAAGGTGTGATAAGATAGGATATGGATGTAAAAATGAATAGTATTTACAGATGTTTAGGAATTGTCTTTATATTCTATTAAAAGGATGGCCAAGCTATGGTGTAAGGTTATCATGTGGCTTTTGTGAAGAAATGTAAGAACAAATGGGTGAAGAACACAAAGAAGTCTGAAGATTCTACCAAAAAGGGACTGGAATAAGGGTCCACAGTATGACCAATAACTATTAGTGGCTCCATAGAAAATGAATGACTACCACAATGGCCAGTTAATAAAATGTCACAGTGTTAGTATGCCCTACCCCCATGATGAAGGATGTATTCTACAATAAATGTAAAAGGAGGTAGGCCATCTTTGTTGCAGACTGTTAATCTTTGCTGAAATAAATAAAAAGAAATGTGTTCCCTACATACTTGGTGACCCAGCAGAAGGAACTTCAAATTATGGAAACAAAAGTTAAGTCATCCATTTGGATAATAATTTCTCCAAAACTCATTTTACTTTTCATCTCCCCCACTCTTCTTCTGTTGTGCCCTGTGCTTTAAGATTTATTCATTTATATAATTCCAATTTGAAAATGGAAAAGTCAGTTGGAAGTCATCTTATTGGAAGAAAGGAAATTGTATTTATTAAACATCTACTATGCACTGTGCCAAGTGCTTTACAAATATTACCTCATCTGATCCTCAAAATAACTGTGTGGTAAATGCTGTTTATTATCCCAATAGAGGTTAAATGACTTGCCCAAGGTCACACAGCTACTAAGTATCTGAGACCTGATTTGAGCTCAGGTCTTCCTGATATTAGTGTTCTATCCACTGTGCCATCTAGCTGCCTTTTGGATATGTTACAAAGTTTAAATAAACTAACTGAAGTCTGATTTCCTTCCTTCGTACCATTTATCAGGAACTTCTATATGCCAGGCACTCTGTAGTCTGTTCATTGGAGCTCAGTGAAAATTTCCCACAAAAACCCTAGATTTATGATTTGATGAACCCATGACCATCATATTTCCTATCATCAATATTTATTTTCCTGCCTCCACTGGCCACTGCATTTTGGCTTGTGATCTATGTGAAGCACCAGAGTCCTAAAATGCTTAAAAAGTATGGGTACATGCCATAAACACAAACATAGAATTTAGCTCTATTTTAAGAAGCATCTGCAGCTGACACAATCATCTCAAAGACCAAGACAACTGATCTCATTTGATCTTCATAAATAACCTATGGTTAAACACCATACAAGTTCCTTTAGAACAGGAACTGCTTTTGTCTTTGTACCTACATAGCATCTTCCACATACAGGTGCTCAATAAATGTTAGTTTTACTAAATTGTGGGAAAGAATGGCAAACAGTATCCTCATTTTATAGATAGGAAATGAGCTCTTGCAGAAATGACATGGCTTACCTAGAGTCACATCACTAGAATTGGCAGAGCTAGGATATAAACCAATGTTGCCTCATTTGAATTTCAGTATTCTCTCTACTACAGCTACCCACACAGATCAAAGAGAGCATTTTGTGCTATAAGTGCTTCCAATTAATACTTAGAAATAGTCCAGGACATCTCCTATGTAATGACTAAATTTCCAAAACATAAGAACTAGTCAAAATAATGTTTTAAAAAGCTGCTGTGTATTTGAGTTAATCCCTGTGAACAAAAATTTAGTGTTCTATGGTCTTATTGCCAACAACAACAAAAAAAGCAGCAATCCAATATTTAAATATTTTTAACTTAAAAATGGATACCATGAACTGAAATTCTAATGCTCAGTTTTCCATTTAAATTGAAAAGTCCCAAACACCATGAAGCAAACTGTCATTACTGTTGGAGCTATCCAGGAAAGCAAATCAGCTCCTTTTCATACTAAAATGGGGCCTAAAACCCATTAGCCTTTCTTAAGCACTTAATTTATTACCAATTTAGAGAGTCACAAAAGAGGAAATAAAAGCCATATATAGCAAAACAACAAAACTAGTATTAGAGTAATTTTTTAAAAGCTATTTTTGCCAAACTGATTTTAAACTATTTTCTCTCATACATTCTACATTTCTGGCAATATAGACTACTTGCTCCTCCTCATTTAAAATATTGCATCTCCCATTTTCATTTCAAAAATGCCTCCATACAATGCTCCCCTTCACCACCTCTACTTCCTAGAACCCACAGATTACATTCAAGGATAAACTAAAGGCTATCCTGATCTCCTTTTCTCTCTGTCCCAAACCCCAGAAACTATTTTTATATTTTTTGCATTAAGTAGAACCCAGACTATTTGCGTGAGTGCAGGTATTACTTTCATTTTTTTTCTTTATAGAACCAAAATCTTTATGTCAAGAATGTTACCAATAGAAAGTAAAATTTCTTAAAGGTTTTAATTGACTTTTTTTTTTTTTTTTTGCTGAGGCAATTGGGGTTAAGTGACATGTCCAAGGTCACACAGGTGGGAAGTATAAGTATCTGAGGCCAAATTTGAACTCAAGTCCTTCTGACTTTAGGGCTGGTACTCTCTCCACAGCATCATTTAGCTGCCCCTTTAATTGACTTCTTATGAAACAATTATCCATAATAAGGGAAAAGACAATAGGATCAACAACTATAATATACACAAAGCCTTCAAATGTTACTTTAACATGAATTTGCAACCCTCTCCCTCTAGCAAGCCTAATTAAAACTGCTAATAAAAAGTGTTCATTCATTCAACAGAGGGGCAGCTAGGTGTTCTATTGGATACACTGCTAGACTAAAATCAGAAAGACTCATCTTCACGAGTTCAAATTCAGCATCAAACACTTACTAGCTGGTGATCCTGGACAAGTCACTTAACTGTGCCTCTATTTCCTCACTTATAAAATAAGCTGGTGAAGTAAATAGCAAAACACTCCAGTATCTTTGTCAAGAAAACCTCGAATGGGGTCATGAAGAGTCAAACATAACTGAAATAAATGAACAATAATAGCAAAACATATAATAGGTTCATATTGACTGTGCACAGAGTACCATGTTAGGCATTGGGCAAAGGCAATATTTTAACATAAGATAATTCCTTCCCCCATGAAGTTTAAACCTCAGTAGGAAGACATGGCAGCTAACTATATTGTATAATATTATAATATAATAAGTTCATCAAAGAACTTCTTAAAATAAGAAGTTCTGATCTGAGGGGAAGGTTTGTTTGTTTGTTTGTTTGTTTTAATTGACTGTTTTTTCACAAAAATCAAGGAAAAAATTCATGGAGGAGATTGCAATCTAGTTTAGTTCTAAATGTCAGATGTTCCAGCCAAACCAGATTTTCTCTCTTCTCTACATGTCACTTCATTTCCTTTCTTTCTGTGCCTTTGCACTAGTCTTCCCCACCCCCTTATCTCCCACCCCCATCCAATTCCATGACTGGAATGCAGTTTCTCATCATATCTGCCTCATGGGATCTCTCTAGGATACTGATCAAGTACAACTTTCTACATGAAGTCCTTTCCTGGTTACCCAACTGACAGCACTCTCCCTGACTAACTGACATTTATTTAGCTATTTTATATTTATGTGTATTTATTTTTTTAACTTTTATTTTTATGTGTATTCTCTGTATGTGTATATACACACACACACTCCTCCCCCCCTCTCCTTCCCCTCTCTTCCTCCCTCCCTCCCTCCCTTTCTCTCTCTCTCCCCTCCCCCAACCCCCTAATAGAAGGTAAACTTCTTGAGATGAGGAGTTTGAGATTTAAAAGAGCTGAATATGTCTGTAAGGCAAAATGGTGAGAGACAGAAGATGTGTGATAAAAAAGCAATATTTATTGGAACTTGGTCCTTGTGGATATAGGAGCAAATGGGATCAAAGGCAAGAATAAGAACAGAAGTATCTTTTTCTAAGAAAAGTATCTCATGATAGGAAGAACGAGGGAGGGTGGCTGAAGGAGTCCCTAGCTAAATACCTCAAGGAGGAAAAAGGAAAGGAATTTTGGAAGTCAATAAGGAATGAAATAGAGAATCAATAGGCATCGAGTAAATAGAACTGCCAAACTTCAGCAAGAGCCCAACTGAGGTTAGAAAGGAGATGAAGTAAGTAAGCTTGATTTTTTATTTTAGACAGACTTTTCCAGTGATGTCCAGGAGCCCTAGAACAGAAGAGAAATCAATGCTGAGGATCAAGATTCACAAGTAAGGAACAGAAAGCCATGGAAGCGAAAGATTCTAGGATTAGTGAGCAGAAAGAACAGTCCTTTAGTAAGAGAATTTGTAAGCAAATAGTAATTTCTAATGTTTTCTCCAAATATAATTAAGTGATAAAATTATTTTATCGAGCACACAATCAATCTCAGCACAGTGACAGAAATTGAAATTATTTTTTTAAGTTGTATGAAATAATTCCTATCAACAAAAAACTTAGACACTAGTTGGATTTCATCATTCATTCATAAAGTATCTGTTGACTGTATTTAAGGGGCTATGTGAGGGGCAGTGGAAGATAAAAGTATAAAAAAGACCTTATCTCTTCCTAAAGCAGCTTATATTTTAGAAGGGATCACTTAATTAAAGTTCTCAGCACCTTATTCTTATACTTTCAATTCCTAATATGGAATCAGATAGATCTGAGCTCAAGTACCATCTGTGAATCAGTAGATTCAGTTACTTGTGTAACTGTGGGCCTACACTCTCAGTAATATAAGCAACTCCCTGTTACTGTGCTGTTACAGAGAAAGTGCTGACCTGTCCTGGAAAGAGGGATTTCATCTAAAGGTTTCCCCATACCAATAAAAATTGTAGTTCCAGGGCCTTTCTGAATCTCTATTTGGTCTGTACTCTCTGAACTGCTTGGTCTCAAGGCATTAAATAATAATTCTATTTTTTAATCCCTTAAGTTACAGCCCATTTAGGGAAAACAAGATGTGAAGAAAAATACTGAATTTGGAGTCAGAGTACCAGATTGGAATCCTAGTTTTGTCATTTACTGTGTGACAAATCTCTTAATTTAATCTTTTTGGTCCTCAGCTTCTTCCTTTATAAACTGAGAGGATGACCTACAAAGTCCTTTCCTTTCAGCTCTAAATCACTGATCCATCTACTACCATCTTAGTTCAAGCCTTTGTGACCCTCACCCAGATGACTACAAAAGCCTCCTAATTGGTCTCCCTGCCTCAAATCCCTCATTTCCGTCCATCTACACAAAGCTTCCAAAGCAATTTTTCTTAAGGCTAGTGAGGGGCAACACCCCTACTCACTCAAGTGCAATGACTCTCCATATAAATACCTTTGTTTAGCTTAAGTCCTTCACAACCTGACCCTCACCTATCTTTCTAGCCTCAATGGTCATTATTCTCATTCTTATATGCTGCCATCCAACCACATTGATCTTCTCTGTTCCACTTACTATGACATTTCCTTTCTGATCTGTTTGCTCTGTGGTGGCCATGTTTCATGCCTGATCTCACCTCACAGAATCTCTCTTCCTTTAAGATGTAGCTCAAGCACTATCTCTTATATGATGCCTTTCTTGATCACCCTAACTGCCAGTTCCTTCTCTCTGAAACTATTTCATATTTAACTCCTTTGTATATTTTTGAATTTATTCACTTTCTATTTATATTTTTACTATGATTTGTCCTCAAGACAAATACTCTAAATTCTTACAAATAGGGAATATTTAATTCTCTGTATTTGTAATCATAAATATTTTATAAGCACATAGTAGATATTTGATAAGTATTTGCTAACAGAAGTCATTTGAATAGATTTCTTCATTCTCATCAATGCTACCTCCATATTCCTCTCTGACATATATATTGATATTGATTTTATTATCTCTATTAAACTGTAAATTTTGTGAAGAGCATATACCTATTCTTAAATTCTACCACCACTACTACCTCTAAAGCCCACTTTTCTTTTACTGGGGTTGCTAATGAATAATGAAAAGATAAAAATATAGGTAAAATAGGAGAAAAGAGAAACAATGCCCTATATAATCCAAAGAATGAATAATTAGCTACTGAATAATTGTGGCCTAATTATAATCTGAAACACCAAACCTGCTGGATATGACTACTGAAGCACTATCAACTAAATCAAAATTGATTTGTTCTATCCAAACAAGATGCTACTTAGGCAAATGAGTCACTTGACTCGCTGAAGGAGATTATTCTTTAAAGCTAGGTCAAGTATGCAATATTTTCCCAAAACTCTACAATTCTTAAATAAACTGGCACTATAAGCCTTAATGAAACAGAAATACAGCCTTTTTAGAGTAAATAATGCTAAGTTTTCATTGAAAAAAAATTTTTTTACCCTGATTCATAACTTGTTTTATAAGAAGAGATCAAAATTCAGATATTCATGTTTGGTTTTTTAATATTTCCAAAGAGTCAATGTATATTTCCCTCCACACATATTTTGCTATTGCTTTTTGGGATAGTTATATTATGTAGCTTTAAAGAGGTATTGAAGAAAAGAAAAACTGAAAGCAGGGTGACCAAATAAGAGACTTACAAAAATATAGGAGAAATGAGGAAGGCCCAACCAAAGATGGTAGCCTTGTGAGCAGAATCAAAGGGGCAGATTCAAGAAATATAGACTTGGAAAACTTGTCAAGTGATTGATTATAGAAGATGAGAAAGAAGGGAAAGTTATGCAAAATTTCAAGGTTATCAACCTCAGTAATGGAGAGAAGGGAAATAATCTCAACTGAAGCAGGAAAGTTTAGATGTTGGGTATATCTAAGGGAACTCTTAAAAGTACATGATGATTTAAGCTAAGTAGAACATTTATTCAAACTGTTTTCTCTTGTTTGAACAAGAAGTCATCTGAAATGAGGTACTTAGAACTAAAATTATAAAAAAAATTCATTTCCAATGTTATTATTATTATTATTATTATTATTATTATTAGGGGCTAGTTTTATAAGTGCACCCGGATCACTTTGTCATATGTACATGAACTTTGTACATCTCTAAATGCTTCAGAATGAGTCACACTGTCATCTGAATTTACATTAGAAATAGTCATGTATTCCACCTCCACAGTAACAGTAGAGACAGTAATAAAAATTTCATTGGTATAAGTAAAAAGACTCACAAAAAGTGGGGGAAAGGAATAGTGAAAAATCTTGTTGACTAAAAGTATAATACAAAGAACTTCCCACTTCACATCCCCTACTACTATTACCACTCCCCACTCCCACCAAAATACAAAACATGGTAAAGAGAATCATCTCCAATCAACTTAGATAAACAGATTGAAGTCTAAAAACTGAAAAGCAAGATAACATTTGAATGAAAACATCCTAATTCTAGATTTCCCTATAAGACTTATAATCCATTAAAAATACATATGTGCAAGACAAATATCATACACAAAATATACCATACGTTCTCTTTCTTAGCCATATCCCACCCACATTGGTCAGGGGTTGGAGGATGGGGAAATGTGACAGAATAAAAAAATTATAGAACTAGATGTTACAAAGGACTATTTCACCAATGTGGACATTTCCTCAATTATAATAGATTGTAACCTCTCTAATTGTTAGTATGAAGTCTTTTTAAATTGATGTGGTCAATATAACTTATCTCTTGGTGGCAAATCTTCTGATAATGAGCCTCTCCAAATTTGGTTAGATTGGTTCTGAACAGCAGGTTTAATGTCTCAGATAAGGACATACAGTCTATACTCAACAGATTTTCCAACCTGATAGAACCTAAAAGAACATATGCTCCACTGGAATAGCCTTTGAGAATCCCAAGGTCATCCCCTCTAACCCAGCATAAGCAATAAGGGGTGCCTTTTTGTTGAGGAGGAGTAACATGTTCAATTATCTGGATATCAAGGTTCCTTCCAAAATGGATTTGGGTGAAACAGAGGACTGGGGAGAAAAGGAAGAGGAAGTAACATCAACAAGAGCCTATTTTAGGAATAAGCTCATTGTTCAAATTTTCTTTACCTGTTTTTTGACTGATCGACTACTCATGATTTTCTCTACTACGGGACCCTCTGCATCAACAGATTCCTGAAAAATAAAATATATGAGTCAACTGGAATGCTTTTTTTTTTTTTAAACCAAAAAGATTTTATGCCATTTGCAAACAGGTCAACATTCCATGCTGCTTCCTAATTCACCCCTTCAAATTCAGTACTTGTTAGACATTGATATATGGTAAGTCCAGCTATTACTAAAGTAAGGATCACTGCAAATACGAAGAAAATTAACTCTACAGAGAAGGGGAGAAATACATGTGTTTATTATTTCATAGGTATGTTGTGGTTTAATAATGTGACTCTCACCAGTTCCTAAAGCTAGCAAGTATTAAAAAACTGCAACTGCCAATATAGAATACTCTCCACATGGTTGCAATGGAAAACATGACTTCTTTATCTACATTCATAGGGTAAATGTAGTCATCACTCTACTATTCTAAGCATCTTTTATCTATAGGGATCACATAAAACATTATGTAACAGTTTAACAGTGGCCCTATTACCAAATAAAGCACTGACATGAATTTAACATATTTTTCAATGGGATATCAGTTTGTTAACTAAAGTACAATACTGCTATTAAAAAAAAAAAAAAACTCAAACTTTACAATAATCATTCGTATATTACTATCCCTCATTTTATACAAACTATTTTATCCATCATTTACATTGCACAGAGAATAAAGTAGACCCTGCTGGGTACTACAAGGCTGTAATTTCATAAAGGAGTTCTTATGGTGCCTAACAGCAGGAGACAAGCTTGAGTGGTTTATTAAAGTCATAGAAGCTATAGCACTGAATTCTCAGAGGTAAATTCAGTCTCCTTGTAGCCTAGTTCTGATTTTTTTTCCTCAGCAGAGACCATTAATTCTCCAGAATTGTGTCAAATTACATATCACAGGCTTGTAGAAAAATAAATTTGAGTGAATATAGCTCTTTAAAGGAAACAGCAAAACAACTCAGTTCTCTTAGCACATTACACCACCATTGGAGGAAGACCCCTAAGCTTTAAGTCCAGTCGTCTATTAAACTATTCAGCTTCCACGTAAGGAATTCACAGTTCATCTTCATTTATTTATTCACAACCACAAGCTGACCTGCTGCTCGGACTGTGAGGTGTTTGAAGGGGAGTCTCTCCCAGCAGCATCTGCATCATCTGCCTCCTCATCAGAAATCTTGAACTCCAGGTCTTCTGTGTAACGCTTTCTCTTTACCTGCCTGCTAGAGCGTCTCTTCTAAAAGAAAAGAAAAAAATTAAAAATTACTGATATTCCACATGTGTGTTGAAAGCAAGGAAGAGGGTGGTACATGCTGAGAGTAATTTTGACAAATCATCATTTAAAAATCCAAAGTTCTTGTTCTTGGTTCAATTTTAAATAGTTTCTACAAGATTTTTTTTTTAATCTAAGTTAAACATAGATGAAAATAACATTACTTTTATAATAATTACTGACATTTACATAACACTTAAAAGTTCCAAAGCACTTTCTATACAGTATCTAAGTTGAGCTTCATAACAGCTTGTAGAGTGAATCTTTCAAGTATTATCCCCATTTTAAGGATTAAAAAAAAACAGCCTGACATTGTTTAGTGCATTGCTCAGCATTATGTAGCTTGTAAGTACTTGCAGCATGGATTCAAACCCAGACCTTTTCCCAGCATTCCAATATGGCATATTCATGAATGAAAATAAAGAGTTTGGAGGGTGCAAGCTAAAGAAAAAAGAAAACTTGGATTGGAAATAATGGCATATAGTTTTGAATCGCCACCATATTCTTCTATAACTCATATATAAGAATTTGTTAAGCATGTAGCGAATGGAAAGAACATAACAGTATTGAAACAGGTACTAAATCTCCTCCAAATTGAGTTACTATATCTCTGACAAATATGTCATGACAAATATGTCTATTAAATTCCCAGACTGTTTTTCCACTGGAATGGCAATTCTTCAACACAGCACATCAAGAATGGAACAAACTTTAGATTTGGATATAATGAAGCAGAATCCCTAGATTTAAATTACTTTTTATAATTTCCATACATCCAAACAGAATTGTTACATTTTTATGGATAGAGATAGGTTGACTATAAAATTTAGATGAAGAGTTAGATGCTAAGAATACATTGGAGACTTTCTAGGATTCCACACTATGTGATCACATCTCAATGATTTCTTTTTTTTTTTTTTAATTATAGCACATAAATCTTCTGGAATGGGGTTCCAGAATTAGCTTTCTGTGACATTACACTCTTTCTCAGGGAAACTAAGAAATCCCTTTTCTTAGCAATTTATAGTTTAGAATCACTTATTAAGTAAAATTACTCATAAAAAACTTAGAAATAAATTATATTTACCCCCTCCCCCACCCCTAATTTATCTAAAGTCAATTAATGGGTCAATCACAATGAGAGAATTAGAACTCAAGTCCCAGAGTTTCCACATTATGTAACATGGTACAGTGCTTCTGTGACATTTAATTATATACTCAAAAAGGCATTTATCCAAGGTACTAAAAATTGATTCTTCATCAATTAAAACTTTTGAAATATCTATACTACACTAATGTTTTTAATGTTGTACCTATCACAATGTTGTATCCAATCCTTTTGTAGGGAAGAATGAAATAGAAGAATTTGCTTATTTTTGACAACTGCATCAGTGAAACACTTTAGTTTCATTAGCAACAGAAGGCTTACTCTGTAGAAATGTATTTTAAATGCTTTTAAAAGGTTAACAGGTACAATGGTCATGCTGGAGCGAATAACTAATTGGTTTCCATTATCTCACTACTGTACCATTCTGTGATATTTTCTTCGGAACCAGATATCACTAGATGCAATTTACTAAGATTTAAAAATTACAGTCACAGAATTCAAGAAGTTTAACTTCCACCCTTCACACATGTCACAGGAAGAACCATGATAAACAAGTTGGTAGCATCACTTCCTGAGCAGTATATATGAAGAAAAAGTACTTCTTTGAAAATAGAGATGTCCTTGTGTAGTTATTTTCTTTACTGCTACTATAAATTATTAAATCTATAACTTATTAAAATGCCAACTCAAAGATATGCTTTTAAAAAAAAGTTTAAAAAAGAAAAAAGAAGAAACCACCAAACTTGGTTATATGTTCTAGAACCAAGATATAAAAATGCTAAAAAATTTAATAATGATTCTTTATAGTAAATTAGTATTTTCTGAGAAAATTCCAAGAACAAGTTCTGAATTTTAAAGCAATTTTACTGTTGCATAAAATGTTGTCTTAAATGTCCTAATTAAAAGCAGCATGGTTCAGAAAACACTCAAGTACACAAAATTCAGAATCATTCTTTCACTATAATTTCTCAAGTAAATCTCATTAATCAACTAACCTTGTTAATATCCTTAATAATTTTGTAAAATAAAGGGAAAGCATTTGATTATCCTAAATGAATAATACCATCACTAGATAAGCTATGTTTAAAAAGAAAAAACCTACTGTTTTTTTTTTTCAGATCATCTTAAAGAATATAATTTTGTGAGGTCACAGATAACAGGAAACTTTGCTAAAGAAAAAAAACCAAAGTACTTACAACTCTGCAATGCACCCTGTATCTTATAAGTATTTTATTTCAAATCTCTTAGAGAAAGAAAAAAACAAAAATGAAATGTTTTTCTTTGAAAAATCTTTGAGAATCTATTATATAGTAATGAAAAAGTCACCCAGGTCTCTGGGAGTTGGTTTCTGATTGCAGTAGGACTCCCTGATAACTACTCTTTGATAACTATGATGTCACACAAGATATATTCCAGGGCATCCTGGTAGAACATACTGGCATGATTCCAAGGAACCTAAAAAGGAAATGGTTTCTAGCTGTTGTGTACTGAGTATCTCTCTTAGCCCAATCAATGAAGGCCATGTACCCTGTTTGTGAGAACTAAAATTTCTCATGTTTATTTCAAGGACAATTTTGCAATTGATGCATATGTTATTTCTCAAGAAATAAATGAAAATAACTCAGAAAATTTTATGCTGAACCAATTGTTTAGAAAATAGAAGTCCATTAATTCCCAGATGGCCATTACACAAAAGTGTCTCATAATGAGTCAACAGAAGCTCCTGAGCTAATAACAAATGGCTCTATGTCTAAATTTTTCATATGGTGAAAAGATTACTTCACAAAATTTTAAGAAAGTTAAATCTGATGCACACTAATTTTTATAAGAACTTCTGCCCAAAAACACAAATGATTTTTATAAACCATTAGTCATATTTTAATGCCAAGAATAGGGATAAAAATCACTCAAAAACTCTCAAAAGGAATTTTGGAATTTATTGTGGTGCTTTTTTTAAAATAATTTTTTAAACACCTCTCTAGGCCATGTGAAATTAGGGTTGTGATATCAGAGGATCCCTTAAGTTCCCTTTCTGGGCTTAAGTCCTGTGATCCTATGGCAAAAGCTACAAAATTTTAGTCAGAATGAGTGAGTGGCACACTCCATTCAATCTTGGACTCTGACTTTCAGCTCTCTGAAAATAAGGTCCCAGTCAAAAATAGAGACATCTTAAAAAGGCATCTTTTTAACAAAGATGGAGAGCTTCTGTTGCATCTTATAGCTATCTGAAATTACCAACCACTAATCAACGCATTCATCAGAATAATACTCTTACCTGAACACCTGGGTCATCATCTTCTTCAGGAGGAGGAGATGGTGGTGGAGTTCTTTCTAAATCTGAGTTTTCAGAACCTTCTGTTTTTCCCTTGTTGATTTTTTTCTTCAAAGCACTTGCTTCAGAATCTGGTTTCTTATTACTAGAATTCAAAGTATAGTTCCTTAGTCAGTGTTGGGATTATTTTTTTTTTTTAAAGTTTCTCCCCTGGATACATGCCTCACATTTCCCAGATTAATATTCCCCAAACTATCAACAATAATAAAATAATACAGTATTTTTCTTTTTTGTAAGGAGATACTATAAGATTAAATTCTTGTGGCAAAACTCTATTTTTGAAAATTGTAAATTATTGCCCTAATTTAAAAAAATCACAACAGATGTAAAAAAAGAAAAAAAACCTATAAAATGCATATCCTATATATTTGTTCACCAAGACAAAGAAAAACCTTAATTCATTCTGAGAAATCATATAAAATATCACTGTGTTATCCTAGCTATATATGCTCAATACATTGTGGCATGGAGCCATTCATTAAGAAATAATTTCACTATCAAGTTTTTAAGGTGTCAGAACACCTTTTTTTAAATGATGAGGAAGAAAGGAATGTGATTATCTTCTTCCCTTGCCTTTTGCAGTTGGCTTTAAACACTGCCTATTAGTGTTTTTGCATATTATCAATGTTTTGAAATATATTTATGGTATATGGCATAACATATTAAAGCATAAGAACCACTATTGACTTTATTTTTTTTATTAGCTATTTCACCTTAAAATAATTTTATCAATTTAATTTGTATTGATATTTATTTTTGTTTTATTTTTCTTACTATTAAAACAGTATGCTTTATGCATTGGCACATATTATATTTAAGGTAGAATATTGTTTTTTGAAGCTAGGTTACTGGCAAGATATGCAACAAAATATAGAAATTCCACTGTATGTTTAGAGTAAAGGCTTACAGGATTTGAATGTTACATAGGTCAGCCAACATAAAAATGGATTTTAAGAAAAGAGAATGTAATAAAATTGTTTATCACCAACTAAAGCCACACAGTTCTGTCCGATCTACTTGGTAATTCTTTTTTAAGGTAAATTTAGTTCTAACACTCAACTTCAGTTTCTAGTCTGGCACCAAGACTTCCTAAGATGAGTTATCATTTGTGATAAAATATTTGCAAGAAACTATACTAAGTAGCAACTATTTTTACATCACTACTATACTGCCCAGGAATCCGAATGGTTTTGAAAATGAAAAATTCTCTTTTCAGCCACCTTTAAAAAGTTTTTATTCACGGAAATTGGTAATTTCACAGAAAAGGATGCTGACAATGCACTGAACAGCACTTTTCAACCTCATGGCCCTTAAAAGAAGCAGAGTTCTCTGGATTTTTTAAAAAGTTAACCTCTTATTAAATAAAATTCAATTTCCAAATTATTGTTAATGTAACTACATAAACATCATATGTAGGACTTGCTATCTTTTGGACTACTAGATTAAATGCTGTCAGCTTTTAAAAAGTAGTTATTTGAAAAATAATGCTTCTAAGCCCCCCCCCCTCAAAAAAAAAAATAAACCTTCAAGCATAAGGAAATAATGACACTACAACTTAAAGCAAAACTCTGGAGCACAGCAAAAGACAGGTTAGCCCCCAAAAGAAATTTCAAATCATGATAATGCTTTAAAAAGTTTAATTCCCTGAAAGATTCACATAAACCATAACATTAAAAAAAAAAAAAATAAGAAAATCCATACAACAGTTCCTCTTCCAACTGTCCTAGTGTTTACGCTACACATGGACAGAAGTCTCCCCTACTATGAGGCTCCATTTCCAGCATTTATTTCCGCTCTAACTGCCACAAATTATACAATACTACAGCTGAACACTGGGCCCCTTTCCTTTCATCTGCACGCCAAGAGCAATCAGATTACCCTGGTAACCAGTGGTCACATGATCAGCACCTGCTCTTTTGGCTGGATGCCACTGACTAAAGCCATCTGCTTCCCTCAATCAGCTTTCAAACATTCTCAACACCTGCGCTGCAGTGTTTTGTGGTTTCTTTTATCAAATCAGTGCAAAACTGCTTCCAAAACTTTACATATTTCTCAAATTTGTTTAAATCAAAGGTAAGCCTGTCAAAGAGTTGAACTATTGCCAGGTAAAGTAAGTTGACAGCCTAGTGCTTTTCACTGGTGACCTCACTAAAGCAGAGCAAAGCACACAATTTAATTTAGTAGTAGTTACTGTGCCCTGGTGCACTATCACATATGAGTAACAGGCTTAATGTCTTGAAGAACAGCACAGCCCAAGTTTGATAAAATATCAATTTGCCGAAGGCAGAAAAGTGCTAATGATTCTGCATCTTCTAAGAAGGTTCCGAGGAACCTCCATGATTGTTCAAGTAAAGCAACATTTCTGCAAGTGCTTCTCACATAGAAAATTCAGACAAAGAACGTGCAACTAAGTGAGGCACTGGTAGTAAATCCAACTACTGAAAAATTTCTAAACTCATTAGCCCATAACCTATTGACATTGTACAGAGACTGCGCTCAACATGCTCATCTTCACATCTTCTCATAACATTAGTCAGGATACAAGTAATCCTGCATATGCTAGGACTTTTCACTAGATGTTATTGATATATAAACATGCTTACACATATTTGTATATATGTATTCCCCCAAAGTTAAGAAAACTTAAATATAAAAGGTTTCTGTATGTCTACCAAATCTATTATACCCAAGAAACATATCAAATGATTTTTTAAATCTGAAATTTCATCTTTGAAATTATCAAATGAAATTAATATAGTGTCTCATTTATAGTCAGCAAACCAGAATTTGAAGTTTTGTCCTTAATGTGATATAAGTCAGTTTACCTTATCCCTCTGGGACTTGGTTTCCTTATTTGTAAAATGAAGCAGTTGTACTAAAACATGATTGAGGTCTCTTTCCAGTTCTAAATGTATGACTAACCAACTAAAAGAAAATATACTTCACATTCAGGGTCTCAAGGGTCCAAATATATTCTTGGTTTAGGTTTAATATTTGTTAGTTCAAATTTTTTTATAAAATTTGAAGGAAATGGGAACAAAGTGCATATATAATTAATGAAGGAAAGCTCTAAAAAAAAACAAAAACCAGTATGATACACGAGTGAGAGAAATACTACATGAATAAAACTTCTATCAGTAACAAGACCATATTTGATGGTTTAGGGAATGAACTTCATAGCTCTGTCATCAGCAATCCCACTCATTCTACTAGTTTCTACCCAACTCCTCAAATTTTAATCATTACAAATGGAAAGCAAATTATTTACAAGCATATGTAACCAACCAAAACCACACACTAGAAAATGTACTCATTTCCAAATCCACATTCAAGATTGAAATAGTTATTTCAACAATATTTTACACATTTGAATGATAATCTGGAATGCTTAAATTCAATGTTTATAATTTTAAGGTTATAATATTCAGGCTATTCCATTATCTTTATTATGCAAAGATTAAAATAAGCATGACTATACAAAGAAGAGAACTTTTCCAAATATGTTTGCAAAGAGTTCAAATTAGTTGTAACATATACTATAGAAAAACTATACTGAGGTGTTTGGCATTATTACACTAATAACGACACAGTGGTTTTTCCCACTTCGAACTTCACTGTGATTATCACTAATCTTTGACAATTATCTATTTACTTGGGTAGAGGCTGCAAGCATGGTTGGATGTGTTTCCACTTCAAGAAAAATTAGTTTGTTCTAGTCCTCAATGATGTAAAAAATTACCATGGAATAGTAATAAAGCATCACATAAAAGCATATAGATTTATAATAACATGTAATTTAGATCTAGAAAGAATGGGGTAAAACCTAGCAATTCTAAAATAGAGTAATCATGGCCATTTTTCCAGATCTAACAAAAACTCCTATTTACAAATATCTCCTGTCCCTTTCCCCCCCACACCCTTGGCCCCACCCCTTCCATCTTCTTATCTCCTGTCTGGAAGAAGTGAGCCCTTTTTACCTTTGGGGGAAAAAAAAAAAAAAAACATTTTCAAAGTATGCATTAAGTTTTGAGTCCTGCTTTTTCTTTATGTGTAAAGCTAAGAAGAGAGCTAAATCTGTCAACTTGAACACTAAAAGAAAGCATCTTTTACACACAGTATACTTTTAAAATATTCACAGATGAACTGAATGGGAGAAAATATAAAACCAAATGGGTGATATTCAGCCCCTAATAAGAGGACAACTTGATCTTCAAAAATTGAACAAAGCATACCAAATTTAATTTTCATCATTTTGGAAATCTTTCTCTTCCTGTAACCTAACTTCCATCTTCAAAATCATTTTTGAATGATGGTTTTCATCATAAAAATAATGTCCATAATGGACTCATAGTCCATTGCACATGTGTGTATAGAAATATAAATATATGAGAACACAATAATCTATTAAAAAAAAAACCTATTTTACCTTAGTGTTCATTTCCTAGTCTACCAATAAATTAGCAATCTGTCTTAAAGTTAGTTGTTGCAAGTGGTGGGAATGATATCCTCTTTTATTATTATTATTATATCTCTTGTAAAAGTACCCAAGGTGCTAATCTGCATTGCTCTTGTAGATTTCTTAACAAACAACTAATAACTAATTTCAAGAAAGATTTATGAGAAATCCATTTTAGTAAAATATCTTCATTTCACAAGAAATATATGTAATACATTAATATATTTCATAATTGTATATTTCTCTTCAAAACTTTACTCATATTCTTTGTCAATTTAATCTTCCCTTTCGGAAAGTGAAATGCTCATTTCCACATTGTATGGCACTAACCTGTTACTATATTAGCTTCTATATGTTTTGCTTCTTACCATAATACCTTCTGTAACTTCATTATGGTTTATATCTTCTAAAAATAAGTAAAATGAAATTATAGTCTTCACTTGATCTGTTTCTAACATTATTTTAGGTAATTTAAAAGATATGTAACATGACTCCTCACCACCACGTACAGTTTCATTTTGTAAGCCAGAGAAATTCATGAGTAGAATTGTGAAATTTATATTTAAAACATCATAGAAGAAGAACAAATAATGTTAACAATGACTGCTTAAGTTAATTGTTTCTCTTTGTTTTGACAATGAGAGTCTGTGGTTGCTTCCCCCTCCCCCCATTTTCCTCACTTTTACTGGGACACACTGAAACAACCATTTCAGAACAAAGTGTCTTAAAACATCTGAGAACTCAAGCTTTTACTTCAGTTCCTATGCCTTTCACAGCCAACATATGCATTTTAAGAAAAGGAAGGGAGGGAGGAAGGGAGGAAGGAAGGGAGGAAGGGAGGGAGGAAGGGAGGAAGGAAGGAAAGAAGAAAGGAAGGGAGGGAGGGAGGGAGGAAAAGAGGGAGAAAGGGAAGCAGGGAGACAGAACAGAGCTGGGTTGGGTAGGGCATTGGTGTCAAGAGACTGCTTGAAATTTTCAAGAGTTAGTCTCTAGGTCGAAGTTTGTGGGTATGAAGAAAGGATGAAAGGGCCATATGCTAGAATATAGTGGGTCAGAAATAGCTTTATTTTATTTTACTACTCTTTTTAAAGTAATCCCACATCTAACTAGTACAGAGAAGGCTAGTATTCCCCAATCCACTGAAATTTGTTTTAATGTTCAAGTAAATACATCCATCTCTATTTTTAACTTTTTAGTTTTTATTATTCACAGTTTTGAGTCTAAACTTCATGTAGTTCTGAAATCCCATCCCAAGGACTGCTGGGGAGCTGGCCACTTCTTGAAAGATGAAATGCTGGCAAATCATAGAAAAAGAAGGTATACTAGGATACTGATAGCAAAGCCTAACCATTGTTCAAATTAAAACTGAAAATCCAAGTTCGATAAGTTTAATGGATCATAGAGCAATAAGAAATAATAAGAAAAGAAGTAAAGTTATCTGATAAAATATGACAGATCATAACACAGAATTCTCATTTAATATATCAACACATTTGTTCATATTAGCAGTGAATAGCACATAAGACACAAAAGAATCACAGATTGTTCAAATTGTACCTTTTAGTAAACCTTTGATAGTGTACTTCAACAAGTGCTAAACTGTGAGATAACTATTTGGCTAATCAGATTCACATTCCTGTCAGTACAGAACCAAAACAATACTAACTTAACCTGTTCCCATCTATGTACACCACAGGTCTTTACCCATTAAATAAAACAACTAAGGCTAACTCTGACAATCCAAACCCTGGAACTTTTATCTCGGTTAAACTGAATACTGACCTCGGAAATAAGCAATTCTTCTTAGCTTGGCTAGCCAAACCATACTACAAACTTTGTTGGGTGTTTTAAGCAGAGGGAGTATAGTACTAAGCATATGGTTAAATCTAAGGAAGAGAAAAGACCACCACCTACTCCAACAGGAGGGGTTGAACTCCCATGAAATTAGATTAGTTCTCACAGAAGACAGGACCACACACAGAAACAGTGTTCTGAAAGTCCATTCTCCCTTTCTCCCTTCCTTTTTCTCTAACAAGGGTGCGTGTTTTGTTATTTCATACTGCTAGTCTTAGGGAAGGGCAGGAATCCAAACTATATAGCCTTTGACATAAGGACGACTAAAATAACGGCTGATATGCTTGTATACTAATAGGATGCATTTCCAATACCTTTCAATACATTTCAAGAATAAAAAATAAAGTTTTTTGTGTAAATGCTAAAAACAAGGAAAAACACCTTTGCATCTATGTAGAGCTTTATATCTTTCAAAATAGCTTTATTCATATCTCCTTAGAGAGTTATGAAAAATCTACTACCTTTATGCCTCCTTTTTCTTCTTTCTGGGCAAACCTAATTCTATGTTTCAACCCCTAAAAGTAATTTGTATACCTTGTTCAACAATTCCACTTGGGCAAAACTTCAAAAACAATATCCCTTCCAGAGCCATTCTTTTCCATTTCATTGTAACATTACTGTCAGACTTACTGCTCAATTATCTGATTGGTAGCAATGGAATTTGAGGTTGACAGAATGGGAGGCAGTAAAAGTTGCTTTTAAGTTTCACAATTGTTCTTTCTGTTTCCTCTGACAACTACAAACTGAACCACATGGTACAGGAGATAGGATTTAGATTTAAAATTATATCAATAATATAATCAACTTGCATTCTCTTCTTCACTTAGCCGATTTTAAATGCACCATATAGGAAAGGGGAAAAACTTTTAAAAAGTACAAAATATATTCATATAGTGTGTGTATGTACATAAATATATGTGTGCAGATATATATCTACATGCACATACATACATGTATTCATCTGTAATGCACAAAGGCAACCTGCTCCCAAACCCAGTTTGGATCTGATGATAAGAGACCAGACAACAAAAGGCCAATATAACAAAATGTGGAGTCATAGAATACCTTTCTTGATCGGCTTTTTTTCTTCACTATTACTTGCCATTCCTGGTTGCTTAAGTCTAAAGCTTTCTTTCTCAATCACACTTTCTATAGAACTCACTCCTGAAGGATGCACCACCTACAACAGTTAATTATATAATGCAGCCTGGCAAGTTGCCTAATGTCCTAGGTGAATAACAATTCCTAGTATGTGAATAGTTTAAAAAAAAAAAAACTAGTTTAATTAATTTATGACTTATTTAGCTTAAAGTTATAAGGGGCTAAGGACCAGGTTGTCTATTCTTATTTGTAAAGCTTACAAATAAATTTACAAACAGGTTTAAAGATTTGATTTTATATCTTATTCTCTACTATGTTATAAAATAGTAGCACACTCTAAAGTATGTATTAATGTGTCATTAGAGATCATCTTTCTGCCAATAACAGAATAAAATAAACTTGGGTGAATATATGGATAGATAACAAATCACCTAATATTTATAGAGAACGTGGTCATTCTTTGAAGAAAAATGTTGTATGAATGCTTTAGTTTTTCAAAGATCTATCAGTTTGCCAGTAAAGGTAATTCCTCCACCAGCACAGATCACAATCCTATTACTTTAGAGATGATCTTCAAAGTTGCTGTAATTTTATTTTGTATATATACATATATATAAAATACACACACACGTGTTGGCCCTTAAACAACATATAGGATCACCTCTGGTCACTTAGTCAACATCTTTCCAACTTGGTGGAACCTATCAGAACTTATATTTCACCAAGATAGACTTTGTAAATCCAGGATGAAGCAACAGAAAAGGATTATACAAAAATAATCACTATTTAATAGTAGCATAAATTGATAAGTAGGATAGAATTAGACAATTATTATTTATAGGCTTTTTTTTCAGTATTATACACTTTTTTATATCTCTCATTTTATTACAAAATTATATTCTGTTTTTTGTTGTTTTTTGGTGGGAAAGATCAGATTGGAGAGAAGGGAGAGATGGGCAAATGTCTAATGTGAAAACATGCAAAACTTTAATAGGAAAGTCAAAATCTTTCATCAGTTTCCCATTTCCAATCCTTTAGAAAACTATATATAAAAAACTTATTAGTTGCCAAAGCTGTAGTTTCCATCTTCATGTTTCTTGAATCCATCCTCTTTGCTCCACTCAAAAAGCTATCAACCTAGCTCAGGTCTTCACAACCTTTTTTCTTAGGCTACTGAAATAGTGTCTTACTAGACTTACTAGGTTTTTCTGCTTCAAGTCTCTCTCCTCTCCAATGCATCTTCCACACATCTGTCAAAAGTGACATTCTTAAAGCATAAATTTGATTATGTCACTTCCCTTCCTCAACAAATTCCAGTGACTCCCCATTACCTCTATGATCATGGCATTCTATCTCTAGTCTTTGGACATAGACCACCATCAGTGTCATCCCCTAGCTTGGAAATCACTCCTGTCTTCAATTCTTTCTCTTAGAATCCCTTGACTTCTTCAAAGCTCAGCTCAACTACCTCAATGGGTCTTTTCTTATACCCATAGTTAAAAAATATGATTCCATCAAAATCCTGCCCTACTGCCTCATCACAGCATGGTGGCGATTCTGATTTCTCAAAAATTATATTAACGAAGGAAAAGCTCTGACAAGTGATAGCAAAACTGGAAAGACATTGAGTATGGAGTTGAATGAGGGAGTGAATTTATACTGATTAGTGATCATTCTAGCTAAGTTCAAAGAAGCTCATCATCAGGTATCCTACAAGTAAATGATTGGGGGTTTGGGGACATAGAACCTCTCCAAGACTGACTAAATCATACAAAGTTGTCATCTGTCATTGGAAGGGGTATCCAAACTGATGGCATTATGGGGATCTTAAAGTAATGACATATGATTCCAATCAAATGTAGAAACTTTTCATCATAAAATATATATATATATATAAAAAAAAAAAAAAAAAAAAAACCAAAGATCTTATTTTCTGTATCTTTTCCTCTACAGAGTCTGAGCAGGTTAACAAGATGGGACTGATGAGAGAGAACATGATCACAGATGCAATTATTGAAGAGAAATGCATTTTCAACTCTAAATAGATATTTCTCTATAAAAGTCATACATAATCAAGCTCAATTAGTGACATCATAATAATTCCTCTGATGATGACAGAGACAGAGTATGTATAGATATTCCTATAAACCCACTATAAATCTCATGTTCTACCAAAAGACCAGTAATTTAGGAAATCTCAAAAATAATATTTTGAAATAAAGAATTTCTTCAGAAAAAGATTTAAGCATTCACAAAACATTTATCATTCCATGTCTTTGTAGTCCCTTTATTCTAGGCATCTGCAGGAAAATTATTTTCTGTATAAACAAATTCATTAAGTTAACTTATTCACGAATGGAAATAGCTGGTATCACATAGCATTTTGAAAAACAAAATTGCCACTGCTCTAATTCAATGCTTAAAAGCAAGCTATGATGACAATTCAACATGAGTACTAATATAACACAAACCCCCTATTACCTTCATCACCACATATTCAATTTACATAATTATTCTGCTATGCTATTCAGAATTCACATTTAGTTGTACACATTCTGGTTACCCCTACTTTTAGGGATGTTATTTCCTTCCTAGATATAATAACATAGTTACAAGACCATGATGCAACAGATTCAATTCTTCTGACCAGTAGAAATACCATTCAACAGATGAATGGTTTAGTTTGTTGATTCGCTTAAAATTTTCATTCAATTACTATGTTACTGGATAGCTCTTTCCATCTGCAGCATTGCTAAAGACAAGTAAGTCTCCCAGGAATTATTTTCTACTGACAGACTTTCTCCATTAAGTCAGCAGATGTTTCTAAAAGTTTATAATCAACAGAGTCAACTCAGGTAAGTGTTTACTGAAAAAAATGAAACAAACAAACAAACAAAAAACCTACTCCATGCCCACACTGAATTTACAAAGGTAAATCCTCCTGGGCCACAGCGGCTCATTTCATGTAATATTCTAAAAGCTTAGAGGCCTCCTGATTCTATTTCACTCATTTATTCCATTTTTAAGACAAAGGAACATCCACCTATATGACTCACAGAGTATACCACAAGGAAAGCTGTTATAATCCATCAGAAAAGAAGTGTCAATATTATCTACAAAGAACCAAATATGTCCTCTCCTTCCTGACACATTATTTATTCCTCAATAATTTCAGTACTAAATTTAAATTAAACTTCCAATGACTAGTAGTCTTCAACATTTAATTTACACATTGGTAGTAACTTTTTCAAAATCTTCAGTGGATTTCATGCTTTTGAATGGGAAAAGAACAAATTATATACTTGGCAAAAAATCCTAAATATTAGGTCTTTTATCTATTAGATCAAGGGAGTATAGAGCATGAAACTTGATTTCCAAACCCCAAAAGAGTCCTAATAAACCTAGCTTAGTTTTTGTGGTAACCATCGAAATTGTTTTTCCAAATAAACAGAAAAGAAAGTTTAGCATAACTTCATTTCTTTAAAAAAAATAAAATAAAATAAAAAAAAAAAAGACCTAAAATAGGCAGAAACTAGAAGTATTGAATAGCTTCAGAGGAACTAATAAAATATTCAGGGATTTTTTGCTCTGACTAGTTTAACACTTGTAGGTTATCTTGAGAGAAGTCTCAACTATTTGATAAACCATTTTGTAAATGACAGATGGATCAATTAATGATTAAACCTATGGTTACATTGGCATAGGGAACTCTCAGGTAAGAAAACTCTTTCCAAGACAGACTATGGAATATAATCTTAGAAAGGTACTTATAGTAGGTATCAAACTTTCACTCCAGAAACAGGTATTAAAATATAATTGAGAAATGTTTAACAAAATAAATTAAAATACAATAAAACTTCGATAATGTTAATGTGTGGTTTTCTAAGTCATTTTGAAACCAGCAGGGATCCATTTCTATTTGAATTTGACACCACTGGCCTAGAGCACTAAGAAGTTAAGTGACTTACCCATAGCCACACAGCCTACAAGTGTCAGCAGTGTGTCTCAAATCTAGGTCTTTCTAGCTCTGAAGCAATCTACACAATGCTGCTTCTCAAATAATGTATGGCTATTCTAAAACATAGACTCAACAATATAGAACAACAAATTCTTAAATTTGGCTTCTTGGAAAAATGAGAATTTTTTGCAAATCAATTATCAATAAAATTGTGCCACAAATCAGAAATATGTTATAACAGTTTGATTTGTTTAGATTAAAATTTCAAAGGCACAAAATTAAGAGACTGCATGATGGTTCCAAAGAAAACTAATGCAGATACTACCTAACTGAATGAACAATCTGTTAAATGGAAATCATTCATTTTGGCAAAATAAAAGAATTTACTTACCATCAATAATTTTTAAAAAATCGTTTAATTTTGATTTAAGTTTATTTCAAAATGTAACAAAGGAGAGACTACTTTTAATGATAAGATGCATTCAAATGTCAAAACCCTTTTCATAAGTATACACTTGAGGTTTGTCTTTTAGTTTAGAAACATTTCACATAATTATTTGGGCACGCTTTATGAGTAATCAATTTAACCAATTTACCAAGAATTGTTAGACATGGGACTAATTTTGTCTATTTGTCTATCTACCTGAACTCACAGACAATCCAGAAATGAAAACCTTTGAGGGAAAAAAAGCATGCAAAGCTGATTTGTTAATATCAGTTTTTTAAAAGTGAAGTTTGCAAACGGATTCAGATTAACAAAGACTGGCCATAATTCCATCTGGAAACTATATTTTCTAACATCAACCACATCCTGAAAAATAGATTCAGATGTTTGGAATGGGTTCAGAACAGTTGTAAGAAATGTTCAGTACAAATGAAAAAATTAGTTTTCAATGTCTTTTCCTTTCAGCTTTCTTTATTGAGTGAATATTTATACCCCCCCAAATTTAAGGCAGGACCTGGGATGGTGGTCTTTAGAAACTTCAATGAGTGCTAGTCTTTAAACACAAACGTTACAGATAACTGCTATTTGATTTCTCCCACATCGCCCACTAGGATTTCAACTTTGCCCCTGAAAGGCTTACTCTGCCAAGTGGAGATAATTAATTCTCCTGTTCCTACTACTAGGAAACAGGGCTGAAAGGCTTAGTGAAATGTAATGACCTTTCTTCTTCAATTTTCCTTCTTCCCACTAAAAACTTGCATGATTGTCAAAAATAAGGTTTCTGGTCTCTGCCTGCAAAAAAATACTACTACTAACCTGTTTGTTTGCTTTTTATAGCAAACAGATTTGCTAGAACTATTTAGAAATTAAATAAAAAGTTTAGCCATGAAATACAAAGGGGTTTCTTAAAATGATCCAAATAAACTTTTCTGGTTCATGGGTTCTTTTAAACACATATTAACACCAGCAGAATTAAGCAAACACAAATTATGATTACTGAAAATAAAACCAAGAACAACTCACATTTAAGGTTTGAAAAGTGCTTTTTTCCAACAAGCCTGTGAAGCAGGTAGTATTACACTACTATCATCCCTGTAAATATTCTCATTTTAAGAGACAGAATAAAAAGGCATCAAAATATCTTGTCTTCTGCTTAAAATACTCAGCTTTTTAAAGTGACATTGTTTTTATTTATTCCAGAAATGCATCACTGATCCCCAGTGGGTTTTCCTCCCCTCTAACTCACCTGATTTTTTTGTTAGACTTGGGTTTTGGTGTGGTATTTTTTGCTTTCTTTTCCTTTGGCTCTTTGGGGATCTTAGGGGTTTTCGGGGTCTTGGGTTCCTTAGGCTCCTTTTTCTCCTTGGGTTCCTTAGACTCCTTCGGATCTCTTTTTGCCTTCGGTTTTTTCTTTTTCTTTTTCTCTTCCTGGGACCCATCTACTGAGTTCCTAGCTAGCTCCTGGCTGTCTTTACCACCAGGGAAGTCATCTTGACCAAAACTTTTACTGGGATCCTCTGCAACAATATGATTGTTTTTCTTTTTCTTTTTCTTTTGTTGCGGCTGTTGCTCCACAGATGGTAGGTAATCATCAGTCTTCACTAGTTGGGCCTTCGGTCCACTAACCTGAGTCATCTCTGGCACCGGTTTCTCTAGAAAAGGTTCTGATGGAGAATGCTAAAAAAGATAAACAGAAATAGAAATTAGTTTAAGATAACCTTGAAAGGTGATCAAAAGCAAAAGGAATTAAAGTAAATGGGCAATGCTTATATATATCACCAAAAATAGCTTTGGATTTAACATATCACTTCCATTTTAAAATTCTGTTTTCCAAGATTAAAACAAAGTAATACTTCACTAAATTGAGAAAACAGAAGGTAAATTAACAACCATATAATAAAGTTAAGTAATTAATATGAAAAAGAAAAAATGCATTTGATTAAAGATAATTCTATATTCTTAAACCAAAATTACTCTGCAGTCATTTACAACAGATGTCAAAAAATAAAGTTATTGTTTTATATTGACATTTAATAAAACTTGTATAGAGCTTTATAAAAAAAAAAAATGAAATTGTTTTTATCCTTAAGTTTTACCAAAAATAAGGAATTCACAATGGGATCCATTAATTTTATAAAACTCAGGGATCTCAAAATAAGGATTTGTCATTTACTTACCTCTACTCCCACCCTATTCAAGAGTGTGTAACACAATAATGCAACATTCTGATAATTTGAAACACTGAATTCCAATAATAAATTCTTACCATAATGCAGATTATTTTTCTGACAACTTTTAATCATCACTAAAATAATATACCTTCACTTAACAATAGACTAAGGTTTAAATACTATTGTTGTTTTTTAAAGTCATTGAATTCTTTCTTCTTTCTCACCAAATGTGAAAACTTAGCCAAGAGAAAACCAACTCCAAAAGAGAATTCCTGTAAGATACAAAAATCAGTCTTTCTTTCGGAATATCATAGGAGCTTAGATTTAGAGTTTAAAAAGTCACTTAGTCTAACCTTCTCATTTTACAGATGAGACCAGTAAGGTTGAATGACTTGGTATGATCTTCAATATGAATCCAGCTCCTCCAACTTTCTCAGTACTCTTAATAATACTTTCCTTATACTCTTAAAAATAAAGGAAAAGTTGATAGAGACAGATTTATTGGTTTATTTCCAGAAGGACTACCGATTTTAATTTGGCAGGTCAAAATTGAAAACAGAGGATTACTAAAATTAGAACTTCAAAAGGTCATGCCTCAAAAACTTTGATTTTGGTTAAAATTTGACTAACAGTGAAAAAGCAAAAATAAATGATCAAATATGAATAGACAGTTTTCAGATGAAGAAATTAAAGCCATCAATAGTCATATTAAAAAAAATGCTCTAAATCACTATTAGAGAAGTGCAAATTAAAACAACTTTGAGGTACCACCTCACATCTCTCTGATTGGCCAAGATAACAGAACAAGATAATGATAAATTTTGGAGGGGGTATGGGAAAACTGGGACAATAATGCATTGTTAGAGGAGCTGTGAAATGATCCAACCATTCTGGAGAGCAATCTAGAATTATGCTTAAAGGGCTTTAAAACTGTGCAAACTTTTTAATCCAGTAGTGCTACTCCTGGGTTTGTATCCTAAATATCACAAAAGAAAAAAAGGACCCACATGTGCAAAAATGTTTCTTTGTGGTGACAAATAATTGGAAAATGAGTATATGCCCAACAACTGGGAAATGATTGAGTTATAATATGTGAAAATGATGGAATATTAATATTCTATATGAACAGGCTGATTTTCAGAAAGGCCTGGGAAGATTTACATGAAGTAATGCTGAGGGAAACAAACAGAACCAGGAATGCACAGTATACAGTATATTGTACACACATAATACAGTACACAGTAACAGTAATATTGTGCAATGATTAACTATGACAGACTTAGTTCTTCTCAGCAGTTCAGTGATTCAAAGCAATCCCAATAAACTTTGAATGGAAAATTTCATCTATATCCAAAGAGACAACTATGGAAATTGAATGTAAATCAACAGATTCTATGCTCACTTTTCCTCCCTTTTTCTTCTGTTCTTTTTTCTCTTGTGATTTTCCCCTTTTGTTCTGATTTTTCTTTCGTAATATGATTAATAAGAAAATACATAAAAATATGAATGTACACACATAACAAAAATGTTGCTTTTATGTGTAATTGAAGAAAATAAAATTTTTTTAAAATAAAAGAAAAAATTTGGGTGGGACTAAGGAGGACTGATTTCTAACTGCCATAAAAACTACTTATGTCCTCATAATCTCTCAATTTCTGCTTCCAAACTTGTAAAATATGTTCCCTCAGATTCCCCAAATCCTAAGATAATAGTTTTCATTTTATATATTTCCCTTGTTCAGATTTTAGTGTAACTGAAAGATACTGAATGAAACAATGGGACACAAAGAAAAAGAGAACCCAAAAATTGACAGAGAATGGAAAGGTATGAGATTTGACACATTATATGAGCTGATTTCTCCTTTGGATTTATTTATTTGAGGAATAGGGCCAAAATATATTTTATCATATTTCTCCTCAAACTCATCCATCCTCCAAAGTTCTCTGTTTCTGTCAAGGGCACTATCAATTTCCCAGATACCCAGGTTTATAATATTGAAACCATACTTGAATACATCCATCTTCCTTTTCCTCCATACCCATCAATCACCCAATATGTTGAGTTGTTTCTCCTTCTCTTCAATTCACTCTTTACAATTTCCAAAAACAATTTTATAAAGACAGACATTTGACCAGGCCATTCATCTAATCAAAGGCCTTCAATGTCTACCAGTTATGTTTTTTAGTCTAAAATGTAAATTCCTCAGCCTGCCATTTAAAACTTCTTGCTTCTAATTTTGTTTTTAGGTTCCTAAAATAGTTCTTCCATACTATATACACATTCTTGCCAACCTATACATTTCCCTGAAATATTTTTGCCTATAAAGTGCTTTCTTTTTATTCCAGACTCTTAGAATCCTTGTGTTTTTTACGAATGAAGCCTTTTTTGAGTCCTTTAATTTTTCAGACTTATTTCTTCCTCATATTAATATACATTTACTTATCTGTGTACTAGTCATATTCCTCAGTAGATAAAAACTCCTTAAGAATGAAGATATAGATATATAGGTATTCCTAATTCAATGATTTGCGTATCACAGATAATTATTTACTCTTCTTTTGGGTATATCAAAATCTGTAATCTTACTATTTCTAACTGTTGAAAAAATAAATCACAACTACTAAAAAGTCAGGACTTTATTTTAAATATACTTAAAGAAGAGCAGTGTATTACTTTAACTTACCTAAAATAACTTACTTAACGACACAATTTTGCTAAGCTCTGTTCTAATGAATAGATAAGACTATTTTGTTATTAGCACACCTCCTGGTGCCTGTTAGCTTTAAAACAGTGCTTCCTCTTAAGTAGATTGCAAATTCTTATTTATGCTATTAATAGTGTTAAGATAAACTTCCACACAGCTACCAATGAAATGGTCAAGAATTCAGAAGGGGTGGGGGTGAGAAAAGAGAAATAAAGTAGTTCAACAGGTCTGAATTAGCACAAAATCATACAGCTAGAAGGATCCTTTTTAAAAAATAATTTAATCAAACATTCTCATCTTCTTTATAAAGAAACTGAGGCTCACAAAGGGTAGGTGATCTATCTTAAGTCACACAAGTAAATAGTAGTGTTACTAAGGTTTGACTCCAAATTGAGGGCATTTTTCCCTAACTCATGTTGGTTTTACTATAGTGTTTTTAAATTGCTTTTGCTGTCTGGTATTGCTCCCTAATATCAATGAAAGAAGGAACAATTTAATCACATCTTAACTGCAAAAGACAATGACATGGAGTATAAAGTGTATATGTGTACATACATGGGGGTGGGGAGGGAGTGTTGGCACAGCTACTGTGGATGCCTCTTTTAGGAAAATAAGAAAAGTCATATTCCTGGAAAGAGGAAAGAAGGAAATCTAGAATAGTGAGTGACTTATTATATATTTTAAAAAAGGTATGTACCTTTCATTAGGCTCTAGAGGATCACCTCAAGTTATAGAATTTTATTTCTTAAATGATATATGTGGATTTCCATTTATAAAGAAAAGGGGAGTATGCTACAGATTTAAACCAAAATCTAAAAATTATCTATTTTAATATACAAGGCATGTTATTTGCTTTCAAATAAAGGAGGCTATAACTTCTTGTTACCCAACTTAATCTTCCACAAAATAAAGATTAAATACAAAATGTATATTAATCCTACTTGAGACGCAAAGAATTATGTTTTGGTACTATTTGAAATAAGGTGAAAAAGGTGCTCAGAAATATTACAGTGTTTACTAAACCTACATCTCCTTAAATCTTTTAGAGAAAAGCTGTTTTTGTAAACATTTAACAAAGAACAGATGGCCTGCTTTAATCATGTGAAAAAAAAAAAAAAAAAACCATCCTGGAGCTCACATTAATACCCCTAAAACAGCTTACCAGGACTAGGCACTTCCCTGACCAAAGGCATGGTAGAGTTTCCCCAGTGCTATTTAATTTTACAGTAGACATTTTCTCATCGGTTCCCACTATACTTGACAGTTAATCAATGCCATTAACATTTGATATTATCACACAAGACATTCCTAAAATCTCTCATTTATTAAAAGAAACATGCATGATGCTTAGTACTAAGAGTACTTAAAATAAGCTACACAGGGGCTTACAGATCAATGCTTTAAAAACCAATTTTTAGTTTTTCAATGTTTTTTAAAGAGTTTGAAAATTAGAGAGTGTCTAGTCTTTTAGGACTAAAAACATTGTATCCAATACTCAAATTGCAAGTAAAATCAAGCCAATGCATTTTAAAAGATTTTTAAAGAGAAAAATATGCTAGAAATGGTAAATATTTACATTCAAAATTCCATGCTCATATCTTATTAAAATGGACAGAATAAACAAACAAAGTCTGTTATATAAAGTAGCAGGATGTTGAATTAATCTGGTAAGAATGAATTAGTGGAAGAAGTATAAAAAGGAAGACAGTGCTATTTCTGTTGCTTTAAGAGAGATTGAACTAAAATAACCTACAAATTAAGTCCTGATAATAGTTGCAAATCATATATATTCCTGAGAGAGAAGCATCCTGACACAATATTCAGCTCTTCCAGTTTATTATAGTTGAAAGAGAAAACTATGTGAAATGACTCAGATAACTTTATCTGATCTGAGTTCCAATCCTAGATCTAACATGAAACAATTATGACATCTTAGGCAAGTCACAACCTCTCTGGGCTTGAGTTCCCTTTTCTGAAAATTAAGGTACTAGATGATCTCTAAGGTCCCCTTCCCACACTAAAATTCCATCATTCTAGCTAAAAGCCAGTATAAAAGGAAGTGAAATATATATATATATATATATATATATATATATATATATATATATTTGCACCTACAGACATTAAAAGAAATGAAGTTTCTGTTCTTCAGATTTCAACAGCACTTTCAGACTTGGTTAAACAGAAATCTCCTTTAATCATGTTTTAACCTAATTATACTTCTGGAACCTCAATCTGTTAACAGGGTTGGATAACATGACAGGTAATGTCAAATTATCAGTTTCTAATGGCTCATATGTTCCCAATCTTTGGAAAGACATCCAATTCTGTTGAACATACCCTCTTATCTAAAACAAAATTTTTAAATCACTTTTTTTTTATTTTAATGCATAATGCTAGTACATAATCCATATGCAAAAACCAAGCCAAAACATGATTTTTCAAAGAAGAAATGAAAAGAGAGCCATAAATGGAAAAAAAAAAAAGGCAGATTATTTACAATGTATAAATGCACTGCGTCACAAAATATCCCAAGTACATTTTTCTATAAAATAACAATGTTATACATGATAGTTAAGTCCTTGGGCCAAGCCACCAAAACCTGTTTAACTCATAATATATGCCATAATACATATTTCTATGGTACATTATGTTCAGAGCTGAATGCCAGGAAATAAATTTTTGCTCATTAGCAGGAGATTTCACCTGTGGCAGGAAGCTAAAGGGGTACTGACAGGACTATTGGTTAAGCACCAGATAGGGGAGGATAATTGGGGACTGGGAGAATGTTAAGTTGAGAGTGTATTACAAGTGAGCTATTGGTAGGGAAGGCACCAGAGGATTAGGGCTTCTTTCTCAGAAATTCCAAGGATATAGAAGAACTAAATTTGTTTCCAAATCTTGTTTTCACTTATCTTCATCAGGTCCCAAAGATGATCATCAACTTCCCCTTCCACTGTTCACTACCAAGTTATTTTAAAATAAAAGTTTTTCTTGTTCTTGCCTGGCTAACTTTAGGAAAGACCTTACCTATTCCTGATGTAAATACATATGATTTTAGAAGCTTCTAAGATCTGCTTTAAAAATTTGTTTTAATTATTTTTAAATTTTTCATACACTGGAACTGCAAAGGAAGTAAGAGCCCATTAATCCAAAACTCTCACACATATAATGCTTTACTTGCACCCAACATTTCAATCCACATTTCCATGTCTTTGCAAAAGTTATCCTCTCTCTCTCTCACACCCCCCCCCAACTCCACCCCAAATCTGGAATTCATTCTTACCTTATCTACACCTTTGGCCATTCCCAGCTCTCCTACAATGCTCAACTAAAGTGTCACTTTCTTCAAGAGTAATCCTTATACCCCCAGTTTGTGCCACCATAATTCTATACTATTTTGTATAAATCTGGTGTCATTTATTTTGCATTCTCTCATAGTCTATAACCACTTTGAGATAGGGACTTAGTATTAATTAATTATCACAAGTGCTCTCCACACCCAGCACCCAATTAATAAAATTTTGCTTGAATGCATATCTCTTGTATAATATGCCAGACAAATGATCGTCTATCTAGCTTATTCATGAAGACTTTCAATGAAAGATGACTTACTCACTACTGCTAGGCATTCAATTCCACTTATAGAAACTTTTACTTCAAGAGTTCTTGAAATTTTTTGTGTCATGTCTACAGAAGTCAGATCCTCTTCTCAGAATATCACTAAATAAAATATACAGAACTACAAAGGAAACCAAACCAATTATATTGAAAATCCAGTTATCTACCTTCTTCCTAACTTTTATAAAAATACCAACATCCTTTTAGCCACTCTAGCTCTCAACCACACTCCCCACAGTTTCTCACCACATCACCCATTGCCAAGTCTTTTCAATTCTTGCAGTATCTTTCACATCTGTCTCCTCTCCTTCCTACTCATATGGCCACTCACCTTAGCTCTTCATCACTTCTCAACGAGACTATTCCAATGGCTTTTTTGATTAGTCTTACTGCCTACAGTACATGCACTGCACAACCCCATTCTCTCCTCACAGTTGCCAAAGTGGTAAACACCATAGCACTGATTTGATCATGCCATTCCCCTGCTCAAGAAGTTTTGATGGCTCCTTATTCCCTCCAAGATGAAATGCAAACTTCTCTTACATTTCAAGACCAATACAAGAAAAGATGAAAAGAGAGAGAGAAAAAAAAGAGAGAAAAAAAGAGAGAGAGAAAGAGAGAGAGAGAGATAAAGACAGAGACAGAGAGAGACAGAGAGACAGACTTTCCTTCTTTTACTGCAGAGATGGGGAGAAGGGAAATTTCTCAATTGTCACGGTATATAGTATATCATATATATGTTCATTGTATCCAGTTAATGAGTAGATTAGATTTGCAGAATTGCTTTTTTTTTCTTTGTTATGGGAAATGGATCTCTGAGTAAGAGACTTTAGTAGGGAATATTTTAAGATATAGGAGGTATAAAAGCAGAAGATATAAATTAAAAAAAAAAAAATCAGAATCTAGGTCTAACCTATTTCTCCAGAATAATTTCAAGTGGTTTCTGTTCATGCATTCTATATTCAAATAAAACTGTCCTACTAACTGTTCCCTGTACACAATATTCTATCCGCTGCCTCTACGCTTTGGCATCAGCTGTCCCATCCCATCTTTCTCCCCTCCCCCCATGGAATGTCATGATTTGACTAGAGTGCCACCTACCAATATGAGGCCATTTCTAATTTTTTCTAGTTTCTAGGGCTGAAACCCTCCTCAAAGTTACTTTGGTTAACCTTATATATAATTTCTATTTACTTAACTGTGTGTATGGTGTTTTTCCCAATAGCACAAAAGTCCCCTAAGGACAGGGACTGTTTAATTTTTGTCTTTCAATTTTGACTGCTTGACACAGTAATTTGGATATGATAGACAGTTAGCAAAAAGCTAAATTAGTTGCTTAGATATTAGCAGAATTTTTAATAAAACCTCCTATGCTATTATTAAAAAAAAGAAAGAAAGAAAGAAAGAAAGAAAGAAAAGAAATACATGCTTAGAAAATGTCAAGTGAACTTTAAACTGATTGAATGACCAGATATAAAGAGTAGTCATTAGCAATATGATGTCAACTTGGAAAGAAATATCTAATTAAATAAGCTAGGGCTTTGCACTTGGTCCTATCTACTTTAAAGGCAGAGGTGGGGTACAATTTGTAAATTACACAAGATTGGGAGTGCCAGCTAAAACATCTTGAGAAGTGAAACTATTGAACAGAATCTTAAGAATGCCCAGTATTTATTGCTCTGTAAGAAATGACCAGCAGGAGGAATACAGAGAGGCTTGGAGAGACTTACATCAACTGATGCTGAGTGAAATGAATAGAACCAAAAGATCGCTGTACACTTCAATGCTGTATGAAGATGTATTCTGATGGAAGTGGATATCTTTAACATAAAGAAGATCCAACTCACTTCCAGTTGATCAATGATGGACAGAAATAACTACACCCAGAGATGGAACACTGGGAAGTGAATGCAAACTGTTAGCACTACTGTCTATGTACCCAGGTTACTTATACCTTCGGAATCTAATACTTAATGTGCAACAAGAAAATGGTATTTACACACATATATTGTATCTAGGCTATATTGTAACACATGTAAAATGTATGGGACTGCCTGTCATCGGGGGGAGGGAATAAGAGAGGGGGGGGATAATTTGGAAAAATGAATACAAGGGACAATATTATTTAAAAAATTACTCATGCATATATACTGTGAAAAAAAATTCTAAAAAAAAAAAAAAAAAAAAGAATGCCCAGTATTAGGGAGATGATAGTTTTATTATTAACTTTTTAACAGCAACCCTAAATTCAAACCAATACCTAAAGATAACAGGGTTTAATCAAACTTGATTTGTTTATTTTATCCCACTGGAGTGTAGATCCTACTATCTTGGAAAAGATTTTGAGTACAGTCCCTACAACAAAAAGCTCTGTCTGAGAGCAATGACTGAGAAGTTCTCTTACCAGGAGTACTGAACATTAAATGATGAGGTCTTTGGTCACAACAACACAAAACCAAAGAATCATAACATTCTTAGACCAAGAAGAGATCTTAAAAAATAATCAATCCTCTCATTTTACACTAAAAAAAAATAAAAATCCAAGGCAATCCCAATAGACTTTGGATAGAAAATGTCACGTATATGCAGAAAAAGAACTATGGAGAGTGAATGTAAATCAACACAAACTATGTTCGCTTCATTTTTTTCTGGGTCATTAAATAGGAGAGAAGAATGAGAAATATTTTAAATTGATTTTAAGCTTAAATTATGTCACCTAAATATATAACATAGTATGCTATTGGTATCAGAAAGGAGGCAGGTAGGAAGGGAGGGATAGTGGAGGAGGGGAGGGAGAAAGGGAAGGGAAAAGGAAAGAAGGAAATAAAAATGAAGGAGCAGAAACAATTTGGCTGAGTCACACAGCTTGTTAGCTGCCAAGATAGGAGAGAACTCAGATCTATGGACTATTAGGAGTAGTGTTCTTCAGTTTGTCATACTGTCTCTATAGAAGTATAGTTTTTACTCCTAAATTGGTTAATACATAGTATAATAGAGTAACTAGCTTCAAAAAAATAAAGAAAATTTCATTACTATAATCACAGGCTGCATCCCTAAATTATATCCAGCTTTCTTGTAAAACCTTTTTATCAAAATTGGACATGAATGAGAAAGTATTATGTTAGGTCAATATAATATCCCCATTTATGAAAAAAAAATTAAAAAACCACTCAAAGTAGATCCTACTACGGGTAAGTTAGTAACTGACTGCAGATCTTTCAGGTCGCTTAACTTTTAACACATGTTCTTATACCTCACCATGCTCTGCTATCAGCTCAGGCTAGAGTCTGCAGTGACAGAACAGGCAATATATGGAAAGAGGTAAACTTCTATAGTTTCTCCTTATTCTCTATAATATTATGAGTTGATTGATAAAAACATGTCAATCTTATTATGTCACACAGACATCCAGTGCTCTATTCACTGCACCACCTAGCTATCCCTAAGATTTGAACCCAAGCCTTTCTGACTCCAGCTCCAAGACTCTAGCCAGCACACAGTAAGAAATGATGCCTTTACAAAAGACTCCAAAACTTACCACTCACCAAGATTTGCCTCAAAGAAAATGCAAAGGATTCTGAGGGACAATGATTATTATAAATAAAACGTTATGGGTAACTTTTATATCAAAAGTATTTAAGCATTCAATTCAATGAAAAGTTTCTTTCTTTTTTTTTTTTTTAAACTAATTTACAAGGTATAATACACAAGGCCCTGGATTCAAAAACACATCCAAGAGTTGGGTGATTTTTTTTAAGTACAAGAAAAAAGAACCCCCCCAAAAAAATTACAAAAATATAGCCAAAATTAAGTTAAGTAGCATGAATTCATTTGGGGGACGAGTGAATTTACTATACATCAGAAACAGTCATTTTAAGATTTAAAGAGGATTGTGTCCCTATGACTTCCTCCAGCTGGAATTGCGAATGAAACAGAAGATCCTAAAGCAATTAAGTATTTTATAAACACTGTTAAGGGGTCAAAAAGAGGGAGGTTCATTCACTGACTAATAATGTAGTAATAAACAAACAGCAATGTTATGCAACTGAGAAAATTATTATAATTGAATCTACACAGCTGGGCAAGAATAGAGGCCTACTTATGTATATTAGATCACAAATGCTTTGTGTGGACAGATTTTAATAAGAGTTTGAGAACTGTTGGATTATAACAAGTTGTATTTAAAATGTTTTTAAAAGTCATATTTTTGTTTCTATCTGTATATCATCAAACAATCACATAGGTAATATTACAGAAAGGAAACTACCCTAGCAATTACTTGCTAATCTATTTTTACCATAGAGAAAGATGTGTGCAGAATGGTTAAGTAGTTACACTTTCTTGAGATATCCTCATTATACATCTTTTCTAGAGACATTTTACCTTGTTTGTTCACAGCAATATGAATAATTAATGAATGTGATACACTAGTGTATTGAGAGGGGGAAAAACAGGAGAACAAAGTAGCTTTCAACATTTGAACATTTAACCTTCACTCTGCTCTTGGAGTTTCCTTTATACTTTGATATGTTTCCCCTTTGCAATTGTTGCAATTGCTTTTCTTTCTTTTCTCTGTGCCATCCAGACCAGATGATAGGGAGAGGATCCACCAATTATTCTAATTTACACTTACAGAGTTATGTGTTAAGCAGGAATAAATGAATGGTTCTTCAAGTTTTCCAAGATTTTTTATAAGCAATCACAGTATTAGAATCAAAGGACTAGTTCACTAAAGTTCAAGGAAAATCTTGAAAAAACGAAAATTAAATCTAATGAGACCCACCATTATCATTATCACCACACCATCACCACCACCACCATCACCACACTCTTTTCAATTAACCAAGGCTAACCCGAAAAAAAAAAAAAATCATCTTTCTCAAAAGATATTCAATCTAGTAAATTGTCCTTATAATGATCAAGTAGCATAAGGCTTTTTTCTAAATGATTAAACATGAATACAATGTATTCTATTCCTTGCCTTGATCTATATAAAGCCTAACTTCAAGCAAAAATTAGTTGATTTTGCTCCTCTAAACATAAGGACAGAAATACAAATGTATCTTCAATAAGCACACATTTTAGATCAATGACAATTTTATGAGATAAAAGTACTAAAGCTTTAATAGTTACAATTAAAAAAAAAAAAAAGCCAAGAGTTTGAGTTACTCAATAGTTGAGCCACAGACCTTTTACCTATAATGGAATTCATTATAGCCCTGATCTTAGTCAAGGGGGTGGAAGAGGAAGACTTTTAAATATGGCTATAAAAAGGTAGTTTCTATAAACCGTGTAACTATGCCATTTCAACATAAATTGCTGTATGGTTTACTTTCCATTTCAAATTCAACATCCACTCAATATTTTTTTTTAAAGTGGTGACAAGAGAATATGAAAATATTACCTAAAATTTTGTTATGATTTTTATAGAAATGGCATATCATTTGAATGACTAATTTAAAGAAAGTATTTTTGTCGAGTTCTAAAGATATATTGCTTTACAGCAACCAAAAGTAAAATGGGCTGCCTGAGGGAGATAGTGATTTCTCTATCACAATAAGGTATCATGAGTAGGTGAGCCACTTGATGTACTGCAGTTGGTTTCTAGCTCAAGTTTAGATTGGTTAAGATAAAAGTCAAAGTCCCTACCAACTCCAACTCTAAGATCCTATGGAATTTATTATCATTTTTAGATTGCTTTCACTTATATTACAGAACTAGAACAAATAAATGTCCAATTTCTGCAGAATAGATATATAAATTGATGCACACAAGCTTCATAATATCTCTCATATATGCACACTTTTCTGCCACCTTGCTGCAGGACTTATCAACTCATCATTTCATGCCTCGTCTACTACAATAGCCTACTGGTTGATCTGCCTGCCCCCAACTCTCTCCCTCCCATTCATTTTCTCAGCCACCAAACTGATATTTCTAAAATACAGGTTCTGGACACATTATCCCCCTATTCAATAAATTCCCATAGCTCTCTATTACTTCCAGGGTCAAATAGAAAATCCTCTATTTGGCTTTTAAAGCCTTTCATAACCTAATTCTTTCTTGCCTTTCCAGTACTTACACTTCACTATCCCATCCCTTCCAAATTCTGCAATCCAGTGACAATAGCCTCCTTGCTCTCTCTCACAAGACAGTCTGTCTCTCAACTCTGAGCATTTTCTGTTTTGTCTGCCTGCATTTCCCCCCCCTCAACTTCCTGTCTTTTTAAAGTCCCAGCTAAAATCTCATCTTCCAGTTCTCCTTATAATTCGAGTCTTCCCTCTGAGCCTACACCCAATTTATCCTGTATGTATCTTATTTAGATATTGTTGTTTGCATGTTGTCATTCATTTGACTCTTTAGTTCCTTGAGAACAGAGACTGTTTCTAGCCTTTCTTTGTACCCACAAAGAAGAATACAGTTCTTGGCACACAATAAGCAGCAGTTGACTGACTACACAAAACGAATATTACTATGATGTGAAAAACAATGAATGTTGAGAAACATGGAAAGACAAATTATTTGATGCCAAAGGAAGTAAAAGAGAACCAGGGCAACATATATAATAACTGCAATAATGTAAGTGGAAAAAATCCAGCAAAACAACTGAAACTGCTGTGAATTATGATGAACAATTTTGGCTCAAAAAAGAGGTATGAGAAACCACCTCCCTCCCCCTACTTTGGAGAGGTGGAAGATGGTAGAAGTGGAACATTACAGATATTCCACCTTTTTTGGTGTTGGTCAGTTATTATAATTGGTTTATCCCTTTTTCATTCATTGTTATAAGAGGTGGCTCTTTGGGAGAGAAAAAAGAAAGGATAGATAAGGAGATATGGTTGTATTAACTTCATAAACTTTTATTTTGAAAGCTTGTATTTATGTTGAAATTGCACATTCTAAAATGTGTTGAGTTTTAATCCAAATAACTAAATATTCTTGATATTCCTCCCTTTCCTTGAAGTGCCTACTCTGTACAAGGGACAATGCATCAGTTATTTCAGAAATAAATATTAGCTGAGGAAACCTCATAGTTACATAATTGTAAAACTAAAAGAAACTGTCTGTCAAAATAATCTAATGTATTTTTTAATTTTGCATATTTAAAAAATTAAGTGTCAATGATTTAAGTAAATTGATATAGTCATAAAGATATTCTGTCAGAGTTGTTTTAAGAGAAGCCCAGAAAACAGAATTACAGAGAAAAGAATTTTCCTTAGGTTTAAAGAATGGTGGACAAAGTTGCTTGACTACTAGGCCTTTAGGATCACCAAAAGCTAGTGAGATAAGGCCTGCTGGTGTCATAGTAGAACAGAAAGTAAACTTCATTAGATCTAAACAAGAAGTATACTAATCTACATGAGAAAGGAAGTGATGTTTACTATCATAGTTCACTCTTCTACATGCAGGAGGCCCTGTCTATTTTAGTGTGTATAGGTCTTATCCTTAAGGCTATAAGTAATCCCCACTATAAAGCATCGGGCAAGTGACCGTCTACTATCTGCAATTCCATAAGAACTGCAAGAGTTTATTGCTAACTGGCAGAGCCTTTAGCAATCCAAGGTAACCTGCTGTCTGTTCCAGTTGACTGCCCTAGAAAAATCATCCTCTATCTCCCAAATCTGCCATCTTTTCCTATCAATGCACTCCTTCACTGTTGTTGAATAAAAATGTACACTTATTCCCATCCTTAAAAAACTTTAACTGGAACCAGTAATTACCTCCTCCTTTTCACAGCCAAATTCCTAAAAACAACAACAACAACAACAACAACAACAACAACAACAACAACAACAACAACAACTTTCTATATTCCTTGGCTTCCTTTTCTCTTCTCTTATTCACATTGTAACTCTTCAAAATCAGGCTTTCAAACTCATTGCTCATCTGAAGCTGCTCTCTTGAAAATAAACAGTATCTCTTTTAAACTTCATGTTTTATATCACTGTCATTTTCAAATATCGGCTCCCTTTCTCTTATTTAGAGAAGTGTCCCAGAAATCAATGAACTAGAAAATTCCAAATCCTCTTGTCAAATCTTATCCTTCTTAACCTTTACTTTCTCTCTCCTTGACATTCCCTCAAACTGGGTTTTCAAAATGCTCCCTTCTACCTTTCTAGCTGATCATTTCCACTTATCTTTCTTTCATGCTCCACCTCCAAACTGAAAAATATATTACTAGCTCTGTCCAGAACCCTTTTTGCTAGACATGAGTATTTTTGTGATCTCCTTAGCAATTGTGGTTTCCATTTTCTCTATGAAAAAAATCTCCTAGATTTATATATCCAACTCTTTGAAGCATCTCAAAGTCAATAGATCTAATCTAGAACTCATTATCTTTTCCCAAAATTCACCCTTCTCTTCCTAATTTCCCTATTTCCACTGAGAGTATCACTATCTTTCCAAATCATCCAGGTTTCCCCAACTCTTGAAGTTCTCCCCGCTTCCTCAATTTAATTCCTCAGTCATCTGATCTCTTCACTCTCCCTCACCTCTCAAAATCTATTTGTCATATTTTGTTAATTCTACATTCACAACGAATACATGGCCACTCACTCACTCACATGGTCACCACCCTACTTTTAGTTTCTCTTTTCACAAGGACTATTGCCATAGCCTCTTAATTGGATTTCTTACTTCTAAGACTATTCCTTTTCAAATTGATTCTCCACACAGCCAGCTACCACAATAATATTTCTAAAGCAAATGAATGACAACTTAACTTCCCAACTTAACTGAATAAGTTTCAGTAGTGCCCTGTTGTTTAAAACAAAAAACTCTTCTCTTCAAAGTATAGGTCTAGCCTACCTCTCTAGTCATGTTATACATTATTTCCCTTTACTCTATTTTCTTTCTTTCTTTCTTTCTTTTTTTTTTTTTTTTTGGGCTGAGGCATTTGGGGTTAAGTGACTTTCCCAGGGTCACAAACCTAGCTTTACCCTACATTTTACATAAACTCCTATTTATCTACCTTTGCATAAGATGAATATGAAATTGAATATACTTCCTTTTCCTTGCTCCTCTTTAAAGAATCCCTATCAGTTCCTTTAAAGCTCAGTGTAAGTGCCAGCTCCCTCATGAGACTTTTTACGAATTTCCATGTTATTAATGGCTTTCCTCCAAATCCCTTGTTTAAAAAACAAAAACAAAAACAAAAAAGCACCTTGTATTTATTTAGCATATATATTGTATGTAATTACATGTGTACATGTTATGTCAAGGAATAAGTTTATTCAAGATAGTCTATTTTGTTTTCTGTCTTTCCCCAATGTCTCATCCATAGTAGACATTATGCTTATTGACTGATTTCAAAATCTCTTCCATCCCACAATAAATCTTTCTTAGAAGGATTTTAATAAAACATTTTTAATTACTTATGTTTTGCTTATGTTAAATATCCTATGAAGAAATGGTAAGGATAATTTCCTGAAGATTATAATTATTATCATCATCAAGACTGGGTCTCTCTATCTCACCCAGGCAGAAAATACAGAGGTATTCACAAAACCCTTCCCAGTGCTAATTGACATAGGAACTTTGACATGTTCCTGGGAGGCTCTGCATATTGATGCCAGACTTAATGAAAAACACCTAATCAGCTTTGTTTACTGAAACTCTGAACTCCCAAGCTCAAGAGATCCACTATATTCTGCTTCTCCAGTAGAACAGAATGTGAATGTCCAAGTTCAGAAAATAATATTTAGGAAATTTCCCTAATAAACTAAACATGAAAAAAACCTAAAAAATATTGAAGGTATACAGATAACAAAAGGTGTTTTGCCTCTTCATTTGGAATAAAAATCAGCCTAAAGATCCCTAAAGTCCAAGTCAATAGCTTCACCTATATACTTACATATAATTTTAAAATAAATGCTTTTTTCCTACTTTTGAGAAAAAAAAAAGCACTTGCATTCCATAATTTTTAATAGTAGAAATGTTTGCTGTTACTCAATATTATATCATTAATATTTATCAAGTATCATAATGTAGATGACATACTATTGGGCAACATTTCTACATACTATGTGGTTGTAGAAAGTTCTTTCAGAAGAATCACTCTCCAAGAGTCTAGCCATATTAACTAAACCAGGAAAAGTAGAGAGGGGGAGGAAAAAGAAGAAAGAAGAGGAAATAAATGGGGGAAGGGAAATGAATTAGGAAAAAAAGAGAAAGCATACAATTCAGGAAGGAGTAAGGAGAAAACTGGGGGGGTCAATGGAAGGAAAAGCAAAGAAGGAAGATGAAGAAGGTAAAATGGGGAAAAGGGAAAAAAGAAGAATAATGGGGAGAAAGATTAACCTAGGCAACTCCTCTGAGGGAGACTGATTCTACCTAATGTTGAATGGAATGTCTGTCTTGGTTTCTACTCATACAGTGGTTTGAAACTGCCAATCTATGAGAAATCACATATTATTTCCATACATAAGCAGCTAGGTCACTGATGCCACTTGATTTGGGATAGAGAAGGAAGTATATGAAAAAGTCTGGAACATTCAAGGGCCAAAAAAGGAGTTAAGACAAAGCAGTGTCGTCTTAGATGAAATGATAAAGCAGAAGATCTAAGAAATAAGTGTATTCTCACAACTGAACCATTCTCTAGCCTGCAGTAGCAGGGCTACGTAGACTGGCTACCAAGGTACTTTAGAAGTTACAGGAAATGAACACCAAGGAAAGTTTGGTTTCAAGGGCCTTTGTTATGTTGTAAAAAATACTCCAGTTAATAAATGCTGTCTTGAAGATTCTGTTTTCAGGTAATTTGAACAGGGAATCTGTGGCATACTTGCAAACCCATCCTCCGGACAAACTGGTCTGTTTGCTTTCCCACAAAACATATCTTCTGCCTTCTCACTTCCACAACTTTGCTCATGTCATTGTCTCTCCCTTATCTCCACCATCACTCCATACACACTTCCAATGGTCAAAAAGCTTACCCATTCTTTAAAGGCCAGTTTAAACATGCCTCCTCTGGTCACTCCAAGACGAAGTGATAGCTCCCTCCTCTAAATTCCTATAGACTATTGTGCAAACCATTTATATTCACTTATACTGCCTCATATGATAGTTATATGTAATTTTGTGTCTGCCTTTCTAATACATCATTAAACCTTAAAGGCAATACCTTGGTATTTTTTACAATGTTTATTCCAATGTCTTTCACATAGTTGATAATCAAAATTTGTTGAATAAACACAGCTACATTCACTAAACTATAATGCTGTTATAAAACTATAATGGATCAAAATTCAAGTCAATTTTAATTGACATATTACTATGCCCAAAAATATTACTTTCATTTTTTGGTCTCTCTCTATCTCCTTCCTACTACCTTTATTATATTATTTTCCTTCTTCCTTTTCTTTGCTTTGAATATAATTTACCTACTTTTTAAAATTATGAAAGTTTCAAAAGGGACAGTGAAAAGAAAATATTAGAGAGCTAGATTTTAAACTTAAGTAGTTAAAAGTACTTACATTATCTCAGAATAAGCTAAATAGTGGTCAGATGCTAAAAAAAAGTTTTGGTTACTCATTTCAATCATAGTGAGACCCTGACAAATAAAACTTCCCAAAAAGGAAGATACCTATAATTTTAATAGCAATTCTCAGAATTCAACTTCCAAAAGTAAAAAGATCACATACAAATATTTTTTGGTGACTGATGCAAGAGAGTATTCTCACATTTTCTTTTCTTTTTCTGAGGCTGGGGTTAAGTGACTTGCCCAGGGTCAAACAGCTAGGAAGTGTTAAGTGTCTGAGATCAGATTTGAACTCGGGTCCTCCTGAATTCAGAGCTGGTGCTCTATCCACTGCACCACCTAGCTGCCCCACATTTTCAATCAAATGTAACCAACAAATTGTGGAATGTTTTTTATCTCAGAAGATTTTTAAGGCAGGCTTAGAAGTTTTTAATACATAAAAAAGAAAAGATTTCACCTCTCAAAGATTTTCCTGATATATTCTACCACCACCACTTGCATTTGCCAATAGAAAATAAATAACTCCATTAGGATCCCAATATATGGAAGTGTAAATCAGATAGAGGAAAAGGTACAAGGAAACCATTCCCAGCGGTTTTGGTGCCCTGCTAATAATACAACCAAAGGAAAATGTGTAGCCCTCTATCCCACACAAAACCTTGAGCTACTTAAACTTAAAAAAAGTTTAAAGCATTTTCATGCTGGGTTTGAAGGAGAACTTCAGTTTCAAAGGACCTAAACATTTAGAAAATCTCATCAAGTGAGCTGGGTAACTCTTTTGTGCATTATGGGAGCTATTTTAGGGAGCTCAATACTCCAAGTAAATGCCAAGAAATGTCAGCAATATTTAAGGGAAGTAGAGATAGAAACTGTAATGGAAACCTAATTCCACTTTTACATGCTCAAGACTTCTCCCTCTGGCTTATCATTTACCTCACCTATTGAAGTGACCACAAGTGTACATATTGGTGACATCACCACCAAATGACAACCATCATTTGCACCTAACTTAGGCACATAAATAGGTATGGACGCCAAGTTAGAATCAAAATCTAAAGACAAATTTAACTTGGGCCTTAAAGCATTCTAATATTCAAGGGAAATGTTTAAGAAAAACTAAAATCAACACTTGTTAGCACCAAACAGTTAGTGGTGGAGGATATAGGATATAAGGCCCGGGGTCAGGAAGACTCACCTTCCTGAGGTCAAATCTAGTTTCAGATACTTATTACATGTATGATCCTAGGTAAGTCACTTAACTCTGCCTAAGATTCCTCCTTTGAAAAATGAGCTGGAGAAGGACATAGCAAACCGCTCCAATATTTTTGCCAAGAAAATCCCAAATAGGGTCACTAAAAGTCAGACACAACTGAAACAACTGAACAACAATGGACAAAGCCACCATTATCACATGTGTTCTCCATAGATCATTTAGTCAAGTGTAAGAGACTAGTGAAATTTCTGGTAAGTCTATATAGCTTTAGTGAAAAACCACAGATGAATTCTAAATTTAAATGAATTTAAGGTTTAACTTAACAGAGAAATACAAAGTAAATGCATAATCACTTAAAAAAATCTTGTCCAATTTTTGAATCATCTACATCAAACTTTTCATATCAGATTGGTTTCCCCTTACTTTTCAGAATTCTTCTTAACTGAGGAGAACTACTTTTTAGGTTGCTATCCAATTGAAAAATGTAAACTAATGTCAACATTATATTTAGCAAAATACAAGAAGATAAATTCATTTAAAGAAAGTATATAGATATTCTAAAGACTAACATAAATGACTGCTAACAGAATAGAGAGGGACAGGCTTGGGTTCAAGTCCCAAATCTCTATCACATTGGGCAAGTCACTTTATTTTCTAGGCTTTTGTTTTCTCATCCATAAAGTGAAGGAGTTGGATTAATGACCTGTATGATCCCTTTCAGCTTTAAAATCCTTTGAACCTATGACTTTTCAAATATATGCTATTTTACATTACAAGGACAATGTCTGGCCCTTGACCCAGATTGGTTACCACCCTACTCTCCTCAGCCCACTCTGGCTAAGATGTGATCTTTGCTTTAGCTTTAGTGATTTTCTGTGTTGGCACATTCCCATGAGACTTGGTGGTTGACCAGTGCAAGCTTCAATACTCAACAACCTTATCAACAGAGTCTGGTCTGGCTTTCCTGTCAGTCTACACAATCCCCTTCTAAGGAAATCAATGGACAAAGAAGGAACTGATTCTTGAGGGAGGAAATCTATCTTGCCCTCTGTAGTATAATGATTATAGCCTAGGGAAAATACAAATGCTAGTGCTTTGCACATAGTAGGCATCTAATGATTGATTTGATTTCTAATTTAAGCCATAACACATCAAAGTCTTATGACAGAATTTAGGAACTTTGGTCTAGGTCAGAATCTGGAACCAGGCAAACTGATGTTATCTTTCTGGATTCTTGGACTTCCTAAAATAATACTTTTTAATAAATTTTTTTAATAGTGTTAATAGTGTTTAATAAGTTTAACAGTGTTTAATAAGTTTTTTTAATAGTGGGGTGGGGTTTTGGTTGTTTTGTTTTGTTTTTTTGGAGGGGGAAGGAGTTTGTCTTTTTCTTATTCTTTTTCTGATTATACATGCATATTAAAATTTTAAATACACATTTTTTCATGAATCATGTTGGGAGAGAAAAATCAGAACAAAAGGAAAAATCCATGAAAAAAAGTGAACGTAGCATTTGTAAATTTACCTTCAATTCCATAGTTCTCTTTCTGGATGCAGTGGTATTTTCTATCATAAAGTTTAATTGGACTGCCTTAGATCACTGAACCTCTGAGAAGAACCAAATCTTTCATAACTGATCATCACACATTCTTCCTATTATTGTGTATATTGTATTTCTGATTTCCTTGTTTCACTTAGCATCAATTCATATAAATCTTTCCAGGCCTTTCTAAAATCAACTTGTTCATCATTTTTTATAGAACAATAATATTTCATTACTTTCATATACCATAACTTATTCAGCCACTCCTCTATTGATGGGCATCTATTCATTTTCTAATTCTTTGCTACTGCAAAAAAAAAAAAAAAAAAAAAAAGCTGCCACAAACATTTTCGAACATATGGCCCCCCACCCTTTTTAGAGTTCCATCAATTCAATATTTTTTTAAATTATAGCTTTTTATTGATAGAACATTTGCATGGGTAATTTTTACAACACTGTCCCTTGCAATCTCTTCTGTTCCAACTTTTCCCTTCCTTCCCTCCATCCCCTCCCCTAAATGACAGGCAGTCTTATACATATTAAACATGTTAAAGTATATCTTAGATGCAATATATATTTGCAGATTCTCTGTACAGTTCTCTTGTTGCACAAGAAAAATTGGATTCTGAAGGTAAAAATAACGTGGGATGAAAAACAAAAATAGTAGTCCACATTCATTTCCCAGCGTTCCTTCTCTGGGTGTGGCTGATTCTGTCCATCATTGATCAATTGGAACTGAATTAGATCTTCTCTTTGTCAAAGATATACACTTCCATCAGAAGACACCCTCATATAATATTGTTATTTAAGTATACAATGATCTCCTGGTCCTGTTCATTTTACTCAGCATCAGTTCATCTAAGTCTCTCCAAGCCTTTCTGAAATCATCCTGTTGGTCATTTCTTATAGAACAATAATATTCCATAACATTCATATACCACAATTTACCTAACCATTCTCCAATTGATGGGCATCCATTCATTTTCCAGTTTCTAGCCACTACACAAAGAGCTGCCACAAACATTTTGGCACATGTGGGTCCCTTTCTTTCCCTTAATATCTCTTTGGGATATAAACCCAGTAGAAACACTTCTGGATCAAAGAGTATGCACAGTTTGATAACTTTTTAAGCATAATCCTTTTCCCTCCTTCATGATTTCCTTGGGCTACAGACCTAGTAATGGCATTGCTGGGTCAAAGGATATGCACATAGTGGGTTTTTTTTTAATTCTTTAAAATGCTTTTAATATATATGATCATAGTGGCTAATCATCAGATCTCAGAAGCCAGTGGCCACACCAAAGAAGAACTAGAGTACATTATAGAATTCAAAATGGATAATTTTTATTTTATTAAGTTAAAAGGTTTTGTACAAATAAAACCAATGCAGACAAGATTAAGAGCAAAGCAATAAACTGGGGAAAAAATTTACATCCAATGGTTCTGATAAATACCTCATTTCTAAGATATATGGAGAACTGATGCAAATTCAAGCCATTCTCCAATTGAAAAATGGTCAAAGGACATGAACAGATAATTTTCAGATGAAGAAATAAAACCATTTGTAGTCATATGAAAAAAATGTTCTAACACACTATTGATCAGAGAAATGTGAATTAAGACAAGTCTTAGGTACCACCATACATTTCTCAAGAGTGGCTAAGATAACAGGAAAAGATAATGATGAATGTTGGAGGGAACTGGGAAAACTGGAACATTAATACATTGTTGGTAGAGTTGTGAATTGATCCAACCATTCAGGAGATCAATATGGAAGTATGCTCAAAGGGCTATCAAACTGTGCATACCCTTTGATCCAACAGTGTCTCTCCTGGGCCTGTTTCCCAAAGAGATCATAAAAAGGGGGAAAGGACTCACATGTGCAAAAATGTTTATAGCAGCAAGAAACTGGAAACTGAGTGGATGCCCATCAACTGGAGAATGGTTGGATAAGTTATGGTATATGAATGTTATGGAATATTATTGTTCTATAAGAAAAGATCAGCAGGGTGTCTTCAGAAAGATTTGGAGAGACACACATGAATTGATACTAAGTGAAGTGAGTAAAACCAAGAGAACACTGTACAGAAAAGCAAGATTATATAATGATCAATTCTGATGGACGTGGCTCTTTTCAACAGTGAAGTGTTCCAATTATTGTGAGGAAGAGAGCCATCTGAATCCAGAGAGAGAGGACTGTGGGAATTGAGTATGAATCACAACATAGTATTTTCACTTTTTTTTGGTTGTTATTTGCTAGATTTTTGTTTTCTTTCTCATTTTTTTCCTTTTTGATCTGATTTTTCTTGTGCAGCATAATTGTGGAAATACATATAGAAGGAGTGCACATGTTTAACACATTGGATTACTTGCTGTCTAAGCAAGGAAATGTGGGGAAGGGAGGAAGAAAAAAATTGGAACACAAGGTTTTGAAAAGGTAACTGTTGAAAATTATCTATGTATATTTTGAAAACAAAAAAGTTTTAATAAACTTTATATAATAAACTTTAATTAAAAAAAGAAAAAAAAAGTGGAGCTAGCCTAAGGAACATGGAATAGAGGACACTGCAGATAATTTAGCCTACTTGCCTGGACCAAATGCAAATAAAAGCAAATCCCTAGTTCAAGGTCTAGTCATACTATCGTAAAATATCTTTGTTATCACTACCATTCATTTTTGCTATCATAGGGAAAACAAAAACAAAACAAAACAAAACAACACACACACACACACACACATATATATATAGGTACAAAGGCTAGAATGTCCAGGTGTAATACTACAAAGAAAGGAAGGAAGGAAACCAGTATTTATTAAGCACTTAGTATGTGCACCAGAGATATACATCTGAGCAAAAAGACAGTCCAGTCCTTCAAAGAATTTATAGTCTAATAGAGAAACCCAAAACACAGAAGGGGCTTATATCCCAAGGAAATACCAAAGAAGGGAAAGTGACCTGTACGTGACAAAATGTTTGTGGCAGCCCTTTTAATAGTGGCTAGAAAATGAATGGATGTCCATCAATTGGAGAATGGTTGGGTAAATTATGGTATATGAATGTTATGGAATATTATTGTCCTCTAAGAAATGACCAGCAGGATGAATACAGAGAGGCTTGGAGAGACTTACATCAACTGATGCTGAGTTGAAATGAGCAGAACCAGAAGATCATTATACACTTCAACAATGATACTGTATGAGGATGTATTCTGATGGAAGTGTATATCTTCAACATAGAGAAGAGCTAATCCAATTCCAATTGATCAATGATGGACAGAATCAGCTACACCCAGAAAAGGAACACTGGGAAATGAGTGTAAACTCATTTTCATTTTTTGTTTTTCTTCCCAGGTTATTTTTACCTTCAGAATCCAATTCTTCCTTTGCAACAACAACAACAACAACAAAATTCGGTTCTGCACATATATATTGTACCTAGGATATACTATAACATATTTAATATATATGGGAATGCCTGCCATCTAGGGGAGGGGGTGGAGGGAAGGAGGGGAAAATTCGGAACAGAAGGGAGTACAAGGGATAATGTAAAAAATTACCCATGCATATGTACTGTCAAAAATGTTACAATTATAAAATTAAAAAAAAAAAAAAAGAAGAAGAAGAAGAAGCAAACATCATCGATTCTTTCAACTCATGTTCATACATATGGTCTAGAACAGGGGTTCTCAAACTATGGCCCACGGGCCAGATGTGGCCCATTGAGGACGTTTGTGTGGCCCTCCGGGTTATGGCAAATGGGCTGAGGGGTGGAGACAGAATGTGAGTTTTTGTTTTTACCATAGTCCGGCCCTCCAACAGTCTGAGGGACAGTGAACTGGCCCCCTATTCAAAAAGTTTGAGGACCACTGATCTAGAATCTCCATATCATCCTGACAAGCTACCTCTGACAATAAACATCCTTCCTCCTTCCAGCACCAAATCCTATGGATGAATGACAAAGAGGAACTGCTGATTCCAAAGGTATATCAAGAAAAATATTTAAGCCCAATAAGCATTAATCCATCCACAACATCTTGCATGAAGTTGCAGTAGGACAGAAACTTGCATGGCTATTCTCACCTTTTTCTCTACACCAGCATCTGTTTGTTTGTTACTGCCTAGTCGTGCTCTTAGAAAGATAAGCACAACATACCCTTTGACCCAGTAGTGTTACTATTGGGCTTATATCCCAAAGAGATCTTAAAGAAGGGAAAGGGACCTGTATATGCAAGAATGTTTGTGGCAGCCCTCTTTGTGATGGCCAGAAACTGGAAACTACGTGGATGCCCATCATCACTTGGAGATTGGCTGAATAAATTGTGGTATATGAACATTATGGAATATTATTGTTCTGTAAGAAATGACCAACAGGATGATTTCAGAAAGGCCTAGAAAGACTTACATGAACTGGTGCTGAGTGAAATGAGCAGGACCAGGAGATCATTATATACTTCAACAACAATACTGTATGATGATCAATTCTGATGGAAATGGCCCTCTTCAACAATGAGATGAAGCAAAACAGTTCCAATATAGCAATAATGAACTGAACTAGCTACACCCAGCAAAAGAACTCTGGGAGATGACTATGAACCACTACATAGAATTCCCAATCCCTCTAATGTTATCCACCTGCATTTTGGATTTCCTTCACAGACTAATTGTACACTATTTCAAAGTCTGATTCTTTTATACAGCAAAACAACTGTTTGAACATGTATACATATATTATATTTAATTTATACTTTGATATATTTAACATGTATTGGTCAACCTGCCATCTTGGGGGGGGGGGAGAAAAATTAGAACAAAAGGTTTGGCAATTGCCAATGTTGTAAAATTACCCATGCATATATCTGGTATATAAAAACTATTAAAATAAAAATAAAAATATATCTGGTAAATAAAACCTATAAAAAAAAACATGTGAAGAAAGAAAGGAAGGAAAGAAGGGAGGGAAGGAAGGAAGGAAGGAAGAAAGGAAGGAAGGAAGGAAGGAAGGAAGGAAGGAAGGAAGGAAGGAAGGAAGGAAGGAAGGAAGGAAGGAAGGAAGGAAGGAAGGAAGGAAGGAAAGCACAAGCACAAAAGATGTGTTTGTGCTCAGGGTTAGCTGCATATCTATGTTCACTGCTTCAGAAAATCTCACCTTTTCAAGGCACTCCATCAAGGCCTCAATTAGAATCCTTTTTACAACACAACTAACAAAAAGTCATCCAGCCATAGTTTGAGGACTTGAGTGAAGAGGAGCCCACTAAGTCTAATTGGTCTTCCATGTTGCAGCTTCAAATGCTCAAAGAAAGCTATCATATACTCAAATCCCTATGTCTTATCTTCTAAAGTTAAATATCCCACCCCCATAGGAGAGATGAGGAGAGGATAAGTTATGTTCTTAATCTTCTTCATTTTTCCTCTTTTTACACTTTAAGTCTAGCCTTACTCACTGACTGAGCACTGACTTAGTCAAACTGAGACCTGTTAAAGACTTTAGCTTAAAAAGGACACTGCAGCTAAGACCATCTCCGGTAATCCAGATCTACATCTTGCCACTGGACAAAGAGGCTTCTGGAGAAGAAAGTGGGGCTGATGATTTTGCACAGCCCTCCCTTGCGTATTCATTTGCTTGTCATGGCATCACCTCCCTGATATCATGGTCCACTTTGAGAATGAAGAACAAATGACAACAATAACAACCTCTTAATTTAATTATGTGAATGATTCCTAAATCCATATATTTTAACTGTCTTTCCCCTAGAACTTCAGTCCTGCATTTCAAACTGCTCTACCTAGTACATACCTCATCTGAGATGTTACACCAATACCTCACATTTGACATATCCAAAAGTAAACTTAAAACTGGAAAATGGTGTTAACCTTTCTGTCTTATCCTCCCACATATAATTACCTGCAAAGTCCTACTTCTCCTATCTTTATAACCTCTTCTCATTTACACTGACACCCAAAGATGGGCATAGAATATGGACTGAGTATCCCCATAGGTTGCCATTATCCTAGCTCAGGTCTTCATCACTTCTCAGTAAATGTGGTATTCTAAACCCCTAACTGATCTCCAATCTTGTTTCTGCCATCTTAATCCACCCTTCACATTACTGCCATAGGGCTGTCACTGTTACTCTATTGTTAAAAAGCCAGTGTTTTCATATTTTCATAAATAAGATAAAAATTTAGACAAGAATTTAAGGCCTTCCAAAATATGATTCCAGTCTATGTTCCCAGACCTTTCACTTTCATATGTTCAACATTCTAAATTCTGAAATGTCCCACACTTTAACATCATTTCAAGTTTCTGTGCAAGCTCACTGGCAGCCTCCCCATGTCTTTCTCTTATTTGGCCAATTAAGGTCTTCTTTCACCAAAACTCAATTCACCAAGACTGATCTCCCCACATTTAATGTGTTTTCTCTTTCCTCAAATTTTCTGAAAGTACTTCTACTTTTGCTCAACTCACACTCTACCTCATATTATCTCTCTTAAATGTCTTCATTATTAACAAATGACAAATGAGAATTTCTATGTATAAAGTAGAATGGAAAATGATAATTGTTTCTAAACCAAGGATCTCTATTTTTAAGAGCTTCTTTTCCTTTTAAGGATATAATAAATTTAACATGCAATTTTATTTTTTCTTTTCTTCCTTCCTTTCTTTTTTTTTGCTGAGACAATTGGAGTTAAGTAACTTGCTCAGAGTCACACAGCTAGGAAGTATTATGTGTCTGAATCCTGATTTGAACTCAGGTCCTCCTGATTTCAGGGCCAGTATTCTATCTACTGTGCCATCTAGCTGCCCCTTAACATGCAATTTTCAAAGCAATCCCAGTCAACTGTGATTCCTTTTGGACTTTCTTGATCATTTTTTAAAAATGCCTTCAATGACCCTCTTTTTATTTATTTATTTGTTTGTTTATTTTTTGTTGAGGCAATTGGGGTTAAGTGACTTGCCCAGAGTCACAGCGCCAGGAAATATTAAATATCTGAGGTCACATTTGAACTCAGGTCCTCCTGACTTCAGGGCTAATTGATAGGTGCGACACCTAGCTGCCCCATTTATTTATTTTTACAATCCAATTACTATTCCCTCTTTCCTCCAATTCCTATTGGGGGACTCTTGTAACATTTTTTCCCCCAAGCAAACTGAATTCTCCCTCTGCCCAACCAAAAAACATTGGTGCCTGGTGATAGAAAGGTGGCACAACGCATAGAGCATTGGCCCTGGAATCAGAAAGACCTGAGTTCACATCTGGACTCTGACACTTGGTTAGTTGTATGATTCTGGCCAAAGCCACTTATAAAAAAATTTTTTTTTTTAAAATAGATGGCTTCTTCTATAATTTAAATGCATTACTCCATGTCAAGAAGTAGGTAGCATACTTCTTAACTGTTTTTCTTCAATCTTAGCTGATTAGTATATTAATGTCACTTTTCAAAGTTCTTTCTAATGTTTGTGTAAATTATTCTCTAAGTTATATTTATTTCACTCTGCATCAGTTCATATAAATAATTCTAGATTTTTCAAACTGTTGCTTTCACCATTTTTTACAGTATATTGTTATTCCATTACATTTATATACCATAATTTGTTTAGTCATTTACCAAGTTTTAGGCATCTCCTTAATTTCCAGTTATTTTCTTTTTATTGCTTTTCTTTGTTTATGCTTTTCCCACACAACTAGAATGCATGTTTTTTAAGTACTGGATCTGTCATTTTCATCTCTGTTCTTTTTGCAATAAGCACAATATATACAGATTAGACTCTTGTTAAATCTAGCAAAGAAGGCATAACACAACGGGATACATTAATATGGGCAGTTCATAGAATTAGGTAGCATTTTAAACAATGTTAAGCTGAGTGTTTGATAAGAGCCATATTAGTTTAGTATTAATTTAATATTATTCTAGGAATTTAGAAAGATCAACATTTCAGGTGAGCCAAAGGGCAAGATAAGGTACTTGTAAAGGGGTCTATGTAACCAGTGATGACTTGAATGATAAAAGGCTCCTGAAAAACATGTATGACTAGAAAAAAGGGGTGATAATCAAGTAGTAAGAACAACAGATTAATAGCTAGTCCCCTATATGCCACAGATCAACATTTTAACAACCAGAAGGCAGCTTCAAAGTAGGTATATCTCCTATGGAAGGTCTATGAAAAAACAGATAAGAATGGCAAATGAGAAGTTATATACAGACTGTAATCTGCAGAAATGAAGGTGATGTCCACATTGATGAAGTCATAAATCCATTAAAACACAATTAAATTCCCATTTATATAGCATTTGACATTTACAAAGAACTTTTTCTCAAAACAGGTCTATGAGGTACATTCCTGGGAGGGTAGATGTATCATATAATGCTGATAGTAATTGTTTAAAACAGCAATCAAGAAATGAAAAAAAAAAAAATTCTAATCCTTCATTTGTTTGTTTTGATATGAGGAAGTAAGCTACTTGTAAGTAACTAAGCTCAAATATGAACCAAAGTCAAGATATTAAAGGTATGTGATTCCCCCTCATACCAACAACTTATCTATGACTTACACTGGTTCTTCCTAACCTCAAGGACAGAGAACCATCCACTCTATCATACTATCTCCCTCATATCAGGGGTGTCAAGCAGAACCATATATCTTGTCAGCCTGCTTTCTTGGATTTGATGATCTCTAGAAACTCATCTCTGAAATTCATTCCTCCTTAACCTTGCTTCTGTAGAGTTCCTCCCTTTCTCTGGGAAGGATGGAGATTGAACATTGGGTACTCTCCCCCTGACCCTCTGCAATTATACAAAGGACTCAGGAAAATCAGCTCAACTTTTCCTACCTGGTTGCTTTCCTAGATTGGGTGAACTCAAAAAAAAAAAAAAAAAAATCATACTTCTACAAGATGAAATCAACTCTGAAATTCTCCCCTCTTCAGAGCATCTCCTTCCCCAGTTATAAAATTTCTTCATACTCCTGTACTGGATAACATACTCTTTCCCTTTTCAACTTCTTTCTATGTACTGTCTTGCTCTATTCAATTGTGAGCTCCTTAGGGTAGAAATTGTCTTTAAAGTCTTCTGTTTTATCCCCAATGCTTAGCTTAATGCCTATTCATAGTTGGTCTAAATACTTAGTGAATGTCTCTGAACGACTGACATATCCTAAATTCCCTGACTTTTAATTCAGAGCTCTTTGTACCATATGCAATGTCCTCCTATAATCCTGAAGCATTACTGACATCCACTAAAATATTATAAACAAAATTTTACAATTATGCTAAAACATAAAATATAACAAAGGAACTAATTTGGCATGTTACTTTGAATTAACTTCTACACTTCTAAATCTCCAAATTATGAATTTTTGTTAGTGAGTTAAATGATGTCTTCAGTCCCCTAAGAGAGCCAAGTAGTTACTATTCCTCCTTTCCACATCAGGGAAATGTGCTGCCTAATTACCTTGGAAATACAATAGAAAGAATGCTGGTTTGGTGGTCAAAAGTGGCTTTGTCACTTCTTATGTTTATGTGTGGGCAAGAGTCTCAACCTTTTTGGGTCTCATTTTCCTAATTTTTTAAAATAAAAGGGATTATAATGAATTAATTCTAAGATTCCTGCCAAGTTTAAAATCTATGAGCCTTTCAATTCCCTAGCCTTATGCCAAATAAATATTTTTGCTACACGAATACCAAAACATGTATAGCAGAACTTTTTTCCCCTAGCAGCAAAGAATTCTTGTAAATAAGGTAGCTTAATTGAAGGAACAATTGAGCAAACAAAAGTTTAAGAATATTACTATGTGCTAATAAGACAGGGAAAGGGAAAGGGAAGGAAAGAGATATTTATTAAGTACCTACTATATATCACATATTGGGCTAAGCACCTTACAAATATTACATCATTTGATCTTCAAAACAATCCTGGGAAGTAGATGGCACTATAATAATTTTTTATACCCATTTTACAACTAAAAAAAAAAAAAAAAAAACCTGAGGCAAACAGAGTAACTTGACTAGGCTCACATATCTAGTTTTTTAAGTATAAATTTGAACTCAAATCTTTCAGATTATAGACCCAACTCTCTAATTATTGCACCACCTCAATGTCTATTAAACTTCCTGGTTACCTAAGAAATGAAAAATATGCATAATTCAAGAAAAAAAAAGGGAATCTGTGCAGTAACTAATGCAGAGTACAAAGACACAAAATATGCAGGTAGATAATGTAAAAGAAAGAGTATTAAAAGGAGGATAAAGTCTTAGCAATTGCAATGCCTAATCTTTGTTCAGAGAGCCTAGTTCCTCTCTGCAGGTTCTCAAAAGCACAAGCTTAGAGACTATTCTCACTGACCATGTATTCCCAGTGGTTTTTACTTAACTTCTTGGTTACAAAAAGAGTTCAGGGCTGAAGTGGCGGTAAATGAGGTACACATCTGGAAATGACTACTAATTAAAAACAAAAGGCATCAACAAAACTTTTTTTTTAAAAAGAAAATAGTTTTAGTAGAAGCTGTGAGAGGAAAAAGTCTTCGTCAATGGCACAAATAGCTTCTTCTTTACCTTTATCCCACCTTCTAGCTCAGGAACGACCCCAGAAGAATCCCACTATCCAGGTACACATCTCTACCCTTCTGTCCCATTTTTTTCCTGATAAAGAAAATGATCTTCAATTTTAGAATAAAGTTAAATGTGGAAAATAGGGTCATAAGTACAAATATATCCAATATATTTTATACATATATACACATATATACTATGTACATAAATATATTAAGAAAAATAGGCTTGTAAGTATAAATGCCTAACATATATACATAATATGTACATAAATATATGTGATTTCACTTTAGATAACTTATAAAGAAGCTGTCTAAAAAATGTATTGGACAAATATTATCTTCCCTCTCAAATGTGGCTTACATAGTAACTCAAGAAGTAGCCTCTAATTGTGCTAAGAAAGTAATCAACCCTGATTAAAGATAAAGAGCAATAATAATTTTTTTAAAATGAATAAAATGTATTCATTTAAACAGAAATGAATATTAAAAAGTTTGTGAAATTATTTATACTGTATTGTTAAAAATGCCTTATTTATCTCAAAAAGATTTCATTCACTTTTCAACAAGCCCTTATCTATTCCAAACTTAGTGTTCGTTATGTGCTTTTAATTTACAGGCTTCACTGAAGTGCAGAACAAGCCAAACGGGAGACTAGACATGCCAAGGCAAAGCAGGCCAAGATGAGATGGATGGCTAAAATGAGGAAATATAAAAACTGCCTGTAGATACAATGCTCCCAAAGAGGGAAGACCCTTTGTGGACAAGGCAGAAGCCAGCCAGGACATTGGATGAATTTGGTAGCAAATGATAAAACAGTTTATGTACATTTCTTTAGTGGTATTGATAATCTTTTTTGATGATGATGATGATGATGATGATGATGTCTGATGGAATGATTTCCAGCTTTACAATCCCAAAATACTGTGTGTGTTTTTTTTTTATTTGTATCAGAACACGAGTGTTTTTTCATTTAATCAAAAAAAAAATCTAAAGAACTTCAAGTCACTCAGAAAACTGGGATATGGTTAGAGAAAGAGGAAGAGGGAAAAGGAGGAGAAAAGGGATAAAGAGGGATATGGAGGGAGGGAGAGAGATGGGGGAAGAGAAACGGGAGAGAAAGAAAGAGGGATGGGGGTGGGAAATTAACCTACTTGTAGATATTTTTGAAATATCAGTTGTAGTCCTTGTTTGAATAAATATGAAAAGTAATGTTAAAAATGGCACTAATAATGACTATTTTCTTTTAGATTTTTTTTCTCCTGCAATACAGACTATAACTCTATCCTGTAACTTGAAGTGAAGTAGGTGCAGAGATTGATAAATATTAATTTGAGGATAACTATTTAAAATCTCTGCTTTTGTTTTCATTCATATGGTCACTGATCCTGTGAAATCCCAGGGCAACAAAGTCACTTTTAACACAAGCCAATTCTTTACATAAAGCGATTCTATCTGCATTGAACTTAATAGTTGCCAAAAGTGTCTGTTGGTGCCTACTGCTCAAAGCAGACCAAGACAGGTGGCAGACTTAGTGACCGGGAACATAGAAAGTATATAGTCAGTCAGGCCAAAAACATGGAGTGCATCTGCCACCCATAAGCAGTTGGGGAAAATACTGAGCACAGTTTTGGAAACTAGGAAGGCTACAAGAAGATATGAAGCAGGCAACCAATTTCCTCCTCAGAAATCAAAACCATCAACAGAAATTCTTTTGGTTTTAGACAATTAAATCTTATATTCAATTTGAAAAGTATCAAAAAAGTTTGTCTCCTTTTTATTAAGCATTTGTAACAGCCACTTTTTTGGAAAAAATAAACATAGCTATTTTCCTATTATCTATTTGAACATAGGTTCTATTAATATTTAAAAACTTATACCTAGACAATTATATTCAAACAATTTCTTTCAAAGAAAAAAAGTGACATATCAATCAGTCAAACTATATATGTAACATTACAGTATTATCACAGTCTAGCTGGACCAAATAATAATGAATACCCCTGTTGGAAGTGGATTCAGGGCCATCTGGTGAGAGGTAGAAGAAAAATGGAAATACAAAGCTTATACTGACAGCAAAACATAATTGCCTTTTAAAATTTCATTTGCACTTTACTTCTGCTATAACCAAAAGTCACAACTTCCTAAGATGTGTAGAAACTGACACTTCTAATACCTTGTCTACAAAATTTAATGGCATACTTCAAATTCATAAAGTACTAAATGCTAAAAATTAAATTATTTGGCTTGAAGTTTATTTTTAAATAATTCTGTATCTATAAGTCAGAATCTTAGATTAGAGATATGTCAAGTAATGCCATATATTTATTCTTGAAATTTATCTGTACTACTACAAATTACCCTTGCCCTAACCTAGATCTCTCTTCCCCATATGCCTCTCCACTATCATTCTCTACATTTATAAATCCCATCACCAGAATCCACACTATACTTTACAAATAAAAGTATCTGAGAAAATGCCATATATTTGCTTTATTTTCTGAGCAGTAAAGTAATGAAATCTTAAATTGTTTTTTGCTTTCTTTACCAAAAAAGAGTAGTCTTCAGAATAACAATGAGAAAAATGGTTACCTGGAATTTGAAATCCAAAATAAATTAGATTATAAGAACTTATCTAATTATCTTCAATGAACTCAAGTCAGAAGGCTTATATAAATTGCCAATTAAGGTACAAAATGAGGAACATAATAAAAATTCCTGAACTGTTATTAGTGATTACTTAAAAAATTCATGGAGAATGTCCCACTACAATATAGAAAACCAAATATACCAATTTTTTAAATAAAAAAAGATGGAGTTTACAAAATAAATGTTATTAATATTTTGAGTCTAATTCTTTGAAAGTTGCTGAAACACATTAATAGCATGGTTTATAAAAATTTAGAAAGGAAAAAGTAATCACTAAAGCATTATCATGATTTCAACAGTAACGCATCATGATAAACTAATCTAATTTCCTTAAAAAACAACAACAACAACAAGGTGGTATATCAGGCTGATACCATAGACATACTATACATATCTGAAGATTGTATTTTTCAAAGTTTCGTATGCTGTATTTATGGACAATATGAATAAAATGTGGATTAAATAAGCGTACACTTTTAAAAAAACAATTGAGACTTGTTTATATGAGAACTAAAGAGTAGTCATTAACATCTGATCAGTGTCATAATGGAAAAAGGTTTCCAGTAGAGTATCCTTGAGATCTATCTTTGGTCATTTGCTTTCCAATATCTTCATCTATGACTTGGATAAGGACACAGATGTCATGCTTCTCAAATTTACAGATGATATAAAAGCTAAAAGGTATATCAGAGTGTCAGAGTAAAGAATACCAAAAAATCATGACAGTCTTGAAAATCTTATTTTAAGAATGGTTTATATCACTTAAAAAAACTACTAAAATGAAAGTTTTTCCTAAAGTATATGATTATCAAAATGGAAAAGAGAATTGACTGAGATTATCTAATTCTTGAATTCAAAATTGAACATAGTATAAACGCACATGCCTGATGGGTATTAAACCAAATAATATCCTATAGTCAGTTCCACTGACTTTGGAAATATGCATTTCCTTCTTTGACCAATACTTTGACTAAATAACTGCCCACCCCTACAAAACTAGGACTTAGTGTATATTTTATAAATGTTTAAAGACAGGCAAAGGAACTGATGACACTAGACCTAAATGGCTTCTATGGTTCCTTGCGGATCTAAATACTGAATTACAATTTTTAACCTTAGCTATAAACCCATTAAATTCTAGTGACTAAATTTTGGACTATTTTATTTCATTTTCAAATTTAGCGTGTAAGTGGCCAAGTTGGTTTTCAAATGTTTCCCCCCCTACAAATTATAAGAAAGAAAAAAAATGCAATAGAAATTCAGTCTTGTGAATTAAAAATACAATAAACGTCTCTTCCTTATAGCTGGTCTGACAACTAGAGGCATAAGTTGAAATAAAATGTATTTCTTAACACCATATGTGAAATAGTTATTCTATTTTGTAGCAAGTTAAAGGACGGCAAGTAGGAAGAAATATCCAGTAGCTAGGTCTTATATAAAAAGAGAGACAGAGACAAATTTAAAAAGAAAACAACAACAACTAAATAGTTTGCCCAGTGGAAAGAGCACTGACCTCAGAATCAAGAACACCTTGAGTGTGACTGAGAAAACCACTCAACCTCTGTTTGTCTCAGTTTCCTCATCTATAAAATTGGGGATAAAAATAATAATAATAAATAATGATAACAACAGCTCTAAGAGCTGTTGTTAAATTCAAATAAAAATGCACATATTTTGCAAATAAAGTGCAATATAAGGGTGAGCTACTATGATTATTATATGAATGTGCCCCAGTTGAGAATTATACCCTATAGGAATGAGGAAGCTTATTAAATTTTCTGAGTCTCAGTTTCCTTCCATATAAAATAGAGGCATTAATATTTGCACTACAGCACAAGATTGCTGAGAACAGTTTAACTATAAAGTATAAATCTTGTATATTGTTATTTTTATGTATTTTCACTTTAAAAATAATTTTAACACTGAACACACACATACACACATATACACACACAAAATATATAAATTAAATTGTTCATCTTATCTCTCCTAAATGTTTATATTCATGGCTAAATTAGTTTAGTTTTTAATGTAGGTTCTAGCTTTTAATAATAGTTATATTAATGCCAAGTCTTAAATCTGAATAGTAATAAAATAGTAGCAATGAAGTGTTTGTTCATTCTTTTACTCTATCTTTTTCTGACTTCCTGGAAGTTTCTCTTTTCCATCTATTTTTTTTTTTTCAATAACATTACTAAATTTGTTCATTTGGCTAAGTGCAATGACAAGGTTTCCTGAAGAACAAGTTGTATTCAAGGAGCAAATTTTTACTTTATTTAGAATTTTGTTTATTATCAATTATTGGGAATTCTCTTCTTAGTAGGAAAACAATACCTAGCTGAATCAGAGATCAAGAGTAACTATTCTCCAGTTAGACACAACATTGTGTGTTTGTACTACCAAGTGCAAGATTTCTGTCAAAAATAAAAAAAAATGTGAACTTTTCTCTAGAGTAGAAGATAGGTCTCCCCCCGTATCCATATATGTATCTCTTTATACACACAAACACCTATATCTTTCATATCTATTTAGATCAATATTTCCAGTTTTGAGTATGTGAAATAAGAAAGTAACAAAAAGCTAAGTAATAAAAAGAAAAGAGATGACTCACAAAATCTTACCTTACACCCATATGCTTCATACCAAGAACCCTAATCTTTCTTCTCAAACTGTTCTTAGCTCCTTAAAATAAAAGTGAAATCTTAAACATTTTAAAAGTTAAGCTTTAAAAAATCACAACAAATCAGAAAAAGAACTATCTAGGGAGATATACTGAGTCAAAGGAAATATATACAAAATATTCCTTGTCTCACCTTATTCTTCCATCTCCAATATGATTTCTTATGTGTTCACTGATGAATACCTGGTTTACTTAGCACAAAATTATGTTAATTAAGCTCATATATACAGTTTCCCAGAAATCTTAGTGCAACCCTATAGTTTTAAAACTACACTAAGACTTTTAGGACGCCTTATCTACTCTAAAAGAAAAGGGAAATAATATATTCCAACAATAATCCCTTAAGGCAATTATCAGAAGACAAACTAAAACACTGTAGCATAATTTTCTTTGCTTTATTATTAGAAGTTAACAAACACTATATAGACACTTGAATAAAGCCTATGCTGGGTCATACTCATAGACATGTATCCAATTACCAACTCTTGAGCTATTTTGAAACAGCACAGTAAGCAAAAGCCAATACAGTTTTTCATATTACTCACATTGAACCTATTATCCTCTAGAAGCAGGTTTAGATGACTCTGTAGTCTACCAAATACTCTTGGTGTAGATTTATATTTTTCTGCTAATTTGAAAACTGGCTTTATTTAGCCAGCTCCAAGAGTAAATAATGAACACCATGAAATGCTAACGGAGGCAGATAATTTTTAACAAAGTTTCCTAACCATATTATGTGTATCTCCCTCAAATATACTTTTTTCCAAAATATGTATTTTTTCCTTCTCAAAAACATACTTACACACACTCTCATAAGAGCCAGTACCCTTAATTCTCTTATTTACTAAAAATGTAGATGGACTCTATTCTTTTCCAGGAATGAAAGAAGAAAAGCAGAAGAGCAAAATGGAGTTGATCAGTTCTTTCTTTTTTTTTTTTTCTAAAGATGCAATTTTTAGAAATAAATTAAAACCCTAAATATCTTGCTGTTGTGTGTCTGTTCAGTCATTTTGGTCATGTTCAACTCTTCATGATTCCATTTGGGGTTTTCCTGGCAGAGATCATTTCCTTCTCCAGCTCATTCAACTGATGAAGAAGTACGGTGAACAGGGCTAAATGACTTACCCAGGGTCAGACAACTAGGAACTAAGTATCTGAGGCTGGATTTGAACTCAGATTCTCCTAAATTCCAGGGCCAGTGTTCTATTGACTGTATTGTTATTAATAAAATATTTAAATTTTCATAGCACAAGAATTTTTCTAGAATATTTGTAGAGATAACAGTAGACTCATTTTTATAGAAATTGAAGTCATTCTTTAAGAAAAAAAATTTAATCTTTTTTCTTTTTAAAAATCTATTTTTGAAAAAAAAAATGCAATGAAAACAATTTCCTAACCCCTTTTCCTATGCAAAAATGGCTAATTTGTTATTTTAAAATATTGAAACCATTTTTGATATCTGATTGGCTTAGGAAATTAAAGGCTCAGGCCATCAACATTACTGCTTAGTTTCTTTAGTACAATATTCATGAGGACTAAAGGCAACCTTGTTCACATAAATCCATTTGAAGTGTCCTTAATGCATATCATCCTTGTTAAATATCCTTCTGATATGTACAAGGAAATTCCTGTGAACATAAACCACTAGTAAACTACTCTGTCAAGCTCAGTTCAGAACACTTTTTAACTAGTTATAGGAGCTCAGTGAAAGGGAAAATCAAGGATAACGCTGAGATTATACTGTTGCATGACTGGAAGGATGGCAGTGCCCTTGATAATATTCTTTAGTGCTTCATTCAATTGACTAATATCCCTCACTGGATATCTTCAGAAATGAGTAAGTTGTTTAGAAAATAGAACAAGTTGGAAGGAGCTTTGGGAAAACAAGTATATTTATGCACTGTTGATTGAGCTGTAAATTGATTTTTGAACTACATCTCTTAAGTTATGAAACTACGTCTCTTAAGTTATTAAAGTGTGGGGTTAGGTTATTCATCCTTCTTGACACAAGTAGAAGGTCTCTACTCCAGTCCCCCAAAAAATTAAAGAAAGAAGAGAGAAATTCATGTATACAAAAAATATTTTTGGCAGCTCTTTTCTTATTAGTCAAAAGATGGAAAAGACATACCTACATAATGGGGGATGGTTAAATAAATTATGGTATAGAAATATAATGGAATATTATTGTGCCACAAGAAATGATGAAATGGACAGCTTCAGAGGAAATTAAGAAGAACAATATGAATTGATGCAGAGTAAAGTAAGCAGAACTACTAAAACAGTCTTTACAATGTCAGCATTATAGAGAAAAACAATTTTGGAATACCTTAAAATTATGATTAATGCAATGATAAATAATAAATCTATCATGCTGAAGAAGAATCACACTACTTACCTCCTGCCAGTGACATGATACATGAATTTAAAATGCAGAATGAGATATACATTTCTGGAAAAGGCCAATGGGAAAATGTGTTTTGCTGGATTATGCAGATTTCTTGAGGGCTATTCAATTAAAGGGATAGTGGAAGGGAAAGATAATAAATTCAAAAAAAAAAAAAAAAGAAAAGAAAAAAAAAAAAAAGAAAAAAGAAAGAAAACCAAAACTGACTGCAAAAAAGAGAATTAAAAAACTAAAGAAGGTGCTTTAAAAATTCTATGGAAGAGAAACATTTATAAATACTATCAAATTTATCATCTTTTATTTAACTTCTTTTGATAAGATTTCCTTAACTCATATCTTAAATGGAAAAAAAATTCTTATAATGATAAAATGTCATTCAGTCAGTTAAGGGTTCCTACTTTCCCCTTATTATTATTATTATTATTATTTTGCATCTAGTTATGAAAGAGGGAAAGGGCCATTTCTTGGCAGTTTATGTACAACTAGTCTAGATATATAAATGATCTTGAGATGTCAATGTTTTTTAATAAATTCCTCAGGACTCAATTACCTTTTACCTTACTGCCTCTACTCTAAACTCTTTTCCCCCATCTGAGACCTTAATCTATGCAGAAATTTTTCTTCTTAATTGCCCATTATCCCACTGTATCAAATTGTCCTTTTATCAAAAATGGACAACTCGTGGGTCAAAGTTAAAAAAAGGCAGAAGCTGACAAAGAAAAGGAGGGAAAGAATGAAAGATGTTAACAAAAAAGTCCCACCCCCTCATGATAAAAGAATCACAAAATTTATCAGTGAGAAGGGACCTCTGAAGTCATGTAGTCCCCAACTTCTTAAAAAGTGGTTAACAACCCTATATGAGGTCTCAAACCTGAATTCACAATCCTATATTGGAACTGAAAACTGAATGTGGTGGGGTTGTGGAATAATGATTTATTATTAATAAATGTTTGATTTGTAAACCCATTTTATAAACTGACATACCTGGGATCACATAAAAAATTTTGCAGGAAAAAAGGGATCACAAGTGGAAAAGATTTAAGAAGCCCAGATCTAGTCAATCCATACTTAGTCACCTTTGTAATTTTTCCAAGAAATAATTCTCTGATTCTCCAAACCCGAACTTGCCTGTACTTACAGCAAGCCACTTAATTTCTCGGGGCCTCAATTCTTTTATATGGTAACTAAAGAGGTTACACTTCATGTCCTTTAAGATTTCTTGCAGCCCTAAATCTCTGACTCTATAACCCTCCTCTTACATGGTTACAGTGACAGAAACTCCAGTACCTCTAGAAGCAGCTCAGACCATTTTTTTTGATAAATCTATATGAATATTTTCTTTACACTGAGCCTAAATCTGCTTCACTCCAAATCCTAGAGTTTACCAAGCCACAAGAGATTCATATTAATGAAATGATAGAAGCTAAGACTTTCAGCTTGACTTAAAAAAAAGCTACAAAATATTTGAAACAGGAAATTGTAAACCAATATAAGACTATAAAAAAAAGCTACAAAATATACTTGAAACAAGGTTAAGTGACTTGCCCAAAGTCACACAGCCAATAAGCATCTAAGATCTGATTTGAACTCAGGAAGATGAATCTTCCTGACACTAGGCCCAGAGCTATATCCATTATACCACCTACCCTCCCTCCATACACACACACACACACACACACACACACACACACACACACACACATCCATATTATGGGACAGGCGGGAAAGGAGAATGGTCTTCTTCTTCAATAAGATCTTAATATCTAAACAATTGGTAAAGACCTCACTGCAAAGATCAAATCTTCTCATACACTGACTAAAATACACTCCCTCTCTTTCTCTTTCTCTCTCTGCTAAATACTATAATCCTATACTCAAATAGGCTAATATAATAAAAATAGATATTGGCTGTTCATCTTCTCCTCAAAAAAACACCTCCAAGATGAAGATGAACAAGCCCTAAAATGATAACATTTTCTAACACAGAACACTGTGCTAAGTACCAGGAGATATATAGACAAGTTATCTTTGCTCTTGTTAAATTTATAGTTAATAGAGAAAAGTGAATAAGGGACCAAAAACTTGTCTTATCTAAACTTTAGATGTGTTCTACTAAGTAGCACAGTTCTCTACTCAACAAATATTTAAATAATGATCCTTAAGGAGAGATATAAACAAGTAGCTATAATACAAAGTAATATATAGTGCAATATATAGATGCAAAATGATGTGTTGTGTTTGGGTCAAAGGGGAACCTTGAAAGATATTTTAGGGGTACAGGGAAAGCGTCATGGAAGAGGTAGTATCTGAATGGTCTTTAAAAAGAATAAGTTTTAAAAGCCTACTTGCATAATTTGGTAATGCCTGGATTTCTTGAGGGCACAAATATTTCTCAGGCAAATATGTTGCTAAGGTACCCATCAGAAATAAAAGTCTGACAGAAACAAACAAACAAACAAAATACAGGCTGCTACATAATGTGTCTGTGTTATTTATATCTTTATTGGTGAAAATAGAAAACGCAAAATTTCTTCTTAACTAGCAACATTGTACTGGGTAATATTGCCCATTGAGGGGGTAATTTTAAATGAAACTCTACTCTCTGGCATAAGCCATTTAATTCTTGGACTTTGGGCTGAAACTGTGTTCTGGTGGTACAGTAATAATATATATGTTGATGATAACAGGAGGCAGATTAACAGGAGGCAAACAGAAAGCTCTACAAAGTCTTGAAATATTTCAATACTAAAAATAGTATGAAGAACCAAGACTAAGAAGCAAAAGTCAAAGACAGACCATGAAAGAGAACAATAATTAAAGCTTGTTGTAATAAGAGATGTTGGGAAACCCATAAGAAAAAGAAACAACCACAAATGAGCAACAGCTCCTCAGTAAATAAAGTGCTATCAACTAGCTATCAAAGTATGTGGTAAAATTTGAGTCATCCACTATAACAAATAAAAAAATAATAATCAAAGGGACATTGAAAAGTAGAGGTAATAAAGGACTATTTCTTTAGTAGAATTTTGTTTCTTTATATATCATGCTTGGCATGTATTAGGTACTTAAATGTTTATTGACCAACTGACTGAGTGAATGACTCTTCAAATTTTGTAACTTTAAGAAGTTTAGAAATGAAAATCCACATTGTCCATCAGGGTCCACTAGATATGTCCAGGTTTGCAATCTAACAATAGCCAACATCACGTATCTTTAAATCTGTCTATTGATAATTATTTTAATTATATGTCTAGAGTTTAATACATTATTGTGTCAAACAAATAGAGAATTGCTTTTACATCCCATTATCTTATTGCCTGAACATTCAAAAGATTTGCTATCAAGTCTAAACATTTGCTCCACACCAACTACCCCCCAACAGCAATGCTGCTTCCTTTTCTACCTGTCAATCTAAATCCTATCACCTTTCTTAGTCTCTCCCTGGAGTAAAAGATTCCTCCACAATTTCAGCCTTGATTTAACTTCATTGGTGAAAACCGTTCATCTGTCCTTCTCTTTTAGTACTCAATCACACATTCCTTCCTTTCACTTTCTCCTTAACTCTCTTCCGTCTGACTTGAAACCTCACCATCAATGGACATTACTCTCTTAACTGTCACATTTAATGACCTTTTCTCAATCTTCATCCTTCTTGACATCTCTGTAGCCATGGACACTTCTCAACTTCCTCTCTTTGATAATTTCTTCTTTTTAGGTTTTTGTGACATTGCTCTCCTATCTATCCAGTCACCTCTCAGTTTCCTTTTCTGACTCTTCAGCCAGTGTCTACTAACCAACAACAGTAATAGGAAAATTTAGAAGGAAGATTGAAGGGAAATGATAATGAGTTCAGTTTTGGATACATTGAGTTTAAGTTGACTGTAGGACATCCATTTTCAGGTGTCAAATAGGAAATTAGAGATATATATCTGGAGGTCAGCAGAAAGTGGTTAAGTCTGGATCAGTAGATTTGAGAATCATCATCATACAGATAAAAATTGAATCTTTTGGAGCTGGTAAGAAGAGAACAAAGTCTATGACAGAGCACAGTGACATACTCATGGTTAGTAGACACTGGCTGACAAGTCAGAAAGACTCATCTTTCTGAATTCAAGTCTTGCCTTACTTAACTGTGTCACCCTGGGCATTAATCCAGTTTCCTCATCCCTAACTACTCCATTGTCTTTGCCAAGGAAATCCCAAATGGTGTCACATAGAGTCAGAACTGAAAAAAAGTCAGATAGGACTGAAATAACTGAATACCATTACGTGCCAGGCACTATGCTAAGCTTTAAGGATACAAAAAGAGTCAAGTACAGTTCTTACCCTCAAGCATCTCAGAATCTTGATACAGATTTATGTAGATTCCTAAAAGTGTTAAAAGTTGGAAGAGACTTTAGAGGTCATATAGTCCAATCCCCTTATCTTGTATATAATAAAATAGAGGATGAGGGAGATTTAAAAAAAAAAAAAAAAAAAAAAAAAAAAAAAAATTTCCCATAATCCTGTGGTTAAGTAAGTGATAGATTTTATTTACTTACTATACCACCATATAGTTCAAATTTTTTGTGACTTTTAATTCAGAATCAGTGCATGATTATACCTGCAATAGATCAAAATAGGACATTCCATAGGCATAATAGAAATCCAGTATCTCAAAGTGGAGAGAGGACTTTCAAAGTCAACAGTGAACAGAAAATATTTCCACTAGATCATCATCAGAGAACCCATCACTTTACAGTGCAAATCATGTAAAGGATATTAGGTACTCCATGAGGTGTGTATGATTTAACCCTTTCCCAATTAAAACAGTAATTTATTTTTCCTAGGATTAGCTTTTAAGAGCAATAGCAAAAATAATAAAATTCAGTGTAAAAATTTCACCTTTACATTTTTAAAATGTTTTGACCAATCCAGTGAGGGGGAAAAGACCATTAGGGAATTTGGGGATTAAAAAAAATCGCTGGTTTCTTTGGAGAGAGTGATTTAAATTGATAAAGTTGGAAGACAGATTGAAAAGAATTGAATAAGAGGAAAGAAAATTAAGACAATCCCTCTTCCCCACCTCCCCTGGCCAGGAGTTTTCTTGAGAAAGGGAAGGAAGATATAATGGGACTGGATTCTAGGATCTTATGAAGGTCTACACAAGATTAGGAAAGCTTGGGCATGTTTGAATGTAATAGTGAAAGGACTACTAGATAGGTAAAGATTGAAGATCAGAGAAACAACCAATCAACCTCTGTTTTTGGGTATGGTGGGGAGAGGTAGGACTCCAAATTGGTTTGTTTTTATAATGAACAAACGGTTAAAAGATATCTTTGTGATATTTTTTCCTTGGGCTCTGAAATTTCTCCTTCCCTATTAAAAATGTATTTTAAAATTAAACAATTGTCAGTCATCTACCAGGTTCAGGCTTGCAGGGCTGAGCACAGCTTTCTTTGCCCTTTGGAAAATCCAAACTAATTTTATCCTACTTCTAAAACTGTACATTCATTGTCCAACAAATTCAGAAGCTTTGGAGGCACTTCTTCCAATATTTTGAACCCTCCATTTATCCCTCTCCATTTATTACCTCGTCTGGTCTACCTTTACTTCAGTTAGTAAGACAATCTCTTTCTCTCTTTTTTTTCTGAGGCAATTGGGGTTAAATGACTTGCCCAGGGTCACACAGCTAGGAAGTATTAAGTATCTGAAGGCAGATTTGAACTCAGGTCCTCCTGACGTCAGGGCTGGTGCTCTAATCACTGTGCCACCTAGCTGCCCCGACGGTATCTCTTAAGCACTTACTATGTGCTAAATACTGGAGATATGGACAGTACCGCCTCTGCAATCTTCTCCATCAGTATGGCAAAGCAAGAACTTCTAGTGAAAATAAGTTCTTCAATAAAGCTCTCATAAAGCTACAAGAAAAATATTAAAGAAAAAAAAAAGCCACAAGATAATAAGTCTACTCATCTTCTTCCCATCTCAGGAGGATAAAAAGTAGGGCCAAAATAGATAGCTATGTGCACACACATACACATTGAAAATATTACATAGCAACTGAAATACCAAAAGCATGAGAAGTAATTCAAATGGGAAAAAGAAAAAATGAAAGAGTCCAAGGGAAATGGATAATTGACACATTTAAAAAATTTAAGAATTAACACTGATAAACATATCATGAGAGCAAATAAGTCTCTTTTAAAAATGATTTCTGAAAGAAACTGAAAATATGTAGCTATTACTTATAGATCTAGAAAGTAATAGTAATAATTGATATTTTATACAGCTTTGAAGTCTTCAGAACTTTTTTATACACACATATGTATATAAGTATGTGTGATTGTATATATTATTTCAACCTTTCAATGACCCAATGAAAGATATAGTTCAAATATTACTATTTTCATTGTCAAGAAGAAAGAACTGAGATTCAAAAGGGTCAAAGAACTATCTTCCATAGTTAACGTGTAAAAGTGGAATGTAAATCTAGGTTTCACTCAACTCCATGTCAAGCGTTCTCTCCCACCATTCTTTACACCACCATTGACTTTCCAAATGAAGATATAGTAACCTTAGGATCAGGGCCATCCCTGAAAATTAAGAAAAACCAAAGAAGCTAAACACTGTGTACTCTACCCAGGGAAGGAGGAAGACCCATCAGTCCCTAAATGCCCAGAATCCATTCAGGTTGCTTGTTTGTTCACCACAAGGCTTAAATAAGGTGAGAATCACCTATCCTGCTCCTTGAATCCCAAGGTCCTCCATGCCCTACCGTCTACTCTTCCTCTACAGAGGCCTTATGATTAAATGCCAAATGAATCTGTTCACTTAGATGTTCTGATGTTTGTTAAAAGTACAGGTACATAATTTTGAATGGGAAGAAGTTTCCATTTATTTACAAAACTTGAGATCTAGACCTATTCTTTAATTGAAAACATTATTTGTTTAGTAACTTTCATAAAATACAATGCATGAAAAAACCCTTAGTTTCAAGACAATATTACTAAAGAAGATTATTTTTCTCAATCCTTGGGAACCAAGTATATAGTTTATTCCAACATTCTGATATTTACAATTTAAGCAGATTAAACACAAACATTGAATAGCATAATCACCCTTTAAAAAGCAAAGACGAGTATTCTATACTGCAACTTCTACAACAAAGGATACCTAAGTCAAATATAATCTAGCAAAATTAAAAAAAAATAATCAACAAACATCTTTTAAATACTTATTAAATTTGAGACTTGGGGTAGAGGAAGGAATGGAGAGGAAATAGGGGATATGGAGAATTATGGAGAGGTGTGAATTAAAGAGGAGAAAAGAACAAAAATAAGAAGGATTACATTTAGAGAAAAATAACTAATGAATTAAAATCTCAGGCTGGTGGCAATATAGTTACTTAACCCCTAAGCCTCTTAATTTCCTCAATATATGAGTATTATTATACTTTATCATAAATATCATAAGAGTTATTGTATAAGTATATACTTAATCTTAACTTACTGAGCAAAGAGTTCGCAAACATAAACCAAGGAAGCTGCAACTGAAATCAATCAGTTAATTAACACTTAAACGCCTATTACGTGCCTTGCATTGTATAAAAGCACTGAAAGGCAAAGACCTTTACCCACTTAGGGACAAGAAATTCAGTTACATGAGACAAAACAGAAGGTGTACCTTCTTACTGACCGAAGATGTACTTAATTTTTACTTAATTTATTTCAGTAACTACAGATTGAGAAGTAACTTACTTGATGGACAGGCACTTTCTGGGGGGTGTTCTGGGGTGACTGGTGAAGCTGTGCCCAAGGCTGGTGATGTGGATGTGGTGGTGGTGAAGACTGGTGATGCATCCCTGGATGGGGTTGCATTGGAGGACAGGTTGGCAACTGTTGAAAAGATGGGGGCTGACCAGGGTGCTGTTGGCCAGGTATCAAACGATCTTGTATTGCTTGTGGATCTGCAAGGCCAACACCAGGACAACCATTTGGTCTCATGTGCCCACTAATTTCCCGTGGTGTTGAGGACATGCCCATAAATGGACGAGACTGTTGCATGTTTCTGGGGCCCATATTCCTCTGTCCAATTCCCATGGTACCAGGGGGCTGGTGTGATGGCTGAGGGTGGGGAATATTTGGATAATTGCCAACTTCCATGGGTATTCCAGCACTACCGGGTCTAACTTGTGGAGGAGGGGTACCTGCTGGATTACTCATTGCTTTCATGGGTGACATGGGAGGTGGAGAGGCATAAGTTCCCTGAGGCTGTGAAGGATGCATAGTTTGTGTGTTCATTTGGTTAAGTGAGCCACTGGGGTGAATGGGCTGCTGGTGCATTAGTCCTTGACCACTGTTTGATGGAAATCCTACAGCATTTGGGTATCTTGGTACAGACGGATTCATTGGAGTGTTATTTGTAAGGCCTAAATTTTGATTCATCCCTGTATTGTTAACTAATCCCTGATTTAGGTTACTGTAAGGATATCGAGAATACTGCCCTGAGTTGTTTATAGTAGGAGAGGGTACTGTCTGGCTCCGAGAACTAAAATTAAGGGTTTGTGGCCTAACAGCCCCTTGTTGAGGAGGATTAGGGGAGAATCTGGGACTGTGAGCAACTGATTCTCCATGGAGAGCAGTGGGGGGATGGTGATGAAACTGTTGGACTGAGTGACGTAAAGAAGGTGCCATGCTGGGATTCTGTTGGGGCACATGAGACAAGTGGCCAGGTCCTGAGGTGGCAATAAAAGGATTTCCCTGATTAAGGCCTTCTTGACCTTGAGAAAACTGATTCATCCTCTGTTGTGGTTGACCATGCTGCTGCATTGAAAAATCACCACGAGCCATATAGTTTCCCATCTGTTGCATGTGTGGAGGATGGCCCTGTCCAGGGGGTCCAGATGGATTCTGCGGTGGCTGGGGTGGTTGCTGCTGTTGCTGGTAAGGGGCTCTTATCTGGTCTGGCACCTGAACAGCCCGTGGTCCCCACATAGAGCCACTGTCCACAAAAGGCTGTCCATGCCTTTCATTCTGCATGCCAGGATAAACTCCCATCTGACCACCACTACTGCCACCATGAGGAACCTGAGGAACTGGAGGGTTGTGATACTGTGAATGAGGAGAGGCTATACCATTCCCAGGGGCATTACTCATCATTCTGTTAGGCTGATCCATCAGATGCATCTTTTGCTGTTCATACTGATTATAGTGATCAAAGTGGGTCAACTTTGCTTGATTTTGATTAGTAGGAGGATGATGAAGAGAGGACTGCAAAGAGGCAAAACCTTGGTCTATAGGCATTTGCTGACCCATAGGATTGACTGGATTTTCAGGATAACCACATTCTCCAAGGCCTTCCAGCCCTTCACTGAAAATATTTCCATCCTCTCCAAAAAGACTCATCATTCCTGGATCTGCCATCTTCTTCCAACACACAGCTCCTCAGAGCTACACTTGGAGAGAGCTTGTCTGTGTTTCACGACTTCACTGAGGTGTTTGTCACCAAAGCCTTTAATCCTTAACTAATCTTCTTCATGTCATTCCATATTTCCTTAATTCTCTTGAACCATGCAGTGTCAAGCAAAGTCTGATTATAAGTCCTGGAAAAAAAAAAAAAAAAAAGAGAAGAGAGAGACAAAATAGACACAGAATTAGAAATAAATGCTGAAAACTGTCAAGACTTTACACATTTGAATTTGATTTATATCAAACAACATTAATTTATCCCACTGACTGAACTGTAGTTTATAAATCTGGTTCACTTTAAGAGAAATTCATTAGTTTCCATCAGAAGCAAAACACTAACTTTAACCTTAAATTAATCCATTCACTACACTTCCTAGTGTTCCATTCTTGGATGGAACAGAACAAAAGAACATACAACATGCAGCAGCAGCAGCAGCAGCTGCCACAGCAGGCAGGCAGATGTATGAATCTAGCCAAGCAGCCCATCTGCTGAACTAAAACCCTGAAAATGCTCTAGTTACCAACAGCATGTCCTTAACCTTATTCCCCTGAGCAGTGTAATCAGATGAACAAGCATCATCATCTAGGGCTGTGATAAGCTAAAGTTAGTTAAATTCATGAAAACATCCTTCAAACACCAGAAGGAATCATTATATCCAAAATTAGAGCACTACAATCAACCTAAAAATGTATAGGTAATATAGTGTTTCACAGGCATCCCCTTGTCACACTCTGAAACAGAAATGAAAAATAAACTCACTACATAGTAAAATACATTCATAATTGTATTATGGTTAACAATATGAATGTACAAGCTTCAGAATAAGACTTAAAGAGATAATTTTCATTTGTCAAAAAGACAAATTTCTAAATACCATACTCAAATTAATAAATATGGCTCGATGCCCACAAAACAGATCTGTGCCAAAATTCTGTATGTTGATGACAAAGGAAGTTCAATCACTGCATGCATTATTTACCCAAAGACATAGTGGTTACTAGTGATGTAACAGGATCACACTGATGACTAGATATCCTCTACCCTCCCAAAAAAAAACCCTTAACAAGAACAACAAAAAACAACAACAACAACCCTAGCTATAGACTTTATACAAAATTATTCTCATTAATAACAACATAAAACTTTCATAGTAAAGTCAGACAAAATAATTTCCATGGAACAAAATCTAAACTATTTCATATAGTCAGTACCACCTTGTTTGTAGCACATAGCATGCGATCTTCAATAGTTAATATTTTATTCAAATAGTTTCAAAGAAATATTTGGCTTCCAAACATACTTTCTGTATGGTGCCAATAACTTCTTATCATGTTTTAAATAGCTCTTTAAAATTCACAAAGTTCTTTTCTTAAAATAAGTATTAAGACTTTTACCCCCATTTTACAGATAAGAGAAGTTGAGTGATTTCACCTAGTTACATGGTTACTGTCAAAATCAAAAATTAATCAAATATTCTAATACTAACAATAACATTCTTTTCACTATACCATGGTTCCTCAAGTAAGAAGATCTGTAAAATGGCTTAAAGTTAGCATTTTTCCTTGAGTTTCCTTTCATTAATAGGTCTTAATTAACTTTTGAAAAATGACTGAAATCTTACCATCTTTCAAATTTATACTTTTTCTCCTTTATAAGCACATAAAAAATGTGTACGATACCGATTCTTTCAAAAAACAATTAATTCCCAAGGAATTTAAAGGTCATTTACGAGACTAGTCTAAATTATGTATGGTAATTATCATATGGTTAAATGACCAGTGGTCCACAACAACCAACTCTTTTGGGAATATATTAGACCAAAACTAGTGATCTTATTTTGCCCTATTCTAACATTTCTAACAAGATTGTTTATTCTATACAAGATGTAAATAGCATCCCAATTCAATACCAAAACTACAGACTTATAATCTAAAAGGGTCCTGAGGTCTATCTATAGTTTTCAGATGAATGCTGTCAACTAAATCCAGTTTTCTCCCCACTAAGCTACTGATTACTATACCCTTCCTCATCTAGGTTTTTTGTTGTTGTTTTTTTTCCCCACATAAACAAGTCAAAAAGGTGAAAATAAAATGACCAGTTAAACAAATTTACTGGTAAACATGCTATATGTGCAAGTATATTATGTAGTATTTGAAACAAAGTAAAACAAAACAACAACACAAAAAGCAAGAGAAAATTTTATAAAATGAATTTACCTAAAAAGTTCAGTCAAATTAATTTATTCAAGATTAGCTTTCTCTTTCATGCATATAAATCCTGGACTGGAAATATTAGAAATGAGAACTGATAATGACTTAAAAACCATGATAAAACTTAAAAATCATGAAGACTAAAATTATTCACCAGAAAATGCACTGATCTAACTTAGGAAATATATAGCTATTTATATGCCTTTACAAACCAAAGCTCTTCAAATACTATTCCTTGAAGTTGTTGGCTACCTAAAGGTAGGGCACTGGTCCAGAAAACAAAAGGAAAAATTATCTTCATGTAAAATTACTTATTTTAACCTACATTTTTAAGAAAACACTATCTTACTTTTTTAAAAAAAGGGACAACCAAGAAATAAATACCTTTTACCTTACAAACCAAAAATAACAAATAATTATTATTTTTAAAGAATTCATATATATATTTTTAAATTAGTTATGATAACTTTTTGTAGTGGCAAAAAACTAGAAGTAAAGTCGATATCCATTGTGGATGTATATTGTAGGATGACCGAACAAATTATGGACAGGAAATGAAAATGACAATAAGCCAGTTTCAGAGAAACCTGAGAAGATTCATATGAACGGATGCAGTTAGGAAAACAATTTACATAACAACAACAATATAAAAATAAAAATTAAAAAAAACTTTAAAAAAAAAGACTTATCTAATCGAAGTAATGATCATCAATGATTTTAGAGGACCAATCACAAAGCATATTATTTACCTCTTAAAAAGAAAGATGATGTATTCAAGATGCAGAATGAGGAGTACACTTTTGAATCAAACCAACATAGAAATCTGATACATTTGATTATGCATATTTGTTGCAAACATTTTGTTTATTTTTTTTTCCCATGGATGAGTAAGAGAATAGGATAAGAAGGGGATTCAGGATAGATAACTCCCCACTAAAAATGAAAAGAGAACAAGACCAGAGAGAATCATTGACAAGCAGACAGCTTTGAAAGTCACGTTAGATTTGCTGTTTGCTTGAAAACAAGCTCTACTATAAGAAGACAGAGATTCATATATAAATGAATTCTAGAATATATAGGTTGCTTGTTTTATTTAGAGGTTGTCAAATTCAGAATTTTAAAAAAATTATTAAACATGAAGGATCCCTTCCCCCAAAAAAAATTATATAAGGTGTGCCTTATATAATTGCCCTGTCAGCATCTTAGAATCAATACATTCCTACATTACAGATTACTGAAGAGAAAATAAAAAATAAAGATAAAAATGCCAGTTAATAATGATGTCTTGAAATAATTTCTCTTTATACTTTGAAAAGCATACAAATATTTAAGTTGTATTTATGCCTAATTACAGTTTTACATAAAAATATGTTTAAGTCACCTTAATTTGTAAAACTTCTGAAATCACTTTTGGACAAGAAATAGGGGACAATGATAAACATGAAGAATATCATATCATATCAAAAAATGTTCTTTGGTTATCTATTTGACAACTATTTTAGTTATGTATTCCAGAGGAAACAAATTAAGAGCTTGCTATATGCTAGCAAATATAAAAAAGTCTTAGTAATACGAGTTTCTACTATAATACTTTGCTTAGTATTATGTGAAAAGTACATTGAAGAATCTTTCTCTATTTTTCTCCTCCCTTATAGGATGAATGAGGTTAGAAAAAGAATTATCAGATTTCTCAAAATAACAAAGGTGAAAATGAACAGAACTATAGTGCCTTGCTGTGAGACCAATTCTAAGAGTCACAGAAATGTACAGCTACAAGGAAATTTAGAGATCACCTCCTCAAATATTTCCTCATTTTACAGTAGAAGAAACTATTTTATAGATTTCACTTAGCAAACATCTTCTTAAGGTTTTTATGGCTTTAAACACATGTCGCTTTGACCAAGAAGAATAAAATGAATAAATAAATGTAATCTAATAACAAAGGAAAGATGAAAGTATAAATGCATTTCCTTTTATTCAGAGATGACCCACAAACAAATATAAGGCGAATATAAAATAAAAGATTTGTTATCTTTTGATAAATAATTGTGCAGTATCTCTTAGATCATGCAACAATGATCATGAAAAATTTCTTCGATGCTTAAAAATGATTATCACATCTTTAATGAGCCAAACACCTATGCCAGCAGGATTTGGCTAGGAAAAACTAGGCTAGGAATTTGGCTAGGAATTTCAACTGCTTCTTTAGGAAGTGGGAAAATAAATACCAAGTTTAGCCACAAAATAACATTTGCTTGAGCAAAAAAGTGCATCATCAGAAGGAGGAAATACTACCTGAGAAATCAAGAAATTAGAAATCTAAGCACTAAAATGTATTTTCAAACAAGGCTATTTTAAAAATATTTCAATTATCTTCCATTCATTTATGATTTCTAACATCTCAAATAATTACTTCCTAACAAATATACTTTTCTTAAGATAAGAAAACATTCCATATTCTTGTTTCTATCATTAGAACTAGTTTGCTAGAAGAATCTGACAATAATAGTAGCCCAGACTGGACAATGTCTCAGAAGGGAGTTATTAAAATGTGCTTCATATGTTTCACATGAAAACTATTTCTTTTTAGTTCCTCTATCTTTCTCATGCATCTACTTGAATAAGTAAGCACCCATTCAATCAAGGTCAAGGACTGTGAACATAAATTTCTAACACATTTAGACAAAATGTATACATTGAGTTCCTTCCTACTGGATGCCATAGGATACTTTTGCATCATGAACTGATTAACTTGTTCTCCTTTTTAAAAAAGTAGTTAACTCCTCCTACATTAAAGAAAGCATAATTAGTAAATACATCTAATAAAGTATTCCAAACCAATAAATTTCTATTTACAATAAAGTACTGTTATTAGAATCCTTCAAAGGCTGCATCAAAGATTTCTGATCTTATGGGATCTTGTATTATTAGCCACTTTCAGGAAGAAGAAATTCAAGTCAACTGAATTGGAAAATTTCTGGCAATCAAGAATAATATGTTTAACTGGCAATGACCTACAAAAAAAAGCAGGTACTTATTGCTTATCATTTACAGGTTTACTATGTGTAGCAAGCAAATGGTCAAAATATCTTTTCCCTTCTAAATTACAACCTTTGTGGATGCAAATAAGACGAAATGCTTTCCTTGGATAAAAAAATAAAAATAAAAATAAAATCCACTCTTTGACAAAGATAACTAATTTTATTCTGCACAACCTCAGTCAAGAAAAATAGCATCTGCTTAAACATTACCATTTTGAAAGTTTTTTGGTTTTTTTTTTTCCCTCAGTTCCAAACTCTCTGACTGATATAGTGAAATGATTCCATTATTTCTGATTATCATGTTAAGGTTCAAGTTTTAAATTCTAAATACTTATAAAAGCTCTTACTAAACATTTCCCTCATATTTTCATTTCTTAAATATATTTACTATAAAGGGAATAATTTCTTTAAAAAGTCACACTAAACTAATGAAATTTTAAGTATGCTATTTTAGAAAAGCAATCTTATTTTCTCTTTTCCCATCAATCTTCAGAAAGCATTTATTTATAAGCTTAAGTTTCTACTTCTGAGACAAGTAGATACAAACATGTCATTAATTTATTATAGGAATGAACCAAGATGGTCAAATCCCAATAGAAAAGACAGTGTCGGGTCTGTAAAATTCTAAAATATTTTAGAAAAATAAAAGAACAAAGTCAATAGTTATTACAAATATATTATAGTATAAATACAATTTTGTAAACAGCAATCAAACTCCATTTTTGTGAGGAAAATGAATTATTCTAATTTATGTGTTATATGCTAATACCATGCTTCATTTCCCAATTTAACACAATAAAAAAGTAACACAAGTAAATGCTAAGACTGATATTTTATTTTTTTAAAAAAGTTTCATAAACTAGCAGGAGGAATACAGAGAGGCTTGGAGAGACTTACATCAACTGATGCTGAGTGAAATGAACAGAACCAGAAGATCACTGCACACTTCAATGCTGTATGAGGATGTATTCTGATGGAAGTGGATATCTTCAACATAAAGAAGATCCAACTCACTTCCAGTTGATCAATGATGGACAGAAACAACTACACCCAGAGAAGGAACACTGGGAAGTGAATGCAAACTGTTAGCACTACTGTCTATCTACCCAGGTTACTTATACCTTCGGAATCTAATACTTAATGTGCAACAAGAAAATGGTATTTACACACATATATTGTATCTAAGTTATATTGTAACTCATGTAAAATGTATGAGATTGCCTGTCATCAAGGGGAGGGAGTAGAAGGAGGGGGGGGGGATAATTTGGAAAAATGAATACAAGGGATAATGTTTTAAAAAATTACTCATGCATATATACTGTCAAAAAATTATAAATAAATAAAATTTAAAAAAAAATAAAAAAAATTAAAAAGTTTCATAATAAAAAGATTTTTTAAAGTATGTTTATATGTGAAAAAATGATAGGAAACTGACAACTGCAACAAATAAGTAACTTAAAAATCATCACTAAGAAACATTTAATTGGCAATGTTATTTCAAAAGGTGGCTTCTAAAAATGGTTTCGTTTTAAAAATAATTTCATTTGTTTTGCTCTCTATATTTGCAAGATGCAAAGAACAGTTATGCTTAACATTTTGTTTTATTTTTTGCAATGGTGAGCTAGTACCACATTACATAAGAGTATTTCACAGTTTTATTGCAGAAAATTTTCAGTTATTTCCACATAAGTGAGTCTGATTATGGTGGTTTCTTTATAAGATAAAAAGTGTTCAGTGTAACATTTACGTTTCAAGAAACTTCAGAACATTTACATACTTTCTTTTTAAATCACGTGCTATAAAAAAATCCAATCATCTAATAAGCCATAGTTATTACAAACATCTGACCAATAAAGGAAAATCAATGGATATAGCAGCAATATCCTATAATGCACAAAAGTTGCTTCATAAAAGCATGGGAATCTGAGAAAATGCTAAATTTTCCTTGACAGAAGGAAAAATGTCCTACACTACAACTTTAAAAGTATTATTTCCCTGAAATCAACCCCTTTTTTTTCCAAGTCCTCTGGGAAAAGAAAAAAACACTACACTGGTTCTGACTAAGAGCATAGGTAAGAATGGCCATCATAAGAAAATGTAAACTACAGACAGCACCTAGGACTATCTTCACAGCTACTAAAGAGAACAATATCACCACAGAAGGAAGTTTCTAATAGAGTATCACTGCAATCTATCTTCTATTTAGTATTATTCACAATCTTAGATGGAAATACAGAAGAAATGCTTATCTTATGATTGACATAATATACTGGATAACAGAATCAGAAGCTAAAAAGATCTTGAAATTATACAAGAATGAGTTTTAAAATGATATTTAACAAGAAAAATAAGAAGTCCTATATCTGGACCAAAAAAAGTATCAAATATATAAGTACCTAGGCAACAGTTTACATGAAAAGATCTTGGAGTTTTACTGAACTCTATGTATTGAACAGAAAAACTATCAGGGCCTGTGGTAATGAGGTAATTTCTCATAGGCATTTCTTGTTCACATGCCTACATAGACACACAGACACACAACTACACACATACATACACACACACACACACACACACACACACACACACACACACCCTTACTAGACAATTGAATGTCTAGGGCTATTCTAGGAAGAATAATCTAGGAAGAAATGTGTTAACAATTGGGTAAAGTGAAAGACTGAAAAGACCATTAGAAATCTGCCACTCTACAAAAACTAAAACTCATTTTCTTAGTAGCCCAAGGAAGCCATCTACCTATGATAGATATGATTTCTAGCCTAGACTTTCCACTGAGCTGAAGCCAACTATCCCTGAAAAAAGGCAAACTGGAGTTCAAGAGAAAGAATGCAAGAATTTACCATACATGAATCAAAAGCACACTCCCTCCATAAGCAGTATCCTTTCAACCACAAATGGGTTGGATACCCACTTGTCCCACACTGACTTGTCTTCCAGTATATATTCATTACTGTAGATGCTCATCATAAACATTTTTTGAGTTCTTAATAACTTATGATTCAAATGAGATTCATAGAAAAGACTGTTTATACTTTCAATATTGTTAACTTAAGAGGGTTGTTTGTTTCTTCGTTTCTAAGATAGAATACAAGTTCAGTATGACTCAACAGCATAATGTGGCAGCTAAAAAAGCTAATGTAAAAATTCAGACATTAAAAGGAAGGTGATAGTTCTACTGTATCAGAACATATCTGGATTGTTCTGCTTATATAGAAAAAGCAATGACAAGTTGGAGCACGTCCAAAGAAAAGCAACCATGTTAAGAGGATTTGAAACTGTCATATAAGCTCAAGAAAAGGAAAAAGGGATATTTAGCCTAGAGAAGATAAGATTTAGGAAGAACAAGATAGTTGTTTTTTAAGCACCTGAAGTGCTGTCATGTAAATGAGGGATTAGGCTTGTTTTGCTTAGCCCAGAGGGCAGAGCCGGGAGTAACAGGTAGAAGTGATAGGGAGCAGAGATGTTTTGGCTCAATAAGGGAAAAACATCTCCATTATTATGGTCATACAAAAAATGGAATAAACTGAAGTGGGGATCACCCCTCACTAAAAGGCTTTAAGTGCACAAAAATGTTCATTAATATTCTCAAGGGGATTCCTATTCAGGGAAAAGGTGATCCAGTCAGATAATGATCCAGATTAACTCCCACGGTTTCATGCAAATCTGTAACTTAAAAATAGCTAAATTCATGTAGAACATATAAGGCAGAAAAAGAAGAGGGAAATGAAAGACCTTTCATTCATTAGGGTAGAAAACACACTTTTTAAAAATGTCACATCGATTAATTTCCTAAATTACTTTAAATTTATTGGAGAAAAAAGAAATACAAAAGTATTATTTTAATGAAATTGGAGAAATTAATTTTCAGTACTCTTGGTAAGAAAGTTATACTGTATTAGAATAGTGCAAGTTTTAGAAAATGCAATGGCTAATATATCCTGACCAAACATCCTAGGCCAAATAAAAATACTCTATAAATATACTACATATTTATTAATCTAATTAAAAAAAAAAAAAAAAACACCATTAGAAAGCATCATTTTTCCATTCATTCCAGACTTGCTTCAAGCTAATGGTTTGGTATACACAGGATAGCTACTTGATGACAACCTAAGTAGAAATAAAGAGGGATGGAAGAGGAAAGAAAATTGTATTGTTGCTATCAACTGTCAAATATTGTCCTTCACTTATAAATCTGACAATAAACCATACATAGGAGGACTCAAGATATGGATCAGGGGCAAAAGACTGAACTTTGGGGGAGGGAACATCCAGTACCACTGATTATTCTTGTGAAGGACCCTATTTTTGTACTTATTGCAGTTGTCACTGATTAACTGACCTATCAATTTCCTTTTTTAAAAAAAGCTGCAAATAGTCCTCTTTTCAGATTATAGGGGAAACAAAGAACACATCATGCAGACTACCAACATTTTTCCTGAAAAGTTTGGCAGGACTAAAAATGAAAATAATTAATCTATTTTCTTTGCTAGAGCAGAGCATATAGGATTGGTAGGGAATCTTATCCATAATGAAAAAACTTGAACACAAAGATGGGCTAACTGTCAAAAGATACAAAGGGCAAAGGTCATATTAATAAACTAGAAGGTTTTTGAAGGACTGCAGCTGTTGATGTGTAGGTGTTTTATGCAAAAGGCAAATGATAGGGAATAATATTTCAAATTTCAATCATGCTCAGTAAAGCAAGGAGACTAATGTACAAAAAAAATGAATAACCAAAACTGAAGGGAGTCGGAACAGGAGGAAGTATAAAGATTTTTTATAAGAATTATAATAAAAGTAAATAATATTTTACAAAAAAATTCCTTATCATATATAATGAACAAAATATTTTTAATAAGTACAATGTTTGTTAACATATTCATTAATTAAAAGAGCATTAGACTTATATTCTGAGAAAACTGTATCAAATCAGCTAACATCTGGGCCTCAGTTTTCCTAAAATGAGAAGTAGATGATTTCTATTTTCCCTTCCAGCCCTAAAGCTATAATCCAGTGGCACTATAATTTATCTGTTATTGATATATAAGTATTCCTTCTGAAAGTCATCCTGAATTTATCAAAAGCTTAAAATAAGCAGAGTGTAATTCCATTGCTACACAGACTTAGGCAAGTCAGTTAACTTCCCTAAATCACAATTTTCTACCCTGTAAAATAATAAAAATTGTACATTGTAAGCTCTAAAATCTTGATCTCAAAAATTATATAATTCTAGGCAAATGTTTCAGTATAAATAAAACAAATTACTAAATTTTAGTAGATATTTTAAAGTTCAGCCCCCCCAAAAAACATCATTTCAATTACAGTAAGATAACATTTGTTCTATTAATAATTTAGGATGTAACAAGTTCAGTAATATGTTTCCTTCTACTGAAACAAATCACAATTTTAGATGGCTTTTAAGAATTGCTATGATAAAAAATTAATTTATTGAAGCCTCTCATCACCAGATTGGCCACAGGGTGATGAATTTTTTGTCATCCACTGATATAGATGTTACTATTATCCTCATTTTTATAACTGAGGAAACTGAGGCAGATAAAAAGTGACTTGAAGACCCAGCACATTCTTCACTGTTCCACCTAGTTGCCACAAATGCTCAAAATAGACTTTTTGAAAGGAATCCAGTCAATCAATAAATATTCATTTCCTATGTACAGTATATGTTCTAAGGAGCTTATAGTCTAGTGGGGAGATAAACTATTTACATAATTTTACACAGTATTACATGACAAATCTGGTTAAGAGTTAAAAAAAAAAAAAAAAAGGCACTACAAGAGTAAGAAGGACCAAACTTCTCAGAAGAAAGAGTATCTGAATTTAACTTTAAAGAATAATATCAACAACTAGAATTAGGAGTAAAGATAACAAAGTGGAAAAATACTAGGGTTCAAAGGGGAGAAGAATAGTCCAGTTTGCCTGGCGCATAGAATATGTAGAAGAGAGTAACATAAGATAAGACTAGAGAGACTTACCCTGTTGTGCAGATCCACTGACAGGATGGGGAATGTGAATTTTGCTCAGTCACTGAAGATTTTTGAGCAAAGCAGTGGCACAATGAGATCTATACATAAGAAAGATTTTTCAGTGGTATGAAGGAAGGATTAGCAGGGGGAGAAAACTGAAGATGGGAACACCTGTAAGGAAACTACTATATTAATTTAAGTTAATGCTAATGATAGCATTACTAGAGTATGGCAGTGAGAATTCAGGACCTTCACAATATGGCATCATTTTCCCTTCCCAGAATCATCCTAAGTTCTTTCTGCACATTCTGAATTTCCAAAGAGTATTCATTTTAAGGATTTTACCAATTAAAAACTAATGTGATAGCATATTATTCAAGTAATAGAGACTATTACAAATGAAAGTGAAAACATTAAAAAACATGAACATTTTTGGATTGAATACCATTGGATCCCATTGGATACCACTTGTAAGTTTCTTGTTATGAAAAGAATCAGCCTAATTTAAGGATACTTATGAGGACTTTTAATTGGAGTTATGAATTTGGTTTAAATTCAAAAATTCAACAAATACTTACAAAGCACCAACTATGTATAAAACTAGAGTAGTGAATAGATAGTTATGTAATTCAATTCTATCTCTAACATGCACTGGTGTAATGGTTCTTAGCAAGTCACTTCACCCCTCAGTGATTTAGACAAGGGGTATAAAATGCATCACCCCTCTTTTCAAATAAAAAAGAGCATAAATAATGTTAATATGTGATTTTTCTAAGTCAATAAATGCCCTTCACAGATTCTTAAGTAAGGTTTAGTGGTTCCATTTCTATTGAGAGTTTGAGATCATTGATGTACTAAAAAGAGAATGGGCTAATTTGAACCTGTAGACAGGGGTTTCTCTTGTGGGTGTTCAATAGCCAAAGGAAATAGCAGATCCAATCCTGATCCCTATATGTAAATAACTGTCCAGGTCCTAGAAATGCAAATATTCAATAGAAACCTTGCCCTCAAGGAGCTTACAATCTAATGGGGGGAGGAGAGAGAAAGAGAATAATATTTTACTTTTGATATTATTTATAACTAGAAAGGTCCCAAAATGCAATGGATTAACATTCTTAAACTATAAGTTCTGAAAATATGGGGATTTATACCTATATGGTTGTTTTTTACAGTGTCCAACAAAATATCATAGTTAATAAGGCATGTGTTGAATTTTTATATGATATTCACAGGTTTCATAGATTAATGAATTGGTTTTTTTTAATTTAACACGATGCTCCTAACATCTTATAATAAATTAAATGCTATTACACATTTCTGTGCTATTCTCTACTCTTTCAGCAGCCATGTAAAAACAAGTACTCAAAACTTGATTAAGAAATTAAGCAGTTTGGTACTTAAATAAAGTCTAATAAGAAAGTAATAAGAATACCACTGCTACCACCATAAAGCCAAGAAAGAATGCTTTCTTATCTACTCTACCTACATTTTCTAACATATCCCTTCTAAGTTAAATCTAAAAACATGTTACTTAATTCTCTCAAGGTTTCTATCAGGAATCTTGCCTCAAGAAAAATTTATTCTTTTTGAAACACTTTAATCAAACAATCATAGGGTAACCAGAAGGGTTTGGGTGGCAGTGATTATTACCACAAGTAATAATGATTTATAACATAGCACATTAGTAAAGAGTTCAACATTAGTTAGCATTTTAAATCTAGATCCCTTTTATAAGGAGAAGAGCTGCTATAAAAGAGCATGACATTGAATAATGTATCTTTATCTGAATTCAGGAAGTTCAAGCCCTACCTCTAATACAATACTAATACAAATTAGCTGTATAAAATGTGTATAAAAGCTGTATTCTCTATAAATTGCAAACAAGGTGTAGATGTGCCTTGATTAAGTGCTTTCTCACCAATTCCCTATACTAATGAAATAACAGGTGTTCTAGCCTTTTTTTTTGCTTGCTATAAGATGGGGTGACAGCCTGACATAGATCTTTCTCAATCCTTGTCTTCTCATGTTGTCCCTGTATGACAGATAATTAATAAAGAACTGTTCTTTCAAGTTATCTTTTTCAAATAATTATTCTTAAGTACCTGTTGAGTGCTAGAGATACAAAGACAGAAATGAAACAGTCCCTGTAGTATACATACATATAAGAAAATGTAAAACATAATGAATAAATCCAAATAAGATGAATAACTAGTAGTTAAAAAGGATCAAGAAAGGCTTCAGGGAGAAGATCGCATTTGAGGTTAAGTCTGAAGAAAGCTAGGAATCTTAAGAGATAGAGATGTATATTTCCACTCCCTTTTAAGGAAACCACTTCCTTTAAAAAAAAAAAAAAAAAAAAAAAAAAAAAAAAAAAAATCCTGTCAAGCTCAGTAACAAACTAAAACACTATATGACTGAACTGGAAGAACAGACTGATCATATACAAAATTCCGCACCTATGAAATTGCAATCAGCACTGTTACTGCATTCTGCTTACTTCTCTCTATAGAACAGGAAAAATTTATTTTGTGATGGCTTATAAAACCTCTAAAACCAAAGAACATGGTAAGACTAATATCTTATTTATCTGGAATTACTGGTGAATGAGGCCAATAACTTGGTGAGATTTTGTTTTATTTTTCAAATTAATTATCCGTTCTTCAGGAGAGAAGCTTCGGTTATTTGATTATTTCTATGGAATTGTTTCATATACTTACATGACTTTCTCTAAAATCTGCAACCAAAACTCTAGATTTTACCCTGGGTTACAATCTCACTTTCTCAAATATCTATAAGACAGGTGGAATATCCCATTGACAACTCAAACCTTTATTTCTCTTAATGGTGCTAACTTCATTCAAGCTTGAAGTCTCAGAATTATCTTGGATGAGAGAGTGAAAGAATAGAAAAAGCCCAACTAAATTCCCAAATTTTGTCACTTTTACCTCAAAAATACTTCTCACATCACCCCTACTTCCTCCTAACTGGTCTCCCAGGCTCCATCTTTAACACATCTAAAATAATATTTAGCTCTTACCTAATCATCCCTGTAGAAATTTCTTAGACAAGTTCTCCCATGGTCTCACTCCATTCTTTCAAAGTACTCGCCTATAAATCTTGAGCTAGGTGATACAGTGGATAGACCCTGAACCTGGAGTCAAAAAAAGCTAAATTCAAATCTGGCTTCAGACACTTATTAGCTGTGTGATGTTTAAGCAAGTCACTTAATCCTCTTTACCTCAGTTTCCTCATTTGTAAAAAGGGATATGAAAAATAATAGCACCTACCTCCCAGGATTGTTGTAAAAATCAAATGAGATAACAACTGTAAAGCACTTAGTAAAATACCTGGCATTATCATAGCACTTATTATTACTACTATCCCCTGATTTTGTCCTGTGGTGCTTGAACGTTCCCAAAAAGCATGTATTATTCATATTGAAATCTTTCTCTTCCCAAGTCCAGTTCAGGTATACCTCTAAAGAAAATCAAAGAATCTTAATAGTTGGAAGGGATATCAGACAGTCAACTAGATGTCAACTACTTCAAGCAGTTTATAAAATACAAATTCTGTCTGTACTTTATAAAATAGTTTTTCGTGTTCAGTCATTTATCACTACACCCAACTATTTGTGACCTCACTTAGGGTTTTCTTGGCAAGGATACGGGAGTGATTTGCCATTTCCTCTTCCAGCTCATTTTACACATGAGGAAACTGAGACAAAGAGGGTTAAGGGTTGCACAACTAGTAAGTAAGGCTAGATTTGAACTAAAAAAGATGAGTTTTTCCGATTCCAAGCTCAGTTCTCTAGAAAGAGGGGTTATTTACCCTCTTTTCCAGTACTTTGACTGGGAATTTACTATTCTCCTTTATTCCTTTTTAGAAAGGTTTTGCTTGAGATTAAGCAAAAAATCTGCCCCTATAAACTCTTAGCTTTGTTTGGTCTTTTGAGGCAAAAATCAAATATTTTCCATAAAACAAATATTCAATTATTTGAAAATGGCTATCATTTTAAACCTGCCTTGTCTTCTCATCCATCTAAACATCCCCATTTCCTTTAACCTCATATGTTTATGAGCCTGGGGGGGGGGGGGAAGGAGAAATATATATATATATATTTTTTTTAAGTGTAATTCTTATATTTTGGATACTATGTTTCCAGGAAAGTATGTTATAATAACTTTTTTTGTTTCTTTGTTTAATTTCCACATCACAATATAAAACTATACTAAACAGCTTTTTTCTTTATGTAAACTATTATTTAATTATGTCTCATACTTTGTAGCTAATTTTTTGAACATATGCATAGGATTTTGTATTTTTCTATACTACATTATGTTCCAGTCCAATATGTACAAATCTGTTCAAGTCTTGGCTTTGTCATGAAACATGATAGTTATTCCTTCTTCCAGCTTTATGTAATCTGCAAATCTAAAAAGCCTATTCATTTTTACCTCAAATGAAAATGTTAAACAGTTCAGCCAAAGACAAATCTCAGAGAAACTTTACTGTAGATTCACACCCCTCTTCCCAGGTTGATACTGCTCCTGCTTCCTTATTACAAATTCTAAGATAGTATGGTATCTACTCCACAAGGTCTCTATTATTGAATCTAATACTTTTTTGTTGAGAATTAGGTCCAGGATAGCATAATTGGGAAGACAAGAATTTCTAATACATTTCTCTTAGCAGACCAAGGTCTTTAGCAGATATCCAGATAGGTGAAATTACTCAACATAATTTTATCTTTGCACCAGGTTAGTCAGAAGCTTGGATCAAAAACATGCCATCCCAATTCTTTAAGTTAGACAGGAGTGGGGAGGAGGGATAAGAGGTTATAATTCGACAAATATCAGTTTATTTGTCCTTCCTTAGATCCACTGACATGTGCTCTTCATTATGTTTTTCCCTTAAATTCATGATTTCCATACAAGTGAATATACTGTTGATGCAACACTACTCTACCTCATTTATCTAATCTGTTCCTCTTAAGCCAAATATGTCTTTATATTTCTATACTCTAATCAAACATTCTATGATACTTAATACTATCTATAATATCATTTTCTTTAATGTGCTACTTACTACTGCTCATTCTTTCATGTGCTGGTTTATAAATAGCCATATCCCTTGACTGACATAGATCAGAAGTGTCAAATTCATGGTATTCCTGGGGAAAACTGAATCTGAAACTCTCTAGAACAAAGTGAACATGTAATTAGGAAAGATAGAACAAAATAAATAAAAATATAATAAAACATGGATAATGTGGTTTCCTAAGTCAATATGAGGTACCTTATGCAGATGCCAGCCAGTCTGTGATTATCTTTTCTTTCCTGATCATTGTCTCCTAAGAGGCATTAACAATTTTCACTGCTGTTCTGCTTTCTCTGTTCCCTACAACAGATCCTTTACCAACTTGAACACTACATTTTCTTAAAACCCTTCTTAATCAGACCAATTAGTCTCTATTAGATGTAGACCTTTCTTGGTCAAGAGTCTATCATGCCATCATTCAGAAAATCAAATCTCATAATGACATCATCTTCTTGGAAAGAAATTTACTTCCTACATCCTAATTCTAAGGTCTTACATTGGCAACAATGTAAACTGATGCAAACACTACCTGTGTCCTTTAAGTCCTTCAGTTTGTTGTTTGAAACTTCATTATTTCAGGTTCCTTTTTTGGCAGTATCATTTGTTCCCATATGGATCAACAGTAGTGGGTAGAACTACTTCATTTTGACAAGCCTCGGGATAGTCTGTGTCACATCCCAAATGAATATCCCAGGAACATAACACACCTCCCAATTGTACATGCCAGGTTGACATATGGATACTTCCGTACCTATCGCCAGGGAGCCACCTAACACCACGACACAACTCTTCTTCCTGGGGCCAATGACAGATGCCCTCACTCTTGGTGGCATCTGTGAATCCTCCTTTTCTTTCATTGGAGTGTGAGAAGCTGTTTCCTCATCAGGCATTCCAGACCCTTCCTCTGTGGGAAGCACTTCATACCTGTTATACATTGCCAAATATTCAGAGATCCTTCTTCCCCTTTCATTCTGGATATTTCCCACCTTCTAGCCTCCTGATCTATATTGCCTTTTGATAATACCATCTCTGATTACACACACACACACACACACACACACACACACACACACACACACACACACACACTCACAGAAGAGAATTCCATACCTCTGAAAATCTCAGGTCACCATTTCATTCATTTGTTAAACATTTATTAAACATCTATTGTGTGCAAAGCAGTCTTTGGGGAAGAAGAGGACAAATTCAGATAAGCTATGAACCCTGCCTTCATATAGCTTATAGTCAAGTAAAGAGAAATAAAATAGAAAATACAATTATTAACGACATCAAAGAGTACTATATGTAGTCTAAAGGAAGAAAAGTCATTATCAACTCAGAATAAAATGACTGGAATAAAGAAAAGGTTTCCAAAGAGGTAGCCATTTAAATTGAGCTTTCAAAACTGAATATGAATTTAACAAAGGAAGAAAAAGAAGAAAGACATTCCACATAGTGGGAAACAGCCTGATTAAAATAAACACGGAAAAATTTTGGATAAGTTCAGAGAAGACACTATCTTCAGCATAGAGTACACAAAATGGGAAAACATAAAATAAAAAAGGGTAAAGTAGGTTTCACCAGATTATGAAAAACACTTGAGTTCCACGTGAGAGTTTGAATTTAATAAATGCTTGGTAGGTATCTGATTAGTTAATAGGAAGCCATTAAAGATTTTTGAGCAGAAGAGTATCATGGTATGCATAAATGTAATTCAGGCAACTTTTGAAGGATGGATAACAAGTGGCAGAGAATGTAGGGAAAGCTCTGGTAAGAGATATCCAAAAAAGTACTAGTAGATGGTATTAAGGTCCTCTATTAGGGGTAGTAGGTGAGAGGAAAAAAAAAAAAAAGAAAAAGAAAAAAAGACTGATTAGAAGTGAAAGACTGAGGAGGGAAGAATCATAGGACTTAGCAAATAAATGGATATGAAAGGAAAGAAGGAATAACTGAATTTTTTTCTAAAAAAAGAAACAAAAAACAATCTAAGATTTTTGAATAAGAACTGCAGGGTCAATGGATACCAATCAATTCCTAAACATTGGATCTTTTTTCCTAATTCCTCTACAAATAGGATTTTTTTTTTTTTTTTTTTTTTTTTTTGCTGAGGCAATTGGGGTTAAGTAACTTGTCTATGGTCCCACAGCTAGGAAGTGTTAAGTGTCTGAGATCACATCTGAACTCAGGTCCTCCTGACTTCAGGGCTGGTGCTCTATCCACTGTCCCATCTAGCAGCCCCTACAAATAGGATTCTGGAAGGTAAATGATGCCATTTTTCATTTTTGCATCTTGAGTACTTCCTATAGTGCTCAAGTACAATATAGGTATTTAATAAAAATTTTAACTAATTGAATTGAGTGCATTAATAAACACATTTTAATCTTGTCTTGATAACTTGGGATCATGATAAAATATATGTAGGACTGTATATAGTAGGACTCTAATAGCTTATTGAAGAAATACATGGCTATGTACCCCTATCTAATATGGCCTCAGGCTATTTTTTTTAAAAATTCTAGCCTTTAGTTGTCTTTTTAGTTTTTATTTTTCCCTGTAGTATCAGACTCAGATGATATTATTATAAAGAAATGTATACACTGGATAACAAGATACCCCAAAGTTATTAAAATAAAGTGTAAAGAAATGTTAAACAGGCTCTAAGTAAGACTGTAGACAAGATGTTTAAGTGCTTAAATTTTAGTGTATAGATTTTCTGATATCTATTTTGACTGTTCAAAAAGACCTTTTACTTTCTTCATGATTCTCAACCATCCCATTGCCAGATAAGTGAACTCCAAAAAAGAGAGATCCTACTACATATTATGACTAATTTAGTCACCATTACTTAGAGTTCCAATTAAACTCATTGATGGGAAAAGTTTAATAAATGGGTTTTCGAACAAATTTCTACTTTAAAAAAGTCAAAGCATTACAATTGCATAATTACAAGTATGACAAAAGTCCTTTTTTCAGAAACTCCCTGATTCTGATGACTAAAAAATTACAAATATTATAGCAAGAGCAACCTGTTTTAAAAGCTAGCAGTAATGTAAATAAACAAAACAAAACCACTAAAAGGCCACAGAATTATAACTAATTCCAGCCAATCTTGATCCCAGAAGAAAAGATGATGAAAACATAGTTCCATCATCCCAGTTTGGGGGTAGAGTTCTATGGATGTAAAACAATACTATCAACTGGGTCAGGTTGTGGGGTCAATTTTGCTTAACCGATTTATTTTAAACAATAGAAGAGGTAGGGGAATAGATCAGGAAATGACAGTGGCATAAAAAAGAAACACCTCCCCCCAAAAAAAGACCCTTTAATACTTAAAAAAAAAATCAACACTTAAAAATAATTAGTTAAGACAAGCATCAATAAGGAATCATTCAGGGTAAATAAATAATTACTATATTAAGTAATTATCAGTATGTTAAGAAATGAATATTGACTCTATAGATTATTGGTACTGAGACAGTGATTTTAGAAACTGTTACAAATGGAATATTCACTAGACTTTTAAAACTTCCCTAATATCTCCTGTTATCTCCTGGGAGTCAAAATGGCTAGGACCAGTCTGGAAGAATGGGCTTCACAATGCTAAAGGAAAGAAAGGGGCAGGCTCAGAGATAGAATACTAAAATACTTCATATGATTTTTAAAGGGAAGATAATGAGAAGATATTTTTTGTCAAAAAGAGACAAGGACAATAAGTATTCTCTCAGTACAGGAGAATGTCATACTAACAGTTAATTATTGACGGAATAGATTTCAGCTTACTGCAGCATTCTCTGTTTTTATTTAGGAAAGATATCTTAATATCTTGTCCAATTTTAGAAATTCAATAGACATTTACAAAATATCTACTATGCACATGTTCATATAGTAAGTGCTGGGATCATAAAGGGAAATGAAATAGTTCTTGCCATTAAAGAATTATATATTGCATTCTAAATGTTGCTTTATATCAAAGCCAAATAAGACACTAAAAACAATTTTTGAAACTACCCCTTGCATATAGGTATATGCACAAAAAGCACTGCACTATCATTTTGGTTAGTGGTGAGACAAATGGAAAAACAAAACTCACTCAGATGGAATTTCTCCATTTAGCCTCCACTGGTTAGAAAAGTCAAAAGCAATTGGAAGAAAGATATGTTGAAATTGTGTCAAATCTAGGCAAAACAGAGGTTTTGATTCTAAATCAATAAAGCCAATTTTCTGCATTGCCCATAAACCAATTCTCTATAACCAGAGGTTCTTAAATTTTTCCCCTTTTCACCCAAGAAATTTTTAAATGACCCTAGGCATATAGGTATATAAAATAGGTAAATAAATATTTATAATAATAAATCATGACTTCCACATTCAGTCAGGAAACCTCATATGGAGTCAAGAAGAAACACAATTTAAGAAGCTGGGATATAAACAATTCCAAGAAAAATATTACAAAACTGCTTTACACAATGACACTATTTTCAAAACATCATCATTACCTTCCAAAAGAACTACTGCAAAGGGAAAATATGTATCTGGATCTATATTACTGTTTTATTGGTTTAGATTCAAGTAATAAACATTTATTAAATATCTATTGGGTGTCACAAATTGTACTAAGAGTTGTGGATACCAAAAAAAAAAAAAAAAAAGGCAAAACAATTCTTGCCTTTGAAAAGCTTACAATCTAATGTGAGAACATGCAAAAAACAAACAAACAAACAAAAATATAAACAAGCAAGATAAATTCAAGTTAAACCAGAAATAACCTCAGAGGGAAGGCACAAGCCTTAAAGGGATTGGAAAACCCACTTGGATTTTAGCCAAGTTTTGAAGGAAGCAAGGGAATACAAAAACCGGAGAAAAGAGAAAGTTCCCAGAATGGAGAACAGGCACAGAATAGGGAAATGAAGTGACTTGTGTGAAGAACAAAAAGGTCAGTAACACTGAATGATATAAGTATGTGAAGAGGAGTAAAATATGAGAAGATGGTAAAGGAAGAAAGGATACAGATTACAATGTGCTTTTAAACCCAAGTGGAGGGTTTCATATTTAAGGTTCAAGGCAATAAGAAACCGTTGGATTTTATTGAATAAAGAGGTGACATGGTCAGATATGAACTTGAGGAAGATCACTTTGACAGCTGAATAGAAGAAACTGGAGTGGAGAGACACTTGAGGCAAGAATATCAACCAGAATGCTATTGCAATAATCTGAATGTGAAGGGATAAAAGTAAGCACCAGGGTGGCAGCAATGTTAAAGGAAAACAGATAGAAATCACAGGACTTGACAATTAATTGAATATGAGGGAGTGATAGAGAAGAAGGAATTAAGGATGACATCTGGATTGTTAGCTTGAATGACTGGAAAAATGATGGCATTCTCAACAATAACAGAGAATTTAGGAAGAGAGGTAGATTGGAGGAGAAAAAACAATCAGATTATACTAAATGATTCTAAGATGTCTACATGATATCTAATTTAGGATGATAGATTTGGAGACATGAAACTGGAGTTCAGTAGAACAATGCTCTGGTGATACTCTAAGTTAGCAAGAGAAAACTCTTCAGCTTTCATCTAGAAAAAGACTAAGAAATGCTAGACAGATAAAAGGAAAGCCAGGAAAGAAACAATACTGAAAAAAATCAGAAGAGGATAACAAACTATAGAAACGTCAAGAAGGACTAAGAAAAAAATCATTAGGTCTGGAAATTAAAAGATTACTGATAACTCTGAATCTTGGAATCAGAAAAACATCATCTTGAGTTACTTACTACTTGTGTGAACCTGGGTAAGTCACTTAACCCTGTTTACGTCAGTTGCTCATTTGTAAAATAAGCTGTAGAAGGAAATGGCAAAATACTGCACTATCTTTGCCAAGAAAATTCCAAATGAGGTCAAAAAGTCAGAAACATTTCCTACTTCTAAAAAATGAGAGGGCTAAACCAGACAATTTCTAAAGTTTTTGTCAACTTTAAATCCTGCAATTGATTGCATGACTTGCTCAATTCAGCCAGATTCTTTTATAACTCAAATGAATCCCCCAAAATTCAAAAAGCTCAAATAAATGAACAATTAGCAGAACAACTAAAAAGAGCACATACAGTCAAAAAGCTTAGCCTATACTTGTAACTATGTGATCTTAGTCAAATTCCAATCTTGTACCCCCAAGTATTCCTTCTATAAAGTAAATATGAGGACCTGCACTCCCTAACTAAAACATTGTAATCCAGTAAATTCAGCTGAAATATGAAGAAGCATTTCTATATTCTATATGACCTGAAGGAATATTTTGAATTTGTACAGAACTTACTAATAAAGAATATATTTTTAAGTTGAAGAAAATGTCTTTCAATAACAAGAATAACAGTGCAAAGTGACCTTAGAGTTAATCTATTGCAGCCCTGACACATTACCACCAACACCATTTTACAGTATAAGTAATTCATGTCCAAAGAAGATACAGGATTTGCCCAACCTCCCACAGAAAAGTAATGGCAAAGTCAGCTCTAGAATCAATGCTAATTGTGAATCCAATGCTCTTTCCAATTTGTCATGCTAATTAGTATCTGCTGAAAATTTTTTTCTAAAATAAAATTATGAAATTGAATCTCAAATCATATTCCATGCCAACAAGCTAAAGTTACAAACAGGAGTATGACAATATTTTTACAAGATCAAAATATAAGTAGTTGCTTATAATCATAAATGATAGTCAAAAGAGACAACCCCAAAACTGTGTTGCATACATATCTTTCTTATTAACATTTAATATTTTCCTACAACATCCATTACAAAATGGAACATATGTTTTTAATGGTGAAAAATCATTTCCATCCAATTTTTCATTCAATGTTCAAGGTAACTGGGCTATATCCCATAGGACATAATAATTCAGTAAATTAGAGGGGAGAAGAAACAAATATTTAGAGTGAAAACATGAGAAGTACAAAGTATTTAGGGAATATAGAAGAGGAATGGGTGGACTGTGTCTTTGAGGTAGAGGAAAGGCTACCAAATAAAGCTTCAGAGAGAATGTAGCATTTGAACTATAGCTGTGAAAGGAATTAGCAAATGGCTGGGGAAAGGGGGCAATTCAAGGGGATAGGATAACAAAAACATTTAATTGTGAAGATATATGGAGATAATTTTATTCAGATAACTTTTCTTAGAAACAGCTGTGTATCTTTTGTGGGCAAAGAACTGTAAGATGTTCATCAACTGGAGAATGATTAAATAGACTGTGATATATTAATTTACTAGAATATTGCTATATCACAAAAATGAGTAGGAAAAATACTGAGAAGCATGAAACCATTTAAATGAACTGATGCATCCTGGAATAGTAGATAAAACGATGGACTTAGAATTAGAAAGGCCTACATTCAAATTCCACTTCAGACAATACTAGCTGTGTAACCCTGGGAAATCCTCTTTAGTTTCTTCATCTCTAAAATGAAGATGGCCTCTGAGGCCCTGCAAGCTCTAAATCTATGATATTATGATCTAACGTGAATTATGCAGAATTAGGAAAACAATATAAAGAATACTAAAATGCATATGGAAACAATAAAAAAAATCAAATTCTGTGTTTTTATAAGGATCAAAGTTGGCCCTGAAGAAGAGAAACAAAACTATATCAGCTTTTCTTCATAAATATTGAGGAATACAAGCATGTGAAGCTGCATACTTGCATTAAGCTAAAGTGTGGTTTAATTTTGGTTTTTGGCTTTTGCTCTTTTTCATTCTTTGTTATAAGGAATGGCTTAGGATGGAGAGGGGAGGATATATTGGGAAATGATGGTGACCCATTACGAAAAAAAAATATATTTTTAAAAAAACATATTACACACACACACACACTTTACTCACTAAATGAAAAAGTTTGCAATTGTTTTTGTTTTTTTTCCGCAAAAGTGGTATTCCATTTTAAAACCAATTCAAAGGGAAGATGAACTACTCAGTCCTGTGTTGAGTATCGGACATTTTACTCATAAATTTAAAGTGAATTGGTGATATGTCCAGTTTTTCATACAGAGACAGGTTACTGAATACACAAGTAACCTTATTTTTGTTTTTAACTTTGTAACTCATCCATGCTACAAAAATATCACACTGAGAGTTTTTAGCAGTAATTATTATTAGAAACTTTCTAGCTTCCATAATTGAGATACCAGATTACTAGTTTATTAGCCAAAGTAAAATAAAAAATGAATAAATTTGATACAAATGATTACTGATATGGTAACAAAAGATTTTTGTGGGCAGAGGTAGATTTTAGTTATACTTATCCCTTACCTTAAAAACAAGGGAAAAAAAAAAAGAATGATTTCTGTAAATATAATGATTCTCCTATGTGGCCATTTAAAACAACTCCCCTAGTAATTGTAATATTTAAGTTATATAGTTTATGTGATTAGTAATAATATGTCCACAGCATGAAATGAACATTTAGCAAAAAAAAAAAATTATCTTCAGAGATGCTAATTAATTCTAAGATTTCTAATTTCTTTTTGCCATTTATGTTTATGCCTTAATTAAATGATAGCTATGATGGAATTCCATATATTGAATGTAATGTATGGGAATACTACTTTTCAATGCCACACCATAGAGAAATATAGGAACACTCATTGAGACTAAAGATATCTATTCAATCTTGTACTTTCTTTAGAAATAAATCCATGGTATGAGTATATTATATAGAGAACATCTACCCTGAATAGTTGCCTCTTCAGTTAAACCCTGGCAAAGAGAGTCAGTACTTCCCAAGGCTTCTACACAACTGTTGAATATATACTCAAGTAGTCACAGGCAAGATGATCAGTATCAGCATCTTTCAGTATCCCTATCCACATAATTATCCATTTCAGGAAACAAAATATCACTTACTAAGAACCTCTTCAGATTCAAAAGTCATGACCTGGACACTTATAAGCTACATCCAAAACTTTAAACAAATCATCTAAAAAGTATATAATTTTACCAAATTATTCAATTGATGGAAGTTTTCTCACAAACAATATAAAGAATAATAGTATTTCCCTTCTTTTCTCAATATTTAAGAGTCAAAGTCATCAAATAAGGAAAGATTTCATTAGCACCTTATACTGACAGAGACCAATATTAATTATTATTTGAATTAACCTCTGAGCCATGGTTTTCATCAGTACTCAGAAAAGACAGGGACAATTTCTAATTACATTCCACCCTCATTATAAGTCACTAGGCTGCAAAACTGTATCTGATGAGACTGCTACACTTTATACCTTGAAACTACTTTGGACTCTATTATAAATCTTCTCATATCACCCACCTAATAACAGAGAATACACCAGTTTGCACAGAATATTTCTCTGGGATTTATGTTTTTTAAATTTTTTGAGAGAATGGTACTGTTGTAAGCAAACTATTTAATGGAAATCTTTTTATCTTATCAGTGATTATTAAATACTAGTTAAAGGAGTATAAACATTATAAACATTAATGATTTACTATTTTTATGGTTAAGCTTAATTATTAAAATCATTTTTTCAGATCATTAAAATCGTTTAATTTGCTTCATTCAACTTGACCACAGTGAAAATGTAATGTTAGCAATAACTTAAAGGGACTATTATATTTTTCTGCTATTAAAAAATCCCACTTTAGACACTTTATGCTATAATTCAATATACAGTTAAGCCAGAGGCTTGAAATGTTTTCTATCCATCATTTAATATTTCAGCTGAAACTATTTTAACTTCTTCCTAGCCTTAGAACATACAGATCACCTTTAAATCTAAAAAGGACAGTCTAATCATCCATGACACAAATCTTCCTAGCTATAGTAACATAGGATTACTGATCTAATTATATGGCATTATGTAAATTGTAACACAATGTTTCAATGAGGTAAGATCTGTGAAATTCAGATATTTATATAAAATGATCTTGAATTCACATATACATATGCTAAGTTCAAGATCATCTTGTTCAAATTCACATATATAACATATACATATATATTTACACACACATGTGTATATACATACACATACACATACACATACACATACACATACACACACACACACACACACATATATATATATATATATATATATATATATATATATATATATATATATATATGGATATATTTGTGGGGGGAAGGGGCATTTTAATAATACCCTACCCTGAAGCCTAATGCTGACTCTGCGTTCTTAAAAGCTATGCCAGAAGAATGTAAAAAGTCTGACAGATCCTCAAAGACTAGGAAGATTTAACTTAGTTCTGAGAGGCTCACCTTCAGAAGGATAGCAATTAGGTAATGATTTTTGGTGGAGCTACAGAAAAAGACTGTCTGCTTAAGCCTAGAAAATTGAGGTCTCTATCAGTGGAGGAAAGACTCAAACCGATGAAATCTAAGATTCTTAGAATGCTAATTAATTAAACTCTAGACCAAGAGCCCTACTTGTATTATTGGGTTGAATATCACTTGGATGCCTTTGGCTTTAACAAAAATCAAATGTTTTATCTAATAAGTTAACTATCAAGCCAATAGGACTTGACCACTCCACTTAAGCTATGACTGTGTAACAGACTGTAACTAGATATCATTTTAACAGTGTTGGATCAATTAGTAACTATAATTGAAGCTAAATATATTTAATTGTATAATTAAGTGCTTACTACTATATATATATATGTATATATATATATATATGGATTTTTGCTCATGTGGGCCACAACTGGGTGCCCTTGAATTAAAACATAAAATGTGAAGTGATTATAGAGAACACATGGCCTAAACTCATTCCCCATGAAGTCAGACAAATTACTGGTTTTATATTTTACTTCTCTCAGTGTAAAAGGGTATATTCTCTCAGTTTCATAACTGTTTAAGGAACTGTGTCTTCTTTAACTCAAATATTTTACCATTAAAAAATACCACCAGAAAGACTGTATAATAAAGACTGAAAGATCATACCCCACTCTAATAAAATGGAATATATATTAGTAAAAATACTAATAAAAAAACATGTTAAAATGTTGGGTTTTTTTTTTTAATTGTATGTAGGATTCACTCTTCTGGCATTCCCCACCACAAAGAACTCAAAATCACAAATGTCAAGTTAAATCTCTGGAAGTAAGGTCTTGGAAGAATGACTAACTATACACCCATTGGTTAAGGAGAGTACTTTGTTCACATTCTTAAGCAAAGGTATTTACTAACATAGCATAGTAAAAAATAATAAGCAAATACTTCCCTTATAAACCTAGGATACATTCTCCCACAAATACATTTGGCATCAATGGAGAGAGTGAGCTCAAATTAGAATATATCACTAGTGATAACACATGTAAGGAAGATATGCAGCCAAGGTTACACGCATCTTTCATACAGTAAGGATCTGATGTCTTTTCTCTTTCTTAGGTATCTTCATTCTGCTCTCCTCTGACTTAGTATCTGTGCTAGGTAAGTTGCTTATTTGGGATCTCTGGGCCTCCTCCTCTCAACTCTCCCTTCAATCTAAGGTTTGGGTTTGGCTCTGTCCTCTGCCTACCAGGGGTCATACTCCTTGAAGCTGACTACTAATTCCTCTCAATTCTGTCTCTGTGCTAGATATAGTATCTCCTACTAGGTAACCAAGACACCAAGGCCAGTAGGAAGAAGGAAAGAGAGGGAAAGAAAGGATAAGGAGGGGAGAGAGAAGGAGAGAGAAAAAAAGAGAGAGAGAGCTCTTATAGTTCTCTAGTAGATACCATTCTCCACAAAGCTGCATTTACTTGTCTAGACTCTCTGCTGTCTCCAAGGCTGTCAAACTTAAAATTTTGAACACTACTGGGGGTGGGTCAGTTTTCAGTCAGCCACTATAAGGTACTTTGTAACTTTTCAGCTAAGTGGTACAGTGTATATAGCATGCCAGGTCTGGAATCAGTAAGATCCAAGTTCAAATCTGGTCTCACACATTGTATGACCTTGGGCAAATCGTTAATCTGATTTGCCTCAGTTTCCTCACTTGCAAAATGAACCAGAGAAGGAAATAGCAAACTACTCTAGTATCTCTACCAAAATAAATAAATAAAAATAAGTAAAAACACCTCCCAAAAATGATCATAAAAAGTTAAACATGAGTAAATAACAAACAACTTTTCAAACCAAAATATCCCTCTCTGGTTACCATTGTCCTACATGTGTTCCTTACTTTTTTGGCTTTTGAATTCATATCACTATTTCTTAGCAAAATCAAAATCAATAAACATTGATGAAGTACCCAGGCATTGTGCTAAATAATAGGGATTTTAAAAAAAGACATAAGATAGTACCTGTTCTCAAGAAACTCACAATCTAATAGGGACAGACAACACATAACAAAATGAATTCCTGTAGTTAGGGTAAGAAATCTTAAGAGGGATGATCTGAGGATCAGCTAGCCCTCTTTAAATGGTAAAGGATATGAAAGGAGCTCTCCAATGTCCAAAATACTCAGAGGGAGAGAAGGGTTCAGGGGAAGGGCTTTGACTTTCAGGGTTGATTTGATCTTAAAAGATAAGTTTCCAGAGATTATGAATTCCAGAAGATCAAATGGATGGGAAATGATGCAAGTGCCAAAATGAATACTTGATCATTCATTTATTTATTCCATAGGACTGAACAGTTCACTCCTTTTTTGACTGTTCTTTAAATAGTGAACTCTTGTCTTAAACTTCTCTATTACTGCAGACACCATCATCTTTCCTAACAACCAGATTTGCAACCTCACTGCTATCTTAAACTCGTCATTCTCATGTATCCTGCATATCCAATCATTCGCCAAACTTCCTGTTTCTCTTTTTATCACATCTCTCAACTCCCACTCCTCTTCGCATACACAGCCACTACCATCCTAATAAAAATTTTCATTACTACTCATCTGGACTAGTATAACAGTCTCTTCTTTTGGTCTCCCTATCTCCATTACAGTACATCAATTATATGGCCAGCAAAGTGATTTTCCTAAAGCAAAAATGCAATCAATAGTTCACTGTTGCCTCTAGAATCACATATAAGTTCCTTTGACATTTAAGTCTTTTTCATAACCTGGCCCTATGCTCCATTTTTAATCTGATTATACATTATTCCTCTCTTTACATTCTATGATAGCTACATTGACCAACATACTTTCCTTTACATATAAACAATTCCAACCCTGGTTTTCCTGTCCCTTTCCCTCATACACTACACCCTACTCCTACCCCCCTTACCCCCTCTGCCTTCCTGAAAAAAAAAAAAAAAATGCATTCCTTCCTAAGCTCCTCCTCTTGAGATCCCTTTATGCCTTCAAACCTTGACTCAAGCATTACTTTCTATACTAAATTTTCCTTTCACCATGTGATCCTGTCATTTTTATTTATACCCAAATCAAAAACCTCCACTCCTCCAGAAACCTACAGGCAAAGTCCAAGATCCTTAACCCTAATATTCAAAGTTCTTTCCACTATTCTGCTCAACACACCTTTCAGCACTGTATTCTACTACTATGGTTCACAAACCCTATGGTATGGCAACAATATATTACTCAGCATGCCTGAAATATTCTCTAAATTTTCAGGAATAAAAAAGTGCCTTTGTGCATCATCTCTTCCACCTAAAATGTCCTTCCCTCCTCAGTTCCTATTGATCCCTTCACAGGGCAGTGTTACACATACTTTGTAAATCCTTCCCTTCTCTATCCCAAGTAAGAAATCATTTCTCCCTCCTTAGAATTCTCATGCCACATTTTTTTTATATATTTTGATTAATTATAATACAAGAATGTGAAAGTCTATCATCTATTTGTCTTCTTCCTTCTACTAAATTATTAACTGTGTAGGCACAGGTGATATAGATAGTAATCACCACCGGAGTCTAGCAATGCCTTACATATAAAAGACTTCCTAAATTGATAAATGAATTAATAATTTAATAAAATAAAATACCCAAATTTATTGGCTTCCAGATCTTCATCTAGGTTCAAATATTCTAACTAAAATTGGAATCTATCAATCTAGTCTTTCGAAAAATCACTTACAGAGAATTTTTCAACCCCAAAGGAGCATGATAACAAAAAAACTATCAAGAACATGTTAGATTTTACCAAGAAAGTCATCTTTGGGGTATTTCTTAGCAACTTTTATTGAACTTTTTATCATCATAGATTTGGAATGCCATTTGCTAGATTATAGGCAAAATACATCTGAACAAAAAAGATTAAAATATTTATTAAACATCTCCCATATACCATTAAATAACTAAAAGAATACTCCTTTTTCTCTGTATATGAAAATTGTGATAGTTAATGGACTCCATACATATTTGGCTTTAGAGCGTACAAAACACTTAAAAAAAAAAAAAGCTTTTAAACAACATACAAACAAGGAAATTAAATCTAAATGACAATAGTTTAGACTTCATGTTTAACATATGCTCTTTTTAAAAATTTACTCCTCTAATTCTTGTTCATGTTGATTATAATTATCCAGCAACTGCAGCAATATTCTCTATTAACAAGATGTTTGGAAATATACAATTACTTAACAAGTAGTATACTATCAGCCCTTATTCTTTCATTAACTAAATATTTCAAGACACTGTTTTTTTGTTTTTGAAACCATATTTTCTAGATAAATTGATCTTTCTATACACAAGATTCTAGGCAAACATAACATTTTCTATTAGAAGAAATCTATTTTTTACCAACTTTTCAAAAAATATTAACTAATATCAAAGGTATCATATTAATTTATTCCTAAATATTGTTAAAGCATTTGCTGAATGATATTAAATATAAAAAGCACATAATGCTTAATTCATAGTAATGCAACTACATCTCAAAAGCCAAGATCTAAGCCAATGGAAACATTTCATGCAAACTTAATTGTAAAAATAAAACTATGAATTTTTAAACATTTTGTACAACAGTTCAGGCAAGTAAACTTTTTATCAATAGAGAATACTAGCATTTATTTACATTAGATATTCCAAATAATTTGTTATTATCTCTAAGTTCTTTTAAACTGAGATCTAGAAGTCTCCAACAAAAACACTCAACTATCTTCCTCTTTTTGTGAAGGTCTATATAAAATTATCCTCTTTTATAGCAGCAAAAGAAGAATAAAACAAGCAAACTACTCTTTTTTCCCCTAAGTTGTGCTTTCTATTACCTTTTGATTTTCATTCTGCCTCTTCTTTTTGACTATCTCAACTCACCTATGCTAATAGATCTGTAAGTTATAGAAGGAAATAAGTTTCCTTCTATAACTTACTCACAGATCTATTAACATGAAAATTTTTTTCTAAAGACCTCTCATTCCTAACTTCATTATTTTTGTAAATGGTATTACCATTTATCTGGTTATTCATACCTTCCTATCCAATCATTTGCCTTGATTTTGCTGTGAAAGCTTTTCTCACTTCTTAGGACAAAGCTTCTTAAACTATGGGGTTATGTAACAAAGTGGAGGTTGCAAAAAAAAAAAAAAATTTGACAACAGTAAAAGGTTCCTGAATGCAATAACCACAGATTAATTCAAACTCAAATGCATAATGAATACAAAGTGTTTCTGGCAATGTTTACCCTGTTGCATTGAGACTTCATTGCGGACTTACTTCTGAATACATGATATATGAAGTTTGCACTATGCATGCACCTTGGATCAGATTCAAAACAGGATCTCACAAGAACTTCTTAGTCAAAAAAGCATCTCGAATGGAAAAAAAGTTTAAGAAGTGCTGTCCTAACTATACCCAAAGTAATATCAAACTGTGCATACCCTTTGATCCAGCAGTTGTTCTACTGGGCTTTATTTCAAAGATATCATAAAAGAGGGAAAAGGACACACATGTGCTAAAATGTTTATGTTATGGCAGCCCTCTTTGTAGTGGCAAGAAACTGGAAACTGAGTGGATGTCCATCAGTTGGAGAATGGCTGAATAAATTGTGGTATATGAATAATATGGAATATTATTGTTCTGTAAGAAATGACCAACAGGATGATTTCAGAAAGGCCTGGAGAGACTTACATGAACTGATGCTAAGTGAAATGAGCAGAACCAGGAGATCTTTATATATGGCAACAACAAGATTATACCATGATCAATTCTGATGGACATGACTCTTTCCAATAAAGAGATGATTGAGGCCAGTTCCAATGATCTTGTGATGAAGAGAGGCATCTACACCCAGAGGCAGGACTATGGGAATTGAGTGGGGATCACAACACAGCATTTTCATGCTTTTTGTCATTGTTTGCTTGCATTTTTTCTCATTTTTCCCCCTTTTTGATAATGATTTTTCTTGTGCAAGATAACTGTATAAATATGCCTACATATATTGGATTTAACACATATTTCTAACATGTTTAACATATATTGGATTACTTGCCATCCTGGGTAGGGGGAGAAGGAGGGGAAAATCTGGAACACAAGGTTTTGCAAGGGGGGGGTCAATGTTGAAAATTTATCCATGCATATGTTTTGTTTGTTTATTTATTTTTGGTTGAGCCAAAGTGACTTGGCCAGGGTCAAACAGCTAGGAAGTGTGAATTGTCTGAGACCAGATTTGAACTCAGATCCTCCTGACTTCAGGGCTGGTGTTCAATCCACTGTATCATCTAGCTGTCCCTTGCATATGTTTTGAAAATAAAAAGCTTGAGAGAGAAAGAGAAAGAGAGAGAGAGAGAATGTGTTATTACAGTTTCTCAACCTATCTTCAAATTGTTTCCAAAGTGTCATAAGGATTCAATATTCAAATGCAAACCAATTCCCAAGAGATGGTCAGATGCATCTAGACACTCTCATTTGTGGTTTTTATGCTGCACCAGAGGAGCTCCTTCATTTTCTTCTGTTACACTGTAATCATACCTTATCAGCTGCCTGATCACATGATCAAGATATTATAAAAAATTTTGTTCTCACAACATAAATATCAAGCTGTTTAAAAACTATGATCACTACACATGCATATTGTAAACCATAATGTAGTATTGTGGACCATCACAGATGTTATGTGAAAATAAACCTTAATTGCCTCTCTTTAGTATTAAGGATGTTTTCTAATTTAGGCTTCTCTTCTGTTTATGTTACTATTCTTCCATCTGGTGGATTTTCAAATGAACTAAAGGGCAACACTGGTCAGAATTTCTGTGAGACTACAGCCAGGTACTAATAATAAGACAGTATTGTAAAAGATTCTTTTCTTATAAAGTTTATTTTACCTACAAATATTGTTTAAAAAAAAAAACAACCACAAAGCAACATACACCATTGCAGTTTATACTCATCATTTATTACAAGACTCATCATTTAGTCAGTAGAAAAGTAAATCTTTTATAATGCAACTAACTGCATTTTCATCAATTGATTAGAGACTAGAAATAAAAAAAGAATTTCCACCTGTCATTAAGTTTGTAAAATTTTCATACTATTTTCACCATATATTTATGTGAAAGAATAGCTTCACTTTACTCTTGTTTTAAATCAAAATTAAAAAAAAATAAACAATGCAGAAACAGATTTAAATCTGTCTAGTACTGAGCCAAAAAACATAAACCTTTGTTCAAATAAAAAGTCCATCATCAAAATTAAATTTTATGTCATTATTATATTATGTTAAACATCTAAGTTGTAACTTATTTGTAGAAAAAGAAAAATTACATAAAATATGAATTTATAAATCCATATAAAATTTATTGTAAGTTTTGCAAATAATTTTAAGCATGAGTATCTTAGGACTATTGCTTTTAATTCTTACAGAGTGTTTCACTTAAATATTAATTATTTTATAATTTTATAGGGTTTTTATAAGTAGAATAAAAGTTTATATTTTATAAATACAGAATACAATTTTTAATTTGGAACTCTTTTCAGCAAAAGTTCTCACCATAGTTATTGTAAGTACTTAATAGACAAGTCTAAAAGAATACTATGAGTACTACACAAAGTTACCCTAAGAATTTGTTGTTGCTGCTGAAAGGAATTAATGAAACAGACAAACAAAAAAAAATGTTGACAATCATCAATCTATTTTAACTATCTGATTTGACAGATGTGGAAGTTGAGTCAATTGGATGAGGTTTTAACCTAATTCATCTTTGAATGATGCTACATGAGGTTTTAACCTAATCCATCTTTGTGATCAAGACAACAGCAGCAACAACTAACTCATATTTACTTTATAATTCCTATTTAAAAAATTTATGAGAATAAGCAATTTATGTATTAAGGCTATTTCTGATGAAAATACAAGAAGGAAAAAGGTAGGCTATTCCAGATGTTTTCTAAAGTATACTACATCTATCTTGAAGTGCAAAACTGAAATAACAAGAGAATATAGTTTATTGATTTGAAGAAAGCATTTGATTTAGTGGAATAAAACTGATGATTTAAAAGCTTCCAATATGTCTCACAAATACATAAATATTATATATGACTATACAAATGTGCCTATCAAGATAACTTTGTTAACCAATCTAAATATGAACATCAAGTTATATATCTGACTAGGGAAAGTATTCCAAATACATATATGCAATTTATGAAGTATTACATAGCCCTAAAATACTACAAAGACTATTCAATGAACTCAATAGCATTATGAGATTGTTTTTGCAGTTGAGAATAGTTAGAATAAAGTGTACATGATATATATTATACAGACTACAAAATATAAGTAGGCTAAATTGTCATCAGCAAGATGGTTCTATTTAAGATCCTCTCTACTCTTTACAATCACCCACAATCATATCTTCAGTTCTCATGGATTGAAATGTTATCTCTATTCTTGATATATAAGCCTCATCTCTCTTGAGCTCTAGCTCCACATTTCCAACTGCATGTTATACAACTCCAGCTGAATGTCTTATAATCAATCTAAAACTCAACACATCCAAACCAGAATTCTTTATTCTTCCCTATTGACCTAACTTCCTTATTTCTATCAAGGGAAATGCCATTCTTCCAGTATTCAGATTTACAACCCAGGAGTCATCCTCAACTCTTCATTCCTCTATCCCACACAATCAATTAATTGCCAACTCTTTTAGATTCCACATTCTTATTATCATTTACATCCATCCCCCTTTATCTACATTCACTAGAATTACCCTAGTCTAGTTTCTCATCACTTAGTACAATGGCCCAATTGTCCTCCTGGTCCAGTTTTTCCTCTCTCCAACACTTACTCTATATAACAACTAAACTGATATTCCTAAAGTTCTAATATAATCATGCCACTCTCCTGTTCAAGGAGGTAAAAATGTCTTCAGCATGAAGTAGAAACTTCTCTGTCTGACATTTAAAACCCTTCATAAAGGATCTGGCATGCCACTGCAGGCTGATTTGTGTTACTAGAGAGTCAAAATTTTCCCTCTGGCCAGATTGTCCTACCATTTCTTTCCCTTATATAACATTCCAATTCTGACCTCCATGTAATCACAAGGTTCAGCTCCAGGGCTACCTCCTTTAGGAGGACTTTACTGATTTGCCTGTTCTTAGTGTCTTCTCCCTCATGCAGTTGCATATATCCTATATATATTTATCAATGAATGTGCTGGATCCTTCCAGGAGGAAGTAAGCTCCCTGATGGAACCAACTTACTTACCAATCTTACCAGTCCAAGAAAACTGCTGAATCTAGTCAATTTTGCCTTTTCAACATATCTTGTGTTTATTTCCTTTTCACTCAAGCTATTCTATTTAGGTTCTCATCAACTATACTCAGACTATTACAATTTAATTGGCCTCCAGCCTTTTACCAACCTCTACATTATGGCTCCCTAGCCTCGGTGGCCAACCCAAAATGGGTAGCCAAAAGAGGTAAGGATTTTGGTAGTGAACACGTGGGTCTTCTGACCAGGTGTTCACTAGGGAACCAACAAGTCAGGGCATCAGTCAGGGTATTATGTGAGTAGGTATAATAAAGGCTTTTAAGATTACACGTGGCTGTTCTTGAGTGCACTACCGGTTATTAAACTATAGATTCAAGAGATTGTGGCCAGAGACCTTTAAAGGCCTCAGAGGAGGTGAGCCGGGTAGAGTTGACACTGCAAAGGACAGTGGTCAAAGGTACTCTGTTGGGTCTAGGGGAGACTAGTAATTGTTACTGCCAGGAGGGCAGTTCATTCATTCATTCATTCCTCTCTTTCAAAATTAGCTGGAATTTATTTTGTGTATATTTATGTGTTCATGTTGTTTTCCCCTAATAGAATTTAAATTCCTTAGGCATAAGAAATGAGTTGAAACATGGCTGTAGTCCTTGCTAAAATGGTAGTCTCATGAAGGGACTCACCAATCAGGAAAGGAAAGCTTCAAGATAGTGATTTTTTTCAGGGTAGAAAGGTGGCAGGAGAGAAGAGTCTGGAGAGTCCATGAAGCATGGCTAAGGTACTGCCCCAAATAAGAGTTACAGGAAATGTCTGCACTAATAAATAATGGCTCCACCAAAGAGTACCAAAAGAATTTTTCTAAAGGACATTGCAGGGCAGCAAAGTGGTGCCATGGATAAAGCACTGGCTCTGGAGTCAGGAGGACCTAAGTTCAATTCCAACCTCATTCAGTTATTACTAGTTGTGTGACCAAGCAAGTCACTTAACCTCAACTGCTCCAAAAAAAACCAAAAAAAAAAAAAAACCCCCCCAAAAAAATAAGGAACACTTACACTAAGCAGTGTTAATGAAACAACAACAACAACAACAAAAAAAAAAAAAAAATGTTGAGAATCACCAATCTATTTTAACTATCTGATTTGACAGATATGGAAGTTGAGTCAATTGGATTTAAGCTACATGAGGTTTTAATCTAATTCATCTTTGTGATCAAGACAAGAGCAGCAACAACTAACCCATGTTTATTTTGTCATTCCTATGAAAAAAAAATTATGAGAATAATCCATATATGTATTAAGGTTATTTCTGATGAAAATACAAGAAGGAAAAAGGTAGGCTATTCCAGATGTTTTTCTAAAGTAGTCTACATTTATCTAGAAGTGCAAAACTGAAATAACAAGAGAATATATAAAAATCTTACCATTGTTGCACTAACAGAGAGATTTAGCAAAAAAATTTAGTAAAAAAAAAAAAAAATGTGTTTTAAGATGGAAAGAATCTTAGTGAACATCAAGTCCAACCCCTTTATCTTACAATGAGGAAGCTGAGGCACAGAGAATTTAAATGACTTTTCTAGAATCACACATCTAAGGTAGAATTTGAACACAGGTCTCCCTGACTTCATATTTAGTCTCTTATTCACTATGTCAGACTAACTCATTGAATTACGATCTTTCTTATTCTATTATTTCTATTCTCTTGCAAAAATCTTAGGAATTAAGGGAGAGATTATGAAAGTGGCATTTAAGAAATAAAATCTAGGAAAATATATGTCACATTCTAGTTAATCTATTCCATATTGAATCTGTTGCCTAATCTAATCATATTTCAAACCAAATGAAATCTTTTTGCTTATCCACATTTGACCTCACCAAATAAAATTAACACCTAAAATAGGAATCCTTACTGATGATAATTAAACAGATTCAAGAAATGCATATAATATTGAGAGGTAAATCACATGACAAAAATACGTGCATTCAAGAAAAAATTAAGGCAGTGTTTCAATTCAAAGTTATATTTATTATGTAGATACATAAAAATGCTAGTATATTGACCTTAATTTTCATTAAGAAAAGATCCTTATCTATGCAGAGTGTCCCACATGCCTAATTGCACGTTAAACTTTAATAATAGCTTTTGAGATACTCAGCATACTTCACTGTAAAAGCTTTAAATGGCACTAAGACTTTTGAGTTACTTTACAAAAGTTGAATTTTTGAAAGGTCACAAAAAATTTTGCCCAGCCAAAATCATACATTCAATTATTTGAAAATTTAGGAGAGGGCAACCTACTTACTTCAAGAAATTAAAACTTATTTAGGAAAAGTGAACCTGTTTCACTCACAAATGCCAGTGTGATTGAAAAGCCTCAATGTATGACTTGTATTGTCTTCCATATTAACCACAACAGGAAATGTTGTTTCTTACAGAATTGTCTATAATTTCACCTTTATAAGCCTTCTATGATACAACTTTCAATTCAATTAAACAAACAATTATGTACCTATTTATGTACAAGGAACCATGCTAGGTATTCAGGATACAAAATGAATGAATATGACACAAGACCCCACTTTCAAAAAGCTTTCTCTATAATGTTGAGAAAGGCAAATACAAATAATTGATACAAGAGAGAAAGATGAGCACAAAAGAATGGGGCCAGGTAACAAGCATGAGAAATTTGAGAGGGAAGATCACTTTCAACAACAGAAGGAGAAGAAAGCTTTTTCGAGGAAATGACTTTTAAGTTGATCTTGAAGAAAGGGTCTTCCATAAAACGCAATAAGATGTCATGAACCATGTCTCAAAACATAGCAGAATGGAAATGGGGCAGCAGTATGACTGGCAGGGAGAGAATCTGAAGAAGAGTATGAAATAAGTTATGCAGGTAGAAAAGCAAAATGGTAAACTCAAAATAAGTGATAACAAAGCTTGCTACATTTGAAATAAGTAAATGTGGTGAGGTTTAAAGTCCATTTTCAACATTTGCCAGCTATAACATAATTGCTTACCTTATCCCAGACTCAATATTCTCAAATGAACAATGAAAATCCTTTTAAGATTTAACTCATAAGCTATTGTGAAATCAAATGAGATAAATATCAAGACTTTTGCCAACCTTAAAGCACTGTATGTTATTGATAATGATGATGATGACATGTTTTGTATACTAAAATGAGGGATTTGTATTGCACTTGGCAGATTATTCAAGGTTTTTAAGTAGAAGAGTAACAATCACAATGGTACATTAAAAAAATTACTCAGGCATAGCCGGGGAAGATCAATTAAAAGAAGAAAGACTAAAGACGGAAAGACCAATAAAGAGGTTATTTCAATATTGTAGCAGAAAACTAAACTAATCTCATATGTTCTTAGCTTGCTAGACTCCTTATACTTTGCTCTCCTTCACATACACTGTGATCCAAAGATAATGGTCTCCTCTCATGTTCCTTAAATATTGACTTTCCTCCATGTATGGAATCTTCTCATTATTCAACTCCACCTGTAACTTCCTTCAAAATTTAGTTAAAATCCCATCTTCTACCAGAAGTATTGCCCAAAATCTTAATCTTAGGGCCTTACCTCTGAGTCTATTTCCAATTTATCTTGTATACATCATATCTGTACACTGTTTATGTGGCTATCTCTTTCAATTGTCTGGGAATTCCTTGACAGCAGGAATTTTTTTCCACTTTTCATTGTACCCCTAGTGTTTAGCAGTGCCTGGCACTTTGCAGAAGCTTAATAATTGCTAGGCTGACTGACTGTTAACTTTACTTCTTATTAAGTTCCTTCATCTCACTATATTATTCATTTTATAGCTTTGATTCAGTATTCTTGCACCAGCCCAATGTAAATAATAACAAATATGACACATAATGAATTTAGGTACTTTGTATCCCAATTAGACTGTTCTACCTTTTTATATAAACTGTATGTTAAGTGACAATGATGAAACTGGCCTGTAAGTTATGTCAAGAACAGGTTTAGATTATAAATTGTTCATATGACTTCTAGAATAGTTCAAAATACAATAAATCACTAATAGCAAAGCTTACTTTCCTCATACATTTTTTAAAGTTATCTATTTCTCTTATAATCTAATATACCATCATTTGATATCAAGTTAAGTTAACCTCTTAATTTCACACTGATAATAAAATTGGATTGCATGTAGTTTTTAGTGATACAAGTATACCTTGAATTCTTCAGGAATATTTTGCAATGTCAGCACAATTTAAGATTGAAAAATTATTCATAATCTACAACATAACTTGTGTACAGTTTAGAGCAAAATAAAACTATTATAATTGATGAATTAATATAAAATTCCAAAACATGTAAAAGATGATATGGCGATAAAGTGACTTGTCCAAGGTATCACAGATAATAACAGAGCAGGTATCCAAATCCAAGTTTTCTAACACCCTAGTCCAAGGTTTTTTCCCCACTCTGCCATGCTGCTAATAACTACCTAAAGAATCATAACACTGAACTGTCTATTTCGGTATATGGACTCTCATTCAAAAATGTATGATGGATCTTTGATATGCCATAGGTTCTAAAGGTCAGGCAAAGTTTACTTTTTTGAAAGTGTCTGCCATCAGAGTATTTATAATGTTGTATAGGAGATACTAATACTAGTATTTAATAAAAGATTTTAAGAATGAAACAAAGGAAAATGAACAAAGTACTAGGAAAATGTATAGAAAGAAAAATCACTTTCATTTGGTGTCTCGCATGAAGGAAAACTGAGGCACATCTAAACAGAATTTTAACTCAGTAAACATTTATTAAGCATCTACAACACAAGTAGGATACAAAGATTAAAAATAATAGTCTCTGACCTCAAGGAATTTATACTGATGAAAGGGATGATACAACTTCATAGAGAATACAGCATTCATCATTTCAAACAGAACATAAAGAATATATAAGATTTCAACAGTGTAGAAAAGAAGTGGCTTCAAGCTAGAATCATGATATTGATTCTGTGAAGCTGCAAAATGCAAATTTAGAATTGACACAAAGAAAAAAATCACCTAATGAAGGCACCCAAAATCACTCAATCAGAATGAATTAGGGGGGCAAAGGGTTCTCCCCATGACAAGTCTTCAAGCAAAGCCTAGAAAAACTGTTAGATATATTGCAAGATAGATTCTTTTTCAGTACTGAATTAGACTACATTGACCTTTAAGGTCTCTTGATTCTGTAATTCTGAGTCAAGAGGACTAGGTTTGAGTCCCCAGATAGAATATTTAGTAACTGTTTGATATTGAGCAACTTACATTTGTAAAATAAGGAGATTCAGGTTAAAGGATGTGAATAAGCAATTTTTAAAAGAAGAAAAGCAAGCTATCAAGTCTTTTTTTTAAAGTTCCAGATCACTAATAGGAAAAACTTAAATTAAAATACAATTTGAGGTTCTATCTCACATCCATCAGATGGCAAGATGACAAAATAGGAAAATGATAATTTGTTGGAGAGACTTTGAAATCTCCATCCATTCTAGAAAGCCATTTGGAACTAAATCAAAAAATGTACTCAACTATGTATGATATCCTTTGCCTCAATAATACTTTTACAAAGATGATGATGATATATAGACAGACTATGATAAAGAGATAGAATATTTATTGAGCATTTAATGTGTCAGGCATAGTCCTAAGCCTTCTAAGTATAAATACAAGCAAGGCAGACTCTACCCTTGTGATGCTTACAACATTCAAATGGAAGAAACTAATAGTTAAGGAGATCTGGAATGAATATTAAAGCAATCTAAAAAAAGTATACATAGATGTAATATGGAATGGAAATGGCCTAGAAAAGCAGTGGAGATCTGGATCCTAAAAGGCCCCAAGGGTCATTTTCTGGCAAGAAAGAGATGAAGATAGTAGCCCAACTAGAGGTGACACAGTGTGGAGACTGCCAAGAAGTTCTGGCATATGCCACTAAATAATAAAAGACAGAGGGGGAAAAAAAACCTATATGTATAAAAGTACTCATAATTAGTGCATTTTGTTGAAACAATCAGAAATTAAGGGGCAGGAGGGAGAAGTTAGGTCCATCAACTGGAGAATGGTTGAACAAATTATGATATATGAATGTTAATGAAATATTATTACAGTGCTATAAGAAATTATGAAATGGACAATTTCAAAAGGAACCTCAATAAAATGACAAAAAGTAAATTGAGCTTCAACTTAACAATGACTGAAACATTGTAAAGAAAAAGAACTTTGAAAGGTTTTAAAAACTCTGATCAACCATAACTCCAAAGGACTAGTAAGGATAGCACCCAAATGCTATCACCCATACTGTCCTGATATAGAATCAGAGGATAAAATAGAAATTGAAAGAATCCACTGATCACCTCCTGAAAGAGATCTCAAAATGAAAACTTTTAGGAAGGTCCTTCAGACAGGCCTTGGTCTCAGCAGGATAGACATCATGAGAATGGTCAGAAATGAGTGTAGAGTCTTTATTCCAGCCCAGTCTTGATCTTAGTAGAGGAGTATAGGAGGCAAGAGAGACACCAGGAGGATGGTAAAAAATAGAATATCTCATTTCCAGTCCTTCTCAGCCCTTAAATGCCCCATCACAATTATAGCATACTGATTATGTGTGAACTAGAGAACCATTACATCACCATGCTAAACACTAAGTACCACCATCTCATCAATTCCACTGAGTTAACACCTTGTTTCAAGTATACTTCTCCAGAGTTCTGGCCCTCTACACTCCTTCAGGCAAAAGATGTAAACCATCTAATGAAATAAAGAATTTTCAAGCATTCATGACAAAAAAAGGCCTGAATGTAAAATCTGATTTTCAATTATAGGACTCAGGAGAAGCATAAGGAAGTAATTAGAAAAGTAATTACAAAAGGGGCTTAATAAGGTTTGTTTGTTTACATTCCTACATAGAAGGATGAGATTTGTAACTCATGAGAACTTTGTCATTATGGCAGTTTTAAGGAGTATATAGAGGGTACAGGTATGAGTTGAATATGAAATAATATCTAAAAAAAATGAAATTATGAGATGAGAAAGGAATAAATATCCTGGGAGAAAGGGAAACGGAAAAGTGGAATGGTTTATCTGCCATAAAAAGAGGCAAGAAAAAGCTTTTCCAGTAGAGGGGAACAGAAAGAGGAGAGAGTGAGTGAACCTTACTCCCACCAAAATTGGCTGAAAGAGGAAATAACAGATACACTCAATATGGGCATCTCATCTTGAGGAAAGGAGGAGGAGAATGGGAAATGGGAAGGGGGAGAAAGTGATAAAAGAGAAGGCATATTGGGGGAGGAAGTGATCAGTAGCAAAACACTTTTGAGGAAGAACAGGATGGAAGGAGAGATAGAGGAGAGTAAATGGGGGAAAATAGAGGTAGCAATAGTAATTGTAAAAAGAATCTTGAATCAAGTTTCTCTGATAAGGCCTCATTTCATAGAGAAAACTGAGTCAAATTTATAAAAAATAAGAGCCATGCCCCAATTGATAAATGATCAAAAAATATGATCTATGCTCAAAGAACTGTAAATTCATGCACATCTTTTTGACCTAATATACCACCATTAGGTATGAATACTAAAACAGATTTAAAAAAAAAAAAAAAGAGGAAGGAAGGACCTATATGTTTAAAAATATTTGTAGCAGCTCTCTTCTCAGGGCAAAAAATTAGAAACTGAGAGGAAACTCATCAATTGGGGAATAGCTTAATAAATGATGGTATGTGATTGTCATGAAATCCTAATTGTTCTATGGGAAATGATGAGCAGGATGCTCTGGGGGATGGGGATGGGGAGAACGTGGAAAGGCCTCCATGAACTCAAAGAAAGTGAAATATATTGTATACAAAGTAATAGCAATGTTCTGGGATGACCAGCTGTAAATGACTTTGCTATTCTGAGAAGTACAATAAAGCACAACTACTTTGACGGACTTATGATGAAAAATTCTGTCCATATCTAGAGAAGAAACTGCATGAATACAGATTGAAGCATTCTCTTTCTCCCTTTTAACTTATTTTTTGAAGGTTCTTTTTTCCTTATGAGGGTAGGTGATCTATGTTTTTTTAACATGACTTTTATGGAAATATTTTACATAACTTCATATGTGGTTTCTTCATGGGAGATGATGGGGATAAGGAACATAATCTAGAACTCAAAAGTTTTAAAGACAAATGTAAAAGACATACTTTAAATGAGGAAATATTAAATAAATAAAATTAAAACATAAAAAAGCCTTATTTGGAAGGACAAATTAAAGAAGAAATAAACTAGAAGGTGGAGATCAATAAGAATACATTAAAGAATTCTAAATAAGATCTTATAACAATCTGGACTCAGAAGTCACAAGTCAAAAAGTGCAGAGGTGTCAAGAAAATTGAAGAAAAAGCCACTGAATTTTGTAAAGAAATTATCTGAAATCTTTTTTTTTTTAATTATTTATTTAAAACAAATACAAAACAATAAGAATTTTAAAAAGCAGAAAAAGGAAAAAATTGTCATGTACACAGCAGAATATAATAGTAGATTAAAAATATGAGAAAATAAATTTCATTTTCAAGGATCAAAGGGTATGCACATTTTGATAGCTCTTTGGGCATGATTCCAAATTGCTTTCCAGAATGATTGGATCCATTCACAACTCCACCAACAATGTATTAGTATCCTAGCTTTTCCCACATCCCCTCCAATATTCATCATTATTGCATTTCTCTGATCAGTAGTGATTTGGAAATTATCTGAAATCTTTAAGAAATCACAAGAAAAGAACAGCAAGATGAGAAATCTTGGGATAATCCCATTGTACTGGTAAGACTACATCAACAATATTTATCTTCAGTTCAAAGTATTTTTTTTTTAATTTTTTTAATTTTAGGAAGGGAACTGACAAAACTGGAGAGTACTGCAACAAAAGGTGACCAGAATGGTGAAGGGCCTCAAGATCATGCCATGAGAGGATACTGAAGGAAAGATGGAAAAGTGAAAATTTAGAGTGCACACCACATAAAAGCTATCTTTCAAACATCTAACGAAGTGGGAAAGGGAACCAACTTGTTTTGCTTAATCCCAGAATACCTAGGAATTAGAGTTTCTTGGTCCATAAAATCAGCAGAAGGGTTGAAATTTAAAAGAAGTAGACATAAAGTTTGATACAAGTAAAATATTTTGTGACAACTAGAATTCCAAAATTGAAAGACTTTTTTTAGCAGATAATGGTATCATTAGAATTCTTCAAACATAAAGTGAAGAACACTTGTTGGAATATATTGTCTCCAACATAAATACTCTTTTTTTGAATATGGGCTTGAAATAAACAGGATCCTTTTAATTCACATTCTATAGTTCTCTGATCATATTGTAAGGAAAAAAGAAGTACAAAAAGACAAATATAGCTGGTCTTAGAGGCAGGAAGATTTGATTAAGCCAAGCTCTACTTCAGTAGCATACTGTGGGTACTGTTGTAATAGCCCACATTAGCCTCCTTACTCCCAATTCATTTCTTCATTAATCTTGCCTCAAAAATAAGATTTTAAAAATACTGGTCTAACCATGTTAATTGCCTTATCAAAAAAATCTGATTTTTTTTGCCTTTATAAAATACATACCACCTGGCATTTAGAACATTCCACCGTGTGGTCCAAGTTCAATGCTCTTCAATTATTTTATTACTCCAAGACATAAAATCTAGATTTCAACCAAATTGGATCTTCCAATCCCCACTTCCATGTATTCACTCAGACACTTAATGTCCCCAGACAATTCTCTAAGACTACAAGTTAGAGACATATTGCTGATCTCCATCAGTTTAACAGAATACCAATGAAATTACAGGTCTGCACAGTAGCAATCAATCAATCAATAAATAAATAAATAAATAGATAAATAGATAAAAAGTGAATTGATATTGTGGATATGGAGACACTAAGTATAAAAAATATTCTATGAGTTTAGCAATGAAGGGAAGTGAAGATATGGTACAGTTATTTGAAGAGCTGAACAATAGGTGTAATTTTTGCCTAGGATATAATAGGAGAGGTGCCAATGACCACTAACTGAAATTTTGTACTTTCAAATTCAGTTGCATAGTCTGGTTATATGGTACACTATAATAATTCTACCCCTATTAAGAATCCCATAATCTTCCCAATCTACCAGACTCATAACCTAGATGTCATCCTCAACTCTCCATTGTCTTACCCTCATCCAATCTATTGCCAAAATCCACTGATTTCACCTCTGCAGCATCTATCCAATGTGTCTTCATCACTCTTCTGATATTGCTATCACTCTTCACACCTAGAACTGTTCCAATAGCCTACTGGTTAATCTTCCTGCCACAAATCTCTCCCCCCATTCCTTTTATCATCTACTAGAAACATCAAAAATTTTTTTTTTTTTTGCTAAAGCACAAATCTGACCATGTCACCCCAATCACCAACTCAATAAACTCCAATAGTCTCTTTTTACCTCCAGGATCAAATATAAAATATTTTGCTTGGCTTTCAAAGCCCTTCATAATCTAGTCCCTTCCTACCTTTCCAGTCTTCTTATATTTTGAATCCTCTATACCACTCCCCACACATATATTTTTCAAACCAGTCCTCTTCTGTTCCTCAACCAAGACATTCTATCTCTCAACTCGTTATTTTCATTAATTGTCCACTATACCTGGAATGTACCCCTTTCTCCTCTCTACAACCTGATTACCCTGCCTTCTTTCAAAGTTCAGATAAAATCTTGCCTTCGACAAGAAACTTTTGCCTATCCCTCTTAATTCTAATGCATTCCTTCTTAATTATATCCTCTATATCCTATATATCTGTTTTTGCCTTTCTTTGTATCCCCAACACTTCACAGTATAGTAGGTGCTTAATAAATATTTGACTGACTTTTAGTATTACTATCAACACACTAATCCAAATAGTTTATACAATTTACTTATAAGATGATGACAATCAATACAGATTCCTGAAGACATTTGTCTTTGTTTTTCTGAACATCAGGATTTGATCTTGGTGATACATTAACAGATAGGACCACAGAACTCAAAGGCCATGACTATATAATCCAAATAGCTTATTTTACCGATGAGGGAGTTGAGACCTATGAAGGCCAAAAGTCTTACCCAAAAGTCAAATAAATAGTAAGTAACAAAAATGGAGTTTCAACCTAGATTCCTTCATTCCAAAACTCCTTAAACTATGGGTTATAATCTTATGTGAGCCATGTAATTGAATGTGGGGATTGTGAATTTCTGATTTACCATTAGTAAAATTTTGATCTGCATATCTTATACACACACACACACACACACACACACACACACACACACACACACACACACACATATATACATACACATATATAAGCCCAGGGTCACGTAAAAATTTTTCAGGCAAAAAAGAGATTAAGAGTTAAGTCCTACACTAGACATCTTAATACTATGATCTAAATTACATGGTTCTCTGACTAAGCACCTTCTTGATAAGAAAACAGCCCCCAAACGGTTGCTCTCAAATAAGTTATCTTTTTACAAGAAAAGACTATTCCAGTGTGAATGAGTTCGAGGTGTTAAATCTTTTCTACTAACCTACATGAACTTACACCAATACAGAGTAAGCTTTTAAAACCTCCCTCACCTCCCAAATGTGAATATCATGCTAACATATTTAAACAATTAATATGATTATAGAAATAATACATTGGATATATTGAAATTTGAGTGTTAAAAATGCTAAAAAAAAAAAAACCTAAGCAAATTCAGAATTCCCCTGTGAAGACCTTTGCTAAACTAGTCTTTCTTCACATCATTCAGAAAAGCTACAAACTGGGCGTTTGTATTCAAACTTATTTGTAAGACAAAAATTAATTACATAAAAATGAACTATGAACAAAAAGACAGATAAACAACTAGAAAAGACCTTTGAAGCCATCTACTCCAATCTCTTCATTTTATATGTAAAGAAACCGAAGTATTGAGGTACAGATGATCTATCCAATGTCGTACAGGCAATAAGCAGCAAGTTCATAGTTTAAATCAGGATTTTTCTGTTTCTATATACAGTGTTCTTTCCAACCTCTCCAGATTAATAGTAAATCCTTATAAACATTCAATAAAATGTACAAAGTTGAAAGTATACCAAAAAGTATTTCAGAAAGAATTCAAATAAAACATTTCTATTAGTGTTGTGAGATACGACAAATCCTTTTAAGTCTTTTTTTAAACCTGGCCTTCCTCATAGAACTTTCTTCTAACCATAGTAGCTAGTAGGTTTTTTCCCCACATAGGACACAATAATGTTAAGAGATTACTAGTTTAATTTCAAAAATATAATATTACAATTATTCTTTCCACATCATGACTCCCTTCATCATAGTTTCTATATATTGTGGGTTGGCATAAGAAATTAAATGGGAATTTTGTATGCATTTTGCAGAAGCCACAGACAATGCACAAAGACCAGCAGACAACACAGAAAAAGTTCAGAAACTCCAAAATGCAAAAAATATATTTATAGTATTGTACAATATCAAAATATTTTATTTTTTAATACAATAGTAATTCGGATTTCTCTGATATGAAGGGAAGGCCCCAAAAAATTTATACACAGAATATTTTTCTAGGATATTTCAAATGTTAAATCAAATTATCTGTTTATATGTTAAATCAAATCTGTCACTGGCTCTGATAATCAAATTCCAATGTTATATTGGTACTGAGTTTAATTCTAAATCAGTATCATTTATTTATTAATACTTTGCTATGAAAGGCACATGGATAGCTACTATTAGGCAATTGGCAACAGTTGAGAGTCCTCAAGGAGGAGGTGATATATCACATAAATAAGTTTACTATTTAGACAAATAATAAAGATGAAGAGCTCTAGTACCAGCACAACATGCTACCCAAGGTCATAGCCAAACTAGGCCCTGAGATCCACTTGTTGTCTGAGTCTGCCTGGAAGAACCTTGGTGAGCAGCAAAGTCAGGGATGGATCCATTATATGATCTATGAACTAGAACCTCTTATCTTGCTATTGGGATGCCCACTGCCCAAGAAGCCTAAGAAATAAAGGAGCATGACACTTCTGCTCCAAGTTGTACATAGCTATCATTAACTGCTAATACCTTTCCACTAACAGCATTGCCTTCTTGTTTCTAACTTGGAATATTTAAAGGATATTTAACACACTGTTTGAAAGTGCTGGTACTTCTTTGTTTCTTGAAAAAAGTTGCTACCACCACCACTCAATTGGGTATTCTGATGGATGTAACTTCAGCTAAGCTTTGCCTCCAAAAGCCATAGCAAGCTCTGTCTCAAGAGGAGCACATTAGATCGATGAACAAAGCACAAAGAATGACTAAAGACTCATCACAACTTAATTTATAATTGCTGCCCATTTGTCCCCCGCCTCCCTCTTCACCCCCAGCTTTGTATGAGATAAATTTTATTTTCATTTGATGGCAATTTCCCATTCTATTCAAGTAATCTCTGTTCTGTTTAAATTCCTTGAATAAAGAGGAAGTTTTTGTCATTCAAAAATATATTAAACTTGATAGATGGTATAATCTAAATATATCTGAAGATGGAAAGCCAAAAGAATTTTTAAGATTCTGAAGTTAGTAAATTAATTCTAATATAATGTAAACATTGATTTAATATTCGCTATTATTGTTTCAAAAGGAAATAGTCTTTTTATGTCCTAAAAGTCATTTTATTTACTTCAAAATAAATCCACGACTCAGGATTTGACCTATGTATATAAGTCAAATATTTCTAAAATTGTACACAGAATGAAGTCTAAATTCAAAATAAATTTTCTTGTACTCCTTTATTCTTTGCAGAGATGGGGCCTATAAGATGTGGAACACTGTAGATGTAAGACTTTTTCAAAGTACCATTTAGTTGTGTTGAACTGTTGTTTCTTACTTTTTAAAAATCTTTGTTATGAAAGAAGGCTGACTAAGTGGGGGAAGGTTACACTAGAAAGAAAATGTTGGTGATATAAGGGTGAAAAGGTAACAATAAAATATATATTTTCAAAAAAAATAAATATATGCATACACATATATACATATATATTTTCCTTCTAAAGGGAAACTCTCTAATTAAAATTGTTATGATTTCCCTGGCTAACAAACTTTGTAATTATCCTTGATTCATCTGTCTCCTACATCCCTCATATCTATCACCAAATACTACCATTTATTCTTTTTAAAATCCCTTTAGGATTTGTAACTCTTATTCCAAAATGTCTTAGTCCATAACATCATCACTTAATTGGCCTCCTATCTTCAGTTCCCCAACTTTTAATCTAATCTGATTCTAACCAATAAAAAGGAACTGGTTGCTAAAGAAGAAATGACCAGAACTTTGGGAGGAAGAGTAAGAATACTAGCCTGTCTTAGTATTTATAATAGATAAGAAAGGGTATCTGATATGTATGTTAGAATTTTAGAAAAGTCTATTTCAAAGAGTTCAAAGTAAATCTTATGGACTAAATTTCTATTAAGTTACATTAAAAGAGACACAAACAAATGACATCAACCAAATAAGATTTTTAAAAGACAAGGACAGAAGACAGAAGCAAAGATAGATATGTAAAGAATAGAAGTGTCAGTGCTGGAAGAACTATGTTAGAAAAACAAATAATGAACTCAGGTTTCCTTACTAAAAGAAGATAAGTGAAAATATGACAAGAGAGTATACCTAACTGCCCTCAGTGAGTTTAAATAAGCAAGATGAACTATAAACCAAAAGAGTAAAAAAATTGGCAGTTGCAATTGCAGGACCACCACTGGAGAACTTCAAAAACCTAGGAAAGCCATTGAGAATTGGAAATGATCAAAAATTGAACTCATTTGCAATGGATGAGTGAGTCTGAAATAAATTACTGGCAGAGAATGATGTCTTCTACAGGTGATGGCTTATTGTTCACTGGCTAAGCAGTCAAAGAATATGAAGAAACAACTCTAAAAAGAACTGAGAACTAGTGACAACCACGTGGAAGTACCATAAACTAAATAAGAGGAATACTGCCTTAACGTCATATAGTTTGGGTTCAAAGTCTGATTTGGAATCTTCCTGACTTTGGACATTACATTTAATCTTCCAGATGTCATGTTCTTCATATGTAAAGTGAAAGGATTGGACTGAATACCTTACAAGCGCTAGATAAATCAACCTATAAAAGAAATGAAAATTAAAAAGAGGCAGTGATAGAGGGACCATATCAAAACTGACAGGTAGACAGTTGATAGAACTATGAATTGAGTCAGTCATTCTGGAAAGCAATTTAAAATCATGATAATGTGACTTAAAACGTCCATACTTTTTGATATAGAGATAGCACTGTTAAACATATACTTAAAGCCTCTTGAAAATAGAAAGAACCTATATACAACAAAATATCCTTACCAGCACTTTTTAAACAACAGAGAATTGGAAAATAAGTGAAATGCCACTGATTTGTGACTGACTAAATAAACTGTCCTGTTCTAGTCTGACATCTTTTTCAGCCTTCTTTGCTAAATCATCATGCGTGTGCACACACACACAAAATGCAAACTGGGCATCTTTTCTCAACTCTTTTCACTCAACTTGGTGATTTCATCAGCTCATAGTATTTTAATTATTGCCTACTAGTTGTTGCCCTCTAACCACAGGTGTTCCTCAGGGTTCTGTCCTCAGCCCTCCTATTTTCTCCTTCACTTGATGATCTCAACTATCTCTATGCTGACAATTCACAAATCTATCTATTCTATCCCAATTCTGTTGACTTCCAATCTTGCAAGTCCAACTTCCTCTCAGACAACTCAAAATAAATGTGTAGTAGACAATTTAAATTCAGCAACTCCAAAACCAAACTGATTATCTCCCTCCCCCTTCCCTATTATTGTAGAGGGCAACCTCATCCTGCCAGTCTTTTAGGCTTGCATCATGACTCTTCACTGTTTCTCACTCCTCATATCCAATTCATGGGGGCAAGTTCTGTCAATTTTTCCTCTGAAAAGTCTCTTGAATATGCCCCTTCCTCTCCTCTAACATCTCAGCACTCCAATGCAGGGTCTTGTCATCTCACATTTAGACTAGTGCTTTAACCTGCTTTTGGGTCCGCCTGCCTCAAGTCTCTGTCCACAGTGATTTTCCTAAAGTGCAGGTCTGATCATGTCATCCTCCCGACTCACAAAAACTCCAGTGAAACCCTACTGCCTCTCGCATCGAATGTGAAATGCTGTTTGGTGTTCAAAATCCTTAACAACCTAGCTCCCTCCTATCTTACCAGGCTTCTTTTACCTTCACTCCCCATCATCTGCTTCTCAATCATGTGACAATGACCTCATGATTGTTTGATAAATAACTTTAGGCCTTTCCTTTGATTGTTTCCCAAAGGGATGTTCTCTCTCTCCCCAACTTTGCCTTCCTGACTCACCTGTCTTCTCAACTCCCAACTAAAATACCATCTTTTATAGGAAACCTTTCCCAACCCTTGTTAATTCTACTACCTCCCCTCTGTTATTGCCTATTTATCCTACATTAAACTTGCTTTGTATATATTTGTTTGCTTATTGTCTGCTACATTAAATCATAAGCTCCTAGAGGGCAGGGACTGTCCTCTTTTTAAATCTCTGGCATTTAGCATAGTGCCTGGCACACAGCAGACAATAAATATTTGTGGATTGACATTTCCAGCCACAGTCTTTCCAGAGCTCCAATTCCACATCCCCATCTATGTTCTAATCATCCAATGAATACCCCCAAATTATCCCAAACTCAACATACGCAGAACTGACTTATTACCTTTCGTGCACAACAACTCTTCTGAATTTCCCTGTTTCTGACAAGTACAACAGAATCTTGTCACTCACAATTTCAATATCATCCTTGAGTTCTCACTGTCATTCACCCTATATATCCAAATAGTTGCCAATTCTTATTTCTATATCCATAACATTTCTTATATTTGTGTCCATTTGTTTACTCATACAGCCATCATCCTATTTCATATCCTCATCACTTCTCATGTGGACTATTTCAATACCTTCTAATTGGTTTCCCTGCCATAAGTCTTTCCCCTCTCTAATTCACTCTTCATACAACTGAAAATCTGATTTTCCTAAAGCCTAAATATAACCATGTCACCTCCCTGCTCAGTTTTCAGTATCTTTCTATTAATTCCAGGATCAAATGTAAACTCTTTTTTTTTCATATTTAGAGTCTTTTACAACCTAGTTTTACCCTAACTTTCTAACCTTATACCTCACTTCCCTCACACACTAATCTACACTGGAATTCTTGATATTTTCCTCATAAATAGTACTCCACCTCCTGCCTCCTGCCTCCATGTCTTTATATTAGCTATCCCTCAAGCCTGAAGTGTATCCATCTCCATCTCCATCTCCACCTCCCTCTCTTAGAATCCTTAGTTTCCATCAAGATTTAGTTCAAGTACCACCATGGGGTCTTTCCTGATCAAAAGCATGACTATTCTCCTGTAGTCCACTATGCTAGTGCCTTCCCTTTTAAAAAAAAAAAAAAAAAAAAAACCTTTTGCAGGGGTGAGTGTTAAAGACTATCTTAGCATGTATTTTGAAAATAAAAAGCTATTACTAAAAAACACACACATCCTTCTGTATGTACATGTGTTCTCTTCTGATTAGACTTTAAATTACTTAAATTTTAAAACCAATTTTTACTTTTGTCAGTATTTCAGCAATCACAAGGGAGGTAATACATGAATGCTTTTGATTGGGCATTGCAACAAAAGAAAAGAATATGAAGGTGTTAAAGTGTTGAAACAATTATATAAACTGATGAAGAGTGAAGTAAACATAACCAAAAGAAATACACCCTGATTACAAAGTAAATAGAAACAAAAACAAAAAAGAATACTATGTGACTGTAATGACCAAATTTAGCATCAATAAAGAGTCAGAAAATTGTATAGTCTTCCCTTCTTTGCAGAGAAATGCAATTATAAATATATTTACTGTCAGGCAACAACTGATGTGCTAATTTGAAGTGCTTCTCTCTTCCTCTTTTTCATTTTTAGTCATAAATGAAGATTCAGTGGGTTGGGAAGAAATAAAGAACAAAGTCCAAAAAGAAAGTAATCTTTTAAAAGATTTCATTAAAATATCATGGTCAATCATGGGTTTATGTTGCTTCATTATGCTTTTTTTTGTCACTAAGGACAGTTTTTAAATCAGTTTAATTAATTTAATTTTCAATTTTTTTTTAATTTGAGTAGTAGAAGGGGGAATAGTAATAATAAAAAGTAATAGTCATCATAGAAATAATAGTAATAAAAAGATCAGAAAAGAGGATAAGGAATTTTTAAAAATACATAGAGAACAAAAGGAAGTTCAGAGGGATATAAATAGGTCTTCTTTGAAACAACCATGATAAATTTGTCAATCAACAAACATTCAGTAAGCATCTACTATGTGCCAGGCAATGTGCCAAGCATTAGCTATATAAAAAGAGGCAAAAAAAGTATATGAGAATACTATAGTCCAGAAGTATTAATCAATGGATCAACCTACACAGTAACTTCTACTGGCAGAGGACCATTAAAATATGCCTTTGATTCTGCTCTGTTAACAACTTAAATCAGTAACTTGGATGAAGGCTTAGATGGAGGGTTTATTAAATTTGCAGATGAAATTTAGCAGGAAAAAAAATGTACAGTGACAGAATAAGGATCCGAAAAGACTTTGACCAGCAGAAACAATAGGACAAATCTATAGACTTATCTTACATAAAAAGTCATCTAAAATTCTGCACTTAGGTCTATTAAAATCACCCATATAGGTAGTGCAAGTCAGGAAGTTTTGAGCAGATAACAATCCTTATGGGGGAAAACAAAAAACAAAAAACAAACAACAACAACAACAAAAAAAAAAAAAAAAACACCTGGGAGTTTTATGAGATGAGGAAGACAAAAACACAAAAATAAAAAAAATCACACAACCTAATATGGTCTTAGATAGTATTAATAATTGCTTGCTAAATTGCTAAATAGAAATGTAATAGCCATAATGAAAAGGAGAAAAAGTTTACTAAATCTGCTGGGATTAGAGTATATTTGAACTATGGTATTCAATTCTGAGTCCCACATTTTAGGAAGGACATGATTAAGATGAAAGATGATTTATTAACCTTTATTAATCTTTAAATTATATAAATATCTTTAGCCTGGTGGGAGGAAAAAAAACTTAGGAAGGCATGATACATATTTTCAAATAGCTAAAGAACAATATAAATAGAGCTAGAGGGAAAATTAGAACCTACTAAGTCCAACCTGCTCATTTTAAAGATGAAGAAACTAAAGCATAGGGAACTTAAATAGCTCACTCCTCGTTACACAGGTAGTAAATGGCTAAAATGGGATTTGAACCTAGGTCTTTTTGATCTCAGGTTCATTACTCTTTATGCTATAGCACTCTTACAAGTAGTAAGTGTAGTAAGCAAGTAGTAACAGTACTAAGGCAAAACTGGGATCAAAGGAGAAAGGAGTGATACAGATTTCAGCTCCTTACCAGGAAAAAAAGCTTTCTAATAATTATAACTGTCAACAGTAGAATGGGCTACTTCAAGATGAGGTGAGTTGTCTATCTCCAAAAGCTTGATTCAGAAAAAAAATGAATAGTTGTGAGGGATGTTTTTATATATAATTCCTTTTTGGAGGAGTTAGACCAAACTTATTCATAGTAAGGTCAATTTCACCTCTAAGATTTGAAGTCATGAAAACTTTCACCTGGTTATTCATTCTTACGTTTTATGACACATAGAGTTGTCAAAGAAATTATTATTCTACAAATAGGGAGGGAGTAGATTATATAACCTCTTAAATACCTTTCAACTCACAAACTGCAATTCTGGTTCAATGCTTCTATGAACTAAGGATATAAAAAAAAAAAGCTAGAAAAATAATGATTATGAAAATAAGCAAATTCAGATGCAAAGTCTTTGACCAAGTGTAAGTGCTCAACAATTTTTTTAATTGAATTAAGCAGAAATGAAGAATAGGTTTTATGAGAGAAACATCTACATAAGTGATATTAACAAAATAAAAAAATCTAGAAGGAACTAATCTGTAACTGAATAAGAAACCATTATACAACATCAATGAGAAATGGTCATCTAGCCTTTACGTGGAAAGATCTAATAAGAAAGAAGTAGCTACCTCCAGTAAGGAAGAACATGCTAACTCCAAAGGTAGCCCAATTCAGAATGGATACCTTTCGGTTGAAGTTAGGTGTTAGGTATTTTCCTCCTCAAAACAAGGCTAAATCTGCCCTTTAGATCTACTTTCTGGTTCCAAACAAAACAATTTTAGCCCTTCCTTCCACATGAGAGTACTTTAAATATATGAAGATTGCTATGATGTGATCTCCTAATTCTTCTCTCCTCCAAGCTCAACATTTTCATTATTTCAACCAATCTTTATGGCAGGATCCCTTGTCTTCTCACTATCCCTGGTGTTGTCTTTTGGATATGCTCTCAAAAACTTGGTCTTAAAAACATGATATCTAAACACATTAATAGAGATGTGGTTCTAAACAGAATAGAGAAAACAGTATTTCTAACACATACCTTATTCTGGAATCTGATTTTATTAATATAGCCCAAGGTTAAATTTTTTTGTCTGCCACATCATCTTGAATTTATAATTCACTAAAACCTCCTATGTCCAGCTATTCAGCCCCTATCTTTATTTGATTTAACTCAAGTGTGAAACTTTAAATTTACTTTTTAAAAATTGTGCCTCAGGGCAGCAAGGTAGCCCAGCCTTGAATTCAGGAGGACCGAAATTCAAATCTAATCTCAGACACTTAACACTTCCTAGCTGTGTGACCCTGGGCAAGTCACTTAACCCCAGCCTCAGAAAAAAAAAAAAAAAAAAGAACAAGAAAAAGAAAAAAAATAAAATTGTGCCTCTCCTTCCTATCATAAGATGCCGTAGGAAAAAGAGCCCTGGACTTGAAATCAAGACAACTAGATTTAAATCCCCACTCGTAAACTAACTAATCAAGGCTCAATTCCCCCTAAATGTGGAAAAGTTCATATTTCACAGAATTATTGTGAGGAAAGTGTTTGCCCTGTAAGCTAAAAGTGTTGTTATAAATTTGAATTAGTATTTTTATTATTCATCTTCTAAGTTTCAGTTCACCATTCTAAATTTCAAAGATTTCCCCCACCCCATATCCAGCAAATTAGTTATCCCTCCAAGCTTCATGTCACATATGTCTTCATCCAAATCACAAATATAAATGTTTAAAAGTAGAAAGTCAAGGACAGAAAACATTCCTGGACATTTCTATATGAAGCTCTCTCCAAGTTGACACTAACTCAATTAAGCCAATTGGGGGAGCCAATTGGAGAATTGCAGATCTAAACTCCACTTAAACATATCAGCTTTTTTCTATCTTGAACCTAAGGATACTATAAAAGACTTCAGAGTAGGAGGTTACAGTGAAGTGGTTGATTATAACAAGAACAACAATATATATTAAGTAGTATTTATATAGTGCCTACTATGTGTCAGACACTGTGCTAAATGTTTTATAGATATTTTATTTGATCCTTGTAACAACCCTGGGGGGTGGTATATATATATATATATACTCATCCCCCAGGGTTGTAACAAGGATCAATTGATCTATCTATCTATCTATCTATCTATCTATCTACTCTCTCTGCACCATTTCCCTGATTTACCAGATTATTAACACCATTTAAAAGGTTATGAGGTTAGTCTATTATGACCTATTTTTGATGATACCACGCTAGTTCCCAATGAAGCTTCCCTTTCTAAATGTTTACAAACCATCCCTTCAACAATACATTCTAACATTTTGCCAGAAATCAAAGTCATGGAATGGTATACTACTCCTTTTTTTTTTTTAAAGTAGGACATTTGTCCTCTACTTCTAGAGCATCTTTCCCATTCTCCATAATTTTCAAACTCATTCTTCAAAATCTCTTTTGAACAAAAATTGCTCTCCAATACATTAAAATAAGTCCCTGCCCAACATAGTTGACCTTCCTTTTCCTCCCTACTTCTCCATCAATCAATTGATTGACAAACATTTAGGAAGCAACTACTATGTCTAGGGGATGTGTCTTAGAATAACAAAGATACAAATGAAAGTCTCTGCCATTAAGATTATATATACTGAGTAACTCATTTTGGGATTCATTTTTTTGTGAAACTATATAATAAAATGTGAAGTCCCATTCAAACATATAAGCACAAGAGAGGCAGCATGCTGTATGGAGGTCTGAATTTAAGTCCTGCCTCTGACATAGACTCATATACTGTACTACCTGTGAGCAAGCACTTGACCTAATGCCCCAAGCAATTCTCTAAAACTATGTTACAGAAAAAAATGTCGATCTGAATTGGTCAGGGAAATTGCCATAACATGATTAATTTCCCCAAACCAATGAAATCACAAGTCCAAATGCCTCCCTCAAAAAAAAAAAAAAAAAAAAAAAAAAAAAAAAAAAAAAAAAAAAAGTAAAAACAGTACAGGGCTTTACACATAGTAAGTAGCTCTTTGCAAATTTATGTTGAATTGGTTAGCATTCAATATACACCTGATAGAACAAAAACATCATGTTTATTGTTAGAGCTTAAAGAGATCTCATCAATTATATTTGTCCAACCACCTCATTTTATAAATAAGGAAACTGAAACCCAGGAAAATGGCAATGACTTGCTCAAGGTCATAGGGAGAGTAGCTGGCAGAAACAAGATTTGTGCCAAGATCCTCCAATGTCTTTTTACATATATATGTATATAAAGATGTATATATAGATATGTATATATAGATATACACATATATATATACACAAACATATATATAAAGATAGCAACTTTTTATTTTTCAAAGTACATACAAAGATAGCTTTTAACATTCACCCTTGCAAAACTTTTTGTGTTCCAAATTTCTCTCCCTCCCTTCCCACCTCCTCTTCAACAAGTAATCCAATATAGGTTAAACAGATGCAATTCTTTAATACATATTTCCATATTTATCATGCTGCACAAGAAAAATAATACCAAAGGGGAAAAAAGAAAGAAAGAAAGAAAGAAAAAACAAGCAAGCAAACAACAACAATAAAAAAAAAAAAAATGTCAATACTATGTTGTGATCCACATTCAGCCCCCATAGTCCTCTCTCTGGATGCAGATAACTCTCTCCATTGCAAGACTATTGGTTTTGCCCTGAATCACCTCATTGTTGAAAAGAGCTAAGAACATCAGAGTTGATCATCAGATAATCTTTTTTGTTGCTGTGTACAAAATCCTTTTGGTTCTACACACTTAGCATCAGTTCATATAAGTCTCTCCAGGCCTTTCTAAAATCATCCTGCTGATTCTTTCTTATGGAACAATAATATTCCATTACATACATATGCCATAACTTATTCAGCCATTCCCCAAATGATGGGCATACATTTAGTTTTCAGTTCTTTGCCACTTCAAAAAGAACTGCTACAAACATTTCTCCAATGTCTTTTCACAACAGCGTCTCTACCTGACATTCCTTGGTCTCTTACCTCTTAACTTAGCTTGTGCCACGCAAACACTACGTACATTTACCAATCTTTGACTGGGGCCACATATTCTAATATCATGATAGAAATGCTTCTTGCTTAAAGCTGTCCTGAAGCTCAATCTCCTCCAAGATATATTGCCAACTATTCACACTTATCTCTCACTTCTCTACTCCTTCTAAATTGAGACCAATACTTAATGATATATATATACATACCTCATTCTATAGTTTGACAAGGATCAATCTTTTTTCCCCAAATGAACTAGAAATTCCTTTAAGAGCTAAGAAACGTGTCACAAGCATGGTTAGCAAAGTTCTAGGCAAAGTAGACTTGTCAGATGTTTAACAATCTAGAGGTGCTTAAGAGACTGACATATAAAAATAAGGACATATTTCTTTAGTTGCTTCTAAAGTAATTTTCATAACTTTGAATGAAAAATATTTCTTCAGGAATGTTAAATTAAAAATAAATTTATTATTTCTTTTTTAATAATAAGCATGCATTGATAATTAGCTTCTCTTCTTTGGTATTCTTCCATTCTTCATTTACATATCCCTCTTCTAAAATGCCTTTTTATAATATAAATTTAAATTTCTTGAGTCATCTAAATAACCACATATAGCAATTAGCTTTTAAAGTAGGCTCATGCTGCCACTATCCCACCAATACCATTTATAAAGAGGCTTAATTCTACTTCATTCATCACTCTTTGCCCACCCTCTGAGGCATATGTCTCTAAAAAGAGTCTTTGATTGTATCCTAAAATTGTGTAAATCAGTAGTTTCAAATGTTGAATGTTTTTAGTCTCAAAATACTGTAAATGTTTGGGTACCTAAGTCAATCTAAAACAAACAAACAAACAAACAAAAAAAACCATAGTATTAACCCATAAAGAACCTAAACTATATTATTTCAACTGCAACAAATCACCATTAAAATAGTTCTCTAGGGGAAAGGGAAGGTGAAAACCTTCCAAGCTCTTACTAGGAACGCTAAGGAAAAAAGAGTTCAATGTGAAAGAAGGGATGATAAATCTGGGAACTACTAATTTAACTATACATACATACATACATAAGTGATATAGCCAATCACTCCCCAGGTTCTCTAAATAGGGAAACAAGAGAGTGGAAGAAAGAACTAAAAATATTGGCTCCACCCATTAACAAATGCAAGTCACAAGTATTCTTACGCTATGAAATGTCTATTCCTTATTCATTACATTCATTACCTGCCTCCTGACTACAGTAGATACTATACAGAATACAATAAATAAAATGTAGCCTGTCATCATGGAAGTTGTAGTCTAATAAGGGAGGTAATATATGAACAAGTTCAATTACTACAAACATTTAAGTATTTACTGTATGCAGAAGATTCTGATATGCACGAGGAGAAATATAAAATTCAGATAAGAAAAAAAACTCATCTCATGGTAAGTTTAGAAGGGAGATCAGCTATATATATATAAATAACTTTAATACAAAATACTAAATGCATAAGAGAATTACAAACAGAGTTATATGGAGGCCAAGAAGGGAAAGATCATTACCAACTGAGGAAAGCTTTATGGAAATAGTAGAATTGGGGTTGTTGTGCCTAAAGGATAGCTAAGGAAGCAATAGCCAAAGAAGGGGACAAAAAGTAACGTAGGCATATAACAAGCATAAGAAAGGTCAAAGAGATAAGAAAACACTACAACACAAAGCAAAATGAAGATTTTTAAAAGAATTCCTTCTGAAGAGGAAGATACAATTGGCTGGAAGGATCAAAGACTGCTTGAAAGAAGATAGCATTTGAACTAAGTTGTAAAGGGTGGGTAGAAAGAATTTCATAGGTGCTATATAAGGTATGGAAGAAGTAGGAGGAACTTTCAAAATTTCAAGCCTCAGTGAGAGGAAAAAATGATGATGCCCTTGACAACAATAGGAAAATCAGAAACAAGCTCTATTTGGGGAAGAAATATGATGAATGTGCACTGAAATATGCCACATTTGTGGTGTTGACAAGACATCTAAAAGAACTATCTGGTAATTTGATATAAATAAAGAACTGGAATTTTAGGAGTCATATGTAATAGTTAAAATTGAGCAGTTAGGTGGACCTAGAGTTAGGAAGACCTGAGTTCAAATGCAGCCTAGCTTACTAGCTGTGTGATCCTAGGCAAGTCACTTAACCCTATTTGCCTCATTTGTAGAGTTGGAAAATGAAATAGCAAACCACTCCAATCTCTCTGCCAAGAAAACTCCAACTGAGGTTATAAAGAGTCAGACACAACCAAACAATAATTGTTGAAGAACATTAAATTGGTCTTTTATCTTTCCTTTGGCAAATGAAACCTTAGGAGACACCAATTTTCACCCAGCAAGAGGAAGAAAGGTTATCAAGTGAAAAACAAGAGAGAAAAAAGTGGATCTGTGTCATAAAATATAGGCAGGGATCTCAAAGATGATCCAGAAGAATGTGATATCACCAAAATCAAGAGGTTAGTTGCAAGAGGAAAAACATAGACAACAGTATTAAAGGCTATTAAAATCAATTAAACATTTCTTAGCATGTCAGTGAAAGGCATTACATGGGAGACAGAGACAAAAATACAAACTTCTACTTTTTAAGAGCTTACATTTGGCCAGAGAGTGGACTTCTTTATATTCTAAGTTTGTTAAGGATAGAGAATGTTATCTTTTTTTCTTTCTTTGTATCCCTAACTCTTAGCACAACTCACTTTACAAAAAGATTGCTGATTACTGAACTTGCACTTCTCTCAAGGAAAGAGAAAGGCCTTGTTATGATTTGGGCTGGAAAACTCTAAGGGTCATCCAATTCTGACATTCACAGATTTTCAGATGCTATATACATCCTTCTTTTATAACTTACACAGATATATACAAATACCATTTTAGACACACTCTTTAATGAAATTAAGAAATATATAAGGATGAAATTAAGTCAGCCAGGACCCCAGATAAATCTTTTGAAACATATCACTTGTTTTGAAGTGCTCTTGAAAATAAAGTTGGCTGTGTAAATTAGAAGTTGCCTCAACAAAATAATTACTCTTAAATATTAAGTATATTAATTATGATAATAGCTACTGTGGAAATGTGAAAATAGGAGCTACCAATTCAGTAAATTTTTAGTTGCTATAAGATAAATCTGAATAAGAATTGTCCCCTATAAAATTTAACACATACTCCTCAAATTTTTTTTCATATATACTTCAGTATGGCTATTTTAACATGCGAAAAAAATCACCAGACCTACTCTACTCTTTCTTACACATATTGAAACTAGGCTCTGCTTCCAGAGATTAACTAATTATCCATTTTAACCTACTTGTTATACTCACAGACTACTATGGGCATCACTTAACATTTTCAACATATTTTAGATTTAATATGCTTATTTAGAGCTTTGCTTTTCAATACATTATAATAACACAATGAGAATTTTGAATAAAATTCATAGATAATAATCATTATACAATTTCTTCAGAAACCAATTTTTTGTTAATCTTCAATTATGCAAAGTACAAAAATATCTAATGTCTACTTCTCCTCCCCTCCTCCCATGAACTTAAAATGACTAGCTTCATGAGTTTTCATGACCTGGTAGCCAGCTTTTGGTGATGAATCTCTCCTTATTTTGCAAGACTAAATCCTAAAAAAAATAAAAATAAAAAGACAGATACATAGACAGATATAACTATAGATATATTGGGACAGATATATAGTTGGTCATCAGATCTGAAGCTTTACAGTGAGTTTCACATGACCCTCTAGAACTTTCATTTTGCACTCCTCCAGAGTAAACTTTATGTCACAATGAAAAAGATTAGAACTTTATCCAATACAAGAAAGAAATGTTAAAATACAATAATTCTCATTAAGAAAAAATATTATTATGCTATTAATTAGAATAAAGTCTCAAAAAAGAAAATAAGCTATCCTAATTTTCACAACTGAATTTTATATAACTTCCTAAATTAAAGCCCAAATTTTTATTTTAACACTATGAAAAACTGTTCATTTTTAGTGGTACATTAAGAATGCTGTCTACCTTCCCTTGGGCATACTGTCATGCCAAAATAACTTTCCTGACAAAATGTAGCATCTGACGAAGAATGCTAAAATGTAAAAAGAGACTTGAATTTTAAAGTCTAATTGTAAGTCATCATATTAAAATATTTTAAAGTAGAATATGAAATTTTTTTTAATTAAGAAATTCCAGCCAATAATTATAACTGTTTATTTAAAAGTTTTCATAACTTCTATGTGCAAGATGCTAAGAGGACAAGAAAGAGACCCAAGGAATCTAAGTCTAATATGGGCAACAAAACAAGTATATAAATTAATAATATATTAAATATCACAAGTGCTATAAAAAGTTCAGGATAATGTAAAGAAGTTGGATTTTGTTTGTTTTGTTTTCTTTCAGGGGGATTAGGAGATGGAACATAGGCTTATAGAGGAAAAAAAAAAAAAAAAGTGTTCCTGATTCTGGAGTTCCTAAAAAGACTAGGTAGGATTTATACAGGCAGAAGAGGGAAAGGGGGAAGGAAGAGAGGCTAATCGAGTCATTCTGAGTAGAGACGACAAAATTACAGAAACAAAATTCCAGATGTTCAGTGGATGACAAGTATCCCAGCTTGACTCTAAGTGGGACATAAGGCTAGGAAGGCAGAGCACTGAGTAAATACCTTTTAACACCAAGGCAAGGAATTTGGACTTTATTTAGAAGGCAATAGAGAGTTTACAAAAGTTTTTAATGGGGGAGGGAGTGGGGTGGAAAAGGCAACATGATCATAACTAAATGAAAATTAACAGAGGGTAAAATGGAAAGAAGGGGAAAGTGTAGACTACTTCAGTTAATGAGATCCTAAACTTAGGAGGAACTAGTACTAATGGAAAAGAGTGGATGGAAGACAAATGTTTTGGTGGCAGAAGCAACCAAATTTAGCAGCTTATTCAATGTCAGACAAGGAGATGGAGGAAGTGAGGAAACATTTTATAGACTGCAAGAAAATTGAGGGCATAGACTGCAATTTGTTCATCTTTACATTTTTCTCAATAATCCAGCCGTGCCTTCTAATTAAAAGGCCCTTAAACAATTTTTAATATAAATAACCATATGGGGTGTGTGTGTGTGTGTGTGTGTGTGTGTGTGTGTGTGTGTGTGTGTGTGTTTTTGGAAGGACAGTGTATCACAGTGAAGAGAAGGCTGACTTTGAAGCCAAGAAGACTTGGTTTTTAAATTTCTCCCTTAATGTTGACCAGTTAGCCATATGACTCTGGACATGTCACTTAACCTCAGTGTCCCAGGCAATTAAGACTAAAATGTAAAGAACAGGTGCTGAACTGCATTAAAAGAAGCAATTTTCATGCAGAGTCCCCTAATGGATGGGATCCCAGGTCTAGATTTATTTTAAGTTATTTTTAATGCCTTAATAATAACTATTTTAGTTCCTTGAAAATCCCCAAACATCTGTTCTATTTTATAGATAAGTCCAGAAGAAAATGGACCAGAAAGTTGGTAGAGGTCCAGCTCATTGCTTTTCTCTTCCCTATAGGGTTAGGAGTAGATCATGGCACTGATGATGCCTATCTTTAAAGCCTTGGAGAGATTGGGGGGAAAGCAGAGATAAGGAAGAAGCATGATCATATGTGGCTGGGTAGAAAATGGAAACTGATTTTTAGTTCTCTCTCACTCCTTCCAATCTAATTCGTGGCAATAGCTTATTTGTTTACATGTTGGCAAAGGCAAATCATATATCTAGTCTTTGTTATTTCAAAAGAAAATAGTGAGGGGAGGTCTCAAGGAAAAGGATTAAATGGTATACAAAGAATGTAATGATGGCAGTTTGGATAGACTGCGACACTGTAAGCATCCCAATATATAAAGCAACAAACATGAAGTTAAATTCTTTTTAGTCACGTCATGAATAAATGAGTTTCCACTTAAAAACTATTAAATTTTGGTTAAGAAATGTTCCATTGCTAATAGCCAATTATTATTTAGCTATATTCAACCTCACTGATTTGTTTATAGAGGATGAAATTTTATAGGGATAGATTTGGAAAGTCTAAGTGTAGGACTCTCTTTCATTGTCCTGAAGCAAACAGAGCCATGGACCATGCTGTCCGTGGAGTTTTCTTGGCAAAGACACTGCTATTTCCTTCTCCAATGAATTAAGGCAAAGGAAGCTTAAGTGACTTGCCCAGAGTCATATAGCTAGTAAGTATCTGAGACAGAATTTGAACTCAAATCTTCCTGCCTCCAAGCCTAGCACTCTACTGAGCCACCTAGCTGCCACCTGTTCTCTTCCACAATAGCCTAAAAATACTTTAATGCCAGTAACAGGATCACAGATTGAAACCTAGCAAGGCCCTCAGATGCCACTTAGTCCAAACCCCTAATTTTATAGATGAGGAAGCTGAGGACTACAGAAGTTAAGGTCACACATGTAATAAATGTCACAGGTAGAATTCCAACCTCTATTCTCTGACTTCAAAGCCAGTGACTCTTTCCACTATACTATGATGCCTGCCAGTCTTCTAGACCTGACCCAGTTTAATCACTATAGTTGATCATTTGTGATAATGTTAACAGTGTTTCAGAAGAATATGTTTGAAAAAAGTGAGAATAAAAAATACAGATATAGTTTTAATTACAGAAATAATAGCACAAGTTGGAAACTAGTGAATATTCTAATAGCTATATACAATAAATGAATCACAGAATAGAAGAATTTTTAAACTTGAAGGGTACTCAGCAGTCATCAAACCCAATCCATACCTGAAAATGCATTCCTACTGAAACATAATATACCTAACAAATGTCAACTCCATGTCTATATCTATTATATTTATGTATTGATAACTGTTAGAAAGTTTTATGTCAAATCTACCTCTCTGCAATTTCCACTCAGAATCATAGTCACATTCTGTCCTATAAGGTCAAACAGAACAATTAGCATGGTAGGTAGGGCAGAATTAGGAAAATCACTGGACTGCAGTTAAACCAGCTATGAAATCTTAGTTAAGTCTCTCTATTTCTTCTAAGCATCAGTTGCATTATTCATAACATTAGTAAGTTGGACCACATTGGGTTCTAAGAACCCTAAATCTCATGGCTGATAGTCTGTTTCTAAATTGTGATTCTATTTTAAGCAACTATTCTTCTGAATTACCTCTGTTACCAAGAATATTAGGTAACATAGGTATTTTGTAAAGCAAAATACCAGAAATGATTTACTAACATCAAAATTACACATAAATATGAATTGCCAATTCAGTACCTAGAGAACAGTAAAAACAATTACCTAATCACTACTTCTTGTCATTTGTCCATTTTAAACCATTATGTTACCTTAGTAATATAGCTTACAACAATACTACATAACATTTTAACAGAATAGCATGTGCTGATATGGTATACTATGATAGACTTTTGCTAAATACTTGACTAAGGATTTTTTCTTTTCTGGGTAACACACTTTAGGAATAGATAATCTTAAAAGTGTTTTTCTGAACTTTCTAAACTGAACTATGAGTTCAGTTAATCCAACAAGAATTTAGTCTATTAATGTATAGTATTATTTTGCCCTATTGACCATCTGATAGGGAAACAGAATAGAAAGAACCATTCAAGCCATTTAAATATGCTTCATTACTTAAAAGATTTTGAAATGGCTAAAATATTTCAAGTGCATTTTTTAATAAGATCCACAAATTTGAGGTTAGCTAAAGTAAAAATGCAATAACCAACAAGTACATATACATAGAACAATAAAGCCATCACAATCAGGGACTTTTTAAAAGTTTAGTTACTTTAAGTTATGGACATTATTTCAAAGCAAGGCAAGGTATTTATTTACTCTAATGGGATAGTGATAACCATTAAGTAGGGTGCAAGACAGTTTATCCTTCTAAATAAAGTATTTACTATCTGAAAGAGCTACAACAAAGTCACTAAGAATTCAAAAAACTCTGCTAGCTTGGGTTCTTTTCCTAGTTCGCTGGTAAAATAGTTTAGAAACTGAAGGCCTTCTATCTATTTTATGTATATGAATGATTTGTGGAAGTACTTAGGAGTATTAAAAATATAAATATAAAAATGTTATTGTGCCTTCAATAACAACTGATTAGGTTTTTTTCACCTTGATTTTCATAGAGTTTTAGGGTCATTTTTTTTCTTGAGATAGAACAGAATGGGGGGGACAGGGAAGTAAAGGAGGGACATGGGCTTTTTGGTAAGCAAAATTACCTCCAAATAGCTAAAGCTCATAACAAAAAAAAAAAAAAAAAAAATTCATAAACTACCCAAATATCACACATATTATATTACATAAAGGAAACATGGCACAGAAGGATAGGAATATATACATACAATATATATTCTGTGTGTCTCTGTGTGTGAATACACAAAGAAAAAGATATGTTCAATCTACCACAACCATCTAAACTTCTCATTCTAATATATAAAACTCCATCTTTATTCCTACTCTCACTGACCATGTTCTACATTCTCACTGAGTTTGCTAACTGGTCATAATAGCAATAAGAAGTATCACGTTTTCCAACCAATGGCAGAAACATATTGATTACAGAACTTCAACAACAGGAGCCTCTTACCCAATCCTTAAGATTAATGAAAACCATAGCAAGAAACTCCAAACAAGCACATTACCTGATCTATCTTCTCTTCAGTTATTCCACTATGTTCCTGAAAGATAGATAACCTCTACCTTACTCAAAAGATAGGCATATGTATATGCACATACTTGCACAAATGCATGTTCACATACACAAGCACAAACATCTTCCTTACTCTTCCACTTAAAATTATACCATAGAAGTCATTTAATTCTTCTACAAGGAGGCTTTCCATTTGAGCACTTTTGTTAGAGATGGAATTTCATAAATTGCAACATTTATTATTTTGAAGATCAAATGAGACAACAAATTCCAAAACAATTTGTATTTTAAAATGTATAAAATTTTTTTTAAAGTGTCTTAATGCTTCCAATCTTATTCCACAGCAGTTTCACTACTCTTAAGGCCAATTTAATCATAATATTCAACTAATCCAAAAGCAAAAAAAAAAAAAAAAAAGTAACTCTTCCATTAAAAGTTTTCCTCCTAGCAACCAAAAAGGCCTAACTTGTTCCTTGTAGAGCCCCACTTCTTAAACTGTGGTTTTGACCCCATATGGAATCTCATATGTGATTTGTTATCGGTAAATTATGATTTATTATTGGTAAATGTTTGGTTTGTAGAGTTATTTCATATACCTATATACCCAGGATCACACAAAAATTGCTTGGGCAAAAAAAGATTTGGGAGTAGGAAAAGTTTAAGAAGTCCTGCATAGATGACTAAACCTTTCCTGTTTAGAAAGAAAAAAAAAAGTTAAATAAATGTGCATTCAAAACAGAAATAACCTACAAGGAATGTAACAAATAACAAATGTACATTCTTGTAATTGCTCCTTGAATAATTAATTCTACTTTTTAAAAAATAGATTTAACCTCTTTATTCCTAATATTAACAAGCATCTGATTTTAAAAGCAAAAGTGAGTAAATCAGATGCACATTTGTAAACAGGGGGGAAAGTCCATTAAAAACCATTATATATCAGTATTGAGGTCTTCTTTGTCTTAGTGTCTCATAGAACATTTAAAATCAGAAAATTTCAAGTTTTTAAAAATTAGTTCAAGTTGATTTCTTTCATAACTTGCTTATTATCAGAATAACTTAAGACTCAATTTATTAATCAGTAGCTTCAAGAATAACAATAAATACAAAAAAAGAACTTACTTTCCTCAATGATTAGGATAAGGTTCTAGACACAAATTGCTTTTTTTCTAAATAATTATTCAATTTATTTCTATCATATGAACAATATTGCAATGCTTTCTTAAAATTGCATGTAACTCCCTCAAGGAGGGATATATAAGACTGAAAACATAGGGGGCCACAATAGCAATCTACTAGGGGCCCATGGGCCTTATTGCATCATTTACATAACTAGTAACATAATGACAACCTCTTGATTCCTTCACTATTATTTCACCAGTGTGGAAATACAAAAAAAGTAAGGTGTGGCCAAGTGTAGCAATGGTGTGGAGTTGCCACAATTATAAGTACATTCTATCAACTGAATATGTTTACTGAGCTCAACCAAGCCCAAACATGCTACTAGAAGAGCAAAGAAAAGGTGGCTAGGAGGAAATTGGTTTGATTATTATTAAGTAGTATGGACAACCACTTCAACAACTTTTTAGGTCCACAGGATTGGGGACCTTCCATAAACTGCCTGGAAGGAAAAAAAAACCACAAAACAAAAACAATATATTTGCAAACAATATCATGAATTAGTAAGATTCTGTCCAGAACTGACTGTCACCAGGAGCATATATGAATGAATCCATGCAAGAAGCTGCATAACTAAATTGTCAATAAAATCTAATATTATAAGCATTTCAAAGGGCCACTAAAACATAGTATATTCCTAATTTTACATCAACAGAAGCTTTGAAACAAATCTCAATTAATCTTTGTTGTGTAATTGTCATTATTTTAAGATCTGTTTCCACTTGACTTATAAACATTATATAAAAGGTTCACGAGAAAACATTTCACAGAATGAGAGAATGTCAGTTAGAAATAACTAGAGGCTATCAATTCCAATCTATGCTGAACAAGAATCTTCCTCTATAATCTAACTTATAAGTAGTTTTATAGTTCCATTCTAATTTCATTTCTTCTAGCACATTACAAAGAAGAAATCAAATTTCTGAAATTTCAAAGGAAAGTTCAAAACTATTTCTTTTTTTGAACAAAGTATGCTGAGGAAAATCAATCACACTTGCATGTACCTAACATCACAATAAGAGAGAATATAACTAAAATATTTATTGTATGTCTTCATTTAAAAGTTATGAAACTTTGGAATAGCCACCAATCTTTTTCTTTGTGATTAATCATAGGGATTTTTTTAATGCTAATATTTCACAATAAATGTTATTTTTAAAGCACTTTTAAAGATCTACTGTCATATTCTCCTATGACTTTTTAAAAGAGAAGATGCCTATTGAGAAGTGATATTAGTGACAGAAAGCAGTGTGGTATAGGAGAAGGCATCTTGGCATATTAAGATTCCTAGAATTGGCTCTATGACTAAGTAGTTTTCTTAGGCAGGTAAGTAAACCTACCTCTATGAACCTTGGTTTCCACATCTGCAGAAGAGGGGCTGGGCTAGTTTCCTAAGGTCCTTTCCAGTTCTTAAATTGCCAGTAATGTTGTGTTCTATCATCATTTGCTAAAATTCTAATGCCCTTTAAACCCCAGTGCAAATTTCACTTCTTCCCAAAAGCCTTCCTTAGTCTTTTCTATATATAAAGTGATCTTTCCCACCCCAGAACCTAATAGAGTCCTTTGTATATATGTGTATATAAATATATTACTTCTCATATATTTTATGAGTTCCAGGAAATGGGGACAGTATCTTATTTAATTTTTATTTCATCTCCATCATTTAGCAATGTTCTACATATAACAGATGCTTAGTTGAATGAATGAAATAATAACATCCAACATTTATATAGCATTTTAATATTTGCAAAACACGATCTCATGTGAGTTTACCCACAAAATAGTTACAAGTTTTATAATTGACATTTTATAGATGAGAAAATAGAGATTTAGAGGTTAAATGATTTATTAGAGATCATATAGCTAGTCAAGTATCAGAGAAGTGATCTGAATCTATGTCTGCTTGACTCCAGTATGAATTTTGTAGGATTCTGATGAAAAAAATTGTAACGATTAAGAGCTGGGAAAGTTAGGTAAACATCAGTTATGAGTATTTATTTATAATTTTTGGTATCCCATTAAAAATAAATACTCATAACTGATGTTTATCTAACTTTCCCAGCTCTTAATCATAATTCTGCCATTATAAGATTTCAAATAATATCTGAATTAGAATAATGAATTAAAGACCAAGTCATCTTCAGCATTTCAGATTAGCTATAATATTTATCTCAGATGTCAGCAGAGACATTTTATTTAATGGTAATAGCAAATAGTATGTTCAATGGAAGGACAAAAGAAAGTTATCATTTGTTAAACTAATGGAGTGATGATAGTTTTAACAGATTTGTTTCATTTGTTAACTTTGTATCAAATCTTAGTTTACTTGCACGTGAATACATATAAACACACCTACCTATTGCTTTTCTCATCCTGGTACTCTTAATTATTCCTTGACCTACCTTTCATACTATTTTTTAAAATACCAATTCCTATTTTACAGATTTTAAAGCTAACTGGTCAATAAATGTAAAGATTACAACAAAAAAGCTATTATACAAAAATTGAGACAAATACACCCATTTAGAGTTTACCATGCCAATGCAAAGAGTCATATTACATTAGAACATTCCTAACATGATCTCATACTTCAACAAAATATTCCTTCTCTTTCCTTTTTAACAGATAGACCAACATAAGATATGTCTTTTTCCTTTATTTATATAAAGTTCATTTGATCAGGAGGTTAAGTCATTTCCTACCTGAACATATCTAAAGTTTGAGGTGGAGGGGGTCATTTTTTTAAAGTTAATTATGTTTATTCTTTCGCCACCTTATTCATATTCAACATTTATAACTGAGTCTGATGTCCTCTATCAAACATGAAGACCTCCACTGGACTCCTATGTGAAAGAAGAACTATCTTCATTCTTTTGACATTTTAATGCAAATATTTTAAAATTAAACTTTTTAAATAATGAAATTATAGTTATCTTCTGACAAAATTCTCAGTAGAATAAAGGAATTTAAAACTGCACAGTACTTTTGGGGAAGAGTTACCATAAACTGATGAGTGTCACTACTCTTACATGTGACATGTGAATTCATCGGAACACATAAACAGGGCTCTCTTGAAACAAAAACGGTTTAAATTACGTGTTCTTTTCATCTAATAAAATTGTTAAAGCTATAATGCAGCATTTCTAAATACTGAATTTGTATATGTATATGTATATAAATGAAGAAAAGTTCTGACATTCTTAACTATTATTTTATAGTGTCCCATTATTACCAAATCATCATTCTTAGAGCTGAATTTGACCTTAAAACTTTCCCAACAGTATCTCAAAGCATTTAGATTCATCACAATTACTATCTTATTATCTCCCCTTCCTATTAAAATGAATTCCTTTTAAATTAAGAGTTTCCAATAATTAAATAATATTAAACCTAATATACAAGATCTTCAAACACTCATAGGAGATAATGATTATGGAACTGAAATTTACACTAATTAACAACAACCAATTATGGATGAACTCTTGAAAATGCTATTTTTAAAGTTAAAAAGGAAAAGCTAAGTATATAAAAGTACTATTTTTAAAATTTGTCTTTTACACTGTGTTTGCAGAATTGTTTTGAAAGCTATCATTTTTCTTCAAAAGAGGTGTATGTAGCACGCTAAAACTATTCACAATAACCTTCTGGTATGATTTTCTCCTACTTTTCTATAACAGAGTACAGAGGAAGTTCAATGTATTTTAAAATAAATCCATTTCAAAACTAGCATAACTTTACCCTAAACTACAAATAACATTGTAAACTATTATTCTGTCTAACTAAAAACTGTTTAAAAGTGGAAAATGTGTAGGGATGATACTTTGATTCTGTATCATACGAGGAAAAAAAATTTTAAATGCTATGAATATAGAGCTAATTGTGTACACAGGGTTCACCACAAAACCTCGATAGACTTCTGAAATCTATGACTGGAATAATCACCTGTTAGGAGCCTAATTCAAATAGGTTATCTACACCACCACCCCTTTCGGGTCACCTGGAAGAGAACTATTGCAACATTCAGTTTCTTAATAAAACAAAATTATTTCCTGATATTTGTCTTATCAAGCTCTCCAATTCTTTTTCTAAAATGTGTTCTGCAAACTGCCAGTTTTTAATGATTTTTTTTTTTTCAGGAAAACTTTTAGTGAACAAGCAGGAACTCTCAGACTATCTTTTCCTTATTATCACCTAGAGATGAAGAGGCCAGTTCTACTATATGCCCCAAGCATCTAGCTTTCAGCCTTTTTATTATCATTGTCAATGAATGGGCCCCAGTCAAATTAAAGCTGCCATTTTAGGTTAAAGACTGGAGAGCCTCTGTTGTGCAACAGCAAGACAAAAACACTCCAAGCGACAGATGCACTCTTGTGATTGGGGGTTGGGAGGAATTATGGATTTCAACTTCATAAAAATCATTGAGTTATTTTTAATAGGGATTATACATATGTATATATATACATACTTACACATTACTGCAAACTAACGGGAATTATAACTGGGATAAATCAGCTACTCATGCTGCTAAGATCATAGTCATTAAGATTTTTTTGTCGTCCTTAGAATAGATCTGTGAGGAAATGAACAGAAAGATTTTTTTTCAACTAGATTGTTATGTTTAATGCGTGTTTCCCCAATTAGTGAGACAGAAAATAAGGGGAGGGGAAATGAGGAAACATCCCTTTTGGGAAGGTATTGCCCACTATAAACATTATTCAAAATCTGATTTTCCGAAAGTAAGATCAGAACATATATATCTTTAGTTTAAAAAAAATAAGCTAATAAGAATGTTCGGTATATTTCAGAAACCAAACAAAGTGATGAATAATTTTTAATAAACTATTTTAAAATGTCCTTGTTAAATAATATAAAAAAGAAAACTAAAAAGTACACTTAGCCTGTGGAGAGTTGGATAGTGTACCTAATTCTAGTAATTCAAAAGGAAACTCCCCATGTGGATTGCTACTTTTCTTTTGTCCATTGTCTGTTCAGGGGGAAAAAAACAACTACTTTAAACCGAGGCGTGAACAGTCTCTAAAAGTGACCTCTGGGGGGAAAAACGTCCGATCTATATGGCATGTGCACTATAAATACCACTTTCCTATTAGGGAGCACTCACAAAGGCAACAGAGCAATTAGTTTTGGGGGGCATATTCCCACAGTGAGGGTGTCCTCCTCTTATGTAATGCTATCAGGATAAATGAATGCAATGTAATGATGGCTGCTCGTAGCCTGCAGCTCCTTCTCCCGGAGACTCACCAACAATCCCCCCCACACATAGATACACTACCACCACACACATGTACACACAGTGTCCGCTTCTCACTTCTACCCGCCCCGCATTTAACAGCTTTCACTGCCTCCACCGCACCACCACAAAAACCCACCCCATTCATCCGGTTCTCCCAGTGGGGCAAACACACGCACACCGAACCTCCGGTAAGCCCAGCTCCCAATGTGAATCAAACAAACAACACCATCCCCCTCCCACCCTCGCTGCTTCCCCCTCCTCTTCCTCTCCCCACTGACCGCTTGGCCTCAAACCACCTTTTCCGTTCACCCTCAAAATCGTTGTTATTTTAAAAGAAAAACCCACCCCAACCACCTCTGGGAGTCACCTGGTGACCCCCACCCACTCTCTGCCCCTAACCTCCAGGCAGTGTAAGGTGGGGGGAGGAAGGGAAGCGGAGTTGGGTTTCGAGGGTTAAGTCTCTATTATGCAGCAGCCGCCGCCACCGCCAACCCTAGTCCAGCCCGGCAAGGTAGTGTTATCTCTTTTCTCCTCCTCCCCCTCGAGTAACCCACCCCCCTCCTCCCCGCCCCTAGTCTCCCTTCCCTCTTTCTTTCTTCTTCGGCTGTTGGGAGCAGCCGAGGAACCCCGGGATCCCCCTGTCTCCAATGCGTGTAACTCTCCGTCGCTCCCATTCAGACCCTCCTCTCCTGCACTTTCCAGCTCTCAGGACAAACACCAGCACCTCGTGTTCTCTCCCTTCCTCCCCCTCCTCCTTTTCCCTCCCCCCCAGTACTTCCTCCCCTCACAGTTGCCACAAGATTATCCTGTCCACCACTACCCCCCCCCAACCCCCACCCAGCAAACCTCACAGGTTATTCTTCCGTGAGAAACCTCCAAAAGGAAAAAACGAAATGCGCGTGGCAATGGGAAGGACTCACTTTGTTTAGCGCTTGTGTAGCCGCCGCGGCGGCGGCTGCTGCTGCTGGGAGCAGTCAGCGTGGTCAGGTCCGGGGAGGAGGGGAGGGGAGGGGAAGAGGAGAGGGAGAGGAGAGAGAAGAGGGGAGGGGGGTAGATCTCCCTGTCGTGATTCCCGGAGTCCTGTCCTTCCTTCCTCTCTCTCTCTTTCTCTCTGTCCTCTCTCTCTCTCTGTCCTCTCTCTCTCTCTCTCTCTCTCTCTCTCTCTCTCTCTCTCTCTCTCTCTCTCAGCCACCGCCACTTCTCTTTTCTTTTATCTATCCAGTTCTCCTCGTTCCCATTTCTCTTTCTCACAGTTAGTTTTACTCAACTTTTTTTTTTCACCCTCTCTTTCTATTTAAAATAAAACCCTTAGTAACTCGTGCTCTGAAAAGGAAAGAGACGAGCAGCGGTGCGAGAGGAAACGCTCACACAAACACACACACTCACACACATTCACTTCTGTCCCCCATCCTCCTCCCTCCTCCCCCAGCAGCACAACAAAAAGCCATTTACATCCAAGGAAGTGACCCTACACACATACTGTGCAACACTCCGCCTCCCCCCCACCCCAGCTCAGCACACCCGTATCGGAACGGACCCAAAGCTGCTCCCCCCAAACCGCGCTGTGTAGTCCCCTTTCATCCCAGAGGCAAAAGTTAGAGCGGGGGGGGGGGGGGGGGGACCGGAGAACGTTATTCTCTCCGCAAGTTAGGCACCCCCCCCCCAACACCCAGGGACCCACAGAGTGTGGGGATCGTCAGCCCTGGCGGTGGCTGCTGCTGCTGCTGCTGTGTCCAGGCGGCTCCTGCCGCCACCACCGGGTTACAACAGGGTAACCCCGGGGAAGGAGTCGCCGTGCGGTTATTCATCAACACGGCTGCTCCCACCACCGCCTCCGGCCCCTGCCCCAGTCCCCCTGGGGTCCTCTCCCGGTTTCTGGGTCCCCCTCCCTTCCATCGCACAGTCTCAACTCTTCACTTAGACCCAACTCCGCTCCTCTTACTCCTCCGTCTTCCCCAAGTAGCAATTTCCTGCCGCCGCTCCTCCTCCCGGGAGGGAGCCCCGAGAAACTCACTCACCCAGTTGGCGGGGAGGGGGGGGTCTCTGCCGGTGCCCTCGGCCAGAGGGGAAAACAAAACCCAGAGCGGACCCCGGAGTTGAGCTGGGCTGCCGCTGCCAGGGGGGGTTTAATTCACGGGCAGAGAGTTGGCCGCGGGTGAAATGGGCTCTGGTGAGTTTCAGGGTCTCCGGGGTCCCCTAGTCCTCCTTTCTCCTCTTCTCTCCTTTGTGTAATTTCACTCGATTCAAGTTTAATCCGATAGTTCCCGAGCACGAGCGCGTCCGTCCGCAACACCAGAGCTCAACCCCCCGCGCCGCCGCCGCCGCCGCCGCCGCCGCCGCCTCCGCTGCCGCCGCCGTCGCCGCCGCCGCCGCGGCTCCAGCACACCAGCGCCTGCGCGCCCCCGCGCTGCGCGCCCCCGCCACGCCGCCGCCGCTCAGCTGCCGCCTGTTCTCCCCGGAGGCGCGCCCGCGCCGCCGACACCTGACGTCAGTCATCGCCTGGTATAATTTATGCAAGAATTCGGCCGGGGTGGCTGTGGCTGAAGAGCTGGAGAGACAGAGAATGAGGGGGAGTGAAGGGGTTGGGGGGGGGAGGGAGAGAGAAAGAAAGAGAGAGAGAGAGAGGATGAGAAACAGAAGACAGAAAGATAAGAGATGAGCATAGAAAGAGAGAATGAGAGGAAAAAAGGAAAACTAAAGAGAAGAATGAAACAGAAGTGAAAGGAAGAGAGAATGAGAAAGAAGAGGGAAGAAAAACAGGAGAGAACATGAAGATTGAAAGAAGGAAGGAGAAAAAGAAGGGAAAGAGAATATGGGGGGAAGAATGGAAAGATGGAGAGATGGAGAAAGATGAGACTGGGGGGAGGGATTACTCATTCAGGAGTTCCACTTCCCGTCCTAGAACGGGGACTGGAGGGGGATCTGGAGAATGTTTCTCAGTACTCTGGGCTGGCCTCGCTGGCCTTTCTTCAAATAATAATAAATACTCCGGTGTTTGCCGAAGGTGGTGGTGTGGGGCGGTGGTCGGGTGAAAGTGCTACTGTTGTAGCCCTGGGTAGTGCTACAAAGTTGATGACCTCCTCTTTCAGTGGATACAAACTCACAAGTACTAGTTCCGTTCCGCTCCGCAAGTTGCTGAAGGGGAGAGGAGGAGGTTGCTTTAAAGGAGAAGAGAGAAGAGTGCATATTTTAGAAAAGGAGTTGCCACGTTTTCCACCTCACATCACCTTTCCTTGTGTGTCAGGGTGCAGCACTCCCCCGGGGTAGGAAGCTGTTTATTTAGAACCCTTTCCACTCAGCCAAATGTATGAGGAGGTGTTGCCCAACGCAACACAGACAGCCGCAACTCGAGGTGTTTGGAAATCTCTTCTGCAATTATCCTTCAACTTGAAATTAAGAGGCCCTTTTATTTCTTTTCGAATTAAACCTTTTGAAATGACACTTCTTCAAAAGTAAATTTGGCGCTGCCTCTTAATGCAGCTTTTCTCCCGTGGTTAATGGCAGAACGACTTTCTCATTTCAGTTCTGAAAATGTAACTGCCTAGATGTCCTTAATTTTGTTGAATATGTTACCTTGCCAAAATAAATAAATAAAGCACTTGTTATGAAAGAAAAAGGTAGGTTGTGTACCACTTATTAAACGTGTCAGGGCTAGAATGTTTTAATCATTCTTCCTCCCCCCCACAAAAAAAGCCAACTCCTCTACACTTAAATATTCGAGGGACTTATTCTACCATGTTACTCTTTCCAACAAAACTCAAAGTTTCAGGTTTTCAGTACTATTTTTCCTAGAAAATGAATCAATTTGCTCAATCTGAATAGTAAATCTAGAAATCTCCAAAAAAAATCTAGAAATAATCCAAGAATCCTCTACTATATATCCAAGACACTCTCTTGATAAGTTTTAAAGTTCAGATGACAGTGTGGTAATCAACATGGGTAAAAGATGATTTCATTAGGGACTAATATAAAAAAAAATAAGTGTTAACTATTTTGTATAAGTTTTCATTCAAGAATGTAAGTTCCATATCTTTAGAAATTGAGTACGATGTTGGGAAATCATTAAAAAGGTAGCAAAAGTATTTAACAAAAACAGCTAGGAATTGAATAATATTTCAAAATATAAAACTATACTAATATTTAGGTTTGAAGAACAACAAAATAGTTCATAGTTAAATACTCTGCTAATCATTGGTACCAATCATAGTCTTGAAGTTTTTTAGTCACTGACAACTAGCATTTAGTTTCAATATTCATGTTTCTTCAGTATTAAAAAAGGTATTATCAAAATTAATGTTACTAGGTAACTGATACTTGCAGTTGTTTAGAAACTAAGTGACTAATATATTTTTCTACTATTAATACTGTAATCTTAATTTGGAGGAGGGAATCTTTTAGAATTTTAATGTTTGCAAAAAGTTTACCAATGTTGACTTTATTATATTGTCAATTTCTAAAATTTCAATTACTGAATTTGAATCCATTGTTGAGATCATTACTATAATCTCTCCAAACCAATAACAAAATACCAGTTAATATTAATCTAAAACTACTAGCCTCTTAGCAAACTATAAATTCTTTGAAAAGTCCAATATGTAATAGGGTAAAGAAAGGCTAGTTATATAAACAAGATAGTCTATACAGCATTTTTACCTTTTATCAAAATCATTGCTTAAATTCTGAGTAGGATAAAATAATTTTTTAAAATTGTAGTTCATAGTGACTTTCAATAAAACAATGTCACGGAGAATTTTTGGCTGTAATTTTTATTGAATATATATATATACACATATAGATTTAAATATAACAATACTTAGAAAGATAGAATTATGATCAAGGCATAGAAATTCAGAGTTAAAAGGAAGGAGTAAATACGTGTCTATAATAAGCACTATATTAAGTACTAGGTCTTCCTGACTCCAGGCCTAGTCTTCTATCCACTGTACCACTTAGCTATCTCTAAAATCATCTAATTCAACCCATTTATACCTGAAGAGGAACACCTATGTTTTCATTATCAATCTCCCTTTCTGAAATTTCTATAAATTGGTATTAGTTCTGTCCTCAACCCCATTTTCCAGACGACCATTCTTTCAAGTTCTTGAAGACTATTGTGATATTTCTTGAGGCAGGTAAATGGCACTTTGCATAGACTGCCAGACCTATAGTCAGGAAGAACTAAGTTCATAATTCAACCTCAAACTCATACTCTCTCTATGACCCTAGAAAAGTAACTTACCCTCTCTGCCTCAGTTTCCTTATCTGTAAAATGAAGATAATAAGTTCCTTCTATATGCCAGGCTCTGTGCTATGTGATGTGATTGTCCATGCCCTCAAGGAACCAGCTGTCCACTAAAATCCCAGATGAAATTTTCCCCTCACATGAATTATTCACCCATTATATTGTCTCAACTAAAAGTTCATCTTCTACAGAAAATCCCTTTTTATTCTAATATCTTCCCTCTGCTGACATCTGATTTATCCTGTATATAGTTTGTGTGTTGTCTCCCCCAACAGACCATGAACTTTTGGAAAGCAAAGACTGTCTTTTGCCTTTTTTTTTCATGTTCACAGCACTTAGCACAATATCTGGGACATAGTAGATATATTAATAAATGTTTGTTGACTGACTATGCAGTTAAGTTTTTAACTCAATAGGATCTTACATTTGTATCTATTAAATACATCATAATCATCATAGCTATGTAGTATTTATATAGTACTTTGAGGTTTACAAAATAATTTATGTGAATTTACACAATTGATCATTACTCTTTGAAGTAAGTGCTGTTGTTATGCCCCTTATAAAGATGAGTAAATCAAGATAAAAATTATTTGTTCAGGATCACATCACTAGTAAATATCTGAGACAGGATTAAAATTCAGGTCCTTCCAATTCTAAATCCCAGTTCTACTTTTTCTACTACTACTACATTCTACTACTTCTAATACAAAAACCTTACTAGAGGATCACAGGATCATAGAACTTAGATCTGTTTTTTAAAAACTGTAGATATTTGGTAGATAATCTTTTTATTCTTCAGAAAACTGTGTGTAGTAAATAGCAGACCTGGAATTCCAACCCTTTTACTGCAGATCTAATGTTTTTTCCACTTTACCATGACTCCTTCTTTCCTTCATGGAAGAACTATTATCCAACAAGTTAGCTTTGTGTCATCTGTAATGCGATAAGCATGCCATCTACATGCTGAAGGCAGGAACTGTTAGGGTTTTGTTTTTGTATACCTACTAACTAGCACAGCACTTTGCCCATAATTTACTTTTTTTTTTTCTCAATGATATTTTATTTTTCCAAATACATGTAGACAGCTTTCAACATTCATTTTTATGGCATTTTGTGTGTGTGTGTGTGTGTGTGTGTGTGTGTGTGTGTGTGTTCTGCCTCCCTCCCTTACCCTTCTCCCTCCTGGAAATAGCAAGCAATTTGATACAGGTTATTCATTATAATCCTTTTAAACATATTTTCATGTTTGTCATGTTGTGCAAGAAAAACCAAATCAAAAGAAAAAAAGCCACAAGAAAGAAAAAGCAAACAAGCCAAAAAAAAAAAAAAAAAAAAAAAAAAAAGCTTCAATCCACATTTAATCTCTATAGTGCTCTCTCTCTCTCTCTCTCTCTCTCTCTCTCTCTCTCTCTCTCTCTCTCTCTCTCTCTCTCTCTCTCTCTCTCTCTCTCTCTCTCTCTCTCTGGAATCAGATGGCATTTTCCATCCCAAGTCTATTGGAATTGGATCACCACATTGCTAAAATGGACTAAGTCTATCATAGTTGATCATCACATAATCTTGTTGTTACCTTGAACAATGTTCTCCTAGTTCTGCTAACTTCACTCAGCATCAATTCATGTAAGTTTTTTTCTAGGCTTTTCTGAAATTAGACTGATGGTTTCTTATACAATACTCATACATAATTTATTTACCATCTTCTAAAGTTGCCTCATTTTCTGCAATCCTCATCTAACTCTATAGAGATGACACCTACTATAAATTCACACTAATCCCAGAAATCAGCACATCAGTTACTTGCTAATCTATTTGATTGCTGAATTCTTTGCCATCTCTGACCATTCTCAAATTCATTCACATTCTGTTTCTCCCATAATCCCCTGACCCAGATGTCCTGAATTTGGAATATATAATTAAGGAAGTAATTTCAGAACCCTACAAAAGGACCTTTCAATGAATAGGTCTTTCCCCTGTGCTATAGCCCCCAGCTTCTTAAACTGTGGTTCAAAACCCTTATATGGGAGTCTTATAACTGAATGTGAAGGTCAAGAAATTATGAATTATTATTAATAAATGTTTGATTTGTACACACATTTTATATTTCTATATACTGGGGTCACATAAAAATTTCTTCAGGGGAAAAAGGGTCATAAGTAAAAAAAAAAAAAAAAAGTTTAAGATGTCTTGAATAGCAGACAAATTCCCCTAGGTAGTAAAATAGAAAGAATCCTAGATTTGGAATCCTTTGATTCCTTTGATCTATATTTGAATATCCACCACACTACTTAACATATGTAGAACTTTGGGCAAAGCATTTAACCTATCTGAGCCTCAGTTTTCTTATTCAGAAATTATGAGAGCATGAAAATAGAAAACTCCCAAGGACACATCTAGTTATAAACCTATGATCCTATAAACTTATGTTCACTTAACTATAAGGGATTGAATCAAGATAAGGCCACAAAGAGAATGTCTTGGATTCCATAGAGAATTCTATCTTGGGAATGAAAAATAGATGATAACCCAGTAAAGGGAACTGAGAAGGAGCAATAAGTAGGAACAGAATCAAAACAAAATTGTGTCGTGGAACTTGAAGGAAATAAACTGAGTTGACTCTTCTCACCAAGGTTATACCTCTACTTGTGCCTTTTATCCTATCCCTTCCTCATTTGTAAAATGGAGATAATACCTAGCTTCAGGTTGTTGTGAGGACCACATGAGATATTAGCCATAAAGTACTTAGCACAGTGCCTAGCACATAGTATGAGCTGTATAAATGTTAGCTGCATCATCATCATCATTGTGTTGCCATTATTCTCTTCCTCCATCCTTTCCTTCTTTCTCCTCCTCCTCTTCTTCCTCTCCTCTTCCTCCTCCTTCATTTTGGCCCTTTGATCATTCCTTGTTTTCCTTCATTTCTAATTATTCATTTAGAATATTTCCTATCTATTAATTTTCCCCTGCCTCCTATAGATAATACCAGGTTACCACATCTTTTAAAAAATTTTGATTATGCCATCCCCTGAAGCTATCATCTTATATCTTCCCTCCCTTTCACAGCCAAACTCCTAGAAAACTTATTTTCACTGTAACCTTACCACCCACTCATTTTTCAATCCTTTACATTCTGATTCTAGTCCTACTAGTTAACTGAAAAGGCAAATCCTAATGTTACCAATAGTTGCTTACTTACTAGATTTAATGACCTTTTCCTCAGACCTCATTGTATCTTACTATCTTAAGCTTTTGCCACTATCAGCCACCCTCTCCTCATGAGCATTTTCCTCACCTGAAATCCATAACACTGTTTTATTTTTTTTTTACCTGACTAGTGTCTCCCAGTCTCCTTTACCATATCATCTATCTTCCACCCCCACTTAGGTTCTACAAAGGGTCTATCCCTTTTAGCTTCTTCCCTTATCACTTTATATTCTTTTCTTGATCTCACCAGCTCCCAGGAGTTGCTATGGCTATTCAAATGATTCCAAAATATATCTATCCAACTTTATCTTTCTCTTTAATGCTAATACTATATACATGATGGTGATGACATTTAGAACTAAAAGGAGCATGATCAGGGGAGTCACTTATCCATTTAAAGAAGAGTTCCTCAATTAATTTAACAAATAAGTGAAAAGTTACCCTAGCCCAAGTCATGCTTCATATCTTATTTTGTCATATGCCACAATACCAAGGCCCAGCCAGCATTATGCCAAATACTCAGCTATTATTTTCCTTCTCATCCAGAAATGATTAAGTTTTCACCATACGGACCTCTAGTTCTAGCTCTTCAAGCACCATATCATCTCTAGGAGAGAGAGGTAGGCAAGAGAACGAGAGATGGGGAAGAGACAGAGACAGAGAGACAGACAGATATATAGACAGAGAGAGAGAGAGAGAGAGAGAGAGAGAGAGAGAGAGAGAGAGAGAGAGAGAGAGAGAGAGAGAGAGAGAGAGAGAGAGCAGGAGTTCAGGAATCACAACACATAAACTAATCCCCCTCCCCTCTTTTCTCCATTTAATATGAAAGACCAAGAAATATATGCTAGAGTTAAAGTATAGAGGGAGAAAAAAATGTTTTTCTCCCCCATAGGGTAGAGAAGGGAAGGATGTTCTCAAGATTTTGTTATAGGGATGGGAGCCTGGGGATCAAAACTCACATAGTGAAACTCCAGTGACACAGCTTCTTCCAGATCTGCTGACAAAGTTAGGTCACCTCTTGTACTATGAAGCAGAATGGTTAAGACGGGGCTAGGTGCTTTTAGTACTCCAATATGAAAGCACTACAGTCACTGTCATTATTTTTGCTCTGCCCTGGAGCTTGATTGGTGAGTGAGTGAATGAAAACTCTCTTCATATGCTAGAAGTAGTGGAATTCAGTTTATGTTTGATACACAGTGTCTGCTGTGATACTAGAACCTAACCAGCATAGACAATTTGCCAACTGTCCTAATACCTGGAGGGTATTCATTCCCCCCTCTCCCTTTTGAAAAAATAAGTTGATATTGGAAAAGATATTTCAACTTACCATCATATGACCTCACTCACAATTCTTAAGATGGTCTAGACCTAAACAAATAGGTAGATAGATTTAAAAAAAAAAAAAGATAAATAAATAAATGTTCTTTTTTCTCCTGTTGATTCCACCTACCCCAATTTGAGTTGTATTAACATAATAAATGTCAGTTTCTCTAAGACTTCCCTAAATTTCTCCTGCAAAACAATCTTTCCTTTTTCTACATACCACCTTTGGTCTTCTATAAGTCTGTCCCAAGACTATATACAAACACCAGACAGCCTTGAAAGATAAGAATCCTTCTACCATCTCCTACTCCCCACATCCCAAAACTTCTCCAGAGTAGTCCAGGCAAGTCAAGTGCCTTGACTATTCTTCCTGTACCTTCCTGTATAATAATATATGCCTCCCTCAATGGGCATTTCTTTATCATCTATAATTTGCCTAAATTCACTTTTCTATGGGAATTAGCATACTTTTATTTTCTTTATACTCGCCTCATTTCAATGATTTGGTACACTTAGCTACCAATGTACAAACCACTTCTCTCATCCCTACCTAACTACTCCCTTATTCCTAACCACCTCATCCCACCTCCCTAATGTCCCACTTTGCTTGCCCCTTTCACTATACTATCTAAAATACCTGCTTCAGGATTAAAGAAAAAGAGGAGGAGGGGGGCATTATTGTAAGCATGAAGCTGGAGACAGCCAGGAAAAAATACAGTTAGGAAATGGGAGTATCCAATGTGAAAAACAGCAAGGTAGCCAATGTCAGTGGATCTGAGTATGTGAAGAGGATTAATGTATAAAAAGACTGGAAAGCTACAAAGTGACTAGGATGTGAGACAGATACACAGAGAAATAGAGAAAGAAAAAAGGGAAAGGAAGAGAAGAAAGAAGAGGAGGAGAAGGAAAAAGAAGAAAGAGGGAAAAGCAGAAAGAAGAGAAGAGAGAGAGAGAGAGAGAGAGAGAGAGAGAGAGAGAGAGAGAGAGAGAGAGAGAGAGAGAGAGAGAGAGAGAGAGAGAAAGAACACACTTTCATTTGTAGCATATGCTCTTTAGCTAATCTTCCAATTCCCAGTTTTAGTGGTAAACTGCTTCCCAAAAGGGAAGCTGCTATTTCTCCCCTAAGAGTTCCAGGAGTCTATGAAAAGTTGGGTATGGAGTAGGGTGTGTTTCTATAGTTCCTGAATATACATTAGTGCTTCTTGCAGATAATCATCAGTCAACATGTATTAGATGTCAACCAAACTTGATTAGGTTTTAGAAAGGGGCATTATACTAATAGTAAGAATGATTATCACAGGACATCTCCCTAAAGGTCTGTCATATTGTCCAACTCAAATACATTAAGAATTGAGGGAAAAGTAGACAAAGTGTCAGAGCCTACTGACCCCAAGGGACACTAACTACTAGGATCTCAATAAAAAAGTTTAATCCTCACATACCCTGAAGTTCAAAAAGTTAAGGTAGTGTGAACAAGGTAGTTTCTCCTCCTTCCTAGGTCCTAAACAATTTCCTTTCAGGGATTTGTTTGAACTTGCTTCCACCACTCATTGGCCAGTCACTGGGAAATTCCCGTTCTGAACTGGCTTTCTATATCATAGAAGACATGGAAGGTGTGGCCAAGTCTCCTCAGCCAATGCCAACAAATATCCTGTGGAATAGTCCAGTCCTTCTTTTCATCCAGTGGCTTTCAAGGACTTCTTTCACCTAAGATTATAATACTCTTGATCAGAGGTATTCTCACCTATTTAAGGTGCTTATTTTAAGAGGAAAGTAGAATAAGGAATTGATTTAGTAGACCCAGAGCTTCCCAACAAAATGATTAATATTAAAAGCACTTTTTATTTCCTTAAAACTAACTAGGGAGGGGGAGGAGGGGGAAGGAGAGGAAAGGAAGGTGTCTGCTAGGTGGATAGAGCACCAGCCCTGAAGTCAGGAGGACCTGAGTTCAAATTTGACCTCAGATACTTTTCACCTCCTAGCTATGTGACCCTGGGCAACTCACTTAACCCAATTGCCTCAGCCAAACAAAAACAAAAAAAAACCTAACCGAAGGGAGGGGAAGCTGATTCTCAATCCACCAACTAAAAAGGGACAGTCCTAGATTCCAAAATCCAATCAGTATGGTTCTAGTGAGCATGCTCAAATTACATGAAGAGTTGCCTCCAAATAATATCCCATGTCCCAAGATAACAAAAGTATTACTTATGTCTACCTTGTGCCAAATACTGTGCAGAGGGGATACAAATATAAAAGTGAGACAGTCTCTGATCTCAATAAATCAGTCAGCTATCTTATTATGTGACAGGACGGTACTAAGTGTTGGGGATACAAAACAATTTCTGTCCCAAAGGTGCTTACATTTAAATGAGTCAGATAACACATAAATATATATGGGGTTCATGAAAGACAATATGAAAAGTATACACTTGTAGGGGATTGGAAAAAACTTTCTGCTGAAGGTGGGATTGTCCTGAAGGAAGCCAGGGAAACTAGGAAAAGAAGATGAGGAAGCAGATCATCCACGCAAGGTGATAGTAAGTGCAAAGGCAAAGAGACTGGAGATGGAATATAGTATTTGAGCAACAGTTAATTAGACCAAAATAATTGAATAGTGTGAAAGGGAGTAAAGTATAATGAGCACTGAAAAGGTAGGGGCTAAGATTATGGCAAATAGAGAGTTCATATTTGAACTTGGAGGTAATGGGGAGCCCTTGGGACTCAAAGGAAGAGAGTATGGTAGCAGAGGGACTATGGTGACATCTTTATTTTAGGGGAAAAAAAAAACCTTGGTAGTTGAATGAAGTATGTAGTGGAGAGGAAAAAAAACTTGAGGCAGGAAGATTAGTTAGAAGGTTGTTGCAATAAAAGGCAAGAAGTGACAACTGTGTCACTAAGATGGGCTCTCTGAGTAGAAAAAATAGAATACACAAAATAAATGCTGAGAAAATGTACATCCCAGTCATCAGCATGTCTGACCATATTGCCGCCATCATCCCACTACATGCAATAAATACGCTCAGCCCCACTTAGAAGCGTTGAAGGTGACTTGTTGTAGAAACAAATGGCAGTGGTAGATGTGTTTCCACATTGCTTGTGAGATGAAATCATTTCCAGGCTTAAAATATAATAGCAATAAGAGTACTGAAAGGTTTTTTGCAAATGAAAATGCAAAAACAGACATGTGTACCCACTTAGCCTCAGAGGGGAGTTCCATCTTTATGAAAATCATTTGAGAATAACTCCAACTTTGAGCGCTCTAAAGAAACAAGTTTTCCTGAAGTAGTATGCTCCCTGGAGAAACAAGAGGAAAGTCCACATAATTATTATGCAGTTTTCTACTTAGAGAGGAAATTCTGTGAATTATTCAAATAGTGCCAGTCTGACAAAAAAGATATTACTTGTTCTGTAGTCCCCAAAGTATGTTTACCTTCCAGGAAGAGTCTAAGCCACAGGGTGGCACCATGATTCTGGAACAGATTGTATAAGATTCAGTGAGAGAGGTTTTCACTGGAATGTCAGGATTTTATCCAGATAACAACCCTAAGTAGATTTTCTTTCTGGAAATGAGCTAATGAGTTGTTTGAGTGCTATGTGTTTCCAAAACTGTTTATAGGCTTCTGTAAATTCTTTGCTTTTTTTAATATTTTCTCTGGGGTTAAGATGTAGCTTGTCACAGATGTGATATGCATTTAATACCCTATGTGCATGTGTGGGAATTGGAGAATTACTCATATTTGGGGAAACTTATACACAAGCCATGCTCTCAGTATATTTAGAAATCTTCCTGGAGTACTCTATCTAGGTGAGAGCAATAAACCAAAGAAAGAAATAAACCTTTTCACGTCAGGCTACCAGGACTAAACCTGGTTTATGTCAGCCCAAGGTCTTGGGGGCCATGTGTGACATAATATTTACAATCATATTATGGAATTATATACATTAAAAGCACCTGCATAGGACACAGAATTTTAAACAAAGACAATTCTACTTATTAAAAAAGGAATTATGACAATACTATATACAAAAAGGTGACAATGATTAATATTTAAGGAAATATGGATTTTCTTAAAGCAATAATCTCCAACAGAATCCTCTTGAAGATGGACATCAAGGTAGACGAGATAGAGAGCCACATATTATATATATTTTATAATGATTTACATTTTATATATAATGTATTATGACTATCTATATAAAATGTACATTAACTCTTGAGAAATTGTGCTAATTTTACTCATATCATCATACTTTTTTGATCTTATTACCCATTCCCTCTTATTTCATTTTCATTAATTCATTTCCCTTATGCCAGAAACATGGCAAATTAGATATATAAAATCAAGAGAAAAGCAAGACAAGATAATGAGGATCACTATAAATATTTGTGGGGGGGGTCACAATTCAAAAAATAGTATTTTAAAGAAATTCATGTAAATAGAAGAAAAATTATAAATTTTGATACAAAAAATCTGCCTGGCATTCTTTAAAAGTATACTATGCATTAGCATTTAGAAAAAAAAATTACAAAAAAAAAAAAAAAGAAAGAAAGAAAAAATAGTACTTTATTTTTTAAAGAGTCTGCCTATCTCACCCTAGACAGAAGTGTATTAGCTACTCATGGGCCTATGATTATTACAGGAATTTTGATCTGCTCCATTTCTGACCCAAGCCCTTTCACCCCTTTTTGGGCAACCTCCTGCTCTGATAGGACCATCAAATTGATAATGAATTTGGTAAAAAGACCCAATCAACATAACTCATTACAGCTCAGGAAACTCTGTCTCAAGAGATCTGTCAGTCTCAGGCTTCCCAGTTGTTGAAATTACAGCCATTTAAAGTATAATACCACACTTGATTTAGTTTTTATTTATAACTTTTTCAATTTTTTCCTATTTTCTTTTTTTAAAATTTTTTCCTATTTTCTAACTTTTTATTTTTAATTTTTTCTCATCTGAGCTGGATTACCCCTCCTTAAGTAGTCTGATGACCCTCCATTCCTAAAGGCTCACCACATAGGTGTTAGACTTGAAGTAAATACCAAATTTGCTTCAGCACAAAATCCCTAACTCAAGGAACCTACCAGATTCAACCTCCCCTAGTAGCAGGGATTACAGATGTGGACCACCACCCTGAGCATCATAAATATGCCTTTGTAAAAGCTAATCAATGCTAAATGATTAAATGGAACTGGGGGTTCTAGTTACTGATCCCTTAACAAATGGTTGGGTCTTGAGCCAGTGGCTAGGAAAATGAGAGAAATACTTCAAGCCTCTCCTAATACCTGAGAATACTGATCTGAGGGGAAAGGGTATAAAAAGCTCAATCCTGAGAAAGTAGGACCAGAGAGCCATGTTATAGATGTACTAGAGTAGGGAGAAAGAGGAGACAGATCTAGTAAGAGTCTATAGCAATGTTCCATATGAATGCTAATGAGGGCCTACCAGTAGTGGAAATAGCTACAGAATTGGGTGTAATCTGTATGGAGGTAGTAGTTTAAGCTGTGGGAGTAATTGGAGTTGCTGATATTATCCCAGGTTTCACTGAGAATTATAGTGTCTAGAATTAAGGAGGTGATAATTTTTCTATAATCTCCCCACTCTGGTCAGATAACATCTGGAGTATAGTTTCAGTTCTGGATGTCTTATTTAAGAAAGACATAGATGAAGCAAAAGATATAAAGAAGAGGGTAGTCAAGATGGTGAGAGGATTGAAGACTATCCCTTGTGAGAATCAGTTGAAAGAACTAAAAGTGTTTAGTCTGGAGCAGTAAAGATTTAACGTGGATTTGACAATAGTCTTTAAATATTTAAAAGCAGGTAGGTGACACAGTGCTTAGGGAACTGGGTCTGGGTGAGGAAGACTTGAGTTCAAATCCAACCTAAAGTCTATCCCCCTTGTTTCTTCAACTATAAAATGTGGATAATAATAGCACCTATCTCACAGGGTTCTTGTAAGACTCAAATTGATATAATATCAGTAATGTATTTAGCACAGTGTCTGGAATACAGTAGATACTTAATATATGCTAATTCCCTTCCCTGTTTGAGAGATTATCTTATAAAAGAAGGAATAGACTTCTGTTTACATTTAGAGAAAAAAAGTAGAAGCATTAGAAAGAAGTTGGAGAGAGGCATATTTGGTCTTGATGGGAGTAAAGGGCTTCCTACCAATCAGAACCATGCAATGGGATTCTTCAGCAAACAATGAGTTTACTAGGAGGGCTAGATAAACATGTGTTATTGATATTCTACTGTATTACTGTGTAAAGGCAGTTAGATAGCACAATGGATTGAGTGCCAGTCGTGGAGTCAAGAGGACCTAAATTTAAATCTGTCCTCAGTAACTTACTAGTTGTGTGACCCTGGACAAATCACTTATCCTGTTTGCCTTAGTTTCCTCATCTGTAAAATGAACTGGACAAGGAAAAGGAAATGGCAAATCACTTCAGTATCGCTGCCAAGAAAACCCCAAATGGAGTCACGGAGAGTTAGAAATGACTGAAATGATTCTACAATAACAAGGCGATATATAGGGATTAAGCTGGGTGACCTGTTTGATCTCTTCTAATTCTAATTTTGTAATTCCATAAGATTACAATGGAGAAAAGTAGAGAGAAAGAAGAAATAAGGTCCAAAGACAGAAACATGGGAAATAGCCACCATAATAGAAGGTTGGGAAGAGTGAGAAAAGGGAACTTAGAAGTAAAGGTTGGACAGATAAAAGAAACACCATGAAATTCTCTAAAGCCTAAAGTTCTAAAATAGAACATATCCAGGAAAAGGAGCTCAACAGTATGAAATGCCACAGAAAAATCAGAAAGAACAAGACTTGGGGCAAAAAGGCCACTAATGTTGACAAATAAGAGTGCACTGCTATCCTTTGAGAGACAGTTTTAGTAGAATGAGGGCAGGGGAGAAAGTTATACTACAAGATTATGAGAACAGTGGGGGAATATTCTGGGGGAAGTTTAAGAATGAGAATCTCAAAGAAAAAACATAGAAGAGTCAGTAGAAGGCTTTTTAGGACTACAGAGATCTAACTATGCTTATAGGCAAGAAGAAAGGAATCAGAAAGACTCATCTTCCTGACTTCAAATATGGTCTCAGATATTTACTAGCTGTGTGACCCTGGGTAGGTCACTTAACCCCAATTGCCTCAGTTTCTTCATTTGTAAAATGAGCTAGAGTAGAAAATGGCAAACCAGCCCAGTAACATTGCCAAGTAAACCACAAATGGGATCACAAAGAGTCAGACATGACTTTTAAAAAATGACTGAATAACAAAGGAATCAGTTCATTGGGCAAGATTAAAGATGCTGAGAGACAGAGAAAGAGAGAAACAGAGCAAGAGAGAGACAGACACAGAGAGACAGAGAAAGAGAACAGAATGGGACATGCAAGCACAAGTAGAAGATATAACCTATGGATAAATGTTGGAATATGGAGGAGGAGAGTTTAGGAGACTTACTATTTATTGAAATTGAAAATAAATATATTTGAACTGAGTCTGAAGTATGGATGAATAATATTTCAATTGGAAGATAGATAAGGCATCCTAGGCAACAGAAATATCATAAGTAAAGGTTACAGAAGCATCAACATAAGTGCTTTGAGAGAAAGACTACGAATTTATTTTGGCCATTGATAGGATATATATATATATATATATATATATATATATATATATATATATATATATGAAAATAGTGGGAGATAGAGCTGAAAAATTTGGTTTGGCCCAAATCCTGGAGGATCTTGATTGACAGATTCATTACAGTAGACACCTGACACCTATTGAATGTTTTTGATCAGGGGAATAGCATGATCAAAATTGTGCTTTAGAAAAACTAATCTGAGAGCAGTATATAGGATGAATTAAAGTGGGGAAAAGTCAGAGATGTTGCAGCTATTTACAGTAAGATATTTCAATAGTTTAGTTAAGAAGAAATGAAGAGGTAGGAAGGAAGTAATGAGCATCTGAACTTGGATAATATTGGTGAAAATGGAAGAAAGTGAAGCAAGGAAAAGCTATTTCAAAAGGAATATTGACAGGACTTGGTGACTCATTGGGGAAGAGAGTCAGCCTGTCAAAGATGAATCCTAGGTTTTGAGTGTGGGTGATTAGGAAAATGGTGCAATTGATGGTAATAGAAATAAGGAAGTCATAAGAGGGAACTGGCTTTGGGGGAAGGTGATAAGTTTGGTTTTGAACCTGTTAAATTTGAGGTTCCTTTTTATTTCATCATTTTTTAATTAAAATTTTTTATTTTTCTTTTTTCAACAATATAAAATAATTTATTCTTACAATTAAATCAAAGTGTTCAGATGCAAGCTCGTCTTCCATATACTCATAGAACAATTCCAGTAACAATGTTGACATGAACTTTATCCTTCTCTCATGAACTAAATTTTCTAATTTTTTTTCAAACTGCATTGATTTTATTTATACAAAATCTTTTCAAAAAACTTATTATTTTTCAAAACATTTGCATGGATAATTTTTCAACAGTAACCTTGCAAAACCTTGTGTTCCAGTTCCCCCCCCCCTTACTTTACCTCCTCCCCTAGGTGGCAAGTAGTCCAATATATGTTAAACATGGTAGAAATATATTGAATCCAATATATGCATACATATTTATACAATTATCTTGCTGCACAAGATAAATCAAGTCAAATCAGGAAAAAATGAGAAAGAAAAATAAAGTGCAAGCAAACAACAACAAAAAGAATAAAAATGCTATGTTGTGAACCACACTCAGTTCCCACAGTTCTCTCTCTGGGTGTAGATGGCTTTCTTCATCACAAGATCATTGTCTGGTCTGAATCATCTCTAAATTTGAGGTTCTGACAGGACTAGGTGATATCTAGCTGTTATAAATGTAGAACTGGAACTATGTAGAAACATGGTAGCAGGAACACTGATCTGGAAGTCATTTCATATAAATCATAACATTTCCTCAGCAAAATTATCTAGTGTACAAAATAAAGATCTACTCTGTTCATGTATCTCAACAAAAGTAACTTCCCATCACAAAAATATGCAGCCTAATGAGGGGCAGTTAGGTGACACAGTAAATAAAGCACTGGCCCTCTAGTTAGGAGGATCTGACTTCAACTCCAGCCTCAGACACACTTAATGATTACTAACTGTGTGATCCTGGGCAAGTCACTTAATCCAATTGCCTGAAATAGAATAAACAGAAAAAGAAATACCAATATATTAGAGCCTTGGAGTCCTTTATCTAAGTCACAATCCTCCTTCAGAAGCTTACTAGCAGCATGACTGCACAGTTCATTTAATTTCTCTCACCTTAGTTCTCTGATATGTAAAATGGAGATAACTCTTACAATAGAGTAATTATCATGCTTTGCAAACCTTACAATACTAAATAAATCTTTGCTATTACTGTTATTTCACTTTATAACCTGAATCAAAGAAAGAAAACTTTTTTCCTTCTAGATAGTTTCCTTGATAGTAGTTTTTCTAAATAACTGTTTGGTCATGTAAAATATAATATGGGCTAAAGAAGAGACTACACATATAAAATGGTTCACTTTTTTCTTTTTTTAAAATAGTATTTTATTTTTCCAAATACATGTAAAGGTAATTTTCAACATGCATTTTTGTAAAACTTTATATTTCAATTTTTTCCCTCCCTTAACTCTTTCCAAGACAACAAGCAATCTGATATAGGTTAAATATATGCAATTCTTTTAAACATATTTCCATACTTGTCATGTTATATAAGAAACATCAGATCAAAAGTGAAAAAAAACCACAAGAAAGAAAAAAAGCAAACAAAAAGACAACAACAAAGGGTAAAAATATTGCCTTTCCATTCCCATTCTATTTTCCTAGTTCTCTCTCCAGATGTGGATGACATTTTCCATCCCAAGTCCTTTGGAAGTGCTTTGAATTACCAAATTGTTGGAAAGAACTAAGTCCATCACAATTGATCATCATATAATCTTGTTATTATTGTGTATCTGTTCTCCTGGTTCTGCTCACTTCACTCAGTATCAATTCATGTAAATCTTTCTAGGCTTTTCTGAAATCATCCTGCTCATCATTTCTTATAGAAAAACAATATCCCATTACATTTATACCCATAACTTATTTAGTCATTCTCCAACTGATGAGCATCTACTCAATTTCCATTTTCTTACCATAAAGTGGTTCACTTTATTAGCCCTCCCCTACATGCTTCAATTATTCATATTAGAAAGTATCTGTTCTCTATTATTAATACCACAAAGAAACTCTATGAATTAATCAATGTAGCAATCTATTTAATTCAACAAACTGTTTTTTAAGTAGCTACTCTATATAGAAATTTAAGGGCAACTCAAAAGATAAAAAAAGACTGACCTGCCCTCAAAAGCATGCAATTGAGTGAGAGGAAAAACATGATTAATATTCTTAATGCATAGATAAGACCAAAATAGAAATAACTGACATTTATATACTGCTTAAAATCTCAAGCAAATTTCACAATTTTCTTGAACTACTGTTTAACGAATAAAGTTTTGATTTCTTGATCCGGCATAAAAAAGCCCACATCACCTAAGATAGAAGCACCCTGTAAAAGATGTCAGGGACCTGCATCTAGAAGAAGACATACTATATTCTCCTATTATGAACACATTGTGTCTTTAAAACTGCCAGACAGGAACAGTCTGTCTCACTCTTTCTAACAGTATCTACAAGGTGAAAGTCCTATTCAGCCATAGTAGGGTTACTGTGATGGGGTAGTTAGATGGTAAAATAGATAGAGCACTAGACCTGAAGTCAAGAAGACCTGAGTTCAAATGAGACTTCAGCCTCTTATTAGCTTTATGATTCTGTATAAGTTATTTAACCCTGTGTGTTCAGTTCCCTTATGTATAAAATGAGCTGGAAAGGCAAACTCTTCCAGTATTTTTTTGCCAAGAAAACCCCAAAGGGGGTCATAGGGTTGATATGACTGAAACAAATCAACAACAACAATGGCAGCATGAATGAAACTGGATGGAGAAAAGGGTTACTTTTTTCTCTCTTTTTAGGTCTTATGCCCCCATGAATGAGGTTTGGTGGTTTTGGTTTGTTTTTATTTGTCTTTTCAGTTCTAGATGATGAAATCCTGGTGATGGAGTCCTGGACTCAGTAACTCAAGCCATGATGACATTGGCTATAGTATTCTAGGTCCAATGTTGCTGCCTGGAAACCCTGGGAAGCCAGGGCACAAGGCTTTGGACCTGGAACTTGAGTATCTCTTAAGGGTCCTAGAAAACTCCAGAAGAGGGTACCAGGCAGTGGGAACCAAGGTAGTCACTATTATACCAACATTATATATGTATATAGATATATAAATATATAGATATGTATAGATATACCAACAAAGTCGCTTTATGTCAACATATATCAACTCCATAGTTTGCCTCTACCCTGCCTTTGTTACCTTATATCACACTAATTCCATTTTCATGTACAATGAGTTTCTCAAAATCGATTGCTCACCATTCTACAAACAAGTCCTATGATTTCCTATATCCATTGTGTAGAATTGTAATGTTTGCACAACATTTTCCTTGCCCTGTGAAATAGGTAATGCAAAATTTATTATCCCTATCATGTGATAATAGAAATCTGATGTATAATAAGGCTATGTGATTTACATGAGGTCATACAGCTACTTAGCTTTGGTGATCAGATTCAAATCTTTGTATAGTGCTCCTTTGACTTACACTAGGTTGCTTACATTTTCCTATATCTGTAATCTGCTCACTTTTTTAAATTCATTTTTTTTGTTTCTCAATTCCATTTTATTTTGTTGTTAGTTCCAAATACTCACCCACCTCCCTCTTTCTCTCTCACTAATTAAGAAGACAAGAAAAATAAAACTCTTTTCAAATATGTATAGACATGCAAAACAAATTTCCACATTAACCATGTTCAAAAAAAAAAAAAAAAGAAAAGAAAATATGCCTCAATCTTCACTCTGAGTCCATCATTTCTCTTTCTAGAGGTGGGAAGCATATTTAATCATGAGTCCTTTGGAATTAGGGGTGGTCATTTTGTATATCAGATTTAAGTTTTTCAGAGTTGCTTATCTTTACAATATTGCTGCTACCATATAAATTGTTTTCCTGGTTTTGCTCAGTCTTCTTTGCATCAATAAAGTTTTCCCAGGTTTTTCTGAAACTATTTCTTTCATCATTTTTTTATAGCACACTAGTATTCAATCACAATCATATACCATAACTTGTTCAGCTATTTCCCCGTTGATAAGCATCCCTCTTCATTTCTTCACTACCATAAAAGAACTGCTAATTTTGTGCTTAGTAGGCTTTTATCCTCTTTCTTTGATCTCTTCAGGGTATGTACTTAGTACTAGTAATAGTAGTACTAGATTAAAGGAAATATATAGTGTGGGGTTATACCTCAGCATTTTTTTTTGGAGGTATTGAGAGTTAAGTGACTTGCCCACGGTCATACTGTAGGAAGTGTTACGTGTCTGAGACTGAATTTGAACTCAGATCCTCCTGAATTCAGGGCCACTGCTCTATCCACTGTTCAATATAATTGCCTTTCTCAGTCTTAAATTTGCATTTCTCCAATTAACAATAACTTAGAGAATTTTTTTTCTCTTTTTTTAAGGCAAGTAGAAGTACTTACTGATGCCAGGGCTAATTTTTTATCCATTGTGCCACCTAATTCCCCTTGATATAATTTTTAATAGTTTTGATTTCTTCCTCTGAAAACTATTTATTCATATCCTTTGACCATTTATCTGTTGGGGAAGAGATCTTTTATTGTATGTGTGTCATTATATTGTAAATTTGAATTAGTTCCCTATGTATTGAGACCTTAACCAGAGAAACTTGCTGCAAAGATTTCTTCCAAGTATCCTGTTTTCTTCCAATGTTAGTGGCGTTGCTTTTGTTTTTGTAAAAGCTTTTTAGTTTTATATAATCAAAATGATTGATTTTATTTCCTGTGACTCTATTTCTTCTTTGATCATTAATACTTCCCCATCCATAACTCTGACAGGCAACTTCTTCATTCTTCACTAATTCACTCATGGTATCAGTTTTTATGTCTCATTTTGAGCTTTTATGGAGAGGGTATACAGTATGAGATGTTGGTCTATTCCTAATTTTTGCCAGACTAATTTCCGGTTTTCCCAATAATGTTTGACTTTCTTCCATAACTGGGATCTTTGAGTTTATAAAAGACTATGTTATTGTGCTCATTTGCTTCTTCTATTCATTTATACTGATCAACTTCTATATTTATTACCCAGTATCAAATTGATTTAATGATTATAGTTTTATATTACACTATACTTTGTACTATCATTATTTCCAAAGTAGTTCTAGAGAAGTCTGTTTACAGATCTTCTGGACTAACATGTGCAAGTTACTGACTCAGATTTGGGTCCATTAGTTTATGTTCAGTTGAGTCTCAATAAAGTATTGCTGGACTTAGTCACAACCTTTGGGAGATTCTGCAAGTTCAGAGTGATTGAACTGCTGGCACTCCTTTGGTTTTCATCTTCTGCCCTGGATTTTCCATTGCAGGTTTATGCCTGGGGCAAAAGATTAGAAATGAATTACTGCTCTGCTCTTTTGCTCAGAGCCACATAGCTATATTTCTGGAATTCATTGTATGTTCCGTACCCACCTAGGGCCTAATTTTTGGTCACAGCCACTCTTCTCCACTCTGGATTTGTGACCCAGAACTGGGTAATGGGAGATAGAGTTATATTCCCATTCCTGTTCCCAGCACAAATTCAGGGATCCTGGAATCTCTATCTTCCCTGATAGTTTATCAGTGCTCCTGTCCTGTTGCTGCTGATGCTGCAATTGCTGCCAACAGGCTGCATTCCTGGACAACCTCCATCCCCAGTAGCTAGAAGGTCTTACTAAGCTTCCTTAAACTGGAAATTTGATTCACTGTGACTTTTTCTTAGTTTTACCAATCAATGTTCAGAATTTTCTAAGGCATTAAGAAGGAAATATTTTGAGAGAGTCATGCAAAAATTCTGACTCTCTGTCTCCTCCTTCCTTTGACTGCTATTGTAATAAAGACAAGTTCATGTCCATAATTCATCAATGTGCTTAGCTGATGTAAATCCCTTGCTTGGAAGAGGCTAAAGAGCCTACATCTTAAGAGAGATATGTAATAAAAGTACCTTGAGGGAGGAGGTTGTATGAGATGTTCAGAGAGGACTAGCATCTTGCTAGTTTGAGGGCTTGCTGAGTCCTTTCTAAGACTGTTCATCTACATCTGCTGTCTACCTATCACCCAACTCTCATCTGTAGCTCTAAGAAAATGTAGCATGTGCATTGACAACATCCTAATTAAACCATTTTGACCTTTATGAATTCTGAAAGATTAGGAGAGCAAATTTCTAGAGTTCCAGAGTTCTTGAGTTTTGCAGCCTGCTCAGCATCAATGCCCTAAGAAGCAAGGTATGACAATGCAAGGACTCTACTAGCATAGATGGTACTTTGTACAAAGAAAATATCCCATTGTAAATATTAATTGATATTAAGAGGGTTAAATGGACCCAGGGTACTAGTAAATGACCACCTTATATAGAGGGGAGCACAGCCAATCAGGAATGGAGATGATAAGATTAGAGAAGAGATACCTCCCCAACCCTTAGGATACCCTCAGGATACCCAGGATCCTATAAGGGGAGGTGTCACCTAGCTGGCCTTGGCAAGAAAGATTCAGAAAGTACTCATCACACTATAATTATCTGTGTGTTCAGTCATGTCTGACTCTTCATAACCCTACTTGGAGTTTTCTTGGCAAAGATACTGGAATGGTTTGTATTTCCTTCTCCAGCCCATTTTATAGATGAGGAAACTGAGGCAAGCAGGATTGTGACTTGCCCATGTAATAAGTATCCGAGGCCATATTTGAGCTCACATGTTCTGACTCTAGGTCCAATATTCTATCCACTGTACTATCTAGCTGCATGATTATCTTTGATTATTGAAATGTTAACCATATTTCAAGCTCCAGCTCAATTTTCACATGCTCTGTGAAGTAAATCTCTTATTCCTCCCAAATGGAAAATTTCTCCTTGTTCTGATAACTTCCATAAAATATTTATTTGCATCAGTCTTATGAAAAAAATCACAGGTTTTGAAGGTTTGGAGAGACCTTAGATTCCTGTTTAGTTCAACCCATACTTCAAATGGAATCTCTCCTATGCCATATGGTCTCTTCTTGAAAACCTTCAATGGGGCAAAACTTATAAGTTGTAACTTAGCTTATTCTTCTTTGAAATAGCTTTGATTAATAGATTTGTATATTTCTAATTGTACTTTCCATAAAGTTACATAATCACAGAAGTTTAAATGCAGAAGAAACTTTTGAAATCATAATTCAACTTTCTTCCTGACAAACAAATCCCTAACATATGTTTGAATACTTCCAGGGAAGAGGAACTTATTACTACATGAAACTGTCCGTTCCATTTTATGTTTTTGGGAAAATTCCAGCTGTTCAAAGTAAAATTACAGAGCTTTAGCTAACTCCATGAGTCTGGGGCACTCACCCTCTCCTAAAATATAGATATATAACATTTTTTTGTACTCTCACAGTTTAAGATATTGTGCTAAACCCAGGGAATAATCAAGAAAAGAAGATAGTCTTCATTCTCAAGAAACTTAACATTCTTTTAGAATAAAATCATGAAAGGGAGAGGAAGGAAGATTGCCTATATGGGATCAATGCAGTTGGTGGACTGGAGTAAAGACTCAAGAGTAAAATGGAAATGAAGTGAGCAGTAGATCTTGTCCTGAGGCAATTGAGGTATGTTACATAGAGCACTGGCCCTGGAGTCAGAAGAACCTGAGTTCAAATCTGACAGAAGAAGAAGAAGAAGAAGAAGAAGAAGAAGAAGAAGAAGAAGAAGAAGAAGAAGAAGAAGAAGAAGAAGAAGAAGAAGAAGAAGAAGAAGAAGAAGAAGAAGAAGAAGAAGAAGAAGAAGAAGAAGAAGAAGAAGAAGAAGAAGAAGAAGAAGAAGAAGAAGAAGAAGAAGAAGAAGAAGAAGAAGAAGAAGAAGAAGAGAAAGAGGAGGAGGAGGAGAAGAAAGAAGAATTAAAAAAAAAAAAGATATGGTATAGTCCCAATTGTTAGGTGATGAAAAAAGCTATGTATACCCAGAGAGAGGCCTGTGGAAACAGTGTGGACCACAACATAGCACTTTCACCCTTTCTGTTGATATTTGCTTGCATTTTGTTTTCCTTCTCAGGTTTTTTTTTCTCTAGATCCGATTTTTCTTCTGCAGCAAAATAACTGTATAAATATATATATATATATTGGATTTAACATATATTTTAACATATTTAACATGTATTGGACTACCTGCCATCTAGGGGAAGGGATGGGGAGAAGGAGAGGAAAATTTTAAAAATAAAGTTTTGCAAGGGTTGATGTTGAAAAATTACCCATGCATATGTTTTGTAAATAAAAAGCTTTAGATCACAGAGTGAAGTTATTCTTAAGTGAGCAAAACACCTAGTGGGGAGGAGGAGCGCACAGTAGAGTGAGCTAAAAGTGAATACTTTACTATTCCCTTTTGGGGAAACCCTAGACATAAGCCAAACATAAGTTTTAAGTGATCTTCCCCAGGGAGACAGGGTCGGGGTGTAAAGAAGCAGAGTCTGAAGAAAAAAAAGTTTAAGATTCCCCAAATCTGAACTCATGAAAATAGGCCAGGAACAATTTCACAGATTAGTCCTTAAAGATAATCTTCATGCTTTTTTTTTTTTTTTTTTTTTTTTTTTTTTTTTTCTCAGACTGTCTAGCTTTTTCAACCACCCACCCCCAAACCTTTGGGAGGATCAATTAAATCCTATATTTGACTCATGTAGCATTTACCCAAAAGGACTGCAGAGTGTGTGTAATGTGTAATGAGAATCAAGTGCAAGTATGTATTGTCATAGTCTTTAGTCCAGTTATGCTTTCCTAGAAGGCCAAGACTTCCCCTTCTGGAGAAAATCAGAACATGCTCCAATCCCTCTTTCACATGAAAATACTTCAAGTACTTGAAGACAATCATTATATTCTCCCCAAGTCTTTCCAAAGCTAAATGACCCCCCCTATTGCTTCAAGTTTGTAAAATATGGACCTGCAGCCTGTTTGTCCTTTTTAAAAAAAAAAAAAAAAAAAAAAGATACTCTTCATCATATATATGTTGTTGTTTTTTTGTTTTGTTTTGTTTTGTTTTGTTTAATTATGGCTCCTAGAACCGAATTCAGTACATTAAATGTAATCAATTGTACAACTCTGACAAGTTTTTGTTCAGCTTCTGCTTAAAGATTTCCAAGGGGGGAAAATCTTTCAGAGTAACTAATTTTTGGAATTAGAGTAACTACTTTGGGATAGGTTTGATTGTCAGGAAGTTTGTTGTTTGTTTTTGTTTTAAATATAGAGACAATATCTATTTCTCTACAACTTTCACTCATTTCTCCTAGTTTTACTCCTGGGGTTGATCAGGAAAATTTTATCACTTTGTGTTTAAGTTTAGGTTTTTTTTTTTCTTTCCCCACTTAACAAACATTGATGGTTTCTTTCACCCACCCAACACAGCCCCACCCCAAGTGGAAAAACAAATTCTTATGAACAGTATGCATAATCAAGAAGAAAAATCCCTCATTGTTTGTGTTTACAAATGTATCTCTTAGGCAGTTAGTTGACGCAGTGGATAGAGCACTAGCCCTGAAGTCAGGAGCATCTGAGTTCAAATCTGGTCTAGGACACTTAACACTTCCTTTCTTTATGACCCTAGGCAGATCACTTAACCCCAATTGCCTCAGCCAAAAAAAAAAATTGCTTTTTGTAGCTTGAATCCATCACCTCTGGGTTGGGGATAGGTAGCATACTTTATCATTGGTCCTGTGGAATCATATTTGGTTATTGCATTGACTGGTTCATATATTTTTGAAAGTTGTTTCTACAATGTTGTTGTATAAGTTGTTCTCCTAGCTCTGTTGATTTCATTCTGAATCAGTTCACACACACCTTCCCAGTTTTCTCTGAAGCCATCTCTCTTGTCTTTTCTTATGACTGAATAGTATTCGATTAGAGGCATATATCATAATTTGTAGTTTTTCCCCATGAAAGGGTAGCCCCTTAGTTTCTAGTTTGTGGTGATCACTACAAAAAGAACTCCTAAAAGAACTAATTGCTTTTTCACTTGACAATCCATTAGGTATATTAACTGCTTTTATATCTCCCTTCAGTATTTCCTCTCCAGTTCAAACATCCCTATTTTCTTTAACTGATCCTGATATAGCATAATTTCTAGTTTCCTCATAAACCTGGTCACCTTTCTTTATCCACCAATCTGTGAATGTCTTTCCTAAAATGTGGTTCTTAGAACTGAATACAATAATTTTAGATATGGTCTCTACAGGTCAGAGTTTATGAGAATTATTACCTTCCTCATTCTGGATACTATGACTTTAATTAATGCAAGCTAAAAATTACCTGGGTTTTACACCTTCTGAATCAGATTGTTGATTCCAGCACTTAGCATAGTAACTGTTACATAATAGGTGTTTACATGATCGATATAGAGGTGCAAGTTACACCTTCCCATCCTGTACTTGTGCAGCAAGTTTTTTCATCCCAAATATAAATTTCATCATAACAGATTTGACCCATCTCTCCAGCCTATCAGGATATTTTTAAATCCTGAATTTCTCATCTAACATGTTTTCTATCCTTGTCAATTTTGTATTATCTGTAAATTCGACAAGCATACCATGTATGTCTTTATCCACATCATAAATAAAAATGTTGAACAATATAGGAGCAAGGATAGATCACTGGGGCATTCAATTAGTGAACTCCCTCTATGTTTACATCAATCCATTAATGACTACTCTTTGGATTCAAACAGTTCCAAATAAAAATAACTGTACTATCATCTGGCCACATTATTTCTATCTTTTTTTTTTTTTTAGAATAGCATGAGGGATTTTGTAAAATGTTTGTTTCAGTTTAGGTATTCTATGTAAATGACATTTCCTTGACCTATCTATCTAATAACCCTGTCAAAAAAAAAAAAAAAAAAAAAAGGAAATGTGAGTCCTGAGAAATCTTTTCCATGCTTCATGATTTTCTTCTTTTTTAATTAAATTTCTTTTCTTTTTTTTTCAGATAACAAACATCTAGCTCTTTTCCTTCTCCCCTCATCCAGGAAAAAAAGAAAAACAAAATCTTCACAGCAAATATGTATAATCACACAAAATAAGTCCCCACATTGGCCATGTCCAAAAATATGTGTTTCACGCTATATCTAGTCCATCACCTTTCTGTCAGGAGGTGGGCAGCATAATAAAATACTTTTCCTCATGGGACTTAGGTGGTCATTACATTGATCAGAGTTCTTAAATCTTTCAAAATTTTCATTTTTGCAATGTTGTTTGCATAAATTGAGTTCTGTTTTTGCTTACCTCATTCTATATCAATTAAGAATGAAGCTTTTTATATTTCCCTTCAGCATTTCCTCTCAGGAGATGCTTCTATCATCTCCTTCTGCTTCTCCTCATTAGAATACTACAACCCTAAAAAAATCTTTTTCAATTTTTCATTTATATTTACTTATGTTTCTTTTTACTCCTATAGTTGAATTTCAAATTTTCTACTCATTTCTTGTTTTTATATCAGGAATGCTTGGAAGTCCCCTTTTTCATTGAAGTCTATTTTGCTGAATAATTTATTCTTGGTTGTAAACCTATGTATTTTGCTTTTTGAAATCTCATGTGAAACTGTGATTCCCCAGTATTTTAAACTCCTTTTTGGCTGCTCACTACATACACACACACACACACACACACACACACACCACTGAAATTCTGGTATTTAGTTATGACATTCCTGTGGATTTTCATTTGGGGGATTTCTTCCTGGAGGTGACCAATAGATTTTGCCTACATTCCCTTTCCCCTCTGATTCTAAGAGATTTAGGCAGGATTTCCTGATTTCTTGAAATCATGATGTCAGACTCTTTTTATTATTATCATTATAACTTTCAGGTAGTCCAGTGATTCTTAAATTAGATTTCCTTGATCTGTGTTGCAATCTAGCAATGGGAAATTATTTTTTAAGATGAAATATCTTACATTTTCTTTTGTATTGTCTCATGCAGTCATCTATTTTAAAAGTCCATTATAATTTTCAGTCCAATATAATTTTGCTCATTTACTTGGGCAACCTCTTATGATGAACTATTAATTCTTTTTCCAAATCTTTCCTCCCTAGCTCTCCCTTCTTTTCCAATTCTTTCCTCTCTCTCTCTCTTATTTACAATAACATTCAGAATTTTTTTTTCACTTTTGCATTCCTTTTTCTTAGGAATTTTAATTGATCTTGTGGTCAAGTTATGTAGGTACTTTTAAGTTATTCTCCCCAATTATTCTCACTCTGGTTTTACCTTTGGCTGCCATCAAAAATGTTGATTAAGGCAAGTTCTGTGGTCTTTTGGTGTTTTTGTTGTGGCAACAGATTGACGATTAGTTAAACATCAGATTATTATAAGAGGTGTTGATGTATTTCTCTGTTTTCCATTTTTCATTGATAATTAATTGTTAAAATAGTTGAGTACTGTGTTGTTTCAAATGCATGTATATATTTTTCTTATTATTATTCTTGCTTCTTACTAATTCTAGTTTTTGCGTTGACAATTGAGTGCACAGGAGTAAAAGAGGGGGGAAACGCTGTGTTTGTATGATATAGAAATTCAATTAAAAAACTGAATTGTGCAAGAAATGTAAAACTCCTTAGCCCATCAAAATATATGCACTGTCCTAAGTGACTAAGCCTATTGCTTAATTCTTGAAAATACATGCATCAGCATGAGGAAAGAAAACATTCATAAAACATTATGGATCTTGGGAGGAAGTTTTATTCAAATAAATAGTCTGTCAATTACTCTGATTTCCACAATATATTCAATTCTCTCTGGATATGAAATTCTCTTTTAATATCTGGATATGTGATTTTATCCATCCAGGAAGCTTCTCTCTCATTCCTCTGCCTCCCAATGATGAACCTATTATTATTATCATCATCATCCTCATCATTATTACACATGTACATTCTTTTTTTTTTACATATTTCCTTATAAATTATATTGGCAGAGAAAAATCAAAACAAAAAGGAAAAACCACCAGAAAAAAAGGGAAAAAAAGTGAACATAGCATACTTCCATTCAAAGTTTATTGTGATTACTTTGGATCACTGAACCAATCAGAAGAACCAAGTCTGTCATACTTGGTCATTGCACAATCTTGTTACTGCATTACAACGTTTTTCTGGTTCTGCTCCTTTCACTCAGCATCAGTTCATGTAAACCTTTCCAGGCCTTTCTACAATCAAATGAAGGTCATGATGAACTTCTTTTGTAAATGCAGAACAGTAGCTACTCTGCATATTATAGTCTAAAATTGTAAGGGACAAGTGACTTGCCTAGAGTCATAGCACCAATATGTGTCCAAGGCAGAATTTGAACTTAAGTCTTCCTGAATCTAAGGTCAGATTTCTTTTTGCAATACCATACTGCCTCTCAAGGTATAACCTGTATCATAATACTTATCAAGAAGGCAAACTATAGACCAAATATATAGGTCGATGCAATATCACAGATTCAATGCAGAGGTCATTTGTAATATACTCCCGATAGACCAAAGGGGCAATTAGGTGGCACAGTGCTAGAATTTTAAGTCTAGCATCAGGAAGACCTAAGTTCAAATGTGACCTCTGGCCCTAGGCAAGTCGTTCAACACTTTTTCTTAGTTCCTCATCTGTAAATTGAGTAGGAGAAGGAAATGACAAACCACTCTTTGCCAAGAAAACCTCAAATAGGGTCATGAAGAATCAGACATAACTGAAATGACTGAACAAAACAAATTATAAGCCAAATACATGCATTTTATCATTGTGAGGCAACATGGTATAGTAGCTAGAATTGGCCTTGTATCTAGGAAAATTGAGTTAAAATTCTGTCTCTGGCACAAATGACTCTATGACTCTCAAGCCTCTGAATTTGTAGAAAAGATGCTGACCCATATTTGTAGGAATAATTTCTTCACCTGGAACTTCCCCATGCCAATGTAAGCATATGTCTACTAACCCTATTTCTATCCCCCATCAATGAGCATTGTTTTCTACATGTGTAAACTCCCTCAGCCATTTGTGGACAGGCTCCAGGCATGCTGCTGAAGTCACTATCAGGATTATTGTACCTCTCTTCAGCTGCCTTGTCCATATTAAGATGATTCCATCTTGAGGTTGACTCTACTGAGTCTCTGGGGGCCCTACCTATGCTTCTTTTATTCCCAGATCAATTCACTATGCAGATGGCTCTAATTCTAGATGCCTTAAATTCTTTATGTTTTATTTCTACCATTAGACTATAACCTCTTTGAGTTTAGGGACTATCTTGTTTTCTGATATTCATATTCCCAAAGTCTTGCAACACTAAAAAGTAAATGTATTCTCTGTCTCTCTATTTCTCTCTCTACCCCTCTGTCTGTCTCTGTCTCTGTGTGTATGTGTGTGTGTCTCTGTCTCTCTGTCTGTCTCTGAATCTCTGTGACTGTCTGTCTCTGTCTCTCTCTGCCCCCCTCTCTTTCTGTGTGTCTCTCTGCCTCTCTCTCTGTCTCTGTCTCTTTCTCTCTGCCTCTGTTTCTATCTCTGTCTGTCTCTCTCTGTGTATCCTCCCCTTCTGTCTCTGTCTCTGTCTCTCTGCCTCTCTGTCTGTCTCTGTCTCTCTCTGTCTCTGTCTCTCTTCCCTTCTCTCTCTGTCTCTCTGTTTTTCTGTCACTGTGTGTCCTCTTCCTTTAGAGTATCATGTGTCATTCTGACCCTGGATGTTCCTAACACTCCAAAGGTGGTCTTCTATCAATTTTGTGCTCTGTGTCCTCAGTCCCACTTGTTTGTAGTCTCAGTTCTGAATTATGCCCAGTCGGGCTATCACTGTCTCTACTTCCTAGTCAGTCAGGTGCTAAATTGAGGGTTTCTATTTCCTCAGGGCCAACACAGCTAGAGAACTAAGATGGATTCAGTAATCTTCCTTCCACTTCCACCTAGTCCAACACTTCAACCTGGGGCAGTCTTTCCTGATCATTAAGGGATATCAATGTACATTTTCCTTTTCATACAAACTGTGATCTGGCTTCTCTCCACATGAGCCACTGTCTGGCTCCAATAGTCCATCTATACCTAATAGATTAGGCTGTTTCAGAGCCTACATGATTAACTATCTATTGCCTTTCTCCTTCAAATCATCAGGGAATACTACTGTCTCCCCTGTCAGTAACAGAAGGTTGTGATGTATTATTGGGGCCCTGACCATTCTCTAGGGCTATTTTGTAAATTCACATAAAGTCTAATCTTTCTTGGTATGAGGTCATTCTCTGATAGTCAGATACCTTTTGTGTTTTTCCTGGACACCAAAATTTCTTGACAGATTTTTATCTCTTGAGACTGTAGTTCCTGAAAACGAACTTAAGTCTTATACTGTCATTTGTTTCCTAATGGTCTTTTGGCTAAGGCCAGGATGGTGGACCTTTGTCAGCCCCATCTGCTTCCCTCTTTAAAGATTGCAATGCATAAATCAATAGGCAAATATGGTTCTCACTTAAACATGGGAACAAAACATGTGATATTCAAAAATTTTTTCATAAATAAACTTGCTCTGATAAATTTCATTTTTAGATTAACTATTTCCCAATATATTTCTTTCAGAAGGCATCTTCACTAAATTAAAAAAAAAAGAGGTGAAAAATATTCAGTAAAACTAGTCAACATACTGAAAAAGTCTGATTTGGGGCAGGAGGAATTGGACATGCAAATTCTGGTGTTTTATATTTCATACTAATAGTGTTCCTACCTGAGCAAAAGGAGGAGGTCATGTGATCATTTTATATGGTAATATACATATGTACTAAAAATGTCACATGATGACTCCACTAACCCTTCTCCATAGATCCCAGGGTCTCCAGAATGTTTAACAGAAAGAGATCAAAATTCTCAGATGTCAAGTATCTTTGGCACATTTGAGATACCACTACACACCTGTCAGATTGGCTAAAATGACAGGAAAATATAATGACAAATATTGGAGGGAATGTGGGAAAACAGGGACACTGATACATTGTTGGTGGAACTGTGAACGGATCCAACCATTCTGAAGAGTGATTTGGAACTATGCTCAAAAAGTTATCAAACTATGCATACCCCTGACCCAAGCAGTATTTCTACTGGGCTTATATCCCAAAGAGATCTTTTCCCCCCCTGAGGCAATTGGTGTTAAGTGACTTGCCCAGGGTCACACAGCTAGGCTTTATTAAGTATCTAAGACCACATTTGAACTCAGATCCTCCTGATTTCAGGGCTGGTGCTCTATCTACTGTGCCACCTAGCTGCCCCCCAAAAAGATCTTAAGAAGGGAAAGGGACCCACATGTGCCAAAATGTTTGTAGCAGCTTTTTTTTGTAGTGGTCAGAAACTGGAAACTGAGTAGATGCCCATCAGTTGGAGAATGGCTGCATAGGTTATGGTATAGGAAGATAACAAGATATTATTGTTCTGTAAGAAATGACCAGCAGAATGATTTCAGAGAGGCCTGGGGAGATTTACATGAACTGATGCTAAGTGAAGTGAGCAGGACCAGGAGATCATTATACATGGCAACAGCAAGATTATACGACAACCATTTCTGATGGACGTGGCTCTCTTCAACAATGAGCTGATTCAAACTAGCTTCAGTGATGAAGAGAGCCATCTACACCCAGAGAGTGAACAAAGTGTGGTTTACAACATAGCATTTTCACGCTTTCTGTTGATGTGTGCTTGCATTTTGTTTTCCTTCTCAGGTTTTTTTTTCCTTAGATTTGGTTTTTCTTATGCAGCAAGATAACTATATAAATATGTACACAGATATTGGATTTAACATGTATTTTAACATATTTAATATGTATTGGACTACCTGCCATCTCGGGAGGGGGTGGGGGGAAGGAGGTAAAAATTTGGAATAGAAAGTTTTGCAAGGATTAATGTTTAAAAAATTACCCATGCATATGTTTTGTAAATTAAAAAGCTTTAATAAAAATAAATAAATTTTAATGTGTCTTTGAAAGGTATAAGGTATAATTTTAGCTTTCTTTATTCCCTGAGTAGCTTGCATCCTTTGCTGCAAACTTGATCTAAACTGATCATGTTAGGGAAACTACACAGGGAAGTATTTATCCTACACCTTCACACCTGGATGCTGGTTGGGTTGCTTGTGTAGATGACATAAAATCATTTATCATCTTAGATATATCTTAAATGTCTCTGACTATTCTTCCTATTTCTTTTGTTTATTCTTCTTTTTCACCTAATTATGTGCTTTTAAGACTGTCTGCTTCTCAGTCTGGAACTATGCCCAAAAAGTTGTCAAAATGTGCATACCCTTTGACCCAGCAGTGCTACTACTGGGCTTATATCCCAAGGAAATACTAAAGAGGGGAAAGGGACCTGTATGTGCCAAAATGTTTGTGGCAGCTCTTTTTGTAGTGGCTAGAAGCTGGAAGATGAATGGATGTCCATCAGTTGGAGGATGGTTGTGTAAATTATGGTATATGAAGGTTATGGAATATTATTGTTCTGTAAGAAGTGACCAGCAGGATGAATACAGAGAGGCTTGGAGAGACTTACATCAACTGATGCTGAGTGAAATGAGCAGAACCAGGAGATCATTATACACTTCAACAATGATACTGTATGAGGATGTATTCTGATGGAAGTGGATATCTTCAACATAGGGAAGAGCTAATCCAATTCTAATTGATCAATGATGGACAGAATCAGCTACACCCAGAAAAGGAACACTGGGAAATGAGTGTAATCTGTTAGCATTTTTTGTTTTTCTCCCCAGGTTATTTTTACCTTCTGAATCCAATTCTTCCTTTGCAACAACAACAACAACAAAATTCAGTTCTGCACATATATATTGTACTTAGGATATACTATGACATATTTAATATGTATGGGAATGCCTGCCATCTAGGGGAGGGGGTGGAGGGAAGGAGGGGAAAAATGCGGAACAGAAGGGAGTACAAGGGATAATGTTGTAAAAAATTACCTATGCATATGTACTGTCAAAAAATGTTATAATTATAAAATTAATAAAATAAAATAAATAAAATAAAATATCCTTCAGCAAAAAAAAAAGACTGCTTCTCTGTTTTTTTTTTATATACTCACTTCCTTTTTCATTTACTCACAAGTTCAATCATCACTTCCATGAGAACAGCTTCCAAATATATATAAATAAAAGTTGTCTCCCAAGCTCTAGGCCTATGAATGTGCTGTACATATCTATTTGTATATTCTTTCTATGCCTCAAAAATAAACATATATGAAAATGAATTCATCATTTTACCCTCAAACCAAATTTCTCCTTCTTATTTCTGCTTATCATATCGACATTCTTCTAAGTCTTCTAAGCTAGAATTCTTAAATTTATCTTTGATTCTTCTATTGATTCTTTCTCTGTAATATTTCTAACATACATTCTTATTTTTTTGTTTTGATTATTTGCCATCCTAGTTCAAAGTTATATTACCTCATATTTAGCCTATTGCAGTAGCTCCCCCAAAAATCTTATCCTTCATTCTTTTACCTATTATAGTTATCTTCCATGCTGTCACCATATACACATTCCTAAAATAATACTTTTATAATGTCACTTCCTCTTGCCCAAAGCACCCTTTGCTTATGAGGTGAATTTCAGATTCCAAGCCTTGCATTCAAGACTCTTGCTGTGTAGCACTAAAACATTTTTGCAAACTCCTCTTTCATCATTTTATGAACCCATCCCTCTAAGTGAATCAATCCATTCCTAGGCAAAGATTATTCTTTTTCCTAGGGATCCTACTATTTGGAATGTTCCTTTTTTCCTTGACTATCAAAACTGCAAGTTCTAGTTCAAATTCTACTTCCCTGATCATCTCAATTAGAAGTGATCTCTCTCTCTCTCTCTCTCTCTCTCTCTCTCTCTCTCTCTCTCTCTCTCTCTCTCTCTCTCTCTCTCTCTCTCTCTCTCTCTCCTTGATCTCCTAGAGTATTTATTAAGTCTATTCCTCAGTTAACGCTCATATATTATTTTGTAAAGCCATTTTTCAAGTAGAACCATGACTTCATCATAGTTGTAGAAATGCAGTACAAAAGTTACCTACTCCAACATATTCCTCCAGTATGGTGAAGAGAAACTCCAGGGTATCAACATGGCCCTGGTGCTAATGGTTATGGACAAGATATTAGTGAAAAGGAATTTGTCTCAATCCAAATATCAAGTGGATCTGGAAATGCTTTTTCTGAGGGGTAAGAGGAGAACACAAAAAGACAGCTTTGACCTGAATTATTCTCTGCTGTACTGGTTGCATGGAGCTATGGGGCCAACTCACAAAGGAATTGACATAGCTCTGAAGTTATAGGTTCTCTCCTCTTTTCTTTTCTCCTCTCCTGGACGTTCCTGACACTCCAAAAGTGGTCTTCTATCAATTTTATGCTCTGTATCCCTCTCCTCTCCCCTCCCCTCTTCTCCCTTTCCTTTCCCTCTCTTCTTCTTCTCTGTCCCTTTGTCTCTTTTTCATATACACACACAAATCCACACACACATATCCTGTAAACACTGTCTTTTGGGGGAGAAAGTAGTTTAGCACCAATTTTTCTTTTTTCTTTTTCTTTTTTTTTTTTTTCCTGAGGGTAGGGTTAAGTGACTTTCCCAGGGTCACACAGCTAGGAAGTGTTAAGTGTCTGAGACCAGATTTGAACTCCGGTCCTCCTGAATTCAAGGCTGGTGCTCTATCCACTGCGCCACCTAGCTGCCCCCTAGCACCAATTTTTCAAAGAAGCAAATATCAATAGCAACTTAGTAGAGAAGGAGGAGGTGGCAGCCAGAAGACATAAGCTGCCCTACAAGGGAATAACCAAAAGAGTTTAAATTTGTAAACTCTTCTATCAGGGACACGAGTATGAATCATCTTTGTTATAAGTGTTCACTTTTCTATTGGTAACATGGTTGTCTGTGAGAAAGTATGCCTTTTATTTATTATATTGGGGACGGAGTGAATTTATCATGTTCTTTACCTTGCTATTATATTTTGTTGAAATGTTTTGCTCCTTGTAACTATGTCTAATGAAACAGAAAAATGTATAAAAGTTATGGTTTCAAATAAATGCTAATTCAAATGCTACCTTGAACTTAAGTGTAGTTTTCAAAAGAACCTAGACTTCATGTGCCTATAGTTGATATACCCAAATTGAATGTACTCTCCTCCAGAACAAAGATTGTGTTTTGTATTCCTCAGAGCACCTCACACAGTATTTATGTATACTAGATATGAAAAAGATATTTTTGATTAATTTATTAGTTGCTTTTACTTGTAATCTTTCATGTAAATAAAAATATAACCCAATATGACTAAAATCTAATTAGTAATGATATACTAATATTAATACTATCTATAACAGTTGATATTATCCATAAAAATTGGAACTATTTTATAATATTAATACTAATGATAACTACTTATAGAATAATTAGTAATAACCATTAAAAACCTAAATAGTATTACCCCCTAGCAAATGTCTGTTTTATCATTATGAAAATTATCATGTTAAAATGAGCCATTGAGGATACTGAACATACTGTGCCATAAGAATGCAATAGGAGATTTCAGATAATTTGAGGTAATATGAGATAATGTAAAGTGAGTAGAATAAGAAAAACCATATATACAAGAAGAGCAACATTATAAAGAAAAATTAGAAAGATTTAAGGACTCTGATCAATGATTTGATTGTTGATGTCTTCTGGGGGCCTGCTATGAAGCAGTTTTTTACCTATCTTCTGCTATGAATACAACAGAAACGCATATGATTTTTAATATGGCCATGATGTAGATTCATGTTTTTGAGTATGTTTATTTATTTCAAGATTTTTTTTCTTTCTTTTTCTGTGTTTTTTTTTTTTTTTTTTTTTTTTTTTTTTTTATTGAAGAATAGGATCCAGAGAAAGGAAGTTTGGCAGTGAAGATGCCCCCAAAGCAAGACCATTGTAACACTTTTTTTTTTTTTGGTACATAGAAGGGAAAAAAAGTTCAAAAGGAATTACTGACAATCAGGAGAAAATTATCACTTTTTGCAGATATGATGTATTTTCAAAACCCTAGAGAATCTGCTAAAAACTAACTGAAATAATAACTTCAACAAAGCTGTAGTATAAGGAAATCCATATAAATCATAGGCATTTTTAAATACTTAATGAAACAGTAAGAAGAATTGGAAAAAGAAATTTAATTAAAAATAATTATATATGCTGTAAGATATTTGAAAGTATATAGACCAAGATTGATCCAGGAAATATAGAATACAACTAGAATATACTCTTTTTTTTTTTTTTAATTGGTGTGGTAATTTGGGTTAAATGACTTGCCCAAGGTCCCATAGCTAACAAGTAAGTATCAAGTGTTTGAGGCTACATTTAGAATTGGGTCCTACTGACTCCAAGGCCAGTACTTTATCAACTGCCACCTAACTGCCCTTAGATAGACCCTGAATAACTGGAGAAACATTCATTGCTCCTGGGTAGGTCAAGTCAACATAATAAAAATGACAAGATTACCCAAATTAATTTATTTATTCAGTTCTGTACCAAACTCCCAAAATAATATTTTTATACAGCTAGAAACAATAATAAAATTCATAGGTAGGATCAAAAGATCAAAATTCTTGAAAATAATGATAAAAAAAAAAGTGGAAAGGAAGAGTTGTCTGTCAATACTAGACCTCAAACTTTATTACAAAGAAGTAGTGATTTAAAAAAAAATTGTTACTGGTTAAGAGAGAGAGAGAAATAAATTAGTGGAACAGAATAGACATATAACATGCAAAAACAAACAAACAAATAAAAAGAGTAGTAAGCTGTTTGATAAACCCCAAAACCCCAGTATCAAAGGAAGAGCTCACTATTTGACAAAAACTACGGGGAAAACTAGATTGCATTTGTCAGGAATTAATTTTAGAGCAACACTTCACATATATTCTAAAACAATCTCCAAATAGATAAATGATGTGAAAGGTCACATTATAAACAAATTAGAAGAACAAGGAAGAAATTCTTCCTCAAAGGTAGGGGATGAATTTTTTACAATTTTGATAATATAAAATTCAAAATTTTTTGAATCAGCAAATCTAAAGGGGTAAAAATTAGAAGGAAAACATAACTAGGGTAGGGGTGGGGAGAAGAAATCTCTGCAACAGCTTTCTCTGATAAAAGTCTAATTTTCATCATATAGAAAGAACTGATAAAAATTTATAAAACTTGGCATTCCCCAGGAGATAAAGGATAAAGGATATTTAAAGGTAGTTTTCAATGGAAGAAATCTAAATTGTTAACAATCATGAAAAAATGCTCCAAATCATTAATAATGATAGTAATATCAATCAATGCATCTTTGAGATTCCACCTTATACTTATCAGATGGACAAACAAAAGAGGTAAATAACAAATATTGGGTGAGTTACAGGAAAAGTTATACTAACTCACTGTTGGTTTAGCTATGAATTGGCTTAGCTATTCTGAAAAACAATTAGGAACTATGCCCAGAAAGTTACCAAATTGTGCATATCCTTTGATTCAGACATACCATCAGTAGGCCTAACCCCAAAGAAAGCAAAGAAAAAGTAAAGAAATTTATATGTTCTGTAAAATGTATGGGATTGCCTGTCATCAAGGGGAGGGAGTAGAGGGAGGGAGGGGATAATTTGGAAAAATGAATACAAGGGATAATGTTATAAAAAAAAATTACTCATGCATATATACTGTCAAAAAATTATAAATAAAATAAAAAAAAGAAATTTATATGTTCAAAAATATTTATAGCAGTTCTTCCCATGGTAGCCAAAAACTGGAAATTAGGGGAATATCATACTGGTGGGGAAAGGCTAAATAAATTGTGATATAGGAATGTAATGAAATATTATTATACTATAATAAATGATGAAGTAGACAGTTTCAGAGGAAACTGGAAAGACTTATTAACTGAAATTGAATTCAGTGACCAGAACTAAGAGAACAATTTATATAATGATAACATTATACAGAAAAACAACTTTGAAAGACTTTAGAACTCTCATTAGTACAATGATCAACTATGAGTCTAAAACATGATGATCAAACACACCACTTATTTCCTGACAGAGAGGTCATGGATGAATTTAAAATAAAGAAACAGACTTATATTTTTGGACTTGATTAGTGAGGGAATTTATTTTGCCAAACACTGGAGATACATATTAAGTTTTTTTTTTTTTTAATTTTTATTTGCTCACTGGAAAGTAGTAGTAGGGATAGATTTTTAAAAGAAATTTTCTACTAGAAAAATAATGAACTATAAAGATAATACTTAAAAGTATTTTGGGATTCAGATGGAAATACCTAAAAAATGAATGTATGTGTATAACAAAAATAGTTTTTACATGCAACTGGGGAAAATAAAAACAATTTCTTAAAAATGAAAAAATATTTCTTGGGACAGCTAGGTGTACAGTGGGTAGAGCATTGAGCGTGGAGTCAGGAGAACCTGAGTCCAAATTTGAACATAGACACTTACTAGGTATGTGATCTGGGCAAGTCACTTAACCCTGATTGCCTACTCAAAAACCCAAAGCAAAACAATAAAAAGCATTTCTAAAAAAAAAATTATAAATAGATAAAATTTTCAGCAACAACCAAAATGCTTTTCTTAAAATTTCTATATTATTTTTTCTTCTTAAAATTAAACTTTACTTCAATTACTCCATCTTTAATACTATAAAACTAATAATTTATTAATAAGTGGCAATTTAACTATCCATTAGTAAAATATTTTACAATATATTTTACAATCTTAGTACAATTTACAAAGGAGAAAGACTAATGAGAGTTAAGATATTACTGAGTGATTTTAATCCTAAAAGGTCCCCCTTAGTGTTTCTCAAGGTCAGGGGTGGCAACAGAAGGGAAACATTGGGAAAGTTTTTTGGTCCCAACCAACAGCTCCCATCCTGCAGGGGAACCTCCAATATCTAATTTCTCTACTCCTGATCCCTAATTATTGAAGGTACTCAAAGAAAGTTAGAACACCCAATTGATTTCCAATCCCCCTACGTCCTCAGCTAAAAATTTACAATGCAAAATCTTAGCTTTGCTCTTCATGCTTCTTGTTCTTATTCCTTCCTATTCTGTGGTGGATGACTTACCTCATTTAAGTTCTCTTTAGGAGATATTAAGTTTAAGACAACCAGGTGATTTACAGTTGGTGCTGACAAATGGTGATAGAAGGGTTGAAGTTTAGGGGAAGAAAGCTGCACTAGAGATGTAGAGCTGATATTCATCTGCATAGGTATGATGGTAGAACCCTTGGAAGATGAGATTACTCAGAGAGACAATACTGATGTGGGTACTCCTCATTTTGTATCCATGGGGGAAATGGCAATAATTTGTTTGCCAGTTTGACAATAGGCCACCCACTAGGCATTTAAATTCTCCATTTCCATGCTAGGAATGATGATTTCTGGAATTACAAAGACAAAAAAAAAAAAAAAAAAAAAAAAAAAAAAAAAAAAAAAAAAAAAAAAATTAGGCCTTACCAAGAAGAGTTTACATTCTAATGTAAACTACTATGGTAAGTAAGATAGGGGCAGCTAGGTGGTGCAGTGGAGAAAACACTAGGCTTCAAATCAAAAAGACTCATTTTCCTGAGTTCAAATTTGGCCTCATGGAATTAATGGGAAAAAAAATGCCAATAATGGTGGCTTAGCTGTGCCAGACCTAAAACTCTATTATAAAGTAGTAGTCATCAAAACCATTTGGTACTGGCAAAGAAATACGAGTGGTGGAACACTAGAACAGATTAGGTTTACAGGACAAAATAGCCAAATTTAGCCTCAGACACTTACAAGCTATGTGATCCTAAGCAAATCACTTAACTCTGTTTGCCTCAGTTTTTTCCTCTGTAAAAATTATTTGGAGCAGGAAATGGCAAACCATTCTAGTATCTCTGGCAAGAAAACTTCCCAAAAGGGGATCCCAAGAAGTCAGGCACCATTGAAATCACTAAAAACAACTTCTTTGTCTTTCCTTCTCAAAAAGGACCATGATAGTAGGGAGGGGATGTCATGCCATGCAAGTGAATTGGATTTAAGTGAGGGAGTGCTGGGCAAGGTCACCTGCCTCACTTTGTCCTCCAGAGCCATTTGGGTCCAGGGGCCAGACATAGATCAGGACGACTGGACAAGAAAAGTAGGAAGGGCTTTCCTTACAGACCAAACGAAAAGCCAAAGTTCCTCTCTAATCCTAAAAGTGATCATCAGTTCTATTGGGAGAAGAGGAATAGCGTGTTAAAGGCTCAAATCTATGCTTTTAAAAATCCCCTTGGCAACTAAGTGGAGAATGGGTCAGAGAAGGGAGAATGTTGGGTAGAATTATAGTAGTTCAAGAGAAGATGATGCAGAAGAATCTTGCAGCTCTATGAGTGGAGAGAAGGGGAGATATATGAGACATACTGTAAAGAGAGATACCACAAATTTGTTGATAATTTGTTAATGTTGCGAGGTGGGGGCAAGTTGGGAGGTGCACATATATAGCATGGGAGTGCTATATGCAGGCAAAATCACCCACAGCTGTAGCATCCTATATAGCAACTACCCCTCCCTCCTTTTTCTCTCTACGCTGACTCATTCATGCACTCAAGTTAGTAGATCTGAGAAGTTTTCCCCAAAATAGACATATTCCTCACACTCCCTCTCCAGGTCCTAGAGATATGCCCTACAGTTGGAGAGTGTAGTGTTCTCTGGTTCGGTTTCCCTGGGATCTCTAGGAGCAGCCTTCCTTTCAATTCAGTAATCACCACAGGAGTAGCCAGGGGTTAAAGTCCAAATCCTTTATTATCTCTTTCAAAGTCTTATCTCCTTTCCCAGGGCCCAGTTAGTTTTCTTAGAGGCTTATCTCTCTCCTTGGTTCCAAGAGCTTGAGCTCCTGCCTGTCTTCTCTGCCCTCTGAATCTCTCAGAATCAACCTGGCTGAGGCTCCTAACTTATATGTTCTACACTGAGTATAAACCAATCATTATATCCCTAGGAAACCATTATTTGTTGTAGGATTAAATCAATGCTAAACTAGATAACCATTATCTCCTCAATTCCACTTAGTACCTTGTTTCAAGTTCTGGCCCAAAACCGGAGAGGGGGAGATAAACTCCTATTCACTGCTGTAGCTCCAGAATATCCTCACCTTATTTTCTATTTACACCATAATAGTAATGGTGGAAACACCATTGACTCAAATATAAACATTTACAAAGGATAAGACAGAAGCAATAATAATCAAAACAATCAATAGAAGACAAAAGCAATAATAACAAAATATGACACTCCACCCATAAATGAGTTATGCTTTCTCACTGATGCCTAAATATCTATATTGTTGTTAAGTTGTTTCAGTGTCTGACTCTTTGTGACCATCTGGGATTTTCTTGGCAAAGATACTGGAATGCCAGTTCCTTCTCCAGCTCATTTACAGATGAGTAAACTGAGGTAAACAGGTTTATGTGACTTGCCCAGGGTCAAAGAGCTAGTGTCTGAGGCTGAATTTGAACTCAGATCTTTCTGATTCCAGGTCCAGAGCTCTATCCACTGTGCCACCTAACTGTCCATGTCTTTGAGGTAACTTAGCAAGAAGATACATGATTCCAGAGCAACTCACAACTCTATAAGGACTACAAACCTTGGTATTCTTAGTCCCTTCAAGAACAATTCGTACCACATTCATTTAAAATAGTTAGCCTATGGTCCCTTATGGTCCTCATTGCTCAGCTCCTGAACAAAGCTGCTCTCTTGCTCTTGAGCCAATAATGCAGAAGGCTCCTTTAGCTTACAATCATCCTGTTATAATGACCAACATATTCTCTTTGGGGAGAAAAAATATATATAAGTATATATGCACATATATATATGTACACAAAGATAAATACAGATTTAGCTACATAAATTTTTCAGTGATAAAAAGTTTCCTTAAGCTGGAGTTCAGTCAGATCAATATTCAATAGGACCCTCTACTCTAAAGAGTGCCTTGTTTGTGATGGCCCTTTTTGTAGTGGCAAGGATTGGAAACTGAGTAGATGTCCATCAGTTGGAGAATGGCTGAATAAGTTATGGTATATGAAGCCACTCCTGACAGATTTCTCCTCTCTCAAGCTATAGGTGGCATTCAGACAGCATTGGACATGGCAGCAAGATTCAACTCATCTCCAATCAATACAACTCTAGCCCTCACATTTCTTCAGCTAGTGAGCATTTAGCAGATGCTATAAAGTTTTATTATTAAACTCTAGAACTTAGTCAGACATGGAAGATATCAAGGTCATCCACTTCACCCTAGGCCATGCCACTGGACTTTGATAATTCAGGAAGAAAGAGAGACTGGTGATTTTGTGTGACTCTGCCTCACTTACACACAATTCACATGGAAGTCCTCTGTGATGGTCCTTTTTGAAGGAACAACCATGTGATCAGGAAGCCAATATCTCTTTTCCAGTCAGCTATCTCAGCTGGAAAAAGCTTCTCTAGTTACCTTGTAAATCTTCTATCTTTTCTTATGATTTCTCCTTGGCTCAATTTATTGTCTTGTTTCTTCCATGTATTTCTTCCTATTGCTTCTTCCCTCTCTTTTTTATGGCTTTCACTGTCTCCAATCAAGTCTTCTGGTGTCAGTGACTCTTCTTTACATTATAAGTAAAGCTCAAAAAGCCAGCTTTCTGGCAAGTATTAAACAAACAGACCTTATTTAATCTCATAATCCTCAAAGAGTTATTTTATTTAAATTTCTTTTCTTGTGAGGCAATTGGGATTAGGTGACTTGCCTAGGCTCACACTGCTAAGAAGTTGTAAGTATCTGAGACCAGACTGAGACTCAGGTCCTCCTGAATCCACAACTGATGCTCTATCCATTGAACCATCTAACTTCCCCCTCTATTTAAATTTCTTAAAACAGTTTTATGTAATTGATTAAAGGACCACAATTTCTTGAAGCCATCATTACTTTAGTCTGTGCCCTGCCTTTAAACAAATCCTCTCAGAACATCCAGTAAATCTTCAAAATACTCTGTTTCTTCAACAACTTATCTGAGAGGTTGTAATTCTTCTCAAATTTGGTTTCTATCAGTTTTTCTTATACAAATGTTCTTTTTTTTTCTGCCCCCTTTCAGCAAATTATTCATGAAGAAAAAGGACATGGATTCCTAATAGAAACCTCTGTTTGAAAATATCTTATCAGTCAATAGGCATTTATAAAGCACCTACTACATGCCAGGCTCTGTATTAAGGCCTGGGTATAATAAAAAAGGCAAACGTCAATCCCTAACCTCAAGGATTTCACAATTTAGTGGGGAAAACTACAAGCAAATAAATATATACAAACAAGTTATGGAGAAGACAAATAGGAATTATTTAATTCTAGAATTAAAAGCAGTTGAGAAGGATTTCCTGTAGAAAATGGGATTTTAGTTGGGATTTGAAAGAAGCCAGAGAAGGCAGTGAGTAGAGATGAGGAGGGAGAGCATTCCAGGCCCATAGGATAGGCAGAAAAAAAAAAAAAAAAAGCTTGGAGCACAGAGATGGAGTATTTTGTTTGTGAAACATTAAGAGATAAGTGTCACTAGTTGGAAGACTAGAAGATTAGGAGAAAATTATAAAAAGGAACATTAGGAAGAGACTATGAACAGTTTTGAACACCAGAGATTTTCTATTTGATCCTGGGGGTGATTATTGACTAGAAAGACTGATATGGTATGCCTTCTGCTTTAGGAAAATCACTTTGGTAATGAAATAGTGGTTAAATGGAAAATGCAGAAAAACTTGAAGCAGGAAGACTCACCGATAGATTTTTGGAGAAGTCAAGTGTGAGTTGAGGAGAGGTCTACATTAGGATGGTGACAGTAGCAGTGGAGAGAAAGAAGAAAATGGAAAGACGTTGCAAAGATAAAATCAAGGGGCCGTTATCAAAGGTCAGGGAAAATGTGTCAACAGAAGAAGCAAAGTTCTAAGAACACACGTGGCACTGGAAAGGACCCTTTGAATCAAAGAGATGCTCCATCAACTATATTCCAGCCAGAGCCAATGAGGAAATTCCCCTGATTGCACCGATGACACTACTATTACTATGTGAATTCTCTTCACTTGGCTGCCCTCCTGATTAGTTGTTCACCATGGCTTATTTTCCAAACCAAAACACTTTCACTCATCAGTATTTTCATATATGTGTTGTTTTCTCCTATTAAAATATATATTTCTTAAGGATAGCAACTGTCTAAATTTTTGTATTTGTATTCTCAGGACTTAATGTCTGTCATAGCAAGTGCTTAATAAATGCTTTTTCATTCACTCACTCGCATAAAGAAAAAAAAAAATGGAACAGTTCCTATTTTTAAGAAGTTTACATTCCATCCAGGGAAAACATTTACCCAGAGGAAATACAAGTATTGACAAAATAAAACAAACATTTTTAAGAGGGAGAGGATGCTAACAACTGGGTGAAGTAGGAAAGACTTTACTCATGTAGGAAATAGCACCCAAGTCTCAGACACTTTTTAGATGTGTGACCCTAAACAGTCACTTGTCTGCCTCAGCTTTGTCTTCTGTAAAGTGAAGGTCATAATACCCATCAGAGTAGTCAGAGTTGTGAAGATCAAATAAGATAAAATGATAAAGCAATTAGCATAGTGCCTGGAACTGAGGAAGTGCTATATAAATGCTAGATATTATTATTATAGAACCAAATGTTCTAAATCACTAAAGATTAGAGAAATTAAATTAAAACAATTTTGAGGTTGTCCTTATATCTGTCAACTTGTCATAGATGACTAAAATAGGAAAATGACAAATGTTAGAGAAGCTCCAGGAAAACAGTCACATCAATGCATTGTAGTTGGAGCTGGAAATTGCTCTAGCCATTCTGGAAAGCAATGTGGAACTATGTCTCAGACACTAAACTATGCTTATCTTTTGACCCAGCGAAACCACTATTATATATATCACATCCTCCAAATGCAAAGAGAAAAGTGAAAGATCTATATGTAGAAAAATAATTATAGTAGCTTTTTTTAAATAGCAAAGAATTGAAAACTACCAATTGCCTATCAACTGGGAAATGGCTGAACATTATGATTTATGAATGAGATAAAAATAAAAAAAATTTAAAAAAGAATGGTTTCAGAGGAACTTGGGGAGACTTATCCAGTATGAACTGGTGCAGAATGAAGTGAACAGAACCAGGAGAACAATTTACATAGTAATGACAATATTGATAAGACAAATAACTATAAAGACAATGACTATTCACGCTTGATTCTCAGGAAGGATAAAGAAACATATTTAACTAAACTCCTTACAAAGAGATAATGGACTCATGATGCAAAATGAGACATATAGTACATTTCTGGATATAGTAAATATTTAGTTTTATTTTATTTGATTATTCATATTAGTTACAAGGATTTATTTTGCCCCTACCCCAGCCCCAAAGATGTTGGGAAAATGCTTGTAAATTGAGGGGGAAAAATAAAGTTTTTGAAGAGAGTGTAAAGAAAATTAGAGATTCCAGAAGTGGAAAAGGAATGTGCATACTCCAGATATGAAGAAAAATTGTGAAAAGTTGTGGAGAGAGAAGGTAGAACTTCATATATGAAGAACAGTTATCTGTCCTATTTGGAATGGGGAATGGATGAAGGTGCATAATGGTAATTCTAAAATAACTGGAAAAGTAGAGGGGAGTGATATCATGAAAAACTTTTAAGTGCCAAGCTGATGATTTTGTATCATCCTAGGGGCAATAGGGAACCACAACTGATATTTGTACTTTTTTTCCCCCCAGGCAATTGGGGTTGGTGACTTGCCCAGAGTCACGAAGATAGGAAGTGTTAAATGTCTGAGGCCAGATTTGAACTCAGATCCTCCTGACTTCATGGTTGGTGCTTTATCCACTTCACCAATTAGCTGCCCCTCACAACTGATTTTTGAACAGGAGAATAAAAACATCAAATCTATATTTTGGAAATACCAATTTGGTGGCTGTGTAGAGAATGTTTTCAAAGGGGAGAAAGATTAAAAGTAGGGAGAATAATTAAAAGATAATTGTAATATCCCAAGTAGCAGGGAGTTTGTATTTGAACCAAGGAAGATGTTGTATGACTAAAAAGAAGGGAAGAGATATGAAAGATCTTGTGGGATTAAATTTCACAAACTATGGCAAGAATAACTTAAGGTTATAAACTTGGATATTTGGGAAAATGGTGGGTGCCCTCAAAAAAGTCATGCACAGAGAATAGTCAAATTTAAGAAAGGAGAGGAGAAGTCAAGAGAGGAAAGAATACAATTGAGAATCTAGTGGTAAAGAGTATGAAAACTGCAGAAAGGCCAACAAGGATAAGGTCTCAGAAACAGTCATTAGATTTGGCAATTAAGAAATTATTGGTCACTTTGGAGATATAATCAAATGTAGGTGTCAGAAGCCATGTTGCAAGGGACCAAAAAGTAAGTTGAGAGTAAGAGAATGGAAACTGATAAGCTTAAAAGATACTCTCTTTGAATCAGCTATGATAGGGATAAGAGATATGGGAATGACAGTTTTAGTCATGGTAGTGTCAAGTTAAGATGCATACAATTATTCATAGAATTGCTAGCCTAGGTCATGGGAATAAATGAAATTGTTAAGAGAAAGTTTAGAAAGTGAATGTCAAGGTCAAATAAAAGATTTGATTGGGAAAAACTCACTTTAAGGGGAAGAAAGAGGACAAAGTGTCAATGACAAAGAAAGAAGAATTAGAGAAGTAGGGGAAACAGGAGAGTGTGCTAACTCTAAAAACACACTTTCTGATAAGAGGAGATATAAAGTGTTAAACACTTTGGAGCTCAAAAAAGAATGAGAATTTGAAAATGAGATTTAGCAGTGATGACTTAAAAGAGAGAGTAGCTTGTAGTAGCGTGGTGGGGAGAAGAAACCTGGTTACAAGACAATTCAGGTAGCTAACTTCCCCACTCTCCAACCCCTGAGAAATTTCATAGTAAAGGGATGGGAGGAGATGTAATGGTAATTGGATAGAATCAAGGGAAGAATCTGTTTTAGCACCTGAGAAATTTGATCACGTTTTTAGGTCTATTGGAAGGAGTCAGTAGAAAATTTGAAGATTTATGCAAGTCAATAAATGCTAGAAAAAAAGTTGGTGGTTAGAAATTTGAGTTGAGGCAGTTATTTCAGATGATCTTAATCTTCTCAATGATTTAGGATGCAAAATTATTTTCACAAGGATAGTGTTTGGGACATGGCTCAGGATTTAAGAAAAGAGGAAAAAGTTTGGAAAGTTACTATGGAGAATGAGTTTAAGAGATAAGAACATTATTGAGGAACAGCAAACAGATGAGATCACATATCAGATGAGGGCAGCTAGATGATGCAGGTGGTGGAGTGCTGGTCCTAGAGTCAGGAAGATTCATCTTCATGCATCTAAATCTAATCTTACTAGTTGCTTGACCCTGGGCAGGTCACTTAACCCTATTTGCCTCAGTTTCCTTATTTGTAAATTGAACTAGAGAAGCAAATGGGCAAATCACTCTAGCATCTTTGCTAAGAAAACTCCAAATGGAGTCATGAAGAACAAAAAGATATTGAAAACGACTGAACGACATTAGATGAGATTAGATTATATACCATGAAATGAGTGAGCTAAGGAGCCTAGGAGTGAAAAAAATGTTACCTGATTTATATTACCATAACCCAAGAATATGGATTTGCAGGTTAGGAGTAATAGAAATCCTAGGAAAGTAGAAACTAAAACATTAAAATAGCAAGTCTTAGGGCAGGGCTGGATTTGGAGCCAGTGTGGAAATAGGACAAGTGACTAGTTAGAATAAAAGAGTGGGAAAGGGGTTAGCTGTGATGTGAGTGAGAGTATAGTGTAAGGACAGGAAGCTATGGTGAGAAAATGGTATTTCAAGGTTTTTGAAGGTGGTGCAATTCCAAGAGAGAGTGAAGAGTAACTATATCAACTAGTAGCTGAAATGGGAAATAGAAAGTCATTGGAATTGAGGAGTTATATTTTTAGAAGATTATCATGATCTCAGAGTTGTAAGGAATCTTAGAGCCCATTTGCCTTTTTATTAATTATCTCAATAGCGTCTAAATCTACCCTATGAATTCAAGCAAATGCTGTCAAGATTCTTCACCACCTCTAGATTTATACCAATCAATTAATCCATAAGCATTAATTGAATGTTTAATGTTATGCACTGAACTTTTATTTGTTTTGTTTCTCTTCTTCCAGATTGTCCTTCACTACTGAATATTGGCATTCCAAGTCAGTTATTCTCTCTTATTTCTTTGGTGAGATGACACCATGAATTTGAATTTTTCTATTTTAAAAATTACATCTTCTTGAAGGCCATAAATTCTGTTTGCATAAATCTTACATCCCTTTCAGGAATATCCTGCTGGTAGTTCATGCTTTCTAAGAAAGCTGGCTGCTTGCAGTATTATAATAAAACTATTTTTATTTGGAAGCCCTGGATTTTGGTTACAATGGTCCTAGGAAATTTTATTTTAGGTTTTTTTTTTTTTTTTTAAGGGATGACTGTCATATTCTTCCTATTTCTACTTTTCTAAGAGATATGGGAAGTTTTTATTATTTCATAAAAATATGGCTAGGTTTTTTTGCTTCAAGTTTCAATGATTCTTCTTCTTCTTTTTAAATCTTAATCTGTTTTCCCGGTGAGTTGTTTTTGCTATGAAATAGTTTACAATTCCTTCTGTTTTCTTTAAATCTTTTGATTTTGTTTTTAAATATTTCTTCTTTTCTCTTGGAAGCACTGCTTCTTTTTGGTTGCTCTTTTTTTCTCCCTTGGCCATCTTGTCAACTTCTGTGGATTCAGTTATCATTTCTATTATTTCCCAAAAGTTACTAATGCTATTTTAAATGGAAAAGAATAATATTTTTTTTCTTCTCAATCCTCATCTATCTTGACCTCTGCAGGTTTTTTACCTGTCAATCTTCTTAATACTCTTCCTGGAAAGCTCTCCCTCTTCATCTCTACATCCTGACTTTATCTTTTTTTTTTTTTTGGGGGGGGGAAAGAGGTTTGAAAGTCAATCTAAAATTCCAAATTCTATGGTATAGGAAGCCTTTTCTCAATCTCTCTTAATTCTAATGTTCTCCTCTGTAGATTAATTCCAAGTTATCCTGTATATAGTTTGATAATATATAGTTGTTTGCAAGTTGTTTCCTCATCAGATTCTTAAGAGCAGAAACTGCCTTTTACCTGTCATTAAATCCCTAGTACTTAGCATAGTTCCTGAAACATAGGTGTTTAACAAATATTTTTTTACTTTCAACAAACTTACTAGGCAAAGTTTTGTACTGATTTTCCCCATTCCAATTCTTCCCCCCACCTTCCCACCCCCACTACAATTATTTAAATAAAAAAAAAAAAACTTTTTAAAACTCTTGCTTTGTCTCAGTTCTAAGCTATATTTTACTGAGACTTCGCTTATATATGTTTCAGAATCATTCTCTTCTTTGGAGTTTTGGTATTCAGCATTTTGTCATCGTGATAGCTTTTTTAAATGATAGGATTCTTTCAGCCTACTTCTGGATTTTTCTCGATGTTAGGAGTTGTGCCTTGAAGATCAGATAGGCACAAAGATGGGGAGACAATTTTTAAAAAGGATTACAGATGCTTCTGAAGTGAAAAGGTGAGGGAGGGGGTAATGAGAGAAATCCAATTTTGGAGCAGCAGTGTATAAATAGCAAACCCTCCTTGTCTTGAAAACCAGAGGATTTGGAATGATTGCCTTTCACTCTGAAAGGGTTACAAGGGATGTGCTCTTTTCAGGGAAATTTTTCTTTTCTATTAAAGAAAGGAGGTAGAAGAAATATCGATTGAGAAATTTGAGGAAGGAGAATATATATCACTTTATTCACAAAGTCTAATAACCCATAACCGTTTTCCATTCTTATCATGACTTCCGATACCTTCACTCCATTGCCTTTGTTCTAGTTACCTCTTCTCCTCTCTGCATATTGAACTCTGGTCAAACCAGTTCAACTCTACACTATCTTGTTTTCTCTAATCCATTGCCCCTTAATTCTTTTGTCTGTCTTGTCCCATCAAGCCTCTGCTTTGTTTCATTTCCGCTATCATCTGTTGCTTTCATTCTTATTCATGTGCTGTGGAACAAAACTAAAGAAAATCACAAACTGTGCTGACTAGGTTCACTACAAATTTTTACATAATTTTAATTGGGCCTTTATTACTACAAGGCATTCATTTATTTTTTTTTTTCTGCCCCACTAAACGATTCACTATTCCACTCAACCCATAAGTTTTTTTAAAACCTTTTCATTCCTTCTCAACCTTCCCATCACTTCTCTCTCCACTCTGAGTTGGGAATTTTGCCTCTTATTTCACTGAAAAAATCAAGGCCATTCACTGAGAGCTCCTTCTTTTCCCCTCTACCTCATCCCACATCGATCAGATATCTTCCCCTATTATCTCCTTTTTCATCTCTATCTTATATGAGTTATCACGTTCCATTTTATCTTTTCCATCAGAATGCCCTTCTATAATCCCTACTTTCTCACTAATCTTGAATTTCTTCCCATCTATTGGCTACTTCTCTGCTGCCAACAATTTTGCCCTTTTCTTCCCCATTCTTAAAAAAATCCTCACTTGACCTGCCCATCTCCAATAGCTATAATCCTGCATTTCTCCTCCCTTTCATGGCTAAACTCTTTTGAGAAAGCTATCTACAATTAGTTCCTTTACTTTCCTTTCTTTCATTCTTTTCTAAACCTTTTTTGCTGTCTGATTTCCAATCTCATCATTCAGCTAAAACTGCTCTCTAAAATTACCAAAGTTCTCTTAATTGCCAGTTCTCATGGCTTTTTCCTCAGCCCCCATCTTTCTTGACCTTTCTACTATTGGTCACCCTCTTTTCCTGAATCTATTTTTTTCTCTAGGTTTTCCAACACTGCTCTATCCTGTTGTCCTCCTTTCTGATTAATTTTTCAATCTCTCAAATTTTCATTCAAGTCAAACCCACGGACTGTGGGTGACCCCTAAAGATCTATTCCTTTGTTCTCTTTTCCCTCTATACTATTTCACTTGATTTTAATAACTTTAATGAATTCCCAGATCTCTTTTTCTAGCCTTTACCTCTCTCCTAACCTCCAGTTGCACATTTTTAACTGATTACCAGACGTCTTGAACTGAATTTCCCACAGACATCTTAAATTCTTATCTCAAACAGAACTCATATTCCCTTCCTTCTCACCACCCAAACAAAACCTCTCCTCTTCCTAACTTTCTTGTTTATGTAGAGGGCAGTACCATCCATCCAGAATAAGAACTTCAGTTTCATTCTTAATTCTTCACTTACACTAACTCCACACAATTAATTTGCTGGCAATTTCTAAAATTTTTATCTTTTGCAATATCTCTTGAGTAACTCACTTCCAGTTGATCAATGATGGACAGAGGTAGCTACACCCAGAGAAGAAACACACGGAAGTGAATGTAAATTGTTAGCACTAATATCTGTCTGCCCAGGTTACATGTACCTTCGGAATCTAATGCTTATTGTGCAACAAGAAAATGGTATTTACCCACATGTATTGTATCTAGGTTATATTGTAACACATGTAAAATGCATGGGATTGCCTGTCATCCGGGGGAGGGAATAGAGGGAGGGGGGAATAATTTGGAAAAAATGAATACAAGGGATAATATTATAAAAATATATATATAATAAAAAATTATTAATAAAAAAATTAAAAAAAAATCTCTTGAGTACATCCCCTTCTCTCCTCTGACCCTGGTAAAGCATCCAACCACCTTGATTACTTCAGCCACCTTCTGGTTGATTTCCCTGCCTTCTGTTCCAGTTCATCTGCCAAAATGATCTTCCTAAAGAAGTCTATGTTTTTGCTTTCAAAGCCCTGGAGATTTCATTCCTCTTATAAGTTCCACCCCTCAAAGCTCTCTTGAATTCAGGAATACTGATCTCCTTGCTATTCCTCCAAAGGAATTGCATATCTTTATTCCATAACTTTGTACTGGCTGTTCTCCATACCTAAAATGCTCTTCCTCATTCATGTCTCCTAAAATCCCATGTGCTACAAGATGCTTTTCCTGATATGCCTCCTTCTTAAGCCTTGCTCCAACTGCTAGAGCTTTCCCTCTGAGATTACTTCCCATTGACATAAAATATTTTGTATTACATAGTTGTGTGCTGTCTCCTCTACTAGAATGTATATTCCCTGAGGGCAAGAATTATATTTTTGCCTTTTTTTGTATCCCCAGTACTTGTTTAATATTTGTAAAATGAGGGAGTTGGACTTGATTCCCTTTCAGGTCTCTTCTTCAATACTTGTAAGTCTTTGATCGTATGAATCGGGGAGGCTTTCCTGCAGTGGTCCAATTTGAACTAGGCATTAAATGGAAGACTTTTATTGAAGAATTAGCATTACTCTAAAATGTGACTTCCTTCCAGAGTCAATTTATATCCTTATGAAGGATTCTGGAGAACTGTAAAACTTTTAAGACCTAAGAGAATAAAGTTATAATTGAAGTCAATTGAAATCAATAGAATAAATGTACAGATTATGGACTTAACAGGTCCTTAGAAATAATTCTATTTTATTTTTATAGACATTATATTCAGTATGGCATTTATAATGGTTTTCTAATTTTGACATCTGTGAATATCAAAGATGGAATATGAACTACTGGAAACTTCTATATTTCAATTTGAACAGAGTAGTCTAAAACACAATTTAATAGGCAGTAAAACTAATAGGTATTCCAATAAAGGGGAGGGGAAGAAAAAAAGAATTTAAGCCCCAACTGTGTACTACACAGCTAATAAGCATTTACTAAGGACTTAGGTATATCAAGCACTGTGCTAAAAGTTTTACAATATTATTCCTTTTGATCCTCACATGGTAGGTGCTATTATTATTATTCCTATTTTACAGTTGAGGAAAGAGGCAGAGTTTAGATGACTTGTCTAGGTCATACAGCTAGTACATGGTTGAAATTGGATTTGAACTCAGGTCTTTCTTACCTCAGGCCCAACATTCTTTCTTGTGCTAGGACTCCATCAAGGAAATTAGGTTGCGCAGTTGATAGAGTACCAGGCTTGGAGTAAAGAAGATCTAAGTTCAAATCCAGACACTTACTAGCAATTTAACTTATTTGATTCAATTTTTTTCAGCTGTAAAATGAGGGTAATAATAGCACAGACCTTGAAGGTAAGGATCAAATGAGATAATTGTAAGGCACTAGAAACAATGCATGGTTCATAGTAAGTACTTATATAAATTCTAGCCAGCATAATTATCATCCACTGAATCAAGTTTAAATTGTGTTAAATAAAAGTAACATATTCTGATAAGCTAAAGAGAATTACATTGTAAATAAATTCTTCATTACTAAACTATCTAGTATTTTATCATATTTGATACTCATTTTAGCAACATTTTAAAAATATTTGAGTACAGGATTTAAGAAAACAATCTCATCATTGTTTAAATGTTTGTTAATCTTAAATTACTTTCAGCCTACATTCTAGCATTCTCTAATAAAACACCTTGAATGTAGATGTTTAATTGGTGAGTTAATTGCATATTTTCAAGTTGTTTAAAACCATTAGTAATTTGACATAGCGTAGATAGATATTGCTTATTATAAAGAAATATTTTTATTCTGTAAATAATTACATCACATTTTTCTACTGATTAATATATCTTATTCATTAGATAACATAAGCACAAATTGGAAACAAATTATTTTATATAAACTTTAGCATAAATCTAAGTGAAGAATTTTTCCCTAGTTAAAAAGTTCTACCACTCATGTTTTAAAAATCATGTTTACTAACTTCTGATGTTACTGAAGAGAAAATTTGTTCTATCATATTTGATAATTCAAATATCTTCCTCCAAACTAAGTCAATACATTCTATTATCATTAATAAATCAATAAAAATCTCCTTTGCATTAAGATTGAAGAGTAACAATTTACTGTAGCTAGAATTTATTCTATCTTACCTTCTAAATTTTAAATCTCTCAAGAAAAAAATGCTTAACTTCAGTAGAAAGCATATTACTTTATATTACTTTACAAATTTGGCAGAGCCCAAAGTAGAGGTCCTAGTTATGAAGGAATGGAAACAAAATTTTCAACTTTTGAAAACACCTTATTAACTAAAATCAAACAAAATTATGTACAATTTCTAGAAATAGGAGAGGAGGTAGGAGTTGTTATTGAATTGTTTTTTTCTTTAAGCAACAATTTTTTTGCTTTGTTAAAATTCATTCCTTTTCGCTAATCCAATTCCAATTGATCAGTGATGGACAGAATCAGCTACACCCAGAAAAGGAACACTGGGAAATGAGTGTAAACTGTGAACATTTTTTTTTCTTTCCAGATTATTTTTACCTTCCGAATCCAAATCTTCCTTTGCAACAACAACAACAACAACAACAAAATTCGGTTCTGCACATATATATTGTACCTAGGATATACTGTAAGATATTTAATATGTATGGGAATGCCTGCCATCTAGGGGAGGGGGTGGAGGGCAGGAGAGGAAAAACTCCGAACAGAAGGGAGTACAAGGGATAATGTTGTAAAAAAAAAAAAAAAAAAAAAATATCACCTATGCATATGTACTGTCAAAAAAAATGTTATAATTATAAAAATAAAATTCATTCCTTCTCACTAAGAGTTATTCATCCAAAAAAATTTCAGGAGAAAAATCTAATAATTTTTCCCCTTATTCCCTCCATTCATAATTTGGGCTATTAATTTTGTCCTAGGTTTCAACTCCAAATTTTTAAATTTAAATTGAACCTGATACACAACTCAATATGGCAATGATACTACTTCTGAATTCAACCTAATAAATCAGTGATACACCTGTTGAAAGGAAAATGAACCTGAAAGGTTCATATTGTATAAAAACAGGTGGGACTGAGTAAAATACCGGCCATATGTTTTATTAAATACAACAAAAATTATAATGGAAATAAGATAAAGGGCAATACAAATCAAGAAAAGAAAAAGTTCCCAAAGGGAAAAAAAAATATTGACTAAAGCTTCTTAATTATTAGAACAGCTACATAAAAGTTTTTATTGTTTTCAATATTATACATGCATGAATCTATACACAACTTTTGTAAATATATATCCTCAAAAAGATTTTACAGCACTTAAAGAAAGTTAAATAACATCTGCCCAACGGAAAGTGATCAACTGATCCCTGCTTCCATTTCTCCCCAAGCTACCTTCCATTGGTTTAACGTAATCCGTCTTTATTTCGTACCGTTCGACAAAAGCTTGGTAGCAGAAAAAAGCTCACGGAGAAAGTAGTTGATTGAGAAAGTTAGTCTAGTCTCCCTTCCCCCCGCCCCCCAAAAAGGAAAACAAAAAAAACAAAACCGAGACACTCGGCCTTAAGGGCTGCCTAGAAATGTCTGATTCGTGTTTTTCCATTGCTTAAAATTTCAAAAGAATATTTCGAAGTTTTATTTCGCCTCTTTTCTGTACAACGTTCATCTTGTGTTAGAATGGATCACGTCTATGAAAAGGAATTTTTAAAATCTTTTTGGTTTTTGTCTTTTAGCATAAGGTAACACTAACCAATTAGTTTTTATTCTAACTAACCCCAGATTACTACTGCAATATATCTTAAAAAGAAACAAAAATACAAACGGGGAAGGCTAATACACAAAACATGCCTGCCCATGTCCAAGGGCACACAGAGAAATATACGTTACACAAACTCCTATTCATGCTTTCCTTTTTTTTTTTTTTTTTTTTTTTTAAGTTTTAGTAGTTTATTCTCGCAAGTTTCTTAGGCTGTTCCTTTCTTTCCTTACAAACAAGATGGTAGTAAATAGAACGCGCCCGCGCCGCCGCCGCCGCCGCCTCCTCCTAGCTCGGGTTCAGACCTCTCTAATCTCGCGCTTCCCTTTCCCTCCGCCCCCTCTTCCTCCACACCACCTGCTACTCTACTCTCCCTCCTTTTTCCACGCCCGTCGCTTCCCCGCCTAAGTTCTCACGCCCATCCAAGGTCCTTCCCCACCCTCTTCTTTTCTTCTCACCCTCCACAGTCACTGCTTGAGGCTGCCCCTAACCCCTTCGATCCTGGATCTGATTTCCCCTAAATCCCATCGTCTACGTTCCCTTTTCCTCCTATTCAGCTACTCCAGTGCTCTCTTGGGCCGTTCTCTCCACCGTCTCGTCTCGTCTGGTCACATCTCGTCTCGTCCCGGCCCGATCGGATTGGGCTAGGTTAGGTTGGGCTGGGCCGGGCAGGGCAGGGCACGGCTAGTCTCCTCCTCGCTCCTCGCTCCTCCCCACCCCACACGAACTTCTCTTTTCTCTCGATTGCTCTCCGGGGGGATTACTTTTAACAGGGAGTCTTCGGCCGGCGTGTTCTGATTGGATATTTTACGCAAGGACTCCGCCCATTCCGTGGTACGCGCAAAAGAGGGTGGGGAGGGGAAGAAGGGCGCGCGCGCGCGTTCCCGCAGCCCGGAGGCAGAGAGCCGCGGTTACTGGGGTTTCTGATTCGGTTGTCGGTGATTCCCCCAGGTCTCCGAGAAGGAGGGTCGTCGGGGCGGCTACTCCGAGGGAGAATTCTGGGTTGGTTAGGTGGCAGAGGGCGAAGGTTCCTCTTTCTTGCCATGCCCACTTCCCTCCCGGCTGGTATCCCGGTGCCGCGGGGTAGCCCCGAGGAAGGACAGGTTTGATTTACAGCCTCCTCCGGGCGGCCCTGAGGCCAATGCCGTGTGGGCTATGTCTCCTCCCGCCCTCACGCGGCCCGCCCGCCCTGATAGCCCGGATGTCTCTGCCCCCTGTGGCCGGGCTGCGGACTCGATTATCAGCCCCAATGAGGATGCTTTTAAAGAGACAGACGCCTTTGCGGACAACTCGGGGCTCGCTCCTCCGTTTTCCTTGCCCGGAGCAGGGAGATCCCAGAGCGAGCCAATGCGTGCGGACTCCGTGCTCCGGGGTGTCTGCGGTCCGAGTGGCCGAGTTTTCTTCCTTCCCCGGGCGGGCTCCCGGCTCAAGGAAAAATGGCCAGTCCAGCGGCCTGAGCGGCGGCCTGGGATTGGCTGAGAGCCGCGTGAATGCCGGACATTTCAGTCTCAGTCGTTTGCCGGGCCAGTCCTGGCTCCGTACTAATCCTGGAGCAAGATGGACGAAGAGCAGATAGCCGTAGGAGAACTTGGCCGAGATGTGCGTGCGTGTATTTGTGTGAGTGTGCGCGTGAGTGTACTTGCATGTGGGGTCTTGTATTGATCAGTAAATTGGGCTAATCTACCAGACTGACCCCTCCTTGAAGATAGATAATTAACGGTCAGTGTTAAGAAAAAAGTAACAAAATAAGAAGGCATTCTTCAGAGTAGTGAATTAAAAATATTTCAACCAGATAGTAAATGTGTATTAAGCTACTACTGTATGCCAAGAAAAGTACAAGGAAGTTCTCGCTCTCAAGTAACTTTTTCATTTTCAGAAGATTCGGGGCTTGGGTGTTTGGTTTTGTTTCTAGACCAGCTCGTGAAGAGGAAAGTTTTCGCCCACAAAATATCCATTTTTTAAACCTTTGCTGATGGTGGTTCCTCGGGGAAATTTTGGACCAGATTAAGATACTTCGGAGTAATCCATTTTAATAATAAAAGGTTGACTCTTAAGAACTGAAGAGACTTTGAAATGCTTAACACCAAAATCTGAGCCCCCAAGAATGGTCTTAACTAAAAACATTTCGGTGTTTAAAGTTTGCAACTGATAGTGTAAACCCCTGGAGGGGAGGGACTCTCCTTTAAATTCTGAATTATATTACCACTTCGCCGATCACCTTTTTTCATTTTAATTTGTATTTAACTTCACTGAATTACAAAATTTTAATAGCTTAAAAAAAACTATCCTAGATAAAACTAAATTGTCAAGAAACTAAAAGAATGTAATGACCTTTTAAGTCTTCAAAACTATGTCTTTGTATTAATGTTCTCAGTTGAAAAAGTGTAAGTCCTCACACGGTTTATGTTATTCTCGTTTGAGACAAAGTAAGCCTTTGGATGGGAGAAACTTTTCATTTTAGTGGTTGTATTAATGTTTGAAATTGAGAAAGTGTGAGCCACAGGATGTTAGGAACCCAAATTTTTGTCGGTGACCTGTGGACCCAGCACAGACTCTGGCTTCAAGTAGGCACGATTACTTGTTGATTAATTTAACAGCCCATAATTAAATAAAAATAAAGGAAAAATCATCAAAATAGGTTACTATTTTCCAGCATATAACTTGGGAGGCAAGGAATTGGCGGAAATAGAAAAAGAGACTTTTGATATCAAAAGGCTTTTTCAGATAGTAGGAACAGTATATGACTGAAAAAATTCTTATCCTTCCCAGTTTATTTTTTTCCTCTAGTGACAGAGAAGCTATAAACTTAGTAGCAAAGTGATGAAATGCAGAGTAGGTGGCTATGAAATGAGAGAAAGGAATAGACACGGTAGTTTTAAATAAAGCAGATTTTGTGAGTGTTAAATTTCTGTTCAATTTATCAGACACTAAATATCTGTTATGTGCAGAATATTTTTCTGGGTGGAAGACATTACACATTCCCACTGAACTAGTCATACTTGTTGTACTGGGTACTTCAGATAGGATGTGAAACAAACAAAAGTCTTGGGCATTCCAAAGTCCTCTGTGACTTAGATGATATTTTTATTTAGAAGCCATGAGTTCTTTACTAAAAATGATGGAAGATACAAATCGACAATGTTATATGAAATCTACCAATTGAAATAGGAGAAGCAACAAAAGAAACCAGAAGGAGCCAGATAAAAAGGAAACCAAAGCAAATGATTAAGTGCACCATTTTCTATAATTTAGAAAGAGTGAAAAATAGCAGAAAATACTATTTGATATAACGAGTTTCCAATGAAACAAGATTTAATATTGACTTAGGTTTTATTTTAAAATTCATCCCCAAAAATTGTTTTTGGAGAGAAGGTGGGAAAAGAGAAAGAATGAAATATTAGAGATTTTTATTTGCCTCTCCCAAAGAAAACAACATTGTGATTCTAGTTTTCCTTACAAGTGATTCAGAAACAGGTTTCAATAATTTCGTCTTAAAGATTTAAAAGTTATAATATTCTTTAGTTTCATGACAATTCAACTAGTTTGCTTAAATTTAATAGTTTTTTTTTTAACCTAATTCAGTAGAGCAAAATGAAAACAGCCCAAGAAATTATAATGAAAAAAGGTAACCAGGAAAGGAGGAGGTGTGATTCAGAATTTAAATGATTTCCTGAATCAGTTTCGCAAAATTTCTATTGTCTGTCAAAAATGGAACCTAAAGAACTTTACCCTTTCAGGAAAAATTGCACATTCCTCCACTTTATTGTCATATTTCTTTCACATTGTGTAAAATAGTTACGTGGTATATCATAAACTATGATAGCAAAACTTGTTTTAGATTTAGAAATTAACCAGTGTTCCTTAGCTTGGGTTAGGAACAGCTCTAGATGTAAACATTTCTGCTTTAGCACTGCTACTGATTACTAATCTTAAGTCCTTACCATAACCTAGAATTTCCAGTTAAATATTAGAAATTTTATGATCAAAGATTCTAGTCTTTTATGTTCCTGTGTATAATGTTCTCCTGGTTCTGCTTACTTCACTCAGCATCAGTTCATGTTAAGTAGCTTTTTCTGAAATCTGCCTGCTCATCATTTCTTATAGAACAATACTATCTCATTACATTCATATACCATGACTTGTTCTGTCATTCCCCAACTGATGGGCAGCCTCTCAATTTCCAATATTTTTGCTACCACAAAAAGAGCCGAGATATATATATCTTTGCCAAAGAACTCACACTTGTGAGTCTTTTTTATGGAATACAGGTGGTCTTTAACAATGGAAGGAATAAGCATCTTATGGCAAAGGTACCATTAAGTGGTACTTGCCACTCTACCATATGTGTTTTTCTTCTGCCATTTTCCCTTTTAGACAATTTTTCTATTCTGTTCACCTATGCCTTCTCCATGAATATCTATCCCCAAGTGAGGATGCCAGTACACTCAGCCAGTGAATTAGTATTTTTGTATGTACCTGCTCTTTGAAGAAGATGGAAGGGATCTGGAAATGAGAGAAGAACCAGATTAATAACATGAACCTAGGGTAAAGAGTATCAAAATGTCTTTTGGACTGTATTGTCTAATTCTTGTTTCCTGCTCCAGGCCTGCAAATGACATTTGCCTGATGGCACTAAAGAATGACCGTTGAGTTACCTTAAAATTTTCATGGATGAATCATTTCATTTGTGCATTTCCATGTTCCTCTGTTTCTTACTAGTTACCGTCCTTGACCATTTTGCTATTCCTTTAGTAACTTAAACAAAAAGAGTTAATAAATCTGTTGCTTTTTAGTAGTCCCTACATTGATTAGGTCAGCAAAAAATTAGAGCTAAAGTGAAATGTTTTGGGTCACTCACAAATTTAATTCATTTCTGATTTGTGATTCCCATTATCACTAATAATTGAGCTAACTAAATCTATGTGACATTTATGATCAGAGATCAAGACTGACTCTTATAAATGAGTATATGATGGGACTACATTCCTTAGCTTAAGTTTCCACTTAATGCTACTTAACCTAGTAATACCCAGCCACTACTAGAAATTATTCTGTCTAGTCCCTACACTTTGATAACCACATTGTCTTTCTTGAAATTGAAAAAAATAGATATTTTTGAAATATTAAGAAAAAACAATTCCATTAATTAATCCCAAATTTTAACCAATACTAATATATATATATATTTTAAAGTTCTTATGTTAAAATATTTTTAAAAGGCAATAAATATTTTGTCTGTCTCTATTTTTCTCTGTATTTTTATCGTAGTTAAGAGGTAGTTTGGTACAGTAGATAGGAGCTGGTTTTAGAATTAGGAAAAGAATTCTAGCCTTGGCACAGTCAGGAAGATCTGAGTTCAAATCCAGCTTTAGACACTTACTAGCTGTGACTTTAAGCAAGTCACTTTACCTTTGCCTCAGTTTCCTTAATTGTAAAATGAGGCTAATGATAGCACTTACCTCTCTCAAAGCTGCTTTGAGGATCAGATAAGATGCTTGTAAAGTACTTAGCACAGTATCTGGAACATATTAAGCACTATATAAATGCTAGTAGTAGTATGTTCAGGTTCAGTTTCATGTTTAAAATAGATTGACTTTTCTGTTATAGTAAGATGCTAATAATTTGGTGTGAAAATAACCCTAATTAGTTTTGCATAAATATTACCATTTTCTTGTTTTTCATTAATCACATGAAAAAACTAATTTTGTCCCTAATGGCAATTTTAACAGGTGCATAGAATAAAAGAATAATGGTTTGCCTAAGCAACTATTCATTTATTTTGTACTGACTTATGATTGCATTAGAATTCGCAATTCAGATAAGAACATTCCTTCACAAATGCCAATCTACTCTTTGACTACTTAACATTAATCTTTGAATTGTCTGGAGTTGGATAGAGAAACAGAAAAATGACTTGCCAGGATCACACAGCTACTAAGTGTCTAAAGCTGGATTTGAATTCAGGAAGAAAAGTTATTCTATAAACTTCACTACCTCACTGCTCCTGTAGATGTAAATACAGGTAAATATTGACTTCATAATTGTGCAGAGATAACTTGGGAAGTCCAGTGTCTCAAATGTGTTAATGGCTTTACATTAAGGCTTAGAAAGATAAATACATGTTTTATATCCTTTCATTCTTTCCCTCAATTCAGTTTGAAGTGATTTCTTAATATCTTGCATAGACCAGTTATGCCTCATTTTATACAATCTTTATGAAAACATATATAATAATTTTTAGAAGTCAAATAATTTTTATATATAATGGAAACAAGCTACCTAAAGGAATCCTAGAATGAATCCTATTGTGCTAGAATATTTAATAAAGTAAATAATTATCAGGTAAATTATCCTTATTTTGGTAAATCTAGATTTTTATATATTATGTATGCTTAAAACAGTATAACTATTTGATACTGTACTGTGATAGCCTAGATTTAACTATGTATGGCACAGTTTTACTTTCTAAAGTAATAAATTTTTGTAATAAAGAATATTTTTCTTAATCCTATTTAGGATCTTTGGCCTATTTTTTTCAGCAGTTAAATAATATTGAAGACAAACTTCTGCTTTGTCCCTACTTCTCTGTGTTACTCTTAACTGTAGTAGGGAAATATGCATAATTGGTTTTCCACATTTGTCAAGAGTCAGTAATTCCTCTTAACATTCAAAATATTTAACAGAACTCTTGTAATAGCTCCAAAAATAATAAAAATGGTCCCAAGAATAAAAATGACATACAACACACTGGTTTTTGTCATGGCTTTGGTTTTGTTATGTTTCTTCACTAATTTTTAGTGCCAGATCGTGTGGTAGAAATAAAAAGGTTTTCCTCACAGTAATAAAATCCAGTAAAGAAATTTAATTGGTTACTTATATAAGGGTGAAGTATTATCTACATAGTAAGCAATTACATGATCCTGTTAAGGCACATCATAGTATAGTATAGTCATTTAACTACTCAGTAGTACCTTTTAGCTAAGAGTAATGTTATGGTTAAATTTTATACTGTGTATTTAGAAAAAAGATCAAACTAATTGAACTTATATGGTATTTCTTAGGTATGTGGTTCCTCTACAGCACAGTGCAATGGAAAGACTCCTTGAGTCATCAATCAGAAAACCCTGTCTTTGATTCTCAGCTTTATAACCTTAGTCAAGTCACTTCTCTGGGCGTCAAGTTACTCATGTATAAAATGAATTGGTTTAACTAGATAATCTTTGAGATCTCTTCCTATTCTAAAATTATGGCTTCCACTGGCTTTTGTCAAAAAAGATTTTTAAAAAATCCACCATTAAAGATCCTAGTTCTGCTCCATTTTTCCTCAAAAAGGAAAGCACTCCAAAATACAAATCTCAGTTTTAGATAATTAGTTACTTGGGGATTTTTTTTTTTTTTTTTAAGATCACTAAATTAGGTGTAAGGAAAATTTTGTTTTACAAAGATTAGGGGTAATTTGATTAGATTAGTGCTTTGGTGTATTTAAACCTATTCTAGATGATCAATGAACTGAGAAGCAAATTCTAAATGTTCAAAGAGCTATAACTTAAAATTCCTAATTGGTCATTTACTTTTCATGGCCAGGTTTGCAGATAGATTTTTACAGATTTAGGGGAGATTTTGGATTTTGTTCTCTAGTATTCAGTACCACCTTTTATGTTTATTGTACATATCATATAGTGATCTTTTAAAAGCAAAATGGTGAAGATTAATCAAAATTCTTATTGAACATTTGAGCTAAATGCTTGGCTGAAATTTGGCTTCTTTGTCATTGACTGAACTTAGAAAGTACATTTCTCTTTGTTAAACAGCAAAATTATTTTTCATGTTGCATGGCTACAATGGAAATTCAAAGCATACAGTTCATAAAACTTTTAAGTCCAAAATAGAAGCATATTCATGGAGAGATCCACAAGACAGTACAGTTATCCCTTCCACATCATGAGGATTGGGGGCCCAGAATCTCTGAGATTTGAAAAATCTGCATTTTTTAAAATTTAAAAAAAATTTTGGTGTTCCCTTTCTACCAGAGAAGTCTGAATAATTATGGCATTAAAGTGAAAACATGTTAATAACTATATAACACTGTTTGTATATATATAAAATCCATATCTAAGTTTCTAAATGTTTCCTGGGTCATCTGCTGTCCTTCAAATGTCATCTACAACTCTTGCAAAACTCCAAAATTCCTATTTAATTTCTTATGCCAACCTGTAATATATTGAAACCTCCATGGGGAAAGTTTTGACATGAAATGATTAACTGTATACCATTTTGGTCAAAGTATCACCCCCAAATTCTGAAAATTATGTGGGGCAAGTAGCATTTCAATGAAGGGCCAGATTTTAATTAAGAAATTTGGTCTAAAGTAAGTTATGAGTTTTCCTGATTTCAAGCTAAGAAAAATGGAAAATAAACTTCAATGCAGATCTGACACTAAAAATAAAAATATGAAATTATTTCATGTCTATAGTGTACAGATCATTTAATTAGGGTTTCAGGGCACTAGATAACAGTGAATAGAGTACCACACCTAAAGTCATGAAAACTCATTTTTCTGAGTTCAGATCTGACCTTAGACATCTACTAGTTGTGGGATCCTGGGCAAATCCATTAATCCTGTTTGCCTCAGTTTTCTTATAAATTAGCTGGAGAAGGAAAAAGCAAATCATTCCAACATCTTAAATCTCAAATTAGGTCATCAAAGAATCAGATGCTACTGAATAATAATTGGGGATTTAGTACAATAGTTTAAAGGAAATGTAGTTTTTGTCTTTTGGAAACCCTATACTAACAAAGTATTACTAGTAGAGGCCTTTAGATAATTTGACTAACTACTAGATTTCTAGTTAGCAATTGTTAGTATATAAAATGCTAGAAAAATTTGTTCAATTTAAAGAAGATCTCATTTGTACTACATATATATATATATATGAAAGCACAAAGATATAGTTGCTTAAGCTATTTTAAAAAAACCTTAAAATTGTATATTTGTATATGCATATATATATATAAGCACACTATTAAATGAAGTTCAAATGAGTGCTCCCTCTGCCAAAGTAGATGGCTAGAAAAAAACATTAAATGAGTGTTTTAACTATGCTGGGCACTGTGCTAAATTGATGGAATATCATACATCCTAGGAGTCTCATCTAGGATAAATATTGGTACTTTTGTATTTGAGAGTTTGGAGAGACTGATTTTTATTAGCTTATTTTGGTACATACATTGTATCTCATTGAAAATATTTTTTAAGTTAGTCAACTCACTAAATGAGAATTAGAAACTCCTTTTTTTAGGATATACTAGAGAAAAATTGACACCTTTTCCTTCTCTTTTAGGCTATAATTGAGTTTTCTCTGGTTTATTTCCTTAACACCATTTTTTTTTTCAGAAATAACTTTTGCTTGTTTAAATATTTATACACTAGAGTCAAAGTATTGCAGATTATATGAGAAGTATGGAATTTGTATTCTTAAAATGCTAGTGCCTAGCAATTTCCCTATTGAATGCTCATATTCTGATTTTTATTTTTCACTTTCAAGCAGACCTAGAATGTTTGCATTACTGTGACTTAAGTCCATACAGCTTCTCTGAAATTCTTTTGTATCTCAAGGCCAATAGATAAAATTTGCTTTTTAGCTTAGAAATCCCAAGTAATCAAGACTAAGCATTTAATCCCTTTTGAGACCACCATAGCTCTTTGAATATGTTTTCTTTAAGTTAAACTATTTGTTCTAGTAAGAGCTTGAAACTCCAATTGTATTTTCCTTATCCTGGCAGAGAGACACTGGGAGATGTTTTGAGTGTTCTTTGGGAAGTTTTCTTCCCAGCGTATTGCGTAAGGTATAGAACCCTTGGGAGAAATTTTGGTGTCTTCTGTGTAGAAAAGGGACACTAGAAATTGTGTCTGGACTCCACTGGATGCATTGAAAGATCATGGTAAAGTTTTGAAGAAGGGATGGTTTGGTTTCTTTCCTAAAGGATGAGGGAATTACTTCCAAACCTAGGTCCATAATTCATGTAGAGAGGCTCACTTGTATTAAGATTTCTCTTAGGGCTAAACTTTTCTTCTGCTATGAGAGCTTTATTTTATTTCCTTTTTAAAGTTAGGCAATGCTGAAGAGACTTACATGAACTGATGCTGAGTGAAATGACCAGGACCAGAAGATCATTATATACTTCAACAACGAGATGAACCAAATCAGTTCCAATAGAGCAGTAATGAACTGAACCAGCTACACCCAGTGAAAGAACTCTGGGAGATGACTATGAACCACTACATAGATTTCCAATCCCTCTATTGTTGTCCGCCTGCATTTTTGATTTCCTTCACAGGCTAATTGTACACTATTTCAAAGTCTGATTCTTTTTGTACAGCAAAATAACTGTTTGGAAATGTATACATATATTGTATTTAATTTATACTTTAACATATTTAACATGTATTGGTCAACCTACCATCTGGGGGAAGAGGAGTGGGGGGAAGGAGGGGAAAAGTTGGAACAAAAGGTTTTGCAATTGTCAATGCTGAAATATTACCTATGCATATATCTTGTAAATAAAAAGCTATAATAAAAAAAATAAAAATAAAGTTAGGCAATGACAAAACCTAGTCATCCTATTCCCCCAACTTAGCTCCTTCTGACTTTCTTCAACATCATGCCTTGGCTGCAGTCTTATCCTACCCTCACTACATACCTGGGGCCTCTTAATCCTGAACTATTTTTCTGCCCTATTATCCCACAGGCAAGTCCCCCCCATTTGGGGAATGGGTTCAGACCAGTTAATGAAATGAAAATACCCCTCTAAGACAGGATCTTTGTTTTTGTTTAAATCTGTATTTCCAGCACTTAATACAATGCCTCGAATATTGAGAGTTAACAATGCTTGGCCAGTTTTAGTAGCACTTGGTATCCAACAGTACAGGACAGAGAAGTTCTTTCTTGGAATGGGTGTAGAATATCTCTCTTCTGGGAAAATCTCAGTTGAAACCCTAGTATTGGTACTAACTTTATTACCACTGTCAATTTGTAATCTTTCTGAGATGCAATATTCTCATTTGTAAAATGGGGATGATGCTTGTACCTACTTTACAAAGTTCTTTAAGTTCTGATGAGATAATGCATGTAAAGTTCTTTCATACTTTAAATGGTTCATTAAATCAGTTATTAATTGAAATTAATCTTCACTGCTACATGGCATTTATTTTGTAATTAACTGATTAACTTCATTACTCCCCCCAGCACATCTTTTCTCTTTAATCTTCTTCTATAGCATTGTTTACTTCTTTCCTCTCTGCAGAATTCACTTCAAACTTCTGAAAAATCAGAGGCTGTCATATGCTCCTCTTTTTTACTCCATGATTCTATGCCTCCATATCTGTCAATATCATCTCAGCTCTTCTCATTGCCAAGGATGGCTCTTCTGCTGTTACTGATCTTACCTTTTTCATTTTCACAGTCAGCATGGCATCTCCCTTGATCAATTTGAACATTCCTTCTGTCCACTTTCATCTACTGCCTCCTTCTATTCGACTGAAAACATGCACAGATGATATCCATTCACTGTTAAATCTTTCATTTGACTCTGCTGGCCTCTCAGGGTATCATCTCCTATCAATTTTCTTTTTTCCACTCTAACTTCCAGGAGTTAACTGCAATGATGCCCTTACATTGCCTCATTCCTATTAACTTTTTAATTCTTTTCAATTTGGTGTCCAAACCCATCAATCAACTATACTTTCTCTAAAGTTACCAATGATCTCTTAGCTGTTAACTCTGATAGTGACTCATTTAAACTCAGTGAAGCTTTTGATATTACTGACTACTCCCTCCTAAATATTTTCTTTTCCACTGCTTTCCAAAAAATAACCCCTTAGCTGTCAAGTTTCCTCTGATGAATTGTTAGTTGACCACATTTAAGTCTCTATTCTGGGTCAGTTTCTACAATTTCTTTTGATGAGCTTATTGGGAATCACAAGCTCAATTATGACCACAAAAAGACTTTCAAATTTATATATATCCAATCCTAACCTCTCCCCAGAACTTCAGTCTCTCACATTGAGTTAGTATATGGACTTCAACCAATTACTTGCTGGATGTCCCGTTGCCAACTCAAACATATCAGGTTCAAAATAGAACTCTTCTTCTCTCCTCTGAAATGACCTTTTCTCCAAACTACTGTTTCTGCTGAGGGACCATCATCTTTTCAGTCCCTTGAATTTATGACATTGGAATCATCCTTGATTCTTTTTTCTCCCTCAAACCTATAGTTAGCTGCCAAATCATATCAATTCTCCTACTACAGTATCTCTCATCCATTTCCTTCCTTCCAAATACATGGTCACTAACCTAATTTAGGCCCTTGTTACCAAAAATTCTTCTTTCCCTATAGTACGCTATCCACTACAATACACAGCCAAAATGGATAGAATTCTCAAATGTATAGAAAGCTGAACTTCAGAAAACTGAATGAAATATAATATTGGTAGAATTAGAGACCTTATACAAAAAGAACAGCAGGTGGCAGAACCTGACCCAGTTCTGACTGCTGTCAAGGCAGAGGCATGGAATAGGAAGGTGGCAGAGGACAGGAAAAGAGAAAGAGTCTTAAAAAATATCTTCTTTCTGAGATTCTAAAGTGGAATGTGTGGTTAGGAAACAACAAAGGAAAAGTAAGGGAAAAGTGAAAGCTTCAAAAATACTACAGCACCATTTGCTGATTTTCCTAGAATATTAGAAGATATAAGGCCTACAGGAAAGAAAAGTCCTACACAGAATCTGTGAAGGAGATCATGGAACCAATCAACCAAAGGATAATTTATCTTTAGGACAAAGTTAAAAGAAATCAAGAGGTCTCCTGTTGAGATAGGGATTAAATTGTAGAAAACAAATTCACTTTTACTTTGGCAAACTTTTTTTTTGTTTTGTTTTGTTTTTTGGTTAAGTGATTGAGCTGATAGGGATGAACAAATAATAAGTTCAAGAGGTAGGAAAGTTAGTAGATTTCTTCTATGTACTTAAATCAGTCTTTATCTTTTATAATCTACTTTCAGGCCAAAATAAGAATAGAAAAAAAAATGTGGAAGATAAGATGTGGAAAAAAAGTTAATATTGAGGAAGAAAAATAGGGACAAAATCTCACTAAGAGTAAAAGTTGGAACCACAAATTTTTCTCCAGATATAAGAAATGAAAGAAAATGGATGAAAAATATTTCCCTTTAAGATGCTATTAAAAATGGAGTGTTTAGAGACAAAAATAATTAACTACCTTATCTGTAAGGCTAAAAGCATGTCAAATCTAAATAAAAAGTATTTATGAAACAAATGACACTACCACTATTATTTTTTATTCTAATAATTTTTTTAAAGGTTCTGACAGTTTCAAATATAATTTTGGAGAACAAAGAAATTTCAAGTCTGAAAGGATAATAGGGGGAATATAGAATTAGAGATACTTGACACTAATGAATACAATATAAAATATTTGCAAGGATTTTATTGTGGAGATTTTATTGCAATATCTTATACTGATAATATATGACAAAAAGGCAATCTTCTGAGAATTTCAAGAGTAATAACTGACATGGCATTCCCCAATTTATAAATGGTCTAAGGGTATTTAAAATTTTCAGATGAAATAAAAGCTATCTATAGTCATATACAAAACTGCTTTAATTCATTATTGATTAGAGAAATGCAAAGTGAAATAACTCTTGAGATGCCATCTCATACCTCTCACATTGTCCAAGATGACAGGAAAAGATGATAAATGTTGGAGATGTAGGGGAAATGGGACTCTTAATGCATTGCTGGTGGAGTTGTGAAATGATTTAACCATTCTGGAAAGCAATCTGGAACTATGACCAAAGGGCTATAAAACTGTGCATACCCTTTGACTTAGCAGTGATACTATGATGTCTATATTCTAAGGAAATCAAAAAGGAGGAAAAAGGACCCATATGTGCAAAAACTTTGGAGCAGCTCTTTTTGTGGTAGCAAAGAATTGGAAAATAAGTGAATATCCATCAACTGGGGAATGGCTGAATAAGTTATGGTATATGAAAGTAATGGAATATTAATGCCTCTATTAAAAAATTGATGAACAAGCTGATTTTAGAAAGGCCTAGAAAGATTTACATGAATTGATGTGAAACAAACAGAACCAGGAATACATTGTACACAGTAACAGCAAGATTGTACAGTGATGAATTATGAAAGATTTGTATCTTCTCAATGCATTAGTGATCCGAGACTCATCCCAATAAACCTTTGATGGAAAATGCTATCTGCATCCAGAAAAAGAACTATGGGGACTGAATATAAATCAACACATGTTATGTTCCTTTTTTTTTTTTTTTTTTTTTTTTGTTATTTTCTTGTAGTTTTTCCCTTTTCTGATTTTTCTCAACATGATTCATAAGGAAATAAAAAAAAATGAATGTACAAGTATAACCAGAAAAAAAACCCAAAAAATAAAAAAAGAAAGAACATGGACAGAATATTGAGAGGAATTTTATGAGCCTGAATCAAGGGAAATTTAGGAGGAAAAAAAAAAATGGGAGGAGAGGAAAGGGGAGTGGTGGGGAAGTGAAGTATTTCTATAAAATCTACAATATGTCAGGTATTTTTTTCTTATCTTTTTTCACTTTTGATCTGATTTTTCTTACACCAAATATGACAAATATGGAAATATCTTTAGAAGAAATTGAGTATGTTTAAGAGGATTGTCCATTGTCTCGAGGAGGGGGAGGAAAAAAGAGAAAATTTTGAAGCATAGTTTTGCAGGGGTAAATGTTGAAAACTTCCATGTATTTGGAAAAATAGATACAACTTAAAAAAATACAGTAATTAAAATGTTAAAAAAAATCCTAAAAAGAAAAAAGAAATGCATTCTGTATTTAAGAACCAGTACTACTCTTGATTAGGGAGTACAATGGACTTGAAAATTAGGTGATAAGAAATATCTTCAAAATTTTTTCAGATTTACATTCAAATTCATTAAGTAACAAAACCAGTTCAAATTCGTTAAGTATCAAAATAACTCTTGATGGGGAGATTGTGAATGAAGGCAGAATTTCTTCAAGGAAAATTATTCAAATTAGAAAGAAATGATGTAAAAGAAGGAAACAAAAGGAAAAGATTAGAAAGCAGTTTCAGAATTTGTTTTTCCCACTTATAATCAAGATTTAGCTTGAGTGGGAAAGGCAAAATGAATACTTTTTAAAAAATTTAAACTTTTTATTTTCAAAACATATGCATGGCTAATTTTTCAACACTGACCCTTGCAAAACCTTGTGTTTCAAATTTCCCCCTTTCCCCTCGCCTGGATGGCAAATAATCAAATATATGTTAAACATGGTAAAAATATATGTTAAATCTAATACATAAAAACCTATTTATACAATTATCTTGCTGCCCAAGAAAAATCAGATCAAAAAGGAAAAAAAATTGAAAGAGAAAATAAAACTCAAACAACAAAAAAAAGAGTGAAAATGCTATGTTGTGATCCCTACTCAATTCCCACAGTCCTTTGGGTATAAATGGCTCTCATCACCATAAGATCATTAGAACTAGCCTCAATCATCTTACTATTGAAAAGAGTCCTGTCCATCAGAATTGATCATTATATAATCTTATTGCCATGTACAATGATCTTTTAGTTCTGTTCATTTCACCTGGCATCAGTTCATGTAGGTCTCTCCAGGCCTCTCTGAAATCATCCTGCTGATCCTTTCTTATAGAACAATAATATTCCATAACATTCATATGCTATAATTTATTCAGCCATTATCTAACTGATGGACATCCACTCCACTTCCAGTTTCTTGCCATTACAAAAAGGCTGCCACACTTTTTGCACATGTAGGTCCCTTTCCTTTCTCTTTGGGATATAAGCCCAGTAGAAACACTGTTGGATCAAAGGGTATACACATTTTGAAAGGGGTACTTTTTTAAAAAGTGGGAAATCCAGGACTACTACTTTTTTATTTTCTCTTTATATATCTATCCTTCCAGGCATCTAATAGAATGTTTTTAAAAAATCCATTATCTATTTTATCCTACTTCTGTTTCTGACCTTTCTCCAAAGTAATGCCATATTCCTAAAATGTTCTTTTTTCCAGTATATGAAGCAAATAATTCCTGTCATTAAGGATCCTACCGTCTAACTGGGGAGGATCATGTATAAGTGAGAACACAGATAAATATATAGTAGATGGAAGGTATCCTGAAGGAAAATGGTACTTGCAGATGGGGACAAGGGGAGTTGAAGGTAGGGGAGAAACCAGCAAAAAGTCTCCTACAGAAAGAGGAACTTCAGCAGAGTTTTAAAGAATGCCAGGGTTTGGATTAGAGGGTACTAAAGTTGTTTCCATCTCTGACATTCTGGAAATTTATGACTTCTTTCTACTATCACTATGCTTTTCATGATCTTTACTGCTACCACTGGTCTCTTTGTGCCAAGTTTTTTCTTGTTCCATGTTTTCAAAAACCGTTACAGTACCATTCCAATAAATGATAACATATTGGGACTGCTACTATAGATATGTTAGTAGGAGAGGGCTTCTAGGCCAACTCCTTAATTTTATTATTGAGAGAGCTGTGGGCTGTAGATAATAGTGAAATTGACTTACCTAAGATACCACAAGTAAATAGCAGAACTGGGATGCTTTAGTTAATCCAACCCAAAAGATTTAGGAAGACTGATGGGAGGATTTGAAGTTTCCTCAAGAGGAAAGAACTCATTAGACTGTGAGGTCCTTAAGAACTGGTGCTATGTTTTTATCCTATGTGTTGGTAGTGTTTAGCAGTACCTGATTGACAGATTCAGTTCATTTGCTTTTTTCAATAGTGATCTACTCTTTGATCACTCATTTGGAGTTTTCTTGGCAGATAATAGATTGGTTTGCCAATTTCCTTCTCCAGCTCATTTTACAAATGAGTAAATTGAGGCAAACAAGATTAAGTGACTTGCCCAGAATCAAATAGCTAGTAAGTTTCTGAGGTCAAATTTGAACTCAAGAAGACATACCACTGAATCATCAAGCCGTTTGCCTGATCATTTAGAATGCATTTAATAAATGCTAGGTGACTGATTAATCTTGAGGATTTATTAAATACTGTAGTTTAAAACATACTGAAGATAAAGAAAATTGAATTATTTTGCTCTCTGCAAACAAGAGGTCAATATAACACCTTTTAAAATCCTAGGATGATTTCATTTTGTTTAGATACCAGATTTGTTTTATAGTAATCTGTTGCAGTCTGCCATTCTATTTTAAGATGGCAGGATTTAATTCACTGGTACCTGCTACAGTAGTAACTGGCAGGAATTGCTAAAACAGATTGGCTTCATCTGCATTGTTTATAACAGTTTACAAAGTGTTAAGATCTGTGCTAAGATCTAAGATACTGGTTCTATTAAAAAAAAAACAAAACACAAATTCTTGTCATCATGACTTGTTTTTCGCTCTTTATAAAGCCATAGATTGCCATGAGGTGGGCAAAATGCCAAAGTCATTTTCACAAAAAAATGAATTTTATCAACTAGATTTGCTCATAAACATCTTTTGTTTTTGTAAGAACATTAAGCCAGTGATATAGGATGAACTTTTTTTTGTTTGTTTTGTTTTTTTTTTTTTGTCTCTGAATCATTTATCTAGAGCATTATTTAAGTGCTCTTGTTATTGAGGGTATATCTTACTATTTTGTTGCTGCATAGCTTTAGATGTTTAAGCTGGAAAGAATTTCAATAGTTGTTCTTTCTACACACACTGCTATTAGAGAAAATAGATGAACCAATGTTGCCTTATCAATATTGCCCAGGAATGACATTCTAAGGGCATAGAGATCTACACTTTCTTTCAAAGTTCCTGCCCCTGTCACATTCTTTTATATTCTGTCTTGTGCTTTTCTTTAGAAGTGGACTAAAACTCAGACTGGATAGCTTCTATAGCACTATAATTTAGCAAACATGGCTGATCTTGGGACTACCTATGTAAAGGAAAACCACCTTATTGAGGCACATAAAGGACTTGAAGAATTATTGCATAGGTCAGTCAGTCAACAAGCATTAAGAAACTACAATGTGCCAGGAAATACGCTAAGCACTAAAGATACAAAAAAAGTTAAAGATAATTCTTGCCCTCACAAAATTCCTCAGTCTAATAGAGGGGATAATATGCAAACAAATAGAGCAAGTTGCAAATAATCAACAAAGGATTAAGAGCATTCCATTTGAAAATGGAGTTGAGAGATAGAGTATATATTGTGAAAAATGGCAAGGAGACAGGGTAATTGCATCACAAAATATATGGGGGAGTGAGGATGTGTATGAAGGTAGGAAGAAGCCAAGTTATAGAGGGCCTTAAAAGTCAAATAAGATTTAAATATATATATATATATATATATATATATATATATATATATATATATATATATATATATATATAAATGATATTGAAGGCAATAGGGAACTATTGGAGTTGACAGAATAAGGGGTTCATGTAGTCAGATTGATACTTTTGAGAAATCAATGGGCAAAAAAAAAAAAAATGGGTTAGAATAGTATGATTCTGATGAAGTGGGTCAGAAAATTCCAAGCTCTAAAAATTTCCCACACAAACAAAATAAAATTGTGTCTGAGGGGAATGAAGTATCAGTGAAACAGTTGCATGTGAGGATTTTTTCCCACTCTTTGTTTTAAATTTTTTTAAAAAAGGGAAAAAATGTACAGGAGTGGGAAGGCACTGCAGAGAACTCGAAGGGTGTGGATTAAGGATTTCTAGTATTGGCAATAATATTGTAGAGAGCAATTTTATTTTAATCATGAGGTCATAAGCTAGACAAAAGTGAAGAAAAGAAAAGCAGCAATGATTGTAAATAGCCTTCTCATAGAATTAAGCTTTAAAAGGGAGGACATGAAATGAAACCTAGTAGGTTTTGATGGATCAAATAAAGATTTCTGGGGATGGGAAAAACATAAGTATGTAGGTAATAAGGAAGCTGCTAGTTGATAAGTTTTAAGAGAAGTTGAGCCACTTCTTCATATGAGAGAGGGTGAAGGAAAAAGACATAGTGATATAGAATAAGAAGGGAAGATGATGCTCTAGATGACTGATGTCAAATTTCTTCAAGTATGAGGCAAAGATTTTTGGCTGAAAGAGTGGCTGTGGGAAGAATAAGACATAATTTCAGGGGTAGGAAGGAGCAAAGATGCGATGAAAGATGAAGGGAGAAGAGTCATCATGGAGAATGGGATTGTGAAGTAAGTAGGACAGTGTAAAAGGTTTAACTTGTCACTGTCAGGCCCAGTTGAGATCATGTAATGCAAATACGTAATAGACCCAGTGAGCATGGTTTTGTGGTTAAATGACTATCTATCCCAAAATACTCCCATGTAAATCCATGCCTTAAAGGGGGAAGTATTGTTAGTTGGCTATTGCCATCTTCCCTACCACTTTCTAACTTAACTCCTTCCTGCTCAGATTGGAAAGTGTTTTCCCTTGAAGAAGTAGGGTGACATTCTAATTTGCTAAAAAAAAAAAAAAAAAAAAAGAAAAAGAAAAATATTAACATATACATTGTTAGAGAACATCTTTTAAAAAAAAAAAGGAAGCATATCATAAAAAGTCAACATAGCCCGATCAAAAAAAAAAAAAAAAAAAAAAAAAAAAAAAAGCCTACCACTATTTTAGTAAAAAACTTGAAAAGGTTATCCATACTATTCATGTGGAAAAGAGGTGAAAAAAGTGGGATAGATCTTTTTTCTACAGAGAAGACATTGTTTCCAGTGGAGAATGCAGACGGGAATTCTGCTTAGTCTGGTGTTTTTTTTATTTACTTGGACAAAAAAGGTCTAAATGGCATGCATGTCAAATTTTTGGATGCCACAAAGGAGGAAAAGCCAACTACTAGTAGTCAGTATGCAAAAAGAATCATGGCAGGCTAAAACACTGGGCAAAATCTACTAAGGTTATATTATCAAAGTTTCATAATGAGTTGTTTAAAACCACTAACCTCCCAATTACAAGATGCAGTAGAATAGGGCATGGTTGAACATGGTTGAATTTTGTATATTTAAGATTTTGGGAATTTCAAGCTGAGTATGAATGGATGAGTGCTGGGCTTGGAGTCAGGAAGAACTTAATTCAAATCCAGACTCAGACAGTGTGACCCTGGGCAAATCATTCCATTATCCTTGTTCTTACACCCATGGACAGAGATTCACAGGGTTAGGAAGAATTAGACACAGCTGAAAATGACTAAATAGTAACCTAAATGGTGACATGACAGTAGAAAAAGGCTGATGGCATTCTGGGATATATTATGCTGCAATTTCCAGTAATAAGATGATCATAATGTTGCATTGTATGAAGATCACTTCCTAACTCTTCTTTTCAGTTCTGGGTACCATAACTTTGGATAAATTGGAGGACATTTAGAAGAGTCAACCAGATCTATGAAGGGCATTTAACACAACAAATGATTAACCTAGAGGATCCCAAAATCGGGGCAGACATAATAGCTGTCTTCCCATGTCTGAAGGACTGCTATGTGGAAGACAATTTTAAAAAAGGGGAGTTGTGATTGAAGTTTTTCTATGTTCTTTTGCTGTATTTCTTCTATTTCTTGCCTTTGAAATATAAAGAGATTCGACTAAGTGGCCTCTAAGGTTTCTTTCAGTTCTAAATCTATGATCTAAATTTGTTTTATCAAGTCTAATCTGCTCCTTTTGCACCTGCCCTTTCACTACTTTATTCCTAGATCTTGTTTTTGGAGTCAGGCAGGACAAGCATGAACCCTTTCCCACATGCCAGACAAATGAAATATTTGAAGTCAAGTACCATATCATACAACCCTCCAGGTCTTTCTCTTTTCTAAGTTAAACATCCCCAATTCCTCTAACTGATCGTAATAGGCTATGGTCTCTTGCCCTATCACCATCCTGTTAATGGAACTTTGACCTTAGTATGACTTTATCATTATCTTTATTGATTACAACACTATTTTTTTTTCCCTTTTAAAAAAGGGTTGCTACATTATTTCCCATAGCAGTCTAGAACAGCAGTCTATGAGTTCTTAGAATTTACTGTGAGGCTAAAAATTTTTTTCTTCTAAAAAAAAAAAGTTAAAATGTTTCTTATGTGATTTCTAACATTTTAAAAAATAAGATAGGGTACATTATGTTATACCATTGCAAAGACACAAGTCTCTGAAATACAAGGCTTAAAAAAAGCCATTGTTGTATAATTGTTGAGAAAGTGTATTTACTTTATATTTATTTTAAGCAAACATTTGTATTTGTATTATTTTAATAATCTAAGAAGTTTCAATACAGTTTAAGTACACTGAAGAGAATTTTGTGGACCCAAAGAGTTTTTTGTTTCTGTATCTTTTGTTTTAAACATTTGTGCTACTAGGGAAACATTTCAAACCAGTACTGTACAATGAGTATATGTTCTATAAGGGACTATACACTTTCTGGAAGACCTTAGAAAATGAGCCACATTGTAATTTTTAATTTAAAAAATACTAAAAATTTTCTTGGAATTACTTTGTGGTGGGGAAAACATACCATAAAAAAAAACCCTTTGAACTCTCCCTTTAAGAAGTCAAATCCTTCACTCTTAAGTATAAATCTGGTTTATGTAAACCCAAACCTTGTGGTAAGGGTCACACTTCTATTTATTTTGTATATATTCATATGCACTTGTTTCATTGACAGAATGTAAACTTCGAGGAAAGAAACTTTTGTTTTAGCTTCTCTAGTGCCTTAGAACATAGTGGACACTTACCAAATTTTTATTTATTTGAAACCTAACATACAATAATGTTTTAAAAGTCTATTGAAATTAGTTCTATCAAAACAAACTCATAATTAGTCAAATATGCAATGGAAACAGAATAACACTAAACTCTTCCAAGGGATTAAACTAATTTTTTATATAATTTCCATAATCAGGTACAATGTTATACTTTTACAGACCCATAGTTCTAGAAAATTGACAACAGTTGATTTGGAGAATCCAGCCTAAGTACATGGAATAAACTTTTTCCATGAGAAATGTGGAAGTAGTGGTTCCCTCTAGTGTTAAAATATTTGCTTTTACTAATATAGTCAATTCTCTATAGAAATGGCTTATCTATAGGTTTCCTGATCTGCCATCCCCACCCCAACCAGTTTCCAAGCTGCCAATCAAAAGTGAGCTTAAAATAGAATTAATTTTGGATTATTTATTTTGGGGCATAAATTTATATCTTTTTTCCCCTTCATTAAAGTATACAAACACAAATAGACTGTATTCTCCAACTGAACAGATAATTTCAAAATTATTCTCAAGCAACTGTGTGTAAAAAGGCCATTTCATACCCCCCCATTTTATAATGCATTGTTAGAAGCAGCTGCCCTTATGTAAACTGGCTTTCTAATGAACACAATTTTAAATTCATAAGAACTTCCAAATTTGTTACAGTAATGTATAGGGAGCCTTAAGAGCGAAAATTTGTGGCATGTCTGGATAGTTATAAATATTATTAAACTACTTTGAAACTTAAAGCAATTTCCCAAATTTTTACGTAACTTATACCATACACTGAATGACTTAAATAACTGCACCAGAGTGTAGAAAGACTAAGTGACAACTGCCACTACTACTGTCTTTATATGATGGTGGCTTAAAAAGAATCAAAGATTCTAGACACATAAGACAGTAATACTTCCTATTTCATAAATCAAAACAGTTTTTAATTACATCTACTCACTTAGCTAAAGAATGCTAATAATGTGCATTGTTGAGACTATAAACAAAGTTTTTTGTACTTGTAATAAATTATAAAGAGCTAAATAGCAGCAATGACATATAGTGCCATATATAATGATTTGCAGTTGGGAGACGTGGGATCAAATCTTTGTTTGACAGTTACTAGCTATATTTTCATGGACAAGTGACCATATTTCTGAGCTTCTCATCTCATATGTAGAAGAATATTTGTAGGGTTCACTTCATAGGGCTTTTGTATGGAAAAAAACTTTGTATGTGCAAAGTAAATGTGAACTTTTTATTAGGCATATTATTTCTTAAATACATCAGTTCTGCCACAGAATGAGACAGATAGAGGGAAGAGAAATACTTGGGAGGGAATTATCAGTTCTGACTTCTGAAATGGCCCTCCTTACTCTCCTTAATTAGGGCAAGAAGAAACTTATTGGACATGATTCATCTAAACAGCCTTGAAGCTAACATTTCCATAAACTTCATTCTCTACAACATAAAGTAGGCAGGTGATAATTAAGTTTTTGTGGAGTATTTATTTATACCCATTTCATCAGGACACTGACTAGAATCATAAAATTCTAAAGTTATAATAGATTGGTGATCTGATATCTCCATTATGCACAAATGAGGAACCAGACTCAGAGAGGCAAACTGTTCCATGACCACACAGCTTCTTCTCAAACCAGTATATAGCATCAACAGATAATATAGATATCTACTTTAAATAAAAGTTCACAATAACCTGGTGACATGGGTGAAACATGACAATTTTATACAAAATGGCTTTTTTTGTTTTCTGTTTTCAAAAACAGATTAAAATAAAACTATGACAGATAACTCCAGGCCATTTCCCATAAGAATTATTGCCAAATATAAAATCTTCAGGCCAAGTCAGTAAGTTTAAGTGTCTGTGAATGCAATCAAAGTAACTTCTATTCCCATTCAGGTAAAACTATTTTGTGCCACTGTGTGGAATTGAAAAGCCTATACTTGAAATCGGAAAAACAAACAAACCCCACAACCCTCACAAAATCTAACAAACTAAATTGTTGATAAGTTATAAATATAAAGGTTGCTCTTAAACATCCATTCTTAAAATGGGAAAGGAAAAGGGATATTAATGATTTTAGAGTAAACTTGTTAGCAGAGAAAATAAATTCCATTAGGGGTTGATAAATCCTTGGATATTTTTACATGTCAAATACTTGTGGAAAATGGTAATTAACTTTCAAAACCATGTACAATTCAAAAATGATGTGGTATAATAAAAAAGGAATACTTTTATATACGGGATTTTATTTTGCACTGATAAAACAATTTCATTATAGGCCAAGGGAAAGAGAAAGAAAAAAAGATAAAACCTCCACATTTAGCAAATTACCAAAGCTTTTCCACTTTTGCTTTTTTTTTTTTTTTTTTTAATCAGGATTTTTCATTTGGTAATTTATTGTCACATCCCTTTTGAAAACAGACAAAATGCTTACCATATACCAAAGATTACAGGCTACCACTAAAAGAAAAACTTTACACATTCACTGTACATCTAAGCTGGAAAACTGTCCTGCATGAAAAATATACTTAGAAATCATGTCAATAAATGAAAAACACAGAAAACATTATTATGTTTAAGAAAAATATTAATGTCCTTATAATGTGTCTTTGAATCTGGATGTTAATTCTTCATGGTGCTATTTTGACACATATTAATTCCTCTTGTATTTATGCACTCATACTGTGATTTTATCTACAGTATTCATTAAGGCAAACAACTAATGCATTTCTGAAGAGGTGTTATGGAAATTGTGTTCAAACAGCAAACATTTGGCATTAAAATAGGTTAACACATATATAGCTTCTAGTATTATACATCAAGCATTCTTCTTGGACTTGGGTAATAACAAGAAAAAAGATGAACATGCTAACAATGTCAAAAAGGTTGAAAATTCAGTGTCCAAGCAATTCCTAACAATGCCTCTGTAGTCATTGTTTTCAAGCTCTAAACAGTATAGAATTTATGCAAATGCATTAAAGAATTTTAGCTTGGCAAATATACCCAAGCAGGTTAAACTATATATACAGAAAGCAAATGATAAATACAGAATTAAAAGAGACCTTCTGTTTTCTTTATAGCCTTGAAAATTGACAAACTTTTTGAGGACAGTTCTACAATATTAAACATTAGGTAACCAGAGGTGCTTGGGAAACCTAACTACACAAACTGATTTAAAATACTCCAATGACTTTTGTAGTGTTTAATACAATTCAGTTTGTAGTCAAGGGCACAAGACAACATTTAACAAAAATAATCACATCAATTGAACTAGAAATCAAATGCAAATATATATGAATACAATCTCCAAAATCTGTCTTTAAGTGAACATTAACCATTTATTCAAAGTTATACAAGAATTTGAAGGATAAAGTCTTCTGTGACACAAAGCCATTTCATAATAGTTTCATGTCTCAGGTGAGCAGTGGGAGATAAGGTGAAAGAACAAGTTAGTAGGCCCCATTCAGGTACCTAGAAAGCAAAAATAGGCTCAACAGCAGCCTCCACCAGCTTGTTGTCCTCCCTGACTGCCAGAGTGTGTTGCATTAGTAGCGGCATGCTGAGGGCCGATTTTAATGCCATTTGCCTGAAATAATTAAAAGGGATAAAACAGTGAATTTCATCTAGGAAAAAACAAACCTGTAGCACAAATCATATTTTTTAATGTCTTTAATTCATGTCTTAATTCAAGTCTTTAATTCACCCGACTCACCACATTACAAAGTTTATCAAGTACTGATATTGAACAGTACCTAGTCATAATTAGATGTCAAATCGATAACAAAGACCTTTTCCTCCAAAAAACAAAACACCATAGCATTTTATTTAAAGACATCCAACAGCCAAAATAAGCTCACGGTAAATAGGTGTGAACTGTGGGTTGTTTTATGAGTTTTAGAAAATCTTTAAACATAATTTTATTTCAAATAAATCTTCAAAGAGAAAAATATTCCAAGTCCATGATGCTATAAAAGAATATAAAATATCTCCTTTCCCTACAGCATTTCTGTTGCATGTTGAATCAGCTGTACAGGCTAAGGGCATATGAGTGTTCTGTGTCATCAATAATTTCTATGATCCCCAAAGACATGGCAACTGGCCAAGAACCCACACACAGCGGATTTCTTTCATTCATCAAACTCACACTTATATCTTAACCCTCACTCCCTCAAGTGGATTTTACCTAAAAATACAACACTTTAAGAAAAGTAATACAGTAGCTTCAGAAATTAAGCTCTTAAGGAAACTTTGCGTCACAGTAAATCTCAGATTTATAGTGCTTGGCAGTTGTTCTGCAACACTAGTAGCCTTGGGGTTTCTGGCACTAACTCAGTATTGACAGCAGCTGATGTGGGTTTCTTTTTCGCTCTTTTGACTCCTCTTTAATAAAAAGCATGCCCTATGGCTCATTGGTTTTGCCCCCTCTGGGCTGGTAGCAACTTCTTGAGGAATCAAGGAACCAGACTTGGCATTAAGCCAAATAAATAGCACGGACTGTTGGCTCTTGACAGCATATTGCAATCAAAGCTCCATAAGGCACAGTAAAGCAGTCAGCTACTTTATGAAACTAGACAGAAACAATGAAGGGGCTTTTTAAAATAGAGGCCCCAATTATTGTTCAATTTATATGGCATCAGTCTTTGAATGGCTTCTCCTTTAAACTAACAAGTCTTATAGTCACAGTAATAAATAAAAAAAGAACATTATTCTTAAAAAACATAGATTTATGAGAATGAATGCTAAATATTATAAAACATAACTTACACTTGGTTCTTTAGGGAAAAATATATAAACATTAATTTCTACATATGAGTATAGTTGAAATGATTAAAGGCTCATTCATATTTAGGCTAAGGGGTATAAAGAGCTAGTTTTTTATAGTGTTTTCCTAACTTTAAAATTGCTAGAAAAACCTTTCTTTCCCCCTTCTAACCATGCAAGCATTAAGACAGTGAAAAAGTTTCCTCAGAACAAAATGTATATGTAATGTACTCAACAAGATCAGTCAATAAATAATTAATGGTGACTACTATGTGCAAGCTGCTGTGCTAGGCACTTGAAGGGATCCAAAGGCAATTAAACTGTCTTGTCCTTATTACATGGAGTTCATTGTTGTAGGGGCAACATGACAGATTTCTTATAAAAAGTGAATATGATCAGTGCACAATGAAATTTATCTCCTCAGGTGGAACACAACCTCATGCAAAATTTTTTAAAATTTATGCTTTACAGCTAAAAAATTTTATAAAATAATCAGCTCAAGATAATTTATTTGAACTTATGTTCAAATAAATGAATATATATATACACACATACACACACACACACACACATATAAATTATGCACAAATAATGAACTTACTATGCAGTAATTCAAACCCCTGAAAACCTGATGTGTTGTATTTAGTGTAATTTTCAAAGTACACTCGATAGCTCAGAGAGCAGTACATCTGTTATCAGCAACATGGTCTGTCTTTATCTATATACTGGAAAATTATTCCTGAAAGCAGATGACACCATATGGACAAGTGGATGAAAGTGGATTTTCTTTCCTCTTTGGGGGATTTATATTATTTTGCACTGGTGCATGGATGAAAAGGGTCATTTACTTTAATCCATTTTCACCACAACTTTTAGTGACACTCTACCTAAAATGTCAAGCATAAATATGCAAATATCATTAGATCTATCAAGTCTTTCATTTGGTTACGAAGACCTTGTCTCATGTAAATCTTCAACAAATTTTATATAATTTTAAAGATTTGTCATGAAATTCATGCATTTTAAAATTAATATTTCAGACTTTTTGGATTTTTTAATTTTGAAACTATTAGAAAATTTTAAAAATTACCTCATTATTAATGTCAAAAACTCCTTCTTGGATTTTTTCATAAATTTCTTTTGCTGTATTAATAAATGCCTAAATTAAAAAAAACAAACAAACCAAGATTAGATTCTTTGAAAAACCTATAGTTTATTGTAAAGTCAGACATAAATATAGAAACAAAACCTGAGCAAGGTTATGATGTAGACCATTAACATTTACTTTTGCAGTATTAATTGTAACTTCTAAACTATGTAACAATAGATATAACAATACAATCGTTTTTAAAAAAAAAAAACTGTCTTTCACACTGGGATTACAATAGTAATCTTAATTCAGTTTTACATGACAGATTCCCCCCAAAATACTAGACACATCACTCTGAAAAAGATTAATATTTTCTCCCACAAGATGACTAAGTTTTACTTTCTACACAAAATTTACTACTTAATCTATACAAAATTTATCCAGAATAAGCACAATACTATGCAACATTTAGAAATTAGCTACAAGTAAAAAAGGCACAAAGATGAAGTATATAAAAATAACACCTAGAGGACATTGTATTTGACCATGTTACAAACTAGTGATGGTCAAATACAATCAATAATGCATTTTAAGGCTCTTCAACCTGAGTTTATAAAAATTCATGCCAGGGTTCTATCCCCTAAGCAGAAGCCCACTAATGCTGATCTAATTCAAATATAAAAAAGTAAACAGGATTCCTGGAAAGGAACAAATCATTTCTACACTGGAAGCATTTGACTGCTGAACTTGCCACAAGAGCTTTGTTTCCTAATTAACAGGACTGATATGTTTTCACCTCTAAAGGCCTTACAGCTCCCCAGAGTAATCAATCTACTGCAGCTCAATTACTGCACCAAGCACATACTGTAGCCTGCAGACTGCAGCAAGAACAGAGAGATATGAATATGCATAAACTCTTAAGTGGGTGATCGAATCATCACAGAAGGTCATGAGAATTTGTGGCAAAATAATGAGAAGAATTAATCATTGCAGATTCATAAGGCACTTAGGAAGTGAGTATTTTTTCAAATGTGTGCTGGAGTTACAAAGAAATAATTGGTTTTTATTCAATTTTGAACTGATTCACATTCCTCAAAATTTAAGTTTTCCCATATAAAAAGGGAAAAAAAATATTCTTATCACTATCGCTATTTCCAATAACATTTCAATTATTATAAACCTGACTTATTAAAAACTAGTATTAAAGGCTTTGAAAATTCACAAAGCCAGAATTTCTAGGGGGAAATCAACTTTCATATTTAACTAAAACATAAGAACCATAAAGCCCAAGAAATTTATTAGACCCTCACATTAAACACAACTTTACACTTTAGCAGACATTGTTAAATGTGTCAAATTACGTAAATAAATTGCCCTCCACTTAGAAGACAGTTAACTTAAACTGAATCTATTTGAAATTAAAACAGTGCAACTTAATCAAAGAGATTATGTTTCTGAAGGTAACTTAAGGGAAATGACTTGTTCTATTGCTCAAGCAGCTTATTGAAAGGGGAGGAAGAATTCAGATACAGGTTTTATATTATTGTTCTATAAGAAAAGATCAACAGGTTAGTTTCAAAAAGGCCTTATAAAGACTTGTATGACTGATACATTGTTGGAGACATCCATTCTGGAGAGTGATTTGGAACTATGCTCAAAAGTGCAATTTAAATCTTCTTGAGAAGATTTATTATATTTTGTAAGATTTCTGTTGGTAACAACTTTGAAGTGCCCCTCTAAATAATGGACAAAAGGTGTGTGCATTTTATAGTCAGAAGATGTAAAACACTCACTGTACAGAACTGCTTTCATTACAATGAAGTTATTCTGGATTTTTTTTTAAGTTCCTATAATTGGGAAAAATCTCTAAGAAAAGGATTTAGAATAGGAAAACAGAAAAAAACCAGCAACTAGTTTGCAAAGCCTTGACTGGATAATCTTGATAAATTGTAATGAGAAAGCAAAAAAACTGTTCCAATCCCAATCTTAACCAAGTCACTAAAAAGAAGTCACAGAAAATGCTAAACTCCTAAAAAAAAAAAAAAAAAAAAAAAAAAAAAAAAAAAAAAAAAAAAAGTGACATTCAATTATAAAATTTGATATCTCAAATGTAGAATTCTTAAACGATAACATTTATTGGTCAAAAGATATGAAGACAATTTTTGATGAAGTTAAAAAATTGCTCTAAACCATTATTGATCAAAAAAATGCAAAGTAAGAAAACTCCAAAGTATCAATATACATCTCCCAGATTGGCTAAGATGACAGGAAAAAATGATGGTAAAATATTGGAGAAGATGTGGGAAAACAGGGACACTAATACATTGTTAATGGAGTTATGCATATACTTTGATTCAGCAGTGTCTCTACTAGGTCTCTATCTGAAAGAGACCATAAAATAAGGAAAACAGGGGCAGCTAAGGTGGAGCAGTGGACAGAAAATCTGCCCTGAAGTCAGGAAGACCTGAGTTCATGTTCAAAGTTAACCTCAGACACTTAAAACTTCCTAGCTGTGTGACCCTGGGCAAGTCACTTAACCCCAATTGCCTCAGCAAACAAACAAACAACAACAACAAAAACAGAGACAAGGACTCAAAATGTTTGTAGTGGCAGGGAACTGGAAACTGAGTGGATGCCCATCAGTTGGGGAATGGCTGAATAAATGAATGTTATGGAATATTATTGCTTATAAGAAATGATCAATACAATGATTTCAGAAAGGCCTGGAGAGACTTACATGAATTGATGCTGAGTGAAGTGAGTAGAACCAAGAAAAGAGCAACAAGGTTATGCAATGATTAACTGGGATAGACTTGGCTCTTTTCAACAATGAAGCTATTCAGGTCAATTGAAGAGACTTGTGATAGTGTTTGCATCCAAAGGGAGGACTATGGGGACTGATTGTGGATCATAGCATAGTATTTTAGCTTTTGTTGCTGTTTGCAAGCTTTTTGTTTTCCATCTCATATTTTACCTTTTTTGATATGAATTTTCTTGTGCACCTCGATAAATGAAGAATTGTACAAGAGAGGACAATAAGCTGCCTTAAAATAGATCATTCAAAAAAAAAAAAAATCAGGGGAATATATCTAAAGTGGAAACAGAAGATACTGTGTGGTGAGATACACGCAGTTAAAATATATAAAAGTACAAAAATATTGAAATGCCTTCCCCATTACCACAAAGTAATTTTTTTTTGTCTTTGTGTAACATACTGCCATCTGGTGGCTATATTGAAGTTAAGGAACCTTATTTGGAATTGCCAGCTCCAGTATTTTACTTAAGCTTAAACATTTCTTAATCATCACCAAAAAGCATGAATATACTCTGAAAGAGAGAAAGCCATATGTATTTGTCAAGGGTCAGATAAATGACTGAGAGAATGGATAGAATGCAGTTTCATATTCCTCCCTGTTCCTTTTAAACACAAGGATATATAATTAAGGTATCAATATTGAGTCAGCAAACAACAGGCCAGTGACTTTGACTCAGCAAAGTATTAGAATGTATTATTCAGAAACTAATAAAAGCATATAGGAGTGGTTAAAAACAAAGATCAATTATGGAATTATTAAAGACAAGTGTTGTCAGCCTAACCTAATTTCTGACCAAGTAACGCAAATGAAAGATGAGGAGAATGGTGTAGATATCATTTACCAAAATCTGGAAAAGCAATTGACAAATTTTATTTTTGTAAGTGTTAATTTCTCAAATCTAGCCCTTCTTCTCAAATGAAGCTCTTTCACAGTACGAGCTAACTCATAAAGTAGTCTGTAATGCAATGAGAGAGAGTCACTGATTAAAATGTTGAACATGCCTGTCAGGTTTTGCAGATGATAAAAAATTGGGAGAGATAACTAATGTGCTGATGACAGAAAACATTTATAGACTAGAAGTCTGGGATGCATCTAGTAGGATTAAAGTTATTAAGAGATCTACATATGTGGAAACTAAGTGGATGTCCATCAATTGGAGAATGGCTGATAAATTGTGGTATGTAAGAAATGACCAACAGGATGATTTCAGAAAGGCCTGGAGAGACTTACATGAACTGATGCTGAGTGAAATGAGCAGGACCAGAAGATCATTATATACTTCAACAACAATACTATATGATGATGAATTCTGATGGACGTGGTCCTCTTCAACAATGAGGTGAACCAAATCAGTTCCAATAGAGCAATAATGAACTGAACAGTTACACCCAGCGAAAGACCTCTGGGAGATGACTATGAACCACTACATAGAATTCCCAATCCCTCTATTGTTGTCCACCTTCATTTTTTATTTCCTTCACAGGCTAATTGTACACTATTTCAAAGTCCAATTCTTTTTGTACAGCAAAATAATTGTATGGACATGTATACATATATTGTACTTAACTTCTACTTTGACACATTTAACATGTATTGGTCAACCTGACATCTGAGGGAAGGAGGGGAAAAGTCTGAACAAAAGGTTTGGCAATTGTCAATGCTGAAAAATTATCCATGCATATATCTTGTAAAACAAAAGGTATAATAAAATTTTTTTTTAAAAAATCTATGTATGAATGAATTTGAAAAGGAATGACTTTAACAAGTACAAGATAGTGGAAAAATGGCTGAAAATGATCTGGGGATTTTAATGCAGCTAGGGAGAATGAAAATTCGCTCAGTAGTCAAACCTCACAGTAGTCATTAATTCAACTTTAGCTTTAGGAAATTTTCTTTGATCATGGAAATGCATTAAAAACAGAAAATTATAAGATGGGTTATAAATCTAAACCTGGAAAGGATCCCTAACATCATCTAGTTCTACCACTTCATTTTATAGATGAGATCTAGGAAGTTTAAATGACTTGCATAAATTATTAATGATAAGTTATATATACTTTCATATAGTATCAGAGATGAATTTTTTCTAGAGCTAATACTAGTGTTACAAGCAACAGTATTTCTCCAAGTATTATTCAAGTCCTTACAATCTCCCTAAAGTGATGGTAATAAAGCAGAAATGGGGGCAGAGCTAATAATCATATCCCTTAAAATATGTAAAAATAAAATAAAATTGTTTTATCATATTCTAAACATTTAAATAACCAAAGAAAAAAAACAACTAAGTCATATCTTTATAAGGTTAGTTATGCCAAATATGAAATCTTTGTCTAATGACCAATGAGTTAATACATTGAAGTGTTGAACTGTATCAACAATGACATCCTTCCTATATAAATGAAACCAAAACTCAGAAACAAGTTGTAGTTAAATGGAAGGATGGTTCATAGACTTTCTTTGGAGAGGCAAATACTACAATAGTTGTCAGAATGATTTCAACACGTATTCAAGGTAACATTTTATACTTCAACAATGCTGTCACTTCATTATATAGTTTAAGCAATGATACTGCTGAATCTCCTTCCTTTACATCTTTTCTCCCCTGTTTTTTTTTTTTTTTTGAGATTCCTGACCTTTTGTTCTTCCAAAGTAACTTTGTTGCTATTTTTTCTAACTAAGGTAATTTTCAAGTAACTTAATTGGAATGTCATTGAGGAAATAGATTAGATAAAATTGTCCATTTTTATTTTATTGGCTTTACCTACTCATGAACAATAAATATTATTCCAATTATTTAAATCTGAAAAAAAAAAACATTTCAGTTTTCAGTCATCTTTGTACAAAGTTCATTATGAGCAAAAGCAAAAGATAACATAAAGATAACTTCAGCTTAAGTTCAAGACCTATTGCAAAAGATGAAGAGATAGAGAAGTTTCATGAAGAGGAACTGTGAGCTTGGTTTTTGTTAAAGCTATTTTGATAATTATTTCAACATAGCTGGTCTTCTCTGTAAAGGTGTGTGTGTGTGTGTGTGTGTGTGTGTGTGTGTGTGTGCCCATGTGCATTTTGCTGTGGCAAGTGGGGTTAAGTGACTTGCCCAGAGTCACACATTTAGGAACTGTGAAGTGTCTGAGACCAGATCTGAATTGGGTCCTCCTGACTTCAGGGCTGGTGCTCTATCCTCTGAGCCACTTTTCTGCCCCTATATTTCTATTAAAACAACAACAACAACAACACTATTTTAAGAAATGGTCTACAAGCTTCATTGGACTACTAAAGTGGTCTGTGATTCCCAACACCCCCCCCCCAAAAGTTAAGAACTTTTGTTCTAAACAAAGTCAATATATATTTAGTACTTGGTTTCTTTAAAATGAGGATTAACATATGATAGAGCAGTGAAAAATATGTTGACTAATATAGTTTGGGATAAAGAAAAAGGCTTGTAGACCCTTTATCATGTATTATTTCAAAAAGACCTTTAATTTGGAAGGTGATGGATATAGCAAGTATGAACAATATGACAGAAAAGAACTAACAGGTGACTGATTACTGATGAGGTAAAAGACTGGTCATCTCCCAACTGTCTGTGGACTCAGATAATAAACAAGATATGTCAAAAGTCAAATGAACAATAAAAGATGAGGCGAAAATATGATAGCATATTCCAATCTAATTTATTGCTCCTAAAGCTGAAGATTGGAAAGGATAACATTGAAAACAATGACTCCAATTACTATTCTCTAAAGCAGCTATCTCAAAAATGAGTCTGAAAGATTGTATTATCTGCTTCACCCAATCAATATTTGATATCTTTGGAAAACTGTTCCCATAGAAATCAAAAGCAATGCTGACTTAAGAATAGCAATTTATTTGCTAAATGTTAGAAAAGGATAGAGATGGTAGGAACAACAATGTCCCATAAGTAATAAAAAGCAGGAATGTAGAAAAGAAGCTTAACGAAAAATCTAACATGAAAGCAGAGTATCCTATGAGTATGTGTGTGTATACACACACACATGTATACACACACACACCCACACACCCCGGAGTCTGGAAAGAGGATCCCAAATTAATTGGAAAATGGAACAAATTTGCCAGCATTTCAATAGCAATATATTTCCATCCTTGAAGACACAAAAACCAGATCCTAAAGCTTCAATATCCCATGTGCTAAACAAAATAGGTCTGGTCATACAGAATATCCTGTGTACAAGCCAAATAGAAGTGAAATTCTTCACAGATATTAAATCCCTCTAGATGCTCTAATTTGCAGACAACATTGTTTAGGACTCACTCTAAACTATTAGGCTTCAACAATGCCAGTCATGACTACTCTAAAGAATTTGGCTTAAAATTACACCTTTAACAACTTTAATGTGTTATCTTAACCTGAAAAAAACGAAATCTTTATTTAAAAAAAAAAACATCAATAGTCTCCTAGCAATGCTCTGTGGCTTTAAATCTTGGTAATGAAAACTTGGAACACTTATTTCTGAAACCCAAACTGGGTAATAGAGCTAATTCATGGTGGAAAATATAGGTTTTGGTGAATTACCAATAATAACGTGCATAATTAAAAGTGGAACAAAGCATTGTGTAGGAAATGAAAAAGAGTAAAGCCAGGCGTATACTAAGATTAAGGGATAAGATGTATAGCCAAATACTATAATGATATTTATTAGGAGCTAGAAGAAGGCAACCTAAGTTTAAGTACATCTTTTATGGAAGAATTAGGGATGAATGTGGGACAGAAACTATATAAAAACTGAGATACAATCTACAAAAACACTGGAGAAGGTAGTTGTAGTTTTTTAACTACATGTTTCATTTCTTATAAAAGGATAAGACGGTGATCTAAATTTCGTCAGATGGGAGTCTATCACAATAGGAACTTAAATTAATGTGGGCCCTCTTCATTACAAGGCAAACAAATTATTTTTTCCCTGAATACCTCAAATTCAAGGGCTGAAAAATTATTGCTCCTTGCCATCTTCTGCCTCATCTCGAAGTAGATAACTATTATCCTTTCCTATGAACCTATGATTAAGTTTCTTCATTAATAAAACAGTGATGATAGCACCCACTAAACTCACAGGATGGTTGCAAATCTAAATAATACATGTAAAATGCTTTGCAAATCTTAGTGTTATATAAATGTTAGCTGGTTTTATTATCAAATCTATTGTACTGTAGTTAGCACCCTATTCATTGAGAAACTCCAAGTAAATGTTTCTTTTCTTAAGCATTTACTATGAGTCAGGACCTGTGCTAAGTCCTGGGGAAAAAAAAAGGCAACAGCAGCAGCTGCCTTTACAGGGCTCACATTCTATTGGTAAGACAAAATATAAATAATTAGGTATGTGCAAGATATATACAGAGTAAGATAAAAAGTAATCTCAGAAGGGAAAGTACTAACAGCTGGTAGACCAGGAAAGGCCTCTTGAAGCTGAGTATAGCTGAATTTTGAAGGAAGACAGGGAAACCAGAAGTTTAAGTGAAGCAGCATAGGAGAATCCCCTGTATTAAGGAGAAGAGAATTTCAAAGACTGAAAAGATAGGAAAGAAACAGCTTATGAAGGACTTTCAAAGCTTCTCAGGGGATTTTATATTTGAGATTAGAGGCAATAGAGCCAGTAGATTTTTTTTTAAACTAGACTTGTGTTTTAGGAAGATCACTTTTCCAGCTTAATGGAGATGGATTAGAATAAGGAGAGACTTTATGCAACAGACACAGCAGTAGGCTATTTCGTCACAATCTGGGTACAAAGTAAATTAGAAGGCATGAATTAGGATGATGTCTGTTGCTGAAGGAAAGGGACTGTATATGAAGGTGAATGAGGTGAAATTCAAGCCTGCCTGTTTGACAGGAACATGGACACCTTGAGAAATAGGAAGAATGTAGTGAATATACAGTTTGGAAGGAAAGATAAAGTTCTGTTTTGGTATGAGATGACTTCGGAACATCCAATTTGTGATATCTAAAAGGCAGTGTAGGAGAGAAGAGGGTCAAATAATATACTGGGAAACATCAGCATAAAGATAACTGAACTCACAAAGTTAATGAGATAACCAAAATAGAGGGAATAGGACAGAGACTGAATTGCACTACTTGCAGTGAGAACTGGTGTTGCATGACTCTTTGATGCTGAAGTGAATACTGTTTGACCTTCAATAGGATGCAATTGCTCTCTATCATACATGCATTCAAGGTGTGAAAAGTCAGGGTTGAGACAATATTTTAGGGTGTGCAGAATGAAGGGTGTTGGAGTGAGGGCCAAAGTCACAGTACTTTCTGTCTCTGAAGCTCCTTACCTGGGCAACTCAGTGTGGAGTGATGAGGCTCTTGGGGTTTGAGGGAGGAAAAGGAGAACCTTACAGTAATAGTAGGGAGAAGGCAGATAAAGATTAAGTAACTTCTCTAGAGTCTCATTGGTGGCAAAGGGTTGGACCAGCATCTGAATGCAAGTTCTCTTGACGTAGGGCTAAAGCTGTAAAGGTGCCTGAAACTTCTCAACTTCCCCATTTTACAAATGTACCAACTGAGGCTCAAAGAGGGCAAAGGACTTTTCGCAACACTATGTTAATACTCCTATTAACCTGTTAACACTCACCCTCTTTATTTTTGCCCCCTAGCTTCTCTGGCTCCCTTTCAGTCTCAGGCTCAAATTTCACCTTTTGAAGAAGGCTTTTGCTTATCCTCTTCCCTAAATTCTCTGGTCTTGACTTACCTCTGAGATTACTTCATTTATTATATATTTTATATTTGTTTATTGTATAATTTGTATAGTTTGTATAGTGTCCCTGTCATTAGAATGTGAGCTCCTTGAGGATAGAGAACATGTTTTTATTTTTCTACCTAGAGCTTAGAATAGCATTTAGAACAAAGTTAAGTACTTAATAAATGCTTATTGATAGCCCCGGAAAATAACCATAGTTATGACATGGATGAAGATCTTTGGGAGAACTCAAATAAACAGGAGGAAAAGAAACTACTGTCAATAAGATCCAGGGAGGAGAGACTATTGAAGAAAGTCAAAGGTGATAAAGGTTAAGAAGGATGAGGATTGGGAAAAAGCAGTTAGGTCTGTCAATTATATCATTGATAATTTTGGAGAGTAATTTTAATTGAATGATCAAAGTCTGAAACTAAACTGCAAAAGGAGAGGTGAATAAGTAAAGATAAGTGTAGACAGCTTTTGCAAGAAGTTTAACCACAAAAGGGAGGATATGAGATGACAGCTGTGTTTAAAGATGGAAGAGATATGGGCATTTTTTTTTTTTTTTTTTTTTTGTAAGAAGAGTGGGGCCTGTATCTTGTTAGATATCTTCATCTAAACATTCCACGGACATTTCAGACCCAGTAACACATCATTACACTGTTTCCCTAAAAACGCTCCTTTTGAGTAGGTAATGAGGAAACCAAATTACCACTATTTGTAGATGATGTGATGGTATACTTAGAGAACCCCAGAAATTCTATTTAAAAGCTATCAGAAATAATCTACAACTTTAACAAAGTTGCAGGATACAAAATAAATCCACACAAATCATCAGCATTTTTATACATCACTAACAAAATCCAACAGCAAGAAATACAAAGAGAAATTCCATTTAAAATAACTGACAATAATATAAAATATTTGGGAATCGATCTGCCAATGGAAAGTCAGGAACTATATGAGCAGAACTACAAAATACTTTCCACACAAATAAAGTCAAATCTGAACAATTGGAAAAATATCACGTGTTCTTGGATAGATCAAGCAAAAATAAAGATGACAATACTATCTAAGCTAATCTATTTATACCAAACAAACTCCCAAAAAACTAACATCAAAATTCACCTGGAAGAACAAAAGGTCAAGAATTTCAAGGGAACTTAAAAAAAAAAAAAAAAAAAATCAAATGAAAAGCAGTGATCATCAAAACCCTTTAGTAGTGGCTCAGAAACAGACTAGTTGGTCAGTGGAATAGGTTAGAGTCACAGGACAAAATAGTCAGTAACTATAGCAATCTAATGTTTGACAAACCCAAAGACCCCAACTTTTGGGCTAAGAATTCATTATTTAACAAAAACTGCTGGGAAAATCCTACCTGACTAGTAATCCTTTCCAAAGTGCTTGAATATATACAATAGAGGACAACTCACTACCTACAAAGACTGGCATTTTTAGATGGCTCTAATTTTCTTGTTATTTCAAAGTTATTGTACTCTATTTGGAGAAGAAAACAAACATATGAAGCATTTATAAATACGATGTGTCAGATACAATGCTAACCATTTGGATACAAATACATGCAAGCAAGATAGTGCTTCACTGAAAATAAATACATAAATGGGTCACTAAAAGTAGGCTGGGAAAGTACCCTAGAGAATGGTTTAGAGGGGCAGCGAGGTGGAACAGTAGATAGAGCACCAGCCCTGAATTCAGGAGGACCCGAGTTCAAATCTGGTCTCAGACACTTAACACTTCTTAGCTGTGTGACCCTGGGCAAGTCACTTAAGCCCAGTCTCAGAAAAAAAAAAAAAAAAAAAGAAAGAAAGAAAAAAAAAAAAGAGAGAATGGTTTAGAGACTGTGGGAAAGCAAGGTGGAGATGTGGACCTAGGCAATATAAGGCAAAACCTCACCTATCAGAGCTCAAGGTAGTTCCAAGGAAGAGTCCAAAATTCTGATAGGAGTAGTAGAAGAATAAGAGATGCAATGTAAGATGAAACCTACCCTTAAGATTCCAGAGTAATTCTAGGTATAGAATCCAAGCCTCTCTGGGGAAGGTTGGGAGATGAGGATACGGGTATGAATTTGAATAGCTGGTACATTAATGTTGTAGTGGAGGTGGTTGGGCATCCAGCTCATTTAACTCTCAAACTCTTCCTTAAATAACTATATAATTTCCCTCCTTTATCTCTAATGTGTTGCTATAGTTAAGGAAAGGTCAACAAATAAGAAATAGGGAACTGATTTGATACCTGACTAAAAACAACAATAAAGCTAACAATCTTCCATTATTTCTAATAGGATATTAAATCAGGAATATTACCTGGGATTAGACTTGTGTGTTCAAACTCAACCATATTAATATCATATAGTATCCCTTTGGATGGAGAGTGTTCTAAGAATGTTACAAGTTAAATGCAAAAGTGCATTTCATTTTCATTTGAACCAGTAACAGTTTCTTAATACAAACTAGCTATGACAAATACTAGACTAAAAAAAGTCACAAAGGAAAAGATAAAGCAAAACAAAAAAACCCAAACAAACAAAAAACAAAACAAAAAACCCAAATATTTTATGTTGGGATTCTGCTAATTTTCTAATTAGGTTCTGGTTTATTTATTTGAGATGGGAAGAGTTCTGTGATTTTACTAATGGAGGGAAATTCCTTTTATTGCTTCTCTGTCTTGCCTATGGTCACTGGAGCTAGTACGTGAATCTAGGTCTTCCTGATGCCAAGAACAAGCTAGCTCTCTAAACATATTGCCTCTTGGGCTTTGGAATTAAGGGAACTGTTCTTGTTCAGACTTGTGATTTCATTCATACATTTCTAGAAGAAATGTCTATAAGTCAAGATCCTCAACTATTCCTTAATGCAGCTTTTTCAAAGTTGTCAGGGGCATTGACTTGTCCAAAGTCACACCACCAGTTTGTATCAGAGGTAAAACTGGCACTCAGAACCAGGTAATCTTGACTCTGAAGTTGTTTATATATCCACTGCAATAAGTTTTATATCAAAGGGAAATAAGACATAAAATGTCAAAAGCCAGTGAACTAACTTTCATCAGGCAATCAAGGAAGCACATAGTGTAAAGATCACTGGCTATCAAGTCAAATGACATGAGTTCAAATCTACCCTCTGCTTTTTTGATACTTATGTGGCATGAGGGGCAGGTCAGTTCTCTGAGCCTCAATACAGAGTGTTGAAACAATTGTTATGGGATAGAAATCTCCACTTGAAACAAGGATTTTTACAAGGTGTTAAATCAGTAAGGAATTGATAAAGATAATGGTTATTTAATTTAGTATGATGTTTAATAGTTCTCTAGTTCAGTACACATACTTAGTATAGTTCCACCTATGATAATGTAATTAAAATAGTGCATATAAGCTGGGACAAACTCAACCAGGGTCAGAGCCAGAGAAAACAAGAGGACTGAAGGCGGTGAGCTCCTAGAGGCAAGGAGAGACATTCACTTCACTTCATACCACCATGGGGTCTGGCCTCCTGAACTTTTCCCAATGAGACCAAGGCCAGGCTGAAAGGCTCTCAAGAAAGCTAGCTGAGCCCCAGGCAAGAAAACTAGATTGTGAAGAAGAAAATAAAGGATTTGTACTTTTAACACCTGGCTATTCACTTAGTGAATACTCTACTGAAAAGAAGGCTGCTCAGAGACCTCCAGAAAACCAACAAAAATACTACATTTTGGCATCTGACTAAAGACTACATCTGTGACCCAGAAATTAGGGTGAGTACAAAAACAGACAAGGAAACTTTGCTAAGGGTTAAAGTTTCAGCTGAAATGGGACAAATGTTTAGAAAACAGCCTTCTTTTTCACCTCAAGGAAAATGTGTTGAAAGCATAGTTAAACTCATAAAAAAAAAAAAAAAAAAGGTTTGATTGTAACTTGGGAGCAGATCATTCAACTTTTAGAAACATTACAATACACATCTCCTTGCTTCTCTAAGGAAAAAGAATTAGATCCAGATGAGTGGAAATTAGGAGAGCAACTAAGTGAATATTATTACAATGATAATGGTCCTGATTCAATTCCTAAAGAAACACTCTATACATATAAGTTAATACAATTGGCTTTAGGAAATTACATAAGTTATAAAATAAGGAAAAAGAAGAAAGTGCAGGAAGGGGAGGATATTGACAAAACTAAGTGAAAAGCATGAAAAATTAGATTTAAGTAGAAGAATTAGCGTTAAGAATGGAGTTAAGTACAATTCTGATGAAATTAAGCAGCATGGTGCTTCATACAGGAGACATTAAGGCATTCCCCATGTCCTGATCTACCTCCCCTCAATTAACCTTTCATGGATAGAGGGAGGAGGAGGGGGCGGGCCAGTGACACAATCAGCACAACCTATGAAACAGCCTATGACAAGATTAGAAAAGGCACTAGGTTAAAGCAAAAAAAAAAAAGGACAGGATATATCTCATTTAAAAATAAATACACACCCTGTGGTTGAAGAGTTTGACTCTTCAGGTCAACAAAGGAGAAGATACACTCCTTTTAACCTAGAAAAAAGTCAAAGATTTGAAAAAGGGTTGCACTCTTTATGGGGCTACATCATCTTATGTTAAGATGATATTAGAGAATTTAGCTTATGAAATTTTAACACCTAGTGATTGGAAATCCATAGTAAGGACATGTTTAGAACCTGGACAAACCAGCTCCAAGACCTCAAACAAAAAACAGGGCATGATGGCAGCCAAGGTTACAGGCCAGAAAGTCTTTAGAAGTTCAATACTCTGATGTGATCAATCAGTCAAAAAACAATCAGAGGGGAAAGGGGGATTACAATTGGGGAAAATATAGGCTTTTTAACCCACCAGAAGAACAGTGTCCAGTGTGAGCAGTTCCAATGTAATTGCCAGATGATGATGAGAAATTCAGAAAATGGTGAATGGAATGGATTAGATAGGCTAACTGCTTGAGAGATAGAGTTTGCTTGTATCTCTACAGATGGAGAAGCAATCAGATGGGTGCCAACGAGCACCTTGAGACTGAAAGAGAGAAAAACCTCAAAACAAAGGAGAAGACCTAAAAAACATCTGACACTGAAAGAGTATGGCTGATAATAAGGCTGTTACAGAACTTTAAAACCTGCAGGAATCAATGGATTCCCTGAGACATGATAAGACTGATACTGGACTTCAAAATCTGCAGGGATCAGTGGATTCTCTAAGACATAAAGACTGATATAGGACTTTGAAATCTGCAGGAATAATTGGATTCCCTAATATACCATGAGACTATTACAGGACTTCAAAACTTGCAGGAATTATTGAATTCCCTGACATATGAAGTAATGGACATTAGATTGGTTTTGCACTATTTCTAGGACTTATAGACATGTATAATTCCTCATGTTGATTCTTATTGTTTGTACAACTAGCCTGTGCTATATGTGCTTATATAATAACTCCCATATTGATGGATTTATGTATACCTGTTTCAAGAAAAACCCTTCAGAAACCTGTTAATCTGGTTTGATTCCCCATTTCCTTTGGTGTTTTCATCTCCCTTCCTGAGATGTCAGGGGTTCTTTTTGTGGTTCTTACCTCCCTGAGAAGTCAGGGAGGACATGACCACTTATGTTTTAAAACAAAAGAAAGCGGGAGATGTTATGGGCCAGAACTCTTGTAGGATTCTATAAGGTACTAACTAAATGGAATTAATAATACAATGATTATCTAGTTTAGCATGGTCTCTAGTTCAGTACTTGTACTTAGTACTTAATATAGTTCTACAAAATTCACACCTACAATGATGTAATTATAATAGAGTATATAACAGCCAGCAGGGACTGACCGATTCATTCCATCTTCCACCTTTATGGCCTGTCCTCCTGTTTCCCCCACTGAAACCAACCCTGGTCTGAGGGGTTTCTAGAAAACCGAACTCCAGGCAAGGAGACAATAAAGAATTTGGACTTTTAACACTTAGTTATTCTTGTGGTGACTACTCTGCTGAAATGAAGGCTGCTCCGGAGACTTCCAGAAAACCAATTGGAATATTACAACAATGATATAAAAAATCCCTTCCCTACTATAATCCCCAAAATGTTATTTACAAGGGGTAGTACAGGATTAGGTAACTAAAAAGCAAAGGATTAAAAAAACAATTTTTAGTACTAATATCAAGAAGGTACAGAATAAGGCAAAGGGAACTGAAAAACTACAAAAACATAAAAAAAAATACGTTCTTTAGCTCCTTGAAATTGAGTCTAGTGATACTATTGTAATGTATACCTTTTGTTTTGAAAAATGGGGATTGCTTTTCCAAAATGTTCTTGGTTTTAGGTTTCTTTAAAAAGAAAAACCAGTAAACATCTATCGCATACTGAGTGACTATTTTCTATATTATTATCAGGTGTGTTTCTGTATAACCTTGGGTATAACCGAATTTTTTTGTCTCAATTTATTCAATGTAGAATGATGGGAATTACAGTTACATCAGACTATTTGTAACCTCTCTTTTAGTTCCACCGCTATAGCAAATAGTTGTTTTGTATTTATTAAGAAGGTTGGAAAGATCTATATATGTCACCGCTGTTCTTCTAGGTCTATTTTCTCACCAGGATCATTCAAAATGGAAAAAAATTTTTGGTAAATAAAAATAGTTCTGATAACAAAATGGAGATAATACTTAGCATATTCCAGGTTAAGGATTTGTAAAATTTTGGATGAGTTGTGTACTCTCAAAATAGCAAGTTACTAGGGATAAGTAAGACATAGAATAGCATCTGAAAGATAAAAAAGATCCTCTTTAGCTTAATGCCTGGGTAGATGTGCAAATGTGTGCAAATCACTGAATCTCCCTAGTAGATTTGCTGTGAGAATCAAATAAGATAATGTATATAAAAGCACTTAAAAGTATATAAAGTACAAAATCCTATATATAGTGACATTATTTCATACTAGTTACACTTAGATTACTTCATTTTTCAAAGTAATTTTTGTTTAATGCTTTAATTCATGAGAGTACTTCACGGAAGTACTTTGATAGATTCAGGATGGCTACATTTGGATTATCAAAATCTTATCTAAACTGTCTATAGTTTGACAGTGTTGGTCACAGAATATAGTTATATTAATAAAAATTTCTAAATAAATCGAAGCTACTCATACTTGCATTTTACATCTTCCCTAAATTACTCTCCAAGCACTCAAATCCTTAAATAACAGTCTTCAATTTGCATTTTGGGAAAAATTATTCCCATTTGTGAAAATATGTAAATGTACTTATGTGCAAATTTTTAAAAAATCTAAGTACTCTGAGTCAAAATAAAATAAACCACAAAAATAAACCAAAATAGCAAATTACTCTCCCATGAAGTTGTATAATAAATTGCTGTACAGCATATTTTCTCAATTGTGTTATAGAAAAAAGAAATAAAAGCTTTTTCATGAGAAAAAACACAAACATAAGACGACTATTTAGTCAGTTTAAAATAGCTGGAACTTGCTATGTAAAATAGTACTGTGTTCTCAAATGCTCTGCTAGTAGAATACAAGTTCCTAGACCAAGCTGGCACAAAAAGATCTTCAAATACGGGTCTGGTTAGAGATTATTGCCTTAAGAACTACCTAGTCTGACACAAAGTGGTTTTCATTAAGACAAATCAGTACCTCGTCTGAAACTTAAAAAGTCTTATAGAAAGTTGCCTGGCCATCCCAAGAGACTTGTCTGGGATCAGGTAAATGTGTGAGGCAGGACTTAAACTCAGGACTTTGTGATCACTAGGCTAGTTATTCTCTTACAACATGATGTCACATCTCTTATTTTTATTCTATAAATATTTGAGCTTATACCACATGAGATAAAAAATTTCTCCTCCTTAAGGACAGAACCTAAATCACATTACATATGTTTTAACAAAATAAAATCAGTGTTTTTAAAAATCAAAGTGTAACAAATATCAATTATACCTTGGATTTACTATACTTAAATTAATAGTTAATTAATATAATAAGTAGTTAAGGACCTGTGTCCTAATTATGTATGGCAGAAACTAGGCATGGACCCACATTTAACACCACATACCAAGATAAGATCAAAATGCGTCCATGATTTAGGCATAAAGAATGAGGTCATAAATAAGAGAAACATAGGATAGTTTACCTCTCAGACCTGTGGAGGAGGAATTTGTGACCAAAGGAGAACTAGAGATCATTATTGATCACATAGAAAATTTTGATTACATAAAATTCAAAAAGCTTTTGTGCAAACAAGATTAGAAGGGAAATAACTGGGAAAACATTTTTACAGTTAAAAGTTCTGATAAAGGTCTCATTTCCAAAATATATGGAGAACGGACTCTAATTTATAAGAAATCAAAGCCATTCTCCAATTCATATATGGTCAAAGGATATGAATAGACAATTTTCAGACGATGAAATTAAAACTATTTCCACTCATATGAAAGTGTTCCAAAACACTATCGATCAGAGAAATGCAAATTAAGACAACACTACACACCTTCAGATTGGCTAAAATGACAGGAAAAAATAATGATGAATGTTGGAGGGGATGTGGGAAAACTGGGACATGATGCATTGTTGGTGGAGTTGTGAATGAATCTAACCATTCTGGAGAGCAAAGTTATCAAACTGTGCATACCCTTTGATCCAGCAGCTACTGCTGGGCTTATTTCCCAAAGAGATACTAAAGAAGGGAAAGGGACTTGTATGTGACAAAATGTTTGTGGCAGCTCTTTTAACAGTGGCTAGAAACTGGAAAATGAATGGATGCCCATCATTTGGAGAATGGTTGGGTAAATTGTGGTATATGAATGTTATGGGATATTACTGTTCTGTAAGAAATGATCAGCAGAATGAATACAGAGAAGCTTGGAGAGACTTACATCAACTGATGCTGAGTGAAATGATCAGAATCAGGAGATCACTATACACTTCAACAACAATACTGTATGAGGATGTATTCTGATGGAAGTAGATATCTTCGACAAAGAGAAGATCTAATGCAGTTCCAATTGATCAATAATGGACAGAATCAGCTACACCCAGAGAAGGAACACTGGGAAATGAGTATAAACTGTTTGCATTTTTGTTTTTCTTCCCAGGTTATTTTTACCTTCTGAATCCAATTCTTCCTGTTCAGTAAGAAATTTGGTTCTGCACACATATATTATATCTAGGATATACTATAACATATCTAACATATACAAGACTACCTGCCATCTAGGGGAAGGGGTGGAAGGAAGGGGAAAATCGGAACAGAAGTGAGTGGAAGGGATACTGTTGTAAAAAATTACCCATGCATATGTACTGTCAAAAAAAAAGTTATAATTATAAAATAAAAAAATATATTTAAAAAAAAGGGGGGGGAGGGGAAGGTATTAGTTTCTTTTTGTACAGGCCACTTACCTCTTCTACATTGGAAGCGGTCTTAGCAGAAGTTTCCATAAAGATAAGTCCATGTTCTCGGGCAAAAGCTTCACCTTCTTCTTTTTTAACTTCTCTTCTAGATTCTAAATCACTAAAGTGAAGGGAGAAAAGGATCGTGTTACCAACCATCAGAGGGGGGGAGGGGGAAATCCATGAGAAGTAACTCATGGGTTCTATATTTCTATGAATAATTAAAAAAAAATTTTTTTTTAAAGTGAATACAGCAATTAAGAGGAAGTTACCTCATTTGATGCTATGAGTGATACAAAGACGTATAAGGCATATTACAACATTAAAGGAATATACAATCTAATTAAAAAATGAACTCCCCCCATCACAAAATTTTAGAATTGTAAGGAATTTTAAAGATAATTTAGTTCAACCTATCTTTTACATGAGAAGAAACAGCTCCCAAAGACATTGTGTCCTGCCCAAAGTCAAAGGTATTTAAACCCATCTTTTGACTCTAAATCATAACTATCAATCAAAATATAACAAAAAAGCAAGGCATTCCTTTATGCTGCCTAGAAAAAACATTCTGAGAATGTTCATATGACAGATGCAATAACCTGGATGTATCATGGCATACTAGAGAGGGCACTGTTCTGAAGTAGAATTAAATTCCACTTAAGAGTCTTTCTAGCCAGTGTGATCACTAATGTCCTAATTTAGTAAGCTGCCTTTGTTTTCCCCATAATTTAGTTTGCTGAAATGAAGCTCAGAAAGAAAATCTGGAAGAATAGATACATTTTTAAAATAGATACAAAGATACAATAGATTCAGACCTGGGACAGTATTTTTAAGATCCTTGAGGTCATTATCACTACACCTATTACAAGTCTTTTCAATTTCTTTGTCTCCAGCCATTCACCCCTCTAATCTATTTTGTATCCCCCCACTACCAGATTAATTTTCCACCTAATATTTAAAATTTCTCCCCCAATTATATGTGAAAAAAAAAAATTTGCTTTTTAAAATTCTGAATTTGACCTTTTCTCCTCTACTCCCTTCTTGAGAAAGCAAGTAATTTGATACAGGGTATATATATTCATTTTGTGACACAGCAACAAAAAAAGGTAAAAAATATGCTTCAATCTGCATTCAGACTCCAGTCCTTTCTCTGATGGTAGAAAATATGTCTTGGATCATTGTATTGCTGAAAATAACTAACTCATTTACAAGTGATCATAACACAATGTTGCTATTACTGTGTACAATGTTTTTGTGGTTTCACTTTGCAACAGTTATGTAAGTTTTTCCAGTTTTATTCTGAGAATATCTTTCTCATCATCTTAAAGTACAACTGTGTTCTGTCACAGCTTTTGTTCAACAATTCCCTATAATTGATGGATAAGTCTCTTAATTTTCACTTCACATATAGGTTCTTTACCTTTCTCTTAAAAACAACAAACCTCTTTGCAACACAGATCAACAGGTGGTATTGCCGAGTCAAAGGATATGCAAGTTTTGTAGCCCATAGGACATAGTTCCAAATTGCTATTCAAACAGGGTGACAACTCCACCAATAGCATGAGTGCCTCATTTTCCCCAAACCCCTCCCCCAAATATGTGACTTTCCTTTTCTGTCATATTAGATAAACTGATATATCTATTTTATCCTCAAGATTTAGAATTAGGGTAGTTTTCCTTGATAATTTCTTAAATGATAACAGGAAATCTCTCTTTTTAATTAAGTTTTCAGATAGTCAAATATTTCTTAAATTATTTTTTCTTGTAAAAATTTCCAGTTGTTTTTCCAATGAGATTTCCCATCTTCCTTTATTTTTTATCCTTTTGACTTTTGTTTTATTGCGTTTTGATATCTCATGAAACCAGTACCTCCATTTGCTCAATTCTGATCTTTATGGAGCTATTATCTTTAGGTAACTTCTGTGCCTCCTTTTGCATTTGACCAATTCTGTTTTTAAGAAGTTCCTTTCAGGGGATTTGTGTGTCTATCTTACTATATATTTGGTTTATTCTGTTTTTTAAGTTAAGTTACCAAGCTGTTGACTTTTTAAAAAATCATTTCCTTACACCACTCATAAGTTAAGTTACCAAGCTGTTGACTTTTTAAAAAATCATTTCCTTGCACCACTCATTTCTTTCCCCAGTTTTTCCTCTATCTCAATTGATTTTAAAAATCCTTTTTGAGCACTTCCAAAATTTCTTTATTGGAGGAACTGAGACCACTTCTTCATGTATATACATGCATATGTTACTTTTTTTTGAAGATTTGGATTAGCTGGTTTGAATTTCTTGTGTTTGCTTATTTTCCTAGTCTATTTATGGACTTTTAACTTTATGTTAAAATTGGGCTATGCAACAGGATGGAGGAAACCAAAGCTTTATAATTTTTGTGCAACTGTTTTCAAGGTTTTTTAAGGGGGTGGGATGCAGGATATGTTTCCAATTTTTCTAAGTATGTTCTGAAAAGATGTGTTTTTACATCTCTGCTCCCCTGCAGTTGTGTGCTCTTGATACATAAGTGTTCCTCTTCATTCTGGTATTGTAACCCAGGATTGGGACCTAGATCCACGCATAGGCAATACCACAGAGTGCTACACTCAATTCTACACATGGGACCCATGTAATGCCCTTTTGACTAGTTGTTGGATCTTCTTCACATCTGGGATTTTATAGCTCTGAAAGGTGCTACTACTGCAGCTCCCCCAAGACTTGTGTTGGTTTGCCAGAACATTGTCTTACATTGGACTGCATTCTATTATTAACCCCTTGGAATGGAAATTTCCTGAGCTTGTGTCTTAGGCTGGAAAATTATTCATCTTAAAGTCTTTTGTTTAAAGTAGTTTGGAAAAGAATTTGGGAGAGCATAGGAGATTCCCTGTCTTTTCTCTGCCATATTAACTCTGCACCCCCTTCTCCCAATTTTCCTAAAAGCAGATTTATGTCATTTACCTGCTGAAAAACATGTAATAACTGCCAATATTGGTCCCCATTGATTCAAGTCAAAGTTCAGCTCTTTAGTCTGAAACTCTCAAAAGCTATTCATAATATGGACAAGTGTTTCTTATTTCCATTACCCTCCATCAATTCCAAATATAGAACAAGAGTCATTGCTAAAATATCATTTCTTTCACATTATCAATTTTTTCTCTCACCATGCACACCATCATCCATTTACAATTAGAGAATGGTCGGGACTACCTTAATTCCTCAACTTCAGTTTACTATTAAGTACTTTACTATTAACTATTATGTACTTTAATTCTCTTTAAATAATTCTTAAAAAAACAATCTTTTCCTATAACCTCTTTTTTAATCTCTTAAAGCAACCTATTTTGTTTCTGACAATGTTAACCTTCGGATCATTACATCTTTATATTCTTTCTAGGCTCTCTAATACTTTTCATCTACAACTGTGCTAAAATGCTACAAAATGGAAGGAAAATAAACCAACTTTCTCATCTGTCACTGTTCCCTCTTCTCAACTTCTTCACTAGCTTCCTATTGCTTTCTGTAATTCATTCAAAGTAATTCCTCATTTTATACCCTTTCTAATAATCAGCTAACTCATTTCCATGTTTTTTTTTTCCCAATCAGCTTCTAATCTAGTAATATCTTCATTAATTCTATCTTTATATCCTTTATTCTACTTCCATCTTTAAACTTCTTTTGATACTTATTCTTTTGCTTAAACTTTACATTATACAAACTGAAATTTCTCATGCACTTTTATTTATGCATTGTCTTATTTCCTCATTTAGATATTAAACCTCAAATAAAACTAAGATTTTTAAAATAAAAAGCTCGAAGCAGTTAGATGGCACAGTGGATAGACCACCTGCCCTGAAGTCAAGAGGACCTGAGACTGGCCTCAGACACTTAATGTTTCCCAGCCATGTGATCCTGGGCAAGTCACTTAACTCTAATTGCTTTGGCAAAAAATAAAATAAAATAAAAAATCAAAAAGCTCTATGTACCTGTAATAAGACAAAACATATTTAGAAAACAGAAATAGGTATCTGAATTAAAAAGAAAAATCCTTTTCTTCAGTTTTCTATTTATTTATATTTATCTTTATATTTAGGGGACACTGATGAAATGCTGGTATGAAGGATTTCCACTCATATTTTGATTTAAAAAATTTTTTATAATACTTCTTTGCTTAATGGAGGGGAAGCAAGAAAATAATCAAGTTAAATGTCGTACCTAAAGGAGTCACTAAAGAATATTCCAATGTGGCCTTCAGATCAAAATAGTAATTGTTATAATGACTACAATCCCCAGGTATTGAAAGATAATTATGAAATACATTATCCAAACAATATCAAATCACTTTACCTGTCAAAAAAAGAAATATGAAAACCCAAATCCTTTAATGACAGTGGAAATGTTACTTTCCAAATACTCTATTGACATGTATTTATTACTTCTATTATCTAACAGAGGGAGAAAAATAGTTTACATGCAGTTTGAAATTTCACACTATGTACTATATTATAGTGTGTGTATATATATATATATATTTGAACAGGCAATTTTATTTACCTAAGGAAAACAAATCATATATAGTCTCAAATTTTCAGTATTGTAAAAACAAACTCTTCTAGAAATACTGTGGTTACATGAAAACATTCAGCTGCTTCACTAAGTTTCAATTTCCTTAAGGAACCTTCAATAAATCTCCACTACAATGTACTGTATCTAACATGAGAATCATACAGCATGAATTTATGGCAAACAAAAGTCCTAAAACAAAAAAAAAAAAGATAGATTTGGGTAAAGTGAAGCAAGATTTGTAGGTGAGGAATCAGGTAGGGAATATGAAAAATTAGATAGACTGAATTCCCAAAGTTATAAGAAAAAAATTAGTATTAAATTAGTTAAATTGAATAAAAGTAATGAGACTACTAACTGGAAAAATTCAGTAAGTATGGCTGTAGTTAAAATATGCTTCAGAGCAACATTTAAAGAACTAATCCAGAAAATTATAGAAGAAAAACTTTTAAATTATATTAGAAATTTATCATATTATAAATCAGTCTTCTCTTATGAGCCTCACAAGGAAAATCAATATGAAGTTCAAAACATACATACAAACAAAAAAAACCTTGACTCATATTTTGTTTTTACATCACATTTACAGATTACTTTATAATTTTTTTTGTTCAGTCACATTTGACCGACGTGACAATATTCAGAGGATAAAACAAAGCAAGTTGGTAACCAAGAAATTTAGCAATCGGAAGATGAAATGGTCAGGCTATCTATGGAAAGGAGATCTGCCTTGCAAGAAATAAATTTAAAAAAAAATCTCTTATAGCAACTCATCATGATCAATATTTTTAAGACTGTTTCTACCTAGCAGTATCAGAATATCATTGTTGTTATTGCTTGTTATCCCAAAAATAGCAAGGTTAAAAGGCAAGACCCAATCTTATGCAGGTCTATGGCAAACATGCTCTTTGTAGCAAAGAGCTGATCATATAATCATCATGATTTTTACACTTTTCTTTTTCAGGACTTTTAGATATCCCAAAATTAGCATTATGATCTAATTTGTTCTGAAATGGCTAAAGTAGAATTCACTGACTAGAAAGCTGATACTATTCTAAAACCTGATGCTGATAGAACTGTGTACTGGCTGAACACGACTAACAATGAGCTTCAATAAAGTAGAGAATTTCACTGATGAGAAAGGTCAAGGACTAAGTCTAAGTCAATACTATGATATATTATCATAGTCACTAAAATTCACTCCATCTTTATCCATATTAACAATGCCTACTTTGAATCTATAGTCACAGTCAAAATATACCAATTCAGAATGACAAGATGAAATTCTACCCTCAAAGGCAAGTGACTATTATCTTCATGATACTTCCAGAGTCCATCAGGACAAAACAATGTAGACTCTTTCTCTTATTCATTCACCTACATCTATATGTAACTAACATAAGGGGCTTTCTTTTTAACCTAAATCAACTATTAACTTAAACAAGTTGTATAAAAAATGCAATTGGCTGCCCTAGTGTATCATTCATTTTTTGCCTGGTCATATCAGGAGCTGATCTTATCTTGGATGTAGGCCAAATACTGGCATTCCCATAAGACCCTCCACAAAAGCAATTGAGGCTTAAAAAATTTGTTTCAGGCTTTCATTAGTTTAAGTGAGCCTTGAAGCACTAATTGCAATTTTGTGGAGAGTAGACCTGGCATAGCAGCAACTGATGAAGTGGTACATGGCTTTTTTTTTTTTTTTTTTTGCAGGGGCACACAAATTGAAACATATAACTTACCACAAGAACTGTAATAATTGACTAAAATACTGATCCTGAGTATGAAATACAATGAAAAGCAGAAACAGGGAACTTTCCAATATATGGAAGGGGTGTGTGTGTGTGTGTGTGTGTGTGTGTGTGTGTGTGTGTGTGTGTGTGTGTGTGTGTGTGTGTTTAAACCTTTTGGTCTCTGAAGCCATTGGGCTGTAAAATAAAGTGTTATGAAGACCAGAATTGCTATATTTTCTGTAAAATTGCTTCTCTAGGTTTGGAGGTGATCATTAGAAGATTGGTCATTAGGCAGAAAGAGTTCTAGTTACAACTTTAGCTCTGAAAAAAGCTTATTTTCTATGGGAGGGAACAAAAAACAGAAAGTTAATTAAAAATTATCAAGTGAATTAAAAATTATGTGAACATAGAAAAAGGCTGAAGTAAAGAGAATATATTTTGATGCTCATTTTTGTGCAAAGACTCAGGTGTAGAGGGAATAATGAATGGCAAATTGATTCATATGGCTGGAATAACAAGTATAAGAGAAGAAACACTGAAAGGCAAGTCAGACTGTGAAGGGCTTCAAATAATAGACTGATATTTAATCCTAGGGGCAATATGGAGAGTCAATAAAGATTTTTTTTCAGCACAGAAATGATATGATTAGGTAATATTAACAACATTCTTTTAACTATTATCTGGCCACCTTTGGAAGATGCATACAAGAGGGAGAAATCAGTAAGAAAGGTATTGTAATAACAGAGTAGAAATGGTGCGAACTTCTATGGTAGTAATTCAGAAGAAAAAATGAGATAGATATGATGTGCCCAGTATACCAGGCAACAATTAGATATGATGAATGATAAAATCAAGGATGTTACTGGAGACAGGGGAGATTGCAATATTGTGAATCTATGATTAGTAGGATAGTAGTACTGGCAATATTCCTCTGTATCATAGGGCAAAACTTGAAGTAAATCGAGAAGTCCTAGAAATTATGGGATTAAAGATGTCCAAAATAAAGCTGGCAATGCAAGTCTTTCCCACAAGCTGGTATACTTGGTTTAGACTCCATAAATATTACATTATGCTTCTCTCCAGATGACTCAAAATATCAAGAAGACTTGCATATTCCATATTTCCTCAAGATCCTCAGTAGAACAAGAAACCCCTCCCAAAGCCTCCCTTTATGGAAGGATCAAAATTTCCAAATATTTCTTCAATTCCCACCAAATGCTAGGCTTGATTTGGAGTGTAAGACTATCAAGCCATTCCACCTCCCTTTTCAAAATCCTTTTGTGTATATATATATAGTGTTTCCCCCTTTAGAGAGTAATCACAGAGAGGGCAGGGACTTTGTTTTTCTTATTTATATCCTCAGGGCTCAGCACACAGGATTAAATTAGGTGCTTAATAAATAAATGCTTACTGATTTGGAACTATGTTCAAAAAGTTATCAAACTGTGTATACCCTTTGATCCAGCAGTGTTTCTACAGCAACTTTACAGCAATTCACTGCTACTGGAAAAACCATAACTTTTACTACACAAACTTCTGTTGGCAAGATGATGTCTCTGCTTTAGTGTGGCATAACTATCCTTCCAAAAAGGAAGTATCTCTCAATTATATTATGCTTATGCATGTGTTATATCTCAAGACAACAAAGAAGTGTTATAATATCTAAATGAAACCATAATTTTAAAGTGTTAGATAAATGTCAGCTGCTATTATAATTAGTTGTCAGACAGGTAGATCAATGTTCCTGAAGGAGAGAAAATGAAGAAAAGGGCATTCAAGAGTGATTGTCTAAAACAGTAAAGGGTCAATTAGAAAGAAAATTAGGTTGTAATATGAATTAGCAGCATGAGCTGTGAGACAAAAATAAATAAATAAATAAATGAATAAATAAATAAATGATCCACCAGGTAAATACAGTAAATAAAAATGGTGCCTAGTTTTATTTACAACCCGTCTCCAGAATATTAGAGAGAAATCAATTATTCAGATCTATTTATCAAATGAAGAGTAAGGTCTGAAGAGTTTAAGTGATTTATCTAGTGTTATATAGCAAGTTAGTGACAGATCAGAGTTCAGCTCTACTACCACCCAATCTAATGTTCTTTCCAGCACAGAAAAACCTCACTAATTAAAATGTTTGTAACCACCAACTGATCATTACCTAAGAATTTCAGAAGAATTATTCACAATGAGCCTCCTGCATATTTATCTTTTAGTATTGCTAGTTGAAATGTATGTGTATATATGTACATAATATACAATATATATTATATTATATATAAAATTATATTATTATATATTATAATTATATTATATTATTTTATATATTATATATTACATATTACATATATATATAATATTATATATACATATATAATAATATATATGTACATATATATATTTACCTTATAGCATTCTTTTTTTTTTTTTCTTTTGGAGGCTAGGGTTAAGTGACTTGCCCAGGGTCACACAGCTAGGAAGTGTTAAGTGTCCAAGACCAGATTTGAACTCGGGTCCTCCTGAATTCAGGGCTGGTGCTCTATCCACTGTGCCACCTAGCTGCCCCTACCTTATAGCATTCTTAAGCCTAAATGCCTTCAGACTAATTTCTGTCTATCTCCGTCATAGCAATCTTTTTGAAAATGTATGACTGAGAAATGATACCAAATTTTGAGAACTGACTCATATAACAAATTATTGAGCTTTTCAAAAAAACACTATCATTGTAAATAAGATATTCTAAAATAAGGTATAAAGTTCTTTCCCCTGTAATAATCCCTGATAAATTACTTAAAATATACAAAAATTTAATTTTACATAAGTTTTAAAGCAATGTTTTCAACTTCAATAGTGGTCTTAACAACAGAGTGAGAACTGGTATAGATTCTCTATTGTTCATTTTCTCTTCTGCTCTGTATCATTTTGTACTAATTATATATATATATATATATATATAAAGTAAGTATATGATTTACTTTTTATATTTGTTGCTTCAATCCAGTAGAGCATAAGCACCTTGAGAGCAGGAACCAATTTGTTTTTGTGTATGCGGAGGGAATTGGAATATAAATAAGGAAGGGAGACTATGAGAACACATGAGACAAATTTAATTTAGTTAAAATTATTGTATGCATTTAATTATTACTATATATATAATTATGTCTTGGCTATATCCCTATGTAGAACAATGAAAGCTTTTGAAAGGAATTTTCATCCTTAATATTAAAAAAGGAGATGAATGTGCAATTTTCCTCTTCTTGAAGGCTCCTGCTTCTAGGAATCTAGACAGTTATCACCTCACTTTTCAAAAGCAAGTAAAATCCCTTAATAGTTTTTATTATAAAATACAAAAGAGACCAGATGGGTGCCTAGTTCTTGGCTCATATTTTATTCCCTTTAGTCAGAAAGCAAAAGAAATCTTTCCCAGTGGTTGAGGAAGTGAGAACGTGGGCATTTGTTTGCACCTGAAGAAACGTTTCCTATAATGGTAATAAATTTTTCCACCGATGAGCATTATTCTTCTATAAACTGCACAACTATGATAAAGAGGAATTAATTTAATTGTTTAAAGAATTCTGATTCAACAGGGGTCTCAGCGGTGGTCAGTATATAATGGGAAATATAACCACTTTGGAAGAATGTAATAATATATCATTATAAATATAAAATTTAGAATTCTTAAAAAGAGTTATAGTTTAATTTTGAAAAATCTAGGTTAAGAGCTATTAATCCAAGTACTACTTATTAAAAACTTATAGAGACAACATAAATCAGTTCCATGCATAATCTTAGAGGGTCAATGATTTTAATCACTGTGATCATTCATATAAAAATCACCCATATGAAATGATGGTTTTATGAGCTGTTGGAGGAAAGATGGGAAAAGTTGGGGGAGGCATCTGATAGCTAATCACTTAGTGAAGAATCCCTCTAAATTTAGATTGGATACAAAATAGATTTAAGATCTATTAATTATATATATTTAAGTATATATATATACACAATTAGTACAAAATGGTATGGAGCAGGAAAGAAAATGAATATCAGAGTAAGAGAAAAGGTTAAAGATAGGAGTTCTGCACTTTGGGAAAAAAGCTGAGGTAAGGAAGGGGTAAGGGCAGCTAGGTGGCGCAGTAGATAGAGAACCAGCCCTGAAGCCAGGAGGACCTGAGTTCAAATCAAATCTCAGACATTTAATACTTCCTAACTGTATGACCCTGGGCAAGTCACTTAACCCCAATTGCCTGGGGGGGGGGAGGTCAACAAAGGTCTAGGAGAAAAGACAATTCTCTCCTCATGACAGAGAAGCAATATGTTCATATAAGTGCCAAGTACTGTATTTTAGTATTTTAGTTTTTGACCCACCCTCTTTTTTTTTTTTTTTTAAATCATGAGAGCCTTTAATCTGAAGAGTGATGGGAAGTTGGGGGGGGGGGGGGGGAGAAAAAGTCATCATATCTTCTGAAATAACTGCTGCTTTTGTTTTTCTTTTTTCAAAGGAGCAAAGGTAGATTGGATTAAGATAAATAAGGGCTTTAAATTTGAAACAGCAATTTATATTTTATTTTAAAGGCAAAAAACTTTTTGGGCAAGATAATGCTTTAGGAATATCAATTTTGCAGTATAGAGCAAAGAGTTTTAAACATGCTGTTCAAAAATACTCCTCAGTGTCACAGGAATCAGATTAAAACGTAATTGAGAAAATAAGAAACAAAATAGTTTACATGAAATTAAGAAATTAATTTTATATTTCAGGCTAGTTTATTATATAATTACAATAAAAAATATATTTACAAAACACCCACCCACACACACCCACCCACACACACACACACACACACCCACCCACCCACCCACCCAAAGGTTTAAACATATGAACGTTGTTTCATGACCTTCGAGTTCCTGATGAATGTATGAGGAAAAGAAATAAAGGAATAAATAAGGAATAAAATAATTAACTTTTAAAAAGAATATTAACTCTTGCTAAATAAAACCATTTTCTTAATTTTTTTGTATGCATTTTCTATTATTATTTAGAATAATAGAATAATTAATATTGAAAAATCTACTAAGAGATTTCTTTTGATAGCTTTTCAGGGACACAAGGATGAAAGCAGAAGTCAAATTTAAGATGTGATAGTTTAGGTACAAGCCTGGAACATTTTGAACATTAAATCTCTCAGCACTTTTTCTATAAGTGAATCAAAATTGTTTTTTTTTTGTTTGGCAGGCATATAAAAGGAAAGTAGGAAGAAGGATAGAAGAGAATATGTAATGTATTTTGATTAAATCAAAGTTTTAAGAATAAAAGGAAAAGAAATTCTCTGGTCTCCTGGGAATAAAAGGGCCTATAGGAGTGAAGAGTGAAGGGTGAAAAGGCAAAGAGAAAGACTGAAAATAAAAGAGGGAACTCTTATTAGTGGTAATAATGTTCCAAAGAAAGAAGAGGGTTATTTTATAATGCAATATAGTGGGAAAGTAAAACGGGTATAAATACTAGGCTTTCCTGGTAATGAATTCTTATTTTATTTTAACAAAGCCTTCTTTATTCTTTTTAGAAAGCCTATTTTTTTTTAAAAGCAAATATACAAGAATTTCCCAACAAATCAAAATAATCCATTATTAAACATTTACTATGCATTTATCTATTCAAGTCACACTGTCCATTTCATTTGTAGATTGTTAAACATGTTTCAGTTTCCCTCTAATATAAGAAGTTAAAATTAATTTAACTGTTCACCTTAAATATTATTATTAATTATTATTCTATTTTAGTTTTACGGTTAATATAAGCTAATATATAGATTTCAAATCTATATTTTACAAAAATGTAAGTTTAATGACTTCCAATAGTAACCATAAATTTGTAGAAGAAATCTAGCTTTATCTTAACTTGGGGAAGAAGACAACTGTCAAATGTATTCAGGAAATAAGGGAAGACAACTACCCAGAGATAATTATATCAAGACTTATCTCCTACATTTTGTTGCAAGTATGAATATATATTTACTGATATATGCCACCTGAAATCCACAAAAGGTTATTTTTCCAGATATTCCTTTAAAACTCTTAAGGCAAAATTAATGTATACCCCACAATGTTCACTTTAGAAATGACTAAAATTAAGGAATTAAAAGAGAGCCAATCACAAATGCAGCTAAGCTATATTACCCAAGTAGCATTTAAAAATCATACAATATTAATTTGAGTTTAAAGTGTATTCCACTTTAGGGCCATTGTGATCTAATTGGGGAGAAAACTGCAACTTGGGGACTTGTAATCAGATACCTATCATTATTTCTTTGTCAATGGAGCAAATCCAAGACAGATTGATAACAACTGAAATTCATTACTATCACCATCTGGATAGCGTGGAGTGTTCTTTGAAAAAGGTAAAAAAAAGGTTAAGTGGTTTTTGCTCAATTTCTATAGGTTAAATATCAAAGTATCACTTTTGATATCTTGAGAGGCAGTACAGTACTTAGGATAGGACGGAATGAATTAATATTTTAAAAATAATAATCATAAGACTGCTTGTTTTAATGAATTGGAAGGTCAATGAGATTAGAAGCTCATGATAGCCTAATTATTGTGCATCTATCTCACTGAAGAAGACATTATGTATCATACATCTTACTTAACCAGTGCTAACTTTACTTTTATCATTAAGGTAATGTTTTACTGCCTTAAAAGTTTGGAAAAACAATCAATTGTTTTGTGTATAGTACGAGCAGCATACACAGGAAACTATCCCTTTTCTATATACTGTTAAAATTATAAGCATATGAATTGGTGTATCACTTTTCAGGTAAGAGTGCTAATTTAAAAAGAGGTAATAGGTTTTGGAAGTGAAAAAGTTGAAAGATACTTAAATGATTTATGTAACTCAAATTGAGATTCAAGAGAAGAAATGATTAATTTTTTTTATACTGTCCCATACAAAGTAAAACTTGAAAAGAGTCCCATACAAAGTACAACTTGAAAAGAATAGTTCCATATTTGTGTTTTTAAAAGATTAAAAAGTTTTAACATGATGGAACTATTCTGTCAGTTTCAGAATCTGGGTGTCACTAATCATTAAACATTCAAATAAAACCTACTAGTCATCAAAAAAGTTTTATAAACAAATTACTCCTAGTGGCAAAATTTATCTCTTAAATGTCTTTTTACCTTTTATTCCCAATTAGCATAATGACCATGTTGGAATTGGAATGCTGGCGAGCATCTTCTAACCAAGTTGTCAAGTGGTTGAATGTATCTCTCCTGAATGCAAAAATGAAAAAACTTAATGTTACTGAAAATCAAAATACTATAATATCTATAACGATTAGAGTGATGAACTAGGGTTTCATTTTTGCATTACTCCATAGAATAAATCACATTGTATATGTATGCATAAGTGTATGTACATGCATAACTACGGATATTTCATAAATATATATAAAATACCAATTGTACATTTACACACATATACATATAACTTTTTTTACGAATGTAGCAATTAAAAAAAAAAGAATTGTCCTTTTTAATTGATTATTGTTTTTGGAATAGATCTAGTGCTTTGGTGATTTCACTGATGGTGGGAACTCTGTGATACAGAAGGATCGAATGATATAAATCCATTCTAGAATTGTCTGGAACACTGAGATTAAAATGACTTGCCTAGAGTCTCAAACCTGATGTGTCAATTGAATTTTTCCTGACTCGAAGACTAGCCCTATAATTCATTATATTTAATCTGTACTTAGTCACAAACATCTATATTTATTTTTTAAAAATACATATTTCTATTGATATTAAAAGCAAAATATTTCTATTGTTCTCACCTTGTAATATCATACACTAGTAAAGCCCCTGCTGCACCTCTGTAATATGACCTTGTAATGGAACGGAAGGACTCCTGTCCTGCCTGTGAAGAAACAAAAATTTGAGAGCTTTCATTTAATAAATTGCTTGTTACAACTTCACAAAAGAAGAATCAATATGCATATTATTCACATGGAATCCTGGATGGCAAGGTAAAGAGTGGATCAAAGAAAAGAAATGACAACTTCCCCAATGTTTGAAAGAGAAACCACATAACATAACTATAACATAAGCCATTTAAAAAACACACACACACACACACACACACACACACACACACACGAACAAGACCTCTAACCCTTTTTTGGCAATCCCTGACAACCCAATTTACTGAATGGTTTCACAATACATGAATCATTATTAGAGCACAGAATGGCCCTCCTAGCAACTAAGCTCTGAAGACAAATTTGAAAGGAAGCAAATAAGCCAGAGCTTCACATTTGAATTCAATAACCCGCTCCTGGGGCAGCTGTTGACACTAGAATAAATAAAGCCCATTGTAAATAAATGATGAATGACATCTTTACGCCCACCATCTGCTGGTGTAAAGGTTGTTGGAAGGCCAAGGATGCAGATTTTATCCGTTATATCATAAACTGCAGCCAGCTTTCAACAGTCTTCAGAATAAATTCTTTCAGTAATCATTTTATTATGAAAAACAGAAAATGGTTTTGAACTTAAATCTTATATTATTTGATTTTTCACTTAATCAGTTTCTTCTATATTTGATGTATAGCAATTGCAGACAGGCAAAAGAAGGTAAAAGCCATTTTTACTTAGATTTTTGATACACATACCACAGATAATGGATAATTAGCACACTTCTCCCCTTTTGGGAGGGAGAGAAAAGGGAGTACTAGAATTCTATTAAAACTATGGTGAAAGATGTGTCTACTGCTTTTAAGCATAATGATATTCAAATATAATTTTAAAAAATAGTTCTTTTTAATTAAGTTCTCAGTTTTATCAAATAATTCATAAAATGTGTATGTAACATTTTGTTTAAAAATTATTTAATTCACTTTAAATGAAGCCAATTTTAACAATTTCAGAAATAAATATGGACTAAGAGCCTTAAGAATGTTCTCATATAGGGATGTTGGGTAAACAGTAAGTACTGAATAATTGCCTCCCAAATGAATGGGTACTTAGGCAACAATTTTATTAGGGGTGCAGCAAGTGTGCCTTCAAATCTGGTTTAAAGTCAACAGATCAAACATTATGTTCTAATAGGACCATAATGCAAGGAACAATTTTAAGGAGGAAGCCTCATTTTACCAATGAGGACAGGAAGCTTCAAAGTTAAATGATTTCCCCAAGTAGTGAAAAGTAGGATTTGAACTTAAGTTCTCTGACTCCAACTCTTTCTCTTTCAAAGACTTATCTCTGTAGAATTTTATAACAGTTTTCAAGACAGCAAATAATATTTGCTGAAGTTGACCAAACTATAATATGAGATTGGCCAGGGCTACCAGATCAAGGATGGCAAACTGATCAAAAAGAACTCTTCCACGGAGTATAAGAGCAAACTTCTGGAAGGCTTTGTCCATTATGGTGACGAGATCAATGACTATCATGCGGCAAGGCTTTGTCGTTGGGACCCAGAAGTAGGTCCTCACCCTGCTGGTATAGAGCAAGCATCGCACCCTGGAGAAGACTGAATCGAGTTCCTGTGTAGGAACTCTACCCAGGTCAAAATTGGGGAAAGTTAGGGATGTTGGTGAAGAGGACAGTTTACCTTGGCTGTGCATCAGGCCAAACAAGCCATCTTGGGAGGAAAAGGTTGAGAGGAGTACTGGGGAAGAAGGTGCAGAATCTCACAAATAAAAATTGCCAGAAAGAAGTGAAGAGTTGGCAGTCAGGGACAAGTTGTTAAGACTGAGTACAGTGAGAGATGTGAAAAGTGGTACCAATAGAATTAAGAGCCATCTGGTGAAGATGCACCAGAAATTCAATTCACAAGCCAAGACACAACCCTCATGACATCATTAATTTTTTTGAGAACTAAGGTCAAACAACAGTTGCACTAGAAAACCCCACTGGAAGAAGTAAGGAGGAACAGAATCCTAAGAATCCCCTAGAGGAGGTAGCAGGCAGAAAACAAAAGTAAGGCTGTGAGTTGGGACCTCAAGAGGGGAATGGACCTTCACGGCAACAGATTTTCCTGGAAAGGATTCATCCACAGAATATCATATGGCAGAATTGTATAAAGTGAAATTTAAGTGGCATGACAATGGAAGAAGGGCAGGACACTTGTAGTACAAAATGGTATCCACCAGTGGATTTTCAGTCATTTTCCCCTTAACTACAGGGGAACCCAGTCCTGTTTATTTCACCCTAATTACAACTTGTGGTCTTGTTAAGACTGAATGAGAAAAATATCAACTAAACCAAGAGTTACATTCAATTAGCTGCACTATTTTTGGACTTGTCTATCATACCCCACCAAAGCTCCTTCATGATGAGAGAAAATTTCATCATCACTGGTATTCTATCTCAGGACCTTTTGCCCTTCTTGACAGAAGGGTATACTTATGAACTCCAAATATCATCAATTATCATCTCATTTCTCATCTGACTTCTCCTTCCAGCCCTCATTGGATTTTTCCTTCTCACTCCCTTTTTAGCCTTTTGTATGCTATCTTTACTCATTAAATTTTAAGTTCTTTGAGATCATTCTTCACCCTTAATCCCTTAGTGCTTAACACAGTGCCTGGTAGTAAGTGGGAATATTGGTACACTGCAGACTTCTCTTCCTTTTCAATATTTCTTTAAAAATAATATTTGTTGTATAAGACCACTTTCTAGAGGGGGCAGGTGAATGGATACTGAGGAAAATTTTTGTGATATAAAAATAAAAGCTATCAAAATTTATTTTAAAATAACATCAATTTCAGAGCACTGACAAGATGTTTAAAAACAGTTTTACATTAAGTAAACAATGAAATCTCCAAAATATTTTTTAAATGGAGTTCTGTGAAAAATACAACAACAACAAAATTTGGTTCTGCACATATATATTGTACCTAGGATATATTATAACATATTTAACATGTATGGGAATGCCTGCCATCTAGGGCAGGGGGTGGAGGGAAGGAGGGGAAAAATTTGGAACAGAAGGGAGTACAAGGGATAATGTTGTAAAAAATTACCTATGCATATGTACTGTCAAAAAAATGTTATAATTATAAAATTTTTTAAAAAAAAGTAACAACTAAAAAAAAAAGAAAGAAAAATATCTTATGCCTTATTATAAATCTCACTTAAAGGTGCTAGATACAAAAACTGCTGAAGCCCTGCCTCCACATAAAAACTCTTCTACACTAAATAGTGACTTCTACAGGAACTGAGAAACAGAGAAACTTATTCAACTTATCTATGGTACAAAATTGAAAAGTATGTTAGCATACTGATGTGTGTAAGAAGTATTGTTTGTAATTGGTATGTAGGTATAAGACTGAGGGTAAAAATACAATACCATGGCAGAAGAATTAGATATTTCCATTTTCAGTACAATATTGTAACAAAGTAAACCAGAATTTCTAAGCCTCAGAATATGCTTTCAAAATATATTTCAAAAATACTTGTACTTTGTTCTTATTTTAAACCCATCAAAACAAGAGCTTAGAATTCATAGTTAAGTCAAAAGGAATGCAATCTCAAAAATTCAGCATCTATCCCAGTACTTACTATTTTTTTTGTTTGTTTGTTTTTTTGTTTTACTATTTACTATTCTCCATACAACTCTTTTGTCATTATATAGGCTGTCTCTATGATAGGAATGCTCTCCTCTCCTGTGATATTCTACAAAAATCTTTGTGGATCACTCCAGTTGAGCTCCTCACCTAAATCACACAATAATTTTGCATGTGATTCTGAGTACATAAAGGAAACACTTCCATAGAAGAGAATTTGTGACTATACAAGAACTTCACAACTAAATTAAAAATTTAAGATGGATACAGATGATTGAAGCAAGGGCAGGTAACAAAATTAAAATAAACATGGCATGGTCCTTTAAGATTAGTGTTAAGAAATAATTAAACACAAATGAAACTTTACTGGGATATTTTTAACAGATCACTGTAGTTATAATGAGTGGAATAGAATTACTTTTCCTATTTCTTCTGGCAGAGATGTTGAAAATATATAGTCACTCAGCCAACAAGCATCTATTAAGCATTTACTCTGTCAGTACTTTGCAAATATAGGGAGATAGAAAAAAAAGTTAAAAAAAACTTTTATGCCCATAAAGACCTTTCATTTTAATGGGGAGATATGTGAATAATACCCCCCCACACATGACTGGCACATGTGTTTAATAAATGCTTGCTGATTAGAGGGTATTAAGGAACGAAAAAAGGTGAATCTTATTTCCCTCTGAAAATAGATAATTCTACCCCTTATTTATTGTTAGTTTCACCTCTTTCCTGTTTTCTGTTACTATTGCTATGATTGATAAGAAGTTCTACAGCTATATAAAGTAACAGTGATGAATGGAATAGACATTTATTCCCTTATAGAATGAAAAATGCTAAAGGACTCTATCTATGGAAATACAACTTAAAAATTCTAAAGAAATCAAGGAAGATTAAAATAACTGGATATAGAAAATACTCATGGTCAGGTTTTACCAGTAACAACATCTTCCATAGTAATTTGTGTAATAAGTGCCACAGTAAATGTACTGCTATACAGAACTAGACAAAAAAAAACTACTAGTACTTGTTTAAGAGGAAGTAAGGAAGACCTAGAAGCAACTGAACATATTAACATAATGTTAGATAAACCCTAGCATATCAGCTTCTGGGTTTCTGACAGAACTTGAGAAAACTGGAAAGCATTCTTGGGTCTACAGCAATATTCCACACCATATTCATAAAACAGAAACAAAATAATATAGATCACATCATAAAATTAAGGAGGGAAATAGTTGGAGGTGATCACAAAAACCAAAATAGAACATTTTGATTACATAAATCTCTTGCTTACTTATCTTCTCAAAGTTTTCCCCTTTATCTTTTACTTTGCCATAAACTACCAGAACATAACATTTAAGTCTTTATAGAGTGCTACTTCTTTTGTTAATTTACTGACCTTCATTCTGAAGAACTTTTGCTTTATAAATGTTCATTTTCACAATGAGAACTTGATACTTGATCTAGTTTTATGAAAACTTGGGTTTGCGTCCTAAAGGTAATCCCACATGCACTATAAACAACTAATATGATTTCAAATACAGCAACTGTTTAAAATGGTAAGAATTAACTTAAATATAGTTTAGTTTTTCTTTTAACTCATTACTATGCACACATATAAACACCTTTCAATATATGTAATTATAATAGTTAATATTTATAAAGGTTTATAGAGTGCTCATGTATTATTTCATTTGGTCCTTAAACCAACCTAAGTTTTAAGTGACTTTATTACTCCTGTTTTGAATATAAGGAAACTGAGGCTAAAATAGATTAGGGCACACACAAAGCTAGTAAATCCGGCAGATTTCAAACTTGGATTTTCTTGATTCCACCATTAGCCTCTAATCTACTAAATGATGCCGTCTTCCAATTCATGATTAAAATAAATGCCTGATTCAGAGTTCTAATTAATATAAATGAAAGTCAGTCACTTTAGTTGATGCACATTGTCAAATCCCTAGTATCAAAGCCATAATCTGGAATTCAAAAGACTAAGATTTCTGCAAGGACAGGAAGGGATTTCTGAACTGAGGAAAGTAGCTAAGTAATTGTTTTATATCTCTCTCATATTTTCTAAGAGAGAAGAAGTCAAATCCCCTGCATTGGAAAAAAAACAAAAACAAAAATAAACCTCATAGATACATTCACCTAAATGTTCTACAGCTCTTTGGATTTTTTTTTTTTTAAATTTAAAAACACAAATAAGAATGAGAAAAATGAAGGTTCAGAGATACAAAATGGAGATAACATTTGTACTAGCAGTACTGAAAGAACAAACTTTTAATACTTTAGTACAGGCATGCATTACTTTACTTGATATATACTATACACACATTACATTTTTACAAGATCCTTGTAAGGATGAGAAAATAGGTTAAGGGAAGAAAAGTGGCTTGAATAGAAGTACATATCTAGGTTGTGGCTGGTATAAGTTCACACCCCAGCTTCCTTATTCAGTTCAGTACTATATCCACTAACCATTCAATTTCAATCCCTCTTCTTTCAAGGAAAGAAATCTGAAAAAAAAAGAAGCCGAATTCAGGAAAGTTAGACAGATAATATTAAGAAAGAAAATGACCAAGGACAAGAGTGATGAGCAAAGGGATAACAGCAGGGATTGCTGCTATCCTTTCAGCACAGGATGTTCTAGAATGCTCCCACAATTAAACCCTTAGTCTGCTATGATGAAGTTTGATTTTATATAGAATTCTGAAATTAAAAACTCAAATTATACCTGTCTCCTCTTAAGCCTTGAGAGAGAAAACACTTTCATTTGTAGCATGTGCTCGTAAGTGTGTGTGTGTATGTATGTGTGTGTGTTTGTGTGGCAGCAAAGGAAATGCAAAGTGAAAAGCACAGGGTCTAATAAGATGAAAAGGCCACAGAAAAGAAGATTCTTTATGATTGATGAACCAAGTAACAATATTAAAAGTAGCTAATTTTAAAAAATAATTAAGGTTATCTTTGCCATAAGGAGAGGCAATATAAAAGAAAAATCAGTTAATTGCTAAATGTTACAAAAATGTTACAAAAGCTACAAAAGAGGATCAATACAAATCTAGGACCTTGTCCTCAACTTGGGGTTATAATGTATCCATTTATCCTGAAAAATGCATTCTTAATACATAAATAAAAGGCTAAAAAATTATCATAATATTCTTAGTTTTACTCCTACTTGTGTGCCAATTTCTCAGATTTCTTCCATATATTACCATTTTCCTCCTTAATACATGTTCATTTGTGTCAATTTTGTGACCTCATTTGTTTGTTTTTTTGTTTGTTTGTTTTTAAGCAAAGATACTGGAGTGGTTTATTATCTTTTTCAAAGAAGGAAACAAATAAATATGGCTAAGTCACTTGCCTAGAGAACACAGTAAAGGGATAATTCCTGACCCCAGGCTCAGTATTCTATTCATTGTGCTACCTAGCTGTAGGCTCTGTCTCCCAAACTTGGTAAAACTATCAGGTACCATGGATAATATGTAGATGATTTATAAATACACATCTAGCATATCTAACTCCTGAAACTCTATATCTCTCTATATCCTGAACTCCATTTCTGTATTATCAATTGCAAGATATCTCCCACCTGAATGTCCTAAAGATACCTTAAAATTCAATATTTCTAAAACGGAACGCATTATAACTTCCCCTAAAACCCATCTGCATGCTTCTCCAATTGGGAGCTGTCCTAATTCTACTTGGCTACACTCACAACCTTTGAGTATTGTCAATTCCATCCTTATACCTTCTCCTATATCCTCTCTTCTTTTGATTCACATACAGCTTCCATTTTACTTCAGAACCTCATCATATCTTAGAACATTGCAACAACTTCTTATTTTAATTGGGTTTCTCTGCTTTCAGTCTTCTCTTCAGCCATTTTCTACATAGCTGACAAATTCATAATCCTAGAATAAAGATCTGACTTTGCCAAGGAAAGCCCTGGATCAAAGTGTTGGAAAAGATATTGGAGATCATCAACTCCAACCCCCTTCTTTTACAGATAAGGAAACTCAGACCCAGAAATATTAAATCAACTTTTCCAGGGTCATACAGCTAACCTAGGTTTTAGATAAGTCTTTTACCTACTCAAAAAGTCATGGCCATTTAAATCCCTGTAAGACCTGGCTCTTAGGAAGCTTCAACCCTGCTCATGTTCCCATTCTCTTACTCTGCCCTCCCAATGCTTCCCTTTACATTCTGCAGGCAAGCGGGGATGCCAGGTATATATCATTAAAGATATGCCTTTCCACTTGCATATTTTCCCACAAAAGTACCTGCATGACTGGCATAAATCTCACTCATATCTCAGAGAATTCCTACTTGCCTTTGAAGTATAGTTCAGGTGCCACTTTCTACATAAGCTGTTTCCAATTATTAGAACTCTTTCCTCTAAAAATTACTTTATTAGTTACCACAGATACTTATGGAAATACTACAGACATCTGCCGCAATATGGGCAGAAACTATCTGTTTTGCCTTTGTGCCCCTATAATCTTATATGTCATAGATACTTAAAACAAATTTATCAAATTTGGAAAACTATAAAATGTCTTAATGCAGAAAGTTCAGAGTAATGTGACTTCCTGCACATTACTATGACTAGTTTTTTTGAGAGCATTAATAATATAATAATATGATATACAAAGAGCCAGTGGTATCAAGTAAATATCAGAGTTCATTGTGAGGCAGAAAAATGAATAAGATATACTTGAAATAAAGTTTATTTATTCTATTTAAGGAACACTGTTTTGTACTGAGAAAGAGAGAGCCGGAAGAACATGTTCAAACAAATATGCATAAGTACTGTTCTTTACTTCTTAAATTGTAAGGCCACTATCTACTTCAGTCACTTAAAGGCAGCAAATCAGATTTGCAAGTACAACTTCTTGAAGTTTCTATCTGGCAAATTAAAATGATAGCAAAGGCCACAGAATATGTGACAAAATATTCAATTACTAGAAGGTTTTACAAAGAATGAAAGTTAATTCTACAGAGGAAAGCACTAGCAATTTAAAGGTGACTAACCTAATCCTTGGAGTTTAATAAGACCAGTCAATAGGTGAGAGATAAACTGGGGTTAAATTTCCATAGAACATTTAAAATTCAATTCCTCAGAAACTGTGAGCAGAAATACTGAAAAGCTAAGTTTCCAGAGAGTGTTGTAAATTAACTCAATGTAAGATATGTGACCAATGAACTTTTAGGAGATTCACTTGCTTGGCTTCAAACTTTTGACAAACACATCTAGGTTAGGAACTGGTTTAAACTAAGCAGGTTTCAAGGACTGGGAAAAAGGCTTTTTTAAAATGCTTAAAAAGGCTCGTGAATGTAAGCTGATATACCCCGTATAGAATTAGAATCTCAATAACATAACATGGGATGTATGTAGCAAGGGGGGGGTATGTTTAGGAGTAGCATGTAAGAAATGATGTATGCAACCCATTCTTTGGGGGGATGCAGGGGGAAGGAGAAGAACTGCAATGAACTAACAGCTTGTCTGCTTCTGTACCTAGTGCTCCCTTTTCCCATCAGAGATAGTACTTTTGGCTGGAAAAGTCCTCTGGACTCTAAAATTTCTATGTTATCTGACTTTTGGAGTCAGTTTGTTTCTAACAAATATAATATTTCAGCCATTTAAAAAAGGAAAAATCAAACCAGGGGCTTGTATACTATATGTATACCTCATTTAAAAAATCTGATGACCAGACTTGTACTTAATTGCTCTATACGTATATAAACTCTTATATGTTGTCATTCTTAAAAATTAAGTTTCATATATTTCATGTATTATAAATTATAGTTCTATATATGTGTGTATGTAATTACAGTGTTTTAGATTTTTCTGATATTATAATACTTTAGAATTCACAGACAGGACAATATGGGACATATATTGATGTTAAAAGACAGGGTTTGTGTCGGCGCTAGCTCGAATCACTGGGATATTGCTTGGTCATTTCACAAATCTACTTCAAGTATTTATTAAACATCTACTACTATATCTAGCACTCTGCCAAGCACTGAAGATACAAAGACAAAAATGAAATGCTCCTTGAGCTCAAGGAGCTAATATCTAGCATACTAACAGGAAGCAGGTACAGATAGGAATAAATTAAAAAACAAACAAACAAAAAACCCAAGGTAAATGGGGTGGGGAGATGCCTATATAGGAGGGGGCACTTGAGATGAGTTTGGAAAGAGATTAGGGATTCTAAGATTTAGAGGTGAGTGTGGAATGCATTCCAGGAATGAAGGATAATCAGTCCTGACACACAGTGATAGAAGAGAGAAGGTACTATGTGAGAAGCTGAAAATAGGTCAGTGGATTGAAGAGAGCACAAAGGTGAGTAATATGTAACAGGCCTAGACAGAGAGACTAAAGCAGGATTATAAAAGATTGTAAATGCCAAAGAAGTTTGTGTTTGATCCTGGAAATGAGGTGATCAGACTTGTGCTTTAGGATTATCACTGGCAACTATATGGAGGAACTGAAGAGAGAATTGATCTGAGGCAATGTCATTAAAATAGTCTATGGAAAAGGTTGTGAAGGCATGGACTAGGATGTTATGGAAAGGAAAGGACAGATAGGAGATGCGGAGGTACAATAAAAAAATATGAAAATTATGAGAAAATAGAGAGGTTAAGATAACTCAAAAGTTGTGAACCTGAAAGATTAAAATGATGGTGGGTACTTTAGAAAGAAATAGGAAAGCAAGAAAGAAGGGTGGGTTTTGGAGAAGAGATAATGAATTCTGTTTTGAACAATTAGAGATGGAGATGTTCTGTTGGAAATATCCAATATGTAATTGGTAATATGGGCTGATCATCAGAAGACTGGCCACAGCACAGTCAAAAAGACCATTTTCTATGTCACGGGGAGGTGTTTTTAGAATTGCATTAATAGAGGGGGTACCCACAAGAAAGAAATCACACCTAATGATAACGTGTTGAATATTTCCAGAATCCATCATTGCCATGGGATACTCTTTCTTCAAGTACAAATAGTAAGTGCTGAGCCCCAACTCAATATTATAAGTGGTAGACTTTCAAAGACACAGGATCCCTTCTACAGGATAGATAAACATAAATATCCCTGATAATTCAGGGTGCTCACTAACTGAAAGCAGATCAAAATATTTCAAGAGAAGAGGAAAAACAAAGCTTTTTCTAGTACCAATTCTAATGCTGAGCCACAAATGGAGGATAATCAGCTGGCAAACTATGACAAAAAGCAGAATCAATGAATACTTTTTAAACATGAGGTAGATGCAATGTACTTTTGCTATACTTACTGTATCCCATATCTGAAGCTTTATCTGTTTTCCATCAATAGTTATCATTCGAGCACCAAATTCTACACCTGAATAGAATTAAAAAAAAAAATTCATTCACAAACTGGTAGGAAAGTATGACATCACAAAATTTTAAAATATAAATTTATATATTCAAGCAATGCTATGCTATGTGCTACACTGACTATGTAATCAAAGACTATAAGGCAGAAATGCTGACAAATATAAAGTCAGTCAGTTAGTCAAATATTTATTAAGCACTTACTATGATCTCTAGGTCCTATACTAAGAGCTGGGAATATAAAGAGTGGTAAAAGTCCCCTCCTTTTAAGAACTTCATAGTGGGGAGACAATATAAACACACACACACACACACACACACACACACACACACACACACACACACACACACACACAAGCATTACATACAGGATAAATTGGAAATCAACATAAAAAAAGGAACTAAAATTAAAGAAGATCAGGAAAGTATTTTAATTGAGACTTGAGAGAAACAAAGAGGTGAAAATAACAGTGTTCCAGATATGGAATAGCCAATGAAAATGCTCAGAGAGCCTGAAGATGATTTTTCCTGAGGAAGGAGTTAATAAAGAAGCTGAAGTATATTTTTGTATTTGGGAGCAATTGGGGTGGGGAAGATGGTGGTATAAGACTAAAAGATCAATTAGGTGTAGGAAGGGAGTGATGAACAGGTTTGAAAGAAATCAGAACACTCCTCTGGAGTTGAATAAGTAGGAGTGACACAGCTGATGGAAGATGTTCTGGAGGAGGAGAAAAACAATCTATGTAGACAAGGCTTGTGGAATCGTTAAAGTATGAAGAAATGAAAATCATTGTAGTGGCAGTGTCTAGGAAGAGATATAATAAAGAGATAATAGAAAGAAATGACAGGACTTAAAAATGATTATATATTGGGGGCAGAAAAAAAAGAGAAGAGTATAGCATTACTCAGACTTTGAGACTGAGGGCAACAAGATGTCACAGTGGATAGAGCACAAACATCTGGAGTCACAAGGACCTAAATTTGAGACCAGACTGTTACTAGCTGTGTGACCCTAGACAAGTCAGTTAACTTAGTTTCCTCATCTATAAAATAATCTAGAAAAGGAAATGAGAAATCACTCCAGTACCTTTAACAAGAAAACCTCAAAGCAGGTCACCAAGAGTTGGATACAATTGAAACAACAGAAAGTGGTGGTATCCTGAAGAGTAAAGCAAGTGCTGGAGATACAAAAGCAAAGGACAGTCCCTCCCTTTGAAGAGCTCAAAATCAAATGGAGGAAACAACATGCAAACAACAATGTGCACCAAAGTTATGGATAGGATAAATAGAAAGTAATCAACAAAGAAAAGACTGGGAAAGGCTTTCAGTAGAAGGTGGAATTTTACCCTGGAGGCCAGGGAAGCCAGGATATAAAGATGAGGCAGGAGAGCATTATAGGAAAAGGGGACAGTGAAAATGCATCCAGAAATCTCCAGCAAGGAACAATTAGGTCAGTACAACTGAACTGAAAAGTATGGTAGAGGGTGGTATAAGGTCTAAAAAAAAACAAGAGAAAGAGAAAGCTAAGTTATAAGGAGGTATTTTATAAGCTTTATGTAACTGATACTTATGATTATTGGATGTAACCTGGTTGAAGACTCAGCAGGGAAGACTGAGGAATGAATTAGATTAGTAGGAAACTCAAAAATTCTGGTGTCATGAAAACCTAGAGAAATGAATATCAAGAAGAAGGTAATCAAGAATAGAAGAAAAGCTGAAGAAAAGAAGGCTGAGGATTGAGAAAAAGCCATTAAGTTTGGCAATCAAGTATTGGTACTCTGGAAAAGAATAATTTCGATGGAATGGTAAGATGAAACATTGGAATTGTAGGATTAAAAAAGTCAAAAGGAAGTGCATGCATTTTTATAGAAGGCCTTCTTAAGGAGTCTAGCCACAAAAAACAGATGGGGATGATAGGTGGATTAAGTGAGTTTTTAAAGGATGGATTTTTCTGGGTTATAGCAAAAGCCAACAGACTGGAAAAGAATGAAAATAAGCAAGAATGAGAGAGAGAGAATAGGATGGGACCACTGGTTCATGAAGAGGGCAAGGAGAAACTCTTAATGTGAGGCAGGGATTAAAGAAGAGATAATGAGAAGGATTGTGATTGATGTGAGAAGTAGGGAAGAAGCTCTTGGGGAATGGCCTCATTTTTCCCCCCCCAGTAAGATGGTCTTAGCTGAAACAGAAAAGAGAGAGACATGGGAAATGGAAGGGACAGAAAAGTTTAGAACTGTGGTGAATGGGACACTTAAGTATTTAATGAGCTATTAAAAAACTGCCTTACAACAGTGAAGGCTCAGTTGATTTTATGTTACATAAATTTGTAGTGGACCTAGTCAGCATGGTTTCGTAACTATTATAGAATTCTTTCTTTTCCCCCTTAAAATAGCAGGTGTATAAGAAATTAAGACAGAGGATGTTGGGACTGAACATGCATGGCAAGTTCAGCAATTTAAAGAAAGAAGGGACTCAAGAGGAAAGAACAGTGTACACTTGAATTAGTTCACCAAGGAGTCAAGATGGGAAGGAAAAAAATTATGGTTAATATAGGGATTATGTCCTTAGAAAGAACGAAAAGATTGAAAATTACTATGTGTATTAAAAACTGTACCTGGAGTTGCAAGGCAGAGAAAGTGAAAAATGATCATAAATTGTGACCAGATAAGAGAAATTCACATTTATGATTTGTGGATGATGGCAAGATCAAGGGTATATGATTATCTTTGTGTGTAACTGAGGCGAAATAGAGGAATAGATCATATAAAATAACTAAACTGAGAAACTGTAAGGTTACATTGTGAGATGTATATGAATGCTGAATTCCTCTACTATGAGGACAGGTACTGAGTAGAAAGATTGTTAAGTACTGAACTCACTGAGCCAAGAAGGTCAATGTATTGGAGGGCAGTAGACAACAGCTAACAGAATTTTACCTGGCTGACAGATATGGATTGAGTGAACCTCAAAAGAGAAGATTATTGAATGACAGTGTAAAAGGGAAACTTGGAAACAACAGTGAGAAGGAAGCAAGGACTATTTCTATCCCCTCACCTTGACCTGAAAGTTAGGAAGCCAGGGAGAAACTTAGGAGGGAAGTCAGGTCTCAGGGGGATCCTGAAATGGAAAGGTGGAAAAAGGAAAGAATTAAGATGAAAATACGTTTGTTACCCATGGAGTACTCCACAAAACACAATGGAAGCAATGTATAACTCTACAGTGGGACATTGTGGGGGTTGGCTTAAAGGAAATGGAGTCTAAATGATGACCACCAAGAGTTCTGTATCATTGTAATGAGGAAAATCTAACCAGAGATCCTTGAGGAAGAAACAGAAATTAAGAAATAATTTAAAAGACATATTAGCTAAACTCAATTCATTCTATGCATAGCTGTAATAATAGTGGCAGTGTTGGTATGGAGGTAATATAATAATTCTAGTAATAATAACAGCATTTATACAGGTAAATAAGTGCTTTTTAAGAAAGACGCTCTCTATGTAAAATACTGTTATCCTCACAATCCTGGGAGGTAAATGTTATTCCGATCCTAGATAAAGAAACCGAGACACCCATTCTACCCCTTATTGCCTATAAAAATATAAAGCTTTTAAAAATTATTCAAATACAGTCATTTCTTTAAAAGTATGTTAATTTTTTTTAAACAACAAATTCCCCTCTTAAAGGTCTCCTTTTGGGAAAGATCTACATGAACTGATGTTGAATGAAACAAGCAGAACCAGGAAAATATTTTACACAGCAACAGTAACTATGACAGACAATTGGTTCTTCTCAGCCGTTCAGTGAATGATCCAAGGCAATGCCAACAAACTTTTATTGGAAAACACCATCTGCATCCAGAGACAGAACTATGGAGACTGAACAAATCAACACAAACCCTGTTGTGATTTTCCCTTGTTTTCTCTCCCAACATGATTCATAAGGAAATATATAAAAGAAGGAAAAAAAAAAAAAAGGAGGAAGGAAAGAAAGGAAGAAAAGAATGTACATGTATAACAAACTTCTTACATGTAACTGGAGAAAATTTTTTTAAAAAGGAACTCATTTGTTAAACATATAGAAAGCTGAGTCAAATATAATGATCCAAGAGAATTTTAAAGGATTTGTGATGAAAAAACCTTACCCAGGGGAAAAAAAAAAAGAAAACTTGAGTCTGAATGCAGATTGAAGCACATTTTTTCCCCCCACTTTTTTTTTGGATGGGAAAATTACTTGGGTCTGTTTTCTTTCACAAATGACTAATATGGAAATATGTTTTGGGTGCCTGCACATGTTTAACTTGTATCAAATTGCTTATTGTTTTTGGGAATGGGGAGGAACTCAAAAATTTTAATGTAATGTAAAAAAATTCCTTTTACCTATAGTTGGGGAATATATCATTACAAAAAGAAAGTATATACAACAAAATATATAAATTAATGAATAAATAGGAATCTCAGTAATTTGTTGGGATGAAAATTCTTCCTTTTTAAAACTGAAACATGTTAGTGGGTTGTCAAAACTATGAACTTCAAATTAATTTCATTTAAAATTTCAATATACTACTTTCTTACACCTATCTATTCCTAAAACACCTCAAAGAATTCTTACCAACAAAGTCAACAGAAACAAGTAGATCTGTAGTTTGACATTGTTATGTGGTAAGGGACTATAAGGATGTTAGTAAAATCAAGGTGAACAAAGAGTATTCAATTCAATGAGGAATTGGGGGGAAAAAATCTTACCTGTAACAGAAATGACAAAGCCTTACATAAATGATATTTGGTTATTCTAGGAATAACCATTACCTTCACCTTTTAAAAGCTTCTAATGTCAAGAATGCAGAGATGTTATTAATCCAGGAAGCTGTCAAGCTTAATCATCTGGGATTTTCTTGGGATAAGGACAAATTAATGTAGGTTAAACATGCAAAAAGCATTTTGCTCAGATACTTAATATACTTTCTAGTTGTGTGACCCTAAGCAAGTCACCTTAATTGCCTCAGAGGGGAAAAAAAGGCATTTTGCAGAATATGTTTTGTGGTTTGATACTAGCCTCAATTAACTGCCTTATTACAATGATCCAAATAATAGTTTTCCATTATTATCAACCAACACCTGGACATTTTTCTCTATAACAATACTGGAGGGTCAACAAAATTCTACATGTTTTGGGAAAAAAATAAATTTAAATTATTTGCTCCTTACTTGTGATGACAGAAAAACATAGTACCTGTTGTCATAATGAAGAACAGTACCACTTAATATAGTGGAAAAAACAACTATTTTTTTTTAACTTTACTTATCAAAATTCTAATTCAGTATCCAAAATTTGAGGAGCAACTAGTGAATGACAAATTAAGACATGATTATTGTTAATAATTGTAATAGATTATTATATTTTCCTCTCCCTAACTAATGCTAATCTGTACTTATTCCTAGGCCTATCAGAATTATGAGATGACTCCTGCTAAAAGGGAGTATCAAATATTACCAAGTCATTAATAGACGATGTGCTACACAGAATTCACAGTAGAGGAAGGTTAAGAGGACACACTAGGCCTTAGGGAGCCAGATGCTATCCACAAAGACAATTGCTTATAGTTGGTTAGGGAAGGGCATGGTGCCAGAATGCCATCTCTCCATTGCTCATACTGGGAAATGGCTCCCAGCATTAATCTCAACTGTGATTTTTGGTGGAAGAAAGAAATGGTCACATATATTTAACTAATCCTGAATTAGTTTAATTGTTCAATACCAAAATGTTCTTAATGTTAGAATGAGTAACATAGGAGAAAGTTTAAAAGAAAAGATTCAAAGTAAACACACCACATGGAAAACAAATCTATTTTATGCCAGATTGCAAGACAGAAATACAACTACCATTAGTCATATGAAAACAGAATTAAAGAGTAGACTTGGTGAAAAATTTTCACAAAAATCTTTTCTAATCTTTGATTCTCCTCTTTTTCTTTATCCTTCAATTGCCAAATCCTGTTTGTGCTAAATCACTCTATCCATTCTCTCTTGTCCAATTCAGTGGCCATCTGGACTACTATAATAATGCACTATCTTACTAAAGGTTTAGATTAAATAAAGCAGACAATCTTTAGGTTACCTTTTCTAGCTCCCTCCTTATCTTAGGAGGTAAACAATAGAGTCCTTTAAAAAGACTACTCAGAGGCAACCCCCCCCCCCATTGCAATTTGGCTTTTGATCATCACTAAAGTGAAACTTTGGAGAGTACACTCCAATGGGGAGTCATTTTCATAAAGAAACTCACTATGTAATCTGATTAATTTTTTTTTTTAAAGACCAAAATCAAATGAGAAAAATGAAAGGTACTACGATATAGCAGATAAGAATGCTGGACTTGAAATTAGAAATATGCAGACTGAAATCCCTAAGAAATCAAGCCATTCTTCAAATGATAAATGGTCAAAGAAGAACTATTCAATCAGAAAACAAAAAAAGACTATAGTGTTCACCTCCAGGGAGGAAAAAATTTAAAACAACCAGAAATATTATTACCAAAATCCAGAGCTTCTAGAACAAAGCAAAAAGTATTATAAGCAGCCATAAATAAAAGAAATAACTCAGATCTATCCAGGTTACTTATACCTTCAGAATCCAATACTTAACATGCAACAAGAAAATTGGATTTACACACATGTATTATATCTAGGTTATACTGTAACACATGTAAAATATATAAGATTGCCTGTCATCTAGGGGAGGGAGGGGAAAATCTGGAAAAATCAATACAAGGGACAATATTATAAAAAAAATTACTCATGCATATATAATGTCAAAAAAAATTTATAATTATAAAATTAAAAAAGAAAAAAAAGAAAGAAAGAAAGAAAGAAATAACTCAGGTTAGCAAGAAACCACTGGCAGGGCCATACAAGGTTACCCCACAACTACATATAAGGAGATGAAAGCTTGGAATATGATATTCCAAAAGACTGAAGTTAAGATTTATAACCAAGAATAACAATCTGCTAAACTGTATTCCAAAGGTGGAAACAGGTGCTTTCATAGAAGATTTTCAGGAATTGGAGAAGAAAAGACCAAGATGAGGAGAAACTATTAAGTATAAACACAGAAGTCAAATGAAAATATGGAAGCTAAGTACATTTGAGCAACTGAAAGACACCAAAGGCTGATCTGAGAAGCCTATTGTTTTAGTCACAGAGGGAGTTAAGTAAGACATAGAACTTGGGTTTTATTTTGTTGTCTTCAGAATTTTAGGACAAAAAAAGGGAGAAAAAGAGACAACAATAACTATCAAAGTGATGGTATGTAAAATTAATTCATACAAATAATCACCTTTTCCACATATTACCAAGAAGTGATAGAAATTCTGTTCAAAATAGCCACACAATATTTAGGGGCCTACTAAGACAAAGAAAAACCTCTCTTTAAAGTTTAAACAGTTAATTTTCTTATTCAGTCCTGATAGAAAAAAAAGGTTCCTTTTTTCTTGGGGAAAAAAAATTCAAGAAAAATTCCAAAGAAACTAGGTTCGTTTTTGGACTCATTTCATATTCTTTACATTCCAAACTAAACTATTTGCTACTCCCTTTACATGACAATCCATTTTCTGCTTCCAAGCCTTTCTATAGAGTGGTTCCCCATATTTGGAATGTAGTCACTCCTTATCTCCTATTCTTAGAATTTCTCAAGCTTATGAGTTTTTATGAATTTATGACTTTTTTTCAAAGCACTGATTTAGGTGCCTCCTACTTGTTAGTTTTAGTACCTTTCAAAAGTACTCTATTTCACACCCACAGAATTTTAGAGCTAGAAGAGCCAGAGTATACTTAATCTAAGTGCAAATGAACAAAAATCATGTCCAGCTTTTAATCAAACTTTTGGGCACTCATTATGAAGATAGCCCTATTCCACTTTTGTAAACTCTTCTGGGAAATTTTTTCAAGCTAAACCTGTGTCTTGGCAACTTTTTTTCTCTACCATCTTGATTTTGTTCTAGATTCCAGAATGAATAAGTTAATTCTTCAAGTCAACAATCATTTATTAAGCACATTTGTGCTGAGCACTGTGCTGAATGTTGAGGAAACAAAAACGGAAAAATACTTGCCTAGAACTTAAAATGGGAGAGACAACATGCAAACAAGTTTGTACAAACAAAACAACGCACAGGAAAAATGGAGGCAATTTCAAATCTCATTAGCATTAAGGGGACCAAAAAATGCTTCTTTTAGAAGGATTTCAGTTAGAAATTGAAGAAATCAAAAGAAATCAGGAAGCTAGGACCAAGAAAGGGAGAATTCCAATTGTAGGGAATAATCATACAGTTAGGAAATAGAAGTCTTATAAGGAGATCAGCAAAGGGGATGCTGGTGTCACTGGATCATAAAATATATGAAGAGAAATGTGTAAGGCTGGAAAAGTAGAAGGGGACCAGGTTATGAAAGGCTTTGATTTAAATAGATTATATTTGATGCTGTAGGGGAATGGGAACCATTGTTTGTGCTAATTTTCAAAGTGTTTATATGTTTCCCACCCCTTCAGTTTTATTTAAACTATGAACTTATGAAACTTACCAATAGTAAGGTCATGCACTGGCTGAAACCTCTTGTCTGTAAATTGTAGTAATAAACATGATTTCCCAACACCTGAAAGATAAATATATATATATATGTCTTAATTACTGTTGGTATATAGTATTAAAAAATAGAAATAAATAAAAGCAAAAGGAAGAACACTAAGGCATGATCCACTAAATAATATGGACCTTTATAAAGCATCATATTTATTTCAAAATTCTTTTAAAAATCCACATGAAATAAAGGACTATTTGCTAAAATATTCATAGCAGCATTCTTGATAATAACCAGGGAAAAAAGTAGTGTTCAATTGAGTGAGAAATAGTTTAACAAACTTTGGTATATAAAGCACCATGAGAAATAATAAACAGAAATCAATATGAACATTAGAAGGCATTATGAAACATACCTAAGAGAACCACAAGAACGATATATATAGCTACAATAAGATTAATTAAAACATTAAACGGGAGTGGAGCTCTGATTAAATGTAATAAGCAGTCAGTAAACTGACTGATCAGTCAATTAGCATTTATTAAGTACTATGTACCAGGCACTGTGATCAATCTTGGAACAGCTCAAGATTCAGTGGGTTTTGTTTAAATGTTCTTTGTTAAAAGAACAAAGGACAAAAAGAAATTGTGTGTGTTGGGGGTGTAGAGGGGAGGAGATTAAGGGGAAATCACTATAGCACAAAATCCCCAAAAAATCCTATAATACTTTTTTTTGGATAGTTTTAAGTTGAGAGGAAGGAAGATGAGGATAAGCAAGATGAGGAAGGAGGAAGATCTGAGGGAATGATTACTCAGAATTCTTACATATGTCATGTACTAGCTACCCTACACAAATAGGGATGTTTTTAATGATGGTATAGTAAGATACATTGAATAGGCAAGAAAGAGCTACACAAATTTCTGGGATTAGTAAGATTGTTGGGGATAGGTAAATTCTTATGCAGCTATCACTAAACCCTTGTGTAAGCACCTACAGGAGAAAAGCCCAGTCAATCATGTGGGATTTCGAGAGTGATCAGAAGTTTGAGGATTTAAGGCGTTTGTTAATTTACCTATATTGGCTCTCCCCACCTTGGAAAAACCTTTCCACCTGAAGGAGGGGTGGAAGGGTGGCTCTGGGAGTTATTGCTCAAATAAGAGGGGGGCAAAGAAGACCAGTGGCTTTCCTTTAATCTTAATTCTGCCTCCTCTGTTCCTCCTGGAACAGAACCATCTCATGGAGAGGATAGTAAAGAACTGGTCCACCATACAGCTAGTCAGAGAGACACTGGAAAACATGTAAAGGGATATCAGCTGGGAAATTCTTTTGAGGCAAGGGGAAATAGATTAGCAGATGAGGAGGCCAAGGGAGCTGGAAACGAGGAGATTATTCTTATAATGGCCTTGATACCTGTACTTCCCCTTAGTCTGCTCTATCCCACTTTACCCAGAAGGAAAAAAGAGAAAGCCTCAACTCTCAGAGCAGTTGAGAACTAGGAAGGAAGATTGCTCTTATCTGATGGCAGAGAGGTCCTGATTAAAGCAATTAAGAGGCAGGTCCTTCAGCAACTGCACCAGGGCAGTCACTGGAATGTCAAAACCTGTGTGATGCTGTGCTGACAAGGTATGTTTTCCCCGACCTATATACTATGGCTTGATAACTAGTGGATAGCTGCCTTGTTAACAAAGCTGCTCAACACCAGGTCCCGAAAGGGAAACTATCTTCAGGAATTAGACCATTCCAAAGCATCCAGGTGGACTTCACGAGCTGTCACCAGTGGGTCGCATCAAATATTTGCTGGTCATACTGGACCATTTGACCTCATAGCTAGAGGCATTCCCCTCAGCTCTGTGGCACCACCTTTATTGGAGTGGACAGCTGATAATAGGGAGACCTCAAATTACATTTGAGGAGGGGACCTCCACTGAATGGGAATACAATCTCTGAACCCATTGTAATTGTCCATGCCTCACTCTTCTTATTGCCTTGGACCTCTTCACCTGTTAGGGAGCTGATATATTTTCCCCTAGGAATTTCACCTAGACCTCACAGTATACGCACCTACCTCTTAATTGGACAGAGAATCTGTCTTATCATAGACATAAGTAGTGCCAAATATTGATATCAATCCACAAGTATATGATTTTAATTAAGTATATCCATCATTTGGAAGTCATTTATATAATTCTATTAGATTCTTCTCTTGATATTTGTCTCTAGAATGTCATTTTTTAAAAAATAGTTTTTATTTACCAGATATTTGCATGGGTAACTTTACAACATTGACAGCTGCCAAACCATTTGTTACAATTTTTCCCCTCCTTCCTCCCCACCCCAGATGGCAGGTCAACCAATACATGTTAAATATGTTAGAGTATAAATTAAATACAATATATGTATACATGACCAAACAGTTGTTTTGGTGAATAAAAAGGATCAGACTTTGAAAAAATGTACATTTAGCCTGTGAAGGAAATCCAAAATGCAGGCAGACAAAATTAGAGGGATTGGAAATTCTAGTGGAAATTTTGTAGTGGTTCACAGTCAAATCCCAGAGTTCTTTCGCTCTGTTCAGTTCATTACTGCTCTATTGGAACTGATTTGGTTCATCTCATTGTTGGAGAGGGCCACGTCCATCAGAATTGATCATCATACAGTATTGTTTAAGTATATAATGATCTCCTGGTCCTGCTCATTTCACTCAGCATCAGTTCATGTAAGTCTCTCCAGGCCTTTCTGAAATCATCCTGTCAGTCATTTCTTACAGAATAATAATATTCCATAATATTGAAATATCACAATTTATTCAGCCAATCTCCAATTGATGGGCATCCACGTAGTTTCCAGTTTTTGGCCACCACAAAGAGGGCTGCCACAAACATAGAATGTCATTTTGGGGGGCAGCTAGATGGCCCGGTAGATAAGAGAACCAGTCCTGAGTTCAAATATCATTTCAAACACTTAACACTTCCTAGCTGTGTGACCCTTGGGCAAGTTACAACCCCAATTGCCTCAGGGGGAAAAAAGTGTCATTTTGCAATCACTTTCAATTTGAAATTTAGTAGGAAGCTTGTTATTTGCACAGTTAAATGGTTTTTGAAAAATGGAAATTACTTTTACATTTTAACAACAAAGTCTGAAAACTGCTGCTGAAACAAACAGTAGTTTGAGCTCAAAATACATAGCTCCTAAAAATTGTGTGGGAATGGAAACCTTGCTTGTTAGTGAATGAAAGGATGGTGGTTTTCTGAATAGAAAAGGAAAATAAGAACTAGGTGACAAAAGGCAGAGAACTGGGCTTGCAGTCACGAAGAAAGGTTAAGTTCTGCCACAGACAATTATGAACTAAGTGATCCTGAGCTAAGGCCTCTATCTATGACTCTAAAAAGTTATGTCAAACAAGGAAGTTTTATACTTGCTCAGCAAAATTGCATATTTCCTTCTTTACTGAGAAAATAAAGGCCATCAGTCATGAGCTGTCCATTTTCCATATCTCAATATCCTTTTCTTTTCCTTTGCCATAATCATTAATGAATGACTACAGCTAACACTTATATAGTGTGTTAAGGCCTGAAAAGTGCTTTACAAACATCACATTTTATGCTTGCAACAATCCTAAAATGTATTGATGATCTTCCTACAGATGAGGAAGGCTAGACTTATATCAAGTTGCCCAAAGTCACATACCTAGGAAGTGTCAAAGGATAGATTTTAATTCAAACCTTCTTCTAGCTTATACCATTTAGCTGATGAAAAGATGATTTCCCTTTAGTGACTGAATGCAACCAGAAAGACTGGAAATGTGGGAAGTAAGAAAAGGATAGATATAAGCAAAAAGGCTCTGATTTTTGTTAGCCCTGATTGAAATCTAAATTTCCTCATGGTAGGGAACTTTCTATGACTTATTCACCCAAGAAATTATATATGAAACTGTCTGGAATTTGAGCCAAGGTATTTTTAACATCAATTTGTACCCATGCAGTGCAAGTGCACCATGTTGTATGTTAAAACCAAGGACGCAGTGAAATCATTAGATGAAACACAAAAAAACCCACCAAAAACCCATTGGATTATGGGATTCATTGTTGATTTAAAATTATTTTTAAGTCGTTGTGCTCAGAACTTTTTATGTTGCCAAATTTTTCACAACCCACACACTGTTACTCCACTCCAATGGGGTCTCAATCCCCAATTTAAGAAACTTTGCCCTACAGGAAGCAGTTTAAAACTTTGTCCCTTTTAGTTTCCTATACTTCTAATATTCTATTTTGAAGATTAGACTTTAAGTCCAGATATTTGATTTTTCAAAAATAAATATAAGTTACCAAGGAGGCAGGTTGGGACTGCTCTATATACATAAACTGAAAAGATGTAACATGGGAAGAAGCAATTCAAAAACGTGTCAAACTGTAAATATTGGGGTAAAGAATGCTAAATAAATTTATTCTTCTTCAGATATGTTAAACTTCCAGATGGAAGGAAGAAAAAAAGCATATTCTGTGCCACAGGCTGTTGCTAAGCCCTTTACAAATAGCTCATTTATTCCACACAAAAACTGTCAGTAGTTATGAGCTTCATTTTATGCTGAAGAAACTGAGGCAAACAGAAATTTATTGACTTGTCCAAGGACTAAGAGGTAGGACATGACTCCAGGCCCAGTGCCTGTGATAAAATACTAGAAAACACGCATTAGAGTTAGAGGGGAATTTGAGAGGAATTTAAGAGTTTAGTGGTTCTCAAACTTTTTCATCTCAAATCCCATTTATATCCTTAAAAATTATAGAGAACTCAAAAGAGTTTTAATATGGGATTATATTAAAGGATATAACAGGACCAATTCAAATTGGCTTTTTCAGTATGAGCATTTATACCATGGAAATCAGCAAACCCTACAAACCAGAGTTATATTTAGTATTTCTGTTGATTTGTCTAGATTTAAATATGTGGAAAAAATTAAGTGGTGTGCTGTTTTTGCTGGAGAGCCAAATATTTACTAACATACCACATTGTATCTATGAATATATACCATATCATATCTGCTATTGTGATACATTTTTAAATATATGTAAAACAGGATTAATAATAGCCCCTACCTCCCAGGGTTGTGAAGATTAAATGAGCTAACTGCAAAGCACTTGGTATAAATAGTACCTGCTATCTAGATAAATGTTAACTATTATTATATGGAAAAAATTCAGCTTCATAGTGATACATAGTTAGAAATGAGAGGATTATTTCAATAGACATATGTACTAATATTTTTATTTTCTCCTTTGGTCATACATGTACTTTCATTAAAAAAATTTCCTTATTAATTAACCTTATTAATCAGGGAGAGAAAAACCAGAAAAAGGAAAAACCATAAAAAAAAAGTGAATACAGCATATGATAATATATATATACTAGATCAGGAAGAATCAAGAACATGCTCCTCAAGATAAGCTATTTATCAGAAATCAAAAAGTCATACAATTTAATCACTCTCCCACTTTTTTGGTATGCAACCACTTTCCCAACTTCCTCAGGCTCCTCTCTTCTCCTGCTCCTCTGAGGGCTGAAGGGTAGAACACTAATCTCCTAAACACTTCTTTTAGAGTTTAGGATCTAGACTTGGTGCAGCTGAGGACCCCACTTCTAGCATCCTTTTGTGTCTTCTACAATTAGATTATAAATTCCTTGCCAGCAGGACAGTATTATTTTTTATTATTTATATCTCCAGGACTTAGTAACAAACTACTTGGCACATATAAGGCAAAAAAAAAAAAAAAAAAAAAATGTTTACTGAAAATAGAAACTCCTTCCTAATTCCCAGTGCTGCCCAAGTCAGATTGAAATGTAACTAGGAAACATTTAACGAAAATAGAGTTACAGCATAATGTGTATTTGTGTTTTTTAAATCAATATAAAATTCAGAGATTCTTTATCTATTTTAATTTGAAACCACTGGACCAGACGACCAGTTTAAGATGAATGTAGGTCTCTAATTCTCTTTGTACCAACTTGAGAATTAATCAGCAAATTTAGAAAAATCTATGGCTGCTCCAAAACCCCTCCTTTTCACACATAAAAACCTTATTTTCCACTGTATCTCTCTTCTCACCTTTAATCTGATGCCAAAGTTTGTTAATTTTATTCCTCCTCATTAAGGAGCCTCATCTAGGCTTAGTTATTCCTCATTAAGTCTCTCAACTTTGCAATGCTCCAGACTCCCAGACATATACTGCAGAGCACCAATAAGAGGGTCAAATCACAGATCCATTTCCCTAGCAATTTTTGGTCCTAAAATTAAATATCTAATTCAGTTGATATTAACTCTGTATTCTTGTGCCGAATCAAAAAGGGTTACAGGGGAGCTCCATTTGACTCCCTATACCTCGAACCTGCCACTAGACCTCAGTTGACCCTAATTTCATGTAGTTACCCCAATTCTAGATCTCATCAAAATAACACTTCTTTCAGTAGGGAGAGGAGTACAGAATGTTTTGTATATGCCCAAAAAGTTATCAAACTGTGCATACCCTTTGATCCAGCATTGCTGCTATATTAGGCTTATATCCCAAGGAAATACTAAAGAGGGGAAAGGGACCTATATGTGCCAAAATGTTTGTGGCAGCTCTTTCCGTACTGGCTAGAAACTGAAAGATAATGGATATCTATCAATTGGAGAATGGTTGGGTAAATTATGGTATATGAAAGTTATGGAATATTATTGCTCTGTAAGAAATGACCAGCAGGACGAATACAGAGAGGTTTGGAAAGACTTACATCAACTGATGCTGAGTGAAATGAATAGAACCAGAAGATTGCTGTACACTTCAATGCTGTATGAAGATGTATTCTGATGGAAGTGGGTATCTTCAACATAAAGAAGATCCAACTCACTTCCTGTGGATCAATGATGGACAGAAACAACTACACCTAGAGAAGGAACACTGGGAAGTGAATGTAAATTGTTAGCACTACTGTCTATCTACCCAGGTTACTTATACCTTCTGAATCTAATACTTAACGTGCAACAAGAAAATTGGATTTACACACATATATTGTATCTAGGTTATATTGTAACACATGTAAAATGTATGGGATTGCCTGTCATCTAGGGGAGGGAGTAGAGGGATGGAGGGGATAATTTGGAAAAATGAATACAAGGGATAATGTTATTTAAAAAAAAATTACTTATGCATATTTACTGTCAAAAAATTTTTTATAATTATATAAAAAAAGAATGTTTTGTATATGATCAATTATTTTATTGTTCAATTTGTTTTCCTTTTTTACATGGAAGCGGGGTTCAGTGGAAACAGGAGACCATAATAGGAAATTATGACATAAAAAAAAAGACTGAATAAAGCTTGGGCAAAAAGTGAAAAGGGGGGAAAGGAAGATGGGAACAGTCAGTATAGTGGTTATGATATGATTATTACTATTACAAATGATTAACAATTCATATGTTTTGTAAACATTAAAATACTTTCCACAACTCACATAAATCGACATAAGTAGTATAGACACATTATAAAAATGAAACCATGAATGAGTGGAAATCACTATTTTAACCCTCTGAACCTTCAACAATAGTACAAAAAACTTGTGTAAATGTAGTCAATATACAGCAAGCTTTTTGATTTTGGCTTATTTAAATAAGCTATTAATACTAGAAAACAGGAAATCAACAGAACAGTTATCATTACAGGCAGTCACCACTAGGTAAATCTGTCTAAATCTTAGTTTCCTCACCTGTAAAATAATTTTGAGTCCCTAGCAACTTTAAAATTTTATGATTTGGGGAATTTTCAGGTATGATTACTGAGCCAATACTGGAAATTTTTGAAATTTGAAAATTTATGGACAACGGAAAAGGTAACATAGGGCTAGATGGGCAAAGACTTCCTTAGTGTTTTCAAAAAACGGAATAATGAAATCAATTCCTAACAGTCTGTAATATTAGTGAATGAAGGTTTGTAAATCAGTTAATAGGCATTTTTAAGAGCCTATTATATGCTAAATGCTGAAGATACAAAGAAAGACAAAAGATAGAACTCACAGTCTAAGGGGGAGAGAATATAAAATAAACAAAATACATATGTACAAATAAGATCTATATGGGATAAATTGGATATAATCATAGAAAGGAAGACATTTGTTTTAAGAGGGTTAAGAAAAGCTTGTTAAGAAAATGTTTTGGATTGAGATTTGAGAGGTGAGGAACAAATGGAAAATGCCCAATCTGGAAGAGTATCTTGGGTAAGAAGCATCAGGGAGATAAATGTCACCAAGTACAAGGGAGGTGGGGGTTGATGAGTGAGGGGAAGAGGAAGTAAGGTATAAGACTGGAAATATAGGAAGGGGCAGGATATGTAGGGCTTTGAATGCTAAATAAAGATCTCATATTTGACCCTAGAGATAGCTGAAAAGATTATTGAATGAAGTGAGAGGAGAGACGTTAGACTCAGAATAACATAGTCAAGACCTGCACTTTAGAAAGATTAATTTGACAGCTGAGTGAAGAATGGAGTACGAAAAGACTTAAAAGCAGAGTGCTAACAGAATCACACTCTTTCATATTGATGAGGGTTAGATTTAGGGAACCAAAATGAAATTAGTGTTTCTGGTGGTCAGGGAATTAAATGATAAGGTCTAGTGGCAGGTTCGGGGGTTCGGGGTACCAAATCAAGAGGTTTGGCTCCCCTGCATCCCCTTGGGATTCAGCACAAGGATAGGGAGTTTTGGGGACTCCCTTCAGGCAGCGCAGAGGTTCTCTGTGGAAGAATTTATAGACTCAAAACCCCAGATTGATAAAAAGGTTTATTATGGGGATTGGAAGTAAGGTTAGAAATACTGACAGAAGCATAGGGAAATAGGTGAGGGTAAAGAGAGGATGGCACTGGAAAGAGTATTCCATGGACAGAGGCCCTTAGCATGCCAAGCATAGAGACGGCAAGTTTGGAATCTCTGCAAAGAGAGGGTTTTAGTTTGGCTCTTTAATAATGAGAGATTTAGCAGAAGGGGGCCCGTGGGTGGAGTCCCAAGTTGGCTCCTAGCAGGGTTTCAGCTTGAGCTAGAATTTGAATTGAATTCAATGAGTTTCAGGACTGAGAAGACCCCACCCAGATAACAACGGTGAAACAAGTTTGTCACTCGGGACAGAGTCCCTCACTGAGGCAGAATTGAAGATTTTCTTCTTCAAGGATTTCAGATTTTTGGGGTCCTCTCTTCATTCCCCTCTCAAACAGTCACAACTTAAAATTCATTTAAGGGAAAAAGGACTTGGGGCTGAGTCCCTTATTGAGGCAGAGTTTCAGTTATATATCAAGAAAGTGATGTCCAGAAAAATAAAGACCACACAAGTACTATGTGGCAGAACAAGATTCAAATTCAAGCCTAATACTCAAAGTCAAACTTTTCTGCTGAAGGTTTTGAAAGGTTAACTTGCTTCAGTTGATATAATTTTTTAGAGGGGAAAAAAGATGTTGATTAAAAATAAAAATACAAGTTTGCTAAACTGGAATTTGATGTAATCTATCCTTAACATAAAAAAGAATTTTATTAGGAAAATTCCAAAATGGCCTATATGATACACTAGTATGAAAGCGTCAATACATAGTGAATGTATACACCCTAAGGTTTTAGACAACAAACTTAAAGATACAATTTGCTCTGCTAAAATGAAGTTTAATAAACAAATAAAAATACAAAGAAAAGTCTTATATGTATATACATAAAGTGTAGATATGATGTGGGTTGAGGTCCCTTTAATTCACAAATCCTGGTCAAAAGCACCCTTTTGAATTCCAATGATATCCGGCCTTTCCCAGCCCCCACTCTAATGATCTGCTCAGGTTCCCCAACCCCCACAGCCTCATTATAAAAAGGGGAACCCTGGAGCCCATTCTTTGCAGGAGCCCCAAACATGGTATCCTTCCTGCCATGTAAGGGTTCCTGTCCACCCAGCGACCAGCTCTGGCCCTGGCGTCTTTCTGCCTTTACCCTTACTTTCAAACCTCTACAATAAACCTTTTTTTAATCAATCTAGGTTTTCAGGCCTGTGAATTCCTTTACAGGGGACTCTACAGCGTCACTAGACTGTTTTTAACTATGTATCCTTGTGCCGAACAAAAGGGGTACCCCATACCTAATTCTCATCAGAAATATATTGATTCTTATGTCTCTATCTCTATAGAGATCTAGAGAGATAGAGAAAGAGAAAGAAAAAGAGAGAGAGGGAGAGAGAGATAGATGGATAGATGGATGGATGGAGTTTAACTCCAGGAAAATTGTTGTGCTGAACATAATTTCACTTAAAAAAAAAATCTAAATAACAAATTTTTGATGTTTTGGAACTGAAGTTGGAAAAAAACTAATGCCAGTTTGTTGTGAATAAGTATACCCAGGAGAAAGGGGAAGGCACTACATACTATCTACACAGGTTTATTTTTTCCTCTAAATTTCTTGTAAATGGATTTTTCTGATGAAAGATAGTACATTTGAGGGAAGTAGAATACAGGATCTGAAGATTAAATGTCACTTAGAATCATGTAACATTAGCTATTTGAAGATTATCTGAAATAACATCCTAAAACTAATCCCTCTTACAATATCCCTGACATATAATCATTAGCTATCATTATAGAATCAAAGAGATCTGAAAAATTCAGGTACCTTAGCTCATTTTGGAAAAACTATAAAGGTAGACATCAGAACAATTCTTTATACAAAATGGAAGAATTATTATGGCTAAATCAATAAAGCCCTTATACTACATGCAATATACCAGGACAGAGATGCATTTGTACAAAATTTTTTTCTAATAAAATATATCTATATCAGAAACATCAAATTAGTTTGCTAGTGTCATTAAGTCCATTCAAATTTCACAAAATAGCATACCATAAAGATCAAGTAGTCTAAAGGTATGTAAATTGATTATACATAAGAAACTGTTCTATTTCATTATAATAACAGGTAATTTATTTTCTCACTACAATTTTGCCTTTTATTTTTTTTAGAAGTGAGTGCATTGACATTATATGTCTCAGTCTCATCTCTATACAGTTCCTGCCATATGTTGAAAAGAAACTTCCAATTCAAAACATTGGACAAACATTGAGCAATTGTTTATTTTTAAAGCTGCTTTCATTTGCTTATCTGTTATAATGTGCTCTAATCAAGCTTATTCTTAATTTTCCAACATTATTTACTACGAAACATTTAACATGAGATAAGTAAGGGGTGAATAGATGGCGAATTATTAACTCATGTATAAAATTATTTTTATTACTTTATAAACTGTTCATAAAATTCATATAGAACACTGAAAATGATTATATTCTGTTCTATTGAACAGAGGAAGTGGGAATGGGGGAAGCAAATATATGACATGGGTCAGAAAGGGAAATACAAATTCTTTTTTCTTTTTAAAGTATCTCTCAGGCTAGAGATGGAGCTGACACTAAAAGGCTTGATCTCATCATCGACTGGCATGAAAGCTTTGACCTACTATCTGAGCTAGGCCAATTTATCCCTCCCTAAACAGTCTGAAGGTTGCCTACTCTCAAGACTTCATCATGTTGGACTAAATACAGACATCAGATTACTGGCTTTGCCATACTATGGCTCAGAAATCCCAGACTTTAAGCAATTGACCAGCTTCTGCCTCCCTGTTAGGGATTATAAACATGTGCCACCCCCCACAAAAATAATGTGAATTTTCAATGTATAAAAGCAGAATTCTTTGAAAATATTCTAGTTGGTTATTACCATATTATCTCTTGGAGAATATATGAATTATTAAAAAAAAAATGCAGAGCTCCCAATGGGGAAAAACTTGTTTTTCAATGTTAGATTTAACTATAGATGTTGGAATTCTGTAGAATGAAAATACAAAGATAATTATTAAAGAAAAGGTGGTTAGCTACTTGACTGACCCAACTCTAGAAAATAAGCTACCACTTCCTATAAAAAACAAACAAAACTCCACTTCCTATAAAAACCAACTCTGCTGGATGACTTGGTTTTTCCAGCATATGCTTATAGAATTATATTTTTAGAGATAGAAGGATCCTTATCTGTCATTAAATCAATTTTCACATCTAAAAGTTGGGAAAACTGGGACCCAGAAGAGTTGCTATTACTTGCTAAACTCCACTGGGGCTTAACTGCTATTCTGATGAAATCAGGACATTTGATTAAAAAATGTGAACTACATTGACACTGCACATGTCAGGTTGTCAGGTAAACTTATGAAAACTCTTACATATTACATTAATATTTCATCGATGGTAGCCAGCAAAGTCAATACAAAATGTTCCACTGGACAACAACTGAACCATGACTAGATTCTTTAGTGTCCAATATGGCACATGATCACAAAAATATCCATTAAGTTCCAAAGCAGTATTTTACATGAAAACAAAGATCTGATAGGTGAATTATTCCTTGCTCTCCTAATTTGATGGTATCATCCTTTATGCCCAAATCATGTACCTATTTTGGTATGTTGTGTAAGATGTAGATTTATGCGGAGTTCCTGATATTATTTTCCAATTTCCCCAGCAATTTTTCTGAAATGAGTTCTTATCCCAGAAGTTGGAATTTGGGGGTTCAAATACTAGATTACTATAGGTCTTGATGTATATTGATGTATATTTATATAATATTTACACCCCAATATTTTATAATCTACAACCCACCCATACTAACATTTAAGCTACAAAATATTACAAATGATACATGAAATCAAAATGTAGTCACCATTTCTATTCAGTTTTCTTAGAAATGCATGTCAAGTAACCATAAAACAATTCTAAATTAAAAAATTTAAATTTCTAAATGAAAATGAAGGTTAGTGACAAAATGACAATGAGCCAGAATTTAGAAAAAATAAGAATTTGAATTCAGCCTAATAGAAATAAAATTGTCCTTTTTTATAAAATAACCTATTACAAGAAAATTGATGAAAACCTCACATCAAAAATGTGTTAATATAAATGCATTTTATTTTAAAAATTGTACTTCATGCAATTTATACTTTTTTATTTTAACATTCATATGCAATAAATTTTTTTTAATTTTTATTTTATTTTATAATTATAACTTTTTTTGACAGTACATATGCATGGGTAATTTTTTACAACATTATCCCTTGCACTTACTTCTATTCAGATTTTTTCCCTTCCTCCCCCAACCCCCTCCCCCAGATGGCAAGCAGTCTTATATATGTTAAATATATTACAGTATATTCTAGATACAGTATATGTGTGTAGAACCAAATTTTTTGTTGCACAGGAAGAATTGGATTCAGAAGGTAAAAATAACAGTTTACACTCATTTCCCAGTGTTCCTTTTCTGGATGTCCATCATTAATCAATTGGAATTGGATTAGCTCTTCTCTATGTTGAAGATATCCACTTCCATCATTATACATCCTCGTACAGTATCATTGTTGAAGTGTATAATGATCTTCTGGTTCTACTCGTTTCACTCAGCATCAGTTGATGTAAGTCTCTCCAAGCCTCTCTGTATTTCTCCTGTTGGTCATTTCTTATAGAACAACAATATTCCATAACATTCATATACCATAGTTTACCCAACCATTCTCCAATTGATGGACATCCATTCATCTTCCAGCTTCTAGCCACTATGAAAAGGGCTGCCACAAACATTTTGGCACATACAGGTCCCTTTCCCCTCTTTAGTAGTTCCTTGGGGTATAAGCCCAGTAGTAGTATGGCTGGGTCAAAGGGTATGCACATTTTGATAACTTTTTGGGCATAATTCCAGATTGCTCTCCAGAATGGTTGGATTCTTTCACAACTCCACCAACAATGCATCAGTGTCCCAGTTTTCCCACAGCCCCTCCAACATTCATCGTTATTTGTTCCTGTCATCTTAGCCAATCTAACAGGTGTGTAATGATACCTCAGAGTTGTCTTAATTTGCATTTCTCTGATCAATAGTGATTTGGAACACTCTTTCATATGAGTGGAAACAGTTTTAATTTCATCATCTGAAAATTGTCTGTTCATATCCTTTGACCATTTATCAATTGGAGAATGGCTTGATTTCTTATAAATTAAAGTCAATTCTCTGTATATTTTGGAGATGAGGCCTTTATCAGAACCTTTAACTGTAAAAATGTTTTCCCAATTTGTTACTTCCCTTCTAATCTTGTTTGCATTAGTTTTGTTTGTGCAGAAACTTGTTCTATTTTGTGATCAATAATGGTCTCTAGTTCTCCCTTGGACACAAACTCCTTCCTCCTCCACAAGTCTGAGAGGTAAACCATCCCATGTTCCTCCAATTTATTTATGATTTCGTTCTTTATGCCTAAATCTTGGACCCATTTTGATCTAATCTTAGTATGTGGTGTTAAATGTGGGTCCATGCCTAGTTTCTGCCATACTAATTTCCAGTTTTCCCAGCAGTTTTTGTCAAATAATGAATTCTTATCCCAAAATTTGGGATCTTTGGGTTTGTCAAAGATTAGATTGCTATTTTTATTCACTATCTTGCCCTGTGAACCTAACCTATGCCACTGATCAACTAGTCTATTTCTTAGCCAATACCAAATGGTTTTGGTGACTGTTGCTTTATAATATAGCTTTAAATCAGGTACACTTAGACCACCTTTCCCTGACTTTTTTTTCATTAGTTCCCTTGCAATTCTCGACCTTTTATTCTTCCATATGAATTTTGTTGTTATTTTTTCTAGGTCATTAAAATAGTTTCTTGGGAGTCTGATTGGTATAGCACTAAATAAATAGATTAGTTTGGGGAGTATTGTCATCTTTATTATATTCGCTCGGCCTATCCAAGAACACTGAATGTCTTTCCAATTATTAAATCTGACTTTATTTTTGTGGCAAGTGTTTTGTAATTTTGCTCATATAATTCCTGACTCTCCTTTGGTAGATATATTCCCAAATATTTTATACTATCGACTGTTATTTTGAATGGAATTTCTCTTTGTATCTCTTGCTGTTGGATTGTGTTGGTAATGTATAAAAATCCCGAGGATTTATGTGGGTTTATTTTGTATCCTGCGACTTTGCTAAAATTCTGAATTATTTCTAATAGCTTTTTAGCAGAGTCTTTGGGGTTCTCTAAGTATACCATCATGTCATTTGCGAAAAGTGACAATTTGATTTCTTCATTTCCTACTCTAATTCCTTGGATCTCTTTCTCGGCTCTTATTGCCAAGGCTAGAGTTTCTAGTACTATATTGAATAGTAATGGTGATAGTGGGCAACCTTGTTTCACTCCTGATCTTACAAGGAAAGGTTCTAGTTTATCACCATTACATATGATGTTTACTGAAGGTTTTAAATATATGCTCCTTATTATTTTAAGGAATAGTCCATTTATTCCTATACTCTCAAGCGTTTTTAGTAGGAATGGATGTTGGATTTTATCAAATGCCTTTTCTTCATCTATTGAGATGATCATATGGTTTTTATTAATTTGATTATTAATATGGTCAATTATATTAATAGTTTTCCTAATATTAAACCAGCCCTGCATTCCTGGTATAAATCCCACTTGGTCATAGTGTATTATCCTGGGGATGATTTTCTGAAGTCTATTTGCTAATATCTTATTTAAGATTTTAGCATCAATATTCATTAAGGAAATTGGTCTATAGTTTTCTTTCTCAGTTTTCGATCTACCTGGTTTAGGTATCAGTACCATGTCTGTGTCATAGAAGGAATTTCGTAGGACTCCTTCAATCCCTATTTTTTCAAATAGTTTACATAGCATTGGAGTTAGTTGTTCTTTAAATGTTTGGTAGAATTCACCTGGGGACTTTTTCTTAGGAAGTTGGTTAATAGCTTGGTCTATTTCTTTTTCTGAGATGGGACTATTTAGACTACTTACTTCTTCCTCTGTTAATCTGGGCAAGCTATATTTTTGAAGGTATTCTTCCATTTCATTTAAGTTATCGAATTTATCGGCATAAAGTTGAGCAAAGTAGCTCCTAACTATTTTTCTAATTTCCTCTTCATTAGTGGTGAGTTCACCCTTTTCATTTTCAAGACTATCAATTTGCTTTTTCTCTTTCCTTTTTTAAATCAGGTTTACTAAGGGTTTGTCTATTTTGTTGGTTTTTTCATAAAACCAACTCTTAGTTTTATTAATTAATTCAATAGTTTTTTTACTTTCAATTTTATTAATCTCACCTTTTATTTTTTGAATTTCAAGTTTTGTGTTTGTCTGGGGGTTTTTAATTTGTTCCTTTTCTAGCAATTTTAGTTGTAAGCCCAATTCGTTGGCCCTCTCTTTCTTTATTTTATGCAAGTAGGCCTGTAGAGACATAAAACTTCCCCTTATTACTGCTTTTGCTGTATCCCACACATTTTGGTATGATGTTTCATTATTGTCATTTTCTTGGGTGAAGTTATTAATTATGTCTATGATTTGCTGTTTTACCCAATCATTCTTTAGTATAAGATTATTTAGTTTCCAATTATTTTTTGGTCTATTTTCCCCTGGCTTTTTATTAAATGTTATTTTGATTGCATTATGGTCTGAAAAGGATGCATTTACTATTTCTGCCTTACTTCATTTGATTTTGAGGTTTTTATGCCCTAGTATATGATCAATTTTTGTATAGGTTCCATGAACTGCTGAGAAGAAAGTATATTCCTTTCTGTCTCCATTTAGCTTTCGCCAAAGATCTATCATATCAAACTTTTCTAGTATTCTATTTACCTCTTTGACTTCTTTCTTATTTATTTTGTGGTTTGATTTATCTAATTCTGAGAGTGCAAGGTAGAGATCTCCCGCTATTATAGTTTTGCTATCTATTTCCTCTTGCAGCTCTCTTAATTTCTCTTTTAAGAATTTAGATGCTGCACCACTTGGTGCATACATGTTTAATATTGATACTGCTTCATTAATGATGCTGCCCTTTAGCAGGATATAATGCCCTTCCTTATCTCTTTTAATTAGATCAATTTTTGTTTTTGCTTGATCTGAGATGAGGATGGCTACTCCTGCTTTTTTGATTTTGCCTGAAGCATAATAGATTCTGCTCCACCCTTTTACTTTTAGTTTGAATGTCTCACCCTGTTTCAGGTGTGTTTCCTGTAAACAACATATAGTAGGACATATGCAATAAATTTAAAACACAAGGAAGCAAACACCAGATCTAAGGGAAGTGTGCATTCTGAAGCCAGAGATTCTATATTTAAAAGTGATGATAATTATTAGATCTGCTAGTTCGTTTCCAAATATATCCTTAGTGAGAAACTATCCCTTGGTTAAAAAAAAAAAAATTTAAAGAGAAAAACTAACAGTTCAGTAAAACATCACAGTAACAGCTGGTATGGGCACCATATTTTATATTTTCATGGGACAGGATCAGGATTAAGTATGACCTGACCTTCTCCCATCAACCTGTGCAATTAGACTAAGTCTAATTTTTTATGTTCTAAAAAATTTATTCTTTCTACATGTGTTGAAATGTTTGCTGTTAATTAAATCACACAAAAAAACCCAACTGGAATTAAATGCCTACTTTGCCTACAATGAAAATGATTGAGAGAAGCCAGGCAGTAGCCTGAGCTCTCCCCAGTTTTCGTCAGAAACACTGTTAAATCAAGTTCCTGAACAGATTCTGGGATGACAAACAACCCCCCCCCCCAAAAAAAAAAGATCAGAATGAAATGATTTTCTGGCTTAAGATATCTTAGAAGGACTTAAGGAAAGGTCTGAGTAACTTGAGTATGACCCAATATAGGCAGAGTTTAGGGAATCTACTGGATGTCTCTTAGCCACAGCATAGACCAACAGTGAAGGCCCTTTCTTTGGTCTTGCCTCAGCTAGCCAGTGGCTCAGCAGGCCAGCTGTAAGACCTGTAACTCAAGAGCAGAAGGCAAACTGAGTTCTGGGACAGAGAGGAGTAGGGGAAAGCCAGCAGCACCTCTAGCCCAGTGCAGAAATTCAGTGAGAGGTCACTGTCCTCCTGCAAAAGAAACTTGGGACAATGTCCCCTCAGTCCTAAAAGCAGGGCTTAATTTTTAAAAATGAGGGAAAAATGTAAAAAGAGCCTGTTGACAAAAAGTTATTATGTCAACAGGAAAGATCAGAACATAAACCCAGAAGACACCAATGGCAAAATGCCTAGATGTGAAGCCTCAAAAAAGAATATGAATTGCTTTCAAGCTCAAAGGATTCATTTAAAAGAGTTCAAAAAGGATTTTTAAAAACTCAAGTAAGTAAAATCAAAGAGATTTTAAAGAAGGGAAAGGGACCTGTATATGCAAGAATGTTTGTGGCAGCCCTCTTTGTAGTGGCCAGAAACTGGAAACTGAGTGGATGCCCCTTAATTGAAGAATGGCTGAATAAATTATGGTATATGAATATTATGGAATATTATTGTTCTGTAAGAAATGACCAACAGGATGATTTCAGAAGGGCCTGGAGAGACTTACATGAACTGATGCGTACTTCAACAACAATACTATATGATGATCAATCCTGATGGACTTGAGATAAACCAAATCAGTTCCAGTAGAGCAGTAATGAACTAAATCAGCTACACCCAGGGAAAGAACTCTGGGAATTGACTATGACCTGCTATATAGAATTCCCAATCCCTATAATTGTCTGCCTACATTTTTGATTTCCTTCACAGACTAATTGTACACTGTTTCAAAGTCCGATTCTTTTTGTACAGCAAAATAACTGCTTGGACATATATACATATATTATATTTAACTTATACTTTAACATATTTAACATGTATTGGTCAACCTGCTATCTGGGGGAAGGGGTGGGGGGAAAGAGAGGAAAAATTGAAACAAAAGGTTTTGCAATTGTCAATGCTGGAAAATCACCTATGCATAAAATCCTCGCAAAAATTAATTAATTAAAAGCCAAATACATAGTCATGCAAAATAAATGTCCACATTAGCTATTTCAAAAAAAAAAAAAAAAAAAGGAAGAGAAAGGAAAAAAAATTGCTTTAATTTGTACTCTGAACATACAGGCTCTCTCCATTTCCCTCCCTCCCCCCCTTTCTCTTTCTCTGTCTTAACAGCATGTTTCATTGTAAGTCCTTTGAACTTGTGGTTTGTCACTGAGTTGATCAGATTTCTATGTCAAGGTTGATAGTCTTTGTAATATTTCTATTAATGAGTATGTGAATTCATGAATATAGCAAGAAATTTTAAATGTAAAAAACAAAACCTCAAGTAAGAGATAGAAAAGCTGGAAAAAGAAATGCAAGGATTTGGGGGGGAAATTAACAGCTTGGAAAAGGAAGCTTAAAAATGAAAGTAGAATTGGTCAAATGGATAAAAAGGTAGAAAACCTAACTGAAGAAAATAACTAAAAATTAAAACTGGACAAATGGACATGTATGACTCAATGACACATCAATAATCAGTCAAAAATTGTTTTTAATGAAAAAACTGAAAATGAAATGGCAGTGAATTTTAAGCAAGAGGACTGAAAGAAAAGCAATCAAAGTGAATGTCACGTGTGAGGCCAGTAAGATTTTGGCATGAAGCCAGATTAGAACTCCAGTTTGTAATGGTGAAGGTTGAAAAGTTTGGTTTGATTTTTTTTTTTAAATCATGAATTACATAAAGTAATATAAACTAAAAAGTAATATGAACTTAGTTACATATCCCAGAACAAAAGAACAAAGGTATACCTTTAATGAAAAGTTATAACAAAGCAGAAATTAGCAGCTGATTTTGTTTTCAAGGTTCTAAATAAACATCCTCAAAGTCATTTTAAATTTAGTAGCCTTAACAGATTAACACCTATGGGACACTCTGTATTTAAGGAAACATAACTCAAAGCTCTGCTTTATGATGCCAAATTTTGCATATTTTACAAAGTAAATTATTCAGTCATTTATAATATCCCCTGAAAATGGCTAGGGATATCCCTTATTACTTCACATAGCAGATAATAAATCTGTAGATTTCATTATCATGAAATGAGCATAAGAAGCAGAACATATATTTTTGAAAATTGAAATAAATATATGGATGGCAGATTCATTATAAACCACAAAGGAATGCTATCCAAGTCTATTCACCACTTGAGTTTTCCCAAAATATTTTTCAGGAGAAATATGATAGCCAAAATCAAAGGGGCTTCATTGTTAATACAGTCCAAGAATGTTTCATAATAAAACTGTCATATAGTTCAATTCCAATATCTAATCAACTATCTTAATTAAATACTTAGGGCACTCTAGTAGATTTTTTCTTTTTTAACTTCTGAAGGAAGCTCAATAAAAACATGATGATTATGTACAGTACAGAGTAGTCATACATTTCAAAACTATTTTAACTTATTTTACAAACCTCAGATTCACAAAAACAGAATCTTAGTTTTAAGAGAAACACACACACACATAGTTGGAGAACTAGTCAGATAGAGTCTCTTAGTATAAATAGCCCAAGATAATACTTTGATGGATAAGTGAAGTGGACCTTCTACCATTTAATTTCTTCAATTTGGACTTTTTTTGTCTTGCTACTGTTCACATAAGATTTTCATCTCCTATCTTTGTACCTTTGCACTGGCTGACTGTCCCAACCTCCATCTCTGGAATGTTCTTCCATATAAGGTATACCTCTTATTAGAATTCCTGGCTTCTTTCAAGATAGCTCAAAGGTCACTTCCTATAAGAGGTTTTCCCCCCAGTCTCTTGATCTTCTTGCTAGTGAACTTTTCCTCCTAGAGACATCTTATGTCTACTTAATAGCTACCATATACATATATACATATACACACCTGTGTACATGAGGGTAGGACTGTTTTCAACCTTTTTTTTTTCCCTCTAGCACACAGCACAGTGCCTGTCATATAGTAAGAACTAGGAAAAAATGCTTAATGATCCCTTTATCAAAAGTTGTCTAGAAGGAAGAGGAAGCCAAACTGTGTTTGGAAAACTATGTAATACTTTAATGACCCTAGATTATTCCCTGGAAAAATGACCCACTTTAAAGCTAATATTCTTTTAAAGATGTATGAATCTCAAGCATAGGCTACCTGAGTCTCTGAAGAGTCAATGTTAAGCATGAACTAGGTGGGCATAAGTAGGCCACAACATGTTACAAATGAAAACTTTCATAGGAATTATATGGCATAAAAAGAAGAAATATATGAGAAAAAAAGAGAAAAGTGGCAATAGATGAATAAACCCCTGGCTTTACTAGTATATAGAGAATATCAAAAGCTAAAGGAAAATTGTCAAGGATGCTGGTTGCATTCTCTCTGAATAATTTATTAGAGGACATGGATAAGTCATATAGGATGAAAAGGCATGAATAGGTTGTGATCTTCATCCTAGGGTGAAAGATACTATATCAATAAGATCAAAGAACATAGTTTAGAGCTAAAAGGTAGCTTAGAAGTCATCTAATAAACCACTGATTTTAGAGATTAGACTTCTAAAGGGCTGAAAGGAGAAGTAGAGTGGCAGGGCTGGGTTTTGAACTCTAAACTCTGATTCCAGTTCTCAAGAGCTGTCCACTGTACATACTGCTTCCACTTTCTAACACATATTTAGAAGCAGCATTATAATGCAATTTTGCCAGATTCAGAGAATGGTACATTTCAGATATATAGACACTTAAATTATATATATAAAAACAATTTCATTTTTCATCTGAATAATTCTAGCTGAGAAATACCTAGCTTTTCTCCTAAGGTGTTAAAATGTACTACAATCATAAAATACTAGGCAGCAAGTATTACTTCCAGTTTTTGCTTAAGGAAACAAATATGCTAGAAAAAAAAAGTTTAAAATCAATTAAGTCAAGAATATAACAGAGTCCCCCCCCCATTTCCTTAAGACTGTGATATATAAGAAAAAAACACCATTCCCAAGAGATAAGTAGTGAAAGTATATGAACAATTCTCAAAAGAATTGCAAAATTAAAAACACGTGAAAGAATATTCTAAATCACCAAGAAGAGAAATGCAAAGACTGAACCCTAAAAATTACCAAAAACAACCAAAAAACCAAAAATCCCTGGTATAATCAATGTTGGAAGGGTTGTAGGAAAATAGGCAGATTAGCACATTATTGGTAAAGCTGTGGTGGATCAGCACAACTGTTTTGGAAAGTAATTTGGGATCATGCAAATTCACTAAAATGCCAATGCCCTTTTACATGAGATTCCATTGGTAGACTGTACCTCAAAGAGGCATTGAAGAAAGTCTGCAAACATGCACAAAATATTCATAGAACTTTTTTGATAGTAAAGAAATAAAGTAGATGCCTACCAACTGGGGAATGGTAAAACAAGTTGTGGTATATTAATATAATGGAATATTATTATGATGTACGAAATCATGACTGGTGACCAGAGAAATATGGAAAGATTCATAACTGATACAGAGTGAATTCAGTAAGCATTCAAGAAAACAAGATACAAAGACTATAACAATGTGAAGAACACACACCATAAAAATCAAATGAATGCTGCAAAATTATAAGAACGTGGCTTAAAAGAAAAATAAGAAAATACTACTAATCTCACCCCCTTTCAATGTGGGAAATTCACATGTGTGTGTATTTGCTGACCATATTTTCAAAGTTTTTCAATGTACTGATTAGTAATACTAATTTTACACTTTTTGGTCTTAAATACTATTTGTTTTATGGGATGGCCTTCAGTGCGAGGGAAGGGGGAAGTGAAAAAAAACTGATGTTTTTATTTTATTTTTTTAATATGTATTTTTTTTATTGTAGCTTTTTATTTACAAGATATATGCATGGGTAATTTTTCAGCACTGACAATTGCAAAACCTTTTGTTCCAATTTTTCCTCTCCTTCTCCCACTCCTCCCCCAGATGGCAGGTAAACCAATACATAAAACTGATGTTTTTAAAGACATCAATAAAAATGTATTCAAAAAAACAAATTATATTTCTCTTCTAGTCAAGAAGGACAATTCTATGTTTCCAAAAAATTTTCTATTTCTATTTCTCTGAACCTGAAAGCCTAAATTTCAGGTTAAAAATTTCAACTGTAAATCCATGTTAGTTATTTAGTTGGTGAAAGGAATTCTTGCTTGGGTAGCTCCAATTACTTTGCCAGAGGCACATTAAAAATTTAAGTGACTTGTCCAAATGAGATTTAACCCTATCCACTTGAGTTTTCCTAAGATGTTTTTCAGGAGTAATAATGATAGCCAAAACTTGCTGCATTGTTAATATAGTTAGAGAATATTTCATAATGATCAACTATTTGAGAGATAATATCAATTCCAATAGCTAATCAATTATCTTGATTAAAAATTACTCAGGATACTTTTAGATTATTTTAACTTTTGAAAAAAGGTCAATAAAATAATTACATGATACTTATGAACAGTAGTTATAGATTTTAAAAATTAAACTCACTCTTTAAAAACATGGGCAGAAGAAATCTACTTCATGGGTAAGAAAAGTGAATACCATTAAAGTCAGAAGCAGAACTGGGACTTTTCTACAATGTCTTGTCTTCTGAACAGTACTATCAAAGAAATGGTATATTATGGCAAGCTCAGCTTCTTTGAAACTCTGGATCTATCTTTTCTTTTCAGATTTCTAACATACGTAGCTTTATTTCCTGCTCCTATAATTTGTTGAGCTTTTGTGTAAGCGGCACTGTACTACACACTGAATGGAGTACAAAGCGGTATGAAACATCCCTTTATTAAGTAGTTTACCATACAGAAGGAGAAAAACACATCCACAAATGTTTAAAGATAAAGCAATATGTGGAGGAAGCATTCCTTTTTACCCAGGGCTTCCTTTATTACCATCAAGGTTCTTCATCCAGAAACCTCCCTTCAGCCTAGAAATCCTAACGTTAGAAGTATCTTCTGATCCTGCAGCAATTCTTAATTGGATGATTCTTCCAGAATGTCCATTTAAGTGGAACATAGGTTAGCCATGCCTCACTTTTTAAATAATTACTCAGGGCCTTATACCTGTCTCTACAGAGGGCAAGAAAGAGCTCTTTCTATTTGTATTTGTATTCTAGGCAACTTAAGAGTGCTTGACACATATGTGCTTACTCCATATGTGACTTTGGGCAAGTCACTTAACTCGAGGCCTGTTTCTCATCTTTAAAAAGAAAGATTTGTATTAGATGCATAAGGACCCTTCAGGCTCTAAATCTGTTCTCATGAAATCCATGACTGGTGCAAACATAGGAGTGGAGAACAAGTTCAAGGGAGAATCTCAATATTAGGACAATGCCTGGCATATAAAATACAATCATTAACTGCTTGCTCTGCAGTAGTATGGGCACAAATAATCAATAGTATTGAGTGTCTACTATGGCAGACAACATTAGGCTCTGAAAAACAGAAAGGTTAAAATAAAATGCTATTTATCCTTTAGGAGTTTATATTCTCAAAGAAGATAGCATGTAAGGAACCAGGGCTGGACCTTTTGGTTTCATTGGTATAGGGAATTTACAGATAAGAAAACTCTTGATCAAAGTCTTAACATTTTTGCAACTTAAGAGTTACCCAAGGAACTGGATCCAGGTTAAATGCCTTTAAGATCATAAAGAAATTATATTTTTTAAAAAAGTGTATAAGAGGTAAAATCTGAATCTGCTTTCTACCATCATTCTATGGTATACACACAAAGTGATAGTAGGGAAAAGAAGAAGCAAGAAACCTTCTCCTGCAGAAGGTTAACACTGAGCATAAGTTTGAAAAAACCAAGACATTCTAAGAAGTTAAGGTAGAGAAGAGAGTTCATTCCAGGCATGAAGCACAGCCCATGTGAAGGACTCAAACAAAATAAGACTGCGGAATCCTGGCTAAATTTCAGGGTGCAGGAAAGGGAATGATGCACAATGGTCAAAAGGTATGTAAGGCCAGGATGGTGAAGGGCTTTAAAAGGCATATGGAGTTTAAATTTGTCCTAAAGGTAACAGCATTGGTCTTTAATAAAGAGTTGACAAAAATCAGACCTGTTCTTTATGAAAAAACATCATTTTAACAGCTAAATTACTTAAGAAAAAGGAAAAGCTTTTGGTGGGAGTAGACAGGGTGCTTGGGGGCTGCTTTCAATAAGATCAACCCACAATATCTAATGATAGATCCCTCTATCCAGAGGTAATATATGGTAATTTCACTTTATTTTTATTCTTTTATTTTCTTTACTACTTGGGGTTATCTAAAGTGTGATTTTCAAAAACTTCTTTCCTTCCTAGCTCCCATCCCTGTCTATTAGTAGGATAAATTACTTTTGGTAGGCTGCCTAAGCCCCTCCCATGCTCAGGCAATTGTGTTGACAAATTAAAAGCCCAGGAAACTGAATTATCTAGAATACTATCTTGAAAACAACTACTTTCCCACACCACTTAAAAACTTCAAGAATTATACTAGCTTTAGTGCCTCTTATTATTCAATTAAGGTGATTTGTGAATTTATTAAAAAGTACTGCCATATTATCGGGGCAACCATCAGGAACAATTGCAAGAATATGTCCAAAGTTGAGCAACCAGTCACCACTAAAATCATATTAATAGCTGAAGTTGTGACACCTTAATTTACACCTGAACAAGGCTGTTTTATTATTAGATTCAAAGCAATACAAATCAAAAAGTATTAAGTGAACTGATTTCACAATTTCAGATACAATAAATCTAACAAATCCTGGGACACATTTTAAGATCACTTTTAAGTTTCTAGCTACTTCAAAAGGATGTTTGTTCTTCCATAAATTATCTCCTCGGTCAGTCAAGAAAACCTAAGTTCCTTAAGGACGGGAACTTTTTTTTCTGATAGCATAGTAAGGATACCTATGGACTTAAATCAATAAACAAATATGCATCAGATAATAGAGATACACAGGAAAAGCAAACAAAAAACTTATCTCTGCTCTAGAAGAGCTCAGTCCAATGGGAAAGAAAGGCAGCACGCACAGAAACTATGCACAAAAACTTATAGGCTGAATTGAGGATTTAACAGAGGCATTAAAAAGGACTGGGAAAGTCTTTCTGTAAAAGATGAGATTTTATAACTGGGCAAGTATACATATATTGTATTTAACTTATACTTTAAATATATTTAACATGTATTGGTCAACCTGCCATCTGGGGGACAGGAGTGGGGGGGAAGGGAAAAAGGAACAAAAGGTTTTGCAATTGTCAATGCCGAAAAATAAGGAGGTCCACCAGGTTATGATGGGCTCTGAACACCACAGGCAGAATTTGTTTTGATTCTGGAGCCATTAGAATTTTATTGAGTTGCAGAATGAGAACTGGACTAGCTTAAATAGCTCAGATATGCTTCTCAAATCCTACTATTCCAGTAATACAAGTTAATGTGACTGAGATGTAAAAACGTTTGAAAAAAACTTACGACTGGCTTACAGTATTTAAGACATGGTGGTTATTTTCCAAATCCCAATATTCTTGTTATACATTAATGTGACTGACATACAATAAGTAAGAAAAAAAATTACAACTGGTAGCAGCAACTGCTTGCAGTAACTTGCCAGTTATTGGGAAATCTCTATCTTCAGGACCCAGTTTGATACTCAAGATTTTTCCAGGCTCCTAAGATCAAAACCATTGTGGCCTTAAGATGAGTAAAAGGCTATTTATTATTCCACTCCCTTTTTGGAGAGACTGCCCCAACATCTTCCCGACAGAAGCGGTCTTTGACATAATCACTCAAAGTCACAGAAAATGATTCTCTAGGGAAAAATACTCAGGTTGTCAACATGCTCCAGACCCTCTCCACCCCGTAGGTCTCGGATCCTCTACCTGCCTCTAGGCCGGAGGAGTAGAAGGGGGAGGGGCGGGTGCTACGGGCTCTGGGCGATCCAGGCCGAGCCCAATTCTCAGCAGTAGCTGCCTCCGGAGGACACACGTGGCCGCTCCGGCTTTCCCCCCACTCCGGAGCCCAGTTCGGAGCAAGAGGGGACCGAGGCTGGGCTGGGCCGGGGTGAGGCCCGGCGGGCCAGGCCGCATCGGCCGCTCGCAGTGCCCACGTCACCGGCTCCAGCACTGCGGAAATGGAGCCGTGGCGGGAGGAGGGGAAAGGGCGGAGGAGAAGCAGGAGGCGGGGGAGGGAAACACCGCCGCCAATCGCGCTCGGCCCCCGGCCGGGGTCTCCGGGGACCAAGGCCCACCCGCCCCCTAGCCGCTCCCTGCCCACCCGTCGCCGGGCGACTCACCTGTGTCGCCGATGATGATGTACTTGAAGAGATAGGCGTACGCCATGGCCGCGGCCGCTCCGTGCCCCCGGCACACGGCTCCTCCTCCGCCTCCTCCCCCGAGCTGCCGCTCCTCACCCCGGCCTTGCTCACGGTACCAGACGCCGGCGAGTCCGTCTAAAAAGAGGGGCCCGGCAGTGGCGACGGCGCGGAGCCCGCAGACCTAGAGAACAGGGGAAACGCCGACACGACGCCGGCAGAAGCAAGACGAACCTCCCTGCCCAGCCCAGCCCCCTCTCCGACCTCGACCCGGAAGAGCAGTCGAGGAGCCGGCTGCCGGAGGAACTGAGGAGGAGCGCCCTCCTTCAGCTGTTCCCCCGCCCTCTGTCACGGCAGGCGGGGCCCACAGCCGAGCGAGAGCGAGGGAGGGAGCGAAGGTGGGAGGGAAGAAGTGCCGGAGCTCGGAAGCCCCGGGCGTGGGTGCGGCCGAACCTAGACTGGGGAGAGCTGCGGCCGAGGGGGCGGGGGCTGGAGGTGCGCCTTTCGCGCATGCGCACAGCGGACGGGCGCTGGTGGGACCCGCTCCGAGATGGGAGGAGGGCACTCCCTGTGTCTGGGGGAAACAGAAAACATATTTCCCAGACATTTTCAAGTGAGCGCTGGAGGCAAAGAATGGTAATTTGGAAAAAATCTGGAAAAAAATTCCATCTCAATCTCGCTTGAGCACTAACACCCCATTACTAACTGCCGGCTGGTCATCCTCGTCCGGATCCCTGAAGGCATCTCTCCAACTTGACACTTTTCAGTCAGCTAGTCAGTCGTCAAGCGTTTACTATGTGATATTACTATGTATTACCATATGCCGGGCAGAGTGCCGACTCCGGAAACATTCAAGTACGAGCATAGGAAAAACAGCCATTGCCCTCAGAGAGCTTACATTCAAAAACAGACAATTTAAAAACGAGGCTAAAGGAGGAACGTACCTAACCCCGGGTCCGAATAAAGAGGTACAGAGCGGGGAAGCAGCCAGGGAAGAAAGAAACAAGTCCTGGGTGCTTTTGTTAAATGACAGGTTCTGGGAGGAGCTAGACAGTCTGAGGGAAGGCCACAGAGCTAGAGGGTGTTTCCAGTATGTGTGTTCTGGGACTGCCGAGGAAGATCTTCCACCAGGAAAAGAGATTTCTGGAGAATAATAGATTCTGGGGTACAGACCGGTAAGAAATTAAGATATGTAAAGAGCTTTGCAAAGCTTAAAACGCCATAGAAATGCTACTGTTACTATTCTCTGAAATGGAATTCTTTATTTTACCAATCTTTTTCCCTTTTTCAATTTTCATGTTTTTCTTGAGATATCCACACTGTTACCTACCCAGATTCCTAACCTTAGAAGTATCCTTGACTGTGCAAGTTCCCTTACCTTCCACATTTTGTCAGTTGCCAGGTATTATTCATTCCACCTCTCCTATTTATAGTCTTCTTTCCCCTGACACAGTTCCCACCCAATCCCATTTTTTTAAACTGACTAGTGAAATTGACCCAATTTGTAAAATTGACTTTTTTCTTTTTTTTTTTTTAACTTTTCAGCATTTGTTTTTATCAGATTTTGATTTCCATTTTTTCTCCCTCCCTCCATTCCTCCCACATTCCCAAGACAACAAGCAATTTGATATTGATTATACAGGTACAATCACATTATACATATTTCCACATTAGTCATGCACAAATTGACTTTGCAAAAGCACTCTAGAGATTCTCCCAGCTTCTATTTATAAAATATGGCTGCCCATTTATAACCCTCCACAATCTGGTTCCCTTATCCCTTTCCAAATATGTCATTCCACTTCTTTTCCTGTACTCTTCATTCCTAATATCTGTTCTCTAATTGAATCTAGGCATGCTTTCTTATGGATTGCCTTTCATACTTAAAATGAATTCACTTCCTAACTCCATTTCTTAGATTCCTTAGTTTTATTTAGGACAAGTTTAAGTATCATCCTATATTTGAGCTTTTACTCATCAGTGGGATGCTCAAATAATTTCTCCTTCCTGTTTATTTATATCAGCACATATTGTAATCTCCTAATTGAATAGAAATTCTGTAAGGATAGAAACTGGTTTGTTATATTTTTATTCCCAATGCTTTTACATATTTGTCAAACTGAGTTAAGAATCTCATAGATTTAAAATTGCTTTAGGAATATGAAAATGTGCAACTTTGCTCACAAAATTATGTTTTGAAATATGAAAATTTAATTCAAACAGTCATTACAGATTAGGAGAGCATACCACCTATCTCCACCCAGATTGGTATTTTTGTGATGTTAAATTAGACAATTAATGTCTCAGTTCTTATCTAGCCCTTAGTTATTGAGAGGGTGTCATTAAATTTATTAAATAGCATTGAAAGTCAACCTCAGACAAACTGAGGCCTGGGAAAGACCTTAATTTAGAAAGGCCAAGGATACCCAGTGCAACTGGAGCCAGAACTAATCATCGTGACTTTCATCTTGCTACTGAACTTTGATGACTCTGGAGGATGGAATGAAGCTTCATTTGAAACCAATTCACAACAAAGTCAAAACACCTTCCTGTTCATGTCATTGGTACTTTTAAAGAATGCAGAAGGAACAACTATCCCAGAGAACAAATAAATAAGAAGGGGCCTTATTGAATTGCCTCTTTATTTTTTTTTAACTGAAGCAATTGGGGTTAAGTGATTTGTTCAGGGTTACACAGCTCAAAAGTGTTAAGTGTCAGATCAAATTTGAACTCAGGTCCTCCTGACTTCAGGGCTGGTGCTCTATCCACTGCGCCACCTAGCTGCCCTCTTGAATTTCCTTTTAATTCAAATTGTATCATACTGCTTCTCTGCACTATACAGAAATAAGAATATTTTCATTGTTTTTAGAAATTATTTTTTGAAACTGAAAACATGAATAAGTATTTAAATATCTCAAAGTAGTATTTTATACATCCTTTAAAATTCCTAATTTAAATTTTTTCAAGGTTTTTTTTCTTTCCTGGCTATTTCAGCTCACTTTGTAACAAGAGACACTTTACTCCCTGTATCACTCTCTTAGAGAGTACAATCTGATATTCATTTATTTATTAAGCACCTAGTATATAAAAGAGACTTTTTTTTTTTTTACTATATAAAAGAAACCTTGTTTAAATTTACATCTGTGATTCAACTAGTATTATATGACTTTCTTTGAACTAATTTAAAGAGAAAAAAAGAGGGAAAGAATAAGATCCTAATGTCCTTTTTTATTTTTTTGCCCTTTACCAAACTATGTTCCTAATTTTTTCTTGTTTGCAGGGTAGGACCCAGAAGTCACTGTTTCTTTCAATGTTCATCAATTTTAATGTCACTGCACCCCATGTATCAGTAATGATTACTCTCTCAGAAATCAACAGTGATAAGAAGGTATAAAGGGAAAAGCATTGGATTCAGAGTCAAAGGACTTGGGTTCACTGAATATTTTGTGAAGGTCCCATGACTGCTATATATAGAGACATTGCTTCAGGTTTCACTATCTCAAAAAAAAAAAAAAAAAAAATTCTATACTCTACTGGAGCAAAACAATTTCAGCCATTGCTATAGAGAAGTAAAATAAGAAACTCTACAAAATAATAGCCTGATTAATTAATTGTGGAGAATCAAAGTTTAAGGTCCTCAGTACCCTTTTCCCCATCACTTTCCATGCTCCAAAGTGTCATAAAACAAACTCATTATCCTATGCTTTGGTATTTACTTAAGGATTTCCCTGCTATAACATGCTGAAATAACCACAATGCCAAGTTCATTGTACAGTGTGTCCAACTGTGGCTGATCAGATCAATATGAGATAGAAAGGTTCTACCAAAAGTTGAGCATAAAAAATCCAAGATATACCATTTACCCCCTTCCCCACCCTCCCTTCCAGTCATGTTGTAGTAAACAATAAAAGATCTCAATTCTGCTCAGTCATGCTTGGAAGGGGAAATAAAATAATTAAAATGTCCTATCTGGAGTATCTCTGCCTCTACCCAGGTTAAATAATTTCAGAATTTAAGAGGATCTGTCTAGAACACCCAAATAACCTTTTTCCCAATCGTACAAAAAGGTGCATATATTGACTGAACATAACCAAAGAGCTAATTAGAGGAAACTTAAACAAGGCCTATCAAATAGAGAAGAATAAAAGTGTTTTGAGATCTAGCTCCTGGGGTAAACCCATTACCAAAGATGGAGAAGTTTGAAAGTGAACAACAGTAAAATGTAAAAAGGTTAAAAGCACCAAAAATCTTAAAAAGGAGTCAAATAAAACAATCCAAAAATCACAAACCTCTTTTTAAAAAAGTATTGTGAGACAAAGGAAATTGAATCAACATCTGCCAAAACAAAGAAACCCATGGAATCAAAGGGACCATGAAACTGCAGTGGGATTTTCCAAGATGGTTCAAAGAAGAAATCACATTTCTGAAAGAAGTTAGAAGGGGATAAATGGTAGAAATGATCTGTACAGAAAAAACAATGTCCATATTAGAAAAACTTGACTATATGGTGGCAAATTTCTCCAAATAAGCAAAAGAGAAAACAGATTAGGAATACAAATAGACAAAAGTGAAGGACAGCCTGAAAGAAAGGAAGCTAAAAAGAAAGGATAATATTAAAAATTTTCTATAAAAACCTTATTGATCTCCAAGTAAAGTGTAGGGAAAACTTAAGCATACCAAAAAAAAAAAAAAAAAAAGTCACTAATTCAAAGAATTCACATATAACCTCCAGAAACAAAACAAACAAAAAAAGGAAAAACAAACAAACAAAAAAAACATGCTTCAAACTCCAAGACATAATGGTTAGATTTGAAAATTCTAATGAAAAGAATAAATTTTGTAAATGATAATTTCTTTTCTAATTTAAATAATACAAGAATATTCTTCACCCATCAGAACACTGTAAAATGAAATAAAGTAAAATATTCTGAAAAGCAAAAAAAGCTCAAGATTAAAGTGAAATTACATACCTTGCAAACCTAATCATCAGGAAAAAAGGTGAATGAATATTCAATAAAAGAAAAGCATTTGAAGCATTCCTGTAAATCTTATCTTTGCTATTAACTACCAGGATTATTTTAAGCAAATCACAATCTCTTTGAGCCTCAGTTTCTTCATTTGCAAAACTGAGTTTGGACTAGATGCTCTCTTAGATTTCTTCCCACTCTAAATAATATGATTAATCCCAAATTGTCTGTGATCTATAGCTAATACTGTACAATATATCTTTACTCAGGCTTTTTCTTTACCAATCATGAGCCTTGTAGAGTAGGACAGGTAGAATAGAACCTAATATTACTAAATTTTTGTTTTGAGTAGAATTGAAAACTTTGTACTATTTATTCATTTTGCATTCTTTGAATAAACCTTTTGCATCTTATAATTTCTAAAAATGCTAATTTTTCAGCTGAACTACTGTTCAATTCCCAACTTTTACAGCTTCATTGCCCATATGCTCTACCTCCTACCAGGTGCACTATTACAGTTTTCTTATGATTAATGATCTTCCCTAACTGCCAGCTTCTGGGGATCATGGGTACTGATAAGCCTGGAAGGGATTGTGTAGGAGGGATACTTTCTTATCTCTGCTATATTCCAGCTCCTGTTAAGAACCTTTCCATTCTACCATACTACAAAATATCTTTTATTTAGTGTTTATACTGTAAAAATGAGAAACTAGATGGAAGTTGGAAAAACCAAAGTCATTCTTCTAGATAAATTAAAAATCAAGAGTAAAATAATTAAGTTTAAAAAGACTTTATTTTTCATTACTGTCTAAAAAACACACTATACATATTAGTGAATTGACATTTTAATACCCATGTATTAATTTTGAATTAGTTCTTTACTTTAAAAGTTAGTGGAATCCTAAAGATAATATCACTGTATATCTTACTGTTGCAGCAGCCAAATGTCTTGTCTTCCCTATGATTTTAGACTTCCCTATGATTTTTAGATGTTTGCTTTTACCATAATTTAGATCTATTTCCCAATTTGCAGTGTATGAACTAAAATTTCAGGATTGTTTTGATTTGCATTTTTTCTCATTATTAGTGACTTATAAGATTCTTTCATTTGGTTGCTGATAATTTTTTCTTCTTTTGAAAACTACCTTTTCATATCCACAAACCATTTGTCTATTATAAGAGAATGTCATAGCTTTTATATGTGTAAGAACAGCTAAGTGGCCCAGTTGATAAGTGTGCCTGACCTGACGTTTAAGAAGACTAATCTTCCTGAGTTCAAATTGAATCTCAGATATTTACTAGCTGTGGAACACTAGGCAAGTCACTTGACCCTGTTTGCCTCAGATTTCTCATCTGTAAACTAAACCAGAGAAGGAAATGACAAACAATTCCAATATCTTTGCCAAGAAAACCTCAAGTGTGGTCATGAAGAGTCAGACGTGATTTAAAAATGGCTAAACAATAACAACCATATGTGTATCAATTGTTTACATATATTGGATATGAAACTTTGATACCAGGGATAATTTCTCAGCAAATCTCAGCAAAGATTTTTTTCTCAGAAAATAGCTTTTCATTTTAGCTATGTTGGTTTTAAAATGTTTTACTTTAATTAATTCAGATAATATTTTATTATTCATGATCTCTTATAACCTTTGATTGTCTTTCCTCTAGCCATAGTATCTTACTGTAGTTTCCCTCATTTTTTATGATGGTTTTTTAATATTGAAATCATGTAGTATTTTGAAGCTTATTACAACTAATTTTTTAGGACATCAGCAATGAATAAATTAAAGATTTTTTTTCTTATCCTCAATCCAACCCCAAGTTCTAGTATGTGAACTAGACTGCTTCTCCAAGAAAAATTAAAACATTAAGCATAAGCTCCATTAACTGTTCTTAATCCTTTAAAACTTCTTAGCATTAACAATCATCTAATATCCTCTTAGCTCAGCATTCAGTGACTAAAGTGATTTTCCTAATGTACAGGTCTGATCATGTTACACTCACCCTTTCCCTTCCCCTTTCCCCAGTCCATATATTCAAATAAACTCCAGTGGCTTTGTCATTGCTCAAAGCAAATACAAACACAAAGTGTTCTGTTTGGCATTCAAAACCCTTTATAACCTATCCCCCTTCTACCTTTCCAGTCTTTTTTGCACCTTCCTCCTGGACACATAGTTTTTGGTACAGTGACATTGGCCTCCCAGTTGTTTCATGAATAAGATACTCCATCTCTCAAATCTAGGCATTTTCTTTGGCTATCTTTAAAATACTAGAATTCTCTAGCTAGAATTATCATGCCTAGAATCCTCTCCCTCCTCTGATCCAACTATTAACCTCTCTGGAATCTATGAACTTTCAAATAAAATCCCACCTTCTACAGGAAACCTATTATTAACCCCTCTTAATTTCAGTGCCTTCCCTCTGTTTACTCCTTATTTGTCTTATGGGGTTTATATATATGTTTGCAGTTTTTCTCCCCCATTTGACTATAAACACTTTTGGGGCAGGGACTGTTTTTGCTTATTTTTTGTATTTGCATCATTTAGCACAGTGCTTAGCATGTATCTTTACTGATATCAAAGTATTGCTATTGATTGATTGCTCCTTCAACTATATCACAAGAAGAGATATGAAGGGAAACTTAACTATAATCTTTTGCCATTGATTACATTTACCTTCTTCAGAATTATGTAGTAGCAATTATCTGTTCTCTCTCCCTTTCCAGTAGTTCCTTCCCATTTACTTATAAATATGTTCTGAGCTTCCTAAACTTTTATTGAAAAAAATTATTACTCTTAATTTTTCAGTTTCATCTAGCAACTGTTCTTTCTCAGGTTTTTCTTCTTCTGAACCAATTCACTTCTTGAAAAATTTCTCTTTAAGGAACCAAATCAATTCCAATTGATCAGTAAAGAACAGAACCAGCTACACCCAGTGAAAGAACACTGGGAAATGAGTGTGGACCCCAACATAGCATTTATACTCTTTTTGTTATTATTTGCTTGCATTTTTGTTTTTCTTCCCAGGTTATGTTTACCTTTTTTCTAAATCTGATTTTTCTTGTATAACAAGACAACTGTATAAATATGCATATATATATTGTATTTAACATGTACTTTAACATATTTAACATATGGGATTATGTTCTATCTAGGGGAGAGAGTGGAGGGAAGGAGGGGAAAAGTTGGAACAAAAGTTTTTGCAAAGGTCAATGTTGAAAAATTACCCATGCATATGTTTTGTCAATAAAAAGCCTTAATAAAAAAATAAAAAAAAAAGAAAGAGAAAAATTTTTCTGTACCCACAGCCATTACTTCTCAGTGTCCAACACTCACAAACACTTTGCAGGACTTCTATCCATCAGTCTACAGAAACTGTTCTCTCTGAAGTCCACCACCTTCTAATGGACTATTCCAAACTTGGTTTATGATTACTTACCATGATTTCCAATACTCTCTTCTCACTTGGTTCTATGATTCTGTACTCTAATTGTTCTAACTACTCTTCAATCTCTTTCCTTAAGTTTTTATCTTCTCTCTGACTCATCTAGATTATGAGGGTGGGGGGGGGAGAGAAGAGGTGCTGCTCAAGGGCTGTCCTTAACTCTCTTCCTCCATGTTCTACTCTCTTTCTTGGCAATCTCATTCATTCATAAGACTTCAACTATCCACTTTCATGTAGATGACTGCAAAAGAAACTGGCTTCTGAGTTTCAGACTTAGACCTCCAACTGCCTGCAGAACATTGTCACAGAAATTTCAAATTTTACATGTGTAAATATCTTACTGTTTTTGACTTCCCCTTTCCGCATGTGGCATAGCTTTCCAGATGAAAAAAACAAACAAACAAACAAAAACAAAATCCTTGGTATTTTCTTTGAGTCTTTCTTCTTCTTTACCTTTCATAGCCAATCAAGTGCCAATTCCTTTTTATTCCACAAAATTTCCTAAATTTATCTTTTCTTCTCTATTACAGCCAGCAAGTAGCCTGATACAGGCTTTCTTTTTTCATTCACTTTGACTGCAGTAATCGTACCTTTAATTCCTCTTCAACTTAATCCATCTTTTATACCAAACTAATTTTTGAATAGTTTTTTTCATATTACTACTTACACAAAGTCTCCAATGCTTCCTTGTAAGTAAAAAATAAAGGCATGATAATAATTATCAATAATGGCAGTTAGCATTTATCTGCTGTTTTAAGATTTGCAAAGTGCTTTATATTTGTTAACTCATTTGACAGACTAGATTGATGTTCATCAAATTTATAGATGATAGAAATCTGGGAAGATAGCTAACAAATTAAATAATGGAGGCAAGATCCAAGATAATAAAACAAAGATCAATGGACTAGAATCAAAAAGATAAAATTTTATCTTATTGAAGTGAATAATCCCTGCATTAATAATACAAATTGTTATTCATCCAAGTCTTATTCTGACAACACTTGTCCATTTCATTGGTATAGGGAAAATAGCATGATATTATGGAATGTGTGGTGGTTTTGGAGAGGCTCCATTATTTACTAATTTACTTTGGGCTAAGTCTCAACCTTTCTTCATCTACAATGCAATTCTAAATCTTTGATCCTATACTCTTTTCTCCCAAAGATTCTCCCTCCCCCAAAATATCACCCAACATGCTGAGAACCTTCATTGAGCCCCCATCACATTTTACCAATAGAATGTGTGGATTGTTTTCCCCCAAAAAAATCACACTTGTGATCCACTACCTTAAAACTGTATCAGAATTCTAGGTCTAAAGTAAATTCACTGAAGAATCATATGAACAATAGTTCTCTGTTTTGAGCATGTAGGAAAGGGTACACGGCTTAGGTGAAGACACCCAAAGAAGCAATTAAGGGAAGTAGGATACCACAAGAAAAAAATGCTAGGGGTAATCTACTACTCTCTTACATTGGGGCAAAGATTGACATTTCCAACATTCAAATATTAACTTTTTCATGAAGCTTTCTTTTGCTGTTCTAGTCAACTTCCCTTCTCTATCCCCAATACCTGTTGCTTTGGAACTCTAAAGCTTTTATCATGAAATATTGTGTATTATCATTTTTAGGATTTGTCTCTTTTCCTCCTAGTAAACTACAAATTCTTATAAATAAGCAGGAGGTTTATTTTATTTAATTTTTGTATTCCATCCAAGTGCACTACTAATGCACATAGTATTTAATACATTCATGTCAAATGAATGAAGATTTAGACAGTTTTTAAAAATGGAAGAGGGAAAAATGAAGGAATTCACAATAGATGGCCTCAGAAATGTAGGTGACAACATCGTCAGAGATAGTGTTGTCTAGCTTGAGAAGAAGGGAGGTTGAGAACAGTTATTGTGTAGGGTATGAAAAAAAAATCATGCAGGTATACCTTCTGTTTATAACAGTGTTACCATGAAAATAACTGTACTTGCAACACTGTTTTCCCTAATATCATATTTTCTGCAAATCAACAGTCTTAGTAGGTTGTGTTTGTATGTGTTACTTTGTAAATTTGCCCATAAAGAGGAAAAGTATAAAAGCAACAAGAAAATTACATTGAGTAAGAAATTATATATCTTGGAATATTATTGCTCTGTAAAAAATGACCAGCAGGATGAATTCAGAAAGGTTTGGAGAGACTTACATGAACTGATGCTGAGTGAAATGAACAGAACCAGAAGATCGCTGTACACTTCAGCAACAATGCTGTATGAAGATGTATTCTGATGAAGTGGTTATCTTCAACATAAAGAAGATCCAGCTCACTTCCAGTTGATCAATGTTGGACAGAAACAACTACACCCAGAGAAGGAACACTGGGAAGTGAATGTAAATTGTTAGCACTACTGTCTATCTACCCAGGCTACTTATACCTTTGGAATCTAATATTTAACATGCAACAAGAAAATTGGATTTACACACATATATTGTATCTAGGTTATACTGTAACATATGTAAAATGTATGGGATTGCCTGTCATTTAGAGGAGGGAGTAGAGGGAGGGAGGGGATAATTTGGAAAAATGAATACAAGGGATAATGTTATAAAAAAATTACTCATGCATTTATAATGTCAAAATTATTTCTTATAATTATAACATTAAAAAAATAAAAAAAGAAAGAAATTATACCTCTTAAAGTAAATGAAATATCTAAATGGTTAAAAAATAAAAGTTTAAAATTATAAAGAATACATAAGAAATAAAACATTTAAGATCTTCCTATATACTTGGCTCTATGGCAAAAAACTGAGGATACCAATAGAAGAAAGGATAATAATAGTCCTATCCTCTAGGAAGTTATATTCTAACTAGGGAAAACTAACATAAAAAATAATTGAAAAGAAAGGGGCATAATTTAGACTTGGAATCCAAAAGTAATGTATAATTCTGGTTATGGAAAAGATGAATTGAAAACTCACCTTTGAGAGCCCAGGGTGGTTCCAAGGATAGAGGTAAGATTCCAAAGGGAGAGATATGAATAAATAAATTAACTAAGGATTTATCAAATGCTTAAGATGATTATTACTAAGTATTAATAATAATACAAATTAAAAATAACACTGCTTTCAAGAAGTTCACATTTCAATGGAGGAAATGACACATAAGGAAGATTTCAGTTGCAAATTAGATAGAAACATCCCATAGTCCTTATGATACAGCAGCAAGGTGATATTAATACCTGCTTTTGATGTAATTTCCATTGGGGGGGATATGAATTGGGTGGTGTTTTGTTTTGTTTTTGCCAATTTGATAGTACTGAAGACTTAGGTGGAAAAGATTTTCTTTTCTGAGTTGTTGATATGGCACACTGCAAGAGCAGTTGCCAGGGGGAATTTTCACAGAGGTTGTTTGTCAGGATGGTAGCTGAGGGCACTGAATTATTCCTTAGGCTCTTGAATTCAGGACCCTCATTTGTCTCCATCAGAGTGTTGGTGGAAATGCTGAAAGATGGTGATAGTGATAGTCTGACTTACCTGATATATGCTACCTTCTATTTCACCCTGAGCATGTCTTAACATCAGGTAGAATAGCTTGCCTTTCCTGTGGGTTGCAGTTATTGGGAAGGGCTGACTCCTCCATAGAGTTGTTTCTCTGGATAACTGTGTGGACTGAGCTAAAAAAAGGATCAGTGGTCTAAAGATGTCATTCTCAGGATTCCTGTGCCTACCTGACTGTTGGTAGCAGCTGATCAGTGGTTGTTACTCATAGTGATGACAAAGTGCTTTCCACATTGATGTCTCCCTTTGATGACGGGTTGTAGGGACTGAGTTGGAAGCAGAGTTAGATGTTTGAGGGCATGTTATCTCTAAAGCTGTTGGGCTCAAGGCCCTGAGCTGTCTTCTACATGATCTAAGAAGAAATGGTAGTTAAAATGGTATGGTGGTCTATTTGCCTGCATGTGTACATAAAGACATGCTCCCTTGCCTTTATTCCTCAGAGTGCCTTGCTACTTCAGGTAGGCTGACTTGTCTGCCCTGTGTGTGTCTAGTGGTTAACAGTTGGTGGAAATAACTTACATCTTCTCCACAGAAATTTTTAAAAATTTATTTATGGATGAGTTGATGATGTATGCAATGAATAGTATGCAGAACATAGTTGAAAACTGTGTGAGAGTAAAGGCATATAGTCATAATATTGAGCTTTGTCAGCATTTTCTATGTTTTTGCTTTTGTTGTTTTCATTTTAATTATAAATTGCTAATATTTGATTATTATTAATATTTGAGAAAATAATTTATTTTTTCTAAATATGATTTAAAATTTGTCAATTTCCTAAAACAAATAAAATTTGTTTTACTAAATTTTATTACACTTCCTGTTCATAATGTAAGTTAAAAGAAGTTAATTTACAGTAAGCTTTGCTAAATTGCATTTGTTCTATTAATAAAAATCAAACCACCCCTTCCCTTTATCCCACCTCAAAACATGATTCACAGCCAGAAAGGAAGAAAAATGCCAGTCGTCACATACCTAAATCATCAATTTTTTTTTTAATGTTTTCATCATCTCAAAACACAAATCCTTTAATAAATCCTAGAAGTATGCCTCAAAATTTCCATGTGGTAACGGGAACTTAGCATGGTAACTGCATAGGTTGATGTCCTATAAATCAGTTGAACCTTTTTACATGAAAAGCATAGAGATTTAAAACTGAATATCACTAATTTAGGAGTTTATGCTTATATGTGAGGTCCTTCTCCATTGATAACTTAATGAACATGCTACTGATACTGAATCATATCAGTCTTAATATTCTTACTATAAACAATCCAGAAGACAAAAAGAAGTTGTAGCTAATAAGAAAAAATGGTTCATAGGTTCATCTTGGAGAAAAATATGGAAATTGGTGGAATTGGTTTTATTTTATGTCCAAATGAAACAAGAAACATCATTTAATGGACACAATCATATTCAGAGTATTACTAATGAGGATTTGGGGGGGAAAACATTGGGGGGAAATTATATCTCATACACTAATATTTGTTGGAGAGAATTAAGAGTTGGAGGAATGTCATGAAGATTCCTCAATGGACATATGTCAGGATGGTGAAAAATATGCTCGAAAACATAGGTCAGTACTCCCAAAGTGCTATAAAACTGTGCATACACTTTGATCTAGCAGCGCCACTAATGCATTTGTATCCCAAAGAAATCATAAAAAGAGGGAAAAGGGCCCACAGGTGTAAAAATGTTTGTAATAGTACTTTTTGTGGTGGCAAAAAAAATTGGAAAATGAATAAATATCCATCAGTTGGGGAATGGCTGAATAAATTATGGCATATGAAAGAAATGGAATATTATTGTCCTATAAAAAATGATGAACAAGCTGATTTTAGAAAGGCCTGGAAAGATTTACACAAACTGATACTGAGTGAATCAAGAATACGTTGTACAAGCAACAACAAATTTGTGCAATGATCAGCTATTACAGACTTGGTTCTTCTCAGCAGTTTCAGCAATCCAAGGCAATCCCAATAAACTTTGGATGGTAAATGCCATTTGCATCCAGAGAGAGAACTATGGAGACTGAATATAGGTTGAAATATGTTATGTTCACTTTCTCTTTTTCCTTCTGTGTTTTTTTTTCTTTGTTCTGATTCATAAGAAAATGTGCAAACAAATGAATGTACATATATAACTAAAAATGTTTTTTTTTTAACATATAATGGGAAAATAAAATTTTTAAAAATACATAAAAAAGAAAATATCATTCAGGAGTAAGGAAAGAAAGAAGAGAAGGATTTGTAGACTTTATAGAATCTGTATGCTTATACATCATGAATACTTTTTTTGAGAAAAAGATGTAAAGTTCTGGTTATGGTGAGCTTGGAAAAACATCATCCCTGAACCTCCTCCAAAAGAAAAAAAAAAAAAAGGAGAGAGAAATTGACTATTTATCAACACATAGATCATGACTCATTACTAATACTAGGATCATTTCTAAATTATCTGTCTATGTAGAATTGTACAATTAAAATAACTCCAACTTGTCCAAATTAAAAAAAAAATTAATTATGCCAAAAAATGAGAGAAGGATGGAGAAAGGGACATCAACAATGATTACAACATTCTCATGTTTCAATGTAAACAAATTACCTTAGGGAGGAAGTGAAAAAACTTAAAAGCTATATTAAAAACCTAAAATTCAATATACTTGATCAGAGGAGAGATAGCAGCAAAGAACCTTATTAGTTTAAAATATAAATTTGTTTGAAAAATATTATGGGGGTTGAATTAGATGATCTAAGATGCCCTTTCCAACACTAAATCTATGATCTGATGAATAGAGCCACATTTTAAAGATGAGTATAGGTGTGAAACAATTATTACGTAGCAAATAAAAGAGTGAAAGAGAATGGGGAGAAAATAGGATGCTATTAGATTGGGATCATTTTTTGACTCTTTTTTTTTTTTTTTTTTTTTTTTAAACCATATTCTTAGACTTATTACTGTTTGTAAGGAACAAATTAGAACAAATTGCTTCTTCCTGCAGCAATGTTAACCCTACTTTGTCCCAAATATCAGTAATAGTAGGTGTGTCTGTATCTTGCTCTCTTGTTTTTCCTTCTTTCTCAGACACTATTATAAAGAAAAATGAGAAAAATCCTAGATTTGGAATCAGGGAACATGGATTTAAATCCTACTTTTGCTTCTTTGACTATGGCAAGTTACTTAAACCAAAAAGTCTGTTTTTTCATATGCAAAATTAGGAGGTTAGACTACTTGATCTCTTAGTTATCTTTCAACTCTAAGTCATATTATTTACCTCAGGATAAATTATGTGGCCTATATCTATTAGTGAGAGTAAAATAGTAAGGTGAATCAGAAGAATGTGACTAAATTTTTGCCTTTAAAAAGGCTGAAAAATCTGAATTATCTTATTTTTCTTTCTTTGAATTTATGGTAATTTATGAGTACTTTAATTTTTCTAGTAAGAAAACACTTCATATTATAAATCTTGTTTCTAAACAAAATAACATTTAAATATTAGTGAATTCAAGGATTTATAAAACAGTGGATTAAATTGTGAATTAGTTCTTCACATAAGAATTAGTGAACAGACTCCCATGGGAATACTAAAAATAATGTCACTGGGTGTTTTACTGCAATGATAGCCAAATATCTTTTTCCTCACCTATGGCTTTGGTTTACCATGGTTTCAGAATATGTTAAAATTTCAGCAAACTTGCTATTTATTTCCAACTCTTACAGCTTCATTGCCCATATGTTCTGCCTCCTACTAGGTGCACTATTATATTTTCCTTATGATTAATGATCTTCTTTAACTGCCAGCTTCTGGAGATCAGGGGTAGTGATAAGCCTGGAAGGGATTGTGGATGAGGGATACTTTTCTATCATTACATTAATAAATTTATATTATACTGGTTACTCTTAAGAACACTTCTACACCATAGAATATCCTGCTATTTAGTATTTATGAGAACCAGAAATGATGTAAATTGGAAAGATCAAGGTTATTCTGCTAACTAAATAAAATAAAGAGAAAAACATCTAAATCAAAAAGACTTGTTTCTCCTTATTATTCTAAATATGAAAGAAAATCCACAAAAAAAAAAACAACAAACAAACAAAACCCCAAAAACAATGTGTAGGAGAAAATCAAATAAAACCTGTCTCCTCCAAAATGACAAAAGCTATCTCATATATATATATATTATATATAATATATTAGAATATGATGTAGACACTCTTTCTGTATTGTTTGCTCGCATTTTTGTTTTTCTTCCCAGGTTATTTTTACATTCTTTCTAAATCTGATTTTTCTTGTGTAGCAAGACAACTGTATAAATATGTATACATATATTGTATTTAACATATGACTTTAACATATTTAACATGTATGGGACTATCTGCTATCTAGGGGAGGGGGTGGAGGGAAGGAGGGGAAAAGTTGGAACAGAAGTTTTTGCAAGGTACATTGTTGAAAAATTAGCCATGCATATGTTTTGTCAATAAAAAGCTATAATAAATAATAATAATAATAAAAGAATATGATGTAGAAACCATCTAAACCACTGTTTAAAGTGAACAATACAGCTTCTTAAAAAAAAAAAAACTGCTATAGCAGGTAGGGGTGGGAGGCCTGTTTGGAAATTTAATCTGGAGATTTAGTCTGGAGATAAGAACGTTCAATAAGGTAAGTAATACATTATATTATAGTCATAATTTCTGAGTTTAATATTTATTGTATGCCAATCAAAATGAGAAATTTAGAGAATATATCTTCTTTTCCCCATGAGTTTATAAATCATACAAATTACAGGTTATAAAATAAAATCCATTGGTAATGTTGCTATTATCACTATTACAGTGATTACTAATATTTACTAATAATTTGATGCATCTGACTTGGCTTTTTCAGATTTGTTTGATAAATCTTTCAGATTCCTTTTCTAATAACATGTTTAATCTGTCAAGACTTGGGAAAATAATAATAGTTAGCATGCATATAGCATTTTAAGATTTACGAAGTACTTTATATGTATTATCTTATTTAATCAGAAGGTGAGATAGGTGAGTTGTATAATCTTGATTTTATCAATGAGGAAAGTGAGGCAGATAAAAGTTAAATGATTTGCCTAGAATCACACAGCTGAGGAAGGATTTAAAATTAGGTCTTCTTGACTCTAAATGTAGCAGTCTATATATACTTAGAAATGTTAGAGGACATGTAGTCCAATCCCTTCTTTTTTAAAAGATGAGAAAATGAGACTTACAGAGGCTAAACAATTTGTCCAAAGAAGCATAGTAAGTGTCAATAACAGAATTTGAATCCTTGTTCTCTGGCCCTAAATCTAATAATTTTTCCTTTATTCCCAAATTTAGTGCTCTTCCCATACTTACCTCAAATTTCCTTGGTTGTTTTTTTTTAACTGTTTATATTCAAGTAAAACTTACTTTTTATAATCGCTCTTTATGTCTCCTTCACACATAGATACATGCACATAACTAATTTTATTACTTTATATACATATATATATATATATATATATATTTAATCTTCTATATAAAGAAATTTCATGGTATTTGGAAAATGAGGTTATTTTCAACATTAATGTAACTTCACATTGTGAATTTTTCTAATTTTTATATGTAAACTACTTATCTGCATATACACATATGCACACATACATACACTCATTTATCCTACATATAAATCTTTATGTTCAACATTATTTTATAAGCTCCTCTCTCTGAGCATTCTTAGATTATAGATTCTTTGTGGACAGAGTTATTTTCTCACACAAATTATGTAAACACCATAGCATCTGGTACTGTTCAAAGCACTCAGTGGAAACTCCAAAAAATGTTGATTTCCCCCCTCCCCCATAATTCCAAGCAAATAGCTATCTACCATGGAAACCAAAGATTGATGAAGCTCTACATAAGCATTTTATTGGGACCTTATCCTTTCTTTATGTCATTCTGTCCTTTCCATCAGGATTCTACTTTCTCTATAGTCAGGTCCCTAACTTTATTCAGTGTTTTGCCCAAGGAGTCAACAAGCTGATTTTTCTTGCACAAAATGGCAAATACAGAAATATGTTTAAAAGGATTGCACATATTTAACCTTTATCAGATTGTTTGCTGTTTCCCAAGGGCATGATGATTTATTTAGAAAATTCTAGGGAATTAGCAAAGATACTAAATCAGACAGTTAATCACTTCAATAAAGTAATTGTTATTCAATTGTGTCCCCCTCAGTGATGCTGTGGAGTATAGATAGCCACTGCTGGCCATTGGTTTTCTTGGCAAAGATATGGGAGTAGTTTCCATTTCCTTCTCCAGTGGATTAAGGAAAACAAAGGTCAAATGATTTGTCCAGCATTGCTTAGCTTGTAAATATATGAGATTGGATTTAAATTCAGATCCTCTTGACTCCAGAGCCCAATACCACCTAGCTGATTCAGTAATCATATTTCTACAGGTATTTTATGTGTTTTTTTTTTATTTTCAGATATTTTGTGCATTTTGCCATTATTTTGAATGGGTTTTATTATTTCTATGTAGAAGCACTACCTGTAGAAATATGATTATGAAACAATCCTTAAAGAAATAAAGAATACCTTAAATAACTAGAGGAATATTTGTTGCTTATCACTGGGCTAAATCACAATGGTAATGTTGCCATAATTAATTTACAGTTTTAATTTTATACTAGTAAAATTACTAGAGATACTTTACATGTAGGAAATATATAATTTCTTTATAATATGTAGATATAGCATCTCTATTGTAGAGAGACAAATTTCATTTGAAAGCATAAACAATTTAGAATATGAAGGGAAATAAGGGGCAAGGAGAAGATAGGAGTGAAAGGAGAATGGCCTTTCCAGACTTTAAACTATAAAGCAGTAATTATGAAAACTACTTAGAGTTGGCTGAAAAAAAACATAGATCACTGAAACAGAACAGACAAAAAAAGAATTAGAAGTGATTGTACTCTATAGAAAAAATGAATGTATTTTAGTAGTTAGATGGAAAAGCTGGTCTCACCACTTCAAGCCAAAAGATAATAAGAAAGTGGTACAAGATTAGACAATACCCTCAAAAGCAATGTTTTCTTACTTATTATAGTATGTTTTTGACTCAGTTTGGTTAACCATTTTCAAATACTTCCTTTAAGAGTAGATGAGAATACTAGGATACCTTTATAATTTGTATAATTATAGAAAACATTTATTTTAAGAAATTATTTTTGTTAGTAGTTTAAAAATATTAGTATAAATTAGTATTTTTAAAATTTTCTGGTGTATTTTCTTCATTATTGTAAATAACTCTTAAGTAATGCATTTTATTTTGTCTACTTTAGAAGATTCCAGTGTCAAAATAATTTCCTAACTTTTGATTTTGAAAGCATATCATAGCTAAAATGCAGTTGGATTAAGATTAAAAATATATATACATAGTGTGAGCTGCTTAAGAGCAGTGACCCTCATGATTTTTTCCATTTGTATCCCCAGCACTTAGCATAGTGTTTAGCATATAATAAGTTCTTAATAAATGTTTTTTTTTGAAGTAATTATTTTCAATAACTTCATTGTTTGATTAAATTCTAAACAGAAATGAGCAAGGAGAGAATTTGACAAGAATTGCTGTGATAATTGAAAAACAATCTGACAGAGGTTTCTAATAATTACATTATATCTAATGATAAATTAAAAATAGATATATGACCTAAATATCAAAGACAATAATATGAAAAAATGAAGAGAAATATATCTTATACTTTTTACCACTATGAAAACGAAGTAAATTCTTAATCAAAAGAGGATAGAGACAATTACAAAAAATAAAATTGATATTTTTATTACATGTAGCTAAAAAAAGTAGCATATAAACAAAATTAATGCAACTAGGATGAGAAAGGCAATAATCAAATAGGGAGAATCTGTGTTTCACGTATGTTTCGTAGTGTCTACTATCCAAGGTATCTAGATAACTACAAAAAGACATGATAAAAAGACATTGCCTAATAGATATGTAGTCAAAATGAAGAAGGGACTTTAAAACTCTAAAACTCCTTGAAGGAGAAAATCCTCAACTCTGCTTCAGTGAGGGCCCCCACCCTAGCTCAAGCTGAAACCCAGCTCGTAGATGAGCCAACTAGGCTCATCTAGCCACCCACTAACACTCTTCAGCTTGTAGCCAAAGCTCCTATTATAAAAGAGCCAATCTGAAATCCTTTCTTTGCAGAGGTTCTAAACATGCCATGCCAAGGAAGCCTCTGTCCACTGGAATAATATTCTTTTCCAGTGCCACCCTCTCTTTATCCTCACCTATTTCCCCAACAAGACTTTATACTTCTCTTTCAGAATTTCTAATCTTACTTCCAATCCCCATAATAAACTTCTTTTATCAATCTAGGTTTTCGGGTCTGTAAATTCCTTTACAGAGAATCTCTGCTCAGAAGGGGGTTCCCCAAAACTCCCTATCCTTGTACTGAATCCCAGGGGGTACAGGGGAGCTTAACCTCTCCATTTGGTTCCCTGAACCCCCAAACCTGCCACTAGAATTTATCATTTAACTCCCTGACCATCAGAAACCCTAATCTCATTTTGGTTCCCTAAATCTAGACCTTATCATTTGGTTCCCTACTAAAGGGAACCCCAAAATCTATACCTCATCAAAAGGATATTAATAAACATTCCTCAAAAGATCAAACTCTGTACTATTAATAACCAAGTGAAAAAATGTGACAAATCATCAATATGATAGATGCCCTGATTCATCACTATCTTCCAGAGTTCCTTTATATTATACATGAGGTTAGTGTTTCCTCAATAATGATGAAACTTTTCCCAGGACTTGATTACTTCAGAGTGTTAAGTTTTAGGCTGGACTTCACTTCATTTAATTTCCTTGTTTCCTTTAGCCATTTTAATATGGCTTCTTGGTTACTTCTTGTTCCTCCTTTGTTTTCAAAGAGGATCAATGATATCATAGGTTGATATCCTGCTTTGTGCCTGAATTGGATTTAAGTGAGACAAAGTTATACAAAGTCATCAGCCTTACTTTCTGTTATAGAGTTATCAAAGTCTAGTAGGAGGTAAAAGTAAGGGCAATTGATGATGTCCCAGGATGCATTAGATCATCTTGGTGTTTTCAATGTCTGACCAAGCTCTAAACACTCATAACACTTTTGTCAGCTGTCTTCAGGGCTACTGGAATAATTGTTTACATCTATCCATTCCACCAGGGGAAATCTTCACAAGTTCAGGGCAGACATTCTTCCCTCCCCACCCCAACTTATTAAGGATTTGAGGCATGTCAGTTCCCTCAACCTGATTTAGCCCATCTGCCTAAGATGTTTGTTACCAGGATGTGTCTAGTATATATGCTATACCTTCTTGAAATCATCAATGAAAAATAGGTGAGCGGTAGACACAAAATGTGGAAAATTGCTAATCTTCCCTGAACACTTAGAGAAAAAAAAGACCCAACCACATGAAATCAGGGCCTGTCAGACTTAGTAGATATCCCAAGACCTTGAGGGTCACCACATACTGCCCTGATGACCAAAGGTGTTTCTATATGGGGAGTGTATTTACCTGAGCAAAGTGCTGGAGTATACTTGTTAAATATCCATTCTATGCCATGGCATAAATTAATCTCTTCTTGTTAACTGTTGAATTATCAACAAGTGCCTTCAATTAGTTCCAACATTGACTCTGAGTCAAGAGCCATATCCCTCTCCCAAGAAAGTACAAATCAAAACAAGGTTCATATTCTATCTCCCACATTCAAGATATTAGTGCAAATAACAATTAATGGCAAGAATCAATATTGAAGATATTATGGAAAGGTGGTAGGTACACTGATGAATTGTTGGTGGAGGTGTGAAATGATTCAATTATTCTGAAAAGCAATTTGAAATATTTAACAACTAAAATGACTGCACTCTCTGACCTAGAGAATCTACCTTTAGACATATAACTAAGGACATGCTGATAATGTTTAACTACTGATTGTCTGGAAAAAATGTACACATGACATACTTTTAAGTTTAATCTTCATTAACATTTTCTCCATCAATTTTTTTAAGTGTAATAAGTCTACAAAATAACAAATCAAACCATAATTTATAGCAATATCTAATTGCCATAGTATAAATGCTCATACTGAAATTTTAATAATTGAAAGTCAGTTCAAGCTGACTCCAGCTCTCCTTTGCTATGTGGTCAAAGAGATCAATGAAAAAAATAAAGTCCTCATATACTACAAGATATTTATATAAGCACTTGCAGCAAAAAACTGGCAATAGAATAAATGCCCATTGAGGAAAGGCTAAACATTGTGGCACATGAATATTAATGGCACTGACTGTTATAAACAAGATAATATTTCACATTTATAAAGCTCCTTAAGGTTTATAAAGTGCTTTATATATCTTGCCTCATTTGATTTCACAATCTTGTGAGGTAGATGATACTATCATCTCTATTTTACATATGAAAAAACTAAGACACAGAGAAGATAAGTGCCTTGCCCAGGATCAGATAACTAATAAATGTTTGACAGAGTTTGAACCCAATTCTTCCCTATTCCAAAAAGCCCATGCTCCAACTATTGAGCTACTTAGCTGCCTTCAGTATTATGATGAATGCAGAGAAATAATCTTTCGTGAACTGCTAAAATTAAAATAAAGCCCCCTAAAAATCATGCACAATGATTATAATACAAAATTTTAAAATGACATTACCAAAACATTCAAAACTGAATATTGTTAAACTTATAATTCTGAAATTTGGTTCCAACATGAGATATGCCAACCGGACTGGAACTGGTCTCTAATCTTTGGGTAACCAGAGAGAGCTTAACAAAGCAGACCAGAGAAAGAAGTGTCTGGATCAGAATTTAATTTCAAAGTGAGGAAAACAAAACACATATGGCAGAACTGTGCCCCCGGTTGGAGGGTGGGGGGAGTTGAGGCAGTGTGGAAAATTCTCAATATTTTAGCTATGGCTGTACAGTGAGCTATAACCCTGACAATGATGAGTAACAGTAACAATGTGACAAGTTTGGTTGAAAGCAGAGCTTCAGGACCAGAAACAATTCTAAGAATTTGCGATGGCTGAGATCATCTAGAGGATGGTTGCAAAGGATTGTTATGCCAAACTCAGGCAGCCTGCTTGCTGGGCCTTAGCTCTGCAAAACAAGGTATCTCCTTATATCTTGACATTTCTTTCTTTTGGCCAAAGTGAGAGGGTGGGGTCTGAAAAGACCTCTACCCCTATAAACAACAAAGAAGAGGCAGGCATAAGCCAAGATGCCACTAGAGGTCAGTTAGAGCAGAACCAAATGTTGTCCAGAAGGTTAGTTCCTTGAGGAAACCTATTAGCAAAGGTATCCCAGAGATCATTGCTAACCAGTGTTTGCTGAAAGCTGAAAGGGGAGGGGGCAGGGCAGGAATGTAAAGAAAGAAAATGTCAACACACACTTGAATCGGAGTCTTGGTGATTGGGCACTAAGAAGAGGGGAGGAAAAAAAAAAAACAAAAAAAACTAGAATGGTGTACTCTGCCCCCATCCTGAATTTTGAGACACCTGTCTCTTTTAGATATTAGCTTCTTAGTCTATACTAGGTGAATCTTGAAGTCCCTGGAGGGTTCTGCTATCCACTAAGGAATAGGGGCTTTCTTCAGCAGATATAGCAGTATACATCCAAAAGTCTGGCAATTATGGAAATAGTCAGAAGGACCTGGTAGGGGTTCTTACAAAAGGGTCTGAGTTTCTAGTCAGTATAATGTAGGTCCTTCATTAAGTATCTACAGAACACAGAAAATGGTCCAGTTTCCCAGCCATGCAGAGATAGGCTCAAACAATGCAGTAAAGTTTTTTTTTTTTTTTTTTTTTTTTTTTTTTCTGAATTTCCACTATTGATTAAATCTTTCTTACAAGACAGAGGTTGGTCTAGATCCATAATTGAATAGGTACTAAGCTAGTTCCAGGAATTCGTCAATAAGATGGAGTCAATATGGCTCTTTCAATTTCCACAATTAGTTATTTGTTGTCCTAATCCCCTCAATCCATAATAAACCAATCTAGAAAGTTTTTCATACATTTACAATCATAATTTCATCAAATCAGGTGGTAGATTAAACTCTTTAGAGAGCTCACAAAAGACTAGTTTTAAGAAGGATTTATAGGCTACAAGGTAACCAAAAAAAACTTAAAACATAAACATTCTTAAAAAACCAAAACAATAGAATAATTATCAGTATTAATTAACATCAATTCTTTGTGTCCTAGTAGCCCATTCCCAACCTCCAGTTAATTATCACATTTTGAGTCTCAGTTGTCTCATGTAGTTAACTAGTTCTTTGATGTCTTTTCTTGGGCAACATACCTATTCTCAGGATAGCTCTAAAAGGAGCTCTGCTTCTCTGGTTCCAAATCTAGAAGTACCCAGGTAATTCTGCTGAAAATATCATTTAAATTTGGTTCTTCCAGGAGATCAATGTACACAGCAATAGCTGTATATTATGTAACAATCAATTCTTATGGATGTAACTCTTTCTAGGATTAAGGTGATTAAGGCTAGTTCCAATGATCTTGTGATGAAAGAGAGCTATCTACACCCAGAGAGAGGACTGTGGGAACTGAGTGTGGATCACAACATAACATTCTCACTCTTTTTGTTATCATTTGTTTGCATTTTGTTTTCTCTTTCCTTTTTGATCTGATTTTTCTTATGTAGTAAGATAATTGTATAAATGTGTTTACATATATCGGATTTAACATATATTTAAACATGTATAACATATATTAGATTGCTTGCCATCTAGGGAAGGAAGTAGGGAGGAAAGGAAAATTTGGAACACAAGGCTATGCAAGAGTCAGTGCTGGAAAATGATCTATGCATATGTTTGAAAATAAAAAACTTTCAAAAAATATGGTTATTCAATTTTAAAACTTTAGAGAATTTCAATTTTTATATAATTTGCTATTTCTATTCCTTACCTAACTCCTCTCTCTCCCTGATAGAAGAATCTCTTTTTAAAAATTTATGAACTACTTTTCTATTTCTTAGTTACTATCATATAGTTTTGATAAATACTGATTTATAAAATATGTAAAGATCTCATACTGCCAAACTTTCTTGTTTTATATTTTAAAATTCTTTTAATACTTGTGACTTTTTGTTCATTTTTATTATTTTAGCCCTGCCTACCATGAATAATTTATATATTTTAATTATTTAAATCTGTAGTTTTTGGGTTTGTTTTGGCAGATGTACTTCCAGGTACTTTATATGTTTAGAGTTATTTTAAATGGGGCCTCTCTTGCCATTTCTTCTTGCAGGGTTTTGTTTGAAATGCTGGTGAAAATAAGCATCCTTGTTTCACACCTGATCCCTTTTACAAATAATGTTTGCTGATGATTTTTGACACAAATATGCTTTTTTATTGATTTAAGGAGAAAACCCATTTATCATAATCAATGATGTTAACAGTTTTCTTGTGTTAAATCATCCCTGCATTTCTGGTATAAATCCCACTTGGTCATAATGTATAATCTTTGTAATATATTTTTGTAATCTTTTAGTTTCTATTTCATTTAGATTCTTGATATCTATATTCATTAATGAAATTGATCTATACTTTGCTTTCTGTTTTTACTCTTCCTGGTTTTAGAAGTCAGTTTTATATTTGTTTCACAAAAAGAGTTTGGTAGGACTCCTTCTTTGCCTATTGTTCCAAATAGTTTATTTAATATTGGAATTAATTAATCTTTAAATGTTTTATAGAATTCATTTGTAAATCTGTCTAGTCTTAGGAGTTTTTTCTTAGGAAGCTCATTTATGGGTTGTTCTGCCTTTTAAAATGATCAGAGACTTTAAACATGGGGAAATAAATAATCTGACTTTTTCCACCATTATCAATATAATTTGTGTAATTTCTTAACAAATCCTTAATCCAATTCTGAAAATTTATTACTAAAACATGGTCAAAGCCTGAATTTCCATGGTAGATAAATTTTAGAAACCAGTCAAATACATCCATATATAGTTTTGAGAAAACAGTCTCATCTTGCTGTTTTTCTCAAAATTTACCATTCCATTTAATTAGAAAAGTTTTATATCATATTTTGTTTTACTACTTTGTCTAATCATTTCTCCTTTTAGAAGGATATCATATCTATATTATAATTTGATTACAGATATAGGTTAAAATTGTAAAATGTTCATATTTACATCCTATTATAGTAGTTCAGAGGTATTCCAGTATCACTCTTATTTAATAGATTTAGTACCATACTTAGGAAACTTCTTGATTATAAAAATTTGGCATCAAAGGAAAAATGTTATATCATAACAGGAGGAAAATTTCTCTTAGTTCTGTTTAATTCCAAGCATGAGTCATATCTGATAGCCAAATATGTAATCAAGAGTGTCAAAAACAATGCTCAGCATTAACCAGGTAGAAATCTTCCTCTTCTTCTATACTTCTTTTTTTGTTTTTTATTTTTATTTTTTTCTGAAGTTGGGGCTAAGTGACTTGCCTAGGGTCACACAGCTAGGAAGTGTTAAGTGTCTGAGACCAGATTTGAACTTGGGTCCTCCTGAATTCAGGGCTGGTGCTCTATCCACTGCACCACCTAGCTGCCCTGAAATTTTCCTTTTCAAAAAGGAAATAGTACAATGGGGAAATAACTTCAAGAAGATCCTATCTAGGCTATCTCTCTTAAAACTTTTCTCAGGCACAGACACAATTCCCAGACTGCAGCACATGCCATTTTCAACTATTAGTTTCATGACAATTTAGATTATTATTCCTGTAATCAAACTTCAAAATAATAGCAAATTACAATCCCAGGAATTTTTGCCTTGAAAAGCAAAATTTCACTAAGTATAATTTAGGGCTATCCTGGTGTTTACATAACAGCTAACATGTTGTTAATCATTTACTTATAAATTAAAACTATCCATATTCAAGGGCTTCAGACATGGGAAGTACTGACACAGAACCACCCAGCATCCTGTGCCCACATCAGAAAAGATGCTGTGCTCTATGAGCAAAAGCAAAATTGAAGTAACTTGGAAGACATGCAACATGCACAAAGTTAGAAAATCTACCCCAAATGACTATTTATGTCTGACTTGTGGTGGAGCATTCCAAGCTTGTATTGGTTTGATCAGCCATAGTTGGCCACACTAAAACTTTTTTTTTGTTTGTTTGTTTGGTTTTTTATTTTATTTTATAATTATAACTTTTTTTTGACAGTACATATGCATGGGTAATTTTTTACAACATTATCCCTTGCACTTACTTCTGTTCAGATTTTTTCCCTTCCTCCCCTAACCCCCTCCCCCAGATGGCAGGTAGTCTTATACATGTTAAATATATTATAATATATTCTAGATACAATATATTTGTGTAGAACCAAATTTTTTGTTGCACAGGAAGAATTGGATTCAGAAGGTAAAAATAACAGTTTACACTCATTTTCCAGTGTTCCTTTTCTGGATGTAGCTGATTCTGTCCATCACTGATCAATTGGAATTGGATTAGCTCTTCTCTATGTTGAAGATATCCACTTCCATCAGAATACATCCTCATACAGTATCATTGTTGAAGTATATAATGATCTTCTGGTTCTGCTGGATTCACTCAGCATCAGTTGATGTAAGTCTCTCCAAGCCTCTCTGTATTTCTCCTGTTGGTCATTTCTTATAGAACAATAATATTCCATAACATTCATATACCATAGTTTACCCAACCATTTTCCAATTGATGGACATCCATTCATCTTCCAGCTTCTAGCCACTATGAAAAGGGCTGCCACAAACATTTTGGCACATACAGGTCCCTTTCCCTTCTTTAGTATTTCCTTGGGATATAAGCCCAGTAGTAGTATGGCTGGGTCAAAGGGTATGCACATTTTGATAACTTTTTGGGCATAGTTCCAAATTGCACTCCAGAATGGCCGGATTCTTTCACAACTCCACCAACAATGTATCAGTGTCCCAGTTTTCCCACATCCCCTCCAACATTCATCATTATTTGTTCTTGTCATCTTAGCCAATCTGACAGTGTGTAGTAGTATCTCAAAGTTGTCTTAATTTGCATTTCTCTGATCAATAGTGATTTGGAACACTCTTTCATATGAGTGGAAATAGTTTTAATTTCATCATCTGAAAATTGTCTGTTCATATCCTTTGACCATTTATCAATTGGAGAATGGCTTGATTTCTTATAAATTAAAGTCAATTCTCTGTATATTTTGGAGATGAGGCCTTTATCAGAACCTTTAACTGTAAAAATGTTTTCCCATTTGTTACTTCCCTTCTAATCTTGTTTGCATTAGTTTTGTTTGTGCAGAAACTTTTTAATTTGGTGTTATCAAAATTTTCTATTTTGTGATCAATAATGGTCTGTAGTTCTCCCTTGGACACAAACTCCTTCCTCCTCCACAAGTCTGAGAGGTAAACCATCCCATGTTCCTCCAATTTATTTATGATTTCGTTCTTTATGCCTAAATCTTGGACTCATTTTGATCTAATCTTAGTATGTGGTGTTAAATGTGGGTCCATGCCTAGTTTCTGCCATACTAATTTCCAGTTTTCCCAGCCGTTTTTGTCAAATAATGAATTCTTATCCCAAAATTTGGGATCTTTGTGTTTGTCAAACACTAGATTGCTATTTTTATTCACTATCTTGCCCTGTGAACCTAACCTATGCCACTAATCAACCAGTCTATTTCTTAGCCAATACCAAATGGTTTTGGTGACTGTTGCTTTATAATATAGTTCTAGATCAGGTACAGCTAGACCACCTTCACTTAATTTTTTTTCATTACTTCCCTTGAAATTCTCGACCTTTTGTTGTTCCATATGAATTCTGTTGTTATTTTTTCTAGGTTATTAAAATAGTTTCTTGGAAGTCTGATTGGTATAGCACTAAATAAATAGATTAGTTTAGGGAGTATTGTCATCTTAATTATATTCACTCGGCCTATCCAAGAGCACTGAATGTCTTTCCAATTATTTAAATCTGACTTTATTTTTGGGCCACACTAAAACTTGACTAACATAGTGATGTCATTCTGGTCCTCTTCAAGAGCAAGGGACAGCAGCTTAATCCAACCCCACACAGTATACTTTCATAATAGCAAATAATTTTCTTTATTTTTTTTAATATTTTAATAGTTTTTATTTACCAGATATATGCATGGGTAATTTTACAACATTGACAATTGCCAAACCCCTTGTTCCAATTTTTCCCCTCTTTCCCCTTTCCCCCACCCCTCCTCAGATGGCAGGTTGACCAATACATGTTAAATATATTAAAGTGTAAATTAAATACAATATATGTATACATGTCCAAACAGTTGTTTTGCTGTACAAAAAGAACTGGACTTTGAAATAGTGCACAATTAGCCTGTGAAGGAAATCCAAAATGCAGGTGGATAAAATTAGAGGGATTGGGAATTCTATGTAGTGGTTCATAATCATCCCCTAGAGTTCCTTCACTGGGTGTAGCTGGCTCAGTTCACCACTGCTCCATTGGAACTGATTTGACTCATCTCATTGTTGAAAATGGCCACATCCATCAGAATTGATCATCATCTAGTATTGTTGTTGAAGTATACAACGATCTCCTGGTCCTGCTCATTTCACTCAGCATCAGTTCATGTAAGTCTCTCTAGGCCTTTCTGAAATCATCCTGTTGGTCACTTTTTACAGATCAATAATATTCCATAATGCTTGATTTTTACTAAGTGCTAAGTTGGTACTTAACAACCGGCACTCAAGAGATAGAGAAGAGTCTCTGCTCTAGGTCAGAGTTGGAGCCGTTCTCTGGAGGAGAGAGAGTCTTGTCTGGGCCAGACCTGAGGCGGCTCTCTGGAGGAAGAAGAGTCTCTACACGAGGTCAGACTTGGCGGCAGTTGAAACAGCAGATCTCCTCCCAGAGAACAATCAGCAGTTTCTGGAGACAACAGCACATTACACCATAATATTCATATACCACAATTTATTCAGCCAATCTTCAATTGATGGACATCCGTATAGTTTCCAGTTTCTGGCCACCACAAAGAGGGCTGCAACAAACATTTTATAGCAAATAATTTTCAAAGGAAAATTCACTATTGTAGAGGACCAGAACTCTAAAAAGGTGTACTTGAATCAAGGACAGCAGAGCACTTATAGTTAAGCACCTGCTCAGTGTGAAATAATGGTTCTCTAAACATAATGGTTGCGCATACTCAGTGTGTTGTACTGAGGTATTTAAGAAAGTCATAGACACAGAGGATACTGAACTCCATTTTTGACCAGGCTTGTGATGGCTGTCCTGCCTTCATCACTTCTCCACCTAAAGACCAAGGCCCATCCAGAGATCCTCTAGAAAGCTAGCTCAGACGTTATACATTATTACAGTAAACTCATTATTATTGTTGTTATTATTATGTTTTGTAACAAAATATACCTCATTAAATATTTACCAATTTCCAAATACCTATTTATTTAATCATATCCTTCTAAAAGCCCCATTTATAATCTAATAGCATCCAGATTTAAAAAGTTTTGTCTAACATTTTTGTTACAATGGTCTCCCAGATTTTACAATATAAAAGAATTTAGAAAGTTAATAACAAACATTTCCAAATTATCCCATATAAAAATCATTGATTTTATTGCTCTGTGTATTTAAAAACCACATTAGACTTATCAGACATGGAATACTTATATTCAGTTAATAGAATATTGTAGTGTTTAGTATATGCAAGTCATTGTGTTAAGCACTTTACAATCATATCACTTTTATTTCACAATAATGCTGAAAGTGAGCACCATTGTTTTCTTCTTTCTGGATCAGGAAAGAGGGGAAATAGAGATAAAATAACTTGCTTAAGATTACATAGCTAATGAGTTTCTACGATCAGAACAGAGAAAGATGAATTCAGCAATGGCAGAGACTACCTCCTTCTCCCCTGATCCTGCACATTATGACTGCCATTCTAGATGCTGCCAGGAATACCACACTTTTTCCAGGAGCACCTGGATAAGCCTACTGAGGGTGACCTGGAACTGCTGCAGAATCCTATAGGCAAGAATGGCTGTTGCCAGGACATTCCTATTGGTAGTATTTGCTGGTGACAGGACAAAGCAAATGCTGGCTCCTTGGGGCCTGAACCCCCTCTTCCAATAAGTGCAGCTTTTGAGCCAGGTGTTTCTAGAGTAGGGGAGGCAGGATGTACTTGACCTGGGTGATGCCTCTTCTTCTCCCATGCTTGTCTAGAGGATCTGGCTGCAGGATGCCCAAGGACACAGGGCCATTGGGACCACTCTTAGTGGTAGGGACTCTGTTGCAGCTGCTATCTCCCTTCATTAGATGGAGCAGAATCTAATTCCAGTTTTCCTACAATTTTCAGCATTTTTTTCAACACCTTTATCTGAGAACCTGATTTGAAATGAGAGTGGTTAACAAAGAGAGGGAGAGAGTTTCTGTACTTGGGGAGTCAGAGAGGACATTTTTAAGAAGTTCAGGATGATGGAGACAAAAGGCATATTAAAGGGGATTTCCTTTAGATCAAATGAAACAGTGGTCTATAATTTATGAAACAGAGCATGCCCTCGTAAATAACAAGGGACCTCAGGACAAAGAGATGAAAAGTATTAATCCTTTCAATAAAAAGAGGAAGAGACTCTGAGACATGGGCTATAATGTTCTTGTTAGCAATTCTCACAACCGGGATATGCTTATGACTCCAGCAGAGGGAAGTGGGGAAAGCAGAAGGGTTTAAAACCAAGAATGATTTATTGCTGTCAACAAGGGCAGACACCTTTTGCCCCTGTATGAGCAAGGAGTTATCTCCAGCAAGAGTCATGGGAATAACATGCATAGCCTAAATATCCTCTACCTTGTGCCACCTTTCCTGCTAATCCTCTCTGGAGCTCTATCATACTGAGTGATTAGCATTGTGGGCAGGGTCCCTTAATGCTTTTTGGGATGCTTTCCCTTTTTCATTGTGGACTGTTTTCCAGTGGCTAGGGGTTTAAAAAAAATTAATACCGTAGTAGGAAGACTCCTAGCTTGCAGCACTTGTTGATTAAAGCAACTGTACTTTCCTACTATTGGGCTGTTACATTGAAAATTTTTCTTTGTAGCATTTCTAAGTTCTTTCTTACTAATTTCATCCTCCTCTGTTAGAGTGACTGTCAGCCATGCTACAGTCTCAAGGAGGAACTCAAAGTCAAAATGTTGCCAATTAGAAATAATTAGCTTAATTTATTTTGATATGGTGAAGATTATTAACAAACTAGGATAAAAACTATAAAGTCAATGAAGGGTTAACAAGTGGTTGCTCTAAAAGGCAATCAGTTTACCTTTCTCTCCTTTCTCCATTGCCTTTCTTCATTGATCTAGAACACTGAAGCTATTAACCTTGCCATTTACTTTCAAAACTTTTATAAAGCTTTTGTCCTTATATTTCCTTAAAACAAATTTGACAGAGTAGTACCCCAAAACTTGCTAAGATATCTCTGAAGGGAGCGAATTCTTGGAATTTTCTTGTGTTAGCTTAAAATGATTAAATTCTTTAAGGATTAATCTCTAACCCCGCAGAATCTGCTAAAATGTTTTTAGTGGTTTTGCAAAATTTGTTGTGTATCTGTAATTTCAACTAGTCAATGTTGGAATGACAGAAAAGAATGTTTTACATAGTGGGCTTTTTTTTTTTTTTTTAAAGCCTAAAGTAGGAGTTAGTCCTATTTATCTGGATTTTTGCTTTGTTCATTAATCTTTCCCAGGGTTCTGAGCTCTCTGTCTATAACCCTTAAAAGTTTTTCTGACTGGCTACATTTCAAGGTAACAGAATCTAGATCATAGCACAATTCTAACAAAGCATACAATTAACAGAATCTACTTTTAACTGGTTCCTAAGGCACAGAGCCCTGATGGGTATAGAAAAAAACAACTGGAGATACACACAGAAAATTTACAGTGATATATAAAGGAGCCAATGAACAGGATGTGTAATTTTAAAAATATATCTTTACCAGGGTAACAGAAGTGAGACAGGTCAATGGAGGGTTATATAATTTTCCATACCTTATAAACTCAACTAAGGCATGGGTCTAGGTGTGGGGCAAGGAAAAGGCAGTGGACTCATCAGATTGCAGATGGAAGGTGGATAGGGAGGTGACAGTGTCATATTGTGGAGACTTGATGCCTTGTCCACTCCCACTGGTAGCAGCAGAAAGTGCACTTGGGCCATTTCTGAGCCCAATTCCACTTCTGACACCAATTTAAATGTCAGCTGGAGAGATAGCAGTCTCTCATCTTTAGGTGACCAGAGCTGAACAAAACAGACCAGAGACAGGAGGGTCAGGAATCAAACAGAACTTTAATTTCAAAGTGAAGGTTTGCAAGCAAGGACATATGTGGTAAAACCTGGTTCCTAATTGAGGGGGCCTGAAGTTATGTGGGGAATTCTCAATACTTATGGCTACACAGTAAGCTGTAGCAATGACAATGAGAGGTAACAGTAACAATGTGACAAGTTTGATTCATAGCAAGACTTCTATAGCTGAGACCATCCAGAGGGTAAGTACAAAGGATTGTTGTTATGGGAAGCTCGGGACTTAGCTCGGGAAAACTAATATTTTAACAGATATAAGAAGGTATAACACCTTGCCCCTCTCCGTTTCTTTGTAGAGGTGAAGGACTATGAGTATTGCATATGATGTCTTACATTTGAAATGTGTTGGTTAGTTTTGCTAAACTTTTTTTCTCTATCACTTCTCCCCCCTATTATATGCTAATCAATCAACAAAGATTTGCTAGGGCAGAAAAGTCAAATGCTATTATGAAAAAAAGTCTATAGATTATTATCTGCTGATATTCTTTATTCTTCTCCTCCCCTCCCCCAGGTAACTGGTAGACTTTCTCACATGATATTCTACAGCAGGCCATATCTTTACATACATAAAATTGACTGAAAGATGAGAGAATATAAAATTCTGCTCTGTGCTCATTGTTTGTTGACTATTTTTAAAAAGCTCTAGTGGAGTGAGCCATGACTTTTAAATGTACTCTCCCCCTCATTATCTTAAAATAATTTTCAAAGTGTTGTTCAAAGAAAAACACCCTCCAGGTAATTGACATGATAAAAAAAATAAATAAATACAGAAGACCCAACTATCCAGAACTATTACAGTTCTGTACTACACTCTTCCTTCCCTTAAGACTGGCTGAAACCTATTATGACTTGGTATACTAAGCCACTATATCTCTCCTTCCCAGTTTAATTTTCAAATCACAAATTCTTCTCTTCCTCCACCCTTCCCCCAACACTTGTGCCAATAAGCCCAATCCCAGGAGTTTGATACTATACTCTCATTTACACCCTCTATATCAGCTCGGTTTAGGTATGGGCTCAGCCTTTTGTAGAGAGGCTCTCTCAGAATCAGACAAATCCAAGCACAAAAAAACCAAGATACTAGGGAGGTAACTAGAATCCTAGAAAACCTAGATATGATAGACCTCTGGAGAAAACTGAATAGGAACAGAAAAGAATATATATTTTTCTTGGCAGTACATGGCACCTACATAAAAATTGGCCATGTATTAGGGCATAAAAACGTCACATTCAAATGCAAAAAGGCAGAAATAGTAAATGGTTCCTTTTCAGACCACAATAAAAGAAAAATTATATTCAATAAAGGCCCAAGGAAAGAGACTAAAAACCAATTGGAAATTAAATAATCCAATTCTAAATAATGAAAAATAAAGGGTGTGAGAGTATAGCGAACAAATACAGACTTCCATAAGGGATTATTTGTGAAGTCTTCTACTAGGTTTTATGGAGAGCTAAAGTAGGATCCAGAGACATTAAATGAGATAATATTTTTAAAGTACTTAGTATAGTGCCTGGCATATAGGAGGCACTTAATAAATGTTTTTTCCCTCACCCTTCCTTTTGCTCTTGAAGAACATTCTCAGAAATCAATTCTATTTAAGTGGTAATCTTTGTCTATCATCAATATATTTCAAAAATTTTTATGAAATCATTACAAATGACTTTTAAAAAAACATAATATCACAATCAAATCTTTAAATTAAAAAAATTCTTAACTTAAAGACCAAAAAAAAGGACTGATCTCCATTCATACACAAAACAAAAAACAAATTGTGATTCTACATTAGACAATGAATCTCCATTTCACTTGAAGAAAAAAAATTGTAGCAAATAACTTTTAAAAGTATATAATAGAGTTCCAAGGGTGGAGCCAAGATGGCAAACTGAAGCCAGGAAACTGCATGAACTCTCATTTTCCTCAAAAACCATATGAAACCAAGTCTTTGAACAATCTGGAATGACAGAGCCTATGAAGAGACAAAAATGAAATAGTTTTCCAGCTCAAGATAGATTGAAAGGACTTCAAGAAAGGTCACCCTCATTAAAGTGAAAAGAATATGCAACTCAGCTCAGATGATATCCAGGAAAGCCAGTGGGAATGTTTTAATCACAGTGGAGCAGCAACTGAGACTCTCAGTTCTGTCTCAGTGAACCAGTAGCAAATCAATCCAGTGGAGTAGGTTAACTGAGGCAATACAGAAGGCAAATTGCTAGCCTGGGAAACCAGGCACAAGACTTTGTCAGGCTACCCCCAACATTGTGAGAAAGACATCAAACACAATATACAAGGGGCCTCTGTCCTCAAAGCCAAGGCTCAAAGCTACACAAGAAGCTTGGAACAATTGGAGGGGGTGGGAGGGAGACTAAAGAAAGAAAATAACCTTGACCATAGAAAGTTACTATGGTGACAGAGGAGATTGAAACACTGAGAAGAGGAAAAATGCCTTGAAGTGAAACTTCAAAAGGGGATATGAATTGGTCTCAAGCCCAAAGCATCTTCCTGAAAGAGTTAATAAAGGATTTTTAAAAATAATAGCTTTTTATTTTCAAAATATATGTAAAGATAGTTTTCAACATTCACCTTTCCAAAACCTTATGTTCCAGATTTTTCTCCTTCCCTTTCCCTCCACCCCCTCTCCTAGACAAATAATCCAAAATAGGTTTAACATGTGCAATTCTTCTGAATATACTTCTACATTTATCATACTACACAAGAAAAATCAGCTCAAAAAGGAAAAAAAAAATAAGAAAAAAAGCAAGCAAACAACAAAAAAAGTGAAAATACTATGTTGTGATTCATATTCAGTCCCTATAATCCTCCTTCTAAATGCAGATTGTTCTTTTCATCACAAGTCTATTGGAATTAGCCTGAATCACCTCATTGTTAAAAAGAGCCAAGTCCATCAGAGTTGATCATAAATAATCTTGTTGCTGTGTATAATGTTCTTTTGGTTCTATTCATTTCACTTAGCATCAGTTCATATAAGTCTCTTCAGGCCTTTCTGAAATCATCCAACTGAAGATTTTTTATAGAGCAATAATATTCCATTACATTCATATGCCATAACTTATTCAGCTATTCTTCAGTTGATGGGTATCTTCTCAATCCACAAAGGATTTTAAAAATCAAATAATAGAAGTAGAAGAAAAATTGAGAAAAAGGGTACTCTAGAGAGAGTCAACAACTTGGAATAGGAAGGACAAACTTGCCCAAAGAAAACAATTCCTTAAAATATACAATTGACCAAATGCAAAAGAAGTTCAATGAAAAAATCAAGTCCCTAAAAAATACAATTGGCCAAATTCAAACAAACAAATAAATAAATAAATCATCTGAAGAAAACTATACTATTAAAAGTAGAATTAATCAAATGGAAAAGGAAATACAAAAGCTAATTGAAGAAAATTATACATTAAAAATTAGAACTGGGAAAATGGAAGCTAATAATTCTATATGATATCAAGAATTAATCAAACTAAAAAGAATGAAAAAATGGGGAAAAAACATAAAATGCTCATTGGAAATACAGTTACTTGGAAAATAGATCCAGGAGAGAATTTAAAAATTACTGGACTGCCTGAAGACCACAATCAAAAAAATTGCCTGGATAGCATTCTTCAAAAGATCATCAAGAAATACTTCCCTGATATACTATCAGAAGGCAAAGTAGTCATTGAAAGAATCCATTGATCACCTCCAGAAAGAGATCCCACCAGGAAACCTCTAAGAAACATTGTTTCAAAATTGGAAAAAATACTGCAGATTGCCAGAAAACAAAAATTCAAGTATTGAGATGCCACAGTTAGGATTAATCAGGATTTGGAAACTTCTACAATAGAAAATCATAGGAATATCTGGAATACCATATTTCTGAAGGCAAAGGACTTGGAATTATAACCAAGAATCAACTACCCAGAGATACTGAGCATCATTTTTCAGGGAAGGAAGATAGAACTTCAGTGAAGTAGGGGATTTTCAATCATCTCTATTGAAAAGACCCAGAACTAAACAGAATATTTAATCTGTAAACACAGGACTTAAGAGAAGCATAAACAGGTAAATAGGAAAGAAAAAATATATAAAGGTTAAACTATTTATGTCCCTACATGAAAAAATGATACTTGTAACTCTTGAGAATTGTTTCTTTTATCAGGGTGGTTACAGAGGTCATAATAGAGGGTGTGGGTATAAATTGATTCTCATGTGATAATATTAAAGAAAAAAGACATTAAGGAATGGGAAAAGGATTGTAAGAGACAAGAGAAAAGGGGAGGTAAAATGAAGTAAATTAGATCACATGAAGAGGCATAAAAATCCTATTACAATAAAAAAATTATATTTCCTTTTCCATTTGAGAAAAGAGAAATAAAGGAGTAGCATGATCTTTGTCTCATCTATTTAAGCTCATCTGTTTTAAGCTCATCTGTTTTGGCACAGATAGGGGATAACATACTCAGTTGGGTATAGAAATTTATTTTACCCTATAGGGAAGTAGGAGAAAAAAGTAGAGAAAGAAAAGGTAGACATTGGGTAGAAGGGAGGGCAGAAACACTAGGAGAAAGAATTAAGAGAAGGGAGGAGAGGTTTTAGAAGGCAAGAAAGGTTGAGGGAAGAGTTGGTCAGAAACAAAATCATTAAGGGCAGAGGGGGGAAGGAGGGGAGAAAGTATATAGAGAGGAGAAAATAGCTTGGAGAGAAATACACAGTTATAACTACAAATGTGAATGGGATGAACTCTCCCAAAAAAGAGAAGCAGATAGTAGAGTGGATTAAAAACCAGAATCCTACCATATGTCTTTTACAAGAGACACATTTGAAACACAGAGATACACACACATAGTAGTCCTGATGTCAGACAAAGCAAAAGCAAAATTAAATCTAATCAAAAGGTATAAGGAAAGAAGCTACATCTCGTTAAAGAATACCATAGACAATGAAGTGGTATAAATACCACTTCTAAACATATATGCACCAAATGGTACAGCAACCAAATTCTTAAAGAAGTTAAGCCAATTACAGGGGAAAAAAAGACAACAAAATTGTATTAGTAGGAGACTACCTTCACCTCACAGAATTAGATAAATCTAAAAACAAAATAAACAAGAAAGAAATCAGGGAGGTTCACTAATGCATTGTTGGTGGAGTTATGAAATGATCCATTCATTCTAGAAAGCAATGGGGAACTATGCCCAAAGGGCTAAAAACTGTGCATACCCTTTGATTCAGCAGTGCCACTACTGGATGCTTTTCAAGGAAATAATAGAGAGAAAAGGACCCATATGTACAAAAATGTTTGTAGCAGCTCTTTTTGTGGTGGCAAAGAATTGGAAAATGAGTAGATGCTCATCAATGGGGGATGACTGAGTAAGTTATAGTATATGGAGGTAATGGAATATTATTGTTTTATACAAAATTATGAATAGGATGATTTTTAAAAAGGCTTGGAAAGATTTGCATGAACTAATACTAAGTAAAGCAAGAAAAATTAGGAAAACATTATACATAACAAGAAGATTATATGATGATCAACTATGATAGTTTTGAATCTTCTCAGTGATTCAGTGATCTAAGTTAATCCCAATAAACTTAGGATGGAAAATGCTATTTGCATCCAGAGAGAGAGAACTAAAGAGACTAAATGTAGATCAACACGTTCAATTTTCACCTTTTTTCCCCTAGTAATTTTCCCTTTTGCTCTAATTTTTCTCCCAATATGATTAATATGAAAATATGTTTAAAAATGGATGTACATGCATAACCTAAAAAAAGTTTGATTATAACTTGGGGAAAAATTTTTTTAAAAAGCAAAATATACAAAATTTACACATTACTTTAAAAATTGTCCTGCATGTCTTTGCTTTTTTTTGAATTTCTATTTTCATCTGTGTACTTAACAAAAAGTGTTACAATGACACTATATATTTTTTGGTATCACTACTGCTGCCCTTCCCTAGAGGAAAAAAAAACCCCTTCCCCAACAGTAGGAGGAGGATAATCTCTTGTAACAAATAAGCAGTCATGCAAAATGAATTGATATAGTGATGATGTCTGAAAATGTATGTCTATCACTTGTAAGAAGGTAGTAATGTGCTTCATCATCAAGTCTTTAAAGACAGTTAAGTTTGAACAAAGTACTTGTCTTTTAATTTATTTTTTTTTTTGGCTGAGGCAATTGGGGTTAAGTGACTTGCCTGGGATCACACATTGAAGAAGTGTTAAAGGTCTGAGATCACATTTGAACTCAGGTCCTTCTGATTTCAGGGTTGCTACTTTATCCACTGCACCACCTAGCTGCCTCTCAAAATTGTTTTTCTTTACAATATTTGTTTTCCTTACAATGTTTTTTTTGGAAATTGTTTCCCTGTATCAGATCTTCTCATTTCATTCTGTTATATTACTCAGGATTATCTGAGATTCTTTTTTATAATTTCTGTGGTACAATAATATTCCATTATATTTATTAACCATAATTTGTTCAGGTATTCCCCAATTGTCTAAGAAGCCAAATAAGATACCCCCTTTGATTCTGATTCCTTGATTTTCTCAACCCCATCTTTAATGCTTCCTTTAGGATTATGTACTTGTTTTGCTTGTATTTCCTTCCTGGAATTGACATTCTTACCTTCCTCCCCTTAACATTCCCTCCTTACCTCCAACCCACACCTCATATCTGCTTGTTTTCCGGTTGAATCTGACTTTTCTATGTGTCCAACTTTCCTTGTTTTCAGCTAAAATTCATCTAATGCCTACTCCTCTTCTATCCTTTCCTCCATATTTGTATGTTCTTACAGACAAATAGTAATTTCTACCCCTTTCTTCTTTTAACACTGATGTATTCTTCTTTTTCCCCCCCCTTTGGCCTTCCTTCCCTCTTTTCCCTCTTAAACCCCTCAAAACAGAACTAAATTTACATCTTAAACCCATCCAGGACATCTGTTTTTCTCTATTTAAGATGTTAAGTTTCAGAAAAGACATTTCTCTTTTCCCATGAGAGTAACACCAGTAAATCATCATTTAATTTCTTCTCATTGAGAAGACAAACCCTCACCATAGACAAATTATGGAATGCAACACCAAATTGTACTAAGTCTTATTTTTACTGCCATATACACAAAACTAGAGGGGCAACTTCTCATCAATAATTTAAAGTACATTAGCAGAAAATTTATTTTGACTGTGGAATATAATAGTGAAAATACTTCCTAATTCCCTGAAAATCAATCATTAGGAACAGCCTAAGAACTATATTATCAGTTAGAGTTGAGGTCCCTTTTACTAAGGTCAGTTATTTAGAACATCAAATCATCCCTTCTTCTATTACTCCAATTGTGACCCACTCCGGCTAGTTCCCCAGCTCCTTCCTGTTAACAACATAAAGACAGAGGTTCTGGTCTCCTACAAATCTTAGACACATGAAAACACATAGCATTGAGCCAGTCCCCATGAAGCAGATCTTAATAGGGGTATTCAGAGTCACACAGAATAGCATCATAAAACATTGCAGGTCAAATTCTCAGAGCCTCATAGTCCTGTTACTACTTGGTGTCTATGAAAACTATGCAAAATTCTACTACAAGAACTTAACACAGAACAAATTGTAGGGCCAGACTTATGCAGTTCACCAGCATTAGTGCATCCTAAACACTAATCATTCAAGTGCCAAGTACTCAAAGTGTGTGCTATGTTCCAACCACTTTGCTAAGTACTGAGACAATTTTAAAAAGAAACAGAAAGAAAGAAGGAAAGAGAAAAAGAAAAGAAAGAAGGAAGAAAAAAGGAGGAAGAAAGGAAGGAAGGAAGGCATGGAAGGAGGGAGAGAAGAAGGAAGAAAGAAAGAAAGGACAAAATCAGTCCTTTCAAAGTTGGGGTATGGGAATGAAAAGAAGGGAAATCAGTTGATGGGAACACATGAGAGGTATTTGACCTTAACTAATATTTATTTTTATTTTCTATCATATCCTTGTACATTTGTAATTTTCCATTTCCAGTATTAAACAACACCTGACTGCTGAGCATACTTAGAAGGTAAGTATGGCTTTCATTGTATATAGTCCTTTTACCTGTCAATCATCACTTTATCAGGGCAAGGGATTGTTTTCCTATTGTTAGCCTAGACATTTTAGCTACCTTAATAGCATTTCTATTTACATCTGAACTTAAATTGGATATGATGCTCTGGGGATCCATCATAGACTTTAAGCTGTGATGTGATAATCATAGAACAAAATAGTGAAGATTGGATTCAGGCAATATCTGAGAGCAAACTTGTGGACCTCTAGTTTTGGCTAAGGTCAAGAGGTTGCAGGCAGAGTTTGAACTCTGAGTCTCAGAAATAATTTTCTTTCTTTTTTTAAAATTAATTTTATAATTATAAAAATTTTTTGACAGTACATATGCATGAGTAATTTTTTTTTATAACATTGTCCCTTGTATTCATTTTTCCAAATTTTCCCCTCCCTCCCTCTACTCCCTCCCCTAGATGACAGGCAATCCCATACATTTTACATGTGTTACAGTATAACCTAGATACAATATATGTGTGTAAATCCAATTTTCTTATTGCACGTTAAGAATTGGATTCCAAAGGTATAAGTAACCTGGGTAGATAGACAGTAGTGCTAACAGTTTACATTCAATTCCCAGTGTTCCTTCTCTGGGTGTAGTTGTTTCTGTCCATCATTGATTAACTGGAAGTGAGTTGGATCTTCTTTATGTTGAAGATATCCACTTCCATCAGAATATATCTTCATACAATATTGTTGTTGAAGTGTATAGTGATCTTCTGGTTCTGCTCATTTCACTCAGAATCAGTTCATATAAGTCTCTCCAAACCTCTCTGTATTCATCCTGCTGGTCATTTCTTACAGAGCAATAATATTCCATAACTTTCATATACCATAATTTACCCAACCATTCTCCAATTGATAGACATCCATTCATCTTCCAGTTTCTAGCCAGTACGGAAAGAGCTGCCACAAACATTTTGGCACATACAGGTCCCTTTCCCCTCCTTAGTATTTCTTTGGGATATAAGCCCAATAGCAGCAATGCTGGATCAAAGGGTATGCACCGTTTGATAACTTTTTGGGCATAGTTCCAAATTGCACTCCAGAATGGCTGGATTCTTTCACAACTCCACCAACAATGTATCAGTGTCCCAGTTTTCCCACATCCCCTCCAACATTCATCATTATTTGTTCCTGTTATCTTAGCCAATCTGACAAGTGTGTAGTGGTATCTCAAAGTTGTCTTAATTTGCATTTCTCTAATCAGTAGTGATTTGGAAAACTCTTTCATATGAGTGGATATAGTTTCAATTTCATCATCTGAGAATTGTCTGTTCATATCTTTTGATCATTTGTCAATTGGAGAATGGTTTGATTTCTTATAAATTAGGGTCAGTTCTCTATATATTTTGGAAATGAGGCCTTTATCAGAACCTTTAACTGTTAAAATATTTTCCCAATTTGTTACTTCCCTTCTAATCTTGTTTGCATTGGTTTTGTTTGTATAGAAACTTTTTAGTTTGATGTAATCAAAATCTTCTATTTTGTGACAATAATGATCTCTAGTTCTCCTCTGGTCATAAATTCCTTCTTCCTCCATAGGTCTGAGAAGTAGACCATCCTCTGTTCCTCTAAACTATTTATGATCTCATTCTTCATGCTAAATCATGGACCCATTTTGATCTTATCTTGGTATATGGTGTTAAGTGTGGATCCATATCTAATTTCTGCCATACTAATTTCCAGTTTTCCCAACAGTTTTTTTTTCAAATAATGAATTTTTATCCCAAATATTGGTATCTTTGGGTTTGTCAAACACTAGATTGCTATAGTTGTACCCTTTTTTGTCCTTTGTACCTAATCTGTTCCACTGATCGACTAGTCTATCAGAAATAATTTTCTAGTCATTCATCACTGACTATGCTTTAAGCTTCAGCTGATGAAGAAATTACAGAGTGGTCCAGATTACTAATGATGTTTAATTCTTCATCTCTTCTTGGACACTGGATTTATATGTAGTACCATCTTACACAATCTATCAAAGGACAGTTGATTTTTCTTTCTTTTTAAACTTGCTTCACATCGAGCCCATATTTGGGAGGGAGTTTAGGAAGGAAGATGGGGAAAATTGAAATATTCTTCTTGTCTATTTTTAATTAGGGTATGACTTGAAATTATAGCAAACAAAGAATAATATAGATTAATGATAGGAGAGGCATCATAACACATCGAAAAAACATTGGACTGGTGTCAGAGAATTTGGTTTGCTACTTGCTATTAGTGTGACCTTGGGCAAATCAATTAAATCTTTTAGATCTATATTTTTTCTTGTATAAAAAGGAGTACTTGAATCATTATTCAGGTACTCATTCTTCCCTAAGGCAAGATTTAGAGAAAAATATAAAAATAGATTTTGGAGGGAGAGGAGGGGAAGAAATTCAGCTTTTCAAGGCCAAGAAGAGTATTATTAGCATGCTTCCAGAAAGAGAATAAGCATTTCTTTGGAAAAAAATTCTGATGCCTTATAAACATCACATTCATTTCCAAATATATTCCTCCCTCTGTCAGTGAGCCATTTCTTGTAACAAAGATTAAAAAAGAAAGAGAAAACAAAGTTCATATTATGTTTGACAGAGAATGAACATTTCTCTTTGGGAACCTATTATACTTCTATCAAATAAATATAGCAGATTTCTTAAAATACTGTTGCATTTCCCCAAAATTCTATTCTCAACAAACCCATTAGACAAAATCATTACAAATTATCAAAAAATATATTATTCTTTTTGAAGTTCTAATATGATAATAAAATTTTTAATGCAAATTGCCAAGGATAAGCTACAATGAGGATTATTATAGCTTGTGAACTTATAGTCATTGGGCTCTTTACACAAAAAACAAACTCTGAAGATTAATGCTTAGTTCATACTTGAGGGAATTGCTATTCTTGATTCTCTGTTATAACAGTTGTAGCAATTTTGGCCTGTTTGTTGTATCAAATTCGGTGTTGCTGAGGCCTGCAAGAGCTTTTATTACCTGGGTTTCTGGACTTGCTTTTTCTCCAGAGAACATTCAATTGTTTGATTCATAATTAGAAAGTTCCTGCCACAATAATTGTCTTCAGTTATTTTGTGTTTGTGGCAATCTCTCATTTAACAATAGTTTACAAATATATTAAATTTTGCAAAATATTGTAGCCTCAGCTGAGCCTTACAATAATGCCATCAGATAAACAGTTAAAAAGTACAGGAAATAACCAGTTATATAATGTCTACTATGTATGGGGTACTGTGCCAAAGGTTTTGTTTGTTTGTTTTTTAAAACAAACATTTCATTTTATCCTTACAACAACCTTGGGAGGTGGATGCCATTATTACCCACATTTTACAATTGAGGAAACTGAGGCAAACAGAAGTTAAATGACTTGTCCAAGGTAGCAAGTACTTGAGAAAGATTTGAACTTTGATCCCTCCTGATCCCAGGAACAACATTCTATATACTGTGTCACCAGTTGCTTCTGAACTAAAAGTACTAACCATTGGTACTTTGTCTTTTTCCTATCTTTGTCCCTTTTTTGATAGTTCACTGAGTGAAGCTTTTTTGATTTCACTTATGTAAAACTTAAAATTGATAGCTATATTAATTTAAGTATTTAATATCTTATTTATATGTATCATCAAGACCTTTTAATATATGTAAATTAAATGAATGAAAAATTCATCTAGGCCCCTTTGGGGGGCGGTCTCTCCGCTCCCCCAATAAGAGTGTTTTTGAAAGCTCATTGTAGAAAAGATCAAGGACCATGAGAAAGATGATAGTGAGAGGATTTGGATTTTATGGCATGGTCAAATTCCAAGAGTAATCAGTAATGGCCTAGTGTCAACTTTAAAAGAGATTTGCAGTGGATCTTCTCATAAGTCTGTATTTAGTCTTATGTCATTCATCATTGTAATTAGCTAATTGGATGAAATTGTAAAAGGCATGCTTGCCCAAATCATAGATGACATGAAGCTTTGAGGGATAATTAATGTGTTGGATAACAGGGATCTAGGAAGATTAGTACAGGTCTAGATCATATAGTTGAATTAAATAAGCTAAAGTCCAAAAGTGAACTCATTACTTTCCCTTTAAACCCTCTCTTTCCAAACTTTTCTTTTAGTATTGAGGGTACCACCATCTCTTTAGTCTACTAGACTTGCAACCTATTTGTTATCCCCTTTAGCTCCTCAGTATCTCCATGTCCAACCTCCTCTTCCCCCAACCCATATCTAAGACCTGTTGATTCTACCTTTGCAACATCTAGGAAACACCCTTTTTTCTCCTCAGACCCTATTACTATGCTGGTACAAATTCTTATCATCTCATGCTTAAACTACTGCAATAGTCTGCTAGTAGGTCTACCTAACATATCTCTCCCTACTCCAACCCATTTTCTTATTAGCTGCCAAATCAAATGAGAAGATATTTGTTAAAAGTGCTTAGCACAGTGTCTGGCATATAGTAGACACTGCAAATGTTCATTCCTCCAAAACATAAGTGTTTTTCTATCACTTTCAGAATCAAATAGAAAATCTTGTTTGACGTTCAAAGCCTTTCATAGCCAGCCAGTTCCCTGCTTCCCTTTTTCTAACATACACACATTCTTTGGTCCAGTGATATTAGCTTCCTTGCTGTTCCTTGAACAAGACACTGCATCTCTGGATATAATTTCATTAACTGTCCCATACCTAGAATGGTCTCTTCCATCTGTGCCTCTGAAAGTCCCAAATAAAATCCCATCTTCTACAGGAAACCTTTCCCAGCTTCCTATTTATTCTCTATAAGTTGATTTTTTAAAAAAAAATTTGCTTGCTATCTGCTCCATTAGATTATGTGTACCTTGTTAAGGTACTTGAGGGTAAGGATTGTCTTTTGCCTTTCTTTGTCTTCCCAGTACTGTATCTGGTACTGGCTGAATAAAATAAATGTATGTAGCATATTAGCTAGTTTACTATGTATAGTATCCTTCAGTACAGGAAATTTACTTCAATCTTTATCCATATAGGTACATGGTAGTCCTATCATTCTTGCCATGACTAGATAATTGGGGAAAAAAACAACAACTACAAGTTCATTGCCCATAGTAGGTGCATAACAAATATTTGTTTTGTAATGGATAAATGAATCTTAAACCTCATGTACTCAAGAAGGAATTTGGATGAGATTCACAATTCTCTCTTTTTTTTTTTTTCTGGGTAGTAATAGAAGTTGTTTCTCTGGCCTTTTTTTTCCCCCTTCTTAAGAGATCCTCTTTTCTATAGGCTAAAAACAAACAAACAAACAAACCAAAAACCAAAGAGACCTTACTTTTTTCTGCTTAAAAATTTGTAAAATAAATTATCCTTTGATAATTGTTGGTGGAGAAGAATGTTAGAAGGATGCTGTTTAGGTGTTTTCCATAATTTCAAAAGTTATCTCAACAAAAAAGACAGTTTATTGCCTTGTTTATTTTTGGTCCACTTATATGTTTAAAGTTTTGCAACATAAATTGCTTTATTTATGAAAACTGGTGAGGAAAAGTCCATCTTTTTGGCTCCTCATGAGTATTTCAGTTGCTATAACTATAATACTGAGAAATTCATCCCTTCCCCCCAATAAGCTTGAGCCTATTCTTGTGGTTTTTCCAATTATTTCGACATGGCAAGAATGATATGACTTCCATGTGGCCACAGCAATTGATGCTAGAAGAAATTATCAATAGGATGAGAAAGGTATCGAGTCCATCAGGTGAATATTGTATATCATGTCATTTCACCTTAAAGAAGTTATATAGTAGATTGACCTATGCCTACAATTTATTTTCTTTTTTAAAAATTATTTTTATTTATTTCACTAAATATTTCCCAGTTACATGTCATTTTTTAAACAATCATTTAAAAAAATTTAATGACAATATTTTTCCCTTTCTTTCCTCCTCTTCCTAATTCTTGAGAAGGCAATTGGATAAAATATTTAGTCATACAAAACACATTGCCATGTTGCAAAAGAAGACAAGAAAAAAAATTAAAACCATGGTTCAATATGCATTCAGAGTTTATCAGTTCTCACTTTGGAGGTGGATAACATTTTTCATAATGGGTTCTTCAGAATTGTCTTGGGTCATATATATATTTATATATAATCAAAGCTTTTTATTTACAAACCATATACATGGATAATTTTTCAACATTGATCCTTGCAAAGCTTTCTGTTCCAAATTATCCCCTCCCTTCCCCCACCCTCTCCCCTAGATAGCAGGTAGTTCAATATATGTTAAATATCTTAAAATATATGTTAAATCCAATATATGCATACATATTTATACAGTTATCTTGCTGCACAAGAAAAATCGGATCAAGAAGAAAAAAAAACTGGGAAAGAAAACAAAATGCAGTCAAACAATAACAGAAAGAGTGAGAATGCTAGATTATAGTCCACACTCAGCTCCTGGTCTTCTGTTTGGGTGTAGATGGCTCTTTTTATCACTGAACAATTGGAATTGGTTTGAATCATCTCATTGTTGAAGAGGGCCACATCCGTCAGCATTGATCATTGTATAGTTTTGTTGTTGCTGTGTATAATGGTCTCTTGGTCCTGCTCATTTCATTTAGCATCAGTTCACATGATTCTCTCCAGGATTCCCTGAAATCATCCTGCTGTTCGTTTCTTACAGAATAATATTCTATAGCACTCATATACCATAACTTATCCATTCATCCTCCAATTGATGGGCATCCATTCATTTTCTTGTTGGGTCCCTATCTTGATCAGAGTAGCTAAGTCTTTCACAGTTGATCGTCTTACAATATTGCTACTGCTATGTACAGAGTTCTCTTGGTTCTATTCACTTCTCTTTGTATGAGTTCATATAAGTCTTCCCAGATTTTTCTGAAACCATCCTGTTCATCATTTCTTTTCTTTTTTTTTTTTACAATAATTTTCAGTTGATTTTTATTGTTCAGAAGAGATTAAAATCAGCAGTGATTTTGCTTAAAAAAAAATCTCAACACATTTGGGTGATTTGCACTCAATTCTTAATGAGTCACTGTGGTCCAAGGCTCAAGGTTCGCCCCTGAAGGTCATGCAAGGATTTCAGTCAAGACTTGGGTCAAGACCTACCCCAACAAGGGGAAGGCAGTTCTAGTCCTTTTCCAGTCTTCCTGACCCTTTGGAATACAGAAACATGCTAAACAAAAAAAAGACACACACATATACCAACCAAACCAAAACCCCCCCGAAACAAAACAATACAGTCCTAGGTGTTACACAAGAGGCACTGATCCTGGCTTTATTTACTCAAAGTTACATCCAACATTTGTTACAGCTCTTTCTTCAAATTCCAAAATGCTTTTAGAATCTCAAACCTGAATTCAAACTTCTGATTTCAAATTGCAGTCAAGAATTCCAAATAAAAAAATGACTTGCTAAGTAAAATTGGAAACTATTAGTGCAGATACAAAAAAGTAAAATCCAAATAGAAACTTGTTGAGTTAAAAAATCAGTATAGTCAGCAGCTGTCATGTTAGGCTACTGAGGGTCTAGACACTGTGGGTACATGCTCAAGGAATCATCCACCCACTAACTCTTAGCCAAGCTTCCTTTTCTCTTGGCTTACATTTTAAAATGAAGGGTCACAGTGATTTAAAAATAACATGGCTAAGTCATTTAGGAGCCAACCCAGCCTTATACAGAACACATGCTCAGTAACTTAGATGGGTTTCCAAGACCCTTGGTCATGAAAAGTAGAGTGTGCCCTTCTAAATTAGCTTGTGTCAGAATGATATAAATACTGCTCATCATTTCTTAAAACACATTAGTATTCCATCACAATCACATGCCACAACTTGTTCAGCTATTCTCCAATCCAAGGCTATGCCCTCAATATCCAACTTTTTGCCACCATAAAGCTGTTATAAATATTTTTGTACCAATAGATCCTTTCCCCCTTTCTTTGATCTTTTTTTGTAATATAGATCTGTTGATGGTATTGCAGGGTCAAAAGGGCATGATTTATAGGCCTTTGGACATAGTTCCTATTAATGGATTAGAGTAGGTAACGAACGGGGAAATAAAACTATCACTCTTTGTAGATGATTTGATATACTTAGAGAATGAACCAAAGATTACTCAAAATAATTAACTTTTAAAATTATTTATTTATTTTAATACACATTGTTTTAAGAATCATGTTGGGAGGAAAAAATCAGAACAAAAGGGAAAAACCATGGGAGAAGAAAAAAAAAACATAAAAAAGTGAACATAGCATGTGTTGATTTACATTTGGTCTCCTTAGTTCTTTTACTGGATGGAGATGGCATTTTCTGTCCAAAGTCTATAGGGATTGCTTTGGATCACTGAACCACTACAAACTAACTCTTTCATAGTTGATCATCACATATTCTTGCTGTTATTATGTACAATGTATTGCTGATTCTGCTTGTTTCACTCAATATCAATTCATGTAAATCTTTCCAGGCCTTTCTAAAATTAGCTTATTCACTTTTTTTTCCTGAGTCTGGGGTTAAGTGACTTGCCCAGGGTTACACAGCTAGGAAGTGTTAAGTGTCTGAGACCAGATTTGAACTTGGGTCCTCCTGAATTCAGGGCTGGTGCTCTATCCACTGTGCCACCTAGCTGCCCCCTCTTATTCATTTTTTTATAGACCAACTATATTCCATTACCTTCATAACTTATTTCTCAATTGATGGATATCTATTCATTTTCCAAAGAATTGGAACTTTTTGCAAATGTGATCCTTTCCCTTGCTGTCTTATTTCCTTGGGATATAGACATAGTAGTGGCACTGCTGGGTCAAAGGGTTTGCACAGTTTGATAGTCCTTTGGGGACAGGTCCAGATTTGGTCTCCAGAATGGTTGGATCATTCCACCAACAATACATACTAATATCGCAATTTTCCTACATCCCCTCCAGCATTTATCATTATCTTTTTCTGTCATCTTAGACAAGCTGAAGGTATGAAGTAGTACCTCAGAATTTTTTTAACTTGCATTCTTTAATTAGTAATGATATAGAGCACTTTTTCATATGACTATAGATGACTTTAACTTCATTATCTGAAAATTGTCTGTTCATATCCTTTGAACATTTATTAATTGGGGGATGACTTGTATTCCTAGAAATTCCTAGAAATTTATATATTTTAGAAATGATACCTTTATTAGAAACTATACAGGGAAGCATTTGTGTAAAAAGTGTTTTGTAAATGTGTTCATATAGTTCCTGACTTTATCTTGGCATGTAGACATCCAAATATTTTATTTTGTCTACAGTTTTTTTTAATGGAATTTGTCTTTTTATCTCTTACTACTGGGCTTTGTCAGTAATATATAGAAATGCTGTTGATTTGTGTGGGTTTGTTTTATATCCTGCAACTTTGGTAAAGTTAATTATTTTGACCAATAGAAACAAGATTAAAAGGGGAGTACAAAGCTGTGGAAAAAAATTTTTACAGCCAGTGTTTCTGATAAAGTGTATTCTGATAAAGTGTATTCTGATAAAGTGTATTCTTGATTAGAGGAATGAAAATTAAAACAATTATAAGGTACCATCTTACATTTCTCAGATTATTTAAGAAGATAGGAAAAGATGCTAGAGGGTATGTGGGAAAAATGGTATGCTAATGTATTTATTGTTGGTGGAGTTGTAAAATGATCCAGCCATTTTGGAGAGCAATTTGGAACTATGCCCAAAGGCCTATAAAACTTTACATATTCTTTGATCCAGCAGTATTACTACTGCAGCTGTATTTTAAGGAAATCATAAAGGAGGGAAAAGGACCCACATATGCAAAAAGTTTGTAGCAGCTTTTTTATGATAGCAAAGAATTGGAAAATGAGTAGATACTCATCTATTGGATAATGGCTGAATAAGCTGTGGTATATGAAGGTAATGGAATATTGTTCTACAAAAAGTGATGGACAAACTGATTTTAGAAAGATTTACATGAACTGATGCTGAGAGGAACAAGCAGTATGCAGAATCAGCCAGAATGTGCAATGATCAACTATGAAAGAGCTGGTTCTTCTCAGTGGTTCAGTGATCTGATGAAATCCCAATAAATTTTGGATAGAAAACACTATATGCATCCAGAAAAAGAACTATACAGATTGAATGTAAATCAATATATGCTATGTTCACTTCTTTTTTTTCCTTTTTTTTTCTGATTTTCTCTCCTAAAATGATTCATAAAGCAATATGAATTAAAATTAATTAATTAATTAAATAGGAAAAAAAATGAAATGCAGAACTATTAGTGGGATTACTGGGTTAAATGGGCATGCATAGATTTGTAGCCTTCAGGATATAGTTCTAATTTTCTAATTTCTTCTTCTCTCCCCTCCTCCCCCCAATTTTTGGACTAGTTCACAACTCTATCAACAATACATTAGTGTTCTAATTCTCTGTTTTAATTTTCATTTCTCTCATCAGTGTTTAGAGAATTTTTTTATTATTGATAATTTTGATTTCTTTTTCTGAAAATTGCCTTTTCATATCCTTTGATCATTTATCAACTGGGGAATTGCTATTTTTAATAAATTTGCCTTAGTATATTTGAGAAATGAGGTCTTTATCAGAGAAACTTGCTTAAAATTTTTTTCTCCTACTTTCCTTTTAATTCTGACTGCATTAGTTTTATTTGTGCAAAAGTTTTCTAGTTTCATGTAATCAAAAACGATTTTGTTTCTTGTAATGTTATCTTTTTTGCTTGGTCATAAACTTTTCCCTCACTCACAAATTTAACAGGCACATTTTCCTCATGCTTTCCTTGTCTTACCTTTTATGTCTAAATCATTTATCCACTTGAACTTTATCTTAGTATATGGTATGAGATGTTGGTTTATGCCTAATCTCTGCTAAACTGTTTTCCAATTTTCCGAGGAATTTTTATCAAACATTGAGTTCTTATCCCCAAAGCTTGCATCTTTGGATTTATCTTCTTGACATGACCCATTCATGAGAAATTAATATTTCTTCAATTGTTTACATCTGTGTTTGTATGACATGTTTTTTGTAGTTGTTTCCATATAAACCTTGTTTTGGCAGGTAGACTCTTAAATATTTTGTACTGTCCACAATAACTTCAAAAGAAATTTTTCTATCTCCTCCTATAGAGTTTTGTTTGTAGTATATGTAAATGATGATAATTTATATTAAATCTTATAGCTTTGCTTAAAGTACTATTTTTTCAACTAGTTTTTAGCTGATTCTCTAGATATGTAATCACATTTACAAAAAATGAATTGTTTTCTCATTGGTACTCTTATTCTTTCAATTTCTTTTTCTTATTTTATTGCTATATACCCTTTGTCTTTAGTATTGTCAGAAACAAAGAAATGTTACAGCTGTGGGTAAGTTCTCTCAGTGTGAATTTTATGCTTTATCAAGAGTCAAAAACCTTAGTTGGTCATTCGACAAGCATTAATTAAGCACTTATTATGCTTCAGTCATTGCACTAAGCATTGGGAATTATTCTGGAAGAGGACAACAATACCTCAAGGGCTATGTCTTGACTTGTGAGTGAATTGGATTTAAGTGAGACAGATCTTTAAGTTATCAGACTCTCTCTTCCAGAGTAATTACAGTCCATAACTCAAGACAACTGGTGAGAGCCCTTAAGTTGGATTGACTTCTTTCTAAGGTGCCTGCCAGCCCTGGGATTTTGTGGTTCTGAAACTCCATCATTTCAAAATAGAAGCCTGTGTCTTCTATTTCTCTTTTCTTTGAAATATGCTTAATTCTAATTCTGAATATCCCTACTGAGGTTCATCTACTCATCCTGGGCATAAATTATTTACATTCTGAGACACAAGTTACATGGAAACAGAGTAAGTCTGCTTGTATAAAAAACGGTGAAGTTAATTTCTTATACTAAAAGGAAACAAAACAGGGTTTTATGCTGAAGTTGAAGAGTTATCAGATATAGTAGTATTTTGTGTATAGTACAATCCAATCTATTTAGCTTGTACATGCTTAATTATTGGATTGCTCATTCAATAAGTGATACCTGCTCAATGTTTTGCCATAGTTTTATTTTAGCTCTTCTAAATTCATTTATTAGTGTTTACATGGTGTAAGTGTGATGTCAGAACTCAAGCTTCCAAATGGGGAAAACTATGCCCTACATCCATTGTTGTCAACAGAAATGGCATCTGTTGACAGAACATTCTTGTTCAAAATACATTTGTGTTAGAGATTTTTTTTTTAATGTTAGTGATACCAGGTAATTTCCCTAGAAAACATTTTCTTAGTTAACTATGTTCTTGAATAGTTTCTTAGGTAGATAGGATAAGGCTCATATCTGCTACCATTGTCATACTGTACAATTTAAGTAAAAGCTGTTTTGAAATATTTTGCTGAACAAAACTAAAAAAATAACATAAAAGGACTGCTAGATTTAAAATGGAGTCAGAGTTATTAAAGATATGATAAATATCAGCTTCCAGCATAACTTTTTTTCCCCTGAGGCAATTGGGGTTAAGTGACTTGCCCAGGGTCACACAGCTATAAAGTATTAAGTGTCTGAGGCCAGATTTGAACTCAGGTTCTCCTGACTTCCAGGCTGGTTCTCTATCCATTGTGCCACCTAACTGCCCCTCATAACTCTTTAAATAAAAAGAGGAACCTATGTTTCCACCATTTACTTTAGGCTACTTGGTGATTCAAATACACGTATCTACCATGCTTAGTTGCTGAAACTTCCCATATTTGTATGCATATGTTAAGAATGTAGAGAAAAAAGACTCAGATAATTATAAGAAAAAATAGGACATAATTAGCTGAGATAATGACTTAAGACTGGTTGAGAAAAAGGAAAATGAAGGGAAAGTTATATAGTTGGATCTGTCACAACTATAACCAATATCTGGATAACCACAGAAATCATGGAATGTCTGGAAACAGGAATGGAGCTTAGGAAAGTCTGTTCAGCAGTTACATTATGAGGGAAAGATCCCACCCATCTAGACATAGAGCTGCAATGACTTCTATAAAACCTAGCATGAAATGCTCTACTTGTAGAATGTGCTATCAGCTAGCGTACCAGAGGTTTTTCAAAGATATGTCTCTCTAAGGGAGACGTATTAGAGAGTTAGTGATTCTATTGATACTGAAAAACCTTTCTGGTTAAAATATTTGTTGGCCAAGCTTTCTTTCTTCTGGAATTGTGTCATTGTGTGTTTTCTTCTAGGCCAACATGCTAAGCGATATCCTGTTATAAATCCCAAGAACAGCATTATCCATCATTTCCAAGTTCCATTACTGCTTCTACATACACGATTTTGTTTTGAAGCTTTCTCTGTAAAATGATGGGGGAAATTTTTATGTTCATAAAACAGTCAATGGTCACTGTCTGTGTATCTGGGACTGAAAGGATGCAAAGATAGGTCCTGAATTGGTTAGATTTCTGGGAGCAAATAATCCCTGTTAATTTGGTAAGCATTCTCTTGTGGTGAGCCTCTGAACATAGAATGAGACTTTTCTAGGCAGGACACGGGTTTTAGCTGCTGTGTGCTCAGCAACTTACCATTTCTGCTGAAGTAGTTCTTGTCCCCACCTGTCATGGAAGATGGGTATTCAGATGGCGAGTCCGAAGAAAAAGAGGTTCTGAGGTAAATACCCTTTTTAAAAGGCCTACTGAGTCATCAGGTTCTTTTGTTCAGTTACCATGAAGAGGACTGCCTTGTTATCTCAAAGCATCAAGCCCCCATAATCACCAAGTCCCACACATAGATTGATAGAAACAATTTGAGTTTTCATTGTTACCAAAGTATCTAAGCTGGAAGATAGCCCATACATAGGCTGATTGAAACATCTGAGTTTTCATTGTTCCCAAAGTAGCCAAACTAGAAGCTAGCATTTGTGATCCATTGGAAGTAGGCAGGTTTCGAAATCATGCTTTGATGGTCCTACTATGTCTAGAAGTAGAGGAAGCAACCATGAAATATAGTACTCTCCAAATGAAGCTTAGCGCATTCATTTCATATATCCCAAGCATGTTTTTTCCCCCAGAGGAAATTTGGAAATTCTGTGTGCACAGCTTTGCAGTGGGGGTAAGTTGGCGTATACCAACCCTTTATAGGAGGATGCCAAACTAAGATTAGTGCTCCCAATATGCTCCATTTGTTACTGATGCTGCCATTCTCTTTATTCTGACCTGGATTGAACCTCTCAGTTTCCTTTAGTTATCTCTATTGGTGTGACAGCGTCCACTCTCCATTCTACCAAATGAATCCTCACCTTAGCTCTTGGAAGGAGCTTTGTTATCTCTCCTGATTTGACATCAGCTTTTCTCCTCCCCTCTTTCATACTTCTATCTCTTTGTATCCTCATCTGACCACCCAATGAATCAACTATTTCATCTCTAGCACCCAACACTCACTGAGGAGGGAAGATATGTCAAGTCTTCCTTGGAAAGTTATTTTTATTTGTTTTAAATAGTGTACATGACTACTCCATTTCAGGGTGAGAAGCTTGCTTTTCCAATGGCATTTAGATATTTGTTTGTCCTAGATGTACTGTTTCCTTGTTCAGATTTGTTTTTGGAAGAGGGAAAAAAGTTATGCAAAGGGTGAAGTTACTTTTAGGAAGGAAATCTCAGTTGTATGAATGCCTGTTTTTTCACCAAATAGTGCCTTATTAGACCAGGAGATAAGTTTTCAAAATGCCCTCAATGTGTAGTCTGATTATGGATAAGTTCTCAAACATCTATAAAATGCTACTTTAATAATCATCCAATGAAATTTGCATAGAACTGCTCACCTTTCCTGAATCTAAAGAATTATTAGTACTGGTTTTCCAACTTGGATACTTTGGACATGGTGAAAAAATCTGATTTCTATCAGTTCATGTATAGGAATTCCTGTTTGAGGGGGTTTGGTGGTTTGAGATGACAAGGAAATATCCTTCATGGTCACTAAGCAAGAGGAGCTAATGACTTAATAGACCTTAAAAAAAAAAAAAAGAGTGTGATTCTACTCCAGTCCCTCTTTTGCTTGAACTCTTCTCCCATGATAATGGAGACAAGGTCTATCTCAACAGAACTGGCATAATGCTGAGCCCATAAGAGCTAAAACCTATCCTGCCTAAGACTGATTCTGTTTTGGGTTATCTGTTTTGTTTTTTCCTGATCTTAGGTAGATGAATTATCAATCTTAAGATGGATATGGTGCAGGCTTCAAAGTTAACTTATAAAATAAAGAGGTTCATATTTACTAACAATATAAGATGAACCCAAGGCCTGATCCAGCTTTCCAGAAGATATTATTATGAAGAATACAGTGCGGAGCCAAGTGAAATGTAAAATGTCAATTTGATCTTTCCACAGTGTGCCTTACATTTATATGAAGTATGTGTTAATTTTCTTAGAGTATAACATAAGTTATTATTGAATATTATTTGTTTAATCAAGTGAGTGATTATGATAATTATATTTTTATCTGATTCATATTATACATTCAGTTTCTTTTATCCTCCATTTTGAGGGAGAATATAGATATGATCTCAGAACTAAACTTTAAATTCACTTTATTCAGAGGCACCAGGTTGTGCTTTAAGCTACTTAACCCTTCTCACTACAGGCTGGTCTTCTAGGATTGAACGTGTTTCACTGTTCTTTGTCTCTATTTTATCAAGTTCTTTTTCTCTTCAATAGTCAATAAACATTTATTAAGCTCTTACGATGTGGCAGGTTCCACTCTAGGCAGTGATTGCAGATTGGTAAGATTCAGAGCAATAGTTAATTCAAGGTAGGCTTGCAGAATTCCTTAATTAAAAAGGAAGGGCTTATCAAACTGATTTTCTATCTCATTTAAACACATCTTACCTATTCTTTCATTCTGACTCCATCACATTAACCAGCAGATTCTTGAACTCAGGATTTTGAACCATATTGGATTTTTTTCTGGGTAGTCTTTGAGAACTTTTTCATTGAATTCAATAATTATTTAAAAATAATAATTATTTTTAGCATTTTAGGTAAGCCTCAATTTCCAGGCAATAGTTTAACAACTTTTTTTTTTTTTCATTTATATTAAGATAGGAATTGTTTTCTGGGCAGATGACAAATACTGGGGAACATTATTTTCCACTAAGTGAACAGTTCCCTGGGCACTAGTATCACTTCTGAAGATTGATTGGCTTATGTTCAGTTTGTGAGAATAGGACTCAAGGAACACCATGACAGTTGACCCCTCATAGGTATGCATTAGTTCTAGAATTAGGACAATAATCATGATAACATTACATTCCCTGTGTCTCTCTCTGAGATTCAAATTAAACTCTTCTAGTTCAACTCCACAATTAATTCCTGGCGACTCCCTCCAACAAATAGAGAAATTTAGAACCCCTGGGAAAGAAATATACACCAGGTAGGAGGACTCCCCAACTATACCATGTGAATAGTTCTCCAGGAACTTCAGACTTGAAAGACATTTCACCCACAAAGTCATGCAGCTTTGTTTCTCTGCTACAAACACTTGTCTAGACCAGACTACAGCAGTAAACGTACTACATCAGATGGCTTTTATAGGTTGACAAGCGTTTAGCTGAGAGTCATCAGCTGGGGGGGTGGGTGGGAAGAGGAGGCATGTGCCCTTTTCTGTATTGCCACAGCTGCTGCTTCTTAATCTTTTGGGGGCAGGTGTGAATTCTGAGACAAGTTTATCATCCTTGTGTTTAATGGCTACTGTGCTTATAATGTTTGTGCTTCTAAGGCAGGTGTGACTTCTACTACATTTACTCTCCATTACATATCTTGTCTGCAGGGCAAAAGGACTTCCTTTTTCTTGGCTAAGTACAGTCCACAACTGTTCTCTAAGACAGACTATGACCATGTGTTAGGAAATTAGGACAATTTAATGCCAGGTTATATAGAGGTATATAAGTGCTGTCATTCTGGAGAAAAAAAATTATTTTCATAGTTTTTTCCAGTGGTCAGAGCAGTTGAGAAAGGGAGAAATTCTGTAGAAATATTTAGGCATAATTATGGTGCATGGAAAATAAGATGACTGAGTCTGACATTGATGTACAGAGAGACAGTTAGTGTCAGGGAATCATAGGAAAGTCAAAAACATTCACAATGTATCATTTTATGTCAGTAGATCATATGAAGAATGAAAGAAGCCCTTGGTAGGGAAGAATTGGAAGACATTTATAGCTTTGGACTCCCTCATTTTGAGTGTTTACTGTGGTAGGTGTGTAAGGCTTTATGGTGTTGTTTGACTGGAGTCATGATTATGTAGTAATGAACCCACAAATACAGGCTATGCCAGCATGGGAGCAAATTCAAGATTGCACAACTCATCTGGATTATATCAGCCTAGTTTTTCCTCCATGCCCAATCCCAGGGAAGTAAAAAGAACTAGTGTGAAATGATGCACATCTGTGTTAGTGTGACATGGGTCTATCAGTATAGAGAGCTATTTCCCAAGTGGAAAATACTAAGATAAATCAAGTCAACATTCATCTGGTAAGCACCTACTATGAGCCAAAAACTGTGCTGAAAATGTAATAAAAGGGGGAAACTGCCCCTGCTCTCAAGGAGTTAAAGGCCAATGTGGAATATAACATGTATACAATGATGGACAAACAAGGATAAATTGAACATATGGGATAAATTGGTGATAATCAAGTAAGAGGAGGCCCCAGCATTAAAGGAGATTGGGAAAGGAGATTGCAGAAGATGGGATTTTAATTAAGACTTGAAGGAAGCCAGGGATGTCAGAAGGCAGAGATGAAGAGGGCAAGAATTTCAGGCATGAATGAAAATATATGGTGTCATGAGATGGGGTGTGTTATATAAGGAACCACAAGGAAGTCAGTTTCATTGGATTGTAGAATATGTAGAGGAAAGTAGTACATAAGAAAACTGGAAACCTAAGAAAGGATAAGGTTATGAAGGGAATTAAAAGTCAAACTGAGGTTTTTTTTTATTTTATCTTGGAAATGATAGGAAGTCAATGGAATTATTAAATAAGGAGTGACATGCACTTATTCAAAAGATGTGAAGTCAATTTTCAGATGAAGTGGTGAATGTCCTCATTCAAGGGATTGATTAAAATGTCTACTTAGTACAGGGCTAAGATATGTGTGTGTGTGTGTGTGTGTGTGTGAAGTTCTCTACTAGAATTCTATGGAGATTAAAATCATCTCCCCTATAATAAGAAAGATTGAAGGAGAGGTCTGAGCCAAAGGCACTTTATTATATCTGTGGTCCCCTCCAATGAAGTGGACCTTAGATCTTCCTCATTATTTGAAATGCCACCTCCTTTCAGGACCTTATTTTTATAGGGCTAGATGTCCAGCATTCCAGAACAGTTACACCACATACAGAATAATTCCAATGAAGAAGCAAAATAATATGTCAGCTGAGTCACAAGTTGGGTTAAGCAAGGAATATTTCCACATAAGATGGACAGTCTTCTCCTTAATTTGGGTAGGGTACCAGCTATTACATTCAATGACTTAAGTGGTCATGAGATGGTCATCTCCTTTAGGACAAGTGATCGGTCTGGAGTTACAAAAATATTTTGGGGACTTTCCATGTAGTTGTGATCTCTGCTACAGTGGGCTTGGTCACAGTGAAAAGGCAAAACAAAAATAGGGGGCCTTTAGTTAACTTCTTTGTTAAGCAAGTGAACATAAGATCTGCAGCTCATAGTTTGGGGGCCTTACATACAGAATTTTGATATGACTCTATGATTAATACTGATTAAAGTGGGGATTTTATATTGAATCCTCTCTTATGGTCTGCTTTGTCAACGGAGTCCAAAATGAATTATTTCTCTCAGTTCTCTCTTCAAATTTACCCTAAGCCATTATTAACTCTGAGTCTGTTCATTAAACTAGTTCTAAATCTACACCCCCCTCACACTTTTTGAAAAATCTTTTATTTCCACAAGAATACTGGGTTCCATTCAGTCACTAAAATCAACACTGAAGTTACATTGCTTGACAGGGTAAAGAACAGTAAGAACTTTTTTCTCCTGTGGACAGCAACATCAACACTCATCCTCATCTTTCACCTTTCCTCAAGGACATAAGTAAAGGGAATGTTGCTTTTGGGTGGAACAGTCACTCAGCTTTCCTTTTAAGACCACAGACTCAAGCTTGTATAATCTAGTACAAAGCTTCTTAAACTGTGGGTCAAAACCCCACATGGGGCCACATAATTGAATGTGGGCATTGTGAAAAATTTTGCAACAGTAAAAGATGTCAACTATTCCACCAAGATTTAATTCTTTAAATAAAAATAAGCAAGCATACTCATCTCATTAGTATGTGAATTTACTTTCATCTTTAATAAAATGCAAAATTACATATATGGCAAAGAATTATTTTAAAATAAATTTCTTTATGATTTATTATCAGAAAATGTTTGATTTGTTATACCTATTTTATATACCTATATACCTGGACTCTTAGGAAAAGGGTCACGAATGGAAAGGACTCATGTGGGGGAAAAGCATATCTTGTCATCTAATACATAAAGATAGCACAAGATTTCATCAGAGGCTTTGCTGATATTTAAGTACAGATGGTTCAAGAGAGGCATTAAGGAATCTTTTCTGCAACATAACAAGAAAGTGAAAAAGTTTGTTTGCTTTTTTTTTTAAACTAACCTGATTAGATGATAGGATGGTATTGATTATATGAAAACAATTGACACTACATATCTAGTAATTAGCTAAGAGGGTAAATCATGCCCTTTTAGGGGACTAGGTTATTTCTGAGGAACAACTTTACCAGCTGAGAAGAGAAATGGCCAAAATAGAAGACTACAGATTTTGAGGGTATAGAATAGAACATATCCCTTAGAATTAGCAGGTGTTTGGCTGTAATATCATCTGTCTCCCAATCCTACTCCACTGATTGGCCACAGTTTCTACCACCTGCAACAAGTTCAAGCTGAAATCCTGGCCAAAACTACTGCTGTACACTTTACAATAGAGCCAGAACTCTATCCCAATATCAGCAGAAGACCTCCCCTCATACCAGTTCTATTTCATTGGGTTCTACTCTTCTTTTCCAAAGCAGAAATGTCCCAACATTAGACATCTGGATTTCTCTTTTCTATGCCTATTGCTAAATTAAGCTAACCCTTATATTTACTATATGCTGCCATCTTATATTCTACATACATGCTTCTGCTGCAAGACAACATTGCTGATGAGGAGAGAGGAAAGAAAAATTCCCCTCCCTCTCTCATTACATTTAAAAAATTAAAAAAAAAATTAAGTGTAGAGAAAAAAGCATTTGTTACATATGATGTACTAGGCACTATGCTAAGTCCTGAGAAAACAAATACAAGTGAGCAAAATAGACCTATTAATAAACTACAATAGGACATATAGAAGAGCTAAACTTGAAAAGGAAGTTTGGTTAAAGGTAAACTAGCTGAATGAAATGATCTTTAAGTAGTATGATGGCTGGTGACACAGTGAATGGAGCACTGGGCTTGGAATGAGTTCAAATCCAGCCTCAAATACTTATAGCTGTATGACTCTGGATAAGTCACTTAGTCCTGTCTGCCTCAGTTTCCTCATCTGTAAAATGAGTTGGAGAAAGAAATGGCAAATTGCTACAATATCTTTATCAAGAAACCTGTCATGAAGAGTTGAATATGACTGAAATAACTCAATAACAGTATAGTAGCTGGGAAAAATAAAGTGAAGACTTACTGATTAGAGTCCAGAGATGTAATCCTAATAAAGGCAAGCTGTTTCTTTGTAATAACCATTTCTTCTCCTACATGTTATCAAACATGTCTTTAATGACCCATTCCAGAATTTTCACAGGACTTGAAGTCAAGTTTATTGTCCTAAAATTTGCACCATTTTGTTCTCTTCACTTTTTAAAAAATCAGGACAACTTCTGCTTCTTCTGTACTTTGTAACTCTATTTGCACTTTGCTTTTCTTGAATCTTGTACTTCTTTTGTTTCTCATGATCTTGTTTAAAACAAAATGGTTTATTGATGCTTTTTCTTTGCATCCCTATCATGAACAATTACTAATCTTTCCCAATCCTCTTATTGGTTTTTTCAAAAAATTTTAACTTAACCAATACCAAATAAGGTGAATATTTTAATATACAAAGTAGAACAGTTAAAAGACCTTTACATAAAGATGAATCTATGTAACGTGCTCTCCTGGCAGTTACAATTACTAGTCTGTCCTAGACCCACCAGAGTACCTTTGACCACTGTCCTCTGCAGTGTGAACTCTACCCGGCTCGCCTTCTCTGAGGCCTTCAAAGGTCTCTGACCACAATCTCTTGAATCTATAGCTTAATAACCGGTAGCGCACTCAAGAACAACCACGTGTAATTTTAAAAGCCTTTATTATACCTACTCACATAATGCCTTAACTGATGCCCTGACTTGTTGGTTCCCGAGTGAACACCTGGTCAGAAGACCCATGTGTTCACTACCAAAACCCTTACCTCTTTTGGCTACCCATCTTGGCTTGGCCACCCAGGCTAGGAAGCCAAGGTGAAGAACGCCAGGTTAAAGAGGGCGCTTGCTGCCTGCAGTGGGCTTACATAGGGCCTGTGAGGTCACACACACAGCCAATCAGCGAGAGAGTCACCCATTTCGAAGCTATCTCAATATGGCCAGGATCCCGCCCAAGGGCAGTCCTAATATCCACAGAAATTACTTCCGGGCCTCAATCTCCCGATGCGCTGTGGCACCCATTTAAAGGCCCCTTACAAATCTATATTATGAAAACTTGGTTTTCTTTTAAAATTATATAATGGATTCAATATGTTATTTTCAAAGATATCTTCTTTGTGTTTCTTACTGAACTTCTTTCTCTTTTTTGCTATAAATTTTTAAAAATGCCTCTTTGATCCTCATTTTTTTTAGTTTTTTTTTCTATAACTCCCTCTTCTGAAAGCTAAATTACATCTTTGTATCAAATATACATTTTCTTTCTTTCTTTTTTGAGTATTTGGATTGTTTTGTCAATGTCTTAGTTATTGCCTTTTTCCTAATAAAAATTAGGCTATGAAAATAAAGTATAAGGTAGTGGAAAAATAAGTGAAAATAAAATTTATATATATATTACATATATATATATATTATTGTTTGGTTTTATTTCATAATCATAAATTTAACTCTGTTGTCTAACCAGACTTATGGAAGGAGAAGGAAATGAAATTCAAAGAGAATTGTAACAAGTGAGAGCACAAGGATTATCGGATGTAAGAGCAGATGAGGTTCAGGGGTGTTCTCTCCAGCTACAGAGGAATGGTTTGATGGTTAAGACAAAAAACAAAACAAAAAAACTTATGAGTTGTCCACAGTCAACAATGATGATCTTCTTGCTGGTCTTGCCATCTGCAGAACCAAAATGCTCCATGGCTTGCATAATGTTCATGCCTTCTTTCACTTGGCCTAAGACCACATAATTGCCATCCAACCAATCAGTCTTAGCAGTACAGATGAAAAACCGGGAACTATTTGTGTTAGATCCAGCATTTGCCATGGACAAGATGCCAGGACCAGTATGCTTCAGGATGAAGTTCTTATCAGCAAATTTCTCCCCATAGATAGACTTGCCACCAGCATCATTATGGTGTGTGAAGTCACCACCCTGGCACATGAACCCAGGAATGATTCTGTGGAAGCAGGATCTCTTGTAACCAAATCCCTTCTCTCCAGTGCTCAGGGTATGGAAATTTTCTGCTGTCTTTGGAACCTTATTTGCAAACAACTTGAAAGTAATCTAGCCCAGGGGCTCATTATCAATGGCGATGTTGAAATACAAGCTGGGGTTGGCCAAGGCTATGGATGCCTGGGCTGGGCGCGACGGAGGAGGCAGAGGCTGTTGGGATCGATGTTTGGCATTTGGGACAAAGATGAGGACTTCCAGTAGCAGCAAATGCAAAGCGGCTAAATTTGTTTGTTTTTCACAATAATATTTTATTTTTCTAATTACATGTAAAGATAGTTTTCAACATTCATTTTTGTAAGATTTGAATTCCAAATTTTTTCTGTCTTCCTTCCTTACCTTCTCTGTCCCCAAGGCTAGTTGCCTTGCATTCTGATATAAGTTATACATATACAATCATTTAAAACATACATCTATATTAAATATGCATTTTCAAACAAAATAAAAGCTTACATTGGCCATGTCTGAAATATATATATATACTGTTTTATACCTTAAGTTCATTTGTCACAAGAAGCTTAGCTTATTTGATCACTTTGTTGTTGTTGAATCCAGCTTTGTTGTTCTAGTGATTTCAAAGTTGTCTTTCTTTATAATGCTGTTATTATATAAAGCATTCTCTTGATTTTTATTGCTTTATTAGTTCATATAAGAATTCCTGGGTTTTAGAGGGATTTTTTGAAACTATCATGTATTATGATCTACTCTTTTAAAAACACAAAGTGTGTGGTTTTTTAAATTTATAATTTTATTATTGTTGAGGTAACCAAGAGTGGGACCTCCTTATTATCTCAAGAATTTTCAGATGCTTCAACTTTTTTTGGATCTTGGCCTCCATTTTGGATATGGCAAAACCAAACTCCAATCAAAGCTGATTATATTTCTTGTTTCATTTCATCCATTCTTCAGCCAAGAAAAAGTTGAACTTTATACTCTTGATGTTGACCTTCTGATGCTGGACCACAGTTTGGATTTTGAATTTCAGCTTATTTGCAAAAACTTTGTTGGAGTGAGGCATTAGTTTCATATTAAAATTAAAAATACTATACCCAGGAAGGGTAACTTGCAGATTGCTTGGCAATAGGCACTTGCATATTATTTAATTGACAGATTGTCATTCAGGTCCATATAGAGCTTGATCTCTAAGGTTTTCTAGAATTTAGTAATTATGGAGATCAAAACAAATCTCAGACATCCTTGGATTAATTCTTTTTTTATTATTATTATACCTTTTTATTGACAAAACATATGCATGGGTAATTTTTTAACATTGAACTTTGCAAAAACATTTATATCACAATTTACTTAGCCATTCTCCAATTGATGGGCATCCATTTAATTTCTAGTTTCTAGCCACTATGAAAAGGGCTGCCACATACATTATTGTACATACAGATCCCTTTCCCTTCTTTAATATCTCTTTGGGATATAAGCCCAGTATAACACTGCTAGATAAAAGGGTATGCACAGCTTGACAACTTTTTGAGCATAGTTCCAAATTGCTCTCCAGAATGGATGGATCTGTTCACAACTCCACCAACAATGCATCAATGTCCTAGTTTCCCCACATCCCCTCCAACATCTTTTCCTGTCATCTTAGCCAATCTGAGAGGTGTGTAGTGTTATCTCAGAGTTGTCTTAATTTGCATTTCTCTTTTCAATAATGATTTGGAACACCTTTTCATATGGATAGAAATAGTTTCAATTTCATCATCTGAAAATTGTCTGTTCATATCCTTTGACCATTTATCAATTGAAGAATGGCTTGATTTCTTATAAATTTGAGTCAATTCTCTGTATATTTTGGAAATGAGGCCTTTATCAGAACCTTTAATTGTAAAGTTTTCCCAGTTTATTGGTTCCCTTCTAATCTTGTCTGCATTAGTTTTGTTTGTACAAAAACTTTTCAATTTGATATAATCAAAATTTTCTATTTTGTGATCAATAATGATTTCTAGTTCTTCTTTGGTCATAAATTCCTTCCTCCTCCACAGATCTGAGAGGTAAACTACCCTATATGCCTCTAACTTATTTATAATCTCATTCTTTATGCCTAGATCATGAACCCATTTTGATCTTATCTTGGTGTACGGTGTTAAGTGTGGGTCAATGCCTAGTTTCTGCCATATTAATTTCCAATTTTCCCAGCAGTTTTTGTCAAATAGTACATTCTTATCCCAAAAGTTGGGATTCTTGACATTTTTCCAAGGGGTGAAATTTCCTGAAAAGTCTTATAAAAAAGCAGTACTTGAGTGAGGAAGACTAACACAGAAAAGAAACAAACACCTTACAGGCACAATTTTTAGAATAAGCAAAAAAGAGGTAAGTAGGGGAAGGCAAGTCTCATCCCTTTTAACAGTTCAATTCATGGCATCCATGCTAGGCCCAGCATATAGGAGTCCCTGAAAAAGGTGCAGCATAAAGGTGGAAGAAGAAGAGGAATTAGCTGAATCTCATGAGTTTTAAAGATTCAGGCAGACAGTTAAAGGGGAGTACCCTTACCCTAGGTAGTAAGAAAGGCAGCATGCTCCACATTAGGTAAATAGGGTATGCTCAAAAGCTGGGTTACACTGACATAGTTTTCTGGATTAGGTAATTTAATTTCATTGAAGGAATCTCGGCATTCTCTTATTACTATACTCATCTTCCTTATCTGCTTGCTATTGACCATTTTATATGTTATCTTTTATAGTTAAAAAAAAACCCAAAAAACCAAACCAAAATCCAATATAATCTTTGCCAGAGAAAGTCAAAGCGAAGTAAAAACAAAGTAAGATGGTGAAGCAAAGTATTTGAAACTAGAGGTAGAGAATTCAAACCCTAGGGCAAAGACTAACTGCTTAGGGCTTTGGGAAATCCATTTAAATTCTTAGACTCTCCACTTCCTCATCTTCAAAATGAGAGAGTCTGACTAGAAGAACTAGTTATTTTCTAGCTCTAAATCTATGATTACAATAATTGAGCAGGTCATCCTTTTCACCTCTTTTTCAAATGGCTTTTCTTTTTAATAGGCTGCTTACTTGGGAGGAAATATAAGGTACTAAAAACACAGAGAGGAGAATTGAGTTCAAATATTGCCTCTCAAACTCACTGTGTGATAGACTCTAAAAGCTTTGAATCATTAAAACACTCTATTGGTGCATGAGATAGGTTTTTGTGCCCTGACCTCAAATTATAATGACCTTTGCCCATGAAGAGAGGAAGAATAAGACAGAAAAAAACTAATGTAGAAGGAGCGGATGAGGAGTCCTGTGATAGAGTACGCTGCCATTCTGCTTGAAAAACTGGGACAGATCCATCCTTAAATCCATCTATAATCTTCCACTTTCTTTTTCTCTCCAATAGATATTTGTACTCTGAATCCCAACCTATTTCCTTCATGTCCAAAAATTGCATTCCTTTTTGTGATTCTTTCTAGAACTTATTCCTGTTAGAGCCAAAAAGAATCCAAGAAGAATTTGTTAAGTGTGTCTTATATGCAAGAAAGGCATTCTGCTAGTTATTGAGGTTGTGGAGAAAAAATGGAAATAGTTCTTCTTTGCAAAAGCTCACATTCTATTGGATGAAAACAACATATATGAAGTGAAAGCACAAACTTTAATGCCCTACATACATTAAGTGTGTATTTATGTACACATGTATACATATAAGCATACGTATATTTTTTCCTCATGAAATTAATCAACACTGGAACACAAACTGTCATTCTTCTCCAGAATATCAACCTAACTTTTGAATGTATTTTAGAGAGGTTCATCACAAAGTTAACTGCAGGTTGAAAAAGTTTTGACTGCAATCATTCAGAAAGGCTGTGTACTTAGAAAAAGAGTTAAAATCTGCAGGAGTGGTGGGAGTATTCACACTGATAATTGAATTATTAAAATGGAACTTTGTTTTTTATTCCCAAATGCATGTGCCTCAAATTAAAAATCCAAACAAATTAAATTGGAATCTAAAATTAAATTGAAACTTGTAGGTTTTTTTAGACTGTATATGACATAATTTAACATGATGAATGCCTGTTGTTGATAATAAAAATGAGTTTCAAAGATAATAAAATGAAAGGGCAAATATTTCAAAAACAATAAGCCTTACTAACGTGGTAGACTGGGAAATAATAATATATCAACAAAACCAAACCCCATGAATGGTAATATATCCTTTAAAAAAGGTTTCTGAAACTCTTAATATCAATATTTTTGATTTTGTAGGACTCAAATCCTTTACATTAAAGTTTTTGCCAATTTTCTCTTCTACTGTAGTAGACTGTAGAAATGGAAGGCAGCTGGTTACCATCTGTGGCTCATGTACTTTAAACCTGTAATTAGGTCATTTCTCAACCTTCTCTTCTCTAGGCTAAATATCTGATTTCCTTTATCCTTTCCCAATAGATTATATTTCCAATGATTTAATTAGTTTTGTGGTTTTACTCTAAATAGTCACTAAGTTCCTTACAAGCATTAGGTTATGAAGCCCAGAAACAGATGTACTCTGATCAACATTATGTATAGCAGGATTTTTCTTCAGGTTAAACCCCCTATAGAGATGGGAAGAGGAGTTAGACCAGAACAAGAATATACAGAGGAAGTTTGTGCTGGAGGTGACAAAATTTTAAAGGAACTGAGGGATTGATTTTCCAGACATCTGGAAAATGGGAAGATACCAAAGGTTTGGGGAAAAAAACTTTCTGATCTTATAAAAAAAAGTCACAGAGAACATATTAATAACTACGAAGCTATATGCCTTCTGTCCTGTCTCTACAAAATATTTTTGAAATAATGTAAATATACATTAAGGGCATCCTTGATTCTATAGCAGATCACATTTTTATTGTTACACAATTAACAAAAGGTATAGAAAAATATAAATCCTAGTGTACTTAATATATATTTAGTATTTTTTTTAAAAAGTATTTAATCTGGAAAAGTAAAATTCTTCCCTGAAGATGCCAGCCAGGTGTATTCCATGAATATGGGGGAGGAAAAGGAAAGGTTTTTAAAAAGACATAAGAAGAGAGAAATTTTGTTTGATAATTAATATTAAATAAGGGTTATAATGGTCAAATGTGTTCAGTACTATCATGGAGGAATCTAGAATAGAGTCCAAGTCAAACAATATTCAATATGAATGGTAGTTACTAAGATCTTCCAAACAATCCTATTTGTAGATGGTCTTTTGCTGAATCTATCAAGATGTAAGACATCATTGAGACTGCTAATGAGGACCATAATCTTTCAAAAGAATAGGGCATAGTTATCTACATAGAAAAACTAAGTGGATTAATAATACCTACTTTCCATGCAATGATAATCAGTTGGATGATCAACCTATAAATCTATTTAATCTATATATAATCTTTCACAGTGCTATGAATTGACAGTGAGCTGGGTTTACAGTTGAACAGGAAAAAGGAAAGCTACCTGTTTTATATAATTCTTTTGATGACTGCCAAACTTTTCCTTAAAATCAAGACCCATTTCCAAAATTAGCAAGTCTTCTATTGATGATACTAGTTTAATAAGACTGCAGTTCATAGAATTCCAAAATCAATAAAGAATTAAAGTTGACAATGAGAAGACATACAGTGGGTAGGAGTATGCTGCGATATTATTAGGAGTTATGCAGGAAAAATTATGTAAAAGAGAGATGAATGAGCAGAAGAGGAGGTGTGTCAGGTATATAATGTGAGGAAGCAGTCCACATGTTCAATTTTGATTCACTTAAGGTCCAGAGGACTAGAGAAGGATACCCAGAATCTTGGGTAGCATGCCTATGAAAGAAGGTAAGGATTGACTGGATTGGAATCTATACAATTAGAGAGAACACTCATAAATAAAAGATCCCAGATTCAGAGAAATAATGAGGCATACTATCTGTTTTGCATCAAAGGGCAATATAGATACAGCACAATATCTGACAAAGCCATAGGTGTGAAAAAGCCAGAAGTTTTATGATAATAAAAACAATATAAATGTTATGATGCTTTTGGTAGGTTGTTCAATAATTGCCAAGTTTAAAGAAGTTCAGACTTTATTTCTTTGATATTTTTTGGTACATCCTTTTTGTTTCAAATAATATGTTTCCTATTTATATGAATTTTTATGACATGATATTTATGTTATATATTTATATATCTTATTTATAAGAATGTATGTATTATGTAAGAAACATTTGTATTTTATATGTTTATATATATAAATAATAAAGATTGTGAGTATAAAACACACAAATATTGGCCTATATTTAGTGTTAACTGGTATTCTCATCTTTTGGCAATAAATATGTGATTCTTTCTGTGAAAAATATGAGATCAGGCTTGCATCAGAGAAAAAGATGTCAAGGTACCCTGTTAATAATTCACATAGCACTGTGAAGCATTTGAGCTAGTAACTATGGATCTGATCTAGAGCTACTGCTTTCTTATTTTGCAGGGAAGCTAGAATTTCAGTCATCTACTTTGTTGTAATTCCTCCTTCACTTCTTTTTTCTCCTCCACCATTTTGTTCTTCATTTTCCTTCTCCTTCTCCTTTTCCTTCTCCTTCTCCTTTTCCTCTTCCTCTCTTTTTCTATACTCGTCTTCCTCTCCTATACCTACTTCACAGATTTTCTTTCCAACACTGTTACTCTTTTTAGACTTAGTAGTTTGCATACTCCTATTCCCTTTTTTTCTGCCCCATTTCAATGATGCAAAAATCTGGCTGCCACTGTATCTTTTTACTTACCTTTCTCTCATGCCTATCTATCTCAACCCTACACCATCAATGCTCCACTTTTGATTTGTCCTTCATTATCTTCTCTGGAATTTGATTGATGAGACACCAACTTTATTTTGTCGTATACCATTTTTTTCTTTCTCACTTCTATCTTCTGGTCCTTACTGAAAAATGCTACTTTCTTGAATATGCTGTTGTGGGAAAGTGTTTGGTTTGGAGACAGAGTGAGAGTACCCACTGGATTCTCTTTAAGTCAAAGCTTTATTTTTGCAAAAGCTTGGCAAGCCAAATAGCCTGGGTAACTAGTTGGCTATTGGGGTCAGGGGAAGAAAGTTTAGAAGCAGAATTATAAACCATGTTAGGAATGATAAGGTTGCTAAAACCAGAATCTTTTTCAGATAATAGCCTAGCCACAACGTGTATTTAAAATAGTTAAAACAGTAACTTGGGTACCTGAACTCAAGGAACAGTTTACTGAGGAAGTGTTCCATCTGTGGGCTCAGCAAGTCTAAATATATTTATGTTAGTGATTTTAGAAAATGTTTTGCTAGTAATTTTCACAAGCTAGCCAGAGTCATGATCCAACATGAACTCTACAATACCACTTTACTTTCCACCCTTTACAATGCTGGCTATACTTTCATATTCTTAACTTACTAATGGCGATGAGGGAATCAGAATACACTTCAATTTCTATCAGGCTTCTTCAGCTATCTTACTAAGCAACATCTCTTTCTTTGTAGCTCATATTACGCATATTTATCACCTATTACAGTCTGGTGTCTGTTATAATCTCTTCCCTCTCTCCCCACTGATATTCTTCTTCCTTCTTAATGTCTAGGTCATAGTCTCAACTCTCCTCCTCCTGTTTTCCTAGTAGAGGACTTTAACATCACAATTGTAATTTCTTAATTCTTCAATTTATTTATTTCCTATGATGTGCTTTTCTACTGCATCTCAGCTATGCAGAGAGATGTTCATAACCCTTGACTTTGCAATTTGTCATGTTTTCCTTCCTTTTTCATGATTTCTGAAATTTATTTTATCTGATCATAATTTTTTTTCCTTGTCTGTATGACCTCTCCCTTTGTTGACTTCAAATCCCTATAGACATTACCCCATGCACTGGCTACAATTATTTTCCATTCCTTCTTTCTATACCTGGGTGAGGCTATCTAAACTCTGCACTATCCTTTACCTGCAAATGCACCCTTGTTCTATATATTCCAAGCTAAAACCTAATCCTAAATTGCTTCCAGCATTCATCTTCTTTACTCCACTTGCACAAAACTATGCTAACTAGTTGGGTTGTTAGGGATTATAGGAAGTTGGCAGTGTACTAGGATATAAAGCAATCTATTGATATATATACCAGCAAGTTTTAGAAACTTATCATTCTAAAGTAATAAGAATCATTTAAAAAGCTCTTCACCCAGCCTCAGGACTCACAGTGAAAGAGAAATAAAAACCAAACCAATCAATCAATAAACATTTATTAAGTGCCTACTTTCTGCCAGAACCTGTGCTGAGAATTGGGGGATGCAGAGAGATAACAGTACTGTCTTCAAGAACCTACAATGTAATGAAGAAGATAATATCGGGCAAATAAAAGGGGAAATTTAAATGGTGCAAAAATAAAATATCAAGAAAATTTTATTTAATAAGAAAGTCCATGAGAACTTTCCTTTTCCCCTAATTCATGTTAAACTAATCTTAACCATGCCCTCACTGTAGATAGGCAAATGTTTTATCTTCCCTGATTTGCAATTTTACTTTCCATTGTGACTGTACTAAATCTTCTCTCTCTTGAAGCCTCTCATGACATCTTCTACCATTTCAGCTGAGGATCCTGCAACATACTTAACCAAAGATATTGAGGACATTTCTTGAGAATACATACTGATTTCTCCCTCCTAATTGCATATCATTCAGACATTTTACCCTCACTATCTCCTCCTTCACTTTGTTTTTAGATGAAGAATTTGCTAATGCAAATTCCTCTACATGCACCCTCAATTCTTTTCTAGAAAATTGTCCTAAGACTCCTACTGTTTTATCTTCAATTTCCTCCAATTTGCTTGTTTCTTTCCTATTGCCTACAAATATGCTTATGATATTTATATCCATAAAACAACTAATTTAATCCGTTAGCTATCATCCTATATCTCTGCTTCTCTTTGTGCCTAAATTATTTTAGCAAGCCTTCTAAAAATCCAAATCAAAATTATACAAAATGTATAAAATATCTAGGGATCAAGCTACCAAATCACACAAATTGCTTGTATAGATTAAATTACAGAGTGCTCCTAATAAGGAAACAACAAAGAGCTTAAACAGTTGAAATAATAATCGTGACTGGGCTATGCCAAATAATAAAAATGAAAATATTACTGAAGCTAATACACAGGTTTTTTTTTTTTTTTTTTTTTTGAGGCTGGGGTTAAGTGACTTGCCCAGGGTGACACAGCTAGGAAGTGTTAAGTGTCTGAGACCAGATTTGAACTAGAGTCCTCCTGAATTCAAGGCTATCCACTGCCCGATACTTTCCAAAACTTGTTAAAATAATAAAAAAATTTGTTTCAAAAATTAAAAATGTTAGAATATCAAAAGAACTAATTAAAAGAGGTATGAACAAAGAGGAAATAGTTCTCTAACTCAAACTTTAGTTTAAAAAATAGAGAATTAGATTAATGGAATAAACTAGACAAGGGAAAATCAGAACCATTGGGATTCAATATCCCAGTGATAAACTAAAAATACAATTTACATTAGGCTTAGATCAACATTTTATTTATTTATTTATTTTCTTTTTTTAAATTCTTTTAAAAAATTTTATAATTATAAAATTTTTTGACAGTATATATGTATTAGTAATTTTTTAAAACAACATTATCCCTTGTATTCATTTTTCCAAATTTTCCCCTCCCTCCCTCTATTCCCTCCCCTAAATGACAGGCAATTGCATACATTTTACATGTGTTACAGTATAACCTAGATACAATATATGTGTATGTAAATATGTAAATCCAATTTTCTTGTTGCACTTTAAGTATTAGATTCCGAAGGTATAAGTAACCTGGATAGATAGACAGTAGTGCTAACAATTTACATTCACTTCCCAGTGTTCCTTCTCTGGGTATAGTTGTTTCTGTCCTAGATCAACATTTTATATAAAATTCCATACTATTTTCTTAGTGGAATCTGACCTAAATGTTAAAGATCATACTATAATTACACACACACACACACACACACACACACACAGAGATTAGTAAGTGACTTTTTTCTAAATGTATATAAAGATACAAGTGTAAAGGTAGAAGTCAGGTGAGGAAATGATAGAGAGACAAGCTTGGGACATTATGGACAGAATTTCATGGGAGAAGTATGTGATGTGTCCAGGTCAAATCAAGGACTAGTAATGAATGAAAGGTAACTTCTGTGGTGTCAGGAAGAGAAGAGCCTGTAGGGGAGAGAATGGAGGTGGAAAATTGAAAAAGGAAAGGGTCTTGATTTTGGTGATAGAAGAGTATCCCACTGATGAATGCTTTATAGTGAAGAGAAACATAAAAGGAGATGAGAACTTTGTTCTGGGTATGATCTACAGGATGTGGTGCTTTAAAACACTACTTGCCTTTCCTTGGCAGATGGGAATAACTGGAATTTCTGGGAACATCTGGTATCTGGATATCAATGGGAATAGACCCTTGAAGGAGATATTAAAGCAAATAATGAATGAAAATGACCAGGAAAAGGGTGAAGAACATAAATAGACTGCATAATCAGAGATATGGTCATGTGGGAGTCTTGCCATGGGATAGTGTTCTTTCTGTCTCCTTTAGAAGTTTTTTGCTTTGTTTTATTTTATTTTATTTTATTTTATTTTATTTTATTTTATTTTATTTTATTTTATTTTATTTTATTTTTGGTGAGGCACAATGGGACAAGTTCTTCAAGGTAGTGGTAGAAACTGTTTAAAGGGGATAGCCCAGAATGGATAGCTCAGAGGTTTTGGTTTCATGAGGAATGCAGAAATAGAGAGGACCAGTTAGTTGGCTCAAGGCAGCTACATGATTCAGTGAAAAGCACACTGGACCTGGAGCTATGAAGATTTGAGTTTATATCTGGCCTCTTTACGTATTAACTGTGTGACTTTGGGCAGTCACTTACATTTTGTTTTGCCTTAATCTTCTGGAGAAGAAAATGGTAAATTGCTTCAGTGTTTTTGCCAAGAAAACCTCATAAAAGGTCATGAAGAGTTGGACATGACTGAAATCTTCTTGAGAAAGGGCTTTAAAAATGGAATTTAAAACATTAATGTACAGAACTAGTAAAGGGGAGGAAAAGAAGGCACAATCTTGTGATTGAGAGGAAAAAAAGGGGGAAGCATTTAAATAAAATAAAAGCAGGCCAGAAAATAGAAATAAGCAAAACAATGGGAGGGAGATTGAGAAGAAGAGAGATAGTGGGAATAGGAACAACCTCTAAAACAATTCCATAAAAAGAAAAGACTGACAGATTGGATAAGAAAACAAAATTGTACAATCTGTTGCTCACAAGAAACATATTTAAAAAACAAAGACATATACACAAGAAAGCTGAAGGAATGGGGAAAAATTATCATCAAGTAAACCCCAAAAGCAAAAAAATTCTAAAAAATAAATAAACAAAGGAACGATATTATGGTCAAATGAACCATTGACAACAGACCAATGTTAATAATAAACTTACAAATTTCTTAGCATCCAAGTTCATAAAGGAAACAGTACCAGAGTTATAAAAAAACAAGGAACATATCCCCTCCTAGATTCTTCCTCCCATTTATTTATTTATCTATTTATTTATTTATATTTTTAGGCTACATGAAAGAGGAGATTCTTTGCCTCAGTTGCTACCTAACCTTAATCACTGAATGAGTGTGGCTTCAGTCAAAATGAGACCTGTTAAAGAACTTAACTTAAAATGACCAAAGTTTCTCATTTCATACAGTGCCAATTCTAGTCATCTTGATCTATAACTTGCCACTGGACAAGATGTCCTTAGGGGGGGAAAGTGATACAGGTGACCTTGCACAGCCCTTCCTCACTTAAATTCAATTCACTAGCATGTCATAACATTATCTTTTTGATGTCATGGTCCTCTTTGAGAATGAAGGACAACAACAACAATACAATTGTGTCAGAAGACTTTATTTTCTATCAGTTTTGGATGTGTAATAGATAAACAGAAGGGGAAATTTGGAGCTGAACAAATTACTCAAGAAACTATAATTGAAAAACTTACCGTATTTCCTAAATGGAAATGAAAATGAATATACATATATCTCAGGCCATCAAAATATTGCAAACAAAATTTAAAAGATAGATGTAGTAAGTATAATTTTTACAGATCATAGCAGAAGTGAAAATAGCCATTGGTTCAGATATGATAAAAAAAGATACAGATCCAAGTAGAAACTTAACAATGAAATCTGTTCATTAATGAGTGGATCAAAGAAGAAATTACAGAAATAATAATTATGTGAAAGAAAATAAAGAATAAATCATATCAAGATTTCTCAGATGCAGCTAAAGAAATTCTCATAAGAGAATAGTATTTTTGTAAACATATTTAAACAAAATAGAAAAAAGAAAGTATTAGTAAACTGAAAATGTATTTTAAAAATTAAAAAGTAAACAAATATAAAATTAATATAAAAGAGGCAATAGAAATTAGAGAAGCCAATAAATGGGAAACAAAATCTCCCACAATGATAAAGCTAAAAAAAGATTAATGAAATTGATAAACTTTTAGCTTATTTGATAATAAACAAAAAGACTGAAAAATAAAATAAAGTAGCAAATAAACAAGATGAAATCAAGTGAAAACTAGATTAAAATTTAAAAGATAATTAGCACATATTGTACTCAGTTATATGCTAACAAAAATGAAAACAAAAAAAGAAATAGAGGAATGACTTCAAAAATTTGAAAAAACCCCAAACTATAAGAAAAGACAAAGTTTAGTAACAGATTTGATATGTGAAAATTGAGTTTGATTAAGGAGTCAAAGATTACAGCTAAGGTATGAGACTGGCTAATTGGAAAGATGGTGACTTGACAGTAATAGAAATGTTTTGAAGAAGATAGAATTTGGGAGATGGAAGAATAATGAATTGTATTTAGTATATGTTAAGTCTGAGATGCATATGTGACATCCAATTCTAAAGATTTAGAGGTAGTTGTTGAGGCTGAAGGTTAGGAGAGAGATTAGAACTAGATAGACCTCATAACTACCTTCATAAAAATGCCAGTTGAATGCTGGAAAGCTGATGAGATCACCAGTAAGATTATTGAGGGAGAAGTGAAGAGAGCTGAAATCAGATTCTTGGGAAACATCCATGGTTAGTGAATGTGACCTGAAAGAAGATCTAGTAGAGGAGAGTGGGGTGGAGTGATTATACACATAAGGTGAATCTGGAGAGAATAGTTTACAAAAGTCGAGAGAGGGCTTCTGGGGGTGGAACCAAGATGGCGAAGTGAAGCCAGTAAGTTGTTCAAGCTCTCCCAATTTCCCTTGAAAACCATATGGAACCAAGCCTTCTAATAGAGTCCAACTGAATGAATACACTGTCCAACTCAAGAAAGATTGGAAAAACTTCAAGAAAGGTTAATTTCACTGAAGTGAAAAGGAGTGTTCAGCTCACACAGAATCTGGAAAAGAGGATCTTAATCACAGCAGATCAGCAACTGCTGTGATTACAGTAGTGGAGCTTGGTAGTGAAGCAGACCAGTGATGGAGTAGCCTCCAGTCCCAGGTCTGAAGGCAAACTCTTGGAAACCAGACTATTTCCTGGAAAGAGCAGGCAAAGCTAGCCCCTGCAAACACAAGGGACCCTTGTATTTAAACACAAGGCTCAGAACTGCAATGGATGCTTAGGACAGCATCCCTTTTGCTCCAGGAGCAGAACTCCAACATAAAAATAAAAAAAGGGGAAATGGAAAAAAAAAAGACCAAGAAACAGAAAAGAAGCATGATCATAGAATGCTATTGTGGTGACAGAGAAGACTAAAACAACTCAGATGAGGACAAAATGTCCCCATAGGAAATGGGGGAAATATCAGAGTGATATGAATTGGTCTCAAGCCCAAAGAAGCTTCTTGGAAGTGCTCATAAAAGACATTAAAAGGAAAATAAGAGAGGTAGAAGAAAAAATGAGAAAAGAAATGAGAGATATACAAGAGAGTCAACATCTTGGAAAAGAAAGGCAAATTCTTTTAAAAATACAATTGACAAAATGCAAAAAAGAAAAAAAAAATCCAACATCCTGAAAAGTAGAATTAATCAATAGGAAAAGAGAAAGAAGAAAATCACACATAAAAAAGCTAGAACTGGGCAAATGGAAGGTAATGACTCTATGAGACATCAAGAATCAATCAAACTAACTAAAAACAATGGAAAAGATGGAAAAAAATGTAAAATACTTCATTGGAAAAATAGCTGACCTGGAAAATAGATCCAGTTTTAGAATCTTTGGTCTACCTGAAGGCCATGACAAAAAAAGAGCTAGAAATAGTTACAAGAATAAAACAAAAAAAGAGGAGATCAGTGAACTGGGCATACAGTTAAAAACTCTAGAAAAAGAAGACATTAATGCCCTTCCCCAATTGAATATCATGTTAGAAATTCTGAAACTCAAAGGAAAGATTAATAAAATTGAAACTAAGAAAAATATTGAATTAATTAATAAAACTAATTAGTTTTATTAAAAAAATCAACAAAATATATAAGCCTTTAGTTAATTTGATTAGAAAAAGAAAAGAAAAATGATTAGAAAAGAAAATAAAAGAAAACCAAATTACCTTCATTAAAAATGAAAAGGGTGAATTTATCACCAATGAAAAAGAAATTAAAGCAATAACTAGGAGCTATGTTGCCAACTATATGCCAACAAGTCTGACAATCTAATAAAAAATGGATGAATATCTACAAAAATATAAATTGCACAGATTAATAGAAAAGGAAATAATTTACTTAGTCTCATTCTAGAAAAAGAAATTAAACAAACCATCAATGAACTTCCTAAAAAAAAAGCTCCAGGGCTACAGGAATTAATAAGCAAATTCAACCAAACATCTAAAGAACAATTAATTCTAATGCTATATAAACTACTTGGAAAAATAGGCAAAGAGAGATCTCTGCCAAATTTCTTCTATGAACAAATATGGCACTGATATCTAAACTAGGAAGCAACAAAACTGAGAAAGAAAATTATAGACCAATCTCCCAAATGAATATTAATGCAAAAAATTTGAATAAAATATTAGCTAATTTATCAGCAGGTCATGTATTATGACTAAATGGTATTTATATCAGGAATGTGGAACTGGTATCAGGAAAATTATTTCCTAATTGATCATATCAATAACAAAACCATCAGAAATCATATGATGATCTCAATAGATGCAGAAAAAGCTTTTGACAAAATATAGTACCCAATCCTATTAAAAACCCTAGAGAGCATAGGGACAAATGGAGTTCTCATTAAAATAATAAGCAATATCTATATAAAACCTACAGCAAGTGTTATTTGTAATGGAGAGAAGCTGGGCACCTTCCCATTAAGATCAGGGATGAAATAAGGATGTCCATCATCACCAGTATTATTCAATATTGTACTAGAAATGTTGGCTTTAGTAATAAGAAAAGAAAAAAAATAAAAGAAATTAGAAAAGGCAATGAGTAGATGAAAATATAATATTTTGCAGATGACATGATGATATACTTAGAGAATCCTAGAAAATCATTCAAAAACCTCCTGGAAACAATTAATAGCATTAGCAAAGTTGCAGGATAGAAAATAAATCCACACAGATCATCTGCATTTCTACATATTACTAACAAAGTCCAGCAGCAAGAGATAGAAAGAGAAATTCTGTTTAAAATAATACTAGACTGGGGCAGCTAAGTGACACAGTGGATAGAGCACCAGCCCTGAAGTCAGGAGAACCTGAGTTCAAATTTGGCTTCAGACACTTAACATTTCCTAGCTGTATGACCCTGGGCAAATCACTTAACCCCAACTGTTTCAGCAAAAAAATTAATGACAGACAAAATAAAATATTTGGGCGTTTTACTGCCAAGATAAAGAAAGGAACACAATTACAAAACATTTATTACACAAATATAGTCAGATCTAAATGAGTAGAAAAATATCAATTGCAAGGGTTAAGTGATGTGCCCAGCATCTCGCAGTTAATGTCTGATTTGAACTTAGGGAGATGAGTCTCCAGGCCCTGCATCCTTTCCACTTCACCACCCAACTGCTTTATTCTCCGTTACATTGTGACATTTTTATGTGAACATGTCTTCTGATAGAATGTAAGCTCTGAGAGTTAAGGATTGTTTCATTTTTGTCTTTTTACTGCTAGTGCATGGAAAAGTGTTTGGCACGTTGTTAGTGCTTAATAAAAGACTGCTTGAGGAAGGAGTCATCAGATAAACATAAAGAAGTTTAGTACTCCAGGATAGTATTCCTCTCTGCCTGAGGCATATAGAGAATAATGCAAGTTTGAGGATAGAATGGTGTATTTGTTTCCTGAGCATACCTGCTCCTTGTGGTGCTTGATCTTCCTGGATGTAGCTAGAAAGTTGGCTTAATTTTATTTTTTTTCTGAGGCATTTGGGGTTAAGTGACTTGCCCAGGGTCACACAGCTGGGAAGTGTTAAGTATATGAGGGTAGATTTGAACTTAGGTCCTCCTGACTTTAGGGCTTGTGCTCTACCTACTGTACCACCTACCTGCCTCTGATTTGGCCTAATTTTTAAATGATAGATGGTAGTTCTGAGAGAAAAGCAATTGACTTTAAATCTGAACAAGAATTTTGTTGTCTTGGTAATGAGGGGACTGCCCCTATTTTATGATGTTATAAAGTGGGTGGTATTACCTGAGTAACATAGCAGGATACTTTTATTAGGGAAATACAGGAACAGATAGTGTCATTCCAAGAGAATTAGAAAAAAGAAGAAAAAAGTAGTTTACTAAAATGAGCAATATGGAAAAAAAAAATCTTTGGCATGCTGAGTGACCCAGTCATAGAAAATGGAGATTCAGATTTCATTTCATATATACATTTTGAATCCACAAAATATGTTTTATCAGCAGGAACAGAAGGAGTCTCTTAGATTTTGGAGAAATTTCCATGTTCTAGCACCCACTTTCTTGCTTTTTGTAAGCAGCCTTTTAGTGAAGTTAATGTAGTATGCCATATGTTAGTAGAGAGAACATATGGGGGAAACCATGTATGGTGTTTATGTTTAAAGGCTAAACCTCAGATGATTTGGTCTTGTCTGATAGGCCTAAAGATCATTTAATTCAGCAAACTTATTTTTCATCAAGTTAATATATTGCAATTTTATTTAATGGCAGTATGTAGTATACATAATTGTTTGCTTTATGATATTTTCAGCAATTAAAAAAATAAGAAACATTTAAAAATTATAACTATATTTTACACAGTCTGCTAGAGAACAATAGTTATTTTATTCATTTTTGTTTTGGACTAAGGAAAAGTGATTGCTTAATGCTTTACTTAAGCCTTTATAATTCATTAATTCCTTTTATATAACTAATTCTAAAGACACCTAAAAAGAGAAACATATGGATTCTATACAGTGTTTTATCTCATCAGTTGATAAGGATCAAACCAACAAGTTTTCCACCACGTTTAGCAGTAAACAGATGCTCACCTCATCTGGAGAGGGTGAATGCATTCCTGACATTCTTGCATGTGTATTGGTCTGGAGGGCTGGGGTTCGAATAAAAAGCAATATCCTATAAGTGTGAATGAATTCCTTTGGCTTTATCTACGTGATCTTTTTTGGAATAAACCTCTATGAAACTAAATTCTTCCTCTAATTATGATTCTGTGATGTTACTTTATCATTCCTCATGAAACTCCATAAAAGTCAGGAGTTCCTAAAGCAATTCCTACCATTCCTGGTTCTCAGATACTGCAGCTGCTTTATTACCTTGTTAAATGGTGATCTAGCATATACCTTTCCAGGCAGGGGAACTGGCTCATTTTGCTGCTTTTTGCTCTTCTGAGGACTTCTAATAATTCACAACAAGGGGCTCCTGAACTATCTCTTTGATGTGAAACTGAGTTCTTCTCAAGAACAATTTCCTGGAATGATTTTGCGCCTCTTCTTATTTGCTATGACAAAGAGGTGGGACTGTTCTATTCCTCTCTATACTATCCCAGACAAATTGTCATCCATTCTTTGCTAGAAAACCTCCATGAATGGGAAGGCAACTACTACTTCCTGAGGTAGACAGAATTTTCATCCTTGAGATACTTTGGATTAGGATGTTTTTCTGTATAGTAACCCTGAATCTCTGCTCTTCCTTTATCATTTCTAAATGTGTTTGTTCTCTGAGGCCAGGAAGAATAAATCTAAAGTTTTCAAATCCTTGAGTATAGTGTAATGCTGGAGAAACTGAGGCAAGATAGAGATTAGAGCATTTTTAATATTTTATTTGAAATCCAAAATCCTTATTCATGAAGGGGTCCATAGACTTCTCCAGACTACCATGACACAAAAAAAAGGTTTTAAGTCCTTCTCTTGTTGTGTTTTTTGTTTTGTTTTGTTTTGTATTTTTGTTTTGTTTTGCTGAGGCAATTGGGGTTAAGTAACTCACCCAGGGTCACACAGCTAGGAAGTGTTAAGTACCTGAGATCAAATTTGAACCCAGGTCCTCCTGACTTCAGGGCTGATGTGCTATCCACTGCACCATCTAGCTACCCCTTTCTCAGTTTTTTTTTTTTTTTTTAATAGGTTCTGGTATGGTATAGTTTTAATTTCTCTCAAAGATCCAGATTGGACTTTTAAAAGCCATATTCCAATTTGTCAATGCTCTTCCAAAAACTGTGGTGCCTGAGCCTGAACACAATGATGAAATCCTGGGTAACTAGGTGGTGTTGTCAGAGAAAGCCTGAAGTATTGATAAGATTACTTCTTGAAACAAGTCACTGATGGGGATCAGTTCAACTTTATAGTCCTACCTTCTATAGTAGTCTTGGGTATCTCCTCCTTGCTGGGTCCACTCAGAAATCCAAGTTACGTCAAACCCCTCAGATTAAATTTCCTCTATAAATCTGTTCATGGTCCACACCATTTTTGCTTAATCCCTTTTGGGTTATATGATGCCTTTTATCACCTTCCTTCCCTATGCCTCATATTTATCTCTTTTCCCTCCCCCCCTACCATGTGTCATGGTATCTAACTACATGCTCTCTCAAATCTATTTCATATTTTTCACACTTGGTGTTTGTAGTAGCTCTTCATTTCTTATGGGGAAGGGAGATGACTTGTATATTATTTTCCTTTTCCTGTCCTTTCATCTCACTTAGGGTTCTCTAGAAGCAAGGGACATAGTCACTCTGGCACTATCTTTAGGATTCTGCTCTTCTCCCTGTCTTTCCCCACAACTACCAAAGAGGTGAGAGTGTGGGTTATCTGGGGGTGGGTATTTCCTCCTGGCATAACTGCACCAATGGTATGGGAACTGAGGAGAGAGAATATGTACACAAATCACTCAGTATACATTTATTAAGAATCTATCTATCAGGCACTGCTAAGTGCTAGAGATACAAAGAACAAATGATAGTCCCTGACTTTAAAGAAGTCACAATTTGATGGGGGAGATAACATAGAAACAAATATATACAAGCGGCACAAAAAGGAAACAGTCAAAAGAGAAGAGGACTGCCACAAACATTTTAGCACATGTGGATCCCTTTCCTTCCTTTAAGATCTCTGGGATATAAGCTAAGTAGTAACACTGCTGGGTCAAAGGGTATGCACAGTTTGGTTAACTTTTTGAGCATAGTTCCAAATTGCTCTCCAGAATGGTTGGATCTGTTCACAGTTCCACCAACAATTATCATAGCTTTTTATTTACAAAACTTATGCATAGGTAATTTTTCAACATTAACTCTTGCAAAACTTCCTGTTCCAGATTTTTGCCTCCTTCCCCCACATCCCTCCTCTAGATGGCAGTTAGTCTATTACATGTTAAATATGTTAAAATTTATAGAGGAAATTTAATATGCATATTTATACAGTTATCTTATTGCACAAGAAAAATTGGATATAGAAAGAAAAAACCTGAGAAGGTGTTAGGATTACTAGGTGAGAACTCAGGTTGTCTGGACAGTGACAAGGTGAGAATTCAGGTTGTCTGGACAATTACAAGGTGAGAACTCAGGTTGATTTGATAGAAGGAGCAAGCTCATTGGCTGACGTGGTTCTTCCCAGAAGCCCTTGCATTATCTCATGCCCATTCTCTGGGAGGATAAAAGAGGACAGCACTCCAGGAAGAGGAGAAGACTCTGCACTACATCTGGCTTGACGCAGCTCTCTGCAGGAAGGGAAGTCGGCTCTCTGCAGGAAGGGAAGTCATTTCTCTGGACAAGAGTTAACAGCAACTGCCTGGAGACAACAGTTCACTACAGGAAGAAGAATCTGTCTGAGAGATTTGAATAGACACAGCAGATCTCTTCCCAGAGAGCGATCCAGCAGCTTCTGGAGACGACAGCTCGCTACAAGAAGGAAAACAAAAATGCAAGCAAACATCAACAGAAAGCATGAAAATGCTATATTGTAGTCCATACTCAGTTTCCACAGGCCTCTCTCTGAGGGTATATGGCTTTCTTCACCACTGAACAATTAGTTCTGTTCATTTCACTCAGCATCAGTTCATGTAAGTCTCTCCAGGTCTCTCTGAAATCATCCTGTTGGTTGTTTCTTTTTATTATTATTATTATTATAGCTTTTTATTTACAAGATGTATGCATAGTAATTTTTCAGCATTGATAATTGCAAAACCTTTTGTTCCAGTTTTTCCCCTCCTTCCCCCTAGATGGCAGGTTGACCAATACATGTTAAATATGTGAAAGTATAAATTAAAAACAATATATGTATACACGTCCATACAGTTATTTTGCTGTACAAAAAGAATTGGACTTTGAAATAGTGTACAATTAGCCTGAGAAGGAAATAAAAAATGCAGGCGGACAAAAATAGAGGGACTGGGAATTTTAGGTAGTGGTTCATACTCATTTCCCAGAGTTCTTTCGCTGGGTGTAGCTGGTTCAGTTCATTACTGCTCTATTGGAACTGATTTGGTTCATCTCATTGTTGAAGAGGGCCTCTTCCATCAGAATTGATCATCATATAGTATTGTTGTTGAAATATATAATGATCTCCTGGTCCTGCTCATTTCACTCAGCATCAGTTCATGTAAGTCTCTCCAGGACTCTCTGAAATCATCCTGCTGGTCATTTCTTACAGAACAATAATATTCCATAACATTCATATACCACAATTTATTCAGCCATTCTCTAATTGAGGGGCATCCACTCAGTTTCTAGTTTCTGGCCACTACAAAGAGGGCTGCCACAAACATTTTAGCATATGCAGATCTCTTTCCCTCCTTTAAGATCTCTTTGGGATATAAGCCCAATAGTAACACTGCTGAGTCAAAGGGTATGCACAGTTTGATAACTTTTTGAGCATAGTTCCAAACTGCTCTCCAGAATGGCTGGATCTGTTCACAGTTCCACCAACAATGTACCAGTGTTTCAGTTTTCCCACATCCCCTCCAACATTCAGCATTATCTTTTCTTGTCATCTTAGTCAATCCAACAGAGTATAGTGGTGTCTCAGAGTTGTCTTAATTTGCATTTCTCTGATCAATGGTGATATGAAAAGCACCTTTTCATATGACTAGAAATAGTTTCAATTTCTTCATTTGAAAATTGTCTGTTCATATCCTTTGACCATTTATTAATTGGAGAATGGCTTGAATTCTTATAAATTTGAGTCAATTCTTTCTATATTTTAGAAAATAAGCCTCTATCCGAACCTTTGAATGTAAAAATGTTTTCTCGGTTTATTGCTTTCCTTCTAATCTTGTCTGCATTACTTTTGCAAAAACTTTTTAACTTAATATAATCAAAATTATCTATTTTGTGAATAATAATGATCTTTAATTCTTCTTTGGTCACAAATTCCTTTCTTCCACAGATCTGAGAAATGAACTATCCTATGTTCTTCTAATTTATTTATTTATTTATGTTTTGGATTTTTTTTAAATTATAGCTTTTTATTTACAAGATATATGCATGGGTAATTTTTCAGCATCGACAATTGCATAATTTATTTATAATATCATTCTTTATGTCTAAATCATGAACCCATTTCAACCTTATCTTTGTATATGGTGTTAGGTGTGGGTCAATGCCTAGTTTCCAAATTTTTTTTTTTTTTTTGAGGCTGGGGTTAAGAGACTTGCCCAGGGTCACACAGCTAGCAAGTGTTAAGTGTCTGAGATCAGATTTGAACTCAGGTCCTCCTGAATTCAAGACTGGTGCTTTATCCACTGCACCACCTAGCTGCCCCCCTAGTTTCCAATTTTCTCAGCTGTTTTTGTCAAATAGTGAGTTCTTATTCCAAAAGCTGGGGTCTTTGGGTTTGTCAAACACTAGATTACTATAGTCATTGACTATTTTGTCCTGTGAACCTAACCTATTCCACTGATCAACTGTTCTATTTCTTAGTCAGTACCAAATGGTTTTGATGACCACTGCTTTATAATATAATTTTAGATCTGGTACAGTTAGTCCACCTTCATTTGCTTTTTTCCCCCATTAATTTCACTATAATTAAAAGGGATTGGGAAAGGCTTCCTTTAGAAGGTTACACTTCAGTCAGGGATTGAAGGAAGTTACAGAACCAGTAGGCAGAGATGAAAAGAGAGAGAATTCCAGGGACACTCATGTGCAAAAATGTTTATAGTGGCCCTTTTTGTAATGACAAGAAACTGAAAACTGAATGGATGTCCATCAATTGGAGAACTGCTGAATGAATTATGGTATGTGAATGTTATGGAATATTATTGTTCTGTAAGAAATGACCAGCAGGATAAATACAGAGAGGCTTGGAGAGACTTACATGAATTGATGCTGAGTGAAACAAGCAGAACCAGGAGATCATTGTACACAGTAACAGCAAGACTATATGATGATCAGTTTTGATGGATGTGGCTCTCTTCAACAATGAGATGATTCAAACCAGTTCCAATTGTTCAGTGATGAAGAGAGCCATCTACAACCAGAGAGAGGACTATGGGAACTGAGTATGGATCACAACATAGCATTCTCACTCTTTCTATTGTTGTTTGCTTGCATTTTGTTTTCTTTCTCAGTTTTTTCCCCCCTTCTTGATCTGGTTTTTCTTGTGCAACAAGATAACTGTATAAATATGTACACATATATTTAATTTAACATATTTAACATGTATTGGACTACTTGCCATCCAGGGGAGGGAGTGTGAGGAAGGAGGGGACAATTTAGAACAGAAGGTTTTGCAAGGGTCAATGTTGAAAAATTACCCATGCATATGTTTTGTAAATAAAAAGCTTAAAAAAATTTCAGGGATAGGAGAAAGCCAAAGTAAAGGCCTGGAGATGAGACATGTCTTTTTTGGTGAAAAGCAAAGAAGCTAGCTAAATTGAAGACTGTATAGAAATGAATGTGAAGAAAATTACTTTAGTGGCTGAATGATGAATAGACCAGAATGGAGAGAGATTTGAGGCAGGCAGACCCACCAGCAGATTACTCTTAAAGTCAAAGCATGAGAAGATGAAGGCTCCTCTTAGAAAAGAGAAGGGTATATATTTGAGAGATGCTTGTAAAGGGGAACCTGTCTTAGCAACAGACTGGACTTATTTCAGGGCAATGAGAAACAGTGAAGAATTGAGGATGAAAGCCAGATTGTGAATCTGGAAGAATTGTGGTGCTTTCCGCAATAATAAGGAAGTTTAAAGGGAGGAGGCTTTGGGGAGAAAGATAATGAATTCAGTTTTGAACATGTAGAGTTTCAAATGTTCACTGGACATTTGGTTCAAAGTATCCAAAAAATGTGAGTCAGGAGGTCAGCATAGAGGTTAGGACTGTTTAAGTAGATATGTGGATCATTAGCATGGAGATGATAATTGAATCCATAGGAGCTGATGAGATTTCCAAGTGGTCATTTAGAGGCAGAGGGGCAGGGAGCCTGGGATAGAGCTCAGTGGGGCATCCACCCTTAGTGGTGACTTGGATGAAGATCCAGCAAAAGAGATCAAAAAGAAGTAGTCAAATAGTTAAGAGGAGAAACAGGAGAGAGTGGTGTCCCAAAAACCAAGAGCAAAGAGAGTATCAAGAAGAGGGTGACAGTGTTGAAATGTCAATGCAGAGAGGTCAAGAAAGAAGAGGAATAAGAAAAGATCATTGAATTTAGTAAATAAGAGCCAACTGTAATTTTGGAGATGGAAGTTTCTGTTGAATGGTGGTATCAGAAGCCATATTTTAAAGAACTAAGAAGAGAAGGAGAGGAGGCATTTATTGTAAACAGCCTTTTTAAGGATTTTAGCCACAAAAGGTAGAAGAACTATAGGATGATAGAGATGGAAAGATCAACTGAAGGCTTTTTCAGGATAGGGTAGACATGGGAATTTTGTAGTCAGAAAGGAAGCAATCAATAGAAAGGAAGAAATTATAGATAAATGAGAGAGGGGAATGAAAGAAGGAGCTGAAGATAGAGAAGATAAGGATGGAATGGAATCATTGTATATGTAGAGGGGTTTGTCTTGGCAAGAAGGACTACATCATTATGTGAGATGGGATGAAGGAAAAGAAAATAGAAAGCATCTGAGTGTTTTCATATGAGAAATAGGTGAGAAGATGGAATTTTCTTTGAATGACCTCATTTTTTTTTTCCAGTGAAATATGAGGCAAGATTCGCAGCTGAAAGGGTAGGGGGAGGTACTCCCATTGAATATTTGAAGAGGAATGAAAAAAGTTAGAATATTGTGGAGAGTAGTATATTGAGCAGATAAGGGAAATATAGGATTGCTTTGTTGCAGTGAGGGCCCAGTTGAGTTTATACATAACAGACATTTGTAGTGGAATCAGTCAGAATTGTTGTGTAATTTTTTTCACTTCCTGTTTTCGCAGCATTTGTACAATATACATAGAAACAAATGCAGAAGATGTTGGCTTACAATTGAACTGATTTGCCCATGGGGTACCTTGGGGAAAGGAACAAAAGTGGACTAGTGAAGGATGATGCAGAGAGAACTCAGAAATCCATGGATTAGAAGTCAGGGTGTGGACAAAAAGTAGGCTTTGATATGGGAAGGCAAAGTAGGAAGGAGCCAATAATTTTAGTAAGATAATAGAATTTTAGAGTTTTTAAATTTGGAGGTAGTGAATTTATAGGTGATGGCAAAATCAAGGGTATGAATGTCTTTGTGTGAGGCTGAATTGAGTTTTAAGAATAGGTATTAGGAAATGAATAGGTTGGGGAACTTGGAAGGTTAAGGTATTTGAGGGAATATCAAATATGTATGTTGACCCTAATAATGGGGACAGGAATCAGAGAGGAGAAAAAGATTATGCACTAGTACTAAACTTATGGAGGAAAGAAGGGTAGTGTGGTGGAACTCTGTGGACACACTACTGTGATTTTTTTTGGGGGGGGTTGTATGGAGCTCAAAATAAAAGAGGTTATTGAGTAATGGTGGCATAGGGAGAACTTGCAAATGACAATGAAAAAGCACAGAGTGTTGTAACTTCCCCATTTCCAGTCAGCCAAAGGGAATGAGTGAAAATGCAGTCATTGCTTAAAGGGTAATCAAGAAGGCCGGTCCATTAAAGTTGAGTTGTCTTAGTGATTATCAAAAGATGGAAGGAGTGAAAAAGGAAAAAGTTTAAGATGAAAGCAAAATCATTTCTTACAAAGTAGGCATTCCAGAGGGTATAGTTGTGAGATGGGTAAGGAAAGAGTAGGTGGTATTTGGTTAGAATTATTGGGTGGATAGGTTGGGGAATATGGGAATAAAGAAATAGGTAGTAAGATTGATGAGGACAGGAATAAGGAATAAGGTAATGGGGGATAGGGAATAGTCTGAATGATGATTTACAGATGCTCAAAATCACTAGCATGCATGGGTTATGGCCAGGTGGGAGTTTGTTAATCATTAAATTAAAGGAATCTCTCCTTTTCATATGTAGGTTGGAGATCAGACATAAGATTCACAAAGCAAGAAGTAGTTGCTCTCCTGTTTGTCTTCTTCTGTTTTCTCTAGAAGCCCTACTTTATATTCCTGTCAGATAGTCAAGATCAGAAAGGAGAAGGTGCTACGAGATGGAAAGCTGGCTCTTCTCTTTCTACAGAAGATACATATAACTCTGAAAGTTCCCCACTTGACTCTCTGCTTCCTTTGGCAAATTGGAGGTCAGATAAGAGATGGGTCTACACCAGATGAAAGGTGAGGTCTTTCTTTATCTTGTTCCTGCAGGGTACAGGCCATTCAGGCAAAATAATAAGGAGGAAGCAGTGTCATTAAAAAATTCAGAAAGACTATCCAAGAGGAGAAGGGGATCATCAATGTTATAGAAAAGTTAAAAGGATAAGAACTGAGTAGAGGCTATACATGAATAATTTAGTTTTCATTGTTAAGTTGATAACGCCAGACAAGAGCTCATAATTCAGAGGTATAGAAGAGAATGAGTAGAAAAAGATCAACTACTAGGGGCATCAGGAACGTCTTTATTTACAAGAGTATACGTTAAAAAACCAAACAAACAAAAAAACTAAAAGGATAGAGTGCCAGCCCCGAAGTCAGGAAGATCTGAGTTCAAATGTGACCTCAGACACTTAACACTTCCTAGCTATGTGATCTTGGGCAAGTCACTTAACCCCAATTGCCTCAGCAAAAAAAGAAAAAGAAAAAAAGAGTATATATGAGCTGTTCTTTGAAGATGGGTAAGTTTCTAAAACATGGAAGTGAAAAACGAGTGCATTTCATCTGTGGTCATCTGGGGGCAGGCAGTGGGGGAAGTAGCCTATGTAAAGGCACAGAGATGGGAGATGAAAGGTTGTATATAAGAAACAGAAGGAAGGCCATTTTGTCAATTTCTTCATCTATAAAGTGAAGAGTTTATAGCAATTGCCTCTGAGGTCCTTTTTGCCTGTGGATTTATGATCCTATGAAATTAGAGCACATGAAGGGACGTTATGTGTAATAAGCTTGTTCAAATTGCCTGGATCCAGATTGTTTTGGGCTTTCCATGTCAAACTGAGGACTTCATCCTAGAGGCAGGAGGGAGCTCTGAAGAAACTAAACTATGTAGCATAGTCTAAGTTTCCATAGGATCCAGGTGCAAAGTCACACACATGTACCTTGCTCTTATATTTATTTAAATACAAAAAAAAAAAAAATAGAATACAAAAAAAGAAAGACAGAAAAGAAAAATATAACAAAACAAAACATTGTCATGTGCCCAGCAGAGCAATGGGGAAGATTCAAAATATATAACAATAAATTTCCATTTCATGTCCATCTTTTCTTCACTTCCTTATAGGTTATTCTTGTGAACACCTTTTACTGCAATCTTTTTTCCCCTTTCATTCTCCCCTCCCCATCCCCCTAGCAGGCTACAATTAAGCACAGATATTTTTAATATTGTTTGTGTGTATATACACATTCACACCTACTTATATAATATACATGTCTATATACATACATACATACATATGCCTACATACATACCTATACATACTCACATATATATGCATATGCATTTACCCATCTGTAAATATGTATCTAAAACAATAATATAGAAGGTATATAATGTAGATTTTTCTTGATTGAATCTTTGTTTAACTTTGTCTAAGATAAATAATTACTACCCCTATTTTTCTTTTTCTAGTAAATTCTACTCCTGATCCTTGCAGTGTTTATTTCTTGTCCTATCCCTGATAACTTTTATTTTAATTTTGTTCCTTAATTTGCCTTGCTATTACTTAATCTCCCCCCCCATCCACTGGTCCTTTTCTTATCTTCTCCTCCTACCCTTTCCTTCCCTCTTTTTCCATTCCCATTAATCTACACACCTTATCCCACTCCCATTAATCTAAACACCCGTCTATACCCCAACTTTATTTTATGCTGCCCATTCCCCACTTATATCCCTCTCCATTAATCTATACACTTTTCCGTACTCCACCTTATCTTTTATCCATTAATCTACACACCTTTTCCTACTGGAGGGCCTCACTTTTTAAGTTCATAAAATTGATTAGATATTACTATGTTTGATCCTCTACTTATGCTATTTATGGTAAGGTATTAAAAAAAAATTCTTGTTGGATTGATTCTGGATTACACTTCCTTTAGCACTATTCCAAATCTCTTCTCCTTTATCTTCTTACTTTACCTCCCATGTTATTTATATTCTTATGTTAAACTGTTTTTTTCCTAAAGCAAAGTTTTCCATTCCTCTGTCTCAGTTTCTCCAGTTGCTTCACCATCTGGCACAATGGAATACCTCTCAAGGCAAATGATTTACCTCTACAAATCTTACCTTTACAAATCTAGTTGTATTTCTCCCATCCACTTTATAAATTCATAAGATTGATGTTCACTTCTTGAAGCCCTAATATACTGATTCTACTGTCACACAGCTCAGATAAGATCCATTAAAAGAAATTTTGCCATCTTTGAAAGGAGGCTTTTCCATTTGGGCTATATACAAGAGTTAAATTCCGAAATTCATACTCTTCTAAATTTGGTTCTCCTTATTCGCTCTCCAGTTCTGTTCCAAAACAAAACAAAAACCAAATCCTGAAACCCAAAACCAAAACCCAAAACAAACAGCAATTCTCAATTCTTTCTTCTATTTTTATTCTTATTTATACTTCCCACCTAGTATTTCTCCTTAATTCCTAAATTATATGATATAATATTGTTCTCTTTATAATAATAACATTTTCAAAAGCTATATAACATTTTTAGTTGTTATTAAATTTAGAACCAAACTGGGGAGTGAAGTATTTCTTCATAATAGATAATAGAATAACTATATTTGAATCTCGATGATACTAATTTTGAAGACTTTGTTATTTGAATTTGTTAAAATATATTCATCTGTATATTAGTATCTAGCTTGTATTCAGATACAATCCTATTTTAAAAGGCTGACTAGGACATATCCACACCTTATTAAAATGGAAGTTTATCATTATACTACATAAAAAATGGGTACATGGCATTATTTAGTTATTTTTAGCTTGTTTACATCATGTAAATGTTTACTGTATAACATATTTGCAAATGGAAAACTGGACATCTTATCCTTGCTGACTTCTTCTAGATTTGAGTAAGTGACATTTGCTAAAATTGACCATTTTGCCAATTTAAAGTAGAGGTAATTAAAAGAGTTAATACTGTTAGACCTCTTTCTTTTTCTTTCTTTCTTTCTACTGTAATTGAATTTGAATGTAATATTAGGAAAACTGCTGGAACTCTGTCTTCCCAGAAATCAGCCGGAGTCAGAATCACTAAATGTCTTTATTCTTGATCTTTTACAGTCAAGGTCAGGGGATTAGGCCTAGCAATCTCACACACACCTTCCTCCCTCAAACGCCAGGAGAGACTGACCCCATGTCTGCATCTCAATTCCTCTTCCTCTTCCTACTCCTTCCACACACGTCACTTCCCCCTCTTTGTCCCACCAATCAAGTCAGCACAGAACAGCTGGGGAGGGTCAACAAGTTAATAGGTAACTGTCCAATTGGCAATTAGTCTCACGTGCTTCATTATCCAAGTGCATTGCTCAGTTCTAGTCCTTTACAGAAAAGTTTTTTTTTTTTTTTTGGTTGTGAGGTAAAATTATGTCCTTGAATCATCAATATTTGGGGGACATGGTAAATTGATGTAATTCTAGTTCATATCCCTTTCAGACATGAGAACAGAATGGCCAACCTTCAAATCCTTTTCCTATTTCCCCTCAAGGCAGAAATTATAGTCTTCATTAGAGAGGGGCATACAACATTCTAGATATATATATCAATGCCTTTAATGAGCTAAATTTAGACAACCCACATAGAAACACATAACTTTATAGGGATAACATATACCTTATTCATTTAGCTGTTGATATGCTGTGAAATCTTTGTTCAGTTATCCAGTGAATTAATTTACTATTGGAAAAACTGACCCACATCCATATTAAATCTCTTATGAAAAATTAAACCAAAAGAAAAAAGTTCACAGGATCATAGATTTAAAGATGGAAAGGACTTAGAGATCATTTTAACAGTGAATCATTTTATTACTGAGTCTTGGAAAGGTTAAGTGAATACAGGTAAGGTCATAAGCAGCAAAACCAAGATTCAAACTTAGATCTGTCTTTGAATCCAGCATACTGTCAAACATGATGTTGCTTCTTGTAGCTTCCTGGAACAATGGTAGAGTTTATTTCCTCATTCCCAAAGGTGATAATTAAGAAACATGTTTCTTATGGAACATTATAAAATTTTTTATGGTATGGTGGATAAAGAGCTGCCCTTGGAGTTGGGAAGGTCTAGGTTAAAATCTTATTTCTGACACATATTAGCTTTGCCTTCCTGGTCAAGTTATTTGATCTCCAAAGGCCCCAAATTGGTTAGAGTCCAGGTTGTGGAGGAATTGCTGCTGGTGGATGGTAAGGTCCTTCAGATGGCCTTGTTTTGATAACATTTTGATGATAGAGTCAAACTCCATCACATTGCAGAGCCTCCTGAAAGGAATCTAATCATTCAAAGGAATTTGACCTGTCCATCCATACAAAAAGACAAGTAGATCAAAACTTATTGCCCAGAGGCAGCTAGATAGTGCAGTGGATAGAGCACCAGCCTTGAAGTCAGGCCGATCTGAGTTCAAATCTGACCTCTGACACTTAATACTTACTAGCTATGTGATGCTGGGCAAATCACTTAACCCCAATTGTCTCAGGAAAACAGAAAACTTATTGCTCATATTTCAGCATTTATTTGAACAAGCTTCCTCAATTTTATATATATCAGAGATAAATATAGATGGATAATAAGCAGGGCTTCAAGTTGAAGAGGAGAATGGGATGTATTACTTTTGGGAAATTTCAAAGCTGTCTTATGGACACCCTAACCTTCCCATGAAATCAAAGGTCCCTCTTTTCAATACTAACATTTTCATTACCATTGCTATAAGTCACTGAGATTTGAAACCCATATGCATCCCTAAGAACTAAATATAATTATCACATAGAAAAGAGATAGACAATGGGTGTGAAAAAAGCTGCAAAATACAGCCAATGAAGAACTGAAGAAGAATGGGAGCAAAGAATGTCATCAAGAAATTGCATGGCAGGAAGAGAAGATGGACTGGGTGATATAGCAAGAATGAGGAAGGGCAGGTGTACAACCAGAGTTTCACTGGTATTCCTGTTATGCCAAGAGAAATCAAGGAAAGTTTGTAGAATATTTAGTAGTCACCTTGGGAAGAATTTTTCAGAGACCTTGGGTGGGTAGGGAAGGATGAGTTGAAATTTGAATCATTCAAAATCCTGAATCAATGAAAAAAAACAACACCTTTATTTGAGCATTTGAGTATGTGCAAGCCACTGAGCTAGAATTGGTTGAGGTAGATGAGAAATAGGATGCAAAGACAAAATGAAATACAGTTCTTGCTCTTCATGAACTTCATGCTATTGGAAGCAGTTACCCAATGAATTCTTAAGTGTCTTTCATCTTGAATAGCTTATAAATCTACATCTCTTCTTATTGTGTGAGATTTTCAGTTATGACACGCATTTTTGCTGCTTTAGTTAATTCTCCATAATTTTGGATGAGTCACTTGAACTCTCTTAATTTCCTTTTCTTGAAAATGATGAGGAATGGACTAGATTGATTTCTGCAGTCCTTTTTCTTTCAAAATTCTATAAATTTGTGATTTCCCAATGGCTTTCCAGCCATCAACGAGATTTGGTAATTGCAGGATATGGTATCATGATTCAAGGAGAACCCTATCGAAGTCAGCTTGAGAGGGATATTTGATCCCAGGTTTCCGGGTATGCTAAGCATCCTGCAGGTGTTATACAAAGGACCTATAGCTTTGGAGGTAAAAGAAAATCCTGTTTGTTGGCTAATAGGGTTTGGTAAACAACCAACTTTGTTAAAAGGAAGTAAGTTGTACGGTGGTTGATTGAATCTGAGAGAATGTTTGAAGAGCTCAGTATTTGCTCTAAGGAGCCATTAAATAAGTTTTGTTCCCACACCCCCTGGAGAAAACGATGCTTCATTAAAATGGCAACGCGAGGTGTGGTGAAGCCGGTGAAATTGGGATCCCTGAAAAGGCACATTCACGAGATTCCACTTAAAATGTAAAATGGGTGTAAAGAAAATAAATGGACATTTTCTGGAGGCAGCTGAGCAATCCCAAACACAGGCATCTTTGTCTGCTTCTTTAAGACGTCCACAATGCTTCCTCCTTTTCTTCCTTTTGACTAATCTTTTCTTCTAAGAGGTGTTGAGTTTCTGCCAAGGTTTTTTACTTTGCTCCCTTCAAAAGCAGTCCTCTCTTGAATAAGCAACTATCAGCTGTCTCACCTAATGATCCTCTCCCTCACTCCTGACTAACTGACTGCAGGTCATTCCCTATAATTAGCTCACACACAGCACTGCAAGGAGGTTTCCAGGAGCATCAATCACATGGCTGTGAATGTGAGTTCCGTGTGTGGGAATTGGAGGAGGAGTCAGAGAGGGCTATGTAATCTCTCCCCCTTCTAACCTTGTCACATCTGTCCCTGAGATGATGTTTTCTTAGCTACTGATTGCCCACCATCTTGTGTTTATAGAATAGGTTATTCTAGGCACCAGATAAATTATGAGTACATAGCTCCCAAGATACCTCGTCTGAATATCTCCCCAATGGTGAAAAATGCCAAGTGAATGTTCCTTGTCTCACATCATGTCCTCGCCTTCTTCCAACTGTATCTTGGTTCCAACACCTAATTTTGTTTTAAACTAATCATTATGAGACAATGAATGGCTCAGGATGTGCAGCCTTAATGTACATGAAGAAGTTTAGGATGAGATAGTTTGGCATTCCAGTCTTATCCCCAGTGTCATTGCCTGGCTTTGCATCTCTACCTAAATTATTGAATTCTTTTGTCTATTTCTTCATGTGTAAAATAGAGTGAAAAGTTAACATTTCATTAAAAAAATAAATTGAGCAATCTTTCTGACAAGATTTAAACTAGCTTTCTTACAAGGGAAGATCTAGGATTCTAAAACCTTAGGAGTTATATTTGAGCTGGAAAAGAGAGGAAGCTAATGGGAGAGCAGGACTAGAAAGAGGTTTTGAAGATTTCTCTTGAGAGGAAGAAGAGTGAACACAGAGAGGAGGGAGGTGGAAGGGCTTTTCTCCACCCATGGAGCAGCAGAGTAACCATGGCAGCAGCAGAGACATCAACCTCAAATGTAGGAGACAGCTAAATGGATTAAATGCAAGGGTGTTCAATCAGGTGACCATAGTATTGAAAAAAAAAAAACAAACAAACATTAGACTCCGAGAAACTGGTGGTCCTTACCTCTACACCTACCTTACTTCATCTGGATGTGTTGACACATATTTCTAAAACTAAAGACTATATTTTATTGATTTAGTCTTATTTCTCATAAGCATTGTTTGCTCATATTTGCATGTTCTTGAATTTCTTGAATTCTTTTGTACAAGGCATGAGGGCCCTAAATAGCTCTGGTAATCAACAGAAGAGAGGGACCTTAACTGTGGCAGGATTAGGATTTCAACTTTCAAGTCCATTCTTTTTTTTTTTTTTTTTTTTTTTTTTTTTTTTTTTTTTTTAATAGCTTTTTATTTACCAAATATATGTATGGGTAATTTTACTGCATTGACAATTGCCAAGCCTTTTGTTCCAATTTTTCCTCTCCTTCCCCCCCACCCTCTTCCCCCAGATGGCAGGTTGACCAATACATATTACATATGTTAAATTAAATACAATAAATATATGTATACATGTCCAAACAATTATTTTGCTGAATGATCAAGTCCGTTCTTACAGGGTTTTGCTCTTTAACTGAGGGCATCATCATGAACCATTTATGTGCTTCCTAACTATAATTCAAATGACAGAATTTATGTGAGGTTGATACTTTCAAAATCTAAAAAAATTCTACTTTACCAGACTACTAGCTGAGATAGCATCCCCTAGTGGTTACATAAGAGGAAAAAAAAAGGAAAATGCCAAGTTCCTTTTTGAAACTGTTACTAATAACATTGATTAAAAAAAAAAAAAAATCACAGGATTAAGATTCCTTAGCCTTCTTCCTTTTGAGCTAGTCTCCTGAATTACTTACTGACAAGGTATGGGACCTTCTTAGTGAACCCCCTCCTTTTAGTGGCAATTTATTGGTATAGTATTCAAGAACAGAATAGGAACTTAGTGAATTCAATGTCTTTCACCTATCAGTTTACATTCCAATTTTCTTATTCTAGACCCAGCTCTTAATCTGTCTCCCTCTCTTATCCTCTCCCTTACTCCACCAGTTCTTCTGTTTACAATCTGTGTGATCTGGAGCAATTTGCCCTAAGTTCTTGTAAAGTGCTATAATAATATGAGCTGTTATTAGTATTATTGCTATAATACATATATATATAATTAGTATTATAGCTATAATACATATATATATACATATATAATATAATATTGGAATAATTGATTATTCCAACTCATATTCTGATTCATATGTGGTTATTTTGATGTCTACTAGTTCTTGATGTTCGTCTCCCTTCCTATTCTTACTCAAAGCCTGATCCCTAAATATGCCATTTCCCATGAGGAGAAAAGAATCATGAAGAATTGATTCAGGATCTTGACTGACTATTTGGAGTTCTGACACCCTGTTCTGGTATATGGCCTATTTACTCCAAATCACCCTGAGAAGTGATGATAGAAGGTGATTTGAAATGTTAATGGGCAACAGGTTTCTTCCTGAATATGTCTGGCTACTACTAGAAATCATGTAAATTTTTATAAGCTTAGATTCCCGGGAGTACAGCCAAAAATCTGCTTTCAAAGCACCAGTGACCCACATTACTATATCATTCTGTCTTTGCCTTGAATACATATTGTAATAATCAAGCCAAGGGCTCTTTAGCTCCTCATGAATTTTGCAGAAGTCATTTCACTAACTTTTATATGTTAAAATAACTCATGTTCCATGTCTGTGTTGTAGACACAGTTCGATGTAGGGTAAAAATCTTATTTCTTTTTTAAAAAATTAAATTGTTTAAAAATTTAAAAAAACTATTTGCTTTCCTTTCCCCCATCTTTCAGTGGGCAAGAACTTTTTAGTATTCATTTCCCTTTTCAGTTGAAGGGGCTCTTCCAGCCCGAGTTTTGGTGTACTCCAGGAATAGGTTTACATTCAGGATATATAGGGAAAGAGGGAAAGTGATACTCTGCCTCTTCCTCCCAACCTTCCTGCTCCATACCCCAAGGGGGGGAATAAAAAGATAACTTGGAATACTTCAAAAGTATGAAACCAAAAGCTGTTCCCAGTCATGGAGCACATCGGATCTATCCTGCCCCCTGGTGGTGTTCTGTTCCACTATACCTTCTATATACATAATGCTCTCTTAATCTTACAGCAATGCAATGAGTGGCTTCCCATTAAGAAATGCTGAAGCCTGAAAACTATCATGAAGTAGTAAAGATAGACTAAAGAAGAAAAAAGTATTGTCAAAGATAATATAATGTTCATAAGGAAAATAATTATTTTAAATATTTCAATAAAGGAAATTATATTTGCTGGTTTTGTCGTATGTGTGTTTTAATTCTGACCTGGGATTTTATCTATGAGGGAACTTTTGTTGTTGTTGAGTTGTGTCTTATTCTTTGTGACCCATTTGGGATTTTCTTGTCAGAGACACTAGAATGGTTTTCAGTATCCTTTTCTAGCTCATTTTACAGATGAGGCAAATAGAGTTAAGTGACTTGCCCAGGTGCACATAGCTATTAAATATCTGAGGCCAGATTTGAATTTAGGGAGGAAAGTCTTCTTGACTCCAGGATTGAAACTCTTTTCTCTGTGCCACTTAGCAACCCTTTGGGATGAACTTGCCAGTGTGGAAAAGCTATGTCAGATCACCCACTAGTCTGTTATTTAAAATTTTAGTTGCTTGGGCATTGAGTGGTTAAGTGAACTGCCTGACATCACACTATTGGTATTTAAGCAACTAAATGGCACAATAGATAGGAGTCAGGAAGACTTAAATTCAAATTTGTCTTCAGACATTTACTAACTGCATAGCATTGGGCACAAGGCATTTAATTTCTGATTCAATTTCTCTTCTGTAAGATAAGGATAATGATAGTGGCAGCTACTCTCCAAGGTTGTTGTGAAGATCATATGAAACAATCATCATAAAGTGCTTAGTTCAGTGCCTGACACATAGGGAATGCTATGTTAATGTTAGTTTTTTTTTTTTTTTTATTAGTCAAAGGTAGGATTTGAACTCAGGTTTTCTTGCTACCAGGCCCAGCAGTCTGTCCACTGTACCACCAACCTGACTAAATTTCTCCATGTAGCCTTCTCTTATTCTTTGGTGATCTTTTCTTTATCTGATCTTTGAACTTATGAATTTATCCAATTCTAGTTTGCATTATATTTTATGTATTATGTATTTTGAGTTTATTGTCACTACTATATTATAAGTACCTTGAGATCAGGGACCATGTTTCATTTCTCTTTTTATTTTACCTTACTGTCCAACTCCAAAATGGGAGGAAGTTTGGAAAAAAAAGGATTGGGATTATAGTTTTACCTTGATTGCTTAGGTCACTAACAGTTTATTTAATCTCTTTGTCTTAGATTCTTAACATGTAAAATACAAAGTAAGGCTCTAGATTACCTTAAAAATTACCAATAAAAAAATTAAAACACAACATCCTAATTCCCTTATTACTAATGATACTTACCACAGGGTCTCACAGTAGATAATTAAATATTTATTGAATGGAATGAAATAAGAAGTCCTTAGATTAGCATTTGTCAAAATCAGCATCAGGCTCCCTCTGATTTTCTAGATTTATTTAATAGACTTAATAGATTTTCTAGATTTATTTAATAGACTTTCATAGACTCTACATTTCAGCTAAACTTTTTGACTAGTTATGCCTTGAACCTGATGTTCCCTTTCTTTGCCCATCTCTGTACCTTTGCTCAGGCTGTTGGCCTTGCCTTGAATGCTCTCTTCATCCCTGCCTTTTTGAAATCCTAGCTTTCTTCAAAGCTCAGCTTGGGAGTACTACCTCTTACATAAAGTCTTTTTTGATCAATTGTTAAAGCTCTTTTTTCTCAAATTACCTTATATTTATTTATCTGGATACATGTTATATCCTCCAAATGGAAGCTAACCTGCTTGAGAATAGGCTTGAGAATAAGCTGCTTTTATTTTTATATTCCAGTTCCTATCAGAGTACCATATATATATATATATAAACCTATAATTTTATTGAGTGTAGCAAGTTCTTGGAATTTGCTTTATCAATTCAGATCAGTACTTTCTTTGCAACTTACAGTCTCAGAGAGGTTCCTGGGAATGCTGAGAGGTTACAGGACTTGTTCAGTATCACATATTCAGTATATGATTGAGTTGAGATTTGAACTCAACTCTTCCTGACTCTGAAGTCAGGCAGGAGTGGGGAAAGGAATAATCATTTATAGAGTACCTACTAAGTTCTTTATGGGAAGCTGATGGCATATTGGATAGAGTGTGAAGCTTCTAGTCAGGAAAATATGACCTGAGTTCAAATCTCAGCTTTATCCATTAAAAGCTATGTGTCTTAGACCCATCACTGACCCTCTCTGAGTGTCAGTTTCCTCATGTGTGGAATGATAGTATTTATACTACTTTTCATTGAGTTATGATGTTCTGGAGAGTTGGTCTATGTAAAATGCTGCCAAATGTTCAGCTGTTATTAATGTAGGTAAAGATATCATTCAAACAATAAGGCACCAAGAGAGGAGCCATAGTATCTAGGAATGGAGAAATAGCTTAAGACAACTGTCATATAAATATAGTCTCTACCAAATTACTAAACTTAGGGCACCCAGTGTTTCTTGTATTATATTCTCTTTGCAGGTAACAAGCCATCCTGCTCTCTGGCTCCCTTTAAATTTATTTTCCCTGATTAATACAGATTGATCCATCAAGTCAAAAACAAAAAGGAATTTTATGACTGGTAATATTGTATTCAGTTTTAAATAGCCAACAGGAAGGACCACCCATTGAGGACTTCATTGAACCACTTTGATAATCAATTCAAACTGAAATCCAATACTTTACTTTCCCCTCTACTTCTTTCAAACCACTTTAAATGAGTGATAACAATTGTTGGTTTTGACCTAGGCAATTTATAACTAATAACCAAGTTTATCATGGAGGATTTTATCTGTGGATAATATTTCCAGCTATTATTTAAAAATACAAACAATGCTTCCAGTTATAAAATTGTTTGATTACTTCTAGTCAAACAGAAGCATCTATTTCAAATAGATTATTAATTAGGATTAATTAGGATAGCCAGAAATATGGCTCTGGGGAGAAATATATTGCCTTAACTGAAAGAGAAATTTCTGAACTATCCCTCAAACACAACATTTTTCATTCACTAGTGTGAAAGACACATGAATATCATTGGACCATTAGTCGCTTAGGAGCCCAGGAAAACTTTCCCATCCTCTTCCATGACTTAGTTTCCATGAGATAGCATCCTTTGGTCTTATAGATTTGTAGCTTTAGTACTAAAAGGAAATGTGAAGGTCTAATTCATCTAGTTTAGATTCATCGTATAGAGTAAGAAAGCTAGGGCCAAAGAGATATTGACTTGACCAATGCATTGGTAGTAAGTGGCAGAGTCAGGTCTTTAGATTCCAGATTTTGTGTTCCTTACTATGTCTTATATTTCCTTATACTCCTGTTTGTTTTTGGTAGGAGTAATATTGTAGGAAATAGGTTTGACTTAAGGAAAAACTGAAGTAGGTAGTAACTCTTTTCTTTCTCTCCTTCCTCTCCATTTTTTTCTGATATCTTAAACATCCTATTCCCTCCATCTTCTGTTTCTAGGATGGAAGGCAGAGGGGGTATAGTACCATATGAAATGTCAAACTGTGCAAGTAATTCTGGGCCAGTTGCCTGAGAGAATGCCGTGTCTGAAAAGACAGATTTTGTTTTGACAGCCATTATTCAGTGAGGGAGTAGAATTTCTAGACTTTATGCATTTTTGGACATTACACAAAGAATCCGTTATCTACTTGAGGATGAGTAGGAAAGGGTGGAGGAGAAAGGGATTCTTGATTTCTAGCCAAAAAATTTTTAAACCAAAAATCCTCAGTCTCTAATTTTCATTGGCTAAATCAGCAAAAGAGATAAAGACATGATGTGTGCTAGGGCCTCTTTAGGCAAAAGTATTGAGAATTAACCTTTATCTTAGCCTCCTTTTCCTCCTATTTCTACTAATTTCTTCTTCATGTCTCTTTATTCTCTTTATTTTTGCCTGTTAAAAGAGAGATTTGCCCAACAAATAAATAGAAGAATTGGCCAGTGTACTGCCTATCTCTGTCATTTCTACCCTATTTTTATTCATGTAATTATAATGGATCTGTCCAACACATTGTCTGTATCCCTGTTCAACTGTTAACTCTTGTTAATCCATGGATGAGGTTTTATTTTAGCATTGGTGATAAACCCTTAAGAAGGTGTTGAATTCATTTCATAAATTGGCAAAGATGACAAAAGTTTATAATCAATGTTGGAGACCTTATAGACAGACAGGACCACTAATGAAGTATTGGTTGAGCTGTGAGTTGCTCCAACCATTCTGGAAAGCAATTTGGAATTAGACTAAGTGACTAAAATATCCATGTCCTTTGATACAGAGATCTCACTGCTTGACTTATACACTAAAGGAATCAATGATTAAAAAGGTCTCATGTGCAAAAAAAATATATTCATAATAGCCCCTTTTTTTAGGATCAGAGAACTGAAATAAAGCAGATAGCCTTCATCTGAGTAGTTGATAAAGTTGTGTTATATAAATTTAGCATGGAATACGAAGAATTCAAAGAAGCATGGCAAAGTAAAGCAAATAGAAACAAGAAAACAACATTCCTAGTGACTATAATAATGTAAATGGAAACAATTAATGCTGAATGTTGCAAAATTGTAATGACCAAGTTTTGCTTCAAGAGATATGGGAATACAAACTCTTTTCTGTAGACGTAGGACTCTTTGGGTAGAGAATACTCCAACAATATTGGATTTAATTGAGATATTAGTAATTTTATTGAACTCTCTCCCTGATCTTTAAAAAATTCTTGTTCATAAAGTATTGTTCTTCAGATAGGGGAGAGGAAGAGACAGTTTGGATCATTTGGATGCTATAAAATATATGAGAAAAAAATCTTTTTTTAAATGTTAAAAAAAAGTTTGAAAATTCCCTTAACAAGGAAAACTCCATGTAAATGTGTGGGCTTTTTTGTCTTGCCTTTGATACTTATTTCCTTTTTAAATTCACAGATGACTGATTATTAAGTTATGCAAGGTTTTTACACTCTAACCACACTTGGATTGGTCTTTTAAAAACAACTATAGACATATTCTAAAAGACTATAGACAGAGGGAAAATTTTCAGACACCTAAGCATTTTGTTTCCTGGAGGGAAGTTTGCCCAGTAATGCAACCCCTCTGAGGAATCACTTTGCCTGAGGGATGCATGGAGGCAGTGGAAGAGCGATGAGGAATTACTTGGCAAATCAAGGAACTTCAGGAATATAGGCCAGCAGCCTGTGATAGAATCAGAGTATCACAGAAGTTCGTGGACCAAGTCAAGAACCTCATTGAACTTATTGAACCAAGAATTGGAAGAATGAACATGTATTCTCCCCTTCACAGGTACTATAAGTTATGGAGAGCTTAGGGATCTAGTGGAGGATGCATTAACTTTCTCTCATCATTCTCCATTACTCTCCCTTTGTAGGGTGGAAGGACTCATTCAAGATAGAGCAAGGTAATACAATGGATAGAGACAGGAAGATCTAAATTAAAATCTTTTCTCAGATGTTTTTGGTGAGGCATTTAATCTCAATTTGACTTAGTTTCCTCATGTGTAAAATAGGGATACTAATAGCACTTACCTCCCCCAGAGTTGTGAAGATCAAACAAAATAATACTCATAAAATGCTTAGTACAGTGCCTCAAACATAGCAAGCACTGAATAAATGTTAGTTCTTATTGACTATAGATCTGGCTAGTATGCTGGGTGTTTGGAGAGGTAGGTGGTTTCTGGAGGGGAGGATTGCTCAGCTTTTCAGCAACCCTAAGTGCATTCCCCTTACAGGGGGTAGAAGCTGAAAGGGCTACAAATCATAGGGATTACATATGTCCCACCAGAAAGATCTGGTTGACTATTTGGTCCCATCAAGCTCTTTCTGCTTGTGGGAAGCCTAAAGGAAGGAGACATGTTAGACTGTGCCTTTGACTAAAAGGTTTCCACATCCATAAAATGGTGATAATGAAGCCTGGATTGTTTGCCTCACAGGGTCAAATGAAATATCATGTGTAAAGTGCCTTGTAAACCATAAAACACTAAATAAATATCAGCTCCATTATTAGGTATGAGAAAATCCTACAAAAATGTGTTTGATATTGATGCTTATCCTGGGAACAGATGAACAACTTCTTGAAGAAGAGTATTTTCTTCCCTAAAGTCCTATAATGAGTACACTAAATCTTTTCTTAGTTGTATAATTTGAGTTAGAAAAATTCCCCCACTGTATGAATTCTGTGGTCATACTCTACTCCCCATTAAAAAAAAAAGAAAAAGAAAAAGATTGCATTTGGCTGCCTAACATGGGATAAAAAAAATAGGTCTTCTTAGAGCATTGTGTCCAAAGGTGACTGTGGGAATAGCATCTTCTCATTTCCTGACTTTTGTGCATTGAAGTTCTTGCTCACAGTGTTGCATTAACCCTGATTTGTAGTCTGAATGAAAATATTGGCAGCTTTCTGATCTGCCTTTCATTCTTGAGCTTGAGCTGGTAAAGAGGCCAGAAATTCCCAAGCTTTCCCAAGCATTTGAGGAAAACACTAGGACTTCTTTTTCACCTCCATCCATCTGCAGACCAAGTGTGCATTAGTCAAAGGCAAGCTATGAATTAGTCTTTGTATGAATTTCTGGAAAGATACCCTAGCTCATGGGACAGGGAAAAGTGACAGCAGCAGTGACATCTGCGGAGCTGTTAGCCCCGGTCACTATCAGGAGCAAAATGTGTTTGTACATCATTTATGAGAGCAATTCAGCCAGGAAGAGAATAGGCCTTTTGACATCAGCAGAGACCAGGACTGCCTTACAATGGGAAGTCTGTTGGTCAAAGGGAAGACTGTTTAATGAACTGAGAGATGAGGGGCTAGCTCTGGCCATCTGTAGCCAAGGTTATTAGAATAACTCATTAATGTAACTCATTACACATCACCACATTACCTTTTCTAGGAAAGGATTACAATAACAACTTCCTTTTTCAAAATGGAGTCATTGGACTCCCCAGTTTGAGCTTTCAAATGGAATCTAAAGATAACATTTAATCTCCTGATCATGATTTTCAAGGCTCTCTATAATATGGATCCAATCAACCATTTCATCATTATTTCAACCTATTCATTTTTTTATATGTCCTATATTCTAAACACATTAGACTGTTCTCTGTTTCCTTTAGAGCAAAGGAGACTATACTTACAGATAGATGAGACTTTACAGGTCATCTTTTCCCAACCTCCAGCACCATATTGTTCTTTCCTCTTTTGTTTCTATCTCTTGCTCACACCGTATTCCTCTGTTATTCCCATAAGGATTTTCCAGCTTGTTTCTCCATTTCTACTTTCAAAGTACACTTTGTCATACCTCTCACAACTTCCCCACCTTTACCAAGATAAAAATGATTTTTCTCTTTTCAAATTTCTTCAAAGTAGTCTCCTTAGAGCTTTCCTCACTTCTCATATCAGAATTATTTGTAGGCATATGCTGACTGAACTAGAGTCTTTTTGAACTAGTATATTGGATCTGGAAAGTATGGATATATATATATATGGTTTTAAGGACAGCTCTGAGGTTAGGGTATTATACTAATGCTATAGCTTATGAGACCTTATCAACGAGCTTCTCTCCATTATCATGGGCTAATTATCAATTTGTTAGCCAGATTTAATTAGCATTTATAAGATTATATTTACTAAAATTGCATGTAAGTACAGTTGGTACAAATATCCCCCTAAAATTCTGTGGCACACTTCCCTATAAGAACGTATAGTGGTTAGGGGAAGTGGGCTCAAACTTAGCACATATGGCAAAGGGGTAGTTCAGTTGGAACTCATGAAGTTCAGGCACAGTGTAGTGCTTCTGTGGGCTCTCCTTGGACAGACTTGAAATTATCTTTCTGTATCAATCTGTGCCTAATTACCAATACAAAAATTTCCACCAGCTGCTGCTGGGATGCTGATGAAAAAATCCCAGTCCTCTGGCCCAAAGAGGGAAGAAAAAGTGTAGACTGAGGCTGAAATTCTCTCCTCCTTTCATTGATTTCTTCTCAGGGAGAGGTGTTTCTTTCCTTTCCACCAACCATTCAGATTTTTTATTTCAACTAGCTCAGTGGTTTTCCATAAGCCCTAGTCTGAACAGATTTACCTTTCTTTTTCTTTCCCTACCTTCCTTCCTCCTCCCCCATCTCTCTTCTTTCTCCTTTTCTTGTCTCCCTGTCTCATTCTCTCATTCCTTCCCTTCCTTCCTCTCTCCCTTTCTCTCTCTTCCTTCTTCCCTCCTCCCTCCCTTCTTCCTCCTTCCCTCCTCGTCTCTCTCTCTGTGTCTCTTTCTCTCTGTCTCTGTCTTTCTCTTCTCTCTCTTTCTCTGTCTCTCTCTCTCATCAGCCATTTTATTTTCCTCTCATTGGCTCAGGAATGTTGATGGGCAGATAGCTCTTTTCATGGGATTTGGAAGGGGTCTGGGGCAGTACCAGAAGGTCTGAAGTGGGGTTGGAGTGCCATCCTTTTGTGCCTCCCAGGACTGATTCCTCACTACCTTGCTGTGGATGGTTCAGCTCACACAGTAATATAGTTTCTTGTACAGTTTGAGTGACAGGTAGGAGTCAAAAACCACTGGTCTCTGAGTTGTTCCTGATGGCTACGGCTTCCAAGATGTTGTGGATCCTGAACTTCTTGATGGCCTTGTCCTTGGGCACGCAGTGGGTGCAGTTGGTTCAGCGGATGGGCTGCACATGGCCATGACCCTTCTTGGTCTGCCTGTCGTTTGTCCTCTTCTTGGTCATTTTGTATGCCGGGACCGAAAAAAATCTTAATTCAGATCTTACACTTTATAGACATTAAGGTTTCCGTTTTCCTTTCTGTGATGAAAGACTGTGGTCTTGATGTAGTGGCTTAATGCCTGCCTTAGACAGACTTCACACTGGGCAACTCTCAGACGTGATAGCTGCAACTGTTTCAGATTCTGAAGACAGCATTCCTGTGGTAAATAGATTCCTGAAAGCTCAGTGTTTTTATGTCAAGCAGCAATAGTGACCTTGGTCATTCAAAGGTCAAGTTGTTAACTCACTAGGAGCTGCTGCATTAGTGGACATCAGTCTAAGATCAGCAGTGAAGAGCTAGGACTAGGCTGGACCTTTAACCTTTGGCCTGGGGTGTTGGCAGGCTATTTGGTTTTTGAAATTTTGAGAGCACTTGTTATACTTTTACGATTTTTGTCCCTTGTTCCTATTTCAAATAAATTGTCCTTTGCCCTACTAAAACATGACAATATTTAATTAACATATAGTGGCTGTTCACAAGGAAGAAGTTTAGAAGGAATGGAGGATCAGAGATTTATTTCATATAGATTTGATCTTGCCAAGAGACCAAATGGCAACTGGGATAAAGAGCTGGCTTTAAAGCCAGGGAGACCTCGGTTTATGTCTTGCCACTGATAAATATTGTGTTAACTTGGGCAAGATGTTTAAATTCTTGGTTGTCTCCGACAATTTTTTAATACTATAAACTTTAGAGAAGGTGTTGATTCTTCCTGTCCCACGGAGTTGCCTCTACCATTGAAATCACAGGATCAGCTCTGATCCCTATGATCCTGCTGCATAATATGAGAACCTGAATGTAATGAATTGAAATGCCTTTATTTTACTGTGAACTCTTGACAAAAATTTATATATCAATACAAAAATTTATATATCAATATTTATATCCCTGGGACCTAATGTGGTACACTGCTGTCCTACTCCCTTAATAAATGCTGTTTAATTATGGATTATTAGAATAGAAGGGACCTTTTTTGTTCTTTCATATCTTCTCTTGGTGACCCCATTTAGGCATTTTCATGGCAAAGATATTGGACGGACTTGCCATTTTCTTTTCTTTATCATTTTGCAAATGAGGAATCCGAGGCAAATATGGTTACAGCTAGTAAGTATCTGAGGCTGCATTTCAACTGGGGAAGATGAGTTTTCCTATACCATACCACCTAGCTGCTCCGAAGGAGCTTTAGAGATCAATTAAGTCCAAACTCCTATTTTTTATAGATGAAGACACTGAGGCACAGAAAAGTTAAATGAATTGTCCAGTATCTCACTTTTTAAGTCTCAATGTCAGTATGCAAAGCTGGAGCCTCCAAACTCTAAGTCCAATGCTCCTGAATTGAACTGGATTATATAAATGTCAGATATTATGATCCTATTACTATGTGATGCTGAAAAGTAATCTCATTTGTGGCTCTAGGGTCAATAATTATAAAGGTTTTTACTCATATTGGGTAGCAATTTTCTCTTGAGGATTTCCAAGTACTTGATGAAATCAAAACTCCTTAAGTATTGTTAACAACCAGGTAGAGGAAAGTAGGTGTTGCCAGCTGTCAGACCAGAGCACAGGGAGGATGGTAATAACTTAGCTAGGCCTAGGAGCAGATTAGCAGTAGAGTATAATCACAAGTTACACCTATTAGAGGACAAAAAAGACTCAGAAGCCCTTCTGTGGCTTTCCTGGCAGGCTCCTTGTCTGAGTAAGGACACAGGTGGCAACGTCGTGATTCCTGGCATAACCTTGCCAGCTCCAATGACAGTCTCTGTTGGAGCTCTGCACAGCAGCACATCCCAGGCCAACACACATGCCTGAGTGTAATTAATGCTGAGGTTTTAAGAGCAGTCTGTGATTTATTACTTCCATCGTAAAGAAATCCCTATAATCCGGAACTGATTATCTTCCATTTCCAACAGCTGTAATTTAAAAGGGGTTTCTTTCTTTCTCTCCCCCTCCCTCCTCCCTTTCTTTCTTCCCCCTCTTCTTTCCCTGTTTCTCCCCCCCTCCCCCCACAAATTGCACCTCTTAGAAGAGGGGTTCTTGTCCTTTTTTTTTTTTCTGTCATGGATCCCTTTGGCATGGTGAAGCCTATGGATTTCTGAGGAGAATCTCAGAATAATGTTTTTAAAGGCATAAAATAAAATACATAGTATTACAATGCAAACCCATTATATTGAAGTTATCTTTTTTTTTTTAATTTCAGGATCCCAGGTTAAGAACTCCTGACTTAGAGTAAATGGTTACCTTCTGGAGATTATATGGACCCTTTCCTAGGCCACTGGTCTTGCTTCCAGCCCAGGACTCATATCCCTCATCCAGAGAAGCAAGGAACCTTTGGTAGAAAGGGCAAGCCATTCACACCCACTACAAATCAATTGCCACCCACTGGCAGATTACTTGTAGTCTGGTCATGTTACTGATCATTGCAAGGAAATGGTCAGGAAAAAACAATCTAAGGATTATAGCTTCAGAGCTCAAGAACTGAATGGGACCTCAGAGGGTGGTTCATTCAACTCCCTGATTTGTCAATGGAGATAACAGAGGTCCACAAAAGTTGTGTATTACATTATATTATATTAATCACATTATACATTATATCATGTTACATTATATATATTATATTGTTATGTTTTATGTATTCCAGATTACTCAGTAATAAATGTTTTTAGTGAGATATTGTCTCTAGAGTATACTGGGGACCAAATCTTGTTTCCTATGTACTTAAATCTCCTGGATTTCACTTTCCTTTTTTTTTTTTTTTTTTTTCTTCCTTGAAGCAAGTTGAGTTAAATGACTTGCCCAAGGTCACACAGCCAGCATCAAGTAACTGAAGCCATATTTGAATTTAAGTCCTCCTCATTCCAGAGTTGATGCTGTAACCATTGTGTCCTGAGATGCCTTCCTATTCTAAATCTGTGAACCAGTAGTTCCAGAATCAGTGTGTGCTCTCTTTGTCTCTCTCTTTCTGTCCATTTACCCTTCTTTGTCTTTTTTTTCTCTGATGCACAAATGGATACTATATTATTACCAAATTTAGTTTTATTCTAGAAACATATCCCTGCTTCTATGACTTGAAGCACTTTCCCCTTCTTTCAGTGAAATAATTCAAATGATTTCAACAAAAATTAAGCTGTTTAGTAAATGAGTTCACATCAAGCAGTCTAGTTTAGCTGAAGCATCGAGAAACCCTGTGAGAGATCTAGGCATGGGCCAGAGATGTCAAACCTCTGCCATCACCTTTGATAATCACTTCCCCTCAGACCCTGATGAAGCTAAGTTCTGATCTCCAGAGCCCTAGAAATAGCAAAATCACTCAGACCATCAGTCCTGTTTTTTTCCCCTCCTCAGCTGTCATTAAGAGGAACAACTACTGTGTGGAATGGACCTGCCATCTTGACATTACCAATACCAACCAATGACCAAATGCCAACTCTTTGTAAACCTAGGGGCTCTAGAATTATCAGCATCCAGTCCATCTTGCAACTCAGCCTCCCATAGACATTGTCCTGGAGATGGACCTGACAACTACTTCTGTAAATTCAGTGCTTCCTTCCCTAGGAGACTGGTCCTGCTTCCAGCTGAGCACTCAGTCCTTATCCAGGGAAATAAGGAACCCTGGGATAAAGAGAGTTAAGAGAAGGCATTTGTCACTTTGGCCTCTTCCTTTTATATCTCATCAGTGACAATTCAAGATTCTGAGCCCAAGAGTCCCAGGAATTAGCTGGGCTGCCTAGCAACTGTCATACAGGGAATCAGTTCTTGTGGACTAGATAACTGCTTCTTCAGGTTTTTGTAGACCTTGTAGCCATAGCTTCTGAAAATCCAGAAAAGCAAGTTCTTTCCATCCAAATCCTTGGTATTCTCATAAATGAACACATAAGAGGAAATGACAGTAAATAAGATATATAATATCCTGAGTTGATACTGAATTCTAAGAACCAAGGAGTCATTCAAACTGACTTTCAGCTGGGACCTTCTGTTGGTGTTATTACCCCTATTAGAAAGGAAGTTCTTTGAGAGAAAGGTCTGTCTTATGTTTCTATTTGTATTCTAGTTTTTAGCAAAGTACTTTGCCCAGAACAAGCATTTAACAAATAGTTTTTATTTTTTTAAGTGTGAAAAGTCTTTACTTTCTATATATCACAATACAAATATAAGCTCCATTTCTGCTCCCACTCTTACTTTTTAAATTGTTTCTTTTTTTGCACTTAATAGTATTGTATTTTTTCCAATTACACATAAAGACTTTTCACCATTGATTTTTATAAGATTTTGAGTTCTAAATTTTTCTCCCTCTCTCTCTTCTTTTTCCCCTTTCCAAAACAGCAAACACTATGATACAAGTTATATATGTACAATCATGTTAAACATAATTCCATATTAGTTATATTGTGAAAGAAGAATCAAAACAAAAAGAAAGAACCACAATAAAGAAAAAACAAAAAAAGTTAAAATGAAAAATTTATGCTTTGATCTGCATTCAGACTCCATATTTCTCTGGCTGTGGATAGCATTTTCCATTGCAAGTCTTTTGGAATTGTCTTTAATCACTGTATTACTGAGAAGAGCTAAGTCTATTATAATCATTGCACAACGTTACTATTATATATTTTTTATATATAAGTTATATATATGCATATATAAAAATTATATATATGTATATAATTTTTTTTTCCTGGTTTGGGCATCATCATGGGATGGGGAAAGGTGTCTCATTATTGAAGGGCCAGATATCAAAGGCATGTGGACTCCTGTGGTCATCCTGGAGGATGGCCAGAAGGAGGCCTCACAGCCACTATTCCAGGAATGGGGTGCCCATTATGCTAGGGTAAGAAGGTGGAATAATAGGCCCTCCTAGTGGAGAAGCCGAGAATAGATTGGCAAGAATTCTTCCTTGCTGAAATGTGATGTTTGTTTTATCACTCAGACTCTGGGTTTGTTTTTCTATACATTTTTGATAATATCTCACATTTTCTTTGTGTTTCCTTCCACTACAGTGTGGGAGATGGAGATCCTGAGTGAGGTAACATAACTCAATAATCACAGTAAAACATTGGCACGATATTCTAAAGCCTGTCAGTTGTTTCTATCTGTAAGGGCAATCTTCTAGCACCAAATCATACTTTATCTGAGTACAATTGTGCCTTATTTTTTCCAAGATATCTTCAGAATAGACTGGCTGTGTTCCTCACACTCTTCAATATATCCCCAACAAAGTTGTCCACATATTAAAGATAAGTTCAGATGTTCTTGTTCAACAGATAAAATTGGACTTAGCTCTTCAGAAAGATACTCAGCAAGGATCCTAAAAGATGGATTGTATCCCAGCCATAAGAAGATACCTTTCTTGGCTGGGAGGGGAGGGAGGAAAGATGGAAAGGGGGGGAGGAGGAAGAGGAAGGGGGAGAGGGACAGACGTGCAGAGAGAGAGAGAGAGAGAGAGAGAGAGAGAGAGAGAGAGAGAGAGAGAGAGAGGCAGACAGAGACAGAGAGACAAAGACAGAGATGGGAGGGAAAGAGACAGAGGGAGACAGAAATATACAGGGAAAGAGAAAGAGACAGAGAGACAGAGGCATCCACAGACAAGGAAAGTGAGAGAAACAGGGAAAGAAAGAGAGAGATAGGTACACACAAAGATACAGACAGAAAGACACAGGCACAGATGAGGAAAGAGAGAGGGAGAGAAATAGCCAGAGAGCCAAAGACAGAGAGATAAACACAGACAGGGAAAGAGACAGAGATAGACAAAGAGAGAGAGAGAGAGAGAGAGAGAGAGAGAGAGAGAGAGAGAGAGAGAGAGACATTGTGTGCTGTGGTGGGGTGAGGTGGGGGATGCTCCAACAAATGTTTTTTTTAATTTTTATTTATTTTAATATATATTGCTTTTTGAATCATGTTGGGAGAAAAAAAACAGAACAAAAGGGAAAAATCATGAGCAAGAAAAAACCCCCCAAAAACAGGAAAAAAGAAGTGAACATAGTGTGGGTTGATTTACACTCAATCTCCATAATTCTTTTTCTGGATGAAGATGGAATTTTCTGTCCAAAGTTTATTGGGATTTCTTTGGATCAACAAATGCTTTTTTATTCATTCTTATGGTCTCAACTTAGGAAAGTTTAACCAGCACCAGTTACTCTATCTCATGTTGAGTGCCACCTATCAAGTAGTTATTTTCAATTCTAAATTTCTTTGTGTCAGATTCACAACTAAAGGGCACCAAGCTCTTCAGGGAGGTTTAAATCAGATGATCTCTACCCGGACTTGTTATGGTGATTGAAATTTCCCCTATCTCACCATTCAGAGTTTATTCTTTTAAGTTAAAGATACCTCTTAAAAAGAGACTAAATTATTAATTACATAAAACTGACATTTCTATAAACCCATAAAGTTTGCAAAGCTTTTTATATACACTGTCAGACTTTAACATGGAATCAACCAATAGCACTTTTACATGAATTAATTTATAACAGATTGACAAATAAATAGAATAACAAGTCACCAGGAATGAGTGGGAAAAAAAAAATTAAGTGCTTACTATGTGCAAGGCACTATCCTAAGCAGTGGGGATAGAAATAGAAAATCAAGACAGCCCCTGCTCTCAAGGATCTTATATTCTAATAAGGAGAGACTTATGGGAAGACCATACATTGAGTTTCACCTCTGTGTCATGGGAAAGCCCAATGGGCCTTATGATATACTGAAGCAAAATAGATGGCAGTGCATTCTTGTCAGAAGCATTTCCATTGATAAACCTAATAAAATCTGATAGGAAAAGGCAGAGACAAAGATCCACTAAAAAGATGTTCTTCCTGGAGAAAACATGCAAATGTTAAGGTTCAGGATACTGAACAGCTGCTGAATAGTTATAGGAAATGTGAATGAAATGGATAGAACCATAACAAGAAATTCTGACTCCTGGGAGGAAATTGGGGGAGGATCAGACTTAAGAAACTGCAGTGTGTGGTTGAGATATACTGGAGGCAGAGGACATGAGAATTGTATAGTCTGAAGTATTGGGAGGGTAGGGGTTAAAAAGGGAAAAGGGTTGAAGTCAAGAAAGAAAAGTGAAACAGGAATTGAACATTTTTGGGAGAAGGTAGAGTGAATTGGAGGCACATAGATGTTATTTACAAGAATTTGGACATGATAGTAAAATGCTAATGGAAGACATATTGTTGGTGAATATGGTAACAGAGGGAGGTTCTGAAAGATTGGATGCCAACTTCCTTTCTTGGCCCCATTTGCAGGGGGTTTTATGGAAGAAGCAAACAACCTTGGAGGGGGCTAAAGATTTTGGTGTCTTTAATTTCACTGAAGGGAATTTCTACAATAAAGTAATGATCTCCAAAATAGGGGTTGTCCTAATGTCCACATTCGTCATAAGAATTTTCTTTTTTAATTGTGGGGTGGGTACCTGAGAGGGGAGAGGGTCTAGGTATAGGGCAGTCAAAAAAGAAGCAAGAAAGAGTAAAGAATTTTTGAAGCATTTTAAAAAATTCACAGAAAACAGACCAGAACGAATCACAAAAAGCAGGATAGATTTGAATCACATGTTTAATTTATTGCATACTTAAGAGCAAATTTTACATAATAGAGATTCATAATATCAAGAACAATTCTCTTTTTCTAGGCTACAATGTAATCATTGGAGACAACTAAATGGCTCAATGGATAGACTGTGGGCTTTGGAGTCAGGAAGACTCAAATTCAAATCTAGTCTCAGACACTAGCTGTGTGATTAGGAAAATTGACTTAACCTTTTGTTTTAATCCCCTGGAGAAGGAAATGGCAAATCACTCTAATATCTGTGCCAGGAAAATACCATGGACATTATGATCCACAGAGTCATGAACAGTCAAACATGATTAAACAATAACTATAAATCATCTAGTCAGCAAGTCTATTAAAGGCTTATTATGCCCCAGGTACTATTCTAAGCCCTAAACCACTAAACATGGTCCCTGCCTCTAGAATTCACATTCTATAATATATGGAAATGTCCATTGGAAATGGAAATGGAAAACACCATTACTTAGTGTTTGATAAATGAAAAACAACAAAAAGAAAACAGAAAAGGGTATTATTGCCTCACCCCAACTGGTGGGTAATCAACCAATTGGAGAGTAGAAAGTAGGTTGACTCACATCTTACCCAGGATAGACAACAATTGTCTCTTATTGAACAAAACTACACAATTTCCTTCACCCATTTAGTGCAGTATTATTCCAGGTGCCTTCCTGAGCTGTATTTCTTTTGGTCCAACTTGGGCAAGTTGAACAGATATCCCTGCATCATTCACTGATGCCTATGTTTCTATGCCATGGCACTCTTTCACTGCCATCATTTTGTGACTGCCATGATGAACCTCTGTAAAAGCTCTGTAATCCAAAGGTTAAGAAATCTCCATCCTCTTTTTGGGGGCGGGGGGGGGGAAGGGGAAAATGAATAGCACAAGATAAACCAAAATAGATGGACTACAATGTGTAAATTTCATTATACTATCTCTCCACTTCTCTCCAAATCTATCCTTTTGAATTTTCCCTTCCCCCCTCAAGGTACTACCATGTAATGTTCTGGTTAGCTTTCTGGAGGGCCTTCAGACCAGCCTTGGTCTCAGCAGAATAATCATCAGGAGAATAGCCAGGGATAAAGTCTAAAGTCTTTATTATCTCCTCAGTCAGACCAGGAGGCTGGTCAAGTCTTCTCTGTTTCTGGCTGAGTTTGTTCCCAGTTTATATACTCTATTACAATTTCATCAATACAATATACTGAATATAATCCAATCATATCACTAGGGAATCATTATTTGTTGTAAGATTAAATCAGTCACACTGAATTAGAGAACTATTAATCACCAAGCTAAACTAGATAACTATTGTCTTCTCAATTCCACTGAGTTAATATCTTTCTTCAGAGTTCTGGCTTTCTATCATTATACTACCAATCCTTTTGCCTCTCAGGTTCCCTGGTAGTACCAGTTTTTGTGATGCTTGACTCTTCACTCAACTGAAACTGTTCTTTTCAGATATACCAGTGATTTTCTGTCAAATTTAATATTCTTTTCTCAATCCTCATTCTTTTCAACCTCTCCAGCATTTGACACTGTTATTTACTCTCCACTAATATAGTCTCCTCTCTGGATTGTTGGAAACTATTGAGAAATTTGCCCAATTAAAACACTCATATCTCCCTACTTAAAAACAGAATTTTCTAACTTGTTTATTCAGTCAACAAACATTTATTAAAAGCTGCACTAAGTCCTGGGAATATAGAGATAGGCAAAAAAGAGTTCCTGATTGCAATGAAGTTACATTTGAATGGGAGAGAAAAATGCAAATAACTAGTTACAAATAAAGGTATACTATATTTATATAATAGAAGGCTAAAAATTCTTTGCAAATGAAGAGTTTCAGCAGATTTTGTTAGATTAAAAATCTAACTTTTTTGATTACTTTGAAAGAACAATTGGTTGACACTAAGAAAGCTAGAAATTTCCTGGTCAAAGTTCAAGGAAAACCTTTGTATGATAGGTGGATGGGGCTGGTTTATTTCTTGTGTTTGGATTTATATATCTTTGTGAGGGATCTTTTTCAGCTATGACAGTCATCAAAACCAAGCATGGATATAAGCTAAATTTATAGCCAATTTTCAAATCATTATATCACGACTTGTTAAACTAATATTTAAAAATATAACAAAACATGAAATTATATTCTACTTAAAATATCATCATTAATGATATTTTTGATAAGTAAGAACAAAAAGGCTTTTTGTAGCATTTATAAAAATATTATTTCAGCTTTAGTTCATATATTTTTGCAAGTTTTAGACTATATTTCCTTTTGTTTTTGCAGGGTAATTGGGGTTAAATGACTTTCCCAGAGTCACACAGTAAGTATTAAGTATCTGAGTCTGGATTTGAATTCAGGTCCTCCTGCCTTCAGAAGCAATGCTTTATTTACTGTACCATCTAGCTGCCCTCAGAATATAATTATTAATGTAATACTAATGTATGTAATTTATATATGAGTAAATATAAGTAATAGGGTCAGTATCTACCAGGGCGACCCCATGGATGGTTCCTAGATTTTTCACTGAATGATGACAAAGGCAGAACTTAATTGGCCCAGGGTTGGGATAAGTCTCAAGCTGTGCCAAATTTGACTTCAGCTACTTGGTAGTCTCTGGCTGTATTAAGGAGGCTTACTGGTTCTCTAATGGCATAAAAGTCCCACCTACATGGGGCCATTACCTTACAGATGTGATATATATTCTGAGAGACCACTTAGCACAGCCTACCCTAGAGCTCAGAAGCATTTTCATAGAAACATAGAAGAGAGGGGGACAGAGTGTGTCTGTGGAAGGCAAGTGTTATTTCCTAGTTGAATATCTTGGTATATTAGAGTTGAGTAAATTTTCTTTTGTAAACTATTTAATGAGGGCTCCACCTTGTCTCAGCATCAAACCTCTATTGACCCCTCCTATTGGTGGCAAATAGTTAATTTCTTTTATTTTATTTTTTTATTTTACTAATGGGATGTACAACCAAAAAGGTTTGAGATTGCTATAGTATAGAAGGATTCTAGAAGATAGAGTGGAAAGGAAAAGCAGAGGAGGAGAGAGAGAGAGAGACTCTTAGTAAGACTAGGATTTAATTTACTATGGGGAAAGGATTAACATAACTCTCTCCCTCTCCCTTTAGGATGATCCATATTCTGATCTCCATCATTCCTCAGTGGTCTAAATCCTTAGTCAAAAGGCATACTAGGGCAGTAGCCCCTGGAAGAAGAATGATAGTCAACAGAATCCTTGAAGGTAGCATTCTAAAGACCAGGCAAAGGCATCACTCTACTACTGTTGGTACCTGGGATGAAACTGGTTGCTCATACTGGTTCCATTTCTGGTAATGGGCATAGTATTTGGGAAGGTATGGAAAGGGAGAAGTTAGCCACCCTAAAGCCAAACTTTGTTTCCTTTACAACATTGCTTTGCAGCTAGTCCATATGATCATAGACTTAAAACTAGGAGGAAGTTTATTTATTTAAATTAATTGTTTTTTTTCTGGTTATACATGCATATTAACTTTTTAAATACACATTTCATTATGAATCATATTGGGGGGGAAAAGTAGGACAAAAAGGAAAAACTAAGAGAAAAAAACAAAAAAAAAGTGAATATAACATATTGATTTACATTTAATCTGGATGCAGATGGCATTTTCTACCCAAAATTTATTGGATTTGCCTTGGATCACTAAACAGTTGAGAAGAATCAAGGCTTGTAATAATCACACAATCTTGCTATTTCTGTGTATAAGAGGATGTTTAGAGAACATTAATTTACAGATTCAGTTCTTTAACAGATAAGGAAAAAGAAGTCCATGTTTGCACATCTAGTAAATATTTGAGACAGGATTCAAACTTAGATCTTCCTGACTCCAAATCCAATACTCTCTCCACTATACTGTGCTACCTTAGAACCTATTTTTTTCTTTTTCTTTTTTTTTTTCAGTGAAATAAAAATCAGAATAAAAGTTTTTCCTTAATTATAGAATTCATCATTTGTAGAATTTGAAATTAGTCTAACAGTCTACTCTTGATCCAAAACATGAATAAGTAGCATATGACTACTATATTGGTCCTGCCTACCCATGAACAACTAATATTTCTCCAATTATCTAAATGACTTTGTTTGTATAAAGTTTTTTTTTTCCTCTCTAATTTTATTTATTTAGTTCCAGGGTTTGTTTTGGCAGGTGTACTCTCAGGTATTTTGTATTATTTAGAGTATTTTAAATGAGAATTTTCTAAATCATTTCTTCTTGCAGAATTTTGTGTAACATACAGGAATGCTTATGATTTATGTGAATTTATTTTATATCCTGCTATTTTTAAGCACATGGGAACTAAACATTTTATTGTTTGACAAGTAAATAGTGAGCAGTTAAGGAGGAAGATTAGAATTTCTTCTACAAATATGCATGAAGAAGCATACTCCCTATTTACTTCTTTGGCCAGATGTTTTAATCCTTACACTTTGTCTTTGGGACAATTTCTTTCTCCACTCAATATGTCTCTAATTTCCTAATGAAGTGAGGCTTCCTGTCTTTTTATTATAGAGTACAGTAGCAGTCTGCCTCAAATTGCTTTCAGCTGGGAATACTTTGTGGCTGCCCCAGAGTTGGCTTCTCTCTGCTAATGGTCTTTAGGCAGGACTCACTCAGAACATTAGGAAAATGTCCTTGTCATCAGGGATTATTAGCTGCAAAGTAGTTGCAAAGTAGCCCACAACTTGGAGATGAAAGCAAGTTCAGTCTAAAACTTACTAAGGGAGAAATATAATGTCTCACACAATAATCTGGGTACTTAAAATTTGTTTTAACTTTGTAACTATGTCCAACCTGTTGGGAAAAAACGATAATAGATTTCTTATGCTTGAGTGTTTGCCATTTATTTCAAGTTTCAAACGCTGCTTCATCCAATCACCCCATGTTTTATAGGGGACTTTTCAACTCTCCTATTTTGAAACATATTTTGTGTATCATTAATAAGCTGCCTGACCCAAATGAGTCATGATGGAGGCATGCCAGAGATTGCTTCACATTCTCTGGTTGCCCAAAAAAAGGAGATCTGTTTGGTGCCAACAGTAGGCGGTCCTGTTGACAATGTCTCTTTACATATATGCAACACTGAACTCTTCTTTAGAAGTTGAATGGCCAAATGTTAAACGACTTAGACCCACTAGCCTCTGAAGATTCAGGCAAAACTTTAGAAAAGGAAGTGTGATATAATAATTAGAATAATGGACTTGGACTAAAGAAGACCAGAGGTTGGATCCTGATTCAGATACTTATTAGCTGTGTAGATCTGGGCATTTCTATAATGATTGGGTGAACTAAATGATTTCTTAGGCTCTTTCTAATTTCAAATCTATGACTGAGGTTTTAGAAATCAGTGCAAAGTTCTTATAATGAACTTTTTCACTTGACATCACAAATAGCCAGGCAGAGGGCAGAGAACAAAGGCATGTGTTGAATGGAGAAATTCCACCTTTGATATTTATGACATGACTATTAGGAATAGACTTTGATTTGTTATGCAATTGTCTGGCTCCTGAGTGAGGAGAGGGTGTGGGTTACACCTTGACACCATAAAAAAGACTTTGGCTGAGATAAGCTGTCATTTGATGATTCTTGGTATTGTTCTGACGCTTATGTTCTGGACTATGTTGACCCCGACTTTCCTACCTTTGATTATTACTCTGATGTCTTATCCCTGCCTCTTGCCTTGACTACTGAATTTGTTGATGCCAATGGAACTCTGTCTCTTCATGACCCTCTGAACTCCATACCAGTTCCCTTTCTTCCCCCAATTCATAGTTTTGTATGGCATAGAAAATGGCATTTTTAAATGGTCATAATTGGGGTTGGACTACCAATTAGGACAACAAAATACATCCTACTCTTTTTAAAATTACAAATGGGATAACTAGAACTTTCTCCCTCTGACACCATATTGACTGTATTTATTTCTTGCTAGATGATAAATATCCTTTCCTTCCAGACCTATAGTGTGAATGCCATAAGTTGTCTTGATTTTCATCATCCTGTTTTTCTCTCCTTAGTATCTACTTATATGACTCTCTTTTTGTTTTGTTAAGCCCTGCCACATGGCAATTTTTGGAATGACTATTCTCTTCTCTCAGGCTATTTAAGATTGTGCTTTTGTGCTTATCTATTTTCTTTTCTTTCTTTTTTTTTTTTTTTTTTTTTTTTTGCTGGCTGAGGCATTTGGGGTTAAGTGACTTGCCCAGAGTCACAGAGCTAGGAAGTGTTAAGTGTTTGAGATCAGATTTGAACTCAGGTCCTCCTGATTTCAGGACTGGTGCTCTATCCACTGTGCCACCTAGTTGCCACCTAGTTGCCCACTATGTGTTTATCTTTTTACTAGCTCCTGTCTTCCGAACAACTTGTACCATCCTAGTTTCTTTTGGTCCCCTTAGCCTCTCATGCGTCTTCCCAAAATTCAATCAATCAGTTCTTAAAAATTTACTAAGTGCCTACTATATACTAGGCATTGTGCTAAGTGTTGAGGGTACAGAGAAAGATAAAAAACAGGAGATAATTTGCCAATAACTGTAAAAAAGTTATATAAAGGATAAATTGATAGTAATCAACAAGGGAAGACACTAGAATTGAAAGGAGTTGGCAAAGACTTCCTGTGGAAGATAGGATTTTTTAGCTGATACTGGAAGGATTCTAGGAAAGCTGGGAGGTGGCTTTGAGAAGGGAAAACATTCCATGCATGGGGCCCAGTTTTGCTACTTGTTCTCTTCCACATAGGGTTTGGGAAGAAAAAAAAATCCTGCACAGTTGTCACCTCTTTCTTGCAGCTGTCTGTAATCTCACCAGCTGTATGTAATTTTATCATCTCTCTCCTTCCCCAAGTTGCTTCAGTTGCTCTTTGTCATCTGCCATGTGTTTCAGTAATTTCTGGCTTTGCATTTTCAACCTCCCTACTAAATTAAAAAAGGTGGCTGGATGACCCAGTGGATAGAGCTCTGGGCCCAGAGTCAGAAAGATCTGGCCTCAGCTACTTATTAGTTGGGACTCTGGAAAAGTCATAACCTGTCTTTATATTGATCCATTAGAGAAGAAAATGGCAAAATGTTTCCCAAAAAAAACCTCTTATGGGATCATAAAGAATTGGACATGACTAAAACATTACTAAAGACATCACTAAAAGACTCAAGAACAACTAGATTAAAAACTTCTGAGGGCAGGGATGATAGGTTTCTCGTGTATTTATTTCTCCCACCTAGTCATAGTGGGAATTCAGAATTTCTGATGAATGAGTAAAACAAAACCTTTATGGTGTTGAAATGATGAATAGTTGTTAGGAGTTGGAAGGGCTCAGATAATTTTTAAGCAAAATGACCCCTGTCACTTTGTTATAAGTAGGAAATCACCTTTTAACAAGTTTGAAGACACTTGCTACCTCTCAGAATGTTTTTTTTTCGTTGTGGTTTTATTGACTTTGAACTGGATCCTCCTCCCCAATATTTTATTAAATGACAACAAATGTGGCAGATGGATTATACAATTTGTAAATTATCTAAGTCCTTTGCTCTTTCTCCTCTTTTCTGAGAGGAATGTTAACTGTTCCCTATTAATATTTTCCTCTAGGCTGAGCAAATACTTCATGCTTATTGAATCTAAATGAATTGATGGACAGGGAGAATGAATAGAAGTGAAACAAGTCAATTTTTTTTTAGCTAAAATATTTGGCAGAAGGGAGGATATATAAAATATGGATTTTAAAGAATTGTCTGTGGAATTGATCCATGTAACTGTTCTTTATTAGCACATTTTCCCCTTTTCTTTCCCTCAGAAAATTCCCTAGTGTCAAAGCTTTAAGCATCAACTCTATCCTTATGGTTGTTTTATTTACTGTCCTAAAAATCACCTTTCCCTGAGTTTAGTTCTATCATGTATCCAAAATGTCTGTTGAATATTCCTTCTGCCTTTATCCTTAATTGTTCCATTTTATAATTCAGTATGTTTAATTTCATAAATTACCTCAAATCCTAAGTCAAATTGACCCTATACGTTTCCACTTGGATGTCTACCCATCACTTTTCAATTAACATGTATAAAAAAGAATTTGTCATCAGAAATCTCAAATTGACTTCTTTTACTTATTTTTAAACTTTCATCATTGATGCTGTCATTTTTTCATTCAACCTGGGAGAGTACTAGAAGTCTTCCCCCACCCCTTCCCATCTAATCTCTCAGCAATCATCATAAATTCTTCTAAATGTCTCTTATTTTCATTCTTACTTCTCCATTTCAGAGCCTTGACTTTAGTACAGATCTTCATTACTTCATATTTTTGAAGAAATTGTTACCTGTTTTTTAGCACTGGGATTATAAAGACTGGGATCACTTTTTTTTAGTTTATACACCCAGAAATTCAAGATTTAATTCAGTTTTATTTTGTACAGCACCCTCCCTTCTCAGGTATCTTCTGAAGATAGCTCATGTTTTGCTTTTCACAGATGTGGACAAAAGTTATCTCAGCTCCTGTGCAAACATAAAAGTGAAGAATACATTTTAGGATAGCTTTTGCTTACCTCAAAGAAAACAATGAAAAAGATTCACAACCACAAGATATTTATAAGTGCCTCTAAAGTTATGATCCTCAAATTCCAATCTGGCAGCAGATAACAAAAACTACTGAGGAACTCTGAGCAGTTTAAATTTATTAAACTGGTGATCCCTAAGAAATTGGATCCAAGATTTTCCTCTGTAGTTGGGGACCTTTTTTCTTAGTTTTGAGGGAATATTTATACAAATTAAAAGATCACACACACACAAAAAAAAAGTGGTACAATTCTTTTATTGGTTCATTCCAAAAAAGGGAAAATTCACCTGATTGGCCAAGGGAAATGTCCACCAGTCACTAGAGATTAGTAATCAGACTTTCCATACCTCATTAACCATGTGTTTAATCAGTGACTAGGCAATAGAATTCTGGGACTTTCCACAAATATGTTATATATATCAGGTATTAAAAAAAAAAGTCTTCTATGATTTTTTCTATGGTTTTCTAGAACATAGCAACTTCCAGAATATATTTATAGGAGTAGGAGGTAGTAAAGCAAGTTTCTTTCTCTATCCCATACAGAAATTCATATAGACTTAAATAACAAACTATAACATAAATCCATATTAAAAGCAAAATAATCATTAATACATGGATATTATCATTCATACATATTAGGTTAATTAATTCCAACCGACATAGCTCTTAGTTTAACAATCAAACTTAATTCTATCCTGTTTATCTTTATATAGACAGTCACTGGTACCTATAAATCACAATGAAATGAATAAATACTGATAAAATTGAATAGGGTATCAAAATTATTCTCACAAGAGTTGAGAATAACTTCCTTTCTCTCTTCATATCAATTTCTTCCCAACTTGAACTTCCCATTCTAGGTATATAATCCTCTAGATTTATAGTACCAGCCTATGATTGAGACTTCCCTAGAAAAGAAATTCATTTATGTTGCCAAAGACATACTCCTTCATGTTGCCTTGTGCATCCTATCCCTGCTCCTTCTTATCCTACTCTTCCTGCTCCCAACTCCTGAGCTCCTCTCTCTCCTCCAAGAATCTGTGTATTATAGGGTTATCCTAAAGTTTTAGGTTCTGATAAGAAGGAACTTTATATTTGGTACCGAGTCAACTCATTGGACCAATATGTCCAGGAGGGCTGACTGAAAGGTAACGACTCTGAATTTTCCCCAAAATATCTTCTATAAAATGATTACAGGAAGCACCAAATTGAATTCTGAATAGGAAAGCCAGCAAAAAGTTACAATGAGTTATTTTTCCAGCTCAAAGTTTCTTTTTTTTAAATTAATTTTATAATTATAACATTTTTGTCAGTACATATGCATAGGTAAATTTTTTTTTACAACATTATCCCTTTTACTCCCTTCTGTTCCGAATTTTCCCCTCCTTCCCTCTCCCCCTCCCCTAGATGGCAGACATTCCCAAAAATATTAAATATGTTATTGTATATCCTAGATACAATATATGTGTGCAGAACCAAATTTTTTTTTATTGTTGTTGTTGCAAAGGAAGAATTGGATAAAAATAAAAATAACTTGGGAAGAAAAACAAAAAATGCAAACAGTTTATACTCATTTCCCAGTGTTCCTTCTCTGGGTATAGCTGATTCTGTCCATCATTGATCAATTGGAACTGGATTAGATCTTCTCTATGTTGAAGATATCCACTTCCATCAGAATACATCCACATACAGTATTGTTGTTGAAATGTATAATGATCTCCTAGTTCTGCTCATTTCACTCAGCATCAGTTGATGTAAGTCTCTCCAAGCCTCTCTGTATTAATCTTGCTGGTTATTTCTTACAGAACAGTAATATTCCATAACATTCACATACCATAATTTACCCAACCATTCTCCAATTGATGGACATCTATTCATTTTCCAGTTTCTAGCCACTACAAAAAGGGCTGCCACAAACATTTTGGCACATACAGGTCCATTTCCCTTCTGTAGTATTTCCTTGGGATAAGCCCAGTAGTAGCACTGCTGGATCAAAGGGTATGCACAGTTTGATAACTTTTTGCAGCCCAAAGTTTCTTAGGGAAAAGAAAGGTCTGTAGACACTGAAGTGGGAGTTGGAGGGGAGCATAGAGTGTGAAGAACAGTAAAAGTGATACCCGTTGGTGCATTTTGGAGGCAGCAGCTTAATCAAGAGCATCAGGAGCATTGGGTGCATCCAATGCATTGGGATGGCAAGGGAACAGAACAATTGATCCAGAAGAGATTTCATAGGATCCCTGCACTAATACTAGGTAAAGGATTAGTGCTATTTGACATCACCCTTGTTATTATCCAGTTCCAGATTATAGTTCTAGGGTGAAGAGGAGCAGTTATGAGGGAGCAATAGTACTTATGAGGTAAAGACTGGAAAGTAGACTAGTGATTAGATCTCTCCTTGAACCTTTACATGAAAAAATTGAAAAAAGAATCTGCTAATCACTTTTAGATGAGTTTCCTATCCTATCTCCCTCCACTAACCTATAGTATTCCATATATACAGCAATACCATGTGGCTAGCATTCCACTTTGGTGAGCTCTTCTCTCTCCTAGTGATCTGTAGAACCCACTAAAAATTATAAGTAGTCTTCTTTTAGGGTTGCTGCCAAAAGGATTTTTTTTTTACCTTGGGTTCCATGAACTGCTGAGAAGAAAGTGTACTCCTTTCTGTCTCCATTTAGTTTTCCCCAAAGATCTATCATGTTAAACTTTTCTAGTATTCTATTTACTTCTTTCTTATTTATTTTGTGGTTTCATTTATCTAATTCTGAGAGTGCAAGGTTGAGATCTCCCACTATTATAGTTTTGCTGTCTACTTTTTCTTGTAGCTCTCTTAATTTTTCTTTTAAGAATTTAGATGCTCCACCACTTAATGCATATATGTTTAATACTGATATTGCTTCATTATCTATGCTATGCTATGCAAGATATAGTGCCCTTCCTTATCTCTTTTAATTAGATCAATTTTTGCTTTTGCTTGATCTGAGATCAGGATGGCTACTCCTGCTTTTTTGAATTCACCTGAAGCATAGTAGATTCTGCTCCAACCTTTTACCTTTACTCTGTATATATCATCCTACTTCAAGTGTGTTTCCTGTAAACAATACATTGTAGGATTCTGGCTTTTAATCCAGTCTGCTATCCGATTCCTCTTTATGGGGGAGTTTACCCCATTCACATTTATGGTTAAAATGACTAATTCTGTATTACTTGCCATTTTGTTAACCCTTGCTTATGCTTTTCTCCTTTCCTTTTCCCTTACCCCTCTCCCCAGTATTATACTTGTGAGCACCACTTGCTTCTCACAGCCCTCCCTTTTTAGGATCCCTCCTCCCACTTTAAAGTTCCTCCCCCTTTCTTACCCTTTTCCCTCACAATTTCTGTATTCCCTTCAGCTTAGCTTACTCCTTCCCTTTTCACTTTTCCCCTCTCACTTTTCAATGAGGTGGGAGAAGTTTCTCTGTAAATCAAATATGTCTAATATTTTTCTCTTTAAGCCAAGTTTTATGAGAGTAAGATACACACTATGTTCATCCCCTCCCTTCTTTCTCTCAGATATTATTGGTTTCCTTTGCCTCTTTGTGAGATGTGGTACCCCCACTTTACCCTTTTTTCTGGTACAATTTTCTTTCTACCTTTAGTTTCTAGAATAAATTATACATGTATTCTTTATGTACCTTTATAACAGAAATATAGTTCCCAAGATTTCTTTTTACCTTTTTTAGGTTTCTCTTGAGTCCTATATTTGGAGATCAAACTTTTTGTTTAGTTCTGGTTTTTCATCAGAAATAGATGAAATTCACCTATTTCATTGAATGTTCATACTCTTCCTTGAAAAAAGATGCTCATTTTGGCTGGGTAAGTTATTTTTTGCTGCATACCAAGTTCCTTAGCCTTTCAGAATATCATATTCCAGGCTCTTCAATCCTTTAATGTAGACGCTGCTAGATCCTGGGTAATCCTTATGATGGCTCCTCTATATTTGAATTGATTTTTTCTAGCAAATTGTAGTATTTTTTCCTTGTTCTGGTAGTTCTCAAATTTAGGAGTTTTGATTTTAGGGTCCCTTTCAGTAGTCGAGCAATGAATTCTTTCAATATCTATTTTACCCTCTGTTTCTATAACATCTGGGCAGTTCTCTTTGATAATTTCCTGGAAAATAGTGTCCAGGCTCTTTTTTTCATCACATTTTTCAGGGAGTCCAAATAATTCTCAGATTATCTCTCCTAGATCTATTTTCCAGGTCTGTTGTTTTCTCAAGAAGGTATTTGACATTTTCCCCATTGTTTCATTTTTTTGGTTTTGTTTGACTGATTCTTGGTGTCTTCTCGAGTTATTCAATTCCATTTGCCCAATTCTGATTTTTAATGAATTATTTTCTTCACTTACTTTTAAAATTTCTTTTTCTAATTGTCCAATTGAGTTTTTAAGTGAGTTGTTTTGTACTATGGATTTTTTTTTCCATTTCTCCAATTTTTTTTTTTTTTTTTTTAGAGAGCTATTTTCTTTTTCCAGTTCACTAATTCTGTTTTTCTGGGATTTGATTTCTTTATCCACTCTATCTTTAAATGAGTGGGATGACTTATCCAGACCCTCTTGCCAAGCTTCCCTTTCCTTTTCTCATCTTTCTTCTAGCTCTCTTGTGAGAGCCTTTTTAATTTCTTCTATGATAGCCTTGTGTGTTGGGGACCAGATCATATTCCCCTTTGGGGAGTCATATGGAGACAGTCTGTTTTTAGTCTCCCAGGGTTTAAAGTCTGCTCTCTATCCATATAGAAGCTATCTATAGTTAGAGTTTACTTTTTTTTTTTCCTCATTTTGTCACAGAAAAATCAAAGAAAACAAACTAACAAAAAACAAAAAACAAATGCATTCTGCTTTTTTTGGAGGGGAGGTGGGCTGGATGGCATTACCAAGCTTTTTCTACAGACTGCAGGAGGCAGCATCGAGGCACTAGCAGGACAGCAATGACTGTGCTGCGCCTGCACTCTGAGAACATGCTGAGACAATCCAGATGGGTGTGGACAGGTCCTGAGAGGCCCTAGCATTTTGGGGTTATGGTCTTTATCCCCTGTGTTTATAGCTTCTCTGCTGATCTACTGGCTTGCTGCCAGGGCAAAGTAGTCACACTGTAGTAAAGTTTTCTCTGGAGAAACAGTTGAGATCAAATGCCTTTCCCCTCAGGTCTGCTCAGTATGAACTCTCTGCCATGCTCTCACTGCCTGCCTTCAGTCTGCACCTGATCTAACCATTCCTTCCACAAGCAAAAACATTCTTTTTCTGGCGAATTTTGAGGGTAATTTCTATTGGTAATTATTTATGGTTTTTTCAGTCAAGCCCAATTCCGAGGCCTTGTCATGAAATAAAATATTCTGAGATTAAGAAGGAGCTTAAATATATGTGTTGGTTCCTTTCCACCATCATGGCTTTTAAAACTCTGAGTTCGAATTATCCCCATTCTTCCCTTCTCACCCTTCTCACTGAAAAGGCTAGAACTTTGATAGTTATAAAATATGTCCATATTAGTAATGTTGTGAAAGAAAACATATATTTAAAAAGCCCCAAGAAAATAAAAGTTTAGAAAAGTATGTTTCAATTTGTATTCAGACATCACCAATTCTTTCTCTGGGGGATAAATAGTATTTTTCATCATAAATTCTTCAGAGTTGAATTGTATCATTATGTCATTGGGAATATCTAAGTCATTCACAGCTGACCACCTTACAATTATGCTATTGATTTGTACACAGTACATTTCACTTTGTATCAACTCATGTAAGTTTTTCTAGGTTTTTCTGAGAGCATCCTGCTCATCATTTCATCACAATAGTATTCCATCATAATCACATACTACAATTTGTTCAGGCATTCTCAGGATTGATTTTATGTGGGACTGTATGTTAGGGTACTGTGCTACAGTTCCCTTTTATTGTCCTGCCTCAGTTTCCGTAATGGTCCTATCTCAGTTTACCTAAATTGTTTTGCCTCAGTTTCCATAAATGGTTTTGCCTTAGTTTCCCTAAATTGTTCTGCTTCAATCCTCTTAGTTGCAAACCCCCCTCTCCTATTCATTAAGACTGATATAACTCAGGGCTACTTACTCTAAGGTTATAAATTGTCAATGTGAAAACTTAAGATAAGGGGGAGTTCAGACTTCCTGGCTCCTAACTTCTCTTAAGTAATCAAGAATCTATGGTCCTACCTCCTGCCCTGTCAGAACCAGATTGATAGTCTGTTCCCACTCCCAGTGCTCTGACTCTACCCCTGCCTCAGTCTACCCCTGTAGTTGAGCCATATGTATATATACTTCATGGGAAGCACACATTAGCTGCTGGATACTTTGGACATCAGCTTTGGGTGCAGCATGCCCCCAGCACAATCTCTCCTTTTCAAATAAAATATTAAAAACTCTCTAATCTCTATCTTGCCTCAGTTTCTCCAGTATTACAAGGGGACTGACTCTGTTTTTTCCAATTGCTCATTGACTCACAAAGTGGAGTTTCTTCATTTAGTTTAAACCTATTATCTTGCTAAGTAAAAATGCCTCCTGGGGATGACATCATGTTAAATCTTGTCTTCCATTTAGGCCTAATAATGAAAGAGTTCAACAGAATATTTCCAGAGATCAGATTTTGATACTAAGGAGAGAAGGGAGAAAACATGAGACTGCTTGGATCCTAGAATTATTACTTAAGAATATTATAGATATTCGCACATATAAGAAACCAAAAGAATTCTCATTATATTAACAGTTATTTCTAAATGATTAATGATAGTCTGAGCAGGGAGATAATAAAAATGCCCCTCTTGGAACCATAAAAATTTCTATATTGATGAGTCTGTGATGTTATTATGGCTGTGTGGACTTCCTCAGATGTGACTCTTGTCACCTTATGTGACTCTTGTCCTTAAACTTTGCCCTCCACAACTACCATCAGTTATTCAGACTATGCAAATAAGATTGAGAAGAAGGATAACTCTAGTAGCCCCAAGGTAAAAAATTCCTTTTAGGAGTAACCTTCATACTTTGACTTACTCTATAAGCCAATAGGGCACTATAAGTCACCAGGGGGAAGAAGAGCTCATCAGAGAATGAAGTGGAATCTCAGCCACAGTGTGGAAGATTGTACAAATTGGTGGGGCTGGGGAAGGGAGGGAAGGGGATGGCAATTCATCTGAAGGTAATCAATTCAGTCAACAAAAATGGCAAAATGTCTTTGGTATCAGGGGCTGACCTAAAACTTTGAAAAAGCATTATAATATATGAATCCCTGGATGAGAGAGAGATAGGTATGAGTGGTGGGATAAACAATAGTGTTAAGGGTTGTGTTTATATGAATTTCTTTTCTAGAAAATTTCAATCACAGTCTGGAGGACTTTAACCTTGGGAAGCATGCAAGGAGACTTGTTGGGGGAGGAAATGGAATTAATTGTACTCTACTCTTCTTCAGGATTCTCTTCCCTCCCCAATAAGGTAGGAGAAGTCAGCTTTCATGGGAGAGAGTATTGAAAATAGACATGGGAATTTGAGAAAAATAGAAGACAGTTTGGTACAATAAGAACTCACATTTATACAATGCTTTAAAATTTGCAAAGTCCTTTAAATAAATTAACTTATTGGATCCTTATAAGTACTTATTATCCCCATTTTATAGAGAAAACAAATTGTGAGAGATTAAATGACTTGTCCTGACTCACTCAATTACTTAGTAAATATTTAATACAGGGATTAAATTTAGCTCTTCCTAACTCCCAGTTATGTTATTTGCTTCACCATTCAGTGCAAGGGAAAACACAACACAAAAATATAGTGAACTCAGGAAGAATGGGTTCATGTAACAAAGAAGGTGGACATGAGCACTACCCACTGCTGACAATTGGTACTGCTGACAATTGGTAATGGAAAGATAAGGAGATAGATGAGGATAATAATATTATAGAGGAAATCATATTATTAAAATAGCTGGACATAGGTTCAAGACTTTAAAGGGAAGGGAAGGAAAGGAATTCAGTTAAGGGGTGATAGAGTGGGAGAAAAGGGAGAGATTGAGGTTTCAGAGGACACAATGAATGGATTTAGGAATGAGACAATGGGAAAGATGGTCCAATTCATCAGACTGAATATTGTAGCCACAGGGGAAATTCATAGCTCAGTATCAGTTTCAGTTGATGAAGGATTTAGAATGGTAGTGATGGGGTTCTATCTGTAGAGAATTCAGGTGTGAGAATTAATGTGAGAATCCTCTCTGGTCTCAGGCAGAATTCAGGAACTCGAAATCTTAGTGGCAAAAAAGGAAGTTTTATTTTTCACTAAGAAGCTCTCTCTTAGTGGACAAATCTCTTAATGAGGAGATTTGCAAAGAATGTGTTAACAGAAACCTATTTTATGAGCATATCTTGGCGGGCTGGGGGCAGTTTGAGCTGATTATCAGACCAAGATCTCCCAATTGAATGACATTACTCTGAATTACTTCCAGAATTTGGAGTTTCTTGAATGGGGATCCAGATACCCAAATGATCAATGGGGGTGATTTGCCCAAGATCTCCAATTGAATGAGCCGCTTATCTTAGAAAAAGACCCGTCTAGAAAATATGCCCCCTCCCTGGGAGACCCCGAATCTCCCTTCTTTTACAAATCAAAGGGGGCAGTTTCAGAGTGATTACTTTACAGACTTCATCCCTGTGAGTAGGAAAATAATGACTTTGTAAAGAATATTTTCAGTAGTTCAGTAGTTAAAATGGACAGCTAGATGGCACAGTGGAGAGCATATGGGGCCTGGAGTCAGGAAGACTCATCTCCCTGCATTCAAATCTGATTTCAGATACTTACTAGTTGTGGGACCATGGGCAAGTCACTTAACTCTATTTGCCTCAGTTTCCTCATCTGTGAAATGCTCTAGAGAAGAAAATGAAAAGCCATTCTGATGGCTTTTTGTCAAGAAAAACCTCACATGGAATCATGAAGAGACAGACATGATTGAACAACAAAATAATGACAGAAGCTAGATTGCAAAAAAGTTGAACATTAAGTAATTAGTGAAGAAGGGGAAGTAGCTTCTGCTCCTTCTAGGAATATTGGTAGTAAAAGCTTATAAAAAGAAAGAAATATGTCAGGAATTCTTTTTAAAAGTTTTATTGATATGTTTTAGAACATTTTCAGATTAACTAGGCTGTGAGGACTCTCTTGTAACAAAGTAGTCAATAATTCATAAACTTTTATTAAGCACTTACTATATGTCAGACACTGTGCTAAGCATTGGTATGTAAATAAGAAACAGAGTTCCTTCCCTCAAGGGGCTTATAATCTCTTGACAGCAGACAATATATAAAAAGGAACTGAGAAGTGGGAGAGAGGAGGCTGTCAGAGGTACATGGTACAGGGGAATGATGTTTTGGAGTCAAAATCAAGTAGAGCAGCTAATGGGAAATGAAATTATCTGGAAAGATCTAACCCTCAATAAAGGGAGGTTTTGGGGGTAGTATATTGATTTGCCTTTCATCTCTGTAAACAGAGGGGAGAGCCAATGGAGGAAGATGCGAAGAGTTTGAGTATTAAAGCTGAATAAATCTCCATAATGATGAAATTACATATAATTACTCACCTCTCTCTCTATTTTTTTCAGTGATAACCCTTATGATTCTTCACTCATAGTTTTTAAAAGTCTCCTTATTCTTTCCACTTCCATTCTACTTTAGTAACAACAAAGCAGGGATTCTTTTGGATTAGATTAAAAGACCAACTCTAAAATTCTATGATCACATTCATCATCACTTAAAACTACTCTACAGACAAGATTCTAAACAGTGAAATATTCCCTGAATGACAATATTTTGCCCTTCCACTTTTTCTGCTCTCTTATCTGTTCTTTGACCTTATTATAACCTTTAGTTCCTTTATTCCTCTCTGTTCTCTCTATCAAGTCCATTTTAGCTTTTTTTCCCTACCCAGCCTTAACCCATTGTGCAGTTACTTCAATAATAACATCTCCTTTACTCAATTTTTTTCCCTTGACCTTCTGCCATTTCTATTTCTACACACAAAAGGCTTGGATAACTCCTGGATATGCACAGAGCACTCAATCTTCCTGCTTGACAATAAGGCAGAGCTGTTCTCAAACCTAGGAAAATGTAATAACCTAAACTTTTATTTTCAATGAGGTTGGAAATTAAATTTGCCAATCAGTATCAGTGGGTTTTAGTACTGAGTAGTTAGTACTTAGTACTTAGAAAGAGAGAGATAGAAACAGGAAAAATATTTATGTGGTGAAATGGCATGAATTGCCTCAGAGGTCTCAAGAAGCCCTAAATTTCCTGGACATTAGATTTAATTCTGCCAATTTTTTTAAAGAGTCCACTAGGTGGTGAACTTGCATCAAATATGCTACTGAAATTGTTAAACTCGGGGAAGCTAAAGTTTTGTTTTTTTTTTTTCTCATCCACTATGAAATTCTGAGCTCTAGATTAAAATGAAATCCTTTTAGAACATTTTTTAGTATTTTAGTATTTAAGCTTTTCAGATATTATATGGCTGATAACATGATATAAAGTTACAATTTTTCCTGTGATTAGCTTGTTAAACTGTAATGCTTTAAGTAAGAGGTTAAGTGTCAAATGAGTTTTACAGTTGAATTGTAAATGATCTTTGCTGCAAATCACCAAATACTTTGTTAGTTCCTTTTTGCAAGTACTCCTTTAAAATTAAGAATGGGATTTTCTGTTACTTCAGTAGGGAAATGAATAAGCATTTATGTAGCACCTCCTAGGTGCACTATATTGAGTACTTTTACAAATAGTTTCAATAGAGACTTACCACAACCCAATAAGGTAGATGCTGTTATTGTCTCTGTTTTACAGATGAAAAACCAGGCAAAAATAAAGTAAAGGACTTGCCTAGGATCACACAGTTAGTATTTGCCTGAAGCCAAGTTTGAAGCCAATTCCTGATCCCAGAAACAACACTCTAGCCACTGTACCATCTGACTCTTATTTTCCTCTGTAGAAGAGGATTTTACCTTTGATCATACAGCTAGTAAGTCTCAGAGGGCAAAATATTTAAAACTAACTTAATATTAAGGTGGGTGGACTTAACAACTTGTAAGGTCCCTTCTGGCTCTGATCCTGTGCTTTTATGTCATTTAACCTTTCTGGGCCTCAGGATTCTCATCTGCAAAATAAGGAGTTTAGAGAAGGTGACTTCAGGGATTCTTGTCATTGCCAAAGCTATAATCTATGTATTGAGATTGGGAAGGTACTCCAAAGAATTAGGAGTCATACACTGGTGTCATGAGGTGTCTCAAAAGAATTTGCAGGCTTGAACTCCAAGTCAAGGGGCAAAGTTTATCGTAATTGTAACGCCAATTGAAGTGGGCTAAATTAGAAAAGAATTTAGCAAAGAACCTATATTTAGGAGACATATATATCTAGTTCTTCATTTTATGGCCTAGAGGTAGAACTGAGGAGTGCTCTCAGGAATTTGGTTATCACTGATCTGCAGGTCTAGGATCATCCTAAGGCCAGAAGACTTTAGAATCATTGACAAATCATCAGAACAATAGTATTCTAAGCTTATAGAGTCTCTGGATCACTAATATATCTTCCCTAAAGTCTAAGGGAAGAAATATTATATTTCTAGGCCAGAGGACTTAAAATCGTTGACAGACAGATTGCCAGAATAATAGTACTCCAAGGTTGGGGTGGGGGAGACCTCAGGATCACAGATTCCAAAGCCAGAAGACTTTAGAATCACTGACAGATCGTTAGAACAGGAGTACTCTAAGGTCAGAAACCCTTACAATTATTGCTATCTCTCCTAGAAGCTATATTCCATCATATGTAAATGATTGAATAACTTTAGTAGACAAAGAAAATAATATATAGCATTTATAGCACTTTGAATTTAAAAATGCTTTACAAATATTAACTCTTTTTATGTTCACATAACCCTGGGAAGTAGGTATTATTATTCTCACTACAGCTAGCTGAGAGCTGGGTAAAAGTGAGCCTTTCTTCCCATCTGGATTCTGGTTGGGTTTCTTCAAGGTGAGATTTCTTACCTGAGTATTTATGAAATATTCTAGTTAAGTATATGGCCATGGATCACAGGCAGCATGTAACCCTGGTAGCAATCTTATTTCACAAATTTGTATATTTGGTCACAATGGAGATCTGGTGAACCTAGGTGAACCAGGATAGAACAAAGCACATTTAGTAGCAATCAACAAAAATTGTATTTACTGAGTAAAGTGACTACATGTCCAGTAGGATGCTGGGGTAGATTAAGCAGGAGATTACACACACACAAACACAAACACATATAAAAACTCCACTTTCCCATAAGGCAATTTAAAAAGATGCAAGGCAAGATTGAACTAGTTTCTTACATTTCTGAAGCAGCTAACCTCTTTTGCAGAGCACAGCATCATGGAGCTCCAAATGCATGTTACTTAAAAATTACTAATGAATTTATCTTGCCTTGACTAGCACAAACAAGAATTTGTGATTGGAATGTGGCTACTTTGTGGCTCTGGAGGGAAATAGTGATGGTGTATATGATGTACCCACTGATAAGGAGCAAGATTTTTATGTTGCTGTTGGCAAACATGAGCAACTAGGGCTAATGAAATTATTCCTCGCTATGAATTTGAAAATTTAACCTAATTAGGTTGCTATCCAGAGGGAATGTGGCTACAAATGGTGCATTCAACATTTCCCAGTGTCCATCCTGTTACACTGCTAATAGCTGTATTCCCCTAAAGAACTAATGATTTTTAAATGAACAAAAGAGTGAGTAGATAATAGTCAGCTCAAAGCAAATAGGAATTCTATAGGAAGCATCCTAAGTTGCTTGATTTATCCATTCAGAAATGCTGATTTCTTTTTCTTTTTCAAATGAACAATAGTGAGTGGGCAGATAACAAAGTCACCAGAGAGCAAAGATTCAATTGAAAGTTGTCTCAGTTATTAGAACTGTTGGTGGTTATCTCCCAGTTTTCCCAGATGTGAGCATTGTTAGAAATGAAAGGTTTGTCCCTGAAGCCAGAATCAAGTGTGGCAGCAACAAGTTTGGGATATACAACAAGGTCTCCCAGCTCTCTTACAGCCAGGACTCCCCTGGTTTTCATGTTAGTAACTCATAGTAATGAATGGCTCAGGGATAAAAATAATTAACTTGCATCCATTAACTAGAAAAAATCAAGGTCAATTCTTCTTTTACCTCCTAGAAAGGGATGCCATAAACAACTGTCTTTATTTTTTCTTCTCAAGAAACTTGGATCTATTTTTGAAGCAGAAATAGTATGCACCTTATTCAGAGCTATTAGAACAGGTTTGAATTGTTCTAGGACTACTTACCCTTTGTTCCATTTTCAGGAAATCTTGAAGGAGCATTTGAAGATAAAGAACATTCAGTCAGAAGCAATCCTATCATACTATTTTGTTTAAATCTGAGATTCATTCTTGAATCCTTACTTGGAGAAATCTTTCTAACTTTCTTGCTCTCTAATGGAGGCAATAATTTTTGTGTGTCAGCTGTAATAATAGAAATGAGTCCATATTTCAAATAACGGGGTTCTCATCATTTATTGAGAGACAGACATCTTTTTATACACTTCAAGAATCACTCCTGAGTTCTTCATCATAGTCACTGCCTTTGCAAGCCCCTTAGTTGTGCTTCTAACTGTTGCAGCTCATCCCTACTGGCTTCAAGGGCCTTGCATTTGTTAAGCAGTCTTTGGAATACTAGATCTGGTACTGCATTTGAAGTCTGGAAGACTTGGATTCACCTCTGGCACTTACAAAGCTATGGGACAACAGACAAGTAATTTAACCTTTCTAGGCCTTAGGGCCTTCAACCATTGAGGAAGCTAGATCACATAGCGGATGGAGTACTGGAATTGGAGGGAGGAAAGATTAATTGTGAGACTATGAATGAATCATTTAATCTGTTTGAACTATAGTTACTTAATCTATAAAATATATTCCTTCCCTCCCCCTTCCCCCAGATTTTCATGAGCATCAAATGAGATAATATGTGTTAAACTCTTTTCAAACTTTAAAACACTTTATAAATCTTAACTGCTGTTATTATTATTAAAAGACAGACAAAATAGCGATCAGGCCTCTGATTGTTTTGGTATAGGGACTCCCATATGAGGAAATTCCCTCTACTTATGCAGGTAGATATATATTTAAAAATATTATTCATTAGGTATTTCTATAGATATGTTAAAATTTTAAAACTCACTTAAATAATTTTAATTTTTATTAATTTTAAACTTATTTTAATTTTAGTTTATAATTTCAAGTTGATTTAAAAAAATTTTGAGTCCCAAATTCTCTCCTGTCTCACTCTTCCCCCATTTCTTGAGAAGGCAAGCAAGATAATATCAATACACATATGAATTCATATGATATATATTTTCATGTTAACTTTATTGCAAAAGAAAACACATACAAATAAGAAAAATAAAGTTTAAAAAATGTGTTTCAATTAGCACTGAGAGTTCATAAGTTTTCTTTCTGGAAAGTGAAGCATTTTTCATCTGGGTGCTTTGGAATTGTCTTGATTAGAGGATTGAAGTCTTTCATAATTGATCATTACAATATTGCTGTGCCTAAGTGCAACACTATATTGGTTCTTCTCATTTCACTTTGCCCAAGTTTTTCTGAAATCAATTAGCTGATCATTTCTTATAGTGCAATAGTATTCCACCACAATCATATATTCCAACTTGTTCAGCCATTCCCCACTTGATGGGTATCCCCTCAATGTCCAGTTCTTTGCTTCTACAAAAAGAGCTGCTATAAATATTTTTGTACAAATAGGTCCTTTCTCCTTTGCTTTTTGATCACTTTGGGATACAGACTGGGCAGTAGTAGTGCTAGAACAAAGAATATGCACAATTTTATTGCCCTTTGGCTATACTTTCAAATTGTTCTCCAGAATGGTTAGATCTGTTCACAACTCCACTAATAAAGGATTAATATACCAATTTTTAAAAACATCCCTTCAGCCTTTGTCACTTTTCTTTTCTGTTATGTTAGATGGTATCTGACAAATAGTTACATTTTTCCCCCTGAGGCAATTGGGGTTAAGTGACTTGCCCAGGGTCACACAGCTAGGAAGTGTTAAGTGAGTGAGATCACATTTGAACTCAGATCCTCTTGACTTCAGGGCTGGTGTTCTATCCACTGAGCTAACTAGCTGCTCTGAAATAGTTATATCTTGATAACTATAGGATAATCACAATTAAAAAAAAATTAGACTAATCCATTGCCAATTTTAGGCTTATTTTCATAGTGTAAAGACACATCACAATCAATATTATTTCATCTCTGCCTCTCAATGTCTCCTCTCAAATTTTACCATTTGGTAGCAATAAAGAAAAAGAGGATTTGCTGAGTAGACTATATACTCAGTAGCATGCTGGGATGACATTAAAGAAAGAGATTATTTTTAAAAATGCATAATAAAGGACTTTTCTCCAGAGTTTTTCTATTTCAGGTTAATATTGTGTTGTGATATAATGGATAGGACAGCGAATCTGTAGCTATCCAGGAGCGGTAGCCATGACTTGGTATCAAAATTGCCTCAAACTGTGACACTTCCTGAAATCTCCTCTTTTATTATAATCTTTAGTTTTTTTCTCAGGCAGATTGGTACAGAGGGAAAGGTGTTGACTAGGGAGTTATTGAACCTAATTTCACATTCAGCCTATTACTCTGTGTGTGTGTGTGTGTGTGTGTGTGTATGTGTGTGTGTGTAAACTTTGACAAGTCCATTAAGCTTTTTGTGTTTCATTATTCTTATATGTAAAATAAAGGAATTGGATTACTGTGGTGCCTTCTAGCTATATATTTATGATGTTTCTGTTTCCATAATCCTGAGAGTGTTGGATAAAGAGTTAGGAAAATATGAGTTTAAATCTAGTCTTAGGCATTTAGGCATTTCATCTTTTCCTGCCTCAGTTTCCTCATCAGGGATTGAGACAATTTGGCTTTCTGATTAGATCCAGTAAAGTGAAGTTACCTACAATCATCACAGGTAATGGGACTGAAACATTGAGTTGATCCCCATAAATACCTTCCCTGCTTGCCTCAGGGAATAATCTTATCAGTACTTTAGGCCTTCTCTGCCAATCCTACCTAATGACCTAGCACCTCATCTTGGGGACTGATGGGAAAACTGAAGCTCTCACCTCTCACCTTCTCCCTGACTCCCCTTGTAGGGGATAGTTTTCATCCCCACCAATAAAGGAGAGAGTCCCATAAAAATGGGTTTTGGGACTAGGATTATACTCCCCAAATCTAGAAACTGGAAACTGTGTTGGAGGAGCTATTATAAGATGATCACCCCCAAATTCCTTTACTGAGTCTATGTAAGTAAATATTTCTGGCCAATTTTTTAATAGCTGAAAATCCTCTTTAGATTGTTAATGGAGTCTGGTGACTCTATATAGACATGTAGAACAGTCTACATCTTTGAACCTCCACAGGTGGTAATCTTACCTTGCTTCTTTAAACTTTATTTACTTTTCTTTGTGTAAACATTTACATCATAGCAATTGTAAATAAACTACTGACATGAGTCCTTTAGGTGTTATTTCTCAAATTCTGGGTGTGGGGCTACTAGACAATAATGGAGAACAGAGAAAAGTTTAAAACTGTAGTATTTTTCCAGAAATAGATCTTTAAATAGGGCTAAGAATTACCAAAAAGATCTGATAATTCATTTTACATTTTAGGAACTCAGGAAGATGAGGCTTCCTGGCTTCAGGCCCCATACTCTATCCATTGGCCTATCTAGCTGCCCTTCTACACAACCGAACACCATAACAACAGTGTGGAGATTGGAGTTATGAGAATTCCCTTTGTTCCTATAATTCTCTGTATTGGTAGGCAGATGAATCCAGGATTGAGAACAAAAGGCTAAATAGAGCAGGTTGAACTTCATGTTATCCTTTGTATTACCATATTATCTCTGTTTTATTACTTTACAAGAATAAAATCTCTCTGACTTTTGTGATGTTTTGTCCTGCAGAAAAGTGCAGATTTTTCTACATGTAATTCTGGGACTGGCTCTACTGTCATCATATAAAATGTTCGAGATTGCTATCAGGGCTGATTTTTATTTCAAATTACTTTTTTTTTAAATGAGCAAACCACTGTTATCACTTAAACACATAAATCTTTCCTCCTCCCTTCCTTCCTTCCTTCCTTCCTTCCTTCCTTCCTTCCTTCCTTCCTTCCTTCCTTCCTTCCTTCCTTCCTTCCTTCCTTCCTTCCTTCCTTCCTTCCTTCCTTCCTTCCTCCCTTCCTTCCTCCCTTCTTTCCTCCCTTCCTTCCTTCCTTCCTCCCTCCCTTCCTCCCTTCCTCCCTCCCTTCCTCCCTTCTTTCCTCCCTTCCTCCCTTCCTTCCTCCCTCCCTTCCTCCCTTCCTTCCTCCCTTCCTCCCTCCCTTCCTCCCTTCCTTCCTCCCTTCCTCCCTCCCTTCCTTCCTTCCTCCCTTCCTTCTCTCCTTCCTCCCTTCCTTCCTCCCTTCCTTCTTTCCTCCCTCCCTCCCTCCATCACTGACTGTGTATAAACATGAATAAGTCTCACTTATTCATCTGTAAAATGTGTGAGTTGCTTTAACATTTTTAAGTTCCTCATGACAATTTTATAAGACAAGTAATATAAAGTAGTGTTATCTTCATCTAATCCTTTGAGAAAAGTGTCGTACAGAGAAGTTAATTGACTTTTGCTGGTCTCATAGCTTATTAAATTCCAGAGCCAAGTATGTATACTGTTCTTCTGATTCTAAGACATATACTTTCTAAAATTTAAAAAATTTTCTTCAGTTATATGTAAAAAATAAAAAAAAAATCATGAGAGAAAAAAAAACAGACGGGGAAAAAAATGAACATAGCATGTGTTGATTTACATTCAGTCTCCATAGTTCTCTCTCTGGATGTGAATAGAGTTTTCCATCCAAAGTTTATTGGAATTTCCTTGGATCACTGAATTGCTGAGAAACAAGTCTGTCATAATTGATCATCACACAATCTTGCTATTGCTGATTACAATGTTTTCCTGGTTCTGCCTGTTTCATTTAGCATCAGTTCATATAAATCCAGGCCTTTCTAAAATCAGCCTGTTCATTTTACAGAATAATAATATTTCATTACTTTACTTATTCAGCCATTCTCCAATTGATGGTCATCTATCTACTCATTTCCTAATTCTTTAGCAGCTCAAAAAGAGCTGCAATAGACATTTTTGAACATGTGGGTCCTTATCCTTCTTTTATCATTTCTTTTGGATACAGACCCAGTAGTGGCACTGCTGGATCAAAAAGTATGTAGTTTTATAGCCCTTTGGACATAGTTCCAAAATGGTCTCCCGAATGGTTGGATCAGTTCACAACTCTACCAACAATGAATAAATGTCCCAGTTTTCCCACATCCCCTCCAACATTTATCATTCTCTTTTCCTGTCATTTTAGCCAATCTGAGAGGTGTGAGATGGTACCTCAGAGTTGTTGTAATTTGTATTTCTATAATCAATAGTGATTTAGAGCATTTTTTCATATGATTATAGATTGCTTTAATTTCCTCATCTGAAAATTGTCTGTTCAGATTCTTTGACCATTTATCAATTGGGGAATGACTTGTATCCTCACAAATTTGACACAGTTCTTTATATATTTTAAAAATGAGGCTTTTATCAGAAACAGTGGCTGTAAATTCCCCCCCCCCCCAGCTTTCTGTTTCCCTTCTAATCTTGGATGTGTTGATTTTGTTTATGCAAAATCTTTTAAAATTTAATGTAACCCAAATTGCCCATTTTGCACTTCATGATGATTTCTAGTTCTTCTTTGACTATAAATTCCTCCCTTCTCCAAAGACCTGATAGGCAAGCTATCCTTTGCTCTTCTAATTTCCTTATAGATATATACTTTTTTTATAGAATAACACTGAAATTCATTCTAGTTCTAACATGCTATGATTCTATAACTCAGTACCATTTATAATTAGGGGTATATAGGGTACACAGAGATGACTAGCACTTCTGATGTGAGAATTTCTAACCCTTTTTAGAACTTGGTGTCCATCTGCTACCCAATTTTTACCTGTGGTTCTAAGAAGCTATAGCATACTTACAGGCCACACTCCAGTGAAACCAACTGAGCAGATGGACTAAACCAGGTTCAGGGTAAGTGATATTGACTCAAATACCCCAAACATGTGAAAATTTCTCCTGGTGGAATGGATGGATGAGAACAATTTGTTCCAAAGGCCATGAAGGTGGTTGTGAAGTGATTAGAGCTTGGCCAGACATCAAAGATTTGCATGCTGGATCATCACCAATCCCTTTGACTTTTGTTTTTTCACTGACATGGATGACTCTGGAAGAGAGAATGAGGCTGTCTATGTTGTACAGTTCTGATTCACAGATCCAATTTATGTAGGAGTTAAGAAGTTACCCTGTCATGTCACTGGTCCTCTTCAAAAAACAAAAAACAAAAATAAGCAACAATAATTAGTGTGCTGTTGCTAAGTTGGTTTTAAAGATAATATTAGGAATTAATTTTCTTAAGTGGGCTAAATATTCAGTCTGATGGACAGGGTTTTTGTGCTAATTTTCCATTTAAAAAAAATAAACAGAATACTTAATAGATCTTCTATCAACAGGCTGATTCATTTGATCAAGATCACTGTAAGTTTAAGAAGTGATATGTATGATGGATTTAGGGATTCTAAAATCAGGATCCTTTGGTGATATCTTAGCTATAGACAATCATATATTGGCTTTCTAATATATGATTCTACAGCCTAGTAAATTTACTTTTCTAGTTATACTTTTTCTTTCTTTTTTGGACAAAATCCACATACAAATTTGTTTGTCTTTTGCTTTAGGTGGTGTTCCCTGAACACTCACTAACTGAAGCCTGCTACTTTCATTTAATTAGTACTGTCTTTTCGAGAAGAAAAAAATTAATCAACAAGCATTTTATTAAACACCTATTACGTGCTGGGTACTATACTAGGCACTGGAGAAATAAAATGAAAATGAAATAATCCCTGCCCTCAAAGAACTAACATTGCATAGGAGAAGAATGTGTACACATACAAGTATGTCTATAATAAATATAACATCAAGAAGGATGTCAGCTTCTGGGGTAGGGGGATTTTGAAGAGCCTTATGTAGAAGTTAGTGTTTGAGTTGGATTTTGAAGGAAATTTGGAAGAATTTTAAGAGGCAGAAATAAGGAAGAAGTATATTTCAAATTTTGGGGGAAAGGCTGGGAAAAGGCAGAGCAAGGCCCCTTGCCTTACCAATGTTAGGAGGTCTGCAGAATTCTTGATGGAAAAGAGAGGAATAGACCATGTTACTCGTCTTCAAAAGGCTTGCTTGTTTGGCTTTTAAAATAGTATCCTTCATACAAGTGCCCTAGGGTATAAGGACCCCAAATTAGCACATTAATTATACTAAGGAAAGCATTATGGAACAACAGCTGCGACTAATGAACAGAGAACAAATGTTATAAATGCTGTTGTAGTGTTTAACTAGAAACAGAATAGCAGGAAACAATATTCATAAAGAAGGAAAATACAAGTGGCAGCCCCTTAACCCAGTACAACACATGACCTCTGTTCCGATCAGTGCATCTCTTTCTGCCTGAGAATGATGGGGCTCAACTGAACTTCGCTCTCTCTGACATTTGAGAGGCAGACCTCTCTCTCCCTGTGTCTTTTTCTGTCTCTGTCTGTCTGTCTCTCTCTCACACACAAACATACACTTAATCTGGATGTAATTGCAAGCAAAAAATCAGGAAATATATAGATAATAAATATCTTTTGGATATTTAAGTATTTGTTATGTTTTTTTTTTTTGTCAGTATACATTTAGCAGTTTGTTTTGTAAATAGTATAGTATAGTGAATGGGTACTGGACTCGGAATTAAGAAGAGCTGAATTCAAATGCTGCCTCAGATACTAGCTTTATGCCCCTAAACAGTTCACATAACCACTCTGTGCCTTTGTTTCCTCATCTTTAAAATTAGGGGATTGGACTTGGAGATCTCTAAGATTTGAAGCTCCAAATCTATGATCCTATAAATATAAGGCCACACTTATATATAAATATAAGTAAAAATGTGAAAGTTATACATAAAGTATGTATAGAATTTATTTTTGACATTATCCATAGAGGCAGAACTAGGGAATGTTGGCTAAACTGTCTGATAAGCAAGTCATTTCCTTCCTATAATTTTTTTCAGGCTATTTTCTCAAATGTCAAGTGTTATACATACATATATATATGCATATATATATATATACATATAACATTCTAATAGGAGAGAAGTGATTATTTTTCTGTTATATTAATAACAAATTACTAAATTAGGATTGAGGTTTTTCTTTTCTACTTCCTTATTCAGGGACTAATCCCTGTGGGTCATCAGCCAGTCTCTGAGGAACAAGGCTGATAGATGAAATTGGCTTAATCCTTGGAGTACTTGTTCTATTATCTTGGATAGGATCCTATCCAACTAAGAGATCTTATTTTTATTTATAGTATAAACAGAATCTAACCTAGGTGAATTCCATCCTTCAAGCATTAAGTCCATGCCTTTCCATCTTTCCATTGGAATCCAGGGGAACACAGCTCATAAAGGAGAAAACTAATCAGAGTGATCTGGTTAGAGATGGATTCCTTCATCGAGATTTCTGAAGACAGCTGAGTCTTATGATCAAACCATGTTCTCAGTGGGAGAAGGTGAAGATTGTTAGCTCATTTCCTCCTTAATATAGCTATCTCCTCATTAATTGTTTACCAATCAGGGTTGATTTTCACTTGTCAAGAGTATCCCCTTTTCCAAAGGTATTTAAGCATTCAGGAATTTATGTGGTTTTGTCTTTGGTTATCCAGAGAAACCCCAGACCATCAATTTGACTAGACTTTTAAACTTTCTCTTAGAAGTCCTAAGGTTCTGCAGCTGAAGGAAGATTGAGTCATCCTATATTATTAATTTATTTTAGAAATAGGATCTTGACTATGATATGCCTATAGTATTATATTCAAATGTCAGAATACTTTTTTATTTTTGTCTTCTGCTACTGAAGACAAGACATGGAAAGAATAATAATCAGTGTTCATAAATCATACATTTTCTCTTTTCTCTTGTAAATTTCTGTTCCTCATGAAGAATTAAACTATAGACTAAACTTTTTCATGCCTATAAAGGAAGTATGGACTTCCACAGAAAACAAGAATTAGTAATTAATTTAAGAAAATAGCTCAGCCTACAGAATGATTCTTTGTTACTGGGAAATCCAAAACTTTTTTTTTGCAAAGGAATTAGATTGGTGGAAATTTAAGGACTTTCCTCAGTTCAATTCAATTAAAACTTTCTGAAAGCATTATTCTAAGTAGTTTCTCTGTTGTGCAAAGACAAATAATTTCAATTTGATAAACATTAATTAAGATAAAGGTTCTAGGCCAGGTTCTAGTAAATATACAAAGTTGAGATGTGAGATAATTTGTCTTCATGGAGATAACAACTAGCAAGGAACCTAAGGCACATGGACATGTGACAATAATAAATAATAAAAAGTACAGCATGTGGGGTATCTTCTCAAATGCAGCTCCTGGAAAAAACCCAGGAATTCCTCTTTCCTTGCTGAAATGGAGTAGAGAAAAAGAGTCATGATTTTTTACTTAGAGTAACAAAATTTCTTTAACTCCCACAAAAGCTAATCATGGAAGATATATAGAAAATAATGAAAAGAGGTTAGGATATTTTTTTCCTGAAGCTCTGTAGCATTCAATAGTGTATATTTTTATTGTCATTCAGAGGACAAATGTCAAAGGACATTTTCTCCAATGGCATAGCAGAATAAGTGAAAAGAAAGATCCCTCTTACCTACAGGAGGATATTCTTCCTTAGATGAGTTTAGCTTTTCCATTATACATTTTCTTGTCCTCTGAAGAATTTAATGGATAGTCATGTAACACATGACTAAAAAGCATAATTGTGCTAGTGAAAACCAATTTGATTGGTATGTCCTTAGCATCTCTTCCTCCCTGCCTATCCAGGATGCATGTAAGATGTGGAGATTAGGAATTACTTCCTACCTTCCCTGATTCTAATTTCTCACTCATTAGGCAAATTGGGAAATATTCTCTTTCACTGGTCCTCTATGCTACTAGGTTATATGACAGGATAATTAGCCTACTAGCAATTGGCACTTTGTCTAAAACTCTATACATTTAAACCTTGAAAGGTTACGGGTCTTTAGAGTGTTAATACCATTTTAATTGGATATCTAAAGTCCTTGGATTAAGGACCATGGGGGTCACACTCTGAAACTTCCTTCTTCTGCTCTCCTCCTCCCTTTGTGAATTTGATTGATTGTTATCCCTTTGTGGTATTGTTTTCACCTCAATCATTCTCTCTCCTTCTGCACTACCAAAGTATGTCTGGTACAACCCCTTTCAGTCTTGTAGAATTGCCCAGTGTTCTCTGATGATACCATTATGGTCTACTTTTGGATGGATATATATATATATATATATATATATATATATATATATATATATATATATATATATATATATATATATATATATATATATATATATATATATATATATATACTGAATTGTTGCTTCTTTCTACAGTCAGATTCTGGTTTTCCTTAGCTGCCTTGATAATTCTTAGGTTTCAGCTCTGAAAAGCATATAGTCTCAGACAATTTCAGTTCTTTTGAGCTGCAGACCCCAGCCAGTCATATCCAGGAATCTGAAGAAAAAAGCCATTAGGTATTTAAGCTGCTTTTTGAACTCCCCTTTTTCTGATGAATTGGGGAAAGAGCAGTGTCAGACCAAACTTTTATTTTACTTAGAGTAACAAAATTTCTTATAGCTCTCATAAATGCCAGTCTTGGGATATTTATAGAGAAGAATAAAAGGAACTTGTGAATTTTTTTCTGATTTCTTCAGCAACCAAAAAAAGCTGCATTTCCTACATACACAAGTTAATAAAGAGTTGCAAACCAAAGTGCAATGTTGGATCAGAATAGGGAGGTCTAAGGGAGATTAGGGAAGACTTCATGGTGAATATGAAGAGCATAGAGTACATGAGACAGAAACAATGATATGAACAAAAGAAAAGAGAAAGTATAGAAGATGTTCAAGGAACAGAGACTGTCCAGTTTGGTTGAATGAAAGTGTATACCGGGTAAAGAAGCAAAAATAAAATACATCTAGAAAGGCTGAAAACCACATGTTGGCATAGTCCTGGAAAAAGATATGGAATCTTGGCTTTCAAAGAATTTATAGATACATCACAAACATCATAATTCTCATGAGTCAGAATATTACATGCCATAAGAGAGGCAAAAAGTCCTATTAGTTCTGGAGGGAGATGAGAATCATACCAAATTAGAGGTAAATTGGAGAAAACTTTATGCAAGATGTATCTCTGAGCTGGTCTTAAAGGATGGATAATATTTTGATGGAGAGAGTTAGGGATAAGGAAAAGGGGAATAAGTATTTATATTGTACCTATTATATGAGGCATTAAGTATTTTAAACCAATATTATCTCATTTGACCCCTACAACAACTTGGAGGTAGATATTATAATTATCAACATTTTATAGTTGAGAAACTCAGAGGTTATATGACTTGTCCAGCATCACAAAGCAAGTAAGTAACTGAGGTAGAGTCTGAAGTCCTGTTTTTGTGATTACATGCTCTGTTCACAGTAACATTTAGTTGCTTCCAAATGATGGGGTATTCTTGAAAGAAGGGACAGCATTAGCAAAGGTGCAGAGGTGGGGTGGGATAGGACTAGTTCAGGAAATGAGTGAATTACCTAGTATAATTTGAAGGTTTTGTACTTTCCTTTTCCTTCTGATCTACTTATTGCCATTGGATGAAAGAAAAGGTCCTGAGGTAGATTGGTAGTAGTATTTTGGTGGTGTTTTTTTTGGTTTTGTTTTGTTTTCTTAAAATACATTTAATATTTAAAGAGAAGAAGAAGAATGAGAAGAAGAAGGAAGAGGAGGAGAGGGAGAAGAAGAAAAAGAAAAGGCAAAGAAAAAGAAAAGAAGAAGGAAAAAAGGGAAAGAAGAATCTAAAGAAGAAAAGGAAAAGGAGGAGGAGAAAAGAAAAAGAAGAAAAAGGAGAAAAGGAAAAGAAGAGGGAGAAAAGGAAAAGAATTTGAAGAAGAAAATGAAAAGAAGAAGGAGGAGGAGAAAAGGAAAAGAAGGAGAAAAGGAAAAGAATAAGAGGAGAGAGGAAGAGAAGCAGCAGCAGCAGTTGCTGCCTATAGTTTGGAGCACACACAGTGATAAATACAAATTTGTCATTAGGAGATAAAACTTTTTACCTTTCTGCTTTGTTATTAGGATAACCTTGACAATCAGCCCTCTTTTCTCTACTTGTGTCAGATGATGGAAATTGCTAAGAAAGAGGCAAACCACCAGACAATTTAAGAGGAATTGTTACAAATTGTTACAAATAAATTGTTACAAATTAAATAATTGCTTGTAGAGATTTTCATTAAAACTCTGTGGAAGAAATTCATTTAAATCTCAAGAGGGTAATTACAGTTCCCATTGTTTTTTATGGATTGAAAATGTTCATAAAGATACTTCTATAGCATATCAAGTCCCAGAACTCTGGACAAAAGAGGAAGTTTCTTTTCCTGTGGGCCTAGAGCTATGTTTACTTTGCTAGAAAATTGAACCACTTCTATTTGAATTGTCTTAAGAAAATTCTGAAGATAACCTAGACTGTTAAGATATCAGACACTGAGGTCTTTTCTCAAGCTGAACTTTCAAGCAGTCCAACTCTTTTGCAGTGAGCACAGCTAATGGATTGGACACATTGTTGAAATGCCAAATGTTAATTTTCCTAAAAAAATATTTTATGGAGAACTCACATGAGGCAGGTGCTCACATGGTGATCAGAAGAAGTCATAAAATGATACTCTCAAGATCTCTTTGAAAAACTTTGGTGTCAATTGTGAGATGTGGGAAACACTGGGATAAGACTGCCCAGCATGGTGTACCTGCATCAAAGAAGGTACCTTGCTTTATGAGCAAAACAGAATCGCAGTAGCTCAAAAGAAATGTGAGATGCTCAAATTTAGAGATAGCTCCACTCCAAATGTTCTTATGAACTGTTTGTACCCAACCTCTGATAGAGTTTTCCAAGCTTGTATTGGGATAATCAGCCAGCTGGACATACTATATACATTGACCCTGATATTGTAATGTCATTTTGGTCCTCTTCAAATATGAAGGACAAACAATAATAATAGCAACAGCAACAACAAAAATAAGAACAACAACCACAGCAACAACACTCTTCCAGAGATGGATCTGTCCTTGTTGTTGAACTTAAAGTAATAATGTTCAAGTTGATTTAGTGACTCAAATTGATAAATTAGGGTGAATTTGAGTAACTTTTCTCTTAAAGACTGCTCCACGTGACCAAACCATCCATCTGCTAGAGGTTATTATAGGTCCTTTTTATTAAGAGTCTGGATTATATATTTATGATTAATTGAGATGCTTAAAATAAAAATGAAATTGTAATATTTGCTTAATTTATTATAAGTGGAGTTATGAATGCTTTAAACTTTCCCTTTTACCATAAAGTTTTATTTAAACTAGAGAAAATGGACTTAGATTGCAGTGAAAAGCAATGTCACAGTAACTTACAATGCATATTCTTCCTACTGATCATGTGAGCTGAGTGATATGTTACTATACCACTTTATAGTTGTCAAAGTAACAAAACTAGTAAGTAGAAACATAGGTGAACTTGAGTTTTCTGATTACAATTTCATTGCTCCACAGGAATTAAAGTTACAAAAATTTCATTCTTGGAATGACCTCAGAGGTCCTTTAGTCCAACTGCTCTCTTGAAATTATATCTTCTATAATATATCCACCATATAATTTTTTGTCTTTGAATTCCTAATTATATTAATAAATTTATTAACAAGCCAGCTAGGTAATATTGATGACAAAGAGTTGGACTTGGTTTTAGTAAGATCTGAGTCTAAATTCTCCTTTAAATATTATTAGCTGTATGTCATTTAATCTCTCTGCCTCAATTTCCTAATTTGTAATATAGGGAAAATAATAGCACTTCCCTTTCAGGGTTGTTGTGACGTTTAACTGAAATAATACACATTTATATGTTTACTTTGGAAACCTTGAAGTTCTTTAAATGTGCTAGTTATTATTAAGCTTGTGGAACATTCTTCTGAGAGTCTCTCAATTAGATTATGATTTTTTTGAGGTCAAAGACTAAATCTTTTCCTTTTTTCACTAAAACCTACTTCGCCTTTAATTTCTTAGCTTTGAATTAAAAACTGCTATGACTTTTCTTTTATTTCTAATTTCTTACTGCTACAAAAGGCCATCTTTTTAGCAGACATATTTGTCCATTGATCCTCTGTTGCTACAAATCATGGCACATCAATTAAGAGAACTAAAATGACAAATTTTAAAAGGCCAATGGAAAAAAAGCCATATGAGGAATTAAGAAGACTACAATATTTACTAATGGCCACATGAAGTCAAAGATGCCATAAAAGAACTCACAAACTGGCTTTATGAGAGGAAAAGACACATCAGTCACATAGTGAGAGTGAGAGATAACAGATGGATAGTCCAATTAGTATCTTGGTTCATCAAAGAGGTTAAAAGAAAAGAAAGCCCTCTAGTGTATTGAATGGATTTTCCAATGGAAGATTTATGGGAAAACTTGTATAAGAATTGCTTAGGATGAGAAGACATGGAAGTATTATGGTCTACTTCATTAGAAGGAGCATTCTTACTGATAAAAATTGCTGATCCATGAAAACATCAAGGAATAATCTGTTAAAGAGCTAGACACACTGCTCAACGCTGGCTTACTGATTGTCTGCTGATGCAAGGGTAATTCCTTTCTCACTATCATATCCTAATATTTTCAAGTCTTTAGATGAGGTGGAAATGGGGATGGTGATGAAGAAAATAACTAAACTACTACCCCCATTCTTTTAGCTTCAGTGTGTTCTTTTTTTCATCTATAAAATGGGAATTTTAAAAATTATAACTTTTTATCGACAGAACATATACGTGGGTAATTTTTTTACAACTTTATCCCTTGCACTCACTTCTGTTCCAACTTTTCCCTTCCCTCCCTCCATCCCCTCCCCTAGATGGCAGTCAGTCTTATATAATGTTAAATATATTATAGTATATCATATGTTAAATATGTGATAGTATATCCTAGATACAATATATGTGTGCAAAACTATCCAGTTCTTTTGTTGCACAAGAAGAATTGGATTCAGAAGGTAAAAATAACCTGGGAAGAAAAATAAAAATGTAAACAGTTCACTCAGTGTGTTCTTAAATCACACAATAGAGTCACATCACCCTTTCATACTGTGGGAATAACTTTTTTAAGTATTTTTATTTTTTAAGTTGATTTAAAGTGTAGCAAAATTGTACTTCCTCAAATGTTTTAAAAATGAAATAAAGATTTATTACTGGAATTTGTGTGTTGAAAATGTCAAAATAAATCACCTAAAATAACTTTTAGATAAATAAGACAATATTGTGTTTAATTATTTCTTCTACAAAATTTCTAGCAGTGTAAATATTTCTTTATACTGTGAATATTATAAAATAATATGTGATATTAATTTAACACTATATAATTTGTAAAGCACTTTGCATATTTTATTTCCTTTGGCTCTCACAATAAAACTGTAGATTAAGTAGCATGGATGTTTTCATTTCTATTTTCCGATCAGGAAATTGATACAGATTAAATGATTGGTCCATACTCATATAGCTACTAAATATCCAAGGCAAGATTCAAATTCCTATTTCTTCTAACTGCAAGCTAGAGGTTCTTATTTCATCTATCTATCTATCTGTCTGTCTATCTATTTGTCTGTCTATCTAATCTGTTGGTGTGGATCCATTTAGCTAGTGAAGCCTGGTGAAGCCCAATGCTACTGTGTTTTCACATATATGTATTTAAACTTGAAGAAAGTCTTAAAGTTAATTAGGGGGTAATGAAAATAAAGATGCCTATCTTCTCTCTCCTCTATTAGGGGTATGATAATAGTTTCTGTTGGTTCAAGTTTGATTTTGGGATTAAATAGAACACTTGTAAGTCATTGAACCATTAACAAAAGGAAATTTACTTAGCTATAATATATTGAGGATATCCAATAAGAATAAAGTGGTACCTGGCTTCTCTATATATGGCTCCTCTCATCTCTAAATGGAAACCGAGCTGATTAGCAGGGCAGAATATGATGATTTATAGTTTTTAAGCATCTACCAAGTTGAGAGGTCTTGACTACATGTGGATGGGACTTTTTAATGGCTTTTGGTAATAAAGAAGTTTCTTCAAGGGAGACAAGTATCAATGAAGACCTGGGGACATTTTAAATTAACCTTTTTAGGGAAACTAATTCCTGTTGGAAAAGGGAAAAGGGAACTCTGTAGATATTGATCCTATCATACTATCCAAGTTCACAGATCCCAGGTTAAGAATCCTTATGCTAAGCCTAAGAGATTTTCTATTACTCTATATTATCTTTCAGTTGATGACAAATTATTAAAATATTTTGAAGCTAATAGAGATAAAGGTTAGCAATGATTTAAAAAAATTCTGAAATTAATAAGCATTTTGCACATTTTCCCCTCAATTGAAAAGGAAAAAGAAAAAGAAAACCCTTGGGAACAAATACAGTCATCTAACAAAAGTTTTACATATTGGCCATATTAAAAAATATTATGTCTCATTCTTCATCTTTTATCATCTTTGTGTCATGAAATGGACAGGATAGTTATCTAGAATCATGCATGGCTATTGAATTGATCAGAATCCTTAGATCTTTTAAAGTTGTTTGCCTTTAGAATGTTGTTATTATAAAATATTCTACTAGTTCTTCTCATTCCACTTTGCAATGATTCACATATTTTCCCTGGATTCTCTTACAACATTTCTTTTGGAAAAATAGTATTCTAATATATGCATATGCCATTTTTTGCAAGCCATTATACAACTGATGAATACTTTCTTATTTCTGGTTCTTCACCACTATACCAAGAGTTGCTATAAATGTTTTGCATTCTTTTATAAAAGAATGGAATTTCCCCCTTTATTTTTACCATTTTGTGGTGTTAGCACAGTAATGGTATAGCTTGTTCAAAGGGTGTGCACAGTTTGATGACTTTGTGAGTATAGTTCCAATTTTTTTCCCAAATGGCTGAGTGATTTCATATGTCCACCAACAGTAGCTGCTTCAATACTTGCCATTTCCTCCTTTTGCAGATTTTGCCAATCTTATAGTTATCAGTATTGTCATGATTTGCATTTTTCTATCTATTAGTAATTTGAAAATTTTTACATGGCTATAGATCGCATGATTATCTTCCCTTAACAATTATCTGTTCATATTCTTTGATTATTTATCAGATATAGAAAGGGGCAAAAGACAACTTATGTCCTTAAGAAATTTTATACACACACATACACACATTAATGATGTGAATTTTTATAAGTATAGATTTGGAGCTTATCTTGGTTTATGGTATGAGGTATTAGTCAGAACCTAATTATGCCAGATTGTTTTTTCCAATTTTCTGAGCATTTTTTTTGGTCAGTGAATACTTAGCTCAGTAGTAGGCTTTTTGGGTTTATTGAACTGATAAATCTAGATTAACGAGGAGTATAATCTCCCATAAATATACACTAATATCAGAGGAAAAGTTGGTACATGTTGTGAATATGTGTGAAGGGATACACTTACAAAGAGCATGTGTTTAGAGTGAAGATGTGGAAAGTATACATATACACACACATATATATACATATACATATATACATATACATATATATACACACAATATCCCCTATACATATATATGTATAAAACTTATACAATTAGAACACAAACTTGGAGGGTTGCTCATATAAGGAACATATGTAATCAGGTACACATATATATGGAGGAATAATTCATGCTTCTAATAAATAGTTTTACAGATGTTTATGAATTCTGGTGATGTTATCATGTTGCCCATATTGATCCTGTTCCCTAGTGATCTTGCAGTCTATGCTCAGTTTTTGTCATATGAATGATGCCGTGCTGAATACTGGTCAGTCTTTTTTTTTTTTTTTTTTGCTGAGGCAATTGGGGTTAAGTGACTTGCTCAAGGTCACACAGGTAGGAAGTGTTAAGTGTCCTCCTGACTTCGGGCTGGTGCTCTATCCACTGTGCCACCTACTTGCCCCTGCTGCTCAGTCTTTATCCAATGCTGTTACTGAGTGCTATTCACTGGAAGTTGCTCTGTGTTCAGCTTCTGAATTAGCCAAAATCCTTGGCTAGCTCTCTTAAGGTAAGAGCAGTAATTGTCATGCTCCCTTAATGTAAAAACCATAGGCTTTTATTTATTTATTTTGGCTATGACTCTTAGGAAAAAGGCAGAAACTCTTGCTAGGCATCGGGAAGATTTTTTTCCCCTTGTTTTCTTCTGATCTTCTTTTAGAAGAGAATTTTGTCTTTGAGGTCTTTTATCTTCCTGGTAGGATATTCTTAGTCCCAGATGACAAGTTTTTTAGAACAAGAATAGGTTCCTCTCAGCTACCTAATGCCCTTGTATTTAATCTTTTTTTTTTTTTTTTAACTCTTCTTTCTGATCTAAGGGCAAAAATATTACCCTCCTTTGTCATAAGGATTCCATTTGCCTCTGAACTTTAATCTCTGAAGGCTTAGATTCTAAGCGAAATAACAATTGCCAATAGCTGCCATTCATCTCCCAGTTTCCCCACAATGAAATTCTTCTCTTCTCTCATGTAGATGAATTGACAAGCTAAAGTTTAGTGGTTTTTTTCTTGCTTAACTCAATTCCTGACTTACTTTATGCAGATAAATTCAAGCCAATGAAAAGGACAGACTTTTAACATTTAGAGTTTTCTAACTCAGAATAATTTCTTTGAAAAGCTGTGAGCTCCCCATCACTAGACATATTAAAGTAAAAACTGGATGACCACTTATTATTATTGTTATAGAGGCCATTCCTAATCAGGTATAGTTTGGACAAGTTGACTTTCAAAATCTCTTTCAATTTTGAGATTCTATGATTTTATAATTTAATAGTTTTATGGTTTTCTTTGTTCACAATAAAGATGAATAGCATTAATAACAGAAGCCAAGAAAATTCTCATGACACTTGGTTTTTCAGGCCAAGTATTTAAGAGCAAAAAGTCTATTACTCCTTTCTCTTTTTCCCCCATAGAAAATGACAGTGAGGGAAGACCATTGAATAAAATGTCCAATTATTAGAGAAATACAATTCTGGTACTGAGGAGGTTAGTAGCTTTGTGATGTTTTGGATATGGAAGATAATCATCCTTATCTTTTTTGCTTTGCCACTCTTCCTTCTATCAGGAACTCTACTTAAATAGTGAGAACAGCAAGGTCATAAAAGTAGTGATGGCGAATCTAGAATTTATATTTAGAATCTCTTACTCCAAAACCAGCACTCTTTATACTATATTGTACTATACTATACTATCTCCAAAGTGTTGCAAAATTGTAATGTCAATAAACAGAAAAACTCCATGCAAAACAGAACAGTCATGAAGAATATAAGTAGTCAACTTTAGCTACAGAAAAAAGTAAATAAATAGAGAGGAATATGAAGTACAAATAGGGAATTACCAGGTTGTTGAAGCACTAAAGTATCATGTTAAGGAACCTGAGCTTTATTTTCCCTCCCTCCCTCCTTCTTCCTTCCCACTCCCTTTCTTCTTCCCTCCCACTCTCCCTTCCTTCCTTCCTTCCTTCCTTCCTTCCTTCCTTCCTTCCTTCCTTCCTTCCTTCCTTCCTTCCTTCCTTCCTTCCTTCCTTCCTTCCTTCCTTCCTTCCTTCCTTCCTTCCTTCCTTCCTTCCTTCCTTCCTTCCTTTCCTCCTTCCTTCCTTCTTTCCTCCCCCTCTCTTTCCTTCCTTTTTTCCTTCTTTCTTTTCTTCCTTCCTTCCTCCCTCTCTCTCTCCCTCCATCCCTCCCTTTCTGTTTTCCTTCTTTTCTTCCTTCCTTTCTTGGCAATCAAGTTTAACTGACTTGCTCAAGATCACATATCTAGTGCTAAGTGTCTGAGGCTGAATTTGAACTTAGGTCCTCCTGACTCCAGGGATGGTGCTATACTGTGCTATATAATCACCTCTGTGCTTTATTTTTCAAGCAAGAAACTTTGCTAATTCTTGAATTGAGAACTACATGTTTTTGGTACCAAATGTTGTCTTATTTTATTTTGGGGAAAATGAATATTTCATTGACATCAGTATAGAAACTACTTTCATTTATATAAAAATTCAGATAGACAACTTGATTTCAGTCTTATAGAGTTGTTTCTGTAAGAGCACTGGACAAATGATTTGTACATAATAATACCACCAGTATTTGTAAGAGGCAAGATTTGAACAGAGTTTTTTTTTTTTTTTTTCTGACTCCAAGACCATCCACCTATGCACAACGACACACTATCTTTTTATTTGTTGTTAGACTATAGCATGACCCTGTGCATAGGGCAAATTGGGACTAATTACCAGAGGAGGACCCCTCTTTTATTTGATAGCAGATCTATCTAAATAACAGAACCATTTATTTCATTTTGGTAACTCAGAAACTATGTCAATTGAATTCAACACATTCTTTAAGTGCTTACTGTGTACAAAATACTGTGCCAGATACTGATATGAAAATATCCTAATGGATTTTTCTTGAAATTTTTTCAGAGTAGAAGCAATTTGAACTTTCAACTTAAAGTAATTATTTAGCTCTGAGCTGGGTGAGTTTTAGGACCCGTTGGAGATTTTGGCAATCTTGTTTGTAATGAAGATTGTTATTGCTTTTGAGTTGTTCAGAATTGCAAAATGGAAAATTTTCATTCTCTTCTCAATATTCAGAACTTTACTCCTTGGAAGCAGAGTTAGAAATTCATTTACATTAATGTAATCTAATTTATTAAAATGATTCAGAAAAATTTGGGGTCTCTTCTATTTTACTTTTTATGGCTTCATCTTGAAAGTGCTAATGAAGACCTTTGTTCAGCAGGAAGCACTGAGTCTGATCAATCAGAACACTGCTTCACTGGTCTGCCACTTTGTTTTTCTTTTCTCCCATGCTCCTTTCCTTTCCCCTCTCCCTACACACTTAAGGGATGACATATAAGCTGAAGAAATGCAACTGTTAGGAATAAAGAATCACAGGAAAGCACATTTTAATACCCTTCCTTATTGTTTCTATACTTGTTCAAAAAATAAGCCTTAATTTGTCAGTCTTTGAATATTAGATGGGGAAGTTAGTCAATAAACACTAAAGGCATACTCATGTGCCAGTCATTGAACTAAGTTCTGGGGATACAAAGAAAGGCAAAAGACAATTCTCATCTTCAAGGAGCTTTTGTTTAAATGGGGATAGAGAACACACAAAAGAAAGCTGAAAAGGGGTAGAATGGGAATAAAAGGTACCAATTACAGGGGCATGATGAAGACATTAGATGGTTCTTTCTTAAATGCATATTCGGGTAGAAGTTCTTCACCTAATTAGAGAAGGAACAGCAAAGGCAGAACATATTGATGAGACCTGATTTCCAGGACTAAGGTGATTTTTCAGGAAGAAGAAGCTCTTGAGGCATGAAGGAGAAGTTCAGAGGAGCACAGCTGTGTGGGAAATGGGGGGAACAAAGGGATCTCAGATACCATGTAGTTCATCATGTACTTGAATAATACTCCTCTCTGCAACAGATCAAATAAATGGCCTTTCAGTTGTGGTTTGGACTTGACCAAAAACCTCTCACCTACTCACAAAAATAATAAAATTATTAACATAAATTATATTATGCTTATTATAATAGAAATAAAAACATACATAAATATACATATTTAATATTGTGATGCCTCACTATCAAAACCATTCTTCTGCAGATACTCTCTAGCTTATTAGTAGTTTATTGTGGTCAGAACTGAGAGCTTTTATCTCTCTGTAGCCATCTACACTAGTTTCATGGCATGAGTAGAAGTACACTCAAGAGTTATCTTGTTTCCTTGGATCAGAACTATTTTCACTCTTCCTTCTCCAACAAAAACTTGGGACATGTGTGCTTGATATCTCTGAAGAAGAGAATTTTGGGAAGAAGGGAATTTTGGGAAGAATTTATGTAGAAAGATAGACTATAGCAGTTTATAAGTGTCCCTCCTACTCTCTTCCATTGAAAATATAAAAAAACAAATCTGTGTGGCAAATATGTATAGGGAAGCAAAACAAATACCTACATTGCTATGTCCAAAATTATGTGTCTTATTCTGAATCTTTAATCTATCACTTCTCTGCTATCTGCTTCATCATTGGTTTTCTAGAGCCATGGTTGGTCTTTACCTTGATGAGAGTTCTTAAGTTTTTCAAAATTTTTTCTTTATAATTTTATTGTTAATGAATAAATTGCTCTCTAAATTATTCTGAAAAAAAATCATACAAATCTTTCCAAGTTTCTCTGAAACCATCTTTTTGATCATTTAAAAAAGCATAGTAGTATTCTATTCTACTGATGTACCATAATTTGTTCATCTATTCACTTAATAATGGATACCCCCTCAGTTTCCAGTTCTTTACCACCGCAAAAGAGATGCTATTAGTACTTTTGTATCATAAGTCCTTTTCCTCTTTCCTTGAACTTTTTAGTAGGTAGAGACATTTTGGAACCTTAGGTATCTAATATTGACCGCAGTGGTCAAGACCACATTTTATATGAGGTCAGAAAGGGAGGCCTTGGGGTTAGGAAATGAAGGAGAGACAGAATTAAAGGCAGAATGGGATTCAGAATGAGTCTTATTAACTGCATTTTGAAACTTGAATGATAACTTTTCTCCCAAAATGGCCATGAGCAGACAGTTATTGATGGATTGGCCTTGCCCAGTGCATGACTCAAGTTATAGGAAATGGACTGGAAAACAGAGGTCAGGATGTGGAGAAGGAAATGGGTGCAGCCACTTGAATAAATACTTACTTCAAGTAGAGGCTAAAAAAGATAACTGCAGCAAGATATTGAACAAGGCTTAGAGGGATCAACAAATTATTCATAGGGAGATTCCAGATTATACTGTTGTAGGCTTACTAAAGTAAACAGTGGGAAGATAAAGAAGGTGAAGGGATGACTCTTTAAACCAAGAATCCCCTTGGAAGTCATTCTCAAACTGTCAGGACCATCTCAGATTATCCATAGGTGTGATTGTGGGACAGGATTGGAAATGTGGTGCTCTTATCTCTGTGGGAAATGCTATACTTCCAAACAAATTGGTGGGGTCTTTGTAACATCTAGCCCTGGCTACTGAGTAGCTGCTGTCTGATTTTGCTGGTTTTAGGGGCTGGAGCTGGGTTAGGGAGGGGAATGCTGTGGAATTATCTAGAGAGAAAACCTTTTCCTTTATTTTCTTTTCACCAAGATCTTTCTAGGTTCAAGATACTGCTGGGATGATCAACAGGTATTAATCAGAACTGGAGATACTTTGTAGAACAATGATTTGGAGATTATTTTTTTAAATCTTTTTTTTTATTATAGCTTTTTATTTACAAGATATATTCATGGGTAATTTTTCAGCATTGACAATTGCAAAACTGGAGATTCTTAAAAAAAAAAATCACCAGCTGTTTCTGAAGCTCAACTGGTTCAAGGATCTCCAACTAGTCAAAAAATGCCTTCTATTATTTATATTGCTTTAGATATGTAAAACTCTGCCACTTTTTTATACATATGGTACCTGAAGGAGACAGGTAATTTGCCAGGGACTTCATATGGAAAATCAGAGTGAACAAAAGTATCTGTTGGTTATAGTTACATCAAGGATTGCTGTTTACTCCTGACCAAAATTATATATTTTTTGCAATACCTGCTCAGCCAGATAGTAGCCTGAATCTGACCAGGTGAATTCCCCCCCCCCCCCTTTTTTTTTTTTTTTTTTTTGCTGAGACAACTGGGGTTAAGTGACTTGCCCAGGGTCACGAAGCTAAGAAGTTTTAAGTAATTAAGTCTACATTTGAACTTAGGTCCTCCTGACTTCAGGACTGGTGCTCTATTAATCCCCTTATTTGTATTGGCCCAGAGACACACTGACTCTCTGAGGGTGGTCTGAATAAAAATAATTACTGTAATTAGTCTCTTGGAAGCTTCCATCTGGATCAATTTAGTGATGCCAGAAAGTTCCTGGATTTGCTGTAGTTTTGCAAGGTCATTACTGGGGCTTCATCATGCTGCTGGAAATGTTAGCTTTTCTCTTTCAACAAAAGTTCTTTATGGTACCCTGTTGTGGCTGTCAACATATGGATGTTTCTACTATTTGAATCCAGGTGTTCTGTGGGCTACCATGTCCCAGAATACAGAGAGCATTTCATGCTTGATATAGCCTCATGGCTTGTGTGAAAACAAAAACTTGGGTTCTGGAATTTCTAGAAAATTTCTAGGAAGGTGATACAATTAAGTTTATTTTTATCTGATGAAGCAAACAGGCGAAAAGAAATATATACCCATTTATACCATATGACAATATAAATAGACAAGAGATTTATCCCTATTCATGTAACAAATTCATCTAGTGTGAGGAGGAAAGAGACATACCAGGGAGTCAACACACTTGAGGCTTAAATGGCCAAATTTTATACCTAAAGAATGGGCTTGATTAGCATTTTCTGTAATGGGGAAAAGCTAGAGGCCTTTCTAATAAGATTAGGGTGAAAGAAGGATGTTCATCACCACCACTATTATTCAAATGTGAGCTATAGCAATGTGAGAAGAAAAAGAAACTGAAGGAATTAGAATAGACAAGGAGGATGGCAGAAACTAGTAGTTGATCCACACAACACCATTTAACAAGATAAGGTCAAAATAGGTTCATGATTTAAACATAAAGAATGATATTATAAACAAATTAGAAAAAACATAGGATAGTTTGCTTCTCAAATCAGTGGAGGAGGAAGGAATTTATAACCAAAGAAGAACTGGAGATCATTATTGATCACAAAATAGATAATTTTGATTATATTAAGTTAAAGTTTTTGTACAAACAAAACTAATGCAGACAAGATTAGAAGGGAAGCAATAAATTGGGAAAACATTTTTACATTCAAAGGTTCTGATAAAGGCCTCATTTCTAAAATATTAGAGAATTGACTCAAATTTATAAGAATTCAAGCCATTCTCCAATTGATAAATGGTCAAAGGATATGAACAGACAATTTTCAGATGAAGAAATTGAAACTATTTCTAGTCATATGAAAAAGGTGCTTTTCATATCACTATTGATAAGAGAAATGCAAATTAACTCTGAGATACCACTACACTTCTATTGGATTGGCTAAGATGACAGGAAAAGATAATGATGGATGTTGGAGGGGATGTGGGAAAACTGGAACACTGATGCCTTGTTGGTGGAATTGTGAATACATCCAGCCATTCTGGAGAGCAATTTGGAACTATGATCAAAAAATTATCAAACTATGCATAGCCTTTGATCCAGCAGTGTTTCTACTGGGCTTATATCCCAAAGAGATCTTAAAGGAGGGAAAGAGACCTGTATGTGCAAGAATGTTTGTGGCATCCCTCTTTGTAGTGGCCAGAAACTGGAAACTACGTGGATGCCCATCAATTGGAGAATGGCTGAATAAATTGTGGTATATGAATATTATGGAATATTATTTTTCCTTAAGAAATGACCAGAAGGATTATTTCAGAGAGGCCTGGAGAGATTTACATGAACTGATGATAAGTGAAACAAGCAGAACCAGGAGATCATTATACATGGCAACAACAAGGTTATATGATGATCAACTCTGATGGATGTGGCTCTCTTCCACAAGTTCCAATTGTTCAGTGATGAAGAAAGCCATCTACAACTAGAGGACTGTAGGGACTGAGTGGGGAGCATAACAGCATGCTCACTCTTTTTTGTTGTTGTTTACTTGCATTTTATTTTGCTTCTCTTTTTTTTCTTGTGCAGCGCAACAATTGTATAAATATGTATACATATATTGGATTTAACATATAATTCTATCATCTTTAGCATATATTGGACTAGTTGCCATCTAGAGGAGGGCAAGGGGAAAGGGAGGGAAAATTGGAACAAAGGGTTTTGCAAGGCTAATGTTGAAGAATTGTCCATGCATATATTTAAAAAAATAAAAAGCTTTAATAAAAAATACTCATAAAAAGAGTAGACAATGAGGAAACAAACTATCACTCTTTGGAAATGATATTAAGTATACCTAGAGAATGCTAGATATCAAGTATAAAACTACTTGAAATAATTAACAACTTTAGCAAAGTTCAAGGATATAAAATAAACTCATTTAAATCATGAGCATTTCTTTATGTGACCAACAAAGCCCAAAAGCAAGAGATAGAAAGAAAAATTCTATTTAAAATAACTCTAGTCTAGATAATATGAAACATGTGGAAATCTACTTACCAGAGATACCCAGAAGCTATAGAAACATAATTACAAAACACTTTTCACACAAATTAAATCAGATCTAAACAACTGGAAAAATAGCAAGTGCTCATGAGTATGCTGAGCTAATATAATAAAAATGATAGTTCTACCTCAATTAATTTATTTTTCAGTGCCATTCTAATCAAATTACCAAAAATTATTTTATAGAATCAGAAAAAATAATAAAAATCATCTGGAAGAACAAAAGATTAATAATATCAAAGAGATTAATGGAAAAAATGCAAAGGAAGGTGGCCCTGGCTTTACCACATATAAAACTATATCTCATCTTTACTCATTGGTAACTCATTATTAATTGGTTGCAGAAGGCAGCTTCCAGCTGGGAAGAAACAAGCCAAGTTCTCCCTTCCTCACCCAATTCACGTTCTGAGATAAACTGTGACCTTTATACTTTCTCCTCATCCGATACTGTCCAAGTTTTTTTTGGGGGGTGTGTGTGGGAAGGGCACCATGAATGGGGAGGTGGAAACTATGGTCCAGTGCCCATTGCCTAGGGCTCTGACTGCTGCCCAGAACTCGAAGTTGCCATAATCCTGGGATGCTCTGTTGTTGCAAATGCTGGGTTTCTGCAGTTGCTGCTCATGTCACCACGATTTCTTCTCCTGCTTCTTTTTTTCCTGAGCACATTATTCTCTCTGTGGAAATATTTTTTTCTGTTGAAATGCATCAAATATTGAATTCGACTAGTTTTCAGGCAATTGAGTGTTGAGGTGCCACTGTATTTTAAAGCAGCGATCATCAAAACTATTTGATACTGGCTAAGAATTAGAATAGTGGATCAGTGGAATAGATTAGGTACACAAGACACAGTAGGAAATGATTATTGTAACCTACTGTTTGATAAACCCAAAGACTCATTCTTCTGGATTAAGAATTCATTATTTGATAAAAACTTCTAGGAAAATTAGAAAATAGTATGGCAGAAATTAGGCATAGACCAACATTCACAACATACATCAAAATAAGATCAAAATGGGTACTTGATTTAGTCATAAAGAGTGATATCAGAAGCAAATTGGAAGAGTAAGGAATAGTTTACCTGTCAGACCTATGGAGAAAGGAAGTATTTATAACAAAATGAGATAGAGAACACTATGAAATGCAAAATGAATAATTTTGATTACATTAAATTAAAAATATTTTGTATAACCCCCCATACAACTAAATTTAGAAAGAAAGTAGAAATATGGGAAATAATTTTTTAACAGGAATAATTTTTACATTTTTCTGATGAAGGCCTCATTTCTCAAATATATAGAAAACAGTCAAATTTATAAGAATATAAGTCATTCCCCAGTTGATAAATGGTCAAAAGATATGAACAGGTAGTTTTCAGATAAGAAATTAAGGTTATCTATAGAAATATGAAAAATGCTCTAAATAACTATTGATTAGAGAAATGCAAATTAAAACAACTCCAAGGTGCTATTCCACACCTATTAAATTGGCTGATATCATTGAAAAAGAAAATGATAAATATTGGAAGAGATGTGGGAAAATTGCTTCACTAATGTATTGTTGATGGTGTTGTGACCCTATCCAACCATTCTGGAGAACAATTTAGAGCTATGCCTAAAGGGCAATCCAACTGTATACCCTATCCTTTGATCCAACAATACTACCATTAGGTCTGTAATTCAAAAATATTTTTAAAAGGGGAAAAGAAATATATGTATTAATATATTTATAGCAGCTCTTTATTTGATGTCAAAGAACTAGAAATTGAGAGGATGCCCATCAATTGGAGAATGGCTGAGAGGGATGGGAGGAAAATAGAAACTCAAAATTTCATAAAAAATGAATGTTGAAAACAACCTTTACATGTAATTGGAAAAAAGCCATATTATTTAGAAAAATATTTTTTTTATAATGGGGCTGATTGAGAACATTTAATTGGTGCCAGATATGAGAGGGCATTGCTACTAAGACCCAGGTGTGGTAGAAAACTTCTTGGAGATACTATACTAATAGTAGGCTTGAGTAGGGGTAATTTCTTTATTGGGATCACAAAATGAATGGGATGATTTTTTTTTTTTAGCTATCTAAGGCAGCATTAAGAGAATGATACAAGAGGTTGCATTACCTAAGAGTTCCATCTGGTCAAAAGCTGTCATGCCAGTAGTTCTTGACTCAAAATTAAATACAAAAGTTAAAAATTGTCTATCTTAGCCTATAAACTTTTAGGGACTTTAAGACTACTTAGCTTAAATAACTCCATCTTGGAACCCTATCATTATATCAAACCATAAGTATAACATCAAACAACATAAATTTTATAATTTCCTCAATTCCATTACAGAAGAATATTAAAGAAAAAAAAATCAGAGAAGCCATTAAAAAAGGAACCATAAGTTACAAATCTCTAAAGTCATTTTATAATCCTGGAAATGAAGATTTCTCTTTAGAACTTCTACCCCCAAGTTTTATGTCTACTTTCTGCTTTTGACCTATCAAGGGCAGGGTGGGATTAGAAGTATATGTTCCTTCCTCTTTTTCTTTTTTTCTGTCTATTGCTCTTTAAGATCCTTATTTCTTAAATAAAGGATAATTCTTTCTATGCTATTGTTTTTCCAGTACCATTAAAAAAAGAAAAACAAATAAACAAGAAATTGTTCCTTTCTCTTGTTGTTTTTGAAGTATCTAGGCATATAGAATAAAATAAAAGTGTCTTTTGCCCTTTATAAGAGAAATTAGGGTAATAATATATTAAATATAGGCTAGATTTTATTTCTCCTAGGAGAAAGTACTACCAATAACCATCCTCTGAACCTACCATGCTTCTAGAGAGTGATAGACAGTGAGAAAAAGGGGATGCTACATGAGAAAATCTTACTTCAATTTGCACTTAGAGTTTGTCAATTCTCTCTCTGGAAGTGGATATAAATTTTTTTCATCTTTAGTCCTTTGGAATTTTTCTTGATTCATTGTATTGATCAGAATAGCCAAGTCTTTCACAATTTATCATCATTGTAATATTGCTGATATTGTTCACAGTGATCTCTCAGTTCTCACTTCACTTTGCATCAGTTCATAAAGGTCTTGTCATGTTTTCCCTGAAACTTTAATATTTCTTAAAGCATTAGTTAAGCATCACAATATTATGTCACAATTTGTTCAGCTATTCCTGATGGATGAACATCCCCTCAATTTCCAATTCTTTGCTACCACAAAAAGAGCTGCTATAAATATTTTTGTACATTTTTCTTTTTCTTTGATCTCTTAGAGATACAGATCTAGTAGTGACATTGTTGAATTAAAGGGTACCCACAGTTTTATAGCCTTTTGGGCATAGTTCCAAATTGTTTTCCAGAATGGTTGGATCAATTCACAACTCTGCCAACAGTTTATTAGTGTATCTATTTCACCTCATCTCTCTAGCATTTGTCATTTCTGATAGGTGTGAGGTGGTACCTCAGAGTTGTTTTAATTTTCATTTCTCTAATCAATAATTATTTAAAGCACTCAAAATATGAATTTAGGCAACTTTGATTTCTTCTTTTGTAAACTGTTTATATGCTTTGGCCATTTATCAATTGGGGAATGGTTCTTATTTTGTAAATTTTTCTCAGTTCTTTACATATATGAGAAGTAAGGCCTTTATTAGAGAAAAGTACTATACTTTTTTTTAATATAGTTTCTTTGTCTATGGTACCTTTTTAACTATTATCCATAATGATCTTTTTTATTTAGGTCTATTTTTGCTTTTTCTGAGATCATGATCGCTACCCCTACTTTTTTTTTTTTTTTTACTTCAGTTGAAATATAACTGATTCTGCTAAAGCCTCTTATTTTAACTCTATGTCTTTCTGTTTCTTGTAAACAACATATTGTTGGATCCTGTTTTTTAATCCATTATGCTATTTGCTTCTATTTTATGGATGAGTTCTTTCCACTCCCACTTATAATTGCTATGTATTTCCTTCCATCATATTTCCTTTGGTTTATCCTTCTTTATCTCTCTTTTTATCCTGCCTTCTCCTTAAAAGACTGGTTGCTTTTGACCATTGCCTTTCTTAATCAATTATCTCTTATCACCTCCTCCCCATGTTTCTTATCCCCTTCCATTCCCATTTCTCTGTTGTATAAAGTAGATTTCTATACCCAACTAAGTATACATATATGGTCTTCCCTCTTTGAACCAATTCTGATGAGAGTGAGGTTTGAGTATTGTTCCCTTTCTTTCTTTCTCCCCACTATAAAACTCTTTGCATACTTCTTTTATGTGTGAAAATTTTCCCCATTCTACTTCTTCTTTCCCTCTTCTCCCACAGTGTATCCCTCTTTTTCATTTTTCATTTTCTTTTGAGATTATGCCAACATAATCGACACACTCAGGCCCTCTGTGGATCTCTATCTAACTGTCCCAATAATAATAAATTTTTTTACATGTATCAACTGCCCATGTAATAATGTAAACAGCTCATCTTTATTGAATTTCTTATGATTACTCTTTTGTGTTTACCTTTTTATGAATCTCTTGAGTCTTGTGTTTGAATGTCAGATTTTTGTGATTTTCTATTTAGTGCTGGTCATTGCATCAGGAAGTCTAAAAATCCTCTATTTTATTAAATATCTATTTCCCCCCCTGAGTGATTATAATTAGTTTTGCTGGGCATGTTATTGTTAGTTGTAATACTAGCTCCTTTGCTTTCCAGAATATTCTATTCTAAGATTTCTGCTTCTTTAATACTGCTAAATCTTGTTTGATACTATGGCTCCATGATATTTGAATTGTTTCTTTCTGACTTAACCTGAGATCTCTGGAATTATTGTTTTTATTTTGGGATCTCTTTTAGGAGATTAGTAGATTCTTTTTTTTTTATTATTATAGCTTTTTATTTACAAGACATATGCATGGGTAATTTTTCAGCATTGATCCTTGCAAAATCTTCTGTTCCAACTTTTCCCCTCCTTCATCCCACTCTCTCCTCTAGATGGCAGGTAAACCAATACATGTTAAATTTGTTAATGTAGATTCTTTTAATTTCTAATTTACCTTCTGCTTCTAAGATATAGGGACAATTTTCCTTCATAATTTCTTTAAAAAATCATTTATAGGCCCTCTGTGTCTCTGTTTCTGTCTCTCTCTCCCTCTTCTTCCTTTCCCTCCCTCCTTTCCTCCCTCTCTCTCTCATCATGGATTTTAAGTATTCCAAAAATTTTGACAAATTTTTAAGGCAGTTGTTTTTTTCTTATGAGATATTTCACATTTCCTCCTATTTTTTTATTCCTTTGACTTTTTTTTTTTTTTTTTACTGTTTCTTGATGTCTTAAGAAGTCATTAGCTTCCACTTGCCTAATTCTAATTGTTAAGGAATTATTTTCTTCAGTGAGCTTTGTACCTCTTTTTTTCCATTTGGGTAATTCTTAAGGAACCATTTATTTTAGGAGATTATGGTGTCTCTTACTATTAGGCCAATTTTTTTAGGTGTTATTTTCATCAGTATTTATTGAGCCTCTTTTACCAAGCTTTTCATAATTGTCTTGCATGACTCTCATTCCTTTGTCCAATTCTTCTATCACTTGTCTCTTTAATGCTTTAAAAATTCTTGTTTGGCTTGTGGCTAATTAGTATTTTTCTTTTTGGCTTTGCTAGTAGTTGTTTTCATATTGTTGTCTTCTTTGTATCTTGGTTTTTCCTGTCAATGTGGTAGTTTTTCATGGTCAGTTTCTCTGTCTCTCTTTTACTCCCCCTCTCTCATTTCCCCAGTGTATTTCTTGACTTTAAACTTTATGCAATTTGAGCTTTGCTCATCTGGGGAAGGTGGAGAGGCACTCTCCCAAACTTCAGGCTTTTTCATGTTGCTCTTTTCAGAGTTGATGCTGGGTGCCTGCAAACTTTTGGCACTTCTAAAGTGGTGTGATTTGGAGGAGAGAAGTAGTCACTGTTCTCTTGATGTTTGCTCTGCTATTTACCCAGGAAGGGTTCAGGTTCTCCTGCAGCTGCCATTAGTAATCCTTTTTGCCTAGGGACCCTGATCCCTCGTTACTGACTGCAAGCACTTCTCTTGGCCCTGCAATAATTTATGGGCAAGTGAATGAATAATTAGCATCAGTTGCACCCTGTGCCAGCAAAAGTCACCTGTAATTTCTCCCAGCCCAGTTGTTTGACCCTCTTGTTTGAGAGCTTCTGAAGCTTCTTCTGCTGATATTTCAGTCACCTCTAATGCCAGCTGCTTGTGCTTTTACTGTGCTATAAACCAGTCCCCATCTTGGTATTGCAGATCTCTTCTATCAAACCTCTTAACTTGGCTCAGGCTGGAACAATTTCTCATTTTGATATTTTGTGGTCCCTGCTGCTCCAAACTTTGATTTGAGGAATCATTTAAAGTTGTTTGAAAGGAAATGTTGAGAGAATTCAGCTGGGTTGTTGCCTATACTCTGTCTTCTTCAGATTCTTGATGTCTTAGATTGAGTAAAGAGTATGCTTTATCTCTAGCATAATTCTTATTTTTTTTAATATGGCTTTTTATTTACCAGATATATGCATGGGTAATTTTACAGCATTGACCAATTGCCAAACCTTTTGTTCCATTTTTTCTCCTCCTTCCCCCCACCCCTTCCCTCAGATGGCAGGTTGACCAATACATGTTAAATATGTTAAAGTATAAATTAAATACAATGTATGCACAAAAAGAATCAGACTTTGAAAGAGTGTACAATTAGCCTGTGAAGGAAATCAAAAATTTAGGCGGACAAAAATAGAGGGATTGGGAATTCTATGTAGTGGTTCATAGTCATCTCCTAGAGTTCTTTTGCTGGGGGTAGCTGATTCAATTCATTACTGCTCTATTGGAGCTGATTTGGTTCATCTCATTGTTGAAGAGGGCCACGTTCATCAGAATTGATCATCATACAGTATTGTTGTTGAAGTGTATAATGATCTCCTGGTCTGTTCATTTCACTAAGCATCAGTTCATGTAAGCCTCTCCAGGCCTTTCTGAAGTCATCCTGTTGGTCATTTCTTACAGAATAGTAATATTCCATAATATTCATATACAACAATTTATTCAGCCATTCTCCAATTGATGGGTATCCACTCAGTTTCCAGTTTTTGGCCAATAAAAAGAGGGCTGCCACAAACATTCTTGCACATAAAGGTCCCTTTCCTTTTTTAAAAATCTCTTTGGGATATAAGCCCAGTAGTAACACTGATGGATCAAAGGATATGCACATTTTGGTAACTTTTTGAGCATAGTTCTGAATTGCTCTCCAGAATGGCTGGATGTCATAATCCTTATTTTAGAAAGATTTGAGAAGTTGTAAGGTGGAGAAAATGTTTAGTCTTCCCTCTTTTTGATCTTGAGACCTAGAAATTTCTACACTTAAGTTAAATGGGAAATCTATTTCTTCTTTGTTTATAGGGTCTTGTATTATTAATTTCTTTTTTAAATAAAGAAAATATTTGATATACCTATATGGGGGGAGGATGAGAGGATATGGAAGCAAAATAAGATCAGGAAAATATCTGCTTTTCCTTAGTGGCCTTGGCTTCTACAAATATTAATGGGTTGAACAAAATTTTAGGTTACTTTGTGCACTGTAGCTATAATCTAAAAATAATGTAGAAATAGTTTGGTTATAAAAATAAGATTTCACAATCCCCAACAGCTGAGACTTTGAGCATATTTATTAGTCATAATAAATGATATTGAGGTAATGGTTAAAACTATGTTTGATGAATGAAAATTTGACTCTAGAATTAAAACTAATGAAAGAATTTAGAGATATCAGGTACATTCTATATCTGATAGTCTCCATCCCCATTCCTTGATCTTTTAATGCCTATAAAGATAGATAAGTGGAATCATGGGAAGAAATTGAAACACCAAGGCTTTGAAATCCATAGATAAGGTTTTTCTGTTTTAAATTTTCCATCATCATCATGCATCAACTGGTTTATTGCATTTCATATGTGGAAGCTGGTCCTTTTGCTGATAGGCATGTCCATTTGCCCTATTCAAAATCTATAACATTAGCATAGTTGGTTCTGGCTGTAACTAAACTAAGCTAAGTAAACTGCTCTCTGCTTAGTGGGAAGTTCTTTGTTTTTTTAAGAGCCAAGTTCTGAAAATTTGAATCCCTAGTAATTATTCTTCAAATGAGTTTTCAGTTCTTTGTGCTAAATTCATGTGCAGGTAATTTCACATTTGCATCACAAATAGATAGCTTGTTGACTTTAGAATGGTTCTAAGTGCTTTCTGAGACTGAACAGGAATTTACCATCTGAAGGTAAATTCATCTTTCAGGCTAGATCCTATATAAGGACTTCAATATATCCATTATTATGGAAGAGAATGCCATTAAAACAATATTTTGGATAAACCATTGTAGAATGCAGAGGCAAATCTGGGCAATCTTGGGCTGAAGACCAGGATGAACAAAGAGAAGGAGAGAATAGTAAGCTAGTATAACTTGGAAAGGGAATGGAGCTAGGATTTTGACAGGGAGAATCCCTTATGCAATTCTCTACCTCTAACCCCACAAGAAAGAATAATTTTTACTCTGACTCCTGCAACACTTTTTATGAAGCTCTGGAAGGGCTTCATGATAGGGACAAAGAAAAAGATGAGAGAAAGACAGAATAATCAAAAAAGGAAAAAGAAAGTTAGTGGAGAGTGGTGAAAGTCAGTTTAAGATATTTTATGGGATTAATTTTTTTTTTTTTTTTTTTTATTAAGGAAGCAAGATGTAGAACTAGGACAATTACACCTCATGCAGGGCATCTGGTCACTCAAGTCATACAACAGAATTAACACTAGGAGGCAGTATAACTATAAAAGAAATCGTCTTCATTATTCTCTGACCTTATCTTTTATTTTTATTCTGAATTTAAATACAAAATAAAATGTACATTTATATGCATAGTAGAACAGGAAAAGTGAGTTCTGTTTTATTTTGTTTTGCATTTACAGTTTATATATTTTTTAAACAAATCCATATATGTGGAATATAAATTCTGTGTATAGATGTACATATGCTGATGGATGCATATGTATCTGTACACACACACACACACACACACACACACACACACACACACACACACACACAGAGTATCCAAAAGCATTAGTGCAGTTTTAAGTCAGACAACCTGTATATATTCACATGTTCATTTGATATAAATGTAAATATATAGACAGTTATAGATCTATATATCTATAGATAGTTATTACTCTTCATCTATATAGATATAGATTTAGATGTAGCTATAGATATAACCCAGTGGAATGTAAGATCATTGAAAACACAGAATACTTTTATTTTACATTTTTAAAAAATTTCCCAGTGCTTACTACTGGATCTGGGATAAAAAGGCATTTAATAAATGTCTTTAACAAGTGATTGTTCTGTTATATAATGCTGCCAATTAAAAATCTTTCTATTTTCAAAACATATTCCACACCCAAATATTGACTTTGTTAAGCAAAAACTACTAAAACTTTAAGATTAGTTCTTTCTGGTTAAAATGTCTTTGGTAATAGTTTCTTACAAATAAATTTATAATTTACTTAGTGAAACAAATAAAGAATTATTTTTCCATAAATAGGAATGAGCCTTAGTTTTTATGGCCATTAATCATTATTCTTCTTTCAGTTTCTCAATTGTATGTTATTCATTTGTCATATTTTATCTTGTATTATTCCATTTGTATACCCAATATTTCTTTGAGCTTCTTCATGTATAGTTTTTCTTTTCAAAAACGAGAATTTTAAATGAAACTACCAATGTCTGCAGTGTATTATTCATCTTGCTTGTCTAATATAGTAATATCAACATGTAACTTCCTTTTTAAAAATAATATCTTATCCCCCCCAACTGTATATAAAAATATATATATATTTTTAACTCTTTTGGGGAAAGCTTTGAGTTCAAAGTTTTTTCTCTTTCTCCTTCCCTCTCCTCTTCCCTGAAACAGTAAGTCATCTGATATAGGTTGCATAGATACAATCATAACATGTAACTTTCAAAGTTATCTTGAGAGTTTGTGATTCTTTCTGATCTTTTTTCTTTCTTTCTTCTTTTTTTTTTTGTATACTCCAATGACTCTCCTTTTCTTTTTTGTTTGGAATTCTATCTTCTTTCTCCCTTCTGTCTTCTTTCCTTTCTCATTGGGAAAAAAAAGGAAAACAAATTCATTGGAATAACTATGAATAGTCAAATAAAACAAATTCCCAAGCTCAAAAATGATTTAATTCTGCATATTGGTTGATCATCATTTTCAGTGTTTTACCTTTTCCCTATTTCTTCTAGTAGGAATTTAGTAAACATTCAGTACAGTACCCATTCAATAAAATATCCCAAATAGTATAGAGTTCTTCACTATAGTGGACTCAATTCAGATTTTTCTTCCATCCCTTTGTCCAGGCCTTAAAATTAATCCATCCTCTTGTAAATTCCCTCCCTCCTTCATATTTTCGTTAGTTGGAGTCAGCTAGAATAAATCTCCCAAACTATGGATAATTGAATATAGACTATGTCCTAATATGTGACATTCTAGAAGCATTGGCATTTTAACAGGCTGAAAGCTTCTTGAAAACAGGGATTATTTAATTTTTTCCTTCACATACCCCATGTTTAGCAGTGTTTGGCAACTAGTAGGAACTTCACAAATGCTTGTTGATTGATTGAGGTTTAGCACCAAATGATGAGACTGATGTACAGCAATTGGCACAAAATGTTAGGCTTTGGTCGTGAGAAGAATTCACAATGTCCGTTCTCTTTGGCAAAAAGTAGTCTTATTAAGGAGAAGAGGTTTCAGAGAAAATGCAGAGGTACAACAGATACGGGACTGGTAAATATGAAATAGAATTGGTAGAGAAGGAGAGACGTTTGGAAGAATCCATTAAAGGAATATGCCATGAAGGAGGGGTATGCCTTTTACTGGCAGACCAAATCCACAGAGTGGTTAAGCACTGAAGAGTTAGTTAGCTACAAGAAGGAAAAAGACATCAAGAAGCATGATGGGGGGATGAGAGGGAAGACACCAGGAGATATGGGGGAGGGGTATTGGTGGGAGACTTAGATTTCTGATGGGACACAGCAGAGTGGGGCTACCCACAGCCTCTACACAGGTGGGGCTATTAGGTTTTACTGATCTTCATCTGTGCCCTTTCCTGCCTCCTTCAGGGAGTAATATTATCAGTACTTCAGTCTTTTTCTGTCCACCCTACCTAGTTCCTCAGGACCTCATCAATTAGACTAAAATTATCACTAAGAAGAATGACTTTAAAATGGCATAAATATAACTTCTTGTAGGAGGTCAAAGTGGCATTTCCAACATTGCCCCAAAGAATGACTGTTCTGTCTGCATCTTAGATTGGCCCTAACATGAAACCAGTTTGAATATGGACCATGAATGTTATGTGGAAGATTTTCTTCCCTGTCTGCCATATTCTGCAGTTTGAGTAATATTTACTTCAGCATCTTGAAAACAGAGACAAGGCAATGGGATTTATTAGACTGAAAAGATCTGTTCTTCTTGTAGCCCAGGACTGTGATTGACTCAATATACTTGTATTTCTTCAATAGAGATCACTTATTTCTTGTTATGGTGGAAAAGACTTGATAGATTTTTAAAGGAAATCTTTTAAATTAAAAAAATAAAATTACTATGTATGGTATTGAGCAGAAGAGGATTCTTATGATAATTGATAGAATAATAATCATAACTTACATTTACATACTACTTTTTAGTTCACAATGAGCTATGTTACCCATGTGTGCTCTAAACAGTTGAGAGAATCTAACTATTCAGAAAAGAAGTCTCCTTTTACATTTATTTTAATTGTTGATATTCACTTGATAATAATCTGCAGAAGTTAAAGTACCCTGTATCTCTATTTTAATAGATCCAATACAGTGTATAATGGATGGAAGTAACCTTGTCATCTTATTGACCTTTCTTCCAAGAGAAAAGCAATAAACATTGGTCACTTGCTGTGTTCTCTTTTTTGTGTTTGTGTTGGAGAGAATGCCTCAGTTTCTTCTGGAAGACTATTCTGCCTACCAATGATACTTGTATGTAGCCCAGACTTCCATAGACTAGAAGATGACATTTTTGTCTTAGACAAAGCTTCTTAAACTGTGGGTTGTAACTCCACATGGGGGTTGTATATCTGAATGTGGGGGACTGTGAAATTATGATTTGTTATCAGTAAATACATATTTTATATACCTATATACCTAGGGTTGCATAAAAATTTCTTGGGTGAAACATGAAAAAAGTGTAAGAAGGTATGGTTTAAAATATCAATCTGGACCTGATCAATACTGTTGGAACCTATTAAGAGTTGAGTTCCCTTTCAGTGGCATTTCTTCCAATTTTTTCCAACTCGCAATTAATCAATTAATTGCAAACAATAATTAAATATCTACTATGTGTACTATCTACTATGGCTTTGTGAGATATACAGAGTATACATACATAAGACATAGTCCCTACCCTTGAGAAACTTAGAGTCTAATATGGACATAAGATATTGCTATTAGCAATTTCATGCACCTGAAAGTTGAAACGGAAAGCTTTTTTATCAAAATAAATTCTAATGTCCTCAAGTGAGAGTAATTTCAACAGTGGTGAAAAGGAATTCAGGAAGATTAAATACAGATAAAAATACATGGCAAAGAGATTCACAAGGATACTCTCTGTTATAGTCCTAAAAACTGCTTGAATATTTTTCTTGCCTAAAGTTTCCATAGTTGGGACCCAGATCAATACAATTGGCCCCAAAGAAGGAACCAATTGGTTCCTTCCCCTGGAAAGGAACTGGAAATTGTATGCCCTCAAATGGTGAATGGTTAAATAAGTTATAGTTATGGATGTTATGGAATATTATTGTTCTATAAGAAATGACCAGCAGGATGATTTCAGAAAGGCCTGGAGTGACTTACATGAACTGATGCTGAGTGAAGTAAACAGAACCAAGTGAACATTGTTCTCAGTAAGGACAAAATTAAGTGATGATCAACAGTGATGGTCTTGGTTATTTTTAACAATGATTAATGTGTCAAAAGGCCACTAGGAAGCTGTTATCAAGAAACTCACAGTTTGAGTTTAGATTGCTAAAGAAGAATGGTAGGCAATGGCCTGATCTCAAGAATAGAGGGGGATTTTCAAGCATAGGCATCAGAATGGCAGAAAAAGACATTTATTTAACAATTGGAAAATGCCATGGTTCTGCTTTCTTTAAAAAAAGACAACTTTAGATCTACAAAATTTCATATAATAAAAAGAGTATGATACTTAGAGTAAGAAGACCTGGGATTGAGTCCTATTTTCATTGGGTGAATCTCACTGCTTGGGCAATCAAACTCTCAGGATAACAGATTTCTCATCAATAAGTTATTATTATTATTATTAATCTGTGCCTCTGAACTGTAATTCTGGAGTAGGTATAGGCAATGGAGTCACCTAACAATGCTAGCACAGGGGTTCACTGTAATGATCACTTGCCAGATTTGTTTACTATTTCTGGCTTTTGAGCTCTTAAAGCTGCTTCTGTTTTTCTCACCACCATTCTTGGTGTTTCATCTATGTGGACTTTGGGCTAGCCTCTACCCCCTTGTCACACATTACTCTTTCTGACCTCCTATGTTGTCTTGGACTGGGATAACATTTCTCCTTGATTTTTTGTTGGTTCTGTCATTCTTGAGGAGCTATTTTAAAATTGTTTGGAGGGGAATGTTGAGAGACCTAAGTTGAATGCCTCTTCTGTTCTGCTACCTTGGCTTAGCTTCTGGAAGTTCTCAATTATTAGTATTAATGATAGTAACAACAGCTGGTCAACTAGCATTTATTAAGCACCTACCAGTGCTAGATAATATGCTACATGATGAGGATATAAAGAAAGACAAAAAGTCCTTGCTGTCAAAGAGCTTTAATGGTAGATAACATACAAACGGCAATGTACAGAGAAGCCATAGGAAACTGGCTAATAAAAATTTAGGGAGATAGAGGTTGGAATACTTGGTTGAGGAAGAACAAACAGATGAGTACCACTGAATTTCAGAGTACGTGGGGAGAGGAACAGTAGTATAAAGACTAAAAAGGCTAGCATTTATATGACACATTAGTGCTTGCAAAACACTTGATCCTCACAACCGTCCTCTGAGGTTTAGATGTAATAATTATCCCTGTTTTACAGATGATGAAACTGAGACAGATCAAGTGAGTTGTTCAGGGTCATACAATAAGTATATGATGCAGAATTTGATATCAGACTTTTCCTGACTCCAAGTTTATCAGTTTGTCCACTCCACATGTATAAAAGTGATTATTCCAAGTGAGTTTTTTATTAGTGGATTTTTAACCAATTTTTTTTGTCATGAATCTCTTTGGCAATATGAATAATGTTTTTATATGTATAAAAATACAAAGGATTATAAGAGCAATTAATTACATTTAAATATATTTCTGAAAATATTTTATAAAAAACAAGTTTTGGAATCTTGGTTAAGAACATGTCTCTAAGATCCCTTGCAATTCTAGACCTAAGTGATCTTGATCCTCAGATGCAGCAGAAAAGGAAGATTAGTGAGGGAGCTAGGAGTTGTTCTGATCCAAAATAACTACAAACAACAGTGACCTGACATAACACAGTTGTCCTGTAATAAGAGTATTAGTCCTGCCCCCTAGCAACACTGTGTTTCTGCAAATAAAGAAAGCTTTTCTCTAGTGTAGATGAAGTCATCAGGTTGAACATCCTTCATCACTGACCTATATAGTCTTTCTGGGTTCCTACTTCCATCCCATGCCAAGCTTATTCTGCAAATGTAGTAACAGAAAGTAAACAAAATATATCTTTAAGGATTTACTGATTGTGACATCCAACAAAACATTCTGTATATTATGTGTGCAGTTGGCAATTAATTTTGGATTGGTAGCATCTTTGCAACTTATGATTATCTGGGCTACTTGGGTCATCAAGACTCCTGATCTCCATGTTTCCAAAGGGCCACAGTCATTTCTAGTTAGACTCTCTTATCATAGGCAGATATCATCCCATTACATTAAAAAAAGGGCATTATTGTTAAAAATGAAGGTGGGAATCTTCATAATGTCAGCATTCTTCTCTTGTTCACTTTGCTCCAGTCTTGTATCTTAAAAGTTTTATTTTCTATCACAGCTTAAACGTGTTCAAACATATTTTATTTAATTAGGTTGGCTAGTTATTTGTTTGTCATCTGTTAATGCTTGGCAGCCAAATGACAGCATGCTCTAGTGATCCTGGTTGACTGATGGGCAGATGTCTCTTTGATGTTTTAAATGGATCCCACCCTGCTCTGTAGGAGCCTGAAATAACCAGTCAGCAGGTTGATTGGTCAGGGTTGTCAACCCCGTGCTTGAGACTGTTATTGCCTTCCATAGAAAAAAAAAAGAATGGAGTTACTAAAAATTTAATGAGAATCATAGATGAGATTAAAAAAAAAGCTATAACTCATCTCATGCACTGCATGTTTTATAGATATGTGCACTCATTGTTAGTTAGTCTTGAGTAAAAAATCCATATTTGGGTAATGTAGTAAAATATGCAATGCCTGAACTTGTGGGATTTCAAGTTGTATGCACAAAACTCCTGGGAGTCTGAGACAAAATATAACTAAATTCTGCATTCAGTTGTCAGAATACCATTATTTTAAGTTGATGTACTTCCATACTTTTTCCTTTTTTCTTTATTTTCTGTCTTTTCACCTTCCCCCTTTTCTTTATGAATATTCCTTCTAATCTAAACTATACACCTCCCAGTTCTTTAGTCTAAAACTTCCATTTGAATGGGGCTCGCATGACCTTCCTAGACCACACACAGATACATTAAAACATGGTTTTTATGTCATTCAATATGTTGAAAATTTGATATTAGATCATAGTATAATAGATTTTGAAAACTGTTTAATTCAAGCATCCCATTTTATATAGAGAATACTGGAGCTCAGAGGTATTGACTTGTTAGTTAAGTGGCAGAATCCAGAGATAAATCTAGGAAATCTAATTCAAAATTCAGTATATATATTCCCCTGTGCCAGATCCAGTGTTTCCTTTCTGGGAAGGAAAAGGTGAAATGGTACTTAGTGGTGATGGGAGATAAAAGCTGGGAATTGGATCTGAATCCAAGTCTCCTTCTTCTCTGACTCTTACTCTGTGACTTTGATCAAATTTTTTTTGATGGAATGGGCATAATGAAATCACATACAAGGTTGTTGTGTGGTTCTAATGCAATCTACCTCAATGTGTTTAAAGAGAAAGAAATAGTCATAATAGAATTTATTTATGGTAGCAAAGAGTTAGAAACAAAAAGGATAACCAATAGGGGAGTGATTAAAAATTAGGGCACATGAATATAATGGAATATTACTACACTGAATGATGAAATGATGAATACAAAGACTTTAGAGAAGCTTGAGAAAATTTACATGAACAGATCTAGAATGATGGAAATAAAATCATGAACAATTTACATGGTGTCTATAATAACATAAATGGAGCAGAACAACAACAGGCCTGAAAATTAAGGCCAAGGAATTTTAATGAATAAGGTTGTCCTAGACTCAGAGTTGAAAAAGAATGCCTTTCTCCTCTCTTTGGGTATGGAATGTTGTGTGATTTTCTGGTTAAGTTTGCTAAACTAACTTTTTTCTTCTCTTTCTTTTTATATTTTGTCTCAAAGGATGGTTCTGTAGGTAGGAAAGGGGAAGGATATATAGAGAAATGAAAATGGTAAAAAGCATAAAGCATAAATAACATTAAAAATTAAAAAATACTACATGTGAATAATTATCTATTAATATGGAGAATTGTAGCATTGTAACATATACTATTGTAGTATTGTAGACAGGTTTCTTAGAGGCTATGCCAATGGGTAAATTCTGGTAGCTCTCACACACTCAAAGACTAGCCTAGCTAAATTCAGAGATGCTCATTATCTCTGACCACCAGACTATTAGCAAACATTGGCCACATTAATTCTTTTCTCTGTTTTTTCTTTCTCTCTTCTCTTTCACGTTATGTTAAATTTGAGATGTTTATGGGACTTCCAGTTTGAGATGTCTAAAAGGCAGTCTAAAAGGACTATAATACAGATGAAAACCCAGCAAACAAAACTAAGAAGGAATAGGAACTGTTAGACAAACTGCAGGAAAACTAGGAGACAACAGTGTCATGAAAACCCAGAGAGAAGAGAGTATCTGAGAGGAGATGATGATTAACAATGTCAAAGGCAACAGAGAGTTCAAGAAATATAAAAACTGAAAGAAAGCCATTAGATTTATCAATTAAAAGATCAGTGCTAATTGCTGTGAGAATAGTTTCAGTTAAATGGAGAACCTGGAACCCAAGCTGCAGAGAAGAGGGAGAGAAAGTGGTAAAGTCTAGATGTCTTTCTAAAGGAGTTTAGCTAAGGGAAAGAGGAGAGGTGGTATATAATAGTTAGCGGGGATGATTAAATTAAGGGAGAGATTTTCTTCCCTCCCTCTTTCTCTGTCTGTCTGTCTGTCTGTCTGTCTGTCTCTGCCTCTGTCTCTCTCTCTCTTTCTCTCTTTCTCTTTCTCCTGAGGCAGTTAGGGTTAAGTAACTTGCTCAAGTTCACACAGCCAGGAAGTGTTAAATGTATGAGGTCATATTTGAATTCAGGTCCTACTGAATTCAAAAAAGCAACATAGGCTTTTTTGTAGGCAGCAGGAAAGGATTCAGGAGATAGGCAGAATTTGAAGATTAGAGATGGAGAATGATAAAAGCAGTCAGAGAAATTTTTAGTTGAGAGAGTAGGGAAAAAAATAAGATGAGAGGTTTAATTAATGGGGGATAAAAAGGTTTTGAATAGTGAGTGAAAGCTTCAATTTATTATGAAGTTCCAAAAGAGTTGCCTTGCTGCAGTAAGGGCCCAGTTGAAGTTATAAAACATAAGTTTATGATTTAGCATGGTTTAGCAATTTTTTCTTTGTTCAGCATTATGTCAATAGGAGTGAAGGAGGCAGATAGTTGGGGTTTGGTAACTAATCAATGATAGAAAAAGAAGGCAAGAAATTCAAAAGTACATGAGTGTAGAATTGAATGGGTTCATCAAAGGATCAAACTAGGGAAAGAAAGAGAGCCTATTTAAGTTATCTCAGATAATATAATGGGACTTTAGTTCTGTACTCTTCTTCCTTTACTTCTACATGTCTTTTTTTTTCTTCCCTCAGTCCTATACTTCTTATCTTTGCCATTTATAACCCCTTCAAGTCTCTGTGTACCTCTATCAAGAGGATTTCCCCAATTTTCTCATTTTTAGTTTCTCTCTGGTACCCATTAGCAGAAGTGGGAGTGGCATAAATATATTTTGTATTTACTTGTCTGTATATACATTGTGTCCCCTTAAACATGAGATCCCTAAGGCAGTGATGATCTCACTTTTGCATTTTTATTTTTAGGTTAGTAAGCAACACAGATTTTTTTCTTACACTTTATGCCAGGCCCTGTGTTAAGTGCTGCAGGAATAAATGCATGCTGAAAGAAATAGATCCTGTCTCCAAGTGGCTTATATTCTAATGGGGAAAGACAATACGCAAAAAATTGTATCAAAATCTGTAGAAGTGGAAATATAGCAGGGAGGGGAATGAAGAATGGTAATTAATAAAGGTCTGTTGATTGCTTCATCTTCCTTTACTTTTGTATGCCATTTTGCTAACTTAGGCACAAAATTATTCCATTTGTTACTACTACCCATAAAATAGCATCACATATTTCCTTGAAATATAGCTGATTGTGAAACAAATGGGAATGGATTTTAAAAAGAATTTCTTGGAGATTTTCTCTGAATGGGATAATTTGAAAGAGACTTTTCTGAATGAGTCATTTTAGGCAGGAGGAGAAACAAAAATAGGCCTCTCCCACACCATCTTAAGAGATTTAAAAAATATATTACTTCTTAACATCTCTTATCTAATATTTGAAACATTTCCAGTTTAGTAGGACCAAATCTGTTGGCAAATACTTTAAGGGTCCAGGGTTCCTTCCTTATGATGACGGGGTATTCTGGCAGGAGAATACAACAACTAATCTTTATGTTTCTTACTTCTTAGTCTCATTTTCTTAACAGATCAGACCCTGATTTCTATACAGGAATAAAACTCAGAAGGTTTTTAATTGCAAAGCTATGTGATAAGCTACTATCAAGATGTCCCTGAGGCTACAGGCTAATCATGCTTTTTTTTTTTTTTTTTTTTTTCTTGAGAAAATAATCCTAGCCTAGTTATCTGTATTAAAACATATACACACATACACAGCAGAGCTATACATAGCATTAAAAAAAATAAATGTTTTCTGTGAATGGTTGTAAAAAGAACTGGCATTTCTTCCAGGAACCCCTGGGGAATAAATCTGGGCACATCCAACTTAAGCAAGTTGTTCTAGTAATGAAATATATGGCTTGGAACAAGAACCTTTTAGTAGTCAATAACAATTCCACTTACCTGGGAAGGGAAGGACAGAAGAGATGTTTTAAAAATCATTGTTATGACATGAACACTCCTAGTTACAGCTATCCAGTTGTCAGAAATTCTAAATGCTATTGTGACTTTTCCTTCAAAGACACAAATCTCATTAAAAACAACAAAGTGTAACCTTGGTCACCATTAGGCTATATCTATCAGGTAGATATTTTTAAAATTACTCAAGTTCATAGTAATTCTGCCCTTGGCAGTGTTGGACTTATGAAATGTCTCATGAAGATGTGCCCCATTAGAGAGCAAAAATGGGTTAGAGAGGGGTTGGGTTTCCAATTCTATTCTAGGAAAGGTCATTCTGACCTCTGTGGCTCCCATAGCTGCTTTTTACTCTTTTGCCATGAACAAAGGGACAGCAAAAAAATGTAAGTACAGGGTCAACTATAAGTATTTATAAGAAATAAGGCTTGAGCCATTAAATGCAGCCTCTAACAAAATAAAATTTAAAAAATGGGCCCTTATCACATTCAGCAGGAAGAAGGCAGGGGTTTTTCTCAACTCTTTTAGTTACCAGAGCTCCAGTTTGAGAGAAAACTCTCTCCTCTCCTTTCCATCTGTATGTCTGTCTCTTTATCTGTCTCTGTCTCTTTCCCTCATCTCTCACTCTGTTTGTCTCTGCCTTTGTTTCTATCTCTCTGTCTCTGCCTTGTCTCTTTCCCTCTTCTCTTTCTCTGCCTCTCTCTGTCTCTGTTTCTCTCTGTCTCTGTCTTTCCCCTCTCTCAGTCTCTCCCTGTGTCTCTCTTTGCTTCTCCTCTGACTCTGTCTCTCTGCCTATTTGTCTCTCTCCCTCTCCCTCTCTTTTTCTTCTTCTTCTTCTTCTTCTTCTTCTTCTTCTTCTTCTTCTTCTTCTTCTTCTTCTTCTTCTTCTTCTTCTTCTTCTTCTTCTTCTTCTTCTTCTTCTTCTTCTTCTTCTTCTTCTTCTTCTTCTTCTTCTTCTTCTTCTTCTTCTTCTTCTTCTCCTCTTCTCTCTCTCTCTCTCTCTCTCTCTCTCTCTCTTCCCTCTTTTTCTGTGTCTCTCTCTTTATCTCTCCCCCTTCCCTTCCAATTTCCTTCTCTCCTTTCACCCCCCTTCCTTTCTCCTCCTTCTTTTAAAGATAAATTCTAAGATATGGAAAATTGGTTTTAATCTCCTTCTAAGGAGATAAAATTAAGTACAACTGATACTAAATCACATATTTATACTTAATCATAGCATATGATGCTATGATTGTCAAAACTCAATGGGGCATGTGGATGATATTAGTCTTGTTGAGGCTCATATTCTCTCTGGGAGAGATGAAACCAGAATAATAAAGCATGACTAATTAAATATTGTAATTCAAAGGACATTATATATGGTGCCAATCATAGTTAGGTGGTTAGATAGATATTTTTCTTGGTCATACCATAAAGAAGGACAGCTATAGAGATTAGAACTAAAGCATAATTAATGGGCCAGTAGCCTTCTTTTCTGAAGTAAGTTGTACGTCTCTGAGTGGGAAATTTTTAAGGATTGAGCTCTTAAGGAATTAAGGAATCATGGAATCACATAATTTGAGAAAAGAATGGGACCTCAGTGGTCACATGGTACCACCAATATATGAAAGGAATCCCTATTCCCCAAGTGGCCATACATACTCTGGTTGGAGATCTTCAATAAGTGGGAACTCACCATTTCTTGAGGATTTTTGGACAGCTTTGACTGTTAGGAAGTTTTTCCTGACATCATGCCTAAAAAATGTAACATCCATGTAACATTTTTGATTCTGTCTTTTGGTACCAAAGAGAACAAGTCTAATCCTCCCTTCATGTGACAACTTTTTAAATACTTGAATACAGATATAATATTCTCCCCTGGGCTTTCTCTTCTCTAGACTAAATACACCAGTGCCTTCAGTTATGTGCAACAGTCTACTGATTCACTATATTCCCCAGGCAACATATTTCTCCAGGCAAGGGAACAACTTCCAACTACCAACATGATGGCTTACATAAAGTCAAGCACAAAAAAAGGAACTTAACCTGAGAAAAATGTATATAAAGGAATGAATCTTTAAGACAATATCTATTGCACTTGCTCACATGGTGAAAGGCATCTGGAAGATAGACACCATCAATTTTCCTCTCCTCCCAAAGTGTAGCAGTTGTATGAGAAATATAACCCATCTTTTTGTTTTTTTTTCTCATTTCTTTTTATGCTAGTCCATTTTTTTTAATCTGCTGTCTTCAAGTTCAGTTCTCTTTCTACTATAAAAAACAACAACAACAACAAAACCAACAACTACATGTCCTAATTCTTTTTTTTCTATATAGCTTGGTCATAGGATGTGGACATGAAGACCCTCTGAGAAATCATCACCCTTTTGCATATGAAGGAAACTGAGATGCAGAAGAATTAAGTAATGAAAGGTCATGTAAAGAGTAAAGTAGAAAAGCAAGGATGTGAGGCCATAGTTATGAATTGAGATTCTTTCCACTCTCTATAACTTAAGTACAATTCTATTAATTGGCTACAAACAAAATGGCTTCGAGTATCACAAATCTTAATTTGCTTTTACTCTTTTAAAATACATTTTCATTTATTTCATTAAATATTTTCTAATTACATTAATTTTTTAAACATTTATTTAAAGAAAAAGTTGAGTTCCAAATTCTCTTCCTCCTGCTTTGTCCTTTGAGAAGGCAAGCACTATGATATTTGTTATACATGTGAAATCATGCAAAATGAATTTCCATATTTTACTTTTACTCTCACATGCAAACAATTTGACCTTTTTAGGAGGAGTCTTATCTCTGTGTTGACTCTTCAAAACGAAGCTATATGGAATGAGAGAGATTAAAAAAAATCCATTCTAGTTTTAATTCAAAAATTGAACTTTTGTCAAGGGCTTTTAATCTAAGGTCTATGAATTTTTTTAAAAATATTTTTATCATGCATTTCAATAAAATTGGTTTCTATTTTAATCTTATGTACCTTATGCATTTAAAACATTTTTCTGAGAAGGGGTCCCTGGGCTTCACCAGACTGACTTCCAAAGGGGTCTATAACACACAAAACAGGTTAAGAGCTTCTTTGGTAGAATTTAAACAAATCTTCAAAATCCTTAAAATTATATATAGTAATTTCCAGTTTCTGAGATTTGTGTAAAATGTGAGGAAGAATGATATGACATTTCAAAGCACTTCCTAATAAACACTTCTCTTTGAAAACCAAACTTGAACTCCTGGGAAGCAGTTGCAATAAACAGAATTTCTAGGGGTGTATATGTGTGTGTGTGGAGTGTGTTCACATAATAATGTTCCAAGGTACAAGGATATAGTGGCAAACTATCTCAGTTGACATATCTATGCAAAGTTTTAGAATAATTATTTCCTTTGGAAAACATTTTTATTGATTGATTTCCTTCTTTTGAATAGTACTGTCAGAGTTACATTTGGGAATTTTCATAGGACAAGCCAAGTAGTGAAAGGGAGGAGGAGAGGTGGAAGAAATGGAAATCTTGAAGCTGCAGGATGGGGTGGGAAAGTGGAATTAGGAAGGATCACTGGGAAAATTTCAATCCAAGCTAATCCAATTAGCATCTATTAAACCACCATTATGTGTAAAGCTCTGGATATACAAAATTGAAATGAAAAATAGTCCTTGTGTATTTTGCCAAAACGTTATCACTATATTGAGAAGGGGAAGTAGAAGGATGGGATACAATATATGTAGAGGTAAGTATTTATGTGACCAGTTTATGAGGGTGACAACAGAAACAATTAGGGGATCTAAAGAGGTTTTCTATGCCTAAATCCTATAGATATAACACATAAGCGGAATCTTGAAGGGATCTTAGAAGTCTAAGAAGTGAGCATTTCAGGCATTTGGAGTAGTCTACATAAAGACAATGGGGTAATAAGTGAAATGTTGCATTCAGAGATCAACAATTAGGCCAGTTTGTTTGAAATATGAAGGATGATTTGATGAAGAGAAATGTAAAATAGATTTGGAAAAGTAAGCTGGAATCAGATGGTGAGGAGTTTTAAATGCCAAGTTTCTATTTTTTTTTCCTAGAATCCTAGGAAACTATTGAAAGTTCTTGAATAGAGAAATGATATGGTCAGATATGGGAAATTATTTTTGTAGCTGTATACTTTAAAGAGGGAAAGTCTAGAAATCTGGGAGACAAATTAGGACAATGTTGCAGTAATTCATGAGAGACAAATGGGGTCTGACATACAGGTTCTCTATCAGAGTATGGGGAAATCTAAGCAGGCTGAGTCCTGAAAGAGCACAATGATAGACATTCAAGAAGTCTGATACTTAGAAGTGGGTCCTATATTCCCCAGTCCCTTCTCTAGATCCTAGCTTATCCTCAGTGGGATGGTTATAGATGAATATCATTCACATTCCTGTATTCCCTTCTAGTTCAATCTTGGGGAGGAAATGTCTGACCTTGGATTTCCTCATATCATAGTGTAGGGACAGGGAATCTAGAGTATCTGAGATATCCAACCCTGGCTTTCATTCTGAATGAATGCATCTGTGAAAGAAATAAGAAGCTTAACAGCTAAACTGCCATGATTGCCAGTTAGAAAATCAGATAACATTGAAATAGAGCCCTGTGCCTGGAGTCAGGAGGACCTGAATTCAAAACTAACCTCCTTGCTGTGTGATGTTGGGTAAGTCACTTAACCTTGCTTGTTTATCATCTATCTCACAGGGCTGTTGTGAGATTCAAATGAGATAATATTTGTAAAATGTTTAGCATAGTGCCTGGTACACAGCAAAGTGCTCAATAAATGCTTATTTCCTATTCCCTTATAAGTAAGATCATAGGTAAGAGAAGGAAATAGAAATCTTATCACCTTATCTAGAATTTCAGTCCCTCCCCCAACTTATTAAAACTTACCTATTTTGGAAAAAAAGTATCTAGCATGGTGTTTTGGACACAGCTATTAAGTATCTACTAAATGTCTATTGAATAAAGCTAATTTATGGTGTTTCTCCTTAGTAGTGAAGTTAGCTTTACTTAAGTACTTATAATAAAATAAAAAAAATAAAAATAATATGAAGGTATGTCATAAGAACCATGGAGAAGTCCAAACTGATTATTTATAATATATAGCCATAGAGAGACACTTTAATGAGGAAGTAAAATTTGAGCTAGATTTGCCATAGACAAGTTTGTGTGGATCTGCTAACCACTTTACTTGCCTGAACCCTGGGACTGAAATTTATAAGCTTTGATAGATGAAAAAAAAAATATGATCAAGATTATAAGTAAGATCATAGGTAAGAGCAGGAAATAGAAACCTTATCTAGAATTTCAATCTCCCCCCACTTATTAAAACTTCATAAATTTCTCTCCCTAGATGTAATAAAGTAGCCTTTGCGTTTTCTTCTGGAAATTTTCAAATGCTGTCCCCCTTATTTTCTCCTATTGTTCATTTTCTGAATCTCTCCTTTCTGACAGAGGTTTTCCTGGAGAATTGAAACTTGAAGTGTCTCAATCTTTTTCCATACTGAATGATCAGTAGCCTTGTCTTTGCGCAAGGTGACTTTTTTTTTTTTTTTTTTTTTTTTTTTTGGTCATTTGGGAGGTAGAGGAAGAGAACTTACTAGGTTCTGAGTGCTGGGCTCTTTTCCTCAAGCTTAGTGAAGGGCTATATAACTTTCCCAGTCCCCAGACCCACCACCATGTTCTGTCTCAGTGCCTGTCCTATTCCTCTATTCCTAAGTTCTCTTGCTCAGTATTAGAAGTTTAGAGAGCGGCACATTTGTGCTTTGGGATCCGTTCTGATAGTTTGTGTCTTTGAAGTTGTGGGAGGAGGGATGTTTATGGTATGGTATTGGGCTCTCTTTTTTCCACTTTCCTATAGAGTTCTGCATGGCAAAGAGAAGTGCCATCATGGTACTGTCTATTTGTCAAGGCTCCAGCCAGCTTCTGCAGTGTGGAGTGCTGCCATAATGTCGGCCATCTGTTGTAAGCTAGAGTTGGATCTAGGAAAGAGGGTTTTGTTGTAAGCCTGGTTCTTGGGTTCTTAGATTGATTAGTTCAGTCTTCATGCTAGTGAGCATGGTAGAAAAAGGAAAAAAGAGAGTGTTGAGTGAGCTCAAGGTAGTTGGTTCATGGTTATTATTATTATTATTATTTTTTTTAACATTCTTTCAGATTCTGGGTTTCCTAGATCATGGAGAAAGTTAAAGTTGTTTTTGTTTGGTATGTTATTTCTGTATAGCAAAATTTGAGAGATTGTGGGGATCAGAGAAAATATCTAGTTCTCCATTTTGTGGGTTGTAAGAATGAGGAGATCTAATGCATTTTCTAGATCTTTGGGATGGAGGTTTTTTGTTTTTTTGTTTGTTTGTTTGTTTTATAAAAACAATTAGAATGAACTCTGCTAATTTATCAACTTGACTCTGCTCAACTCTAGGTATTTTCACTGACTGTCTCTCTTGCCTAGAATAATTTCTCTCTTCTCTACCTTCTAGCTTGCTTTAAGTTTCAGCAAAAATTTCACCTTCATTGAGGATGCTTTTCTTGAAATAAAATGTTAGAAAATGTTAGTGTTTTTTCTCTGTTATGTTCTATCAGTTCTCTTTGTATATATGTAGGGACTGTCTTTTGACTTTGTTTGTGTCCACAGAATTTAGACTAGTTGTTGGCACATAGCAGGTGCTTAATAAATGTTTATTGATTGATTGAATGATGAACAAGTAAAATGGCTGAGAACATGTTGTTAGATACATAGGAGAAAGTATCATAAAAATTCAAAGAGAACTTTTATCAAAGAAAAGGTGGTCCACAGTGTTAAATGGAGCAAATAGGTAGAAAAAGATGAGCACTAAAAAAAGATAATCAGATTAGTCCAGTAAGAAATCATTGTAACTTTGCAGAAAGGAGATTCAATCAATAAATTTGGAAGTCAACATACTACATTTTATTCAGTCACTCTTCAATTTATGGATATATTAGCCATTCCTAAGTATTATTTTTCAACTTTATTGGATATTGGTCATTCCCAAGTATTATTTTTCAAGTATGATAAAGGTATAAAGACGTTTGAGGGAAGCATGTACTTTTTTCTTTATATAATATTTTGGGGATAAAGTCCTATTGTTGGAATTTATGGATTAAAAGGTCTAATTTATTTTGTGAATTCTCTTTCAAGTTTCCATATTTTAATCAAAATGTTTATATCAGCTATGGTCAGAGTGGTGGTGCTATGATCAAAGAGGAATCAATAGATATGAGGGATATGATGGAGCAGAATGAATAAGATTTGTCAACTGATTGACTCAGGAGTAGGGAGGGGAAGAAGAGATACAAATTGACTCTGAAGTTGAAAATCTATGGAAATAGAAAGATGATGGTGTCCTCAGTACCTTGAAACTTACAAGTTTGTAGGAAGGGGACATTAGTTCAATTTTGAGTCTAATTTTTGAATTGGAATTTGAAATGAAATGGAATTTCCATTTGGGAGATGTCCAACATCCATTTGGTGATATAGAATTGGAGTTTAGTAGGAAAAAATAAAGCTAGGTTTATAGACTTGTAAAATATCTGAATAGTAATGATAAAACTAAAAAAATTGATGAGATCACATGGGAACTGAGTAGATAAAAGAGGCTTACAACAGTCTCATCATGTCTCAGGGAATCCAGTGATTCCTTCTGGTTTTGAAGTCCTGCAGCACTCTCATCAACAATTTTTTATGTTCTTGAGTCAATTGCCATACATATAGGGTTAACTGTCAGGCTCTTTCAGTGGCACTCTTTTTTTTTTTCTGACCAGAAGGTCAGAGCTTTGTGGGACACCTATGGTTATGATGTATAAATAGATGAAGATTCAGCAAGAGCCTGAGAAAGATCAGGTAGTCAGATAGATTGGAGGAGAAATAGATCTTCTCATCATTGATTCACCTGAGGAATGTGTACTGACAATCTTATGTATTAGGTCCATATGGATTATTGATGTAAGAACTTTGACATATTTGCTAGAAATATTCATGTTTCATCTAACATGTTTTTGTGACTTTTATGTGAACACATGGTACTAAAGATATTTTTCCTTCAGTATCCAAAGTAATTGCTAAATATTTCTTGATCCAGGTAATACCAAATAAAGCATGGTTTAATAATTGATTGGGCTCATTACATTTCTTTGGTATGTGGTGTGTGTGTGTGTGTGTGTGTGTGTGAATGAAACAGGATATTCGACTTTATTGGTAAAGGGAACTCTCAATGATGAAAATTTCTCTATCAATGCAAATTAGCTTCTGTTCATAGTCTTAAATGGTGCCTGGAGAGTTGGAAGATTAAAGTTATATAGTAGGTGTCAGAGAAAGAACTTTAATACAGTTCTTCTTGATGCCAAAGCCAGAAAGACTAGAGAAAGGAAGATGTGCAAAAATCAAGTTATATTATATAGAAAATAACTGAAAAGAAGAAAGAAAAATAGTAGTTTAGATACTCAGAAGTTCAAAGGAAACAAAGTTCAGTGAAAAGCCAGTAGTAAAATCTATAGCCTGAAAATCTATGCGTAAGTGACCAGAATTTGGGCATAAATGAGAAATCTTATAGATTTAATCTTATAGATATCATTGAGTTTTTGTGGAATGAAACCCATGAATGGGCCATAGATTTGGTTGGGTATGCTTTTCAAAAAACAAAAAACAAAAAAAAAACAGGATAGGAAAAGGAGAAACCAAGAATAAGGTAGATAAGATAGATGGATGGTGATGGGAGCAGGTGGAATGCCAACAGAGAAGATAAAGCTTTCAATAAACTCCACTAATTCCCTGATTTATCTAGGATAAACTATACAATTCATAATTTGATTTTTAAAGTACTTTATAATTTGACCCTGTGAAAAACAAACTAGAGTTAAGTTTCCACAGAACAGTTAAAATTCAGTTCCTCAGAAATTTTGAGCAATGAGAAATATTAAAAAGCTAAATTTCCACAGAATGTGGCATGATTCAAGGTAAAGCAAGATAATAAATGTCAATGAACAATGAGCTTTCAGAAGGAGAAAGTGATTTGACTACTGAATTCTGGTAAGGGGATCTAGGATAGAAACTAGCTTAAACTGGTAGGGGTCAATAATGGGGAGGAATCTTTTCTTTATTGCTTACTTAATGAGACTTATGTAGATACCTTGGAGGGGAGAGAAGAGAAGGGATAATAACACAAATCTAGACATAGTGGGGTGGGAAAGTAGGCATTCTTAGGGTGTAATGTCCAAGCTAGCTTTCTGGAGGATCTCTGGAAGGGCCTTGGTTTTTAGGTGAAGAAGTGATGAAGACAGGAGGGCCACTACAAGGCTGGTCAAAGATGGAGTCCGGAGACTTTGTGTCTGTGTCTGTGGCTGAGAGACTCCTTCCCAGTCTTCCCTGTCCTTAAACACTTCAGTACAATTACATCACTACAGCAATTGACCATGTGCTACTATTACATCACCATATCACATTAAGTATATGTTTTAGAGAACCATTTTCTCACACTGAATAGGGTATAAGCACCCTGTTGTCCTTGATTCAAGTATACCTTTTTCCTCTACATCTCCCACTTTCTTTTGTTTTAGAACACATGTGGTCACACCCACCCTGACTTTTAAAGAAGGAAGGAGAAGACTAAAGGGAAATGGAGAATCAAATCAGATATTGTTAGCAAATTTCCTTTGGGCTGAAGGGTCTTACTTGAAACAGGTATACATAAATCCATCAGCATGGGAGGTATTATACAAGCACATAGCAATATAACATAGGCTAGTAGTGATGTAACAAACAACATGAATCAACATGAGGAAGTATACATATCCATAAGTATACATATACATATGCATATCCTAGAAAGAGGGTATATAAATAACAATTACATATACACCTCCTTCAGCAGCCAAGAGATAGTCCAAAACAAATCTATTGTCCATTACTTCAAGTGTCAAGGAATCCAATGATTCTTGCAGATTTTGAAATCCTACAACAGTCTCATCATGTCTCAGGGAATCCAGTGATTCCTGTTGGTTTTGAAGTCCTGCAGCAGTCTCATCAATAATTTTTTATGATCATGAGTCAATTGCCACACACATAAGGTTAACTGTCAGGCTTTTTTCAGTGGCACATGTTGTTAGATATGGAATCACCAGATGTTTCTTGGGTCTTCTTCTTCATTTCAAACGTCTTCTCCATTTCTTTCTGTTGGACAAGATGAATACGGCTCATTGGCACCCATCTATAGAGATACAAGCAAATCCTCTTCCCCAAGCAGTTAACCTGTCTGGTCTCTTCCATTCATCACATCCTGGATCTCTTCACATCCCCTGGCAATTATCTAAAGATAGCGGATCTGCTTGCACTGGACACTGCCCTTCCAGCAGATTATGAAATCTGTCTGCCAGAGACAGTGCATTTTTATCAAAAAAAAAAATAATAATATAAAGAGCTAAATTTAAAAGTTCTCTAGGATTACCTGTAGCTCCCCCTTTCTTTTGTTTTTGGAGGAGTATCTTGATGTATCTTTTTCTCCTCTCTACTATTGCCTGACCTTGAGGATTAAAAGGTATGCTAGTGGTGTGTAAAATCTGATACTGTGCACAAAAATGTGCAAAATGTTTAGAAGTATATGAAAGTCCATTAACTGTTTTTATTGCTTGTGGCACACCCATAATAATTGCAAAAGCTTGTATAAGGAATTCAGGGAGTACTTGTCTCTTTTGCTCTGGTATTGAGAAAGTAAATCCTGAAAAGGTGCCTACTACAACATGGATAAAAGACAGACAACCAGAAGATTTACAAGGTCACATTCATTTGCCAAATTTCATTGGGACTCAAACCACGAGGGTTTTTTCCTGGAGGGAGCATAGGAGCATGGAAAGGAAGGTAAGCTGTACAGGCTTTTACTATGCTGGTAACTTCCTCTTTTGTTATCCCAAATTGCAAACATAAAGTTTGAGCAGTCTGATGATATTTAGGATAAGATTCCTGGGCTGCCTGAAGTAAAGGAGTATTGGCTAACATAGTTAGAAGGCTATCTAACTTTGATTTTCCATAAAAAATAGGACCTGGAAGTTCACTATGAGAGTGAACATGCAAGAGAATAAATCTTATCTGAATGTTTTCTCATCTACTCTTGAAGTTCCTTTTATTTGGGCTGTGGCAATTCTTTGCACCACATCTACTGAATAGGCCAAATTAGATATTACATTTACATCTGCTGGATAATAAGTAAGAGCTAGCATGATTATATACAATTCATTCTGCTGAGTGGACTGAAAAGGAGTTCTGTCTCTTCTCTTTATAATTAAGTCATGAGAGTATACAGCACAAATATTATGTTTAGATGAATCTGTAAAGATACTTGGTCCTTTAAGAGGAAACTTAGAAACCTGTTCTTCAAAAATCCATTACCAAAAATGTAATATAAATAAAGACCCATGTGTAAAATTTGGAGCTGTGGCCAATAAAACTTGCCACTTTGGGATAGTTTCACAGCACACATTAATTTGTGCATTGGTATAAAAGGTATATATCTTGTCAGGTCTTATCCCAGATAATTGTACTGCTTGCTTAATGGCCTTTAATAAAATTCTACCCACAAGTACTGGGTAAGGAGTAAGGCTTTGTTCTGGTTGTGCTGGGAGGTTCACCCACTCTATCACATTGTCTCCTTGATGAAGGACTGCTGTGGGTGCCTCTTTTGTAGCAAAAACTGATATTTCCAAGGGTTTTTGAGTGACTCTTTCAACCACATTAGACAAAACCTATCTCAACCTATCTCAAAGTCTGTTGAGCTTTTTGTAATTGTGAGTTTAAAACAGTGTCTACCCTTAAAATGCCATATAATGATTGCAAGTGATAGGTAGTTAAGCCTAACACTGGACACATCCATTGGATATCTCCTATTAATTTCTGAAAGTCATTTAAGGTGTTCAACTACTCTGTTCTTAAAGAAAGCTTTTGTACTTTAAGTACATTAGGATATCCTTCATTTCCTAAATATTGAAAAGGAGCATGCCTTTGAATTTTTTCTGGAGGTATATCAATTTGTAATTCCTTAGTGTTTCTACAGTCTTTTGTAGACATGCTTCAAACATTTGCTTCTCAGATGCACACCCCAAGATATTATCAATGTAATGTAACAACATAATTTTTGGCAGCAGCCACATACATTTAACACATAGTAGGGCTGTTTTTCATTCCCTATGGCAAAATCATCCATTCATATCTTTTTTAAGGCTCAGCTAAGTTAACACTGGGCACTGAAAAGGCAAATATTTTCATATCCTCCTTATCTAGAGGGATAGAATAGAAACAATCCTTAATGTCTATAACCCAAAGAGGCCATTCCTAGGCGATTGAGTAGAAGATGGAAGTCCAGGCTGAAAAGTTCCCATAGTTTCCATCTGTTTATTTACTTTTCTTAAATCAGTCAACATCCTCCATTTTCCATATTTCTTTTTTTACAACAAATACAGGGGAATTCCAAGGACTTAGAGAAGGTTGTAAGTGTCCTTGGTCAAGTTGCACCTGTACTCTATCTAATAAGGTCTGAATTTTTTCACTTGTTAAGGGCCACTGTTCTACCCACACTGGTGTATCAGTTTTCTATTGAACAGGTGAGAGTGAGACAGGCTCTGCCTAAAAAAGCCAAAATACTCAATTGTAATCCTAACTGTTGTAAGATGTCTCTTCCCCATAGATTGATGGGGATTTTTCAACAAAACAAGGAGAAAAAACTCCTATTACACCTTTAAATATCCCTTTGAGATGGATAGCACTAACTTCAGCTGCTATTGATCCTCCTACGCCAGATATATAGGTGTCTGCCTTAATCTTTGGCCAATGACTAGGCACATTGTCACCTCTAATGACTGCACCCATATCTACCAACCTTTCCAATGGTGTACCATTTATATAGATAGTGAGCATAGGTCAGTCAGCTGTTAATAGCTACTGTCCAGAATATTACTGGATTCTGTTGCTGGGAGTCAAAATCTGGCAAATATCACCAAATTGCCTATTAGGGGTGTGTATCAGTAAACCTGATGCTACTACTTCTCCTATGTGATAAGTCACACATTGTCTACTTGTATTAATGACTGGGATACTATCTACACATCCCCCAGTTTCCCATATCAATGTATGGATGAACACTGTTTTGTAAGTACTCTCAGGAGGTGAAATGATGAAGCCTACGGGCCTGGAGGTAAGGGATCCATAGGTGGGAGAGGAACACCTCTCCAGGGGATATCTCAGTAGTCCCAGCTGCATACAACTCTATTCTCCCCATTTTAATCCCTTTATACCTCTCTGCTGATTGATCATGTTGGAGTGCTGAACTTCTAAAAATTATCTGGGTGTAACCTTGGCTGCCATCATGCCCCAAGTATTTTTTGCCTAGGGCTGTGTTTCCATGTTCTGCATCATAGCCTGGATATAAAATGTATTTGTACCCACTGTGGCACAGCATCTTATGATCTCCTCTAAAGGAGCATCCTTGTATAGTCCTAGTATAATTCTTCTATAAACCTCATTAGCATTTTCTTTACCAAGTTGTGGTATCATAATTTCTGTTGCTACCTTTTCACCAATAGTTTGTATGACAACTGTCTGCAGAAATCCCACAAAATCAGCAAAGAGTTAATTTAGACCTTGCGCTATTTTCGTGAAGGCTTCCCCTCTATCTTGTTTTTCTGGGAGGGTGCCCCATGCTTTGATAGCAGCAGCAGCAATTTGCTCATATACTGTCCAAGGGTAATTAATATGCACGAAAGTGTCTGCATAAAGACCTAAACCTGATAATTGCTCAAAGGTGACTGGTATATTAACTCCAGGTTGCCTATTTCATTGGATTTGTATCTTATAGAGGTCACTATACTCAAAAAGCCACAAGTTTTATTCAGATCTAGATATGTCTTTGCTATAGATTTCCAATCACTAGGGGTTAAAATTTCATAAATCAAATTTTCTAATACCATCTTAACATAAGACAATGTAGACCCATAAAGAGTGCAACCCTTTTTCAGATCTTTGATATTTTCCAGATTAAAAGGAGAGTATCTTCTTTTTTCTTGACTTGAAGAATCAAACTCTTCAATCACAGCATACGTTTCTATTGTCAAATCAGATGTATCTTATCCTTCCTCTTTAATTTTAATTAGTGCCTTTTGTAATTATGTCATAGGGGGTGGACAAAGTTGCTTCATGGGTGGTGCTGATGGTATCACTGCCCTTCCTTCCTCCCCCTCCTTCCTCCAGTGATGGCGAAATTGAGGGAGGACAGTCAGGAGATGGGAAATGCCCTAATGGTACCTGCTTGGGTACAACTGAACTGTGAAAGCAAGAAGAGCCACACTCCTTAGATTCATCAACGATGTACTTAACTCCTTTCTTGTCCAAATCTCCGTGCTTCTCAGCTGCTTGTCAGGAGAAAGAGCAGGAGAAGGGTGATGATACTGAGTCTACTGCTTCCTTCACTCCTTCACTAAGACCAAGATTCAGGCTGATCCTGAGGTCCTCCAGAGAGCTAGTCCAGATTACATTACATTTTGGCTGCCAAACATGGAACACTGAAAGAAGCACACTACATTTTAAAGCTCTGGATGTAAGGACCTACAGTCAGCAGTTCAACTGATATGATTGTAAGCTCAGTGGAGAAGTCCCTGTGACCTGGAAACAAACTGAGTATAAAAATAGACAAGCAGGAAATTTTGGTAAGGGATAAACTAGTCACTTTTGTTTTCTAGCTGAAGTGGGACAAATACTAAGGAAAGAGTCTCCCCCATTCCAAGGGAAGTGTATAGAATGCATAGTTAGGTTAATAAAGAAGCAAGGTTTGTTGATAATTTGGTAGCAAATCACTGGACTCTTAAATATATTAGAATGCATGGCTCCTTGGATCTCTAAGGAAGGAAAAAATAGAGCCAGATATGTGGGAAATAGTAGGAGAGCAACTAATTGAACATTACCAAGGTATGGGTACTGATTCAATTCCCAAGGAAACATTCCTCATGTACAATATAATACAATTGGCTTTAAAGAATCCTACAAGTTCTAAAAAAAAGAAAAGTTTTAAGGTGAACAGCCAGACAAAGAAGTGTGAGGAGAAAGAGCAGGAGGAGGGGGATGGTACTGAATCTTCTGCCTCTGGAACTCCTCCACTAAAACCAAGGACTTGGGCTGATCCTGAGGTCCTCCAGAGAACTAGTCTGGACATTACACTAAGGTGTACCAAGAACTGTTCCTCTAGCCAATCAAAGATTAAATAAAATGGTAATCTAGAAAAGCTTCCTTTTGTTTCTGTAACGATGTACTCTCAGGGAGGTGTGTCCACTTCTCATGAGATTTGAAGGCTGAGTCCTTCAGTCTCTCTTACTCTTTCAATAAAATATCACAGACTTTGAAATTGAGTCTGGGGTCTTGTTTATAATGACCTCTTACTACCTTTTTAGTATTCTTGTACTTTTCTTTCCTAGCATATACTATGAAACCCAGGGACATTGGCTTTGCTATTGTTTGAACAATATATCTCTTGATTCTGAGCACTTTCATTAGCTGTCCTCCAAGCTCTCTCAGCCCATTCGTATCTCCTCACTTCCTTGTGCAGTTCCTGATTCTAATGGAATCCTGCTAACCAATGTATTTAAATTTTCCTGCTTACCATAGAATTGGTGTATAAAATCCTACAACATCTAGCACTGATAGGCCACCCAGAACTAGTTGAATTCAACTTTCCAAATGTACAGGTACATTTCCCTGTATCACATTAAAGTGGGGACCTGGGATTAACAATAAAATGGAGTACCTCTTGTATTTTCATAAGTAAATTCACACACATATATATTATAGATGCATATATGTATATGTATCTATAATTAATAAACCTTATAATTGAATGGTTGTGGTGAGTTTTTTTTTTCTGTTTCTCAGCCTCTCTAAATATAACAGAACCACAGAAGCAAGAATTTTGAAATTAATATTTTAGGGGGCAGCTAGGTGGTGCAGTGGATAGAGCACCAGCCTTAAATTCAGGAGGACCCGAGTTCAAATCTGGTCTCAGAGACTTAACACTTCCTAGCTGTGTGACCCTGGGCAAGTCACTTAACCCCAGCCTCAGGGGAAAAAAAAGAAATTAATATTAAAAAAAATGCTTAATTGATACTTCATTGATTTTTTAAAAGAAAGTTCTTGCAGATTGAAATGTCCTTAGCAACAAAGAAAAACAACCAAGTCAAAACACCCAGTATAGTGACTAGATATGACAATGTATGTAGGCTACATTCTGCCCCAGAAGTTTTTCTTCTACTTTCTCCTTAGCTGTGAGGAGGAATGTACGAAATTAAGATTTTGATAAAACTATTTTCAAGGTTAAAAAACAAGTCTCCCTCCTCTCTCCATCAATCTCTTTGCTATTATTTATTTGAAGAAGGAGCTAGTGTTATTGGTACATAGCAACTGAGAGAACTGGGAGAACTGGATTAATGAAATAATTCACTGAACAAACATGAATAAAAGGAAATAACAAAATCTGGAAAGTCTAGTGTTAAGGTTGTAATTTGTTGAACACATTTTTAGATTATAGGAAAATAAATCTAGGAGCACATCTTTCAACAGGGCAAATCAGACATTCTTTTTTTTCCCCCTGCTGTTGTAATGCAGTGAATGTTGTTTCCTTTGTTGTGTTGGCCTAATATAAAATAAAATGTCTGCAACTGACAAGTCAACTGGGCTAGCTCCTGTCCTCATTTCTTATGTGATAATAATATATACAAGACGCTGTGTTATTGCTGCCTCAAACAGGTCAGTTAAATGTTTAATGTGTTTACAAGAGGGCAATGAATTTTCTCAAGAAGAAATCGAATTGTCAGATTTTGTTTGATTTACACATAGAAGCAAAATGAATAGCAATATTTGCAGCAAGAGCTGCTAGTCTATCTAAACTGGTGAAATGCATATGTAACTTATGCTTTTCTTTTATTTATTTTTCTTCACCTAATAACATTGTGTGAGGCAAGATGGTATAGAGTTGTAGTTCTGAAAAATTTGATCTTAGAACCTCTTTGCACTTTATTGCCAACTCCAAAAAGCTTTAGGTGGATTATATCTATTGGCATTTAACATATTAGAAGTTAAAATGCTATTGGTGCACTGGTCTTGGAATCAGGAAGACTCATTTTCCGTCCTAGTATTTATATGTCCTGGGCAAGTCAGCCTCAGTTCCTCATCTGCAAAATGAGCTAGAGAAGGAAATGGCAAATCATTCCAGTATCTTTACCAAGAATACCCCAAATGGGGTCATCAAGAATTGGAGAGAACTGAAGTTACTGAACAATGAGTATGGTATTGATGTATAGTATTAAAATGTTTGGGCAGCTAACTGGTGTATTTAATAGATTAGTGCTAGTCCTGAAGTCAGGAAGACTCATCTTTTTGAGTTAAAAATCTGGCCTTAGATACTTACTATTTATGTGACCTTGGGCAACCCACTTAACTCTGCCTCAGTTTTCTCATCTGTAATATGAGTTGGGGAAGGAAATGGCAAGTCACTGCAATATCTTTGCCAAAATGAGGTAACAAAGTGTTGGACATGATTCAAATGATTAAACAGCAGCAACAGCAACAACAAATTAAAATGTCAAAGTAATAAATTAGTTTTGACCTCATAGACCTCCCAAGCAAAAAGGATTTGAGAAACTCCTAGGAAATCTTGGATCATATTTTGAGAACCTCTGGAATAAAGGATAGATAACATTTGGAATCAGGAAGAGTGAATTTCATATCTTACTTTGACAAAAATATGTCTATAGTCAAGATACTCAAACCTCTCAATGACTTAGCTCTCTAAGTTGAAGAACAAGATCTACATTGATAAATAGATATCCTTACAGGGAATTCAACATATTGAAGAAATTATAGGTCTGGACCAAACAAAACAACCCTGAACCCCAATGTGATTTAATACTTCTCTATCCTTCATGCTAGCTTTGGAAGCAAATTGACAACTACAATTTTTCTTACTCTTTATTGGGTTAATGGGGTGAAAACTAGGTTCCTCAACAGTGTTAGAGAATTTTAGAAGCTTTAACTTGTCCCTGGTATAATTCTCAAACATACACATGACAAGTACCATAGTTATTTTATAGATGGACAAGTATGATACAGAAAGATAGAATGACTTTCTACTGATTGTGTAGTGAAAAACTCTTCTTAATTCACAGTCTGTGGCTTTAACCACTTCCTTGTTTGAATATCTGTCTTGGACTTGTCTTTCTTTCTAAATGTACTTGTTTAATTTAAAGAAAGAAGATTAACAAATATAAATTGATTTAACCACAAAGTAAACAATCTCTTCATAACTACATAGAACCTGTTATTGAAAGGAAAATAGAAGTGAATTAGCAGAGAAGAGATTACAAAAAGGGAAGAAATGAAGAGTGACAAGTAAAGAATGTGAGTTTAATTTCTGTAGTTCTTTCAACATGTATTGTTTAGTGTTATTAAGTTAATGAATGAAGATAAAAAACTAGCTAGCATGAATATATTCACAGAGTAACAAGGAGGAAATGAAAGTTAATTTCAGGTTAAGGAATAAAATATGCATATGCAAAAAAATCAGAATCACTATGAAAAATGTGAGAAATTGAGGCAATTTGTACTGTTTTTATTTTTTGAAACTTGTATGTTCTTCACTTTTTTGAGATGAGTAGTATCAGCATATTTGTGACATAACATTTACTTGATATATTTCCCATCACATATTCCTCTACCTTATTCTGCTTTTCCTCTCTAATTTCCCATCTCCCATTTTTTATCCTTTGAAATAGCAATTGCTGTTGTAAGGAGAGAATTCTCTAAGCTGAGCAAACTATTGCATCTTAGTTTATTGCCTGTCAACATCAAAACCTGACATTTTCTACTTTGGGACTAGTTATGTAAAATAACTAGCACAATGCTTTGTATGTATTATATTTATTTGGTCTCTCAATGACCCAATGAAACAGCTATTTCAAGTTTTATTGGTCCCATTTTACAGATGAGGGAATAGGCATTGAGGGGCTTGGTGATTTGTACAAGAGTCAGGGTCAAACCTCAAACTTATCTTTTCTGTGGCCCTAATTCAGTTCTCTTCCCATTGCACTGTGATCCTCTTATTTCATCTATTCTACTTCTCTCGTGTATTTTAGGATATATTTAACTTAAAGAAACTGGTTCATATAAACATGCAATGTGCCTGGTTTTGAAGAAAAATATTACTTAGCATGCATGTCAGAATTTTCTCCACAGCATTAAAACACAAATATAAATAAATCAGACAAATGTATGCTATGAATTATAAATAGATAACTATTAAAAAACTCAACAAAACCAGAGATCATTGCTTATCTTGCAAATATTTAGTCTTTTTGCTCAAAAGGTATCTCATAACTTAAAGCGATGAAAAACATTATAATTCATTATTACATATCAAATGATTTTTATTCTAACTTAATGTTCCAAGATCTCTGAATCCTGATTTAAAAATAAGTATGTGGTAAAGAAGGCAGAAACTTGAAAATGTACACTATAATTACAATGATTAATCACTATTAAACAATATTAAAAGGAAATAGTAATACAATAATTGGAAACAATATTAAAAGATAGCTGAATTTAGAATGATTGCAATGACCAATTTCCTTACTGTAAAACAAATGTAAGATTGGTTTCTCTTTGGTGAGGAATTGTGAGACTGGAGAACAGAATGTCACATTCATTGTCAGATGTAATAATTGTGGAAGTTGATTTTGCTTTACTTAAAACAAACAAAAAAACCAAACCAGACCCAACTTCATAATTTTTATTACAAGGCAAAATTAAGGTATATCAGGAAATGAATAATGCAAAAAAGCATCAACAAAACATTTCAAAAGAGATTTTTAAAATGTATGTAAAAAACAACTAAATTCATCCATTCTAATGCACAGATCATAGAAAATGTAATACAGTCAAACTGAGGGTAAAATTGACCTAAAATTTAAAAGCAGGAAATGATTATTTTATCATTTTTTATTGTTGGCATATAGTGGGGCAGATAGGTGGTGCAGTGGTTGACCTGGAGTCAAGAAGACCTCTTTTCTTGAGTTCAAATCTAACCTTAGACACTTACTACCTACATGATCTAAGCTAACTAACTCTTTAACACAATTTCCTTATCTGCAAAATAATGAGGAGAAGGAAATAGCAAACCACACTAATAACTCGCCTAAGAAAGCCCCAAATGGTGTAACAAAGACTCACACAGGACTGAAATGATTCAACAATAACAACAAATTGTTATTAGAAGAACATGAAACAACCCATAGCACTCTGTTCCTATTCTGATACATATACTCAGTTGTTATAGAGTAGCAATTTATAGCAAACAACATTTGCAGCCAATGAAAAGGAGAAAAAAACTACCTGGTCTGGAATGTCATATTTAAACTATGCTATTATTGAATTTCCAATAATCTTTTATTAACTAAAAAGGAGACAAATTCTCTTTGAGATATAGCCTTGAAATCTTTTTGGTGAATTCACATGTATACATATACATATACGTAAATATGTGTTATTGTTAGAATTCAAACATTCAGAGGTCTGACAGTAAAGTCTCCATTTCCACTCAAAGATAAATGCTTTTCAAGCATATTTATACTTTTTTGGGTAAAATTGCTTAAACTCCACATCTGAAATGGAAGCCCCATTGTCTTTTTAAATGAAAGTGTTCAACATAACAACAGTAATTGAAAGTGAAAATCAATTCATGTGACTTTTATGCAGGGCATAAGATTTTAAATTTCATATGTAACCAATCTGTGCTAATAGCCATACCAAAATATAAAAGATTTTAGACAGCAATTACAAAACTAGCTAGGATGAATATATTTTCTTATGCAATTGTTGAGAAGTATGTTTTAGATTTGTGTATATATCATAATTTATTCAAAGAAATGAAAGAGGCTTTCCTTGTGAAAAGTTTTATTCCTTTGTTTGCCAATGTAACTCTTATGACAAAGGGTGAGGGCCTTTCATGGAAAGAAGGATCTTATAAATAGCCATTCATATATTTTTTCACTCTCTTGGAATATAGCTCCTATATTGAAAACTTGGGACAATTTCTGTCAGATAGCTACTAGAATGCTGAAAACTTCTTCCTGATAGCAATTATTGAAGTTACAAAATTAATTCTAAGACATTTCATTGAAATGTTAAAAAATAGAATTCATAGTCAAATCTTAGACAATTTACATATATCCATCAATGAGTAACTGTTTCTAAAAAAGTTGATAAGGAATAAACAAGCAGATTTTCCTCTTCTTCCTCCCAGCAACTGTTAACAAGGTATGGCTCCTCTTGTACTTCCTCATAGGTAGCTTTAAGTATTACTTTCTCAAGTGGGTTCTTCTGTAGGTCAATCCTCAAATCTTTATTTGACATCTTCTACCATTATATGTGCTCTTCTTACTATAGTCTTGACACTGAAATGATGAAGGTCCCTAAAGTTTAAAGTGGCCAACATCTTTTCATTATAGCTTTTGTGATGAAAGGTCAGACTAGAGTCCATCTTATTGAAGCTATTTGCTTGTGACGCTACTTCAAGAACCTCTGGCCTTGTAGAAGCTTATACAAGTACCAGAAAACTTTCCATTGTAGTTTTCCATTTTAAAAAAAGTCCCAGTTTCTGTTATTTAGTTTTGTTTGACTCTTTGTGACTCCATTTGGGGTTTTCTTGAGAAAGATATTGGAGTGATTTGCCTTTTCCTTTTCCAGTTTATTTTACAGATGAGGAAACTGAGGCAACAGGGTTAAATAACTTGCCCAGCGTCACATAGTTAGTTAGTGTGGCTGGATTTAAATCAGGAAGGTGACGCTTCCTGACTTTAGGCCTGGTGCTGTACTCACTGTACCATGTGCCACCATCTCCATTAATCTAGAACTCAAAGGGAGGCCCCTTAATCTAAATCCTTTGTTTTATAAGACTAGCACCAGAGAAAGTAAATTACTTTACTAATCACAGAGGGAGTATCAAAGGTGGAAAATGAATCTTTATTTGTAGTCTCTAGAACTAGTGCTCTTTCTACTATATCACATTCCTTTTCCTCCATAACTGCATATTTTGATGTTCTTTCTCCTTCTGATACCATGAAGGATCATTTTCCACTGGAAAGAATATTGACCACCTTTTCAGAAGTTGAAAAAGTATTTTAGTTCTTCCTAATTATATCTCAAATCCTGAAGAATCTCTTTCAAACAAATCGGTGACCTTTTATCAACATATTAGGATTTTTACTAGAAGTTCTTAAAGTAAGAGTATCTAGGGAGGGGGACTGTCTTGTGCTGCAAGGTTCAAGGGACATCCTTCTGAGAGAAGGAAAGAGGAAAGGTCTTATGTGTTTTTTACCAATGTGCATAAATTATTCCAAATTAAAAACTTTCCATCATTCTATGATCAGGTTTCTAACACTATAAGTGATGTAAATTTTGGTGAATTTGACAGTGAATGAAATAAGTTCTGAGTGATTTAAATGATGGGTAAAATGGGTTCAAATGTCAAGGCCTTGCTCTTCTCTTTTAGCTGTTAAGAAAAATGGGTATTTTTTAAAAAAGGTTTTATTTGATTTGAAACTTAAATCATGGGAAGTATTTGAGTGAAGGACTGGAACTTCCATTCTGTTTTTCTGTTTTCTTCCCTTCACATCCATGCTGGTTTTCTTACATATGTATTTAATAAAAAAAGTTCAAGTTTTATAAAGAATTATAACTAATGAAATGCTGCTCAATTACCTCTAATGTCTGAACTATGCAAGAACAAGACCAACATTTTTAATAGGTATATGAGAAAAATGAGATATCCCATATCCTTTCTCTTCCTCCTTCTATATAGTCATCTCATTTAGCAAATTGTATTTTTTTATAAAAAGAAAAAGAAAAAATCAGAACAATGTTGGAGGTCTCGGCCTCAACTCCCAAATGGAACAGGCCTTATGTGACCAGCACTGCCTGTCCATTTGAATAGCGAAGACTATGAGTAAGGAAGGATGAGAGCCAGAGTGGTGTGAGACTCTGATTTTTACAAAGGCTGCAAGTCCTTTTATCTTCTTGGTGCCTGCTTCTAGTTCCTATATTATATGTAAGCACATCCTAACTTATAGTAAATACATGATTCTCTACAAGAAGCTATATGTAACTATAATGTGAACATTCCTTTCTTAATAGAGGTATTTCCCTCCCTTAAAGGTCTGGCATGGAACCTCTCCTGGGAACTGCCACATTACTTCTTCGGTGGGACCCCTTCCTCCCAACGCCATCTTATTTACCCTTACAAGGCTACCCTCAGTTTACCTGAGCTGTGCCCTGTGTGATGTCCAAGGCTGGCGGAGGGTTGGCAAGTCCTCTTACAGAATAATACTTTGAAAGAGTCTGAACATGTGTAATGTGTAACACCTGTGGACATCCTAGCTCTAAGAAAGAGTGGATTAGGCATTTCTCTCATATCTCCTGATTTTAGTCATGTTTCACTTTCGATTTTTTGTCTTGGTGTGGTGCTTTCGATTTTCATTGATCTCGATATTATTACATATTGTTCTCTTGGCTCTGCTTACTTTATTTTGCATCAGTCCATCTTTCTAGTAGATCTTCCCAAGTTTCTCTTATTCATAATATTCATAATTTATCACCATAATATTCCATTATAATAATATGCTGATTGCATAATCAATAGACATCTGCTTTGCTTCCAATTCTTTGTTATTATAAAAAAGCTGCAATAAATATTTTGGCCTACGGGTGGACTTTCTTCTTATCAATGACATCCTCAGGGTATCAGCCCAGTAACTGAGTCTCTGGTTCAAAGGGTATGGGTATTTTAATCACTATATTTGCATAATTCAAAATTGCTCCACAGATAATATATTAGGATGCTTATCATAGTATAACACTCCAGTATTGACTATTGCTATTTTTGTCAACTTTTATAATTTGCAAAATGTGAAATGAAACACCAAGTAATTTTGATTTTGAAACATTCTTTCATGTGGTTGTGAATACTTTACAATTCTTTTGAGAACTGTTTATTGATCTCTCTCTTTTACCACTTATATGTTGAAGAATGGCTATTAGTCTCTATATTTCTGTATCTTCACATATATCTACATTGCTTATATATCTTGGATATCAAAACTTAATCAGTGAAATTTGATGCAAAGATCCTTCCATCCCCACTGCCCCATTTCACTGCTTCCTTTCTTGTTCTGGTGTGTTAAGGTGCTTGTGGAAAAGTTTTTCAGTTTCATATATCAAATTTTTATCTATTTTATCTTTTGCAAGCACTTCTTTGTTTAGGAGTATATTTCCTATCTGTACATGTGAGAGGTACATGATTTACTTGTCTATTATTTTTAAGTAGTATGATCTTTAATATTACAGTCACAATATCCATTTGGAATTCATTGATTATGATGCAAGATGTTGGTTTTAGCCTAATTTATGCCAGAATATTTTTCTGGTTTTCTAAGCAGTTTTAGAAAAAATCAAATGAGTATTTTCCTAAATAATTTATATTTTCCACTTTATTACTGGGTTATTGAGTTCTATTGTTTCTTAATTTCCCTTGTTTAGTCTACTCCATTGATTTCTCTCTATTATTTGACCAATTCCATATGGATTTGATGATTGCTGCTTTCTTAAAATAATATGAGGTCTACAAAGGCTATTTCTCTTTTGGGCTTAGTTCTTTTCATCATTTCCCTTGATATTCTAGATCTTTTGTTTTTCCCAAATGAAATTCATAATTATTTTACCAAGTTCTATAAAGCAGAGAAAGAATACTCATAGCTCTCAGATAATAAATGGCCAACAATACTTCTATTGTCTGCAGTGGAACCAGATGAAAATGTAATTGGAAAATGTTTAACAAAATAAATACAAACACAATATGACATAGATGGCATTAATTTGTGTTCTATTTGAGTTTGGTATCTCTGCTGCAAAATATCTCCTTGGTAATTTGATTGATATAATGTTAAAGCTATAAATTACCTTTGCTAGAATTGTTATTTTTATTAAATTCACACAGCCTAGTATGTTCACTCAATAATACTCTAGCTCTTCAAGTTGTTCTTTATTTCTTTAAGGAACACTTTCTATGCTAGGATCCCTTCTATATGCCAATGGGGAGATGGAATAGGTCTTAATGGATGAAGGAAAGGAGAGAGGTCTCCTAAATGTCATACTTTGATACTATTTGTTCCCTTTGTGATCTTGGACAAATCACTTATCTAATCTGAGGAATCTAGATTTTTCCAGCTTTAAGTCTGTCTTATCATTCTGTGCTTTATTTAATATCTTTGGGCTAGCAACTTGGTATATCTATCTTTTGGTTTCAATTTTTGGGTTTTAAATGAATGTGTTGACTTACATGATAATTCAGCATTCTTTCTTGCTCTAAATTTGTAATTTTCAGGTAAGTATCTCTTTATTTTTTTTTTTTTTGCCACTGAATCTTCCCAGAAGATTCCCCACAAGAGTGTAAGATTTAGATTCATGAATTAAATTCTTTTTTTTTTTTTGTTGTTGTTGTTCTTTTGTTTTATTTTTGCTGAGGCAATTAGGGTTAAGTGATTTGCCCAAGATCACATAGCTAGGAAGTATTAAATGTCTGAGGCTGGATTTGAACTCAGGTCAGGGCTGGTGCTTTATTTATTGCACCATCTTGCTGTCTCTCATGGATTAAATTCAGAGATCTTATGTCTATTGCTTTTAATAAATCACATGGTAGGATATGTATTACAAAAACAGATAATTCATAAGAGTACAGATGTGACAACTATGGGCAAGAAAATGTGACATCCTGAAGCAATATGAGTCATATAGCAAAGTTATGGAAATTATTGATGTTAAGGACAGAAGTGTTTGAAAAAGATTTGTAATACATATTTAGCTATCACATGACAATAGGTTGATGATGGTCATTTATATTCACTAATATTTTGTGCATCAAATTTTAGCAATAATATTATATGAAAGGCACTGTGGCATAATGGATAGCATTCTGATCTTAGAATTAGGAATATGTGTTCAAGTCCCCGAAAAGTTATTTAATTTATCAATGTCTCAGGCTACTTTAAGATTAAGATTTCAAAGCAGGTGATGATCTCCATTGAGGGAGTTTCCTCACTGAGAATTTTCTATACTGATGAAATAAGTTTCAACTCCCAAGTAGTATACATTTGTATAGTCATTTATAAGTTCCACATATATCCAACATATAGCAGCAACATTTAATTCCCCAGATAACCCTGTGAAGTAGGTAGAACAGGTATATTTATCTAGATAGAGAAGCCTCTTAGTTGTTTGCATGAACTAATAAGCAGGAATATAAAGACAAGGGGGAAAATATTTCAGTTCCTTGTTCATAATTCTTTGTACACCTTAAAGCACCACATAAATATGAGTTGTTATCACATTATTATATTATTTATTATTATCATATTTATTCTATAATACCTCTGGTAATTAAAAATAGCAGCACTTTAAAGAACTCATCAGACTAAATCACAATAGATTTTACCCATAATGTTGTGGGAGGGAATAAAAAGGTTTAGGGTTAGGGTTAAAAATGGCTAAGTTTTAAACTCTGCCATTATCTTTTGGAAAGTGACTGCTATTTTTGGCCTCAGGCTTAGCTCTACCACTAATAGTTATGACCTACCTTTCTTCCCTTTACTAACTAATCATATACCCTTTACTAACTAATCATAATCAAGCCATTAATATCCTCTGAATTTCAGTTTTCCATATCTATAAAAATATGATTGGTACTATGTGATTTTTAAGGTACTTTTCAACTCTATGTTAGAGTTTTATATGTTATCTGTGTCTAATTTCTGAAAACATACCAGCTGACTTGGAGGTGGGAGATTTGGTTTCAAATCCTGACACTAATTTAGTTGTATATCTTTGGACAAGTCACTTAACTTCTGAGAGCTTAAGTTTTATTATCTGCAAAAGGAAGAGATTGGACTAGGTCTCTAAATTCCTTAGCCTTTAACATTTTAGGACTCTGTCACTTTCTCAGTTGGAATGGCAATGCTGATGCTCACAGAGAAACTATGAATTGTGGTCCCAACTTTGACTTTCTGAACTATGAAGCAGAAACATACTCTCACACTCTTTAAATCTAAATACAGAATTTATGTAAAATAAGCAAACTGTTGGCAGTAAAAATGAAGAATGACACTTCAATGAACTTTGCTTTTCAACTAGTTTCTTAGGTCTCTGTTTTCTAGTTCCCTTTCCTCCTACCCATTTAGCTGACAATCTTGTCTCATATTTTATAGAAAAAAAATGAGACCATTGTTATGGATTTCCTCTTCTCCACTTTTCATCTCATATCACTCAGATGCATTTTACCACTACATTTTCTTTCACTCATGTTTCACATGATATGGTGGCCTCATTCCTTATCAAGGCCTATTCTCTACTTACACAAGTGATTCCATTCTATCCTATCTTTTTCAACAGATTGTCCCCTCTTTCATTCCCAGTGACTCTAATCTTTTTAAAAATAATATTTTTGTTTTTTAAATATATGCAAAGATAGTTTTCAGTACTGTGTTTTCAACACAAAACCTTGTGTTCCAAATTTTCTCCCTTCCTCCCAATCTCTCCCTCCCTTGGACAGCAAGTAATCCAATATAGGTTAGACATGTGCAATTCTTCTAAAAATATTTCCATTGCAAAACTCATGCATTGCAAGAAAAATCAGATCAAAAGGGAAAAATGAGAAAGATAAAAAAAACAAGCAAGTTGACAACAACAAAAAGGTAAAAATACTTTGCTGTGATTCACATTCAGTTTTCATAGTCTTCTCTTTGGATGCAGATAACTTTTTCCTTTGCGTCTATTATAATTGACATATATCATCTCATTGTTGAAAAGAGCCAAGTCTATCAAATATGATCATCACATAATCTTATTATTGCAATAGTTCATATAAGTCTTTCCAGGCTTCTGTAAAAATAGCCTGCTTGCCGTTTTGCATAGAACAATAATATTTCATTACATTCATATACCATAACTTATTTAGCCATTCCCCAACTGGTAAGCATTCATTCAGTTTCCAGTTTCTTATTTACTACAAAAAGAGCTGTTACAAATATTTTGCACAAAATGATTCTTTTCCCTTTTTTAATGATCTCTTTGGGATACAAACCCAGTAGAGACACTACTAGATCAAAAGGTATGCAGTTTTATATCCCATTGGGCATATTTCCAAATTGCTTTCCAGAATCATTGGATCAGCTCACAGTTCCACCAAAAATGTATTAGTGTTCCTGTTTTCCTACATCCCTCCAACTTTTATCATTATCTTTTCTTTCTGATCCTAATCTTTAAAATCTTTCTTTGTACTTTTTCCTTCCTCCCTGTCTAAAAACATTCCATATTTCCTTCACCTTCAAAACTCTCACTTGATCCTTTCATCTCTGATAAATATCATTTAATATTTCTTCTACCCTTTATGGTGAAACTCCTTGAAAAGGCTCTCTGTAATAGGTGCTTCTACTTATCTTCATCTCACTCCTTAATCTTTATAATATGGTTCCACCAAATCTGCTCTCTTTTAGGTTATTAATTATTAGACAAGTCCAATGGCCTTTTCTCAATCTTCATTCATTTTCACCTACAGTCTTTGCCACTATTGGTTATTTTCTTCTTGTTGTTAATTCTTTCATCTCTGTTTTTAAGACATCATTTTCTCTTGTTTCTTCTATGTATCAGACCATTTTTTCAGTTTCTTTCCCTCATATATCTTATAACTGATTACAAATATATGTATATATGTATGTGTGAGAAATAGCCTCATTGGATTTGGGAGGGGTGAAGCTAAAAGTTCCTATTATTACTCAACTGCAGCAGCAAGTGTTCTACAAAATAGGCATATTTGGAATCAGTAGACATAAATGTCTTTTTATACCTCTCACTTGAAATGCAAGTCGCTCCCCTGATTCTCCATTAACTGGATACTACAGAGATTAGAATCTATCCAGAGCATCTAATTCCCTCATGTGATTACATCCCCCCCTTGGCATTCATCTTATTTGGACATAGTTTAGATCTTCCTCTGCTTCCCTATTGACTAGGTAATAGGGAAGGTTACAGCCTATCTGGAGAATCTAATTCCCCTGATATGAGTCTCCACACCTAACTACATTATTATATCTTCTTCTTTCCCCTTCTCCCCCCATCCCACCATGAGTGTGAGTCACCACCCCTGATTACATATTATAACATAATTCTTCTAATTTATAGTTTTCTTCCATAAATTTTGTAACCTTTATATTTCATTTCTTAGGTTTCAGTTTCATTTCTTTGATTTGTTTCATTTCTCTGTATTTCTTTAATTTAAGTTTCATAACACTGTGAAATCCAATTCTCACAGTGTATATATGTATATGTACTCATATATAATGTGTGTATATATGTATATATCTATAATAGAAAACCTTTGAAGTTCTTAAGTTCTTCTTGAACTTAACTGAAAAGCACTACATAGCAATTCAAATAGCTGCCTCTTATCCAAGCTCCTCATTGCAATGGAAGACCATTCCTTAATTCTGCTCTGATAACTGGCGTGATTACTTTTTTTGAATAAGGTTTCTCATAAATTAAAAAACAACAACAAAAAACAAACCCATATTCCATTGTGCCATATTAATGTTTTCTTGAGGAAGTATCAGTGCTTTTTTTGTTTGGTTAGGATTAATTAGTTCTCTCTCGTGGGGCAGTGAGAGGAATATTTTCCAATACACACAATAAGTATCACTCCTTGACTCTTCTCAAACTCCAATTCTCTAGAGGAGGTAAAATAACTTCCATAGATCAGGCAAGGGAAATCCATTTATGTTAGCAGTTTTAATGTTTTATTAAGCTCAGCTGAAAGGAGTAGTGGCCAAGAATAAAATCATATCCACATTACAGGCCTGTATCATCATTACTGTTGTCATTATCATCATGACCATCTTTGTTAAGTTTAATTGGTATTTGTTAGGACCAATCTATAAAGGAAGTCCTGTGGATGCCAACCTCCTCTTTCCCTCTGAGATAATTTCTTTTCATCTTGGATCTATGCTAATTCTAGAGTCACAAAAGCTCTTTTAAATCACAGTTTGATGCTTTTATGGAGTCAGTGGAGTTGGGTCCAAATCCAACTTTAACTTGCTATTAGGGCAGCTGGATGGTACAATGGACAAAGTACAGGGATTAGAGTCAGGAAGATCAAAATTCAAATTTGGCCTTACATACCTACTAACCTATCATTAGTAGGCAAGTTCTCTTTAAAAAAAAATCACTGCCTGCCTCAGTTTCTTAACCTGTAAAATGAAGACTAAATTAGTACCTGACTCTCGTGGTTGTAAGGATCAAATGAGACAATATTTGTAAAGTGCTTAACACTGAGCCTGTGACATGATAGTCACTTAATAAATGCTTCTTCACTCCTTTTTTCTCTGTCCCCACATTGGATAACCTTGGACAACTCAACTTTTTGGGCCTCAAGTTTTTTTATCTTCTAAATTGTAGGACTTGATGATTTCTAAGGTCTCTTATAGCTCTAAAACTTGGAGTTTGATTTTACAAATGATCAAACAGGTTTAGAGAAGCTGAAAGGCCCAAGATTATGCAGCTAATTTGTGGCAGATTTGGGATTGGAACTCAGATCTTTTGAATTCAAATACAATGTTTTTTCCATTGCTCACAATGAATAAGAAAACCTGACACTACATTTTTATAACTTGTAATCTAATATAAACTTATAAATCTTTATTATAAATTATAAATTTATAATCCTTAACATTTCTTTCTCTTTGTGGAGGTTTATCTTCCCCCCAAAGAAGTAAGCTCCTTGGGGGCAGAGATTGACTTTTATAATCAGGGGTGGTGACCTGACATTTGAAAAGAATCTTTTATTCTTTGTCCTTAGACCTCCTCTGTTACTCTTCCTCCTTCTAGAATGTAAGCTCTTTTGGGGCAGAGACTGGCTATGTAATGAGGGGTGGAGATTCATGTTCTGTAACAACTATCTAATGGGGAATCAGGGGAGGGACTTGTGCTTCAGGAAAGGAAATAAAATGCTGCTTTTGGAGTCTACTTACCTAGGCATTCATTCTTGCCAAAATGTAAAATAAATATTTATTGTGTTAAAAAACAAAAGATTTCTTTTTCTTTGTGGCTGAAATTTCCAATCTCTACATGGAAACTTAAGCATAGTTCTTAGTGGGAGGCTCTCTAGGTCAATGATACACATTATTAACAATTATATTTGCCATCTTGCCCACAATTTATTTTCATCCTGTGGGCAGATCATATATGATGTTGTTAGAGTTAATAACAAGTGAAGTATTGAAGAAATCTTCAACTCCTCTTCTAATATATTCCTACATTTCTTACTAGCTTTTCTTTCATAAAGCTAGGATTTATCTAAATTTGGGATTGAACTCATAAGTTTCTGCCAGGCCTGCCAGTTTATTCATTCTACCACCTAGCTATCTCTAATGGCTCTTGACATTGCCCAAAGCTGTTGGTGAAATAGAGTTCAGGATATCTTGGCAGGAATTTAACTTGATATTCACTCCATAGAGACTGCTAGAATAGAAATACTGCACCCCTGCCTCTCCCCCACCAAACACAAACAAAACAACCAAAACAAAACTACAACAACCCCTCTTATAGTTGGTTGGTAAGGTGAATTAGTTAGTAAGGTGAATTGAGTGCAGGAAGTGGAAAAAGGAAGGAAGTCCTGAATTCTAATCTAACCTCAAGATACTCAACAATTGGGGGATGCTGGGCCATAATACCTCTTATACCCTTATTTTCCATAATAAAAAGTTATTAATAATCTCCACCTTTCAGGGTTGTTATGAAGATCAAATGAGGTAATATATAAAATATTTTGCAATCCTTAAAGCACTAGCTACATGTTATTATTCATTATTATTCCAAGGGTATTATAAGCTGTATTTTTTTCCAATGACTTCCAATGTCATATTCTTATTGTATAACTTTAAGCCTATCATGCACTGATAATTTTCCAACAAGATAATTATATCTGTCCATTTATCTATCTCTTCAAATCTCTAAATGATTCTTTAAGAATTCAAAAATGAACATACTCATTATTTTTGATATTAGGAACCTAAATAAGAATGAACAAGTATAGAAAATATGCAAGAGTTTGGATAGGTTCTATTAAGCTAAATGGTTATCATTATTCTTGCTCATTTCCTTCTTGGAAAATGCTTCCTTCTTTCAATTGGTCAGGATCCCATGAATAATCATTTTAGAATTGCTGCAGTCCTTAGAAAAAACACTCATGCAGATACAGTAGCTGCCAGGTTCAGATTCTTTGGGTGCTTAGGGATAAGCAGCACCATCTCCTGTAGCAAGTTAGCATTAAAGCTGGAGCGACTATTTCCCTCTCTTAGAAAAGGAAGATATTGCCACCAAGACACATAGAAGAGGGAACTAACTTTGGCTATAGCATCTAGATGAAATTACCTTTTATGCAATATTTCAGAATCCCAGGTGACAATCTACTAGTGCTTTTTGTGAATGTAAAGTGTTTCAAATATTGGTTATAATCTACTAATATGGGATAATTAAGGATAACTTCTTAAGGTTAGAAAAATATTGCTAATGTAGGCCATTAAAATCCAACAAAGTAGGTATTGCTGGATCAGGTCATTGAAAACCTCTGCTTGATGCGGTATATTGCTGTTATCTAGGAATCTTTTCCGGAGAAGGATAAGAGCAATAATCATTCCATCTAATTGAGAATCAGAGTATTTAGGCCCGAAAAAGACCGAAGAGAGTACCTATTCAATGTCTTTTTTTTTATTCAAACTTTTTATTTTCAAAATATATGCATGGATAATTTTTCAACATTGATTCTTGCAAATTCTTGTATTCTAAATTTTCCTCCTCTTCTTCCCATCCCCTCCCCAAGATGGCAAGTAATCCAATATATGTTAAACATGTAAAAATATATGTTAAAACAGGGCAGCTAGATGGCTCAGTGGGTAGAGCACCAGCCCTGAAGTCAGAAGGACCTGAGTTCAAATCTGGCCTCAGACACTTAACACTTCCTAGCTGTGAGACTTTGGGCAAGTCACTTAACCCCAGCTGCCTCGGCAAAAAAAAGTGTATATATATATATATGTGTGTGTGTGTGTGTGTGTGTGTGTGTGTGTGTGTGTGTGTATACATATATATATATGTATACATGCACATATATACACATATATATGGTAAATCCAATATATGTATGCATATTTAAATAATGATCTTGCTGCACAAGGAAAAATCAGATCAAAAAGGGAAAAAAATGAGAAAGAAAACAAAATACAAGCAAACAATAACAAAAAGAGTGAAAATGCTATGTTGTGATCCACATTCAGTTCCCACACTCCTCGCTCTGGGTGTAGGTGGCTCTCTTCATCACAAGATTATTGGAACTGGCATCAATCATCTCATTGTTGGAAAGAGTTATAATCTTGTTGTTGCCATATACAGTGATTTCCTGGTTTTGCTCTTCATGTCTTTTCTTTTACAGATGCGGAAACTATATTCCAGTGGCTTATTTTCAACATTAGAGAGCTTTTAAGTGGCAAAATTGGGATCTGAATTCAAATAATATGATTTCCAGGTGACTGCTCTTTCCATTATACAATGCTGGTGCCTTTTCTTCCTCTTTGTATACACTCTCTTCTACCTCATATCTCCTGATACATTTTCCTATGAGCCTTTGGAACATTGTTCTGTCATCATTCTCCTCTCTAGAGTCAGAGTCTCTTTTTTTCAGCACTGAAAAACCTTCTTTGACAACAGCTACATTTCCATGACTGTGGGCTCATCCCTCAAGGAACTGAGAAAAGGTCAGAACATTCCCCCTTCTTCCCTCAAGCACACATTTGTTTTCTTCTATAATACCATAAGTGATTGATCTTCCAAGACTTCAATGTCCTTTGGGAAGATAGAAGTAAATAGTCACACTTTCCCTATCCCCAATACCCTAACCAAATAAAGTTTTTTTTTTTTGTGCTTACTGTTGGGCACTCAGTCTTTGTGACCCCTTTTGGGGCTTTCTTGGCAAAGATCCTGGAGTGGTTGGCCATTTTCTTTTTTCCAGCACATTTCAGAGATGAGAAAAGTAAGACAGAGTTAAATGATTTGCCTAGGGTCAGATAGCTATAAATGTCTGGGGTTGGATTTGGACTCAGGTCTTCCTAACACCAGGCCCAGCATTCTATCCACTGTGCTGCATAGCTGCCCACTATAGCTTTTATTATACACATATTTAGTTTCTCCATGTTTTTTTTTTTTACCACGTTTTTATGTTTACCATGTTTACAATGAAGACAAATGCCAGGTCATTCATTTGTCTGTGGCACGGTTACCTACCAATGGCAATGAAAATAACTTACTCAATGGATCTTGGGTATGTTATTCAGTAAGAAATCTGAATACATGCCCACATAGAAGTTAGACCTGAAAAGACCAGGAGAGATCATCCAGTTTATCTTCCTCCTGTTAGAAAGCAGTAAATAATTCTAGGAAGGGTAAAAGCATTTGTTGCAAGTTATACATTTAATAAATAGCAGATATGGGAATTGAATCCAGCTTTTCTCTCCCTAAATCCAGTGCCCTTTTCATTATTCCATCTTGCCTACGTGAAAGATACCTAGTAAAAAGCTGCCAGCACTCTGGCAGATGTTCTATAGGATAGGTACACAAGAGAAAAAGCCACAAATGGATTTTTTTCCTGTGTTTCATGGAGGCAATATTTAACAATCAGATCACAAATACATTGCAGGTGAAGAAGGTATAGAGACAGGTTATGGCAAAATCAAAAAGAAGGCAAAGTTTATTTTTGGTGGATCCTACTGTTGACTTCTAGTTCCTACGTGTTTTTTTTTTTTTTTTTTTTGTTTGGTTTGTTTTGTTTTGTTTTTCACCATCCTTTTTTCTGCTTCCAGGATTATGGTTCTCTTTGTTGCCCTGTCACAGAGAAAAGTGATCAAATAAATTTTTACCAAATAGAGTCACTTACTTGACCTGATCAAACATATTTACCTTTTAAAAGAGGATCACAGGGAGAAGGAAATGTACTACACTAATCCCTATTGCTACGGAGGATGAAACTGGTAGATCATTTGAGTTCAGAAGTTCTGAGTTGTAGTTGGACTAAAGCTGGACTAAAATTGGACTAAAACCACTAATATGGTGAGCCCCTGGGGACAGAGGACCACTAGGCTGCCCAAGGAGGTATGAATTAGCCCATCTTAGAAAAATAAAGCAGATTAAAACTTCTATGCCATTTGGCATTGGAATTGCATTTGTGAGTGGTTGCTGCTTTTCCAGCTTAGGCAAGAGAGGGAGGACCAGTCTCAAACAAAACAAAAAAACAAAAAGACCAAAAAAAGCAACAAATTCCTAGGGATGACTTTTGAAAAATTCAAGACAATTTGGGAGATTATGACATAGTTCTTGGAATTATGTTCCTGCATGTTCTTCCCCATGTATCTCTCTGAAGACTTTTTCACTTACAAAGGGGTGGGAGGTACTAGAGATCCTGAATTTAGAGATGAGAGATTATTAGATAATCTTGTGAGAAGATCACAAGAAATGTATGTGTTGAGAGGACCCATATGTTGCAAAAATTGACTCCAATACCTCCTCTCCTCCCATCCTGCCACCCATATACTTTAAATATTATTAGTCTAACAGATGTAATTTTCAGATTTAGTTTAACTCCCAATTGGTGTTTTATTACTGGAGAAAAGAGAACCCCCAGATTTATATCCAAGGCTTAACCTCTTTCCAGTCAAATGCCAGTTTCACAGTGAATACATATTTCAATTAGCAAATGAACCATTTATCCAATTTGATAGCCCCCCAAAATATACATATGACAATACATGGTAAAGTATACATGTGACAATATGCTTCCATTGGGAGTGAGGTTAACTCTCACTGAGAGAGAAAGAAAGAGAGAGAGAGAGAGAGAGAGAGAGAGAGAGAGAGAGAGAGAGAGAGAGAGAGAGAGAGAGAGAGAGAAAGACAAAGACAGAAACAGAGACAGAGTCACAGATCTCACCTAAGAGGAATTTTCCTAAAATCTCTATAGGGGATAACAACATGATGGAGATTTCCAGCTCCTCTCATGTCAGATTCTTAAATTCTTTTTTTCCTTTAGCTAACTGAAGGAGGGTTGATATCTTCTGCTTTTATCTCTCAAAATTAGAAGCCAGAAGTAAGTCTAAAGTCTAAAGAGATGAAGCAATTTGAAAATTTGAAAAGAAATCAAAAGCTCTCTTCTCTTATCAATTCCATCCCACAACCTCATGTAGGCCCAGGGCATTGACCTCTTCACATAAGGAGAGAGTCCCATAATAATGGGCTTTGGGACTGAACTTACACATGATTTGAGTAATAAGGTTTTCTTTTTATCTTATTTAACCAATGTCATGTTTAAGAAATTGACCTATGAAATATGAAATTATGCCTGGCATGATAAAATGAAAGCACTCTGTTATACTAAATTCCCTTTGCTTAGGATCCATGATATGCTTCTATTTGTAGTTTTAAGAACATAAAGAAACATATTTACTTGGTTCCTAGACAAAACTCAATGCTGGGAAAAGAAATTTGAGTATCTTATTTCACACATTGTTGGTAGACACAAACAATTCAATAACAGTGCCAAGTAGGACTAATGGATACAAAACCAAAACCATAATTGCTTTCTCCCTCAAGGAACTTACAATTTGCATGTTAATATAAGTCTTTAGAATTATTTGATATATACTAAAAGGAATCTCTTAATCTGTTTTTTTTTTGTTTGTTTTTGGAATCAAATAGGAATCAAATAATCGATGTATTCATTAGCAGATATCTTTGTGTGATCAGCACTGTCTGCCTATTTTCCTCCTTTGTGAGTGTTAATAGTAGTAAAAGAGCTTCATCTACTACAACTTCAAATTTTTTTTTTATAAGTGTGGTTTTGATGTTTCATTTTGGGATTTTGTGCCCTATTATCATGGATAAGTGCTTGTGTAGTTCATAAGGGCAATTATTCTTCATATAAGTTTGAAAAAATTATGTCCAGTCTAATTTAATTTGACACCATTGTTGTTTTGCAAATGAATATGAAAGGTTCGGAATTAATAAAATCTGATAGAAGTGGCTGGTCATCTATTCATTCACTAACACTGTTGTTTGAAAATTTTAATTTCCTTTTGGGTCTACAATGGTCATTCTCAAGATGCAAGAGAAAGCTTGGAGAGTCTGTCTTTGAATAGCATCTTTTCAAATGTTTTTATTATTACCTCTGTCACCTAAATTTTATTCTACATGTTTCTATTAAATGTAATCTTCCTTTATCTTTTGGTGGCAGGATAGAATGGCATCTATAGACAGAAGGCACTTTACATATCTTGAGATTTAATCTTCTAGGTTAGAATTTTCCCAAAGAGTTCAATTTATTTTCTCTATCTTTTGGGGCAGGGAGAAGGAAGGAATATAGATTGCTTGTTATATTCTATGGAAGGAAAAGATGGCACATAAACTTTTTAATTTTATTCATCACTGATTCTAAATGATTACACACAAACACACACATATGTGTGTTTGTGTGTATGTATGTACTATATGCTTAAGTTCCAGGAGTTTATTTTTTCAGAGGTGGGACTATTAGAACCATTCATCAATATGAAAAAAGAGTTCAGTGGTAAACAATAGGGAAGGGACTTAGAAACCTTGGTTCTGTTTACCTTGCATATCTCACCAGCTAGAGTTCAGGTGAAGCAATAAATATTACACGACAAGGGCAAGACCAGTCAGAGTTTCTTCTTTGCTTAGACTGCAGCTGAAGGATTAATTGAACTTTTCAAGTAACATTCAATGTTTTTCTTGTACTTCTTTTTCCCTTTCCATACTACCTCACTATTTACTTCTCCACACTAATCTTTTAAGCGAGAATCCTGAAGATGTCAATATTCTTTTCTGTTTTCTGGAATCATGGAATGTTTAGAACTGGCAGAATCTTTAAAGATCTCTACCTCCAAATATTTCATTTCATAAATGAAGCTATCTGATATAGAGGATAGAGTGCTAGGTCTGGACTCAGGGATTTATTTAACCTTTGCCTAAGTTTTCTTCTCTGTAAAATAAGGAGAATAATGGCATCGATCTCCTAGGGTTGTTGTGAGGATAAAATGAGACAATATTTATAAAGTAATTCAAAAGCATTAAAGAACTATAGAAATGCAAAATATATTATCATCACCACCACCATCACCTATCAACATCAGACACAAAGTCTGGTAAAGCTGGTAAAGCTAGGACTAGAACCCAGGTCTTATTCCTGGTCTTGTACTTCTGCTACATCATACCTCTATTATCAGGGTTTCTTAGCTAGTGGTCTGTGAATGTATTAATTTTTTTGAAAACCATATTTCACAATAATAGACTTTATAATCTTATGCATTTAATTTTATCTATTTAAAGACAGTATTCAGAGAAGGGGTCTGTAGGCTTCGCAGACTGCTAAAGAAGTTATGACAAAAAGACAGATAAGAAGAGCTCCTGCTCTACATGAATTAGAGCAGTGGTCCTCAAAGTTTTTAAATAGGGGGCCAGTTCACTGTCCCTCAGACTGTTGGAGGGCCAGACTATAGTAAAAACAAAAACTCACACTCTGTCTCCTCCCCTCCGCCCATTTGATATAACGCAACGGGCTGCATCTGGCCTGCGGGCCATGGTTTGAGAACTCCTGAATTAGAGTATTAGTTACCAAAGTTTTTGAGTTTGAAGACCCTATAAAATGTAAAATGACTTCATAGACCACTATAAGATAGTATTTATATTTTTAGTATTCCCTGATTGAGAAAATGCATGATGGCACAAAGCTATTAAAATAGCAGTAATGCTTTTAAGTGTATTTGTGTTTCATTAATTACAATTGCATTGGTGTATATTTGAAAAATAGTAATAGAAGATTAGGGGAAGATGCTGGAATAAGACAGGAAATTACTTGGCTCTCCCAAATTTCCCCACAAACAATTTAAAATAAATCCTTAAAGTGAATTTGGAGCTGCAAAAACAATTAAAAATTGAGGTAAAGTAGTTGTCCAACTGCACCATGGGAGGACTTTTGGAAAGACTTGACCTCGAGGCTGTTGGTCTGGCCTGATTGAAGTGGAGAAATCTCCTGGAAGACATCAAAGAATTAATGAACAACAAATCCTAGGGACAGCTATAAACAAACAAGAAGTTCTGTGGGGCAACTGTATTGAGGCAGCCTGCGCTTCAGGAGCCTTCAACCTACAGGCAAGGGTATGGATTAGGCAGCTGATTAGAAAAAGCTTGAAAGGCTCCCTCCCCCATGGCCCTCCACTGGTGCTAGACATGGTCCCAGTGTACTGACCAAACATGTCCCTGGGCTTGACTATAGGCTAGGTTGGAATGAGCACACATGAGGGCACAGGGGGTGAGGTTTTCCTGGCTGTGAGCCCTCAAAGAAGAATAGAGTCCTTGATTTTGATTCCAGGACAGAGAGGTAAACTGAAGATTGCAATCTTGAAGGGAACTACAGGGAGTAAAAGAATTAACAGTGATAGCATTGTGGAGGAGAGGTAAGAAGGGAGGGGGGCCTTGGTCATGGCTCAGGGGTGGAGAGGAGTACTCAGGTATTTTTTCCCAGATAGAGTCAGGCCCCCATATAGAACTGAGAAAAAATAACAAAAAACCCCTGAAGCCTGAGACATTATCTCCCACGTCTCAGGACCAGAGCCTAATTCTAACACAAAATTAACAGATGTGAAATAAAACTGCTAAAATGAGTAAGGAAAAAAAAGGGAAAGAACTGAACCATGGATAGCTACTATGGCAATCAAGAAGATTCAGGTTTAAACTAAACTAAAATAGTGAAGTTAAAACAGCTATTTCTACTCCAAAGAAAAAAAGTGTGAAAAAGATTACTGGAATAACTTTAAAAATCAAGTAAGAGAGATTAAAGAAAAATTAGAAAAAAAGAATGAATAATGTAAGAAAATCAAGAAAATTATGAAAAAAACTAATTGTAAACAAGCACAGAAGAAAACAATTTCTTAAAAATTATAATTGTGGTTCTCCAGATTTCCCCCACAAATACAATAAGTTTGCATCTCAGAGGAAACATAGACTGGTGAAAAATCAAGAAGACTTGGGGTAGAACAGGGGTCCTCAAAGTACAATAGGAAAAAATCTGAAGAAAGATCCCAGGTTGGGAATTAACCCATGTGACTTGCAAACACCTCCTAGCTAGCTCCCTAGAAACATCTAGTAGAGATAGCTGGGTTGACTGGAGCCAATAGAAGGGGAGTAGAAGAGGACAGGTTAGGTTATGAAAGGCTTTGAATACCACAGAGGAGTTTGTTTTTTTTTATCTTGGAGGTAAATAGGGAACCAGTGGAGTTTATTGAGGTGGGGTGGCTGAATGAATGGCTGGAATAGAAAGAGACTTGTGGTAGGCAAATCAACAAGCAAGCTATTGTAACAATCCAGGAGTGAGGAGATGACCGCTCGTATCAATGAAAGGGTAGTACTAAGAAGATATTAAAAAGGTAAAATGATGGGCCTCAACAATAGAAGGAATACAGAGTACTGGTGGCATGAGAGATAGTGGGGAGTGAAGGATAACATCTAGTTTTCAAGCCTGGAGGATGGAGGTAACTTTGAAGAACAAAATTTGGAAAGAGGGAATATTTCAGGGGAACGGAAAAATGAGTTCAGTTTTAGACATGTTAAGCTTAAGACATCTACTTGACCTACAATTTGAGATATCTGATAAACAATTGAAGATGTGAGACTGGATGCCAGCAGAAAGATTAGGGCAGGGTAGATAGATTTCAAAATTATCAGCATAGAGACAGTAATTGAATTCAAAGGAATTGTGAGATTACCAAGTAGTACAGAAGGAGAAAAGAAGAGAATTTAAGACAGAGACATATGGGAAACCTATGGTTAGAGTGGGTGGACTAGATGAGGATCCAGGAAAGTAGACTGAAGAGTGGTCTGATAGGTAGGAGGAGAACCAAAGCCTAGAATCAAGGAGAAAAGATTAATTGGAAGCATGAAAAGTTGTAAGAGTGCTAAAGAAGCATAAGGACTGAGAAAAAAAAAACATTGGACTTGGCCATTAAGAGATCTTTAGTAACTTTGAAGAGATTAGTTTCCGTGGAATTATGAGATCAGAAGCCTGGTCATAGAGTTAAGAAGAGAATGAGAGGAAACAAAGTGGTTACTCCTTTTTCAGGATGTTAGCCACAAAAAGGCAGAAGAAACATAAGATGATAATGTCAATGGAAGGAAAAAATTAAATTTTAGGGGTTTTAATGAATGGGGGAGATACAAGATTGTTTGTAGGTAATAAATAACAAGTAGTATCAAATTATGTTTTACTTTGTTTAATCTGTTGAGGGAAGTTATTTGCTAAGAGGTGAGAAGCATATTTCTTCAAAAATCTTCTGTAGTAGTGACTAGTATTGTAATTTTCAGAGTCCTGAAGGTTTTCCAAATTGTTTACTTTGACAATATTTTTGTAATTGTGTAAATAATTCGCCTGAAAAACCATTATTTCAATTTACAGATTCAATTCTCCAAAGAACTATCAAACTCTGCATACCCTCTGATCTCTATTGGGCCTATATCCCAAAGAGATCATAAAGGAGGGAAAGGAACCCACATGTGCAAAAATATAGCAGCCCTTTTTGTAGTGGCAAGGAACTGCTGAATAAGTGATGGTATATGAATGTTATGGAATATTATTGTTGTATAAAAATGATCAGCAGGATGATTTCAGACAGGCTTGGACATGAACTGATGCTAAGTGAGGTGAATAAAACTAGGTGGACATTGTACACAGCAACAGCAAGATTATACAATGATCAATTTTGATGGAAGTGATTTTTCAACAGCGAGTTGATTCAGGCCTGTTCCAATGGTTTTGTGATGAAGAGAGCCATCTGCACCCTGAGAGAGAACTGTGGGGACTGAGTGTGGATCACACTATAGAGTTGTGATCCATTGTTTTGGTTGTAATTTGCTTACATTTCTTCTTTCTCATTCTTTCCCTTTTTGACCTGATTTCTTTCTTTCTTTTTTTTTATATAGCAAAATAATTGTGGAAATATGTATAGAAGAATTGCATATGTTTAACATATATTAGATTGCTTGCCCTCTAGGGAAGATGGGGAGAAGGGAGGGAAAACTTTTGAAATACAAGGTTTTGTAAGGGTGAATATTGAAAATTATCTATGTATATATTTTGAAAATAAAAAGCTTTAATAACAACCCCCCCCCCCACTAAGATTCAGTGCTAAAGGCAATAGATACTCAAGAAAGATCACAGGTTAGAAAAGAAGAGGAGATTGAAAGTTAAACTATATGAGGGATTTGTATTAGACAAAACTCTATGAATTAATCCTTTTTTTTCTTTACTTTAGAGCCATATCTTCATAAGCCCATAGTTTTCAGAGCATGGTCCACAGTACACTAAGAGGCCTGAGACCCTTTCATGAGTTTTTGAGGTTGAGATTATTTTTTTCACAGAAATACTAAGATACTATTTGCCTGTTGAAATATTCCTTCCTTGTCCAACTACATATCTGGGTGAGACTGGATTTTCTTCATATACTTCAACCAAATAACATATTTCAACAGACTGAATGCAGAAACAGATATGAGAATCCAGCTGTCTTCTATAAGCCAGAGCTTGAAGAGATTTCCAAAAACATGTAAAACAAATAAAAACACTTGCCTCATAACATTTTTTTTGCTTTAGAAAATTATTTTTCAGAGCATTGTTTTTTTAGAAACATTTATATTATATGCAATGTGTTTTTAGTTACTTTAAATAAATAGGTACATAGTTTTAAAAGTTATTTTAAATTTCAAATATTATAAATATTGATAGATATAACCCATATAAACAAAAAATTAAAACATTTGAGATTTGCTGCTTCAACCTTTTAAATCAAATATAGAGCCATAATTAACCATCAAGAAACCCAAGAGCATAACTATAATCCTTTGTCAATAATCCCTTGTTAATTCACAGGCTCTTACAATAATGGGAAAACAATTAATGCTGTAAGAAGCACGCTAATAGAATGTGTTAGAGAAAATAAAATGTCATTTTACAAGGACATACACAGTTGTGTAAAAACTCAATGCTATAACTATGGAAGAACACAAGAACATAAATTTCTAATGTTCACAGTCTGTCAGGATGATAAATATGAGAGTACAACTTTTGAGAAATCTATTCTTGGTAATAGAATAATTTCAACTGGGAAAAACAATCCTTGATCCAGTTAAAGGATTGCCTAGAGATTTAGCAGTCAGATAAAGCCTGTTTATTTGGGATAAATCTGCTTTGGGGATTTGAGATTCTAAAATTTTGTCTTGCCATATATTTAGAACTATTAAAGTGACCCACAGTAAAAAAAAAAGTCTAAATCATTTTAGTCAAAGAATTTCAGATTTGGAAGACAGATTAGAAGTCATTTTCTAGTCTCATTTATATCTGAAAGAAACAACCCTAAACTGAAAAACAAGCACCTTTCTACAATATTTGTGATAAATGTCCACCCATTTTCAACCTGAATACTTCTACTGATGAAGAACTCATTACTTCTGGAGCCAGTTTATTGTGGGGATTTCTAAAATTGTCTAATCTGCAAGAAAAACTACTGAGACAGTCCCGAGACAATGGGATTTTATTAAAGAGTTTAAATCTGCCTCTAAAGAAGTGAGCCTCAGATTTATCTCACAATCTGAGATGTCCCCTTCCTTCAATTATATTCAGTTCTATAGTCCCTGATACCTAGACAATAAAGGTGAAGCAGACCAAAAATGCAGAATCAGAAGGGGGAAATGGGTGATTAATTGGAATGCAGTTGGACCAAGGATTGGAGCAGCCAGTTCTTGTTATATTAGGTCATACTAACTATATGATGTGAAGGCATTAGAGGGGAGTGAGGAAGAAGAATCACCATGCAAATATGAGAAAAACTTCAGCAATGAAGCTATAAGTGTCAGGCTTTGGAGCCATGCGACATGACTAGGTATATCCTATTTAGCTTCAACACAGGAAAAATTATTATTTTCTCACTTCTTGCCTCCTTTTTTTTTTTTTCCATCTCTTCCAAGAGGGAATATCTCTGATCCAGAAACTTATCTTTGTTTCTTTAAAGCTTATTTAACTTTCTTTTCACCTTATCTTTAAAGTTTGTTTTAAGATAAACATGGTTAACCATTGCATTGATGAACAATGCCTTTCATTACAGAAATGTAACACAAAAGTGCCATAAGAGAAAGCTTTAAAGAAGAGAAAGACAAATTTAATATTGCAATATTTTAGTAGAAATTTTCTGGTTGGAGATTCAGATAAAACCAAAGATAATTATTGTTAAACAATTTAATAACTTCAGGGGGAAGAGAAAGAGCCAGAGCCAGAAGAAGAGGGAGAGAGAGATTAAGAATAAGAGCAAGAGAAAGAGAGAAAGACAGATAAATAGACAGATACAGACACAGACACAGAGAGACAGAGAGAGATAGAGACACAGAGATAGAGAGAGACACAAAAAGCCACACACATACAAAGATACAGAGAAAAAAGAAAAAAGAGGCAAAGAGAAGAGTTAATCTGGACCTTTCTAAACAAAAAAGAAATTTGGCTGGGGTAAAACTATTACTAGCTGCCTTGCTTTGGGAAGGTGGGGCACTGGCTACTTCCCTTCCTATTGTTTGTATGCCTAAATTTGAAAGAAAAATCACATCTCCTGAGCATAGCTGCTGAGAAAGGAGCTGGAGAAAAAGTCCATCCAAAGGGGTAAGAAAAGAGTAACTAGGAAAGAGATACCCAATTCAAACAAAAATGGGGATGACTGAGAGTTCTGCTCTTGTGAAGAGACCTACAGTACCTCCTCATTCCACTACTGTTAGACATAGAATTCATCTCTTTAATAATTTATTATAGAATTTTGAAAGGGATTTGCATCAAGCTTACCAGCTTGTGGTTTAAAAATATTGCCTTTTTCTTTCTTTTTTAAAATTGGGCCAACATTTGTCTGTCTACAGTCCTGAGGCATCTCTCCCACCCTCCACAATTTTTCAAAGATCTCTAACAGTGGGTTAGCAATCATATCTGCTACTACCTTCAAAGATCTCTAACAGTGAGTTAGCAATCATTTATAGTTAATTTGAGATTTTTCATGTGAAAAAGATATTAAATTTGATGTGCAGATTTCTGAAACATACTATACCCATAACACATGAGAAGGCATTTTTTTTTCCTTTTGGCAAACTGATATTTAGGAAAAAAAATGAACGTTTTTATGACATTAGAAGTTACTACAAAATAGTGAAGGTATCTCTTCTATACTGCTAGTACATATTGTACTCTGTAATTCAGTAAATTGTTGAATGGCAAATTAGATCTTTCAAAAGAGAACTGGAATTATTCATGGCAATGTATCCATGCCAGTTGTTCAGCTGGGATCCTTTAAGGAATTTCAGAAGGAAAATTCTCAACTTTTCTCAGAATATGTTATTGCCTCTAAATTATGATCAATCATACTTGGAATTAGCATTTTCTTCCTTGGAAAAACCTTTATATTCTCTTAGGTAGCTTTAGATTTCCTGTGGCAAACAACTGTAACAATATTCTTTTCCATCTTTCAGTTGCCTTTGGAAAATAAGTGGCATATTGTTGTTAGAGCTTGGTTCAGTCTCCCCAAACCATGGTTTAGACTGTTATTAATGAATTAGGAAATGCTTGGAAAGATTATCTGGAAAGTTCCCAAAGCATGGAATGATCTGGCATAGCTACTGAACACTCATGTCTACAAAAGCCATGAAATGTACAAAATACGTGATCTCACTTTCATACAGGGCACATTTCTATGGGCTTCTTTTCTACTAAAAGAGATTACAACAAAAAAAAATTAAAAACATTAATTAATTAATTAATTTAAAAAATTAATCTACTAAAAGAGATTACAACAAAAAAAATTAAAAAATAAAAAATATTAAAACAAATTACAACTTGAGAACAGGGACTGTATTTACCTTTGTATGTATGTAGCACAATGCCTGACATGGAGTAGATGTTTGATCAATGTCTGCTGACTGACATGATTTATTTTTATAACTTAGAACAAAAAACCCTTAAAATTGTAATAAAATAGAACTGTCATAAGAAAAACCAAATGTGAAGACTTTTCTAAATATGTAGCTGAAGTTTTCAACTTTTGCAACAGATAATGTTTCCATAGGGAAGAAAATTTCCATTAATTTCAGGATTTGGTGTAATTTTGACCATGAGAAAAACATCTCCCCAGTTACCTGACTATTTTTAATAAGAAAGCTCCAGGTCCTGACAATCTTCTACTCATTCTGTGGTTGTATATGGCAGCTTAGGGAGAATGCAGATCTAGCCATGTTTTTCAGAGACTTCCATCTCTGGCCCTTACTTTTGCTTTATTTTATGTAACAGCAGTGTAAATACTAATGATTGATGTTCAGCATATGTAGTTATTTAACCAGAATCATGGCTCAAGGTCTTACTACATTCTCTTTTATGATTTACTATATTTCAATGAACCCTAATTATGTCAATGTGTCCTAAAAGAGGAAACTTCGTAAGAAAGGCTTGATTCATGTCATCTTCTACCTGAGATCTTTCCAGATCACTCTAGCTGTTAGTGCCCTTCTCATTAAATGACTTTGTATTATATTATATGTAGTTTGTATTGACAAATGTGTAGATGTTGGTTCCTTCAGTAGAATATAGTACAAGGTCTGTTTCCTTTTTGTTTCTATATCCCTAGTGGCTAGTATGAAGTGGGTACTTAAAAATGCTTGCTGAACAAATTAATATTGGATTTAGCAAACATGCCAAGAGCTTTCCCACTTTTGACTTGGGCATCCTCCATTGCAATTCAACAAATAGGTCAATTTAGCTGGAATGTAGTATTTATATGAAGGGTAGCTAGACAATGCAGTGGATAGAGTGCTGGGTTTGAAGTCAGAAAGATTTATATTTGTGAGTTAAAATCTAACCTGATATTAGCTATGTGACTCTGGATAAGTCACTTGGCCCAGTTTGTTTTAGTTCCTCATGTATAAAATGAGCTGGAGAAGGAAATAGTAAATCACTTATGTATCTTTGTCAAGAAACTCCAGAATTGGAGTTGAATGAAAGAATTGGATATGAATAAAATGACTAACATACATGTAAACAAAAAATATACATGAAAGGGAATAATGTTAAATAAGCCAGAAAGCCTGGAGTTCAATTGTAAGGGACTTTAAATGCCAATCTGAAGAGTTTGTATTTTATCCTAAAAGTCATAATGAGTCTTTATGGAGTGAATTCTCATATTTGTGCTTTAGGAAGAGTATTTGATTATTGTTCAGAGGTTAGATTGGAGATAAGATTAGACAACTTTTAGGAAGTTAAAACAATTCATATTAAGGTGGTGAAATCCTTACCTGGAGTTATAATTATGTAAGAAAGGAACAAATGGTAGGAGATGTTGTAGAATAGGAATTGAGAAAGTTTGACAGCTGCTGGATATAAAGCCTAAGAAAAGGTTATTGAATTTATCAATTAAGAAGTCTTTGACAAACTTGAAGCAACAACTTTCAGGTAGTGGTAAAGTGGAAAGACCCTGTGTAGCCCATGAGAAGATCCTTCCTTCCTTCCTTCCTTCCTTCCTTCCTTCTTTCCTTCCTTCCTTCCTTCCTTCCTTCCTTCCTTCCTTCCTTCCTTCCTTCCTTCCTTCCTTCCTTCCTTCCTTCCTTCCTTCCTTCCTTCTTTCCTTCCTTCTTTCCTTCCTTCCTTCCCTCCTTCCTTCCTTCCTTCCTCTCTTCCTCCCTTCCCCTTCTTCTTTTTTCTCATTACCTTTCCTCACACAAGTGATGGGTATAAGAACATTTGGACACACATCTTCTTGGATGGAGTCCAATTGTGTGTAAACTCTCACTTCCATAATACCCACCATAACCTTGAGTTATATCCTTGGCAACCTTTGCCTAGAGAAGGGTCTCATTCTTTATCATTTTGAAGAGAAAGAAATGGGTACTTAAGGCCTTCCTTTCATGCTGTCAGTTGAGAAATGACTGGGAGACAAGAAAGTAGAAATAATAGTATAGAAAACTTGTTTTTAAAATTTGATCAACAAAGAGGAGATAAGTTAATAGGTTTCTATTTAATATAGATTCCAATAAATTGGAACCTATTAAATAGGTTCCAAATCTTGCTATTTGAGAATAGAGAGTGAATAGAAAAATGTTATTGGAGTCAGAAAAATTTGGGTTCAAATTCTTTCTCTGATACATCTTCGATGTGATCTCTCAGAAATTGTACAATCTCTCAGTGTTGTAAACACTTTTTTTAAAGATTCAGATCAGCTATAGATTTACATAGAATGATGAAGTTTCCTCTTTGGATATTCTTTGTGCAAATAAAATCACAGATCTGATCAATCTTACCCCACTACAAAAAATTACTATGAAGGTGCTAGTGAGGTCATGAGTAGCCATCCATGAATTCAGTGTCTATAACCCCTGATGACATGCAAGAAGGACTCTACCATTTGTGTGGGACAGACAGTGGCAAAAAGGAGCATATCATTGGGAGCTTCTTGTGATCACCTTACTGTTTGTATGAGTTTAGGCACTCTTTTTCCTCCTCTTATCCTTAAGGAGGTCGAGGTAAAAGGTTAAACTGTCTGTATCTTCAAAGGCTTATTTGGGATTCCTCATGCTAACAAGATGTCCCATTCCAGTCTGACTCACCTGTACTTTACATGTTAAGATATAGCTTCATAGGTCTTTGGATGCTGACCTTTTCTACCTTTTTCAGTAATTATCACTGAACTTTTGACATAATGAGATCTTAGCAAATAAGATGATTGAAGATCATCTTGGAGATGAGTGCTGGACATATGCATTTGGAAGCCATCTACATACATTGAATAAAGAGGAGATGTAGGCAGAGAAGAATGTAGACATGCATAAATAACCAGGAAAGGGGGCTGAGAAGTATTCAGACAGGTAGAAAGGGAGCCAGAGAAAAGTGTAATGAAAATAAGGGAATAGAATATATTGAGGAGGAGAATAAGAGTGGTGGTAAATGGTATCAAAAGGTACAGAGAAGTCCAGAAACATAAGACCATAGAAGAGGCTGGATTTTGCAATTAAGATGAATGATGAAGGCCTTGATTAAACCCATTATTTGGAGAAGGGGGCAAATCCTTTTCCTTACTTTATAGTTCTTTTTTTGCCTAAGTACTCAACTTGTCCCCACATTGCAAGTTTAAAGATGGATATTTTTGACAAAACAATCTATACATTTTTTTTAGCTCATGTGCTTTATTCAAACAAAATGCATAATTTATTATAATTTGTATAACAATTCACAAATTTTAAAAGTAAAGATATATTAAATAATACAAATAATCACCATGATGAGATCATAGATTTAGAAATGAAATTCTTTAAGATTATCATCCAATTCATTAATATTTATAGTTAAGAAAACTGAGTCCCAGAGATGTTAAAAGGGTAGTTTGGTTTTGGTTTTGGAATCAGAGAACTTGGACTAAAATACCATCTATAATGGTGACCTCAAACAAATCACAACCTTGGGACTCAGTTTCCTTGTCACTAAAATGAAGTCAGACTTAATGATTTCTAAGTTTTTTCTTAACTCTAGTTCTATGTTCCTATAACTAAGGGATTTGTTTTTATAAGTCATGCAAATAGTTACATGTCAGAAAAAAGGTTTTGAACCCACATTATCTGGCTCCAATTCTGTCAGACTTAATGATTTCTAAGTTTTTTTCTCAACTCTAGCTCTATGTCCCTATAATCAAAGGATTTGTTTAAGGTTTTGCAGATAGTGTATAAAAAAAAAAAAAAAAAAAAAAAAAAAGATTTGAACCCAGATTATCTGGCTTCAATTCTGCCATACCATACTGCCTCCCAAAGGCAAAAAGGGGAAATGTATAAATGGGAGGTGTCTCCTTGAAACCTTGTAGTTCCTTGCCAGTATACCTTTGGTATCTGGGGCCAGAGGGAAATGAAAGGTAGAGTATGCTTAGCATGGTGCCTGGCACCTGGGGTACTTACTTAATAAGTGTTTGTTGGCTCTCTTCACTTTTTAGAATGAGTTCTTCAAGTTAGTTCCGGTTTTGTTGACTTTTACTTGAACTTTGTTTCCATTTTAAAAATTGCTTTACATCCTTTCTGGTGAGGTCTTATTTTTTTCCACCCAAGTAGATCCATGGTTTGGAAAATTCTGCCTTAAGAAGTCAGATTTGTGAGTCCTACACTGCAAAAAAAAGAGCATAATGCGTTATTTCTATAGTCCAGGGGTGATAGAGCTAGTAAGAGGTAGTAGGTAATAGTGCCAAAAGCTAAAGAGGGGAAGGAGGAGAATTGAAAAGATCACAGAATTTGGCACTTAGGAAAATTACAAGTAATCTATGAAAGAGCAGTTTCAATGGGGTGACTATTTTTTCCATTCAATATCTTTCAATGAATTTGTTTTTTATCATCTTACATAGAATTTTGAATTCTTTCCCTTCTGTTTTCTGGAAAGTAGCAATTGGAAAAGAAAAATCTCAGTTGATGTTGGCTTTCAACAATGATAATTTATAATCAAGAATAGTTATCTCTCTGTGTGTATGTTTCCCTTCTCCCTTAAAGAACTTCTGTCTATTTTATTCCATCCATTTTCTCTAAGTCTCTATTCTTGTTATTTTTTTCTATACTTCAGTTTATTCTAATCTACTTCTTTCTTACTATGTAACTAACACATCTTTTGAATTTTTGTCTTTTGGAAGTTTTCTTGTTGGGTTAATTATTAGCTTAATCGCACAAATCTACCTTTATTCCATGACCCCAGAATCTCCTCAGTCATTTGAATTTGATTATGAATTTTTCTTTTTCAATTCAAAAGGTCCAAGAATGCCACACTAAGACATAAGGCTTCCATGGCTACACTACAATTAAGTCAGAGAAAAAGAATGAATCTCTACTGGTTTTGTCTGTTAGTAAATAGTTTAAAACCTTCTCTCCTCCTTCCTCAAAAGCTTATTCATTTCTTACCTATAGTCACAACTGGGTCATCTCAAGTTATCTCTGTCAATTAGGTGCTTCAGGCCTCACCTGATGGGACTCTGGTATTAATTCAGTGTTCCTTATTTACCAAGGGACTTTGGCTAGCAACTAATTTAGCAGAGCTCAGTCTCTCCGGATGTCCTTGAGCTACAGACTGCTGAGACATAAGAGAACCAACTACAATATATAGGAAAAAGAAGTGTAATTACTTAGCCATCTAGCTGTTCATTTTTCTATGACTTTTAAAAGTTTTCTTCTTTTTTTTCCACCTCTTCCTCAAAGCAGAACCAGGGGGAAAGAATATAAAATAATATTTTAAATGAGAAACTGAGTAAATGGGTTGATCTCCATGTTCTGAATGTACAGGATATAAAATGTTAGTTTTTGCTTTTCTCAGAATAGGAAACAGGTGCAATCCAATTTATTGAGGGCAATATATTTAGTAAAGACTATGAGGTGAGTTGTAAGCAAGCTTCTCTGATTGTTGGGCTAGACTTTTCTCTTTTGGATGTTGAGCGGAAACTAGACACTGCTACCACTTATCCTTTCTAACTTCACAATGTCTTTCCTATGTGTTTCTCTCCATTCACATGGATACTGGCATTGTTCTCAACCTTCTCACTTCATGTCTGATTTATTGGAATGACCTGATGGTGGATCTCCTTGCCTCATGTTATCATATCAACTCCTCCCCCTCCTCATATACTCAATAAATGCTAATGGTTTCCTATTGCCTAAGGATGAAATATAGACTTATTTTTTTAATGAGGCATTTAGGATTCTTCAGAATCTGACTCTTTCCTAACCTTTTAATCCTCTTTAGGACCATCATTATTATTAAATGCTTACTCTATACTATGCACTATTCTAATGCTGGAAATAGAATGCAAACAGAAAGACCCATTCCTGCCCTTAAGGAGCCAATGGGGGAAAACAATATATAAAAAGAAGTTAGAAAAAAATAGGAAATGGTTAGGTGGTGAGATGGTGGTGGAGTATAGGGAATACAATTGTGGAGCATGATAGAGAAAGTCTGGAGATTTAGGAAGGAAGACACAGCTAGCATGAGGTTCATTCTTAAAATGGATGTTTTGGGAGAAACCAGCCAATCGGAGGAAGAGGCCACAGGGGATAGGATACTTCCATTGTGAGAAGTTCAGAACTGAACTTTCAGAATTAAGAGATTTCTGTAACATGGAGACAAAACTTCAGGGTCAAGGAGTTCAGTGACACTGGCTTTCTTATTGTTCCTTAGACACAAGTAGGATATCTGTCTCTTAGTGTCTCTGGTTTCCTTCAAAACTTCAAAACTCAGCTCAAATTTTACCTCCTAGTGTGTTTCCCTGCTATGTGTCACCATGTAACACTTTTCCCTCCTTAATAAACTTTAGGATAAAATACAAATCTTTCTGTTTCCCATAAAGGCAAAGGTGAGTGACCCTTAGTCTATCTTTTTTACCGCTAGAACTTTTTTTTTTTTAGATTACTTTCCTCTTAAACTGTATGTTTCTCTTTTGGACATAGATATTTATTACATTATCTCCCTATTAATATATAAGATCCTTGAAGGCAGGGAATATTTTTGTCTTTGAGTCCTTAACACTTGATACAGTGCCTGGAATTTAAAAAAATGTTTTGTGATTAATGAGATTAACAATGTATCTTCCCTTTACTGTTCCCTTCTAGAGTCCTGGGTTTAATTGTAAATATCTGGGTTTAATTGTAAATGAGGCATTGCAAGAGCCCATAGATACCCTCATGCTATGGCCCTCATTAAAAAATAAGTCTATATTTCATCCTTAGGCAATAGGAAACCATTAGCATTTATTGAGTATATGAGGTGGGGAGAAGTTGATATGATAACATGAGGCAGGGAGATCCACCATCAGGTCATTCCAATAAATCAGACATGAAGTGAGAAGGTTGTGAACAATGCCAGGGACCCATTGAATGGAGAGGAAACACATATGGCAAGGAAGTTTCATGCCCAACAGAAGTCTCACAAGCAACAATGATCAAAGAGACCCTGAGAATGTGTGTTGATGAAGCGTGCCCATGTAACATGGGATGGAGTGGGAGGATTTACTACCAATTTATCTAAAATCTATTTCTATCTAGCTCTAGCTCTAGCTCTATTTCCCATAAAAGAAGACTATCTGGAGAAGGAAAAGGTAAAAGAGATGTACTTTGGAATAAAGGAGATCTAAATAAAAAGTTTAGATAAAGTTTAGACAAATGAGAAAGTTTACATTAAAAAAAGATAAGGAGGGGCATTATGATCTGGGATACATTGTGGGACAAGGATACTGAGTAGGTTGCTTTTTGCCTAATTGTTTTTCATTGTTAAAGATAAATTTGATGGTGGTTGGGAAGAGAAGAAACTGTATATATGGAAATGCTAATTATAGCATTTCCATATAGTAAAAAACAAAAGGAACCAATAAAACATTAAAAAAAATTTTTTTTTCCTTTTTTGAGGCTGGGGTTAAGTGACTTGCCCAGGGTCCACCAGCTAGGAAGTGTTAAGTGTCTGAGACCACATTTGAACTCCCATCCTCCTGAATTCAAGGCTGGTGCTCTATCTACTGTGCCACCTAGCTGCCCCTTTTTTAAATTTTTTTTGACTTAGAAACCCTAACTACATTTTAGATTCATTCATGTAAGAGCTTATATTGATTAACAAATATTTATTAAGCTTCTACTATATGCCAGGCACTTAAATATGTGATTTTAGTACTTACTAGGTATATAATGTAAAAAATGCTTGTTATTTTTCCTATTTTAAATATTTAATTGTAACAAAATTATGAATATTGGTTCTAATCACAATTCTACAAAATTAACTAGCTGTGTGACTTTGAAAAATTTGATTGACTTCTTTAAAAGCTTTAGTTTCCTCATCTTGAAAATGAAATTGCTGAATATATCCCTTTCAGGTCTAAACATTATATGATTCTACCATAGCCCTCAATTTACAAAGAAATATGTCCTCCAAAGTTAGTTCCAGATAATGTGCTATTTTCCCCCCAAAACGCTGCTGATATAGCATCTATTTTTCAGTTTCCAATGAAAAGAACAATGTGACCCATTTAAAAAATGACTCACAAGAGAATATTATCCACTGGTAATCAGTCCTTCTATTTAATTTTCTTGATAAGAAACCATATGATAGAACCGTTTCTTTGCTTTAAAGTTAATAGCAGTATAGGCTATATTTGATAACATTCTGCATGTACTCTGCAGTGGTACTGAAAAAATGGATTTCATATTTGTTACCAATTCAATTTGGAAAGCAGAGATGGGAGGAAAATGCATTTCTGTACTCATCAGCAGTAACAGACCTGAATTGTTAAAAAAGATATAAGGCTATCTTGAATCATTAGAAAAATAGCTGTGATTTTCCATGTGTTTTGACCCATTGTGGAATAGATGATATTAATAGAATAAAGTATACTGTTTTTAATTTTTAGGAAATATATCTCCATTTATATTACTGCTTGAGATGAATTTAAATTATCCATAGAAACAGTATGTTTAGGAGATAACTAAATAAACAGGGAATGTGATTTTTAATAATTAAATATGCTTATAGGTGTCATCTCCTTAAATTGAGGGTTGATCATGTAATATATTTTTGTTTTGACTGGATTTGTGACTTCATTGACGTGGGTAGGGAATTTCTATAAGAGTAAATCAGTATCTTCTTTGCAATTTAGAGTCATGGAAAATTGTATAGGGATGTTGTGAGGTCAAATCAGTCACTTGGTCAGGAAACAAGCATTTATTAAGTGTTTAGTATGTTTCAGATACGTGCTAAATGTTAGAAATATAAATACAAGCAGAAAAAATAGTCCCTGCTTTCAAGAAGCGTATATTCTAGCACAGGAACATAATACACAAAATGAAGGTAAAAAGCATTGGAGAAGCGAATCTAGATAGACATGAGTATTATCAGCAGAGCAATGAAAACATGGTTGTTTTGAGCCTCCGTCTTAAAATTGAGGTTCTGGGAGTACCCAGACACTCAGAGGAAGATTTTTTCTAATGTGAGAAGGCCAGAGGTAGATAAACTTCCAGATCAAGGGGTCTCTATGGGAAAGAGAAAGTCCAAAGTATTAAGAGTACATTCTGGTGAGGTTAAATAAAAGGAAGACATGCTACTTTGCAAAATACACAACTCTTCCAGGACCTAAGCTATCATTGTAGAATCTGCCATGCCCTTCACCCTATCACTTGCAGAGGAGCTTTTCTTAAAATAACAACTATAGCTTTTTTCTCCTTTCTCAAGAGCAGAATTTTGTTTACAATGGGTTTGAGTCTGAAGATGAAAACTCTATTATAGTTACAGGTATGAACATCACCTCTACAATTTCCAAAAGAAAAACTTAAGTGTGATTTAAAATGAAGTGGGATTTGGACTGAGTCTTGAAGAAATCCAAGCAAACAAAAAGAAAAAGGTGAGAGGAGGTCAGCCAGTACAGAGACATAGAGATCTGAGAGAGCGAGTGTCACACTTGTCAAACCCTGAAAATAAATGATCAAAGAGCATAGAAATTATACAACTGCTGTTAACTCTGAATATACTAAAGAGTTCACAGAGGTTATCATAATACTCAAGAAACTGCTCTTTGGTCAACATAACTATATTGGCCTATTGGAAAGTGTGGAGAATATAAGAAGCATGAAAAAGTAAGAAGGGTCTAGATTATGAAGAGTTTTAAATGCCGGACAGAGATCTCTATGATAGATCTTGGAGGTAATAGGGAGATATAGGAACTCATTGAACAAGAACAAGTGATATAGTTAGACCCAAAGAGTGATCATAAATTGTTTTCTATTGACTTGAAAAAATGTCTACAATGCAATCCCTTACGACTTTGTATTTGGTCCTATTTTGTTGAACTTTCCCCAATAACTTGGATAAAGTGATAGGTGGAATAATGATCAAATTTGAAAATGCTGCAAAGCTGAAAGGGTTAGTTAAAACACTGAATAGAAGCAACAGGATACAAAAAGAACTTAATAAGTTATAACACTGCTTTGAAATTTAATATGGATAAATACAATCTTTCTTATCTTAGTTAAAAAAATTATACAAATACAAGATGGAATTTAAGATTGCAGATTGTCCAAAAGAATCTACAAGTTTTAGATAACTCCATGTTCACTATAAATAACAGCATGTACAATATGGTAGCCAAAAGAAGTTATGTGATTTGGGATTTCATTAGCTCCTAGATATGAGGATATGACTATCCTGCTAGGCATTGTATTGATTTGACCACATCTAGAATATGGTGCCCATTTCAGTAAATCACATTATAGGGAAAACATTTCCAAGCTAGAAAATATTCAGAGGAGAGCAGATAGGGCTTAGAGTTCATGCTAAGTAAGGACCATTTGAAAGTGCTGGGGATATTGGGCCTGAAGAAAAGACTTAAGGGAGACATAAAAGCTGTTTTAGAATGGAACACATTTCTATATCAAGGTGAGGAGGAGGAAAGAGAGGGAGAAACAGGGAGAAAGACAGAAACACAGAAAAAGAAACAGGGAGACAGGGAAACAGAGCAAGAGAGACAAAGACAGAGATCTTAGGATAATAAATTAATGGGCTACCTTAATCCTTTTCTATTGTGGTAGATAACTTTGTAACAAATGTTTGCTTGGAATGCAATGAAAATCAGTTTATCCTTATATGGAGATGAAAGCCATTTTTAAAAAAAGAACATATAAGCAAACTACAAAGTGAACAAGAAATTCTCAAGGTTAAGCAAGGCAAGTTTTTCTGGCAGCCTTGAAGAAGCAGTGGGGAAGTAAATAGAGAGAGGACAGATTCACCAGTTCCCATGAGCCCCAACAGTCAGGGAAAATTCAAAATTCTGTCCAAACAGATAATTCCTTAAGTAATCCAGTGAACTAGACTAGTGTTCAACCATTCATGATTATATTCATTTCAGGGTTTCCAATTTCAATCTTCTGATTGCTGGTCCTGGTACCTGTCCACACTATCTTGGCACCTTTGCTTTCTGTAGAATTCAAAAGTTTCCTGGTCTTGTCCTTCTCTATGTTGGGAAAAATATATTTCTATTAACCTTTTTGACAATAAGAAGGTACACAAATCTATGTAGAAGTAGTGTTGGACTTTTGCCACTTGGCCCCAGAACTAGGAGCTCTGGGTATAAGAAGAATTTTAACTTTAGAAAAAGAAAAACTTCTTGAAAATTAGAGCTATTTAAAATTGAAAGCTACTGCTTTAGGAGAGTGTGATTCTACCTAATTTGAATATTTTTAAGCAAAAATTATATTACCATTTGTTGGATTTATTTTAGAGAAAATTCTTTTTAGGCATCATTTGAACAAGATAGCTATTGGATAGTAATTCTAAAATTATATGAACAGAGTTGCATTATAGATATTATTATATCCATATTAGGAAACTGAGTTTTGAAGAGATTAAGTATGTTGTTTATGATTGCCTAGTTAGTAGTTTTAGAGGCAAGATTTAAATCAGCATTTCTGATCACATCCCAAACTCTTTGTATTATCTTTGATTCTCTTAATAAAGCTGTTCATACAGCTTTATGTGTTTTACTCCAAGAGAATTTGTTGTATGCATATTAGCAGGACAAAGCTATGATGAACTATTTGAATTTAAAAATCATAGGATCATATATCTACAGGTAGAAGGGATTTCACAACTATCTAGTTCATACCCTTAATTTTATAGATAAGGAAATGAAGCATAGGAAGGTTAATTGATTTATCCCAAAGTCACATAGATAATAAATACCATAGATTTTTTGAATCCAAAGTCAGTGTACTTTTCTCTGTACCAAGCTGATATATCTCTATATGTATCTCTCTCTCTCTCTCTCTCTCTCTCTCTCTCTCTCTCTCTCTCTCTCTCTCTCTCTCTCTATATATATATATATATATATATATATATATATATATATATATATGTATATGTCTGTCTGCTTCTCTCCCTCCTTCCTTTTCTTCCATCTTCCCTCCCTCCTTCCTTCCCTCATTTCCTCCCTCCTCCCATCTATTGTATTTTACAAACTTAAGAAAGTACGCAAACATTAGTTATTATTAATATTAGAGTAGGTTTTTTAGACTCCTAATCAATTATCAGACCTCCTTATTAATGTAATCCTAGAAGGCCCAGATTGTTGCATTCATTCAATCAATCATTAATTGAAAATATAAACTAGATATGAACAAGTTTGAAAAATTTAGGCATAGACTTCTGGCCAAGATGGCAGAGAGGAGGCACACATCTGCTTAAGCTCTGTGTTTTCTCTCAAAAATTTATTTCATGACAAACCTTGGAATTAGTGCTTGACCGGAAAACCCCCCACAAATAATTACCAAGAGAAGACATCCTTGAAATTTGCCAGAAAAGGTCTGTTTTTGCTCGGGAGTGGAGACGACCAGATCAGGTATAGGCTGAGGGCAAGCAGGGAGAGCTTGTTAGGCAGCTCACATTGGGAAGACCGGAGTGGGGAGGGGTGCAATCTCTGCCGTTTCTGCGGAAAGATCTTTACCACCATGTGGATATTCTGTTTTGGCAGCAAGCCAGGATCAGCAGAGAAGCTGTAAATACAGGAGGTAAAGACTATAATCCTGAAAAGCTAGTATCTCTCAGGACCTGGCCACTCCTACCCAGAGTGACTCAGCCCATTCTTAGAGCCTCAGAGTCTCAGAGCACAGAAACAACAGCTGTCCTGCTAGTGCCTCGCTGCTGTCCCTCGCTGTCTGTAGAGGAAGCTGGGTAACACCATCTAGCCCCATCCCTGCCCCCCCAAAAAAAGCAGACCATTTGTTTTTCTTGTTAATTTGTTTTCTTTGATTGGGCTCTGACAAAATGAGTAAAAAATTAAAATGGACTCTAACCACTGATAGCTTCTATATGGATAGGGAGCAGACTTTAAACCCTGAGGAGACTAAAAATAGACTGTCTCCAGATGAATCCCCAAAGGGAGATATGATCTGCTCCTCAATACACAAAAGTTTCATAGAAGAAATCAAAAAGGCTCTCACAATAGAGCTAGAAGAAAAATGGGAAAAAGAAAGGGAAACCTGACAAGAGAGTCTGGATAAATCATCCTATGCATTTAAAGATAGAGTGGATAAAGAAATCAAATACTTCAAAAACAAAATTAGTGAGTTGGAAAAAGAAAACAGCTCTCTAAAAAATAAAATTGGCAAAATGGAAAAAATATTCCATAGAACAAAACAACTCACATAAAAACTCACTTGGACAATTAGAAAAAGATATAAAAAAATGAATGAAGAAAATACATAATTGAAAATCAGAATCAAACAAATAGAATTGAATGACTCCAGGAGACACAAAGAATCAGTCAAGCAAAACAACAAAAAAAAATGAAACAATGGAAAAAAATGTCAAGGGCCTGGAATATCATATTCCAAAAGGCTAAGGAACTTGGATGCAGCCAAGAATAACTTACACAGCAAAAATGAGCATCTTTTTCCAGGGAAGAAGATGGACACTCAACAAAATAAATGAATTCCATCTATTCTTGATGAAAAAACCAGATCTAAACAAAAAGTTTGATCTCCAAATCCAGAATTCAAGAGATTTTTAAAAAGATAAAATAAATCTTGAGAACTATATTTCTGCCATAAAGATATATGAAGAACACATGTATAAAGTGTTCTAGAAATAGAGGTGGAAAGGAAATTATACCAGAAAAAAGGGTAAAGTGGTGGTACTACATCTCACAAAGAGGCAAAGGAAACCTATTATATCTGAGAGAAAGAATGGAGAGGGATGAACAAAGTGTGTATCATATTCTCATTAGAATTGGCTTAAAGAGAAAAATACAGACATATTCAATTTATGGTGAAACTCCTTCCACTTCATTGAAAAGTGGGAGGGGAAAAGTAAAAAGGGAAGGAGTAAGCTAAGTGGAAGGCAATACAGAAATTGTGAGGAAAAGGGGTAAAATAGGGGGAGGACCTCTAAAGAGGGGGGACGATACTAAAAAGGGAGGGCTGTGAGAAGCAAGTGGTGCTCACAAGTTTAATACTGGGGAGGGAGGTAAGGGGGAAGGAAAGGAAAAAAAGCATAAGCAGGGGTTAACATGATGGCAAGTAATACAGAATTAGTAATTTCAACCACAAATGTGAATGGGGCAAACTCTCCCATAAAGAGGAAGCAGTTAGCAGACTGGATAAAAAGCCAGAATCCTACAATATGTTGTTTACAGGAAACACACCTGAAACAGGGTGATACATTCAAACCAAAAGTAAAAGGTTAGAGCAGAATCTACTATGCTTCAGGTGAAGCCAAAAAAGCAGGGGTTGCCATGCTCATCTCAGATCAAGTAAAAGCAAAAACTGATCTAATTAAAAGAGATAAGGAAGGGCACTATATCTTGCTAAAGGGTATCATAGACAAAAAAGCAGTATCAATATTAAACATATACACACCAAGTGGTGCAGCATCTAAATTCTTAAAAGAGAAATTAAGAGAGTTGCAAAAAGAAATAGACAGCAAAACTATAATAGTGGGAGATCTCAACCTTGCACTCTCAGAATTAGATAAATCAAACCACAAAATAAATAAGAAAGAAGTCAAAGAGGTAAATAGAATACTAGAAAAGTTTGATATGATAGATCTTTGGAGAAAATTAAATGGAGACAGAAAGGAGTACACTTTCTTCTCAGCAGCTCATGGAACCTATACAAAAATTGACCATATATTAAGACATAAAATCTTCAAACTCAAATATAATTAGGAGAAATAGTAAATGCATCCTTTTCAGACCACGATGCAATGAAAATTAGATTCAATAAAAAGGTAGGGGAAAATAGACCAAAAAAATAATTGGAAACTAAATAATCTAATACTAAAGAATGATTGGGTGAAACAGAAAATCATAGACATAATTAATAACTTCACCCAAGAAAATGACAATAATGAGATATCATACCAAAATATGTAGGATGCAGCCAAAGCAATAATGAGGGGGAATTTTATATCTGTAGAGGCCTACTTGCATAAAATAGAGAAAGAGAATTGGGCTTACAACTAAAAATGCTAGAAAAGGAACAAATTAAAACCCCCCAGAGAAACACAAAACTTGAAATTCTAAAAATAAAAGGAGAGATTAATAAAATTGAAATAAAAAACTATTGAATTATTTAATAAAACTAAGAGTTGGTTCTATGAAAAAAACAACAAAATAGACAAACCCTTAGTAAATCTGATTAAAAAAAGGAAAGAGGAAAATCAAATTGTTAGTCTTAAAAATGAAAAGGGAGAAAGACTGCAACCATTCCCATTAAGATCAGGGGTGAAACAAGGTTGTCTGCTATCACCATTACTATTCAATATTGTATTAGATATGCTAGCTTTGGCAATAAGAGTGGAGAAAGAGATTAAAGGAATTAGAGTAGGTAATGAGCAAACCAAATTATCACTCTTTGCTGATGATATGGTGGTATACATAAAGAACCCCAAAGATTCTACTAAAAAGCTATTAGAAATAATCCACATCTTTAGCAAAGTTACAGGATACAAAATAAACCCACATAAATCATCAGCATTCTTATATGTCACTAACAAAATCCAACAGTTAGAGTTATAAAGAGAAATTCCATTTAAAGTAACTAGTATAAAATATTTAGGAATTTATCTGCCAAGGAAAAATCAGAAACTATATGAGCAAAACTACAAAACACTTAACACATAAATTAAGTCTGATCTAACTAATTGGAAAAATATTAAGTGCTCTTGGATAGGGTGAATAAATATAATAAAGATGACAATACTACGTAAATTAGTCTATTTATTTAGCGCTATACCAATCAGACTCCCAAAAAACAATTTTAATGACCTAGAAAAAATAACAACAAGGTTCATATGGAAAAACAAAAATTCAAGAATTTCAAGGGAATTAATGAAAAAAAATCAAATGAAGGTGACCTAGCTGTACCAGATCTAAAATTATATTATAAAGCAGTGGTTACCAAAACCATTTGGTATTGGCTAAGAAATCACTAGTTGATCATTGGAATAGGTTAGGTCCAAAGGACAAAATAATTAATAACTCTAATAACCTAGTGTTTGATAAATCCAAGGACCCCAGCTTTTGGGATAAGAACTCAATGTTTGACAAAAATTGCTGGGAAAATTGGAAATTAATATGGCAGAAACTAGGCATTGATCTTAACACTGTACACCAAGATTAGGTCAAAATGGGTTCATGACCTAGGAATAGAGAATGAGATTATAAATAAATTAGAGGAACAGAGGATAGTTTATCTCTCAGACCTGTGGAAAGAGGAATGAATGTATGTCCAAAGAAGAACTAGAGATCATTATTAATCACAAAGTAGAAAACTTTGATTATATCAAATTGAAAACTTTTTATACAAACAAAACTAATGCAGATAAGATTAGAAGAGAAACAATAAACTGGGAAAACACTGTTATAGTCAAAGTTTCCAATAAAGGCCTCATTTCCAAAATATATAGAGAATTGACTATAATTTATAAGAAATCAAGCCAATTTCCAATTGATAAATGGCCAAAGGATATGAACAGACAATTTTCAGATGATGAAATTGAAACTATTTCCACTCATATAAAAGAGTGTTCCAAATCACTATTGATCAGAGAAATGCAAATTAAGACAACTCTGAGATACCACTACACCTGTCAGATTGGCTAGAATGACAGGGAAAGATAATGCAGAATGTTGGAGGGGATGTGGGACACTGATGGATTGTTGGTGGAGTTGTGAAAGAATCCTGTTAGGATTACTAAGTGAGAACTGAGGTTGTCTGGATAGTGACAAGGTGAGAATTCAGGTTGGACAATTACAAGGTGAGAACTCAGGTTGACTTGATGGAAGGAGCAGGCTCATTGGCTGAGGTGGTTCTTCCCAGAAGCCCTTGCATTATCCCACGCCCATTCTCTGGGAGAATAAAAGAGAGGACTCCCAGAGATAAAAAGAGACTCTCTGCATTGCATCAGGCTTGACGGGGCTCTCTGCAGGAAAGGAAGTCACTTCTCTGGACAAGAGTTAACAGCAACTGCCTGGAGACAACGGTTCGTTACAGGAAGAAGAATCTGTTGGAGAGATTTGAGTAGAAGACACAGCAGATCTCTTCCCAGAGAGTGATCCGGCAGCTTCTGGAGACGACAGCTCGCTACAATTGGCGCCCAACGTGGGGCAAGGACTTATGCTTATTCTGACAAGAGGAGCTAGACCAGACCTTCGCAATTTGGCGCCTGAACAGGGACAGACATGGTCCTGATTCCAGTGGAAAAGCCTCCCATCCAGATCTCAGTCTCTCTGACCCAGAACCGTGAGTAACGAGGAAACTTTGTTAAAGATTAAGTGAGCGTGCTAATAGATAAATAAGGAACGTAACTTGTTAAGGGCTAAACCAGGAATCTCTTATAGTGAAATGGGGCAAACACCTTCTGTTCAAGGAAAATGTTTAGAGAGCATCATCAAGGTTATGAAAAGCCAAGGATTGATTATAATTTTAGAGGAGATTACTGAACTTTTAAGAACTGTGAAGGTCATATGTCCTTGTTTTTCTCTGGAAGAAGAATTGGATCCAGATGAGTGGAAATTAGTAGGAGAGCAATTAGGTGAACACTACAATTACCTTTGTGACATTTTACCCTTTGGTTCCAGACCAAACTCAGTTTCCAAAGATACAATTCATACCTACAATTTAATCCAAATGGCTTTAAAAAATGTTATTCTAAAGGAAGAGATGAAGGAGCAAAATGGGGAAGTGTCAACTAAACTAGGTGAAAAGGATGAATCAGATAACAATGAAGTTAAGTACAATTCTGAGCAACAGCAACAGGAGCACCTCCCATCTCCTCCCTCAATTAACCCTTCATGGGTGGAGCAAGAAGGAGGAGAGGAAGAGGCAGAAACACAAACAGAATTGCCTGTGAAGCAGCCTAAGCCTATGACAAGATTAGAAAAAGCATTGGTTAAAGCTAAGAGAGAAGGACAGGATATAAGTGATTTTATACATGAATATCCTGTGATTGAAGATATTGACTCTGTAGGTCAAAAAAGGAGAAGATATGCACCTTTAGATTTGAATAAAATTAAAGATTTGAAAAAAGGTTGTACCCTTTATGGGGCTACATCAGCTTATGTTAAAATGTTACTAGATGGTTTGTCTTATGAAGTCCTAACCCCAAATGATTGGAAATCCATAGCAAGGACATGTCTGGATCCTGGAGAAAATTTGCTATGGCTTGCGGAATTTCATGAATTATGTAAAATTCAAGTCAAATGCAATTTGGAAATAGGAGTTAACACAAAATTCACTTTTGAGCACTTAGCTGGTGAAGGTCAGTATGGAGAGAATTCAGAACAGATTAATTATACCATGACAATATATGAGCAAATTGCTAAGGCTGCAATAAAAGCTTGGGGTGTCCTCCCTGGACAGAAAGATCGGGGAGAGGCTTTCACTAAAATACAGCAAGGTCCCAATGAACCTTTTGCAGATTTTGTGGGACGTTTGCAAACTGCTGTCAAAAGAACTATTGGAGAAAATTCAGCTACAGAAATAATGACCAGACATCTGGCTAAGGAAAATGCCAATGAGATTTGCAAAAGAATTATATGGGGATTAGACAAAGATGCTCCTTTAGAGGAGATCATAAGACGCTGTGCTACAATGGGAACAAATGCTTTTTACACCCGGACAATGATGAATGTGGAAAGACAGGGTCCCTCCTGGCAAGGGACTTCTAGAGAAACTCGGCGATGTTTTCAATGTGGAAAAATTGGACATCTAAGAGCTCAGTGTAGATATGGAGATACAGTGAGAAGACAGGGTGAGAGAAGACCTAAAACTCCATGTCCAAAATGTCACAAGGGCCTCCACTGGGCCTCCGAATGTAGATTGACCCAGGGAAATGACAGGTGGGGCCCAGCTTCAGCCCCCCAAGTGGGGCATGATGGCAGCCGAGGTTACATCCAGAGAATTTTAAGACATGATCAATCAGCCAAAAGGCAATCAGATGGAAGAAAGGGATTGAAATTAGGAAAAATAGAGTTGTGTGCAGTAGAGACTACTGAGATACTCCCTGGAGAAGTGAAATCTGTTCCTGTTGAGCCTATGGATCCTTTGCTTCCAGGCACAGTAGGCTTGACCATTTCACCTTCTGAGAGTGCCTACAAAGCAGTGTCCAGTGCGAGCATCTCCACTGTCCTTAGATAATCGCCAGGTGATGTGGAGAGATCCAGAAAGTGGTGAATGGAAGGGACCAGATAGGTTAACTGCCTGGGGGAGAGGGTTTGCTTGTATTTCTTCAGCAGGAGAAGGAATCAGATGGGTGCCAACGAGTCATATTCGCCTTGTCCATCAGAGAGAGACAGAAAAAGAGAAAGACCTCAAAATAAAGGAGAAGATCTAAGAAACATCTGACACTGAAAGAGCATGGATAATAAGAAGACTGTTAAAGAACTTTAAAACCAGCAGGAATCATTGGACTTCCTCACACAAGATGAGACTAATGGACAATGGACTTATGGACATTTATAAATTTTCAATTTATGATTATGTTATATACTTCTAGCATGTGTTACGTTACTATGTTACTATGTGCTTATGTAATTTATGTAATTATCTGTAATACTTCCCATATTGATGGATTTATGTTTCAAGGTCATTTATGTAATTATCTGTAATACTTCCCATATTGATGGATTTATGTTTCAAGGTCATTTATGTAATTATCTGTAATACTTCCCATATTGATGGATTTATGTTTCAAGGTCATGACTGTCCTATGTTCTAAATCAAAAGAAAGGGGGAGATGTTAGGATTACTAAGTGAGAACTGAGGTTGTCTGGATAGTGACAAGGTGAGAATTCAGGTTGGACAATTACAAGGTGAGAACTCAGGTTGACTTGATGGAAGGAGCAGGCTCATTGGCTGAGGTGGTTCTTCCCAGAAGCCCTTGCATTATCCCACGCCCATTCTCTGGGAGAATAAAAGAGAGGACTCCCAGAGATAAAAAGAGACTCTCTGCATTGCATCAGGCTTGACGGGGCTCTCTGCAGGAAGGGAAGTCACTTCTCTGGACAAGAGTTAACAGCAACTGCCTGGAGACAACGGTTCGTTACAGGAAGAAGAATCTGTTGGAGAGATTTGAGTAGAAGACACAGCAGATCTCTTCCCAGAGAGTGATCCGGCAGCTTCTGGAGACGACAGCTCGCTACAGAATCCATCCATTCTGGAGAGAAATTTGGAACTATGCTCAAAAAGTTATCAAACTGTACATATCCTTTGATCCAGCAGTGTTACTACTGGGCTTATATGCCAAAGAGATCTTAAAGAAGGGAAAGTGACCTGTATGTGCAAGAATGTTTGTGGCAGCCCTCTTTGTAGTGGCCAGAAGCTGGAAACTGAGTGGATGCCCATCAATTGGAGAATGGCTAAATAAATTGTGGTATATGAATATTATGGAATATTATTGTTCTATAAGAAATGACCAACAGAATGATTTCAGAAAGGCCTGGAGAAACTTACATGAACTGATGCTGAGTGAAATGAGCAGGATGAGGAGACTGTTGTATACTTCAACAACAATACTATATGATGATCAGTTCTGATGGATGTGGCCATTTTCAACAATGAGATGAACCAAATCAGTTCCAATAGAGCAGTAATAAACTGAACCAGCTACACTCAGCAAAAGAACTCTAGGAGATGATTATGAACCACTACATAGAATTCCCAAATCCTCTAATTTTGTCTGCCTGCATTTTGGATTTCCTTCACAGGCTAATTGTACACTATTTCAAAGTCTGATTCTTTTTGTACAGCAAAACAACTGTTTGGACATGAATACATATATTGCATTTAATTAATACTTTAACATATTTAACATGTATTGGTCAACCTGCCATCTGGGGGGAAAAGGAGGAGGAAAATTAGAACAAAAGGTTTGGCAATTATCAATGTTGTAAAATTACCCATGCATATATCTGGTAAATAAAAACTATTAAAATATGAAAAAAAATGAAAAGGGAGAACTCACCACTAATGAAGAGGAAATTAGAACAATAATTTGGAATTACTTTGCCCAACTTTATGCCAATAAATTCGATAACTTAAATGAAATTGAAGAATACCTTAAAAAATATAGCTTGCCCAGATTAACAGAGGAAGAAGTAAATAGTCTAAATAGTCTCATTTTAGAAAAAGAAACAGAACAATCTATTAACCAACTCCCTAAGAAAAAATCCCCAGGACCAGATGGATTTACATGTGAATTCTACCAAACATTTAAAGTACAATTAACTCCAATGCTATATAAACTAGTTGAAAAAAATAGGGATTGAAGGAGTCCTACCAAATTCCTTTTATGACACAGACATGGTACTGATACCTAAATCAGGTAGGTTGAAAACAGAGAAAGAAAATTATAGACCAATCTCCCTAATGAATATTGATGCTAAAATCTTAAAAAATATATAGCAAAAAGATTACAGAAAATCATCCCCAGGATAATACACTATGACCAAATGGGATTTTTCCCAGGAATGCAGGGCTTGTTCAATTTTAGGAAACTATTAGCATAATTGACTATATCAATAGCCAAATTAACAAAAACCATATGATCATCTCAATAGATGCAGAAAAAGCATTTGACAAAATCCAACATCCATTCCCACTAAAAACACTTGAGAGTATAGGAATGAATGGACTATTCCTTAAAACAATCAGGAGCATATATTCAAAACCATCAATAAGCATCATATGTAATGGGGATAAACTGGAACCTTTCCCAGGAGTGAAACAAGGTTGCCCATTATCACCATTACTATTAAATATTGTATTAGAAACACTGGCCTCAGCAATAAGAGTCAAGAAAGAGATTAAAGGAATTAGAGTAGGTAATTAGGAAACTAAACTATCACTCTTTGCAGATTATATGATGGCATATTTAGAGAACCCCAGAGATTCTATTAAAAAGCTATTAGAAATAATTCATAGCTTTAGCAAAGTTGTAGGATACAAAAATCCACATAAATCCTCAGCATTTTTATACATCACCAACAAAATCCAACAGCAAGAGATACAAAGAGAAATTCCATTCAAAATAACTGTTGATAGCATAAAATATTTGGGAATCTATCTACCAAAAAAAAAGTCAGGAATTATATGAGCAAAATTACAAAACACTTGCCACAAAAATAAAGTCAGATTTAAATAATTGGAAAGACATTAGGTGCTCTGGGATAGGCCGAGCGAATATGATAAAGATGACAATACTCCCTAATCTATTTATTTAGTGCTATACCAATCAGACTCCCAAGAAACTATTTTAATGACCTAGAAAAAATAACAACAAAATTTATATGGAAGAACAAAAGGTTAAGAATTTCAAGAGAATTAATGAAAAAAAAATCAAATGTAGGTGGCCTAGCTGTACCTGATCTAAAACTATATTATAAAGCAGCAGTCACAAAAACCATATGGTATTGGCTAAGAAATAGACTAGTTGATCAGTGGAATAGGTGAATAACTATAGCAATAGCAAACCCAAAGATCCCAACTTTTGGGATAAGAATTCATTATTTGACAAAAACTATTGGGAAAACTGGAAATTAGTATGGCAGAAATTAGGCATGGGCCCACACTTAACACCACATACCAAGATAAGATCAAAATGGGTCCATGATTTAGGCATAAAGAATGAGATCATAAATAAATTAGAGGAACATAGGATAGTTTACCTCTCAGACTTGTGGAGGAGGAAGGAATTTGTGACCAAACGAGAACTAGAGATCATTAATCCCAAAGTAGAAAATTTTGATTACATCAAATTAAAAAGCTTTTGTACAAACAAAACTAATGCAAACAAGATTAGAAGGGAAGTAACAAACTGGAAAAACATTTTTACAGTTAAAGGTTCTGATAAAGGCCTCATTTCCAAAATATATAGAGAATTGACACTAATTTATAAGAAATCAAGCCATTCTCTAATTGATAAATGGTCAAAGCATATGAACAGACAATTTTCAGATGATGAAATTGAAATTATTTCCATTCATATGAAAGTGTTCCAAATCACTGTTGATCAGAGAAATGCAAATTAAGACAACTCTGAGATACCACTATACACCTGTAAGATTGGCTAGAATGACAGGCAAAGATAATGCAGAATGTTGGAGGGGATGTGGGAAAACTGGGATACTGATGCATTGTTGGTGGAGTTGTGAAAATTCTGGAGAGCAATCTGGATTATTCCCAAAACGTTATCAAACTGTGCATACCCTTTGATCCAGTAGTGCTACTACTGGGCTTATATCCCAAAGAAATACTAAATAAGGGAAAGGGACCTGTATGTGCCAAAATGTTTGTGGCATCCCTTTTTGTAATTGCTAGCAATTGGAAACTGAATGGATGCCCATCAATTGGAGAATGGTTTGATAAATTATGGTATATGAAAGTTATGTAATATTATTGTTCTGTAAGAAATGAACAGCAGGATGAATACAGAGAGGCTTGGAGAGACTTACATGAACTGATGCTGAGTGAAATGAGCAGAACCATGAGGTCATTATACACTTCAACAACAATACTGTATGAGGATATATTCTAATGGAAGTGGATATCTTCAACAAAGAGAAGATCTAATTCAATTCCAATTGATCAATGATGGACAGAATCAGCTACACCCAGAAAAGGAACACTGGGAAATGAGTGTAAACTGTTTCCTTTTTTTGTTTTTTTTTCCCAGGTTATTTTTAACTTCTGATTCCAATTCTTCCTGTGCAACAAAAAAATTCAATTCTGCACACATATATTGTATCTAAGATATACTATAACACATTTAACATGTATGGGACTGCCTGTCATCTAGGGGAGGAGGTGGAGGGAAGGAGGGGAAAATTCAGAACAGAAGTGAGTGCAAGGGATAATGTTGTAAAAAATTACCCATGTATATGTACTGTCAAAAATTGTTATAATCAATTTTTTAAAATGCAATATTTAAAAAATAGACACATTCCTGTACCAATATACTTGGGAATATATTTGATGAGACTATTAGAAATGATTATCAGTCTTTTGCAAGTACAATTATCCTTTTACATTACAACTTTTCCCTTTGTTATTCCAACCACAAGCTGGACCAAATACTTAACTGAAATCTTATAATAAGGCAATGTAAATATCCCATAAATGAAAAAAAGAAAAAAAAGGTATATTTCTTCTCTGGTACAAAGGCAGGGTCAAAAAATTTTATGTGAATTTTCCAGGTCTCTGTGTCTCTAACCCTTGTGAAATAGATGGGATGACTATAATATTCCACAGTAGATCATATCTTTATTTTCATACAATTGGCACAAAATGCTAAAAATTAGGTTTGTTGATTATATAATGAATTTGATTAGGCAGAGCAAAATACCTTTCAATAAAGTTTCTTCCATGAATATATAACATTTGAGGAAAGTTTATTGAAAGATGAAATAGAAATAATCCTTTTTTTATTACCTAGTAAATCCTAAGACACTGAGATATAACTATACCAGAGGACTTTCTTTATTTTTTTAGTCATTATTGCAGAGAAAGTTCAACTTTGCATTGAACAAGGATTCCCTATAGAAAGTGAAATTCTTCAGATATTTCTGCTTGACAAAGGCATTTTACTGGTTTCATCAAGCCTAGAATCATCACAGAACATGCTAAATTAGATTTATAACAGTTTTGGCTTAAGTATCCATATAAGAAAAGCCAAATGTTCAGTTAACATGTACAATAGATAGAGTTTTCAAAGTATTTGCTCTTTTTTTAGAAATAAATGTAAAAAATCTAAGTAGTTTATTATTAAGCAATACCAACTAATACAATAAGAATAAACAACTTGATTTAAAATCTCATCTAAGAATTTTTTAAATTATAAAAACATGTTTTTCCTGTGTGAGTGGGTCTTTTTGCATGGTATCAGTAAAACTAGAAAGATCATAAAATTTATATTACATAAAGATATGTATACTTAAGATGTACTGTATTTTTACTTATAAAGATGTAGACACAACACAAGTTATGCTTTCATAAATGATTACTAAAACTCTATTTTAATTTAAAGGTTTACTTGAAATGAGTAAAGCTTATTCTTAGAAACAAATTCCTCCAGATTGAGGAATATAAGGACTTATGTTCAAAACTGTGTGATTTTGGATGTCACCATTTTTAGAGATGAGAGATGGCCATTTCTCAAAGGCTTAAGATAAATAAGTACATAAAAACTGAAACTGTATATGTACATGAGTACAAAAGCACCTGAAAAGTGCTTCACTGTAGACTTGCCATATCCTTTCAAAGTAGTTTTCTTTACATTGTTATTATATAAATTGTTTTCCTGGTCCTGCTCATTTCATTTTTTCATCAATTTATAGAAGTCCTCAAAATAATTGATTTTTAGGATATTAATGTACTAATAGAAATTATTTTTCTGGTCACCAAAACCATTTGGTATTGGCTATGAAATAGACCGGTAGATCAGTGGAACAGATTAGATACAAAGGACAAAAAAGGGTACATCTATAGCAATCTAATCTTTGACAAACCCAAAGATTCCAACATTAGGGATAAAAATTCATTATTCGGAAAAAACTGTTGGGAAAACTGGAAATTAGTATGGCAGAAATTAGATATGGATCCACACTTAACACCATATACCAAGATAAGATCAAAATGGGTCCATGATTTAGGCATAAAGAGGGAGATAATAAATAGATTAGAGGAACAGAGGATAATCTACCTCTCAGACTTGTGGAGGAGGAAGGAATTTATGACCAGAGGAGAACTAGAGATCATTATTGATCACAAAATAGAAGATTTTGATTACATCAAACTAAAAAGTTTCTGTACAAATAATACTAATGCAAACAAGATTAGAAGGGAAGTAACAAATTGGGAAAATATTTTTAAAAACAAAGGTTCTGACAAAGGTCTCATTTCCAAAATATATAGAGAACTGACCATAATTTATAAGAAACCGAACCATTCTCCAATTGATAAATGGTCAAAGGATATGAACAGACAATTCTCAGAGGAAGAAATTGAAACTATATCCACTCACATGAAAGAGTGTTCCAAATCACTACTGATCAGAGAAATGCAAATTAAGACCACTCTGAGATACCACTACACACCTGTCAGATTGGCTAAGATGACAGGAACAAATAATGACAAATGTTGGAGGGGATGTGGGGAAATTGGGACACTAATACATTGCTGGTGGAGTTGTGAAAGAATCCAGCCATTCTGGAGAGCAATCTGGAATTATGCCCAAAAAGTTATCAAACTGTGCATACCCTTTGACCCAGCAGCGCTACTACTGGGATTATATCCCAAAGAAATACTAAAGAGCGGAAAGAGACATATATGTGCCAAAATGTTTGTGGCAGCTCTTTTTGTTGTAGCTAGAAACTGGAGGATGAATGGATGTCCATCAGTTGGAGAATGGTTGGGTAAATTGTGGTATATGAAGGTTATGGAATATTATTGCTCGGTAAGAAATGACCAGCAGGAAGAATATAGAGAGGCCTGGAGAGACTTAAATCAACTGATGCTGAGTGAAATGAGCAGAACCAGAAGATCACTGTACACTTCAACAACAATACTGTATGGGGATGTATTCTGATGGAAGTGGAAATCTTCAACATAAAGAAGATCCAACTCACTTCCAGTTGATCAATGATGGACAGGGGTAGCTGCACCCAGAGAAGAAACACTGGGAGGGGAATGAAAATTGTTAGCACTAATATCTGTCTGCCCAGGTTGCATGTACCTTCGGATTCTAATGTTTATTGTGCAACAAGAAAATGATATTCGCACACATGTATTGTACCTAGACTATATTGTAACACATGTAAAATGTATGGTATTGCCTGTCGTCGGGGGGAGGGAATAGAGGGAGGGGGGGTAATTTGGAAAAATGAATACAAGGGATAATATTATAAAATATATATATATATATATATATATATATATATATATATAAAATAAAATAAAAAAATCTAAAAAAAAAAAAAAAGAAATTATTTTTCTGGTTCTGTTCATTTTACTCTGCATTTGTTCATACAAATCTTTCCATGTCTCTTTGAAATTATCCATTTGTTAATTTCTCATAGCACAAGAGTATTTTATCACATTCAGATATCACAATTTATTCAGCTAATCTATAGTAATGTGCATCTCTTTAATTTCTACTTTTTGTTGCTATTGGGTTTTTTGCTACCACAAAAACCTGCTATAAATATTTTTGTATATCTAGCAATTTTCCCTATTTCTTTTGGGTATAGGCCTAACACTGGTGCTGAGAATGTTTTTTAGAGTTCACAGTTCCTTATGAAACACTTAGCACTACTGCCAGTTCCTCCCACAAGGACAAAGGCATTGTTCTTGGACTGGGTGACTTCCAAGGTTCCTAAAACTATAACCTGTTGTGTAACATTGTATGTCAATATGGATAGGCTCATAATGCTATGGGGAAGATTGTGAAGATCCAAATTCATAGTAATTCTTGGAAGTATAGTAGTGGCTTGTGGTTATGCCCCCTGTTAAGGAATGAAAAATCTAAGGAATTGGTATCATGGCCCTGTGCAGGAAAAGTTACTTTCTCTTATATGACTCTCTGAACTCTCCAGTGACCTCATTCTGCTAACAATGGGGCATAAGGAAATGCAAAGCACAGGTGTTTATGATTAGATTTAAGATTGGATTAATTAGATGCAGTCTTTAAAGGAATAAAAGGATTTTCCTAGAAATAGATGATTATTATATGCAGTTGAAGTAAAGCAGTGAGGTTTTTTTTTCCCCAGTACTCCAACCATCTAAGTGAGTCTCCATGGTAAAAAATAACAATTTCAAATCTTTTTACTTGCCCCTTTAGCTTTTTTTTTAAATATGTGTAAATATATATATATATATATATATATGCATATATATGTATATGGGAGCTAAGGTCTAGGTTCTTATTCCAATTGTTTTCTTTTGTTTATAGTTTAGAGATATTAGAAATTATATTCCAATATCTCAAAAAGAAAAGCAAGTCCACATTATTTACATACAGGATGGAAAATAAAAGCTGCTTTTTATCTTTTAGCTTTTGCTCTTCTAGATTTCTGAGTCTGAGTAGGAAAATTGCCATGTTGATGTTAACACTATTGCTGAGACTGCTATTGTTCCATTAGAAAGCAAAATTCCTTCTCTCCTCTGTGTGTTCTCTATCCTTTTTTTTTTTTTTTTTTTTTTTTTTGGTCTCCAGTACTCCTTTTAGCACAGATCATTCATACCTTTCAAGAATGAAATATTTGGTTGATTTTTTTTTTTTACATAATTTTTCTGAGGCTAAGGATTTGTGGAAGGACTTGGATGAGATTCACACAGCAAGATAAGGTATGCACAGGTTATGATTTAGTTGGATCAGTAGAATATCCATATCAATGAAATTACTGACCCATGAAAGGAAGTATTTTCTGAACTATGCATGCTTATATTGAAGGATGCTTGTGCAGTGATGAGATTGCCCTTTTTTTCTTGTTAATATGTAAATATTTTACCAGTTTCACACTAATACCATTTCGAACAGTTTTTATATGAAAATCATTTTAAAAATCAAGATGCTCTTTTCAAGTATTATGAAGATTTTCTCTGCTATAAATGTTCTAAATTTTCCCTGAATTGTGAAGCAAGCTGGCCAAATTAGAATTGGAATCTGGGATTAAATTGTGGAGTACCATTCAGATTTCTTGGAGGAATTCTGTAGAGCCTTTAGGTGTTATTTGTAATTCACGTGATTGAAACAAAGTTGGAGTTAGTTGAGAAAAAGAGAAACTGTCAATTTAATAACTAAGATACTAGAGTTATTTAGTGAACTATATAGTTTGTGAAATGAGAGAGGCAAGGGAAGAGTTGTCAGATAGGAATGTAATTACTTTCAGTATTCCACTTAGAGGAAGAAATGGGCATAAGGCAATATAATACATAGGGTATCCACTGAGGATCCAAAGAAATCCATACAAACTTCAATGTTTTCTCAACCTATAGGAAACTGCCTTGGCAGAAAATAGGAAACTCAGGTAGCCAACTTTTTACCAGTTCCATTAGTACTGGGAATTCTTATAGCTTTTGTTCCATAAATGATAGAGATGAAAAAACCAAAGGAGTTACAAGTCAAATCTCTGCATTTTCTCTTGGGGACTTCAGTAGCTTCCAAGGGTTCAATGATAATTTCTGTGCAGATGATGCCAAAAATTCTACGTTGAACCTTATTTCTTTCCTTTTTTCTAGTTTTTTATCACTAAATAATTTCTGATTCAAATTTCTATCTGAATATCCCCTTGATATTGTGGTTCAGTCATGTCTGATTCTTTGTGATGCCATCTGGGATAGTAGAGTGGTTTGCCATTTCCTTCTCCAGCTCATTTTATAATTGAAGAAACTGATGAAAACAGGGTTAACTGACTTTCCCTGAGTCAAATAGTTAGGAAATGTCTGAGGCTGAATTTGAACTCAGGAAGATGAATTTTTCTGACTCCAGGCCAGAAACTCTTTGCACTGTGATATATAGCTATCCCTGGATGTCCCCTAGTCACCCCAAATACAGTCTATTATGGAAATATATATATATATATATTTTTAAAACCTAAATTCCTTCCTAAATTTCTCTATATTTGTTAAGAGTGTTATGATCCTACCAGTCACTCAGGTTGGGGTCCTTATGAGGTATGTACTTTCTATCACTACTTATCACCAGCAAATTTCATAATCAAATCAAATCTACCTCTCCTCCTCTTGCATGTATTTCTTTCCTTTCATCAAAATCACTCTCTAAATCTATTTCAGAGTCTCATCATCTTTTGTCTGGACTATCTTAATAGCTTCTTTACTTCTTCCCCTTATTAATTTCTGTCTGTCTTTCTGTGTCTGTTTATCATGCTCATCTTACAGATTGCTGTTAAATTGATATTTCTATGGCACAGGTCTGATCATGTCACTTCCTTTTCAAAAAGTTTTAGTGGATCCCTTTTGTCTCTAGGATAGAATGCAAATTCCTTTACAAAGTACCATGTCAGATTGATTTCACATTATTTTATCTCATGTATCTTTGTTCTGGCCATATTGAACTATTTGATGCCCTCATTCATACTTTCATCCCAGATGCTATTTCTTAGGCTTTGCACTGGATTTTTTTCATGTTTAGAATACAGTCTTTCTTCAATTCTGCCTTTTAAAATAACTAGCTCCATTCAAAACTTAGGTTGAGTGGTGTCTTCTATATATATAGTCTTTCCTGATTCCTTCAGTAGTTATCAATTCCAAGAATTGAAATTACTTTGTATTTAATTATAAAGCACATATTAGTATATTTATTCAGTTGTAAATGTGACATTTTTTCCTAGTATATTGTAAGTTCCTTGAGACCATGGATCATTTTCACATTTTGTCTTTGTTTTCTTAGCACCTAACACAGTGTTTGGGAATGTAGGGAACTTTTAAAATATGCTTCTCGAATTGAACTGAAGCATAATTGACTGGATTAGCTAGTCTGTATCTAGGTTAATAGTTCAGAATATATTGGGGAATTTGAATAAAGATATCATTCAAACATTCCATAGTTGCATACTGGCATAGGATAGTATGCTCAATTCTGGGAGTACAGGAAGTAAATGATGGAGTGTGAAGAGTTCACTTTAATTTAATTCAGTTGAGCTCATTTCAGGAAAACATTATTAAATATCTACCTTGTGCAAAGCACTAATCTGAGACAAAATAATTCCAGTGCTCAAGAAACTTACATTTTGCTAAGGATATGTATATGGGAGCAAGGAAGGGAATTTACTGGATAGATTTCTTTCTTAAGGACCAGGCCTTAAAGTAAAACCAATCTGATTCTAATTGGTCACCAATAAGTCCTAGGTTAAGTCCCATTCCATCATTATTGGAGTCCTGATTAACTCAAATTGAACGTAAATGATAGTCATTTTGCTTTGGCCAGAAACCTGGAGATTCATTCATTTATTTATTTAGTTTTTTTTTTTTCCCACTAGATAAAAGAGGAGATTCTTTGCCTCAATTTCTACCTAGCTTTAATCACTGAATGGGTGTGGCTTCAGTCAAACTGAGACCTGTTGAAGACCTCAGCTTAGAAAGGCCCAGATGCCCCATTTTGCCAAGGGACCATCTCCAGTCCTACTGAATTATATTTGGCCACTGGATTCAGATGGCTCTGGGGGGGGGGAAGTGAGACAGGTGACCTTTCACAGCCCTCCTTCTCTTAAATCTAATTCACTTGCACATCATGGCATCACTTCCCTAACATCATGGTCTTCTTCCAGAATGAAGGACAAATTAAAACAACAACAACAAACACAACCTCTGAGTGTATGTTCATACACCACAAAAATATTATAGTCCAAAATAAATTGAAGGTGAGAACTAACAATTATATTAACAATAGCAGCAAGATAAAGAGTTAATACTTATAGAGTGCTTTCCATGTGCTAGATACTGTGCTAAGTGCTTTATAATTATTATCTTATTTGAACATCACAGTAACTCTGAAAGGTAGATGCTGTGATATTATACCCATGTTATAAATGAGGAAATTGAGGCAAATAAAGGTTAAATGACTCGTTCAGTCACCCTGCTGACATTCTAAGGCCATCTCTCTATTATGCCATATTGCTTAAATAAAAAGGCTTAAATAATTTTTTAAATAATGTTAAGTGATGCTTCTTTCATAGGTGAGAAATATTGTTGACAGGGACAGTACAATTAAAAACAAAACTGAAACATGGCGAAACAGTTTTCAGAAATTTAATGTTAGAAGACTGGCTCAAGTATTATGATTTCTCAGCTCATTTGCATATAGCTTTTTAAGTTAAGAGATTTAGAACTCACAAAATGATAAATCACTTAATTATTTGGATACTATGGGTTGATTAAATAAAGATTTGATTCTATAACATACAGAAAAGGGAGTTCATAAGTATTTTAACTCATATAACTCATAAAGTTGAGCCATTGAGTACCAGGAATCACTGACTTGAATCATTAAAAGATGGTGAAGAACCTGGTTGGAGTGTTCAAAAATAGTCAGAAGAGAATTAAACAGGAAAAATGTGGATTTAGTAGCTTCTGACAGAGCTATGTGAAGAAACTGGAATCTGGACAGTTAATCAAATAACAAGAAGTTTTTTATTGTTAGGTATTGAATGGCTGGAGAAAGAATAGATACTCACTGAAAGATTGTTGTATTGTGTTTTATTTTAGAAAAGTACTAATGACATCATAGTGTAATGCATTGACTTGCACTTGAATTAGATTTTTAAGTAAGGCAGACATTCAAAAAGTTATTAACTTTACTCTCTCTTCCAGAGTCATCAGTCAAATGGCAAGACCAATGCAATTCAGGGCATGACTGTTATCTTTAATGTTTAACTGAGCTCTAAGCACTTCACAGTGCCTGCCTCAACCTTCATGGCCATTGGAACAAATTGTTTTCATCTTATTCCTCCAAGGGATGTCTTCATGCGTTCAGGGTAGACATTCCCCTTTGAAGCTCATTGGTTATCCTCAACTTGGTTTAATCAATCTGCTGAGATAATTTGTTGAAGTACAGCTTTTTGGAGCCACAGATGAGATTTGGGTGGTGGCAGGTGAATTGTAAAGGTGGATGAACAGCCCTGAAAAGTGCTCAGCAAGCCCTCACATCAGAGTTCTTAGTTTTCCTTGAATACTCCATATATCTCCATTGAAAGATAGCTACTGCCTTTAGTACCATCTAGAATGAGAGAACTAAAATCTTTTAAAAGTCCCTGTTGTTATTTGCTTTACTCTATTGTGCAAAGCAGGAAAAAGAGGCATTGCAGTGCATTTGCTGTTGGATTGGTTAATTGTTATATATTGGGAAAATAAGGAATTCTGGTGAATGAAGAGGTGAGCTTTTTTCAATTCATAGGGGAAAATGGTTTGATGTTTTTTGTTTCTCTTGCTTAGAGAAAGCTACTAGCCAATATAATAACAATATTTTTAAAAGTGTTTTGGTGAATATTTTAATTTTTTTATTTTACATTAATTAGTTAATTAAATTAATTAATTTTTACAAAAAAATTATGCATAGGTAATTTTCCAGCATTGACAATTGCAAAACCTTTTGTTTCAACTTTTCCCCTCCTTCCCCCAGATGGCAGGTTGACCAATACATGTTAAATATGTTAAAGTAGAAGTTAAATTCTATATATATGTAAATATATATATATATATATATACATACACACACACACACATATATATATATATATGTATATATATATATATATATATATATATACATATATACATGTCCAAACAGTTATTTTGATGTACAAAAAGAATTGGACTTTGAAACAGTGTACAATTAGCCTGTGAAGGAAATAAAAAATGTAGGCAGACAAAAATATAGGTATTGGGAATTCTATGTAGTGGTTCATAATCATCTCCTAGAGTTCTTTTGCTGGGTGTAGCTGGTTCAGTTCATTACTGCTCCATTGGAACTGATTTGGTTCATCTCATTGTTGGAGAGGGCCTCGTCCATCAGAATTGATCATCATATAGTATAGTATATAATTATCTCCTGGTCCTGCTCATTTCACTCAGCATCAGTTCATGTAAGTCTCTCCAGGCCTTTCTGAAATCATTCTGTTGGTCATTTCTTACAGAACAATAATATTCCATAATATTCATATACCACAATTTATTCAGCCAATCTCCAATTGATGGGCATCCACTCAGTTTCCAGTTTCTGGCCACTACAAAGAGGGCTGTCACAAACATTATTGCACATAAAGGTCCCTTTCCCTTTAAAATCTCTTTGGGATATAAGCCCAGTAGTAACACTGCTGGATCAAAGAGTATGCACAGTTGGATAACTTTTTGAGCATAGTTCCAAATTGCTCTCCAGAATGGCTGGATATATTCACAATTCCACCAACAATGTATCAGCATCCTAATTTTCCCATATCCCCTCCAACATTCTGCATTGGTGGGAAAGTTCAACTTATTTTTATGAATAGACTATGATGTGTTATTTTTGAAGTTGCTGTATTATTTGTTATTAAATATTTATGACATATTGATTTTTTGCTCTTTGTTTTATTATTAAGTAAATGATTATATTTATTGTCTGATGTTGTTTTCTTTGTGACTGGTTGGCTTTGTATAAGTAGACACACACTGATTAGACTCAAGAGCTACAATGGTGTGTAGAGATAATTTCCCATAGCAATTATCCACAGCACTCTGAGAAAATCTGAATTATTGAATATACATTGAGATCAAATCCCCATTTGGAAGTCCACAATATACTGTGGGCTGGTTGAGTTAGAATACTTAAGAGAGAAAGAGAGAGAAAAAGAAAGAAAGAAAGAGACAGAGAGACAGAGACAGAGACACAGAGTCAGAGAGACACACGCACAGAGAGAGAGAGAGAGAGAGAGAGAGAGAGAGAGAGAGAGAGAGACAGAGAGAGAGACAGAGAGAGAGACAGAGAGAGAGGAGAAGTAAGAGAGGGGGATATTTCATATACAATGTGAAGGGCTACAGTGTGATGCCACAAACTAGATTATCCTATATATCTATTACCCTGACAATATTTTTAAAAGGTAGAAATGAAGAGAGAATGCATTCCAGGAATGGAAATTCAGAATCTGAAGTAGTCCAATTTGGTTGGAACATATTATTTGTGAAAGAAATTAATAGGGAATAAGAATAGAAGAGTAGGAAGGAGCCATGTTATGTAAAACTTGAAATAACAGCTTGAGAATAACTTTTCTTTTTTATACTTAAAAAAATTAGAAAAGGAAAGGTAGGTGGTGCAATGAATCAATACTAGCTCTAGGGTCAGGAAGATCTGAGTTCAAAATCAGTCTCTGGTCCTTACTATCTGTGGGATAAATTACTTCATCCCCCCTGCTGTGAAAAAAAAATTGGAAAGCCACTGAAATTACACTTTTTAAAAAAAAATTTGGTTAAATGAGCAAGGCTGTGATATATTTTTTTTTTTACTTCCTTTAAATCTGAGAAGGCTTCTATATTTATATCCATGACCATTTTGGTAATAGAAAAAAATGTCCTTATTGTAAGGAATATTCATGGTAAAGGGTTAGAACTGATAAGAAGATGAAATGAAAGTAGAAAAGAGAAAGAAAATAGTAATTTTAGAAAAAGAATACTCTGGAAATGCATTTTTTTTCTTTTCTTGCATCTGGTAAATGCTATTGAAAGATTGAAAGATACTCTAAAAACTTATTCTAGCCTGGCCTAAAAACTTGATAGAAACAGGAGGCATTGCAGAAAGAAGAGGTGATAGAAATAGAGACATAAATAACATCAGATACCCTTCCTCCTCTTCCTCATTCTCTCTTCTTTAAGTGTCAGAGTCATTAGGGAATTGTTAGGAAAGAAAAGACCAAAGTTAAAACTCTTTTCCAGAAGAACCTTCATATGCAATACAAAAAATTAAATTCCTCTCTTTCTCTCTCCCTCCTTTTTCTCTCCCTTCCTTCCTTCTGTTCTTTCTCTTCCTCCCTCCCTCCTCTTTTTTCTCTGCAATAGTTTTTGTTTTACTTCCTTGCCTTTAATTAAATGTTATTCTGTGTCATGCTTGCAAATGGGGAGTTGCTCTCAGTATGCTGATGGGTAGTGTAATAGACTGTCTATCTTTCCGAGTCAGGATTATGAAGAGAGAGAACAAGAGAATTGAAAAATCCTTTGAAGTACATCTGGGTCATTTAAAAAAAATAATGAGAGACTCCTTTGGATTACATACAAACTCCTCTATCATGATGTCTTTGAGTATCCCTACTTATCAACTGGTTTTTTGAGAATAAACCTCTATTCTGACTCTTGATTTCTGATTTTTCAATATTTTCCTTTTTAATGGATTTTTGTTGATATCTTTCATTTTTATATCACTCAGATGTCTCTTTCATCTTTCTAATCCTTCCCAGAAAGTAATCTCTTACGACTTTTTTTTTTTTACAGAATATAAAAACTTATTGATAACATTCTGAAGAAATCTGACATAAAAGCAATATTGTGAAACTGTGGACTCCCACTCTCTACTTCTCCAAAGGAGTGCTTCATATTTTTTTTCTTTGGAGACAGGCTTATTCTTTGTAATTTTGCATCATTCTTTTTTTTGATTGTTTTGGGGTTGTTCTTTCCATTTTTGCAGCCATAGTTGAGTATATACTTTTCTTGGTTCTGTTTACTTCACTTTTTACTAGATCCTCTATGTCTTTCTATACTTCTCTGTATTCATATTTGACATTTCCTACAACACAGTATCATACCATCATATTCATGTGTCACAATTTGTAAGGCCATTCCTCAATCAATAGGCATCAACTTTTCCTAATCTCTAAAAAAAAAATCTCTACCTCTGAGCCTCTGACAGTTTAGCAAATTTGTTACAATTTAAGTTGTTATTATTGCCATGATAACATAGGAACAGAAATCCCAATAATGTGAAATAGACATATATATATATTTTTTTCTGAAATGATGAAAAATTATTTAATTCCAGTAAAAGCTGAGAAGATACTGTTATGCATGACCAGATAATTTTGGGTGGAGACATTCATGTCTGAGACTCCTAATTCTAACATCCATAGTCAACAAAGACATGGCAGGATATTTCCTAGAGGAGGAAGTTTGCTTTGTTTGGGATATATGACTGTCAGCAAGCCCCAATAACCTTTTTTTTTTTTCTGAAATCTGCCTTTTCTACTAAATATGAAAAATGAAAGAAGAAAAGCAGGAAGAGAAAAAAATAAGGAAAATTAGAACTTCCATGGTGTAAAGTGAACTAGGCAAAAGAGTTTTTGCATGTATGTGTGAATTGCCTGGTCAAGATCAACCAAGATGGTATATCTAAGTACTGGGAAAATGTTAAATATTTTTCCAATTGAGTTCATGAATGAACTATTTTCACTACATTCATTATGTGCTGCAAGGTCAATCAGTGGACTAAAACATTGTTGATGAGGTAATTGGCTTTGGTTTTAGTGCCAGAAGTCAGGAAGCTTGGTTCTAATTAATGGCTATGGAGATCAAGGATCCATCTTGTTGAAGTGTAGGAAATTGAATGAACTTATCACTGCTCTTTGAAGAAACAATTCAAACTTCATGCCCTACTTATATTGAGTTGGTGTCATAACATTCTAATGTGAAGGACGATAAATACTATGCAGGGCTGTCCCTAGGGAGAAAGCAAATTAGGGCAATTGCTTGGGGAATTCTGGGCTTCTGGCATCTGGACATCTCTTGGATAAAGACCAAAAAAAGGTGCTTAAGACCTGAATCTCATATTTATATAATTAGACTATAATCTCTTCCTTGCAAATGGGGAAGGATCTACTGATTTTCCTATATTATACATATTTTCCTGCAGGTTACCCTTTTATAAATTCTTTTCCCTTTCATGTCTTTTTCCTGCCATGTCTGTTCTGTTCTTTTAATTTAGAGTGGTTCCTAACCTGAGGTCCATGAACTAATTAAAAAAAAATTGGGACACTTTTTCAATATAATAATCGCTTTCCTTTGTAATTTTGTATATTGTATTTAATGTATATAAAAACAATATTCTGAAAAGGATTCGATTGGCTTCATCAGATTACTAAAGAGTTAATTACACAAAAGATTGCATTTTAAAACTAAAATTTTAATTTAACTAAATTAAAAAAAACGCTAGATTAAAGAATAGAGAGGGAAGAAGCTATGCGAACAGTCTAGTTCACTCCACAATTTACTTCTGACTAGAGAATATTTATACAAGAAAGGCTGTTGTACCCTGAGGGCTGACGGCAGGAATTTGTGAGTAAATATTTAACAACCAGTTTTCCAGATGGGAAATGTAGTCATGACAAATTTTTAAGCTTAATTTGCATTATTGAAATTTTCTTCATCATTTTCTTAAGACAAGACAATCAGCAAAATAATATTTAAAGTACTGATCTGTAGAGTTTATTAGTTCTCAAGGGGAAAATGCTTATACTGAATGTTTAACAATGTCTCTATAACTGAGGTAGCTCCAGTATATCCCTGACTGAGGTCATGTTCTATCTTATTGTCCTTTAATATGAACCTTAGTTTCGATATATCTGCCTGTTTCAGAAGGCTTCTTTATTCTGAAATAATAATAATGAAAAAAATTACTATTTATAGATCACGTAAAGTGATATAGTAAACCACTATATATCCCTTGCAAAACACTTTACATTTATTAATTCATTTGATCCTCACAACAACCCTGTGAAGTAGGCCCTATTTTTACCCCAATTTTATGTATGAGGAAATAAGCAAAGAAAATATACTGATATACTGAGGGTCAGAATGCTGATGTCAAGTTGTTAGTTCTATGCATTGTCCTCTTTATTTGCCTAATCTGAATATTCTGCATTTTTAATAATAAGTTTTTAATTTCAAAATAAATGCAAAGATAAGTTTTTTTTCTGTTTCAAATTTCTTTTAAAATTTATTATTTATTTATTTTAAAAAATACATATTGTTTTTAAATCATGTTAGGAGAGAAAAATCAGAGCAAAAGGGAAAAATCATGGGAGAGAAAAAAACAGAAAAAAAGAAGTGAACATAGTATATGTTAATTTTCATTTAGTTTTCTTAGTTCTTTTTCTGGATGCAGATGGCATTTTCTGTCCAAAGTTTATTGAGATTGCTTTGGATTACTGAATCACTGAGAAGAACCAAGTCTTTCATAGTTGATCATCTCACAAAGATAGTTTTCAATATTCACACTTGCAAAACTTTTGTGCTCCAAATTTTTCTCCCTTACTTCCCCAACCCTAGACAGCAAGTAATCCAATATGTTAAACATATGCAATTCTTCTATGTATAGTTCTATATTTATTATGATGCACAAGAAAAATCGAATCAAAAAGAAAAAAATGAGAAAGAAAAAAAGCAAGCACAACAACAAAAAAGGTGAAAATACTATATTGTGATCCATATTTAGTCCCCCCAATTCTCTTTCTGGATGCAGATGGCTCTCTCCATCATAAACCTATTGGAATTGGCTTGGATATTTTACAATTTGCTTCAATTTAACAAGTAGTTATTATGTATATGGTATGAACAAAGCTCAGTGCTAGGTGATACAAAAATAAACATATCATTACTACCTCAATCTTCATGGAACTTAGAGTTTAGTAGTCCAAAAAAAATAAAGATAAGGACTCATAAATATAATCCTAGTGAGAATATAATTTAGAACCTAGAACAGGAAAATAAGGAGACATGAGAGACACAAGAAAGGAAGGATTGTTTCTATTTGTAGTAGACTTCATAGAGGTGATGGCACTTGAGCTGAATCTTGAAGGATAAGAAGGAGAATCTATTACAATGGGAAAATGCACTGGCCCTAGAATAAAAAGAAATGACTTGTATTCAAACTCTATCTCTGATATTTACTAATAATAGCTAATATTTATATAGCACTTTAGGATTGCAAAGTGTTTTTACATAAGATCTTATTTGGTTCTCCCAATTTTTTATTATTTAATATATTTTATTATTATATCATTATTAGAGATTGATACTACTACTGATAGAGAGAGGAATTGGGACTGTGATTTCACAAGCATTGTTGTTTATCCTTCATTTTCAAAGAGGATCAGTGACATCACAGTGTGATGTTTTGACTTGACTGTGAATTGGATTCAAGTGAGGCAGAGTTGCACAAAGTTGTCAGTTTTACTCTGTCTTCCAGAGTCATTAAACTCCAGTGGCAAAACTCAGGACTGTTGGCAATGGTCTAGGATGTAGATTTCTGACCAAGCTATAGGTGTCCCATAGTGCATGCTTTAGCCATCTTCATGGTTGTTGGAACAAATTTTTCTTCTCTGATCATTCCTCTGGGGAAAGTCTTTATATATTTGCGATAGACATCCCTTCAATTTACCAATGGGTGTGAGGTTCATTAGTTATCCTCAACCTGTTTTTTAGCCCATCTGCTTACACATTGAGCGACAGGTAAGAGTTGTGTGGTGGCAGGTGAACACCAAAGGTGAATGAATCATACTGGAAAGAGCCATAGCTCTCACCCCAAAGGTGCTAATCCTTCTTAAACACCCCATCCACCTTATTTCACAAGTATAGGGAACTTCCAGTTGGAGAAAATTCCTCTATCAATGGAGACTGACATTTTCTTTGAAATGTACAGTTTAGAGAATTTACTAGATTTTTACACTTGTTATTATTCATTCTCAAAGAAGAACTTGTCATAACATGAAAATGAATTGTATTTAAGTGAAGGAGGAATGTGCAAGGTCACCTGCCTCACTTTTCCCTTCAGAACCATCTGGGTCTGGTTACCAATTATAGATCAGGATGACTGGAGATGACCCTAGATGCAATGGGAGACCTTTGCCTTTTTAAGCTAAGGTCTTCAACAAGTCTCAGTCTGACTGAGGCTCCCTGTAATGCAGGGTTACAAACACAGTAGGTATTAGAAGTAGAATTTCCTTCAGATCATTCTGACTCCTAATCTACAGATTTTATCTACTTTTCCACCTAGCTGCATACTACTGAGATGATGATGGGCAAGTCATTTAATCTTCATGAATTTCAGTTTCCTCATTTTTTTTTTAATTTTAGTAGTTTTTATTTACCAGATATATGCATGGGTAATTTTACAACACTGACAATTGCCAAATCTTTTGTTCTAATTTTTCCCCTCCTTCTCCCCCCAGATGGCAGGTTGACCAATACATGTTTAATAAGTTAAAGTATTAATTAAATACAATATATGTATTCATGTCCAAACAGTTGTTTTGCTGTACAAAAAGATTCAGACTTTGAAATAGTGTACAATTAGCCTATGAAGGAAATCCAAAATGCAGACAGGCAAAAATAGAGGGATTGGGAATTTTATGTAGTGGTTCATAGATATTTCCCAGAGTTCTTTTGCTGGGTGTAGCTGGTTCTGTTCATTACTGCTCTATTGGAATTGATTTGGTTCATCTCATTGTCGAAAATGGCCACATCCATCAGAATTGATCATCATATAGTATTGTTGAAGTATACAGCGAGCTCCTGGTCTTACTCATTTCACTCAGCATCAGTTCATGTAAGTCTCTCCAGGCCTTTCTGAAATCATTCTGTTGGTCATTTCTTACAGAACAATAATATTCCATAATATTCATATACCACAATTTATTTAGCCGTTCTTCAATTGATGTGCATCCACTCAGTTTCCAGTTTCTGGCCACTACAAGGAGGGCTGCCACAAACATTCTTGCACATACAGGTCCCTTTCCCTTCTTTAAGATCTCTTTGGGATATAAGCCCAGTAGTAACACTGCTGGGTCAAAGAGTATGCACAGTTGGATAACTTTTTGAGCATGGTTCCAAATTGCTCTCCAGAATGGCTGGATGTATTCACAATTCCACCAACAATGTATCAGTGTCCCTGTTTTCCCACATCCCCTCCAACATTCTACATTATCTTTCCCTGTCATTCTAGCCAATCTGACAGGTGTAGTGGTATCTCAGAGTTGTCTTAATTTGCATTTCTCTGATTAATAATGACTTGGAGCATCTTTTAATATGGCTAGAAATAGTTTCAATTTCTTCATCTGAGAATTATCCATTCATATCCTTTGACCATTTATCAATTGGAGATTGGCTTGATTTCTTATAAATTAGAGTCAATTCTCTATATATTTTGGAAATGAGGCCTTTATTGGAAACTTTGACTATAACAATGTTTTCCCAGTTTATTGTTTCCCTTCTAATCTTATCTGCATTAGTTTTGTTTGTATAAAAAGATTTCAATTTGATATAATCAAAGTTTTCTACTTTGTGATCAATAATGATCTCTAGTTCTTCTTTGGACATAATTTCATTCCTCTTCCACAGGTCTGAGAGGTAAACTATCCTCTGTTCCTCTAATTTATTTATAATCTCATTCTTTATTCCTAGGTCATGAACCCATTTTGACCTAATCTTGGTATACAGTGTTAAGATCAATGCCTAGTTTCTGCCATATTAATTTCCAATTTTCCCAGCAATTTTTGTCAAACATTGAGTTCTTATCCCAAAAGCTGGGGTCCTTGGATTTATCAAACACTAGGTTATTAGAGTTATTAATTATTTTGTCCTTTGGACCTAACCTATTCCAATGATCAACTAGTGATTTCTTAGCCAATACCAAATGGTTTTGGTAACCGCTGCTTTATAATATAATTTTAGATCTGGTACAGCTATGCTACCTTCATTTGATCTTTTTTTCATTAATTCCTTTCAAATTCTTGACCTTTTGTTTTTCCATATGAACTTTGTTTTTATTTTTTCTAGGTCATTAAAATAGTTTTTTGGGAATCTGATTGGTATAGTACTAAATAAATAGATTACTTTATTATATTTGCTCTCCCTATCCAAGAGCATTTAATATTTTTCTGATTAGTTAAATCAGACTAAATTTGTGTGGAAAGTGTTTTGTAGTTTTGCTCATATAGTTTCCGATTTTCCCTTGGCAGATAGAATCCTAAATATTTTATACTATCATAGTTACTTTAAATGGAATTTCTCTTTGTAACTCTAACTGTTGGATTTTGTTAGTGACATATAAGAATGCTGATGATTTATGTGGGTTTATTTTGTATCCTGCAACTTTGCTAAAGGTGGATTATTTCTATTAGCTTTTTAGTAGAATCTTTGGGGTTCTTTAAGTATACCATCATATGGAAGTGGATATCTTCCACATAAAGAAGATCCAACTCACTTCCAGTTGATCAATGATGGACAGAAATAACTACACCCAGAGAAGGAACACTGGGAAGTGAATGTAAATTGTTAGCACTACTGTCTATCTACCCAGGTTACTTATACCTTCGGAATCTAGTACTTAATGTGCAACAAGAAAATGGTATTTACACACATATATTGTATCTAGGTTATATTGTAACACATGTAAAATATATGGGATTGCCTGTCATTAGGGGGAGGGAGTGGAGGGAGGGGGGGATAATTTGGAAAAATGAATACAAGGGATAATATTAAAAAATTAAGGGGAAAAATCTGATTTTGACTAATCACTGACTTAAATAAAAACTTATATAATTAAAAAAAAGTATACCATCATATCATCAGCAAAGAGTGATAATTCGGTTTCTTCATTTCCTACTCTTAATTCCTTAATCTCTTTCTCCACCCTTATTGCCAAAGCTAGCATTTCTAATACAATATTAAATAGTAATGGTGATAATGGCAACCTTGTTTCACTTCTAATCTTAATGGGAATGGTTGCAGTTTATCCCCATTACATATGATGCTTACTGATGGTTTTAAATAGATGCTACTGATTATTTTAAGGAAAAGTCCATTTATTCCTATACTCTCAAGTGTTTTTAATAGGAATGGATGTTGGATTTTATCAAATGCTTTTTCTGCATCTATCAAGATGATCATATCATTTTTGTTAATTTGGTTATTAATATGGTCAATTATATTGATAGTTTTCCTAATATTGAACTAGCCCTGCATTCCTGGTATAAATCCTACTTGATCATGATGTATTATCCTGGGGATGATTTTCTGTAATCTTTTTGCTAATATCTTATTTAAGATTTTAGCATCAATATTCATCAGGGAAATTGGTCTACAGTTTTCTTTCTCCATTTTCAACCTAACTAGTTTGGGTATCAGTACCATGTTTGTGTCATAAAAGGAATCTGGTAGGACTCCTTCATTCCCTATTTTTTCAAATAGTTTATATAGCAATGGGGCTAATTGTTCTTTGAATGTTTGGTAGAATTCACATGTAAATCCATCTGGACCTGGAGATTTTTTCTTAGGGAGTTGATTAATAGCTTGTTCTATTTCTTTTTCTGAAATGGGACTATTTAAGCAATTTACTTCCTCCTCTGTTAATCTGGGAAGCCTATATTTTTGGAGGTAGTCATCCATTTCATTTAGATTATCAAATTTATTGGCATAAAGTTGGGCAAAGTAACTCATTATTTCTCTAATTTCCTCTTCATTGTACTAACAATTTTTAAGACTAACAATTCAATTTTCCTCTCTCCTTTTTCTAATCAGATTTACCAAAGGTTTATCTATTTTATTGGTTTTTTCATAAAACCAACTCTTAGTTTTATTTATTACTTCAATAGTTTTTTTTTTACTTTCAATATTATTAATTTCTCTTTTTAATTTTAGAATTTTAGATTTAGTATTTGATTGGGCATTTTTAATTTGGTCTTTTAAAGCTTTTTAAGTTGTAAGCCCCATTCATTGATCTTCTCTTTCTCTATTTTTTTCAACTAAGTCTCTAAAGATATAAAATTTCCCCTTATTACCACTTTAGCTGCATTCCACAAATTTTGATATGATGTCTCATTGTTGTCATTATCTTGAGTGAAATTATTAATTGTGTCTATAATTTTCTGTTTCACCCAATCATTCTTTAAGATGAGATTGTTTAGTTTCCAATTACTTTTTGGTCTATTTACCCTTAACTTTTTGTTGAATGTAGTTTTTATTGCATTGTGATCTGAAAAGAAAGCCTTTACTATTTCTGCCTTCCTGCATTTAATTTTGAGATCTTTATGTCCTAATATATGGTCAGTTTTTGTATAGGTTATTCCATGAACTGCTGAGAAGAAAGTGTACTCCTTTCTGTCACCATTCAGTTTTCTCCAAATATCTATCATACCTAATTTTCCTAATATTCTATTTACCTCTTTAATTTCTTTCTTATTTGTTTTGTGGTTTGATTTATCTAATTCTGAGAGTGCAAGGTTGAGATCTCCCACTATTATAGTTTTGTTGTCTATTTCTTCTTGCAACTCTCTTAACTTCTCCTTTAGGAAGTTAGATGCTATACCACTTCGTGCATATATATTTAGTATTGATATGGTTTCATTGTCTATGCTACTCTTTAGCAAGATATAGTTTCCTTCCTTATCTCTCTTGATTAGATAAATTTTTGCTTTTGCTTGATCTGAGATAAGGATGGCTTCCCCTGCTTTTTTTGACTTCACTTGAAGCATATTAGATTCTGCTCCAGCCTTTTACCTTTGCTCTGTATGTATCTCCCTGCTTTAAATGTGTTTCCTGTAAACAACATATTGTAGGGTTCTGACTTTTAATCCAGTCTGCTATCTGTCTCCACTTAATGAGAGAGTTCATCCCATTCACATTTCCAGTTAAAATTACTAATTATGTATTTCCTGCCATCATATTATCCCCGATTATGCTTTTTTATCTTGCCCCCGAACCCCTTTCCAAGAATTAAACTTATGAGCCCCACTTATGTCATGCAGCCCTCTCTCTTTAGTATCCCTTCCTCCTCCCTTTAAATCCCTTTCCCTTTCTTTTACCCTTCCCTTATTACTCATTTCCTTTTCCTTTTTCCTCTCCCCTTTTTAATGAGGTGAGAGAGAATTCTCTGTAAAACCAATATGTCAATTATTTTCTCTTTGAGCCAATTCTCATGAGAGTAAGATTCACATAATGTTCCTTTACCTCTCTAACTTCCCTCAGACATGATAGGTTTTCTTTGCCTCTTTGTGGGATGTAGTTTCCCTCTTTTTATCTCCCCTTTTCCCTTTTTCTGACACTATCCCCTTTCCATTTCTACTTCCCTTTTTTTTTGTTATATCAGTAAAATCAAATTATACATGTAGTCTTAATGTATATCCACAACAGAAATACAGTTCTCAAGAGTTCCTTTTACCTTTTTATGCTTCTCTTGAGTCCTATGATTGGAGATCCAATTTTTTGTTAAGATCTGTTTTTTTCCTTAGAAACAAATGGAATTCATTTGTTTCATTAAATGTCCATCTTCTTTCATTAGCTGGGTAGTTTATTCTTGGCTGCATTCCAAGTTCTTTTGCCTTTCAGAATATCAGATTCCAGGCCCTTCGATCCTTTAATGTAGAGGCAGCCAGATCTTGAGTGACCCTTATTGTGGTACCTTGGTATTTGAATTGTTTTTTCCTGGCTGCTTGTAATATTTTTTTCCTTAGTCTGATAGTTCAGAAATTTGACCACAATATTTTGTGGAGGTTTTTTTTTTTTTTTTTTTAGGGTCTTTTTCAGAAGGTGTTCGATGAATTCTTTCAATGCCTATTTTACCTTCTGGTTCTATTACCTCTGGGCAGTTCTCTTTGATGAATTCCTATATAATAGTATCTAGGCTCTTTTTTTCATCATAATTTTCGGGAAGTCCAATAATCCTCAGATTATCTCTCCTAGATCTATTTTCCAGGTCTGTCATTTTGCCAAGTAGATATTTGACATTTTCTCCAGATTTCTATTTATTTATTTATTTATTTTTTGGCTTTTGTTGACTGATTCTTGGTGTCTCAACAAATCATTCATTTCTATTTATTCATTTCTGATTTTTAATGAGTTATTTTCTTCATTAGCTTTTTTTTTTTTTTTTTTTTTTTTTTTTTTTTTTTTTTTTTACTTCTTTTTGTATATGTCCAATTAAGTTTTTAAATGAGTTGTTTTACTCTATGGAATTTTTTTTCCATTTCACTAAATTTGTTTTTAGTGAGTTATTTTCTTTTTCCAATTCACAAATCCTACTTTCTTGGGAATTCTTTATCTTTTCCAATTCACAGATCCTACTTTCCTGTGATTTCTTTACCTTTTCTAATTCCCTAATTCTGTTTCCCTGCACTTCCTGTGAATTCTTTACCTTTTCCAATTCACATTTCAGGAAATTGTTTGCCTTTTCTAATTCACATTTCAGGAGGTTGTTACTCTCTTGCATATCTTCTCTTTACTTTCCCAATTTTTCTTCTAACTCTCTTTTGAGATTTTTTTTTTAATAGTCTCTTCTTGGAGTATTGTCTGGAGGCTATTTGCTATTAGTTTCCTTGGGGTTGGAAACCTGCTCTCTTTCTGTGTAGAAGCTGTTGATCATTCTCTTCATTTTTTTTTTTTTTTTTTTTACTCATTTTTTAAAAAGCCTTCAGGGCAAGGAGGTTACCAGCTTACTCTGCAGAGCATGGATGGATATATGGACAGTAGGTGTCCTCTCAATGGGCTGCAAGGCGTGGCCAAGCTGTGGGAGTGCTCTGGGAAGAACTCCACATGGAAGTGACTAGGCCTGAGTATCAAGGACAGGGCTTTGTAAGTGCCCTGAGAGGAGCCCCAATGTGAGGATTAGAGACTGCCTTGGGGCTAGAAGTTAAGCAGCAAAAGTATCACTGCCCCCCCCCCCCCCCAAGCTCCTGCTTTGAGTATTAGCAGTCACCCTCTCACTGCATGGGAAGTGTCTCTGCCCAGTCGAGCTGGGGAAATTTCACTACCCCAGGCCCAGCCCCACACTGTGCAGATGAGAGGCTGCCCTGGGCTGTGCCCCTTACATGCAGGTTTGTGACTGCCCTCCAACAAGAGCCTCTAGATGCAGAATGCTGCGAAGAACTGTGTTATGGTCTATGCTGAGTCACTTATGGTAATGAGTGGGTGCAGCCAGATCCTCTTTGTCTCTGGCATCCCTCAATGTACCCTCTACCCTAGGCTCCAATTTCTCTTCTGGTCCACTACTCTATGACCAAAGCAAAGCAGTCAGGGTATGACAAAGAGCTCTATGTAAACCTTCCAATCTCAGAGGCTGCCCCCAGCTCCCAATTCTATCCCTGCCCTACATTAGTCTGCTCCCGCCACTCAGGGCAAACCTTTTCTGGAAATATTCCTGATTATCTTTGGCTGGTGAGTTGTTGTACTTCCAATCTTCATGAACCTTATCAATCTACAGCTTTTTTTGAGGCTGATTTTAAAAATTCGTAATGAGGGTATGAGAGGAGCTCAGAATCTCACTTGTATCTTCTCTGCCATCTTGCTCTGTCCCTCAGTTTCCTCATCTTTAAAATAAAGGGACTGAGCTAGGTGACTTCTGAGATTCCTTGTGGCTCTTAAGCTATTATCCACTCAAGACATCACCTGTAGGTTGAGAATCAGATTAAAATAAGTTAAGGTGAAGGAAACCTGAATAATTAGTCATTTGCAAACAGCTGGCTGCCCTTCCCTACTCTTCCTCTCTAGATGTCAACTTCTCCTGTGACATTCTCTAAGTGGTCTTTATTTTTCTTGGAAAGAGTTCAGAATTACCTCAGAATTACTCTGAGATGATGTTGAGGCTTTAGATACTTGTCATTTAGTGTGATTTTTTTCTCTTTTTCGAAGGAACAGGCCTATGACTAACAGTTATGGTTTTGTCTATATCTATTATAAAACTGAATAAACAGTTTGAAGAGAATTGAAATTATCATTGTATTATTTATACAGCATGGCCCATTAAAGAAATTCAGCAATCAGGCAACCATTCTCTGAGTACCTGCTATTTGCAAAGGGCTGCAGTAAAATTCTTAACCGATATACCTACTGAAGATTAATTTTGTAATGAAGAATGTACCTTCCAGATGTGGGCATACATTTCAGACCCTTTTTATGCCCTTTAGTGAGAAGAGAATACTAAATTTCTATTGGGCACAGTTTCTACTTTCACGATCAAATTTAGTTGCTTCTGGTTTGTTTTTAAGCCTTTTTTCAAGTACTACTCTATCTTTGTGCTCCTAGTATTTTATGCTTAATCTCTTTCTTTCTTTGTTTCTTTCAATGTCTATCTCTTCTTTTCTTTCTATTTCTATTTCTTTCTTTTTGTATATATATATAATATATATATATATATATGATATAAAGCTTTTATCTTATGTCCCCAAATCATTAAATCTTTAATATATACAAATAAATATACAAGACTTGTCATACTGGATTGGAGCCTTGGTTTGGTTAACTCAACATTATATCTCTTATAGTAGTACTGACATCAACGGATGCATAGTGGTAGGGCCCATGATAATAATCTAGGTAGGTTACATAGATCTTCAAAATGTCAAGTTTCCTCTTTTTAATGTATTATTTAGTTAGTAAGCCATACATTTAGCTTAGCTTTTTTGAATCTCAATACATGCAGCATCCCACTTTCATATTTGAGTTTATAGAAACTTTCAGTCCATCATCTATTCAATCCATAGCTTATTAGCTCCCACATAATCATGCTTAGCACTGAGGGTTTCTGGGGATGACAAAATATTCTCCAGACTCCTTCCATGGGATGACCCAGCACTAAAGAACTTGATGCTTTTGTCATGATACACAAAATTCTGTGTGGTTCCTACCCATCTCTGTGATAATGGGAAGGGTGGGGGAATGGTTCTACATTAATGAATAGAAGAGATAGGTTCTAACTGATTTTTTTTTTTTTGACCTTCATAGAATCATGCAACTCTAAGACTTTTAGTGAGGGTGGAGAATGAACTGACTTAACATAGTGTTTGGTATATAGTAAGCACTAAATAAATAATTGTTGATGAATTAAATTTTTTTTAAACAAACCTTTCCATTTATAAATGTTCCTCCATTCAGTTAGTTACTTGTCCTTCTTGTCTTTCCTCCAGTTCTATTACATTAAGCATTGACTAGATCATTAGTACCAAATCTCAAACTGTTTTATAGAGTAATAATAATTAAAATGATTTGGTACTAATTAGAAAATAGAGAGGTAGAACAGATGAGCTATATGACAGAGAAACAGCTAAATATAGTAGTATGTGTTTGATAAATTCATTATCATAGTGGTTGGCAGTCTGGCAGAAATAGATTTAGGTCATTTCTTTACACTATATAGAAAAATGATCTTCAAAGAAATATTTGATTTAGAGCTAAAATATGATATCATAATCAAATTAGCAGAATAAGGCAGATATTACCTTTTAGATTTATGAAAAGGAGAAGAGTTAATGATCAAATAAGAGATAGAGTCACATAAAATAAAATGGATAATTTTGTAGATGTAAATATAACATGTATGCTCTGGGCCCACTCTTTTAGGATCTGGACTATTACATCTCCTTCTTAAGAGTTCTCCAGTACATTGAGTGGTATATAGGGATCTGTTTTCTGTTCTATTAGCTTAGGCCTCTATCAGTTGTGTTCTCCCTATTTTTAGGAGGCCAAATCTCACTTCACTTCCATTTAACTATACAATACAGGGTAGCTTTAACAGTGTTATATTCTTCAAAAATAGAGAAATTATAATTGCGTAGATTTTTCTCCAGTAGCTCAGGATCTAAGGAGAGAGATGAGTCTTATAACAGTTCAATTCCTACATAGCACTGGTTCCATCAGATTCATATTTTTCAACATTGACAGTGTTGCTAGTTAAATCCTTCACTTGCACTAGGTCCCAAAGGTGTCTCTTGAAGATTATTCCAGATTTCTTGGGAAAATCAATGCTACATCAGTTGCAAAACCTGGTTCCAACTCTTGGATTCTTAAGTTTCACTCTCTTGGCCTCTTCCTTGGAGACTCAATTTCTAATCCCTCTAATAGGAAAAAAATGAAGTCAGGCTTTTTGTTTATTGTTTTGGAAATTCTTGCCATCTTTTCACAAAAATATTTGTAGGGAAGGCAGGTTTATTCTAAGATGCACCAATTCCTTTTCATTATATCCCTTCTGTCCCTTAATACTGCAATAGAAATGTTGTTGTAGTCAACCACCTCCTGTTTCTATTATTTATAGCAGCTGGATAAGAGTGTCCATGAGAATTTCCCTTGTACAGTGCAAGGCCCTGACTATGCCCACCTTTGTTTTTAATTCTCAGCATCATTCTCTTCTTTCTTCTTCATTGACAGAAGCTAGAAGTACTATCTTATGCTTGTAAAGAATTTTGTATCTTATATATCTAAATCACGTTCTACATTATAGTATGGTTGCTGTTTATATACATGACATTCCCTACTACACCATGAATCCTTAAGAACAGACACTGTGTCTTTCGTTTTTGAGCAATGACTAACCTGGTTCTCTGCTTCCCCCACTCCTACTCATGTTTCTGGTTTTGATAGTTTGGATCGCTTTAATTCCCTTCTGAAGCTTATTTCTATGTATGCCATATGAATGCTTAATATAGAATCTTACACACAACAGGCTCTCAATGAAGATTCACTTGTACTGTAGAATTAATGTTGGTAAGGTAGGGAGAAATTGATTCTCCATAGAGGTTTGCTTTGAAGTCACCAATGACAGATATTAATCAAAATAGCCACCCAAGGCTGCAACTTTTTTTCCCCCTTCTATTAACTATATGATTTCAAACACAAGGCCTTGTCTTCATTGTACTATGCTTTCTTAGATAAGGAAGACCATCTCATGTATCTCGTTGACTATTAGATTATTTACTCCTTTTTCTTATCTCAATTCTTAAGTTTTCTTGTTTACCATACTCTTTGAACTTCATTAAAACACATTACTATGTTCCATTTGGTTTCTTTCTGCTCTCCTTAAACTCTTTCCACAGTTATCTCCTAGGAAACTTAAATTAGTATCTACCATACATTTAATCAAAGAAACCTCCTTTCAGTTTCTGCTCATTAAAAACTACATTCTTGTTAAGAAAAAAAATTCAGGATCCTGAAATAACCATTAGTAAGTAAAGAAGTTTTGAGAAAAAGTAGTAAGCTGTGGTCTGGTACTTACAACAAACAGACAGGCCTGGAGTTCCGCATACACCAAGAGACAAATGGTTTTTGTCAGGGGACCCAGACTACAGACTAGTCTTTGTTTGCAAGTAGCCAAGAGACAAAAAGTTCTCCTTAAGAAGGCTCTAAGCACAGCCAAGTCAATGTTCCCACAGTTATCAAAAGAGACAAAAGGTTTCCATCAAGTAGTCCCCAAATAGAGCTGAGTAATCACAAACAAAAGGTTCTATGCAGGCCCTTATTAAAGAAGTAAAGACTCTTAAGTTGTAGCAATAATTCATAGAAAAGAAAATTCAAGTCTTTTTTAATCCTAAAAGTAAAAAGGTTTGGAATTCATACTGGAATCATTTTTGCTAAGATGACTTTTTGTGACATGAGAATGTCCAAAGAAGGACCACCAAGATGGTAAAGGGATTGGAGTTTAAAGGGACTGGAGTTTATATCACATGAGAACTAATTGAAGGAGTTAGGAGTGGTTAGTCTAGAGAAGATTCAAAAAAAGACATGAAAGTTAAATATATGAAGGGATTTATATGTGGAAGAGGAATTAGATTTATTCTTCTGGATCAAGAAGGCAACTTGGTATCTGAAAATGAACACCAGCTTTGTAGTCAGAGATCCTGGATTGAATCTTTCCTCTGTTACTTGCTACTTTTGTGCGCTTCCCAGCTGGGAGGGACTTCAAGAGGTCATCTTGTTATACTCCTTTATTTTTATTGATGAGGAAACCAAAGCCCAGGGAGTCTAATCACCTTTAAATATCATAGTAAATAAGAAAACTCAGTATGAATTGTGGTAATAAAGAAGATTATACCCTTTACAAGAAAGGAAATTGAAATCTAGGCGTAGTTGGTGTTTAAGAATGGGGTTTATTTGAATCACAAATCACTCCTTCCCCCTTAAAATAACTAACACTATACCCTGACATCTTTGTTAGGTGAGAATTCATTTCAGTTAACTCAAGCAATCAAAGATGTATGAACTAGGTGGACTAGACATTTCAAGTACATTTCATAGAAAATCTGTTCATATTTCTTAAAGAGACTTGAATCTATGGTGTGGGCTTTGTGTCAAACAGTAGATCAATTCCAAATCTAAGGATATGAAGAAATGATAAGACAGAAAACAACTGTTAAATCCATGAGAAGGAATTATGAGGGGAAGAAAAGCAACTTGTCTTCAGCTTTTGTTCTATTCTCCTTCCACTGGTCTGAGGAAGACCTTGTGAATTTTGAAGGGGCCAGAGAATTTTTGGATTTCACACTGGCAGCTAAGTAATGAACATGGAAAAGCTGATAATAGTATCTATAGTGGAAATAGAAGAGTAGATGTGACAAGGAAAAGTAGATTCAAGGCACTACAGGGTATTTAGCAGAAGAACTGTACTATATCTAAGGGAAATACCTTGAGAACTTTTGAGGAGATATTTTGGACCAGTTATATCACCACCATATTTGCTTCTATATGCTAATTAAATCTGGCAAATTAAATGAGACAAACTTGTAAGCATTAGAGAAAGCTCAAAGGAGGGTGTGTCATTAGCTACTACAAATTCATCTCTTGAACCCTCAATGCTACCCCTAACATTCTAAGGTGGTGACATAGTAGCCTAACTCTGGGAACCTTACTTTCAATGCCAGTAAGGACTAGGAGAGTATAGTGTATGTTTTACAGGTAGAAGTTACTAAGAGACAAATATAGCTTTTTAAAATTATTTTTTCTTTCTTCTAGTTATAAACGTACATTTAAAAAAATATTCATTTCTTTTTGAATCATATTGGGAGAGAAAAATCAGAACAAAAGAGAAAAATCACAAGAGAAGAAAAAATACAAGGAAAAAAAGGGAACCTAGTATATGTTGATTTACAATCATTCTCCATAGTTCTCTCTCTGGATGTGGATAATATTTTCTATACAAAGTTTATTGGGATTGCCTTGGATCACTGAACTGCTGAGAAAAACCAACTCTCTCATAGTTGATCAATTCACAATCTTACTGCTATTGGGTATACTGTATTCCTGGTTCTGCTTGTTTTGCTCCCCACAGTTTGTGTAAATCTTTTCAGGCCTTTCTAAAATATAACATAACTTATTTCACCAAATGATGACCATCTACTCCTTTTCCAATTCTTTTCTACCTCAAAAAGAACTGCTATAAACATTTTTGCACAATTGGTTCCTTTCCCCCCTTTATAATTTCTTTGTGCTATAGAACCAAAGATGCTGGATCAAAAGGTATGCATAGTTTGATTTTTGGGCATAGTTCCAGATTGCTTTTCAGAATGGTTGGATCATTTCACAACTCCACCAATAATGCATTAGTGTTCCAGTTTTTCTACATCCCCTCCAACATTTATCATTATCTTTTCCTGTCATCTTAGCCAATTTGAGATGTTTGAGGTGACATCTCAGAGTTATTTTAATTTTTATTTCTCAATAGATTTAGAAAATTTTTTTTGTATGACTATAGATGACTTTAATTTCATCATTTGAAAATTTTCTTTTCATATCCTTTGACTATTTATCAATTGGGGAATGGCATATTCTTATAAATTTGACCCAGTTCTTTATATATTATATATATATTTTTCAGAAACTGGTTGTAAAAACAAATTTAGCTTTAATCTTAGGAAGAGCTTTCTAATGACTAGTCATCCCCAAATGGCTTAACTCACCTTGGGTAGTTGAGACTCTCATCTTTGAAGGTTTCCAAGCAGAGATTTAATAACTGGGTATAATTGGGTATGTAGCAGGGGGAATAATTGTTAGGTATGGGTTAGAATAGTTGGCAACAGGAGTCTCTTACAACTTTAAATTCTATGGCTCTATTGTAGTGACCACGTTAGTACTCTGGATCCCTTAGAATTAGCCAGAGTCAGGATAAGCAAAAGTCTTTATTCTTGGTTTTTAGCAGTAGAAGTGAAAAGAGTGGATGCGTAGGATCTCTGTGACCTCACCTCTTCATCTCTCTCCTGGCTAGTCTCACTGCACCTCCTAGTCCCTCCCACAATTCTCTATATACATCAAATGATTGGGCCAGCACAGGATAGTGGGAAGGGCCATTTTCCAAGCATATTCTTATAGAGCAGTAGTCCTCAAGCTTTTTAATTAGGGGGGGGGGTCAGTTCACTGTCCCTCAGACTGTTGGAGGGCCAGACTATAGTGAAAACAAAAACTATGAACAAATTCCTATGCACACTGCATATATCTTATTTTGAAGTGAAGAAACAAAACGGGAACAAATACAATATTTAAAATGAAGTAGAGTTAAATCAACAAATTTACCAGTATGTCAATGGGAACTAATGGGCCTGCTTTTGGCTAATGAGATGGTCAATGTCTGGTTCCATATTTGTCATTGCTAGTCATAACAAGTGATGCAAATGTCCATCCATTAGTCTTGATCTGGTTGGAGATTTCAAATGTTTCATTCTAGAAAAAGTCTGTTCACAGACATAAGGGCTGCCAAAGATGGTTGCCATTTTGAGTGCATGGTTCCTGAGATGAGGATATGTCTCAGAGGGGAGAGATGAATAGAAATTATGAAGGCTGCTTGACTTGAATGCATCTTTCAGAGAGTCATAATTCTGCAGTTCAGCCAGTTCCATTTGGTAAATTGTATCCACATTTTCAATGTCAATAGAAAATGGGATGGAAAAGCTGTATGTCCTATTCATGGAGATGAAGCTCTTTAAATCTAAATTGGAACTCCTTTTGCAATTTTTCCAATGAATCCACACATGTTTTGTTTGGGAATGCAATCAACGGTTTTTCTGCTAACAGATTTTGAGTTTTGGGGAGATGGCAGAAGTTTTCCTACTTCACTTGTTTGATGAGGAGGCCTAATTTTACTTCAGATGCTTTGACATGTGATTGCATATCACAGATGAGCTTCCCCTTTCCTTGAAGTTGCATATTGAAATTGTTGAGTAGCTCTGTTACATCTGTCAGAAAGGCAAGGTGCCATTTCCATTCTGCATCATTGAGCTCTGTACTTCTTTGTTTTTTGAAAGCAGAAAAGTTGTAATCTGTGGAAGTAAGTCACAGAAACGTTTCAAAACTCTCCCTCAACTCAGCCAATGGACTTCTGTGTGATATAGAACATCTTCATACTCAACATTTAGCTCAGACAGAAATTCCTGAAATTGTCTGTGATTTATTGCATTAGCTCTAATGAAGTTAAGATACCACAATTTTCATAACAGAGTCCCACTTCAGTGATTTACTACACAGCGCTTGTTGGTGGATGAGGCAGCGTATGGCTATTGGATGAGAATAGTTATGTTTGTCCATCTCTTGGTTAATGTGAGCAATTACTCCTTTCTTAGACCCCACCATGCTAGGGGCACCATAAGTTGTCATGCTGGCTAGTTTAGTACAGTCCAGCTCCAAACTATTCATAGTTTGACAAACCTTTTCATAGATATCATCTTTTGTCATTGTTCCTTTGATGCTTTGCAGTGCAACAAGCTCTTCTATGACTTCAAAATAATCATTCGTCCCACGAATAAAAATTAGAAGTTGTGCAGATTCAAGAACATCATTGCTTTTGTCAAGTGCCAAAGAAAAATATGAAATTTTTTTTGTGGAGTTTTGCAAATGCTGATGCAGATTGTCTCCCATTTCTTCAATCCTTTGTGTAATTGTAGGTCCTGAAAGACTCACTGTACTAAATAAATCGGCTTTCTCTGGACACATTTCTTTGGCAACAGAAAGAAGGCATTCTTTAACAAATTCTCCCTCCACAAATGGTCTGCCAGTATGTGCTATTAGCTTGGCAACTTGAAAACTTACTTGCAGTGATAAAATATTTAGCTGCTTCTGCTTCACAAAATATTTTGCTAAGTTGTCAATGTATTTCAGTTTTAATATTTTATTTTTTCTCACTTCTCCAACCAAACCATCATATTTATCTTTATGTTGAGTTTCATAGTGTTGACGCAAATTATATTCTTTGAACATAGACACTATATTCTGGCATATCAGACATACAGCTCTTTCCTTGTACTGCATGAAAAAGTAATCATAAGTCTACTGTTCTTTGAATATCCTAGACTCCAAGTCAATTTTTCTTTTTCTTGACATCATTATTTCTAAGGGATTCCAAATTGCTCTTAGTAAAATACCAATATATATATATATATATATATATATATATATATATATATATATATATATATATATATTGCTACAAAAACAGTATACAAGCAATAACTTTACCCACATAGAGACATACAGACTATAATGCCCAGCTTCCTCCAAGCTGCCTCTGCACTGTGATGCCTCCATTTCCCACACTCTCTCTCTCCTGCTTCAGAACTTTACTGCACACGAGTTACCACTCAGGCAACCCTCCCAAATGCCCTGGCTTCCTCTGAATCCTGGGATCAATTCTCATGATCCAGCACTGCATGATCATACGAGCTGCACTTGTAATTTATCATAATTGCAGGCAAAACTGTGCATATATGTATATAACTGCGCAATATATTGTATATGCAGAATGAGCTTCAGTGACAGATGGTACATTGGGGCTTCCAGGGAAAGTCATAATGTGACTTGAAGCTGCACAAGTATATGGGGACCTTAAGAATTTGGAGGGGGATGAAGCAGTACACCAGCTCTGCACCCCCTCATACTCAGGATAAGTGGGGGGGCACTAAGATCAGACTCCCAGTGATTATAAGGTGATGACATATGTTAGCAATGTTCCATCTCTTTATGAAACTACAGAACATACACACAATGATAAAACTGATGACCACAACAGCCAGACATGAGGTCACTATGGATATAGGACCATGGCCTGGTACCAGGAGCCTCACTCTTGGCAACAATAGCAGCAACAATACCTGTGCTAGAGAGGAAGCCGTTACATTGTCCACAGCATAATGACAACGATAGAGTCAAGCTGGGACTTGTAGTACTAACTGTTACTATGCCCACACAGCCCATATATTCCCCCTGCAGTGGCTTGTGCAGCACGCACTGTACATTCCTTGCACCTGTCTGTTGTGGTGGCTTCCGTTACTTTACAAGGCCGCTAGCCATCAGTTCTGTTTTCTGCATCTCTCTCCCTTTCCCACACCATACACCGGCTGGGGAACTCGCCTCACCTCGGTATTGCCTCACACTCTGTCTCCCCCAGTGCATTGGCTCAAGAGTTTTAATCCTTCACACTTTATAAAATAGAATTCACTGCATATATTTTACTTATATTGAATTATTTGCTGTTCAGGGGATGGAAGAGATGGGAAGGGAGGGAGAAAAATTTGGAACACAAAGTTTTGTAAGGGAAAAAACTCTCTTTGCATGTATTTTGAAAAATAAAAAAGTATTATAAAAATAGAAAGAAAAAGTAGAATTAACTAAAGATGGTTTATATCTCAAAGCTATTGTCAAATTGTTAATGCTAATACTTATAATGCATCAGAAAATGTATTTCTGTAATCTTTTTAGGAAATTTGGTAAACAGGTCCTAAGAATCTTTGGACTTTGAAAGGGACTCGGATAGTATTTCCAGATTCTTCTTTATAAATTATTTGGAATAATTATATCCAGTGGGAATGAGATCATGCTAAAGAGTCTAAGAAGATCTCATTAAAAAGCAAATAAATGATCTGAGGGAACTCCAGTACTACACTTTGCAATTTCCCAGATAACATTCTTTTAAATTGCAATATCTTTATGAGTTCAAATTTGGCCTCAGATACTTAGTAGCTATGTGACTCTAGGCAAAGATACTTAATAGCTATGTTACACTGGGCAAGTTATTTAATCATGTTTGCCTCAATTTCCTTATCTGTAAAATGAATTGTAGAAGGAAATGGCAAATCTCTTCAGTATCTTTGCCAAGAAAACCTCAATAGGGTCTCAAAGAATTGGACAGCACAGAAATGATTAACAACACATACAAATATTTCTATGTTTACAAGCATCAGCTTTCCTGGTTCATTCAATAACATCAGCTTTCTCAGTGCCCTCAGCTAAGCAGTGATTTACTTGATATGTGCAGTGCCTTCCTTTATTCCTTCGAGTCATCTTAGTGACTGATCACATTAACAATAAGCATATACGTTGTGGGTATTTCCACATTTCCTTCTTCCTCTATGCAGAACAGGATATATAGAAATAATGTTAATTATCCATGAGTACCCTCAAAATACTCTACATTAGCAATGCAATTACAGTATTTTGCGAATGCCACTACAACTACTTTGGGGGCTAAATAAATATCTGTGGACAAGTTAAGGACCACACTAAAGGATTTCCACTGGCATTTACATGAGGTACTGAAATAAGGGAGGAGTGTTAGCAGACATAGATGTGGGGGAAAAGGGAAGTTCCTTATATGCACGAGGGACCATGAAAATGCAAGAAGACAGGAGAGAAGATGAGATTGAGGCAAAGTTCAGTTCAACAAGAATATATATTGTTTAAAGGGGGACTTATGTGCCACTGGAAATTCAATTCAAATCAATGTTTTAATAAGCATTCATTAAGTGTATGCTAATGATAGACACTGTGCTATGTGCTGGGGACAAAAATAAAATGATTCTTGGCCTCAGGGATTTTTTTTGAGAGGTGATAGTAGGCGTATGGACAATTAAATAAGAATTGTATCTAAAGCTATTTCCTGGAGGAGGACACTAATGACTGAGATGTACAGAATTGGAATTGTACTCTCTGCAGGAGGTAGCACTTAAGTTGAGAATCGACAGATGCTAGGAATTCTGTGAGGTAGAGGTAATAAGGGAATGGGAAAGAAGGAAAGGGATAAACATTTACATAGTTCCTATTATGTTCCAAGCACTGTGCTTAGTGCTTTACAAATATTATTTCATTTTAACTGTGAGAGGTAGAGACTATTTTTTAATCTCTATTTTATAGGTGAGGAAACTGAGGTGGAAAGAAGTTAAGTGACTTGCCCAGGATCACACAACTTTTAGGTGCCTGGGAACAAATTTGAATTCAGATCTTCCTGAGTCTAGCCTCAGCACTATCTATCTGCCTGCCTCAATTCAGGTATAGGAGTACAACTAGGTAGTGTAGTGGGTAGAAATGTGAGCTATCAATAAGCTGAAAAAAAAAAAACAAACTCCAAATCACTAAAAGAGAAATGAAAATTTAAATGCTCTTGGAGTCTATTTATATACCTATCAGATTGGCAAAGATAGCAAAAAAGGTAGATGATAAATGATTGATTGGAAAACAGGTGCACTCATGTACTATTGGTGGAGCTGTGAATTATTTCAACTATTCCAGAAAGCAGTTTAGACTACACTTAAAGCAGTACATACAATTTGACCCTATCTACTAATAATGACATCATTGTGTGGCTTATACATTAACTAGATAAAAAAAAAAGAATAAAGGGAAAAAGGTGTCTAAACAAAATTTAGAGCAACTTTTGTTGTGGCAAAGAGCTGCAAATGAACGGGGTTCCTGTCAATAGAGGTCATTCTTCCTGTCCAAATACTCCAAAACTGTTTTTAAAAATATAATTGAGGTCTGACATTTGCCTACGCTATTTAAGAAGGAATCATTGATGTGGAAGATGCAAATAGAATAGAGGATTGGAGAGTGCTAGACAAGATATGCTAATGGTGGTGAGAGTAGCCTTTTCCTATTGGTTTTATGGCTGAAAAACTGTCACATATTTAAAATGGTTTAACTTAAGGCCTACAAAAGAAGCTTTTTTTTTTTTTTTTTTTTTTTTTTTTTTTTTTTTTTAACATTTGCTTCACTCATATCTGGTGACACTATGAAAAAGAGGGAGGGCCTGAGTTTCATCTCTCTCATCCCCCATTTTGGCCATGTAGTCCTGGGAAATAGTTCCATTCTTTTCTTCTCCAATAGGGAGTAGAATATTTTATCTGCCCTGACAACACAAACTAAAGTGGATCTGGTAATCCAGGAATCCAAATGAGATGTTGCAGCTACCCTCACAGCAATGTCCTGAAATGCACAGTATATATTCTAAGGCTTCAAACTGGGAGAAGTCCTTGCTGTTGACTTTGAAGATGAATTTCTTGGGATCAATGTTATGTAAGAAAATGGCTCTAGCCCTGAGAGGTAAAGATGAGCCTAATCTATCCTTCCCCCCCCAAAAAAAAGAGATAAGGGGCAAAAATTTATATCCCTGAAATATTGTGGGAAATGTTTATATGCTTATTCTTGTTATACCTGTGAAATGAATATCCTATTGTTAAGTGTAGTCAATAGAAGTGGTTAAAGGGAAGTAAAACACTAATCACAGACATCTTGTGGTAAATAAAATCTACTTGACCTGGCCCTGAGGGAGTGGGATCACACAAATCTCATTACACAAAGATGAAGTTAGTGAAAGAGAATAAATGTAATTAACAATACTGGTTTATAAGTGGAATAATTTTCATTTCTCTCTTTTCCTCACCCTATCTCATTATTGGTTCTTATCCCCTTCCCCCCTTCTTTTAATACTCTCTTTATGATCCCTTCCTTAAAATCACAGTTTATTTTGCTTGCAGCTATTCCTCCCTAGTGTTGTCCCCCATTTTAACACCTTTTTCACTATTTCTACCTGTTTTCCTATTGAGTTTACAAATTCTTTGTTTATGGCTCAGAATGTAATTGTGTCCCCAACTCTCCTTTGTTTGGTTCAGAAAAAAAGTGAGATTAATTTCCTCCATATTAATATATTTTTCTTCTCATGAACCACAATTATAATAAATACCAAGTTTTATTCCTTTATTCTTTCTTTCTGAATTAACACACACCTTCTATTGCTTTTTTCTCTTAAAACTCTCAGCATCATCAATCAACTCTGAGACTGATCAAAGATTTCCTAACTTGCTCAGTTCACACCTTTTAGTGTCTTAGCAATTTTTTCACAGAGCTCCTAGACCAAAAGGAAATGCATAACATTTCTGTTTTATGTAGTTAGATAAACATTTAGATTATCTTTTAAAAATTAATTTGTTTTTAACATCCATTAAAAATTGGTTCCATATTCTCTTTTCTACCCAATGAGAAGACAAACAATATCCCCCCAAATGTAAATATCTTAAGCTATCTTGTTAGTTCTCTGTGGTGCTGGGGGATATTGGTTTGTCTAGTTAAAAATCATGAGCCTAGAACCTCAGTTTGCCTTATTTAACTATCAGAAACTCTTAAATCATAACCTATGGGTGGCTATTTGCTTTTATTGGTTAACTTGGTTATGGATAGTATAAACCCACTGACTACTGGGAAATTATTTAATGGTGTTAACTTTAGCACATATGATCACAAGTAAATTGCAACTAGGGCATAAGAAAAATCAAGAGACTGGGCTAAAATTTTGGTTCTATTCTTGCATGAAGATGTTTTATTGTACTCCCTCTACCAGTCCCTGCATGAAGAAGGAATAACCTTTTTTTTTTTTTTTTTTTTTTTTTTTTTTTTTAATTTTTTATTTTATTTTATAATTATAACATTTTTTGACAGTACATATGCATGGGTAATTTTTTACAACATTATCCCTTGCACTTACTTCTATTCAGATTTTTTCCCTTCCTCCCCCAACCCCCTCCCCCTGATGGCAAGCATTCTTATATATATTAAATATATTACAGTATAATTTAGATACAATATATGTGTGTAGAACCGAATTTTTTGTTGCACAGGAAGAATTGGATTCAGAAGGTAAAAATAACAGTTTACATTCATTTCCCAGTCCTTTTCTGGATGTAGCTGGTTCTGTCCATCATTAATCAATTGGAATTGGATTAGCTCTTCTCTATGTTGAAGAAATCCACTTCCATCAGCATACATCCTCGTACAGTATCATTGTTGAAGTGTATAATGATCTTCTGGTTCTGCTCGTTTCACTCAGCATCAGTTGATGTAAGTCTCTCCAAGCCTCTCTGTATTTCTCCTGTTGGTCATTTCTTATAGAACAGTAATATTCTATAACATTCATATACCATAGTTTACCCAACCATTCTCCAATTGATGGACACCCATTCATCTTCCAGCTTCTAGCCACTATGAAAAGGGCTGCCACAAACATTTTGGCACATACAGGACCCTTTCCCTTCTCTAGTAGTTCCTTGGGGTATAAGCCCAGTAGTAGTATGGCTGGGTCAAAGGGTATGCACATTTTGATAACTTTTTGGGCATAATTCCAGATTGCTCTCCAGAATGGTTGGATTCTTTCACAACTCCACCAACAATGCATCAGTGTCCCAGTTTTCCCACAGCCCCTCCAACATTCATCGTTATTTGTTCCTGTCATTTTAGCCAATCTGACAGGTGTGTAATGATACCTCAGAGTTGTCTTAATTTGCATTTCTCTGATCAATAGTGATTTGGAACACTCTTTCATATGAGTGGAAATAGTTTTAATTTCATCATCTGAAAATTGTCTGTTCATATCCTTTGACCATTTATCAATTGGAGAATGGCTTGATTTCTTATAAATTAAAGTCAATTCTCTGTATATTTTGGAGATGAGGCCTTTATCAGAACCTTTAACTGTAAAAATTTTTTCCCAATTTGTTACTTCCCTTCTAATCTTGTTTGCATTAGTTTTGTTTGTGCAGAAACTTTTTAATTTGGTGTAATCAAAATGTTCTATTTTGTGATCAATAATGGTCTCTAGTTCTCCCTTGGACACAAACTCCTTCCTCCTCCACAAGTCTGAGAGGTAAACCATCCCATGTTCCTCCAATTTATTTATGATTTCGTTCTTTATGCCTAAATCTTGGACCCATTTTGATCTAATCTTAGTATGTGGTGTTAAATGTGGGTCCATGCCTAGTTTCTGCCATACTAATTTCCAGTTTTCCCAGCAGTTTTTGTTAAATAATGAATTCTTATCCCAAAATTTGGGATCTTTGGGTTTGTCAAAGATTAGATTGCTATTTTTATTCACTATCTTGTCCTGTGAACCTAACCTATGCCACTGATCAACTAGTCTATTTCTTAGCCAATACCAAATGGTTTTGGTGACTGTTGCTTTATAATATAGCTTTAAATCAGGTACACTTAGACCACCTTCCTCTGACTTTTTTTTCATTAGTTCCCTTGCAATTCTCGACCTTTTATTCTTCCATATGAATTTTGTTGTTATTTTTTCTAGGTCATTAAAATAGTTTCTTGGGAGTCTGATTGGTATAGCACTAAATAAATAGATTAGTTTGGGGAGTATTGTCATCTTTATTATATTCGCTCGGCCTATCCAAGAACATTGAATGTCTTTCCAATTATTTAAATCTGACTTTATTTTTGTGGCAAGTGTTTTGTAATTTTGCTCATATAATTCCTGACTCTCCTTTGGTAGATATATTCCCAAATATTTGATACTATCGACTGTTATTTTGAATGGAATTTCTCTTTGTATCTCTTGCTGTTGGATTGTGTTGGTAATGTATAAAAATCCTGAGGATTTATGTGGATTTATTTTGTATCCTGCGACTTTGCTAAAATTCTGAATTATTTCTAATAGCTTTTTAGCAGAGTCTTTGGGGTTCTCTAAGTATACCATCATGTCATCTGCGAAAAGTGACAATTTGATTTCTTCATTTCCTACTCTAATTCCTTGGATCTCTTTCTCGGCTCTTATTGCCAAGGCTAGAGTTTCTAGTACTATATTGAATAGTAATGGTGATAGTGGGCAACCTTGTTTCACTCCTGATCTTACAGGGAAAGGTTCTAGTTTATCACCATTACATATGATGTTTACTGAAGGTTTTAAATATATGCTCCTTATTATTTTAAGGAATAGTCCATTTATTCCTATACTCTCAAGCGTTTTTAGTAGGAATGGATGTTGGATTTTATCAAATGCCTTTTCTGCATCTATTGAGATGATCATATGGTTTTTATTAATTTGATTATTAATATGGTCAATTATACTAATAGTTTTCCTAATATTAAACCATCCCTGCATTCCTGGTATAAATCCCACTTGGTCATAGTGTATTATCCTGGGGATGATTTTCTGAAGTCTATTTGCTAATATCTTATTTAAGATTTTAGCATCAATATTCATTAAGGAAATTGGTCTATAGTTTTCTTTCTCAGTTTTCGATCTACCTGGTTTAGGTATCAGTACCATGTCTGTGTCATAGAAGGAATTTGGTAGGACTCCTTCAATCCCTATTTTTTCAAATAGTTTACATAGCATTGGAGTTAGTTGTTCTTTAAATGTTTGGTAGAATTCACCTGTAAATCCATCTGGTCCTGGGGACTTTTTCTTAGGAAGTTGGTTAATAGCTTGGTCTATTTCTTTTTCTGAGATGGGACTATTTAAACTACTTACTTCTTCCTCTGTTAATCTGGGCAAGCTATATTTTTGAAGGTATTCTTCCATTTCATTTAAGTTATCGAATTTATCGGCATAAAGTTGAGCAAAGTAGCTCCTAACTATTGTTCTAATTTCCTCTTCATTAGTGGTGAGTTCACCCTTTTCATTTTCAAGACTATCAATTTGCTTTTTCTCTTTCCTTTTTTTAATCAGGTTTACTAAGGGTTTGTCTATTTTGTTGGTTTTTTCATAAAACCAACTCTTAGTTTTATTAATTAATTCAATAGTTTTTTTACTTTCAATTTTATTAATCTCACCTTTTATTTTTTGAATTTCAAGTTTTGTGTTTGTCTGGGGGTTTTTAATTTGTTCCTTTTCTAGCAATTTTAGTTGTAAACCCAATTCGTTGGCCCTCTCTTTCTCTATTTTATGCAGGTAGGCCTGTAGAGAAGAAGGAATAACCTTTATTCATGCCATTGTACGTTCTCCATCTACTTGAGTCTGTTACTTATCATCTTATTACCTTCATCCCTTTTTCAACTTTCTACTTTCTACTTTCTGCTGCAGAAGTCTCCACCCATAGGGGAAAAGAATTTTATGATAATCATAATCTAGATGAATTCATTTCTTGATGTTTAACAAACTTCCTTTGAATTATACTCTCCCTAAACTAGTGATTCTGAACCTTTGCTTGCCATTGTTCAGATCCCATTCTCCACCCCACATCGACTCCCTTATCCCAACATCCACACACCCGAATTCTGTGATATTTCTCTTAAAAAGTTTTACTTTTATGACCCTTCATTTCTTGCTTCTCTATCCTAATATGCACTGGGATCTGGTTCTTTTATGACGACAAACTTCCATGCCTTTCTAATACTTGCTCTACTTTCATTCACACACCATTTTGCTCCTCATTCCCTTTTCCAGTTTCTCTCTCTACCAAAATTATTCAGGAAACTTTGATTTTCACTCACTCTAGATTTATGACCCAACTAACACTTTGGTGGTTATTGTTTACTGATCCTTTAGAATAGCCTTCTTGCTTCTTCAATGAATTCAGTGCCTGACTTACCCTGACTCAGTTTTTCTCTGCTCCCCAATTCCTGCCCTTATACTAGGAAACTTTGGCATGAATATTCATACTCACTCAAATATCATAATTTCCTTATTCCTCAAGTTACTTATTTTCTATGACTTCCTCCTCTACCCCAATCTCAGATAAGTGGTTGGGTGACAGAAATGGTCATATCCTGGATCTTGCCATCACTCACAAATGCACCACTTCCATGTTAATGAACTCTTGACTTACTTATTCTGATCATAATCTGACATCATTTTAGCTTTCCTTCTTTCTTGGAACTTTAAATCTTGTTCTTCATCTTCATCTTCACTGTGACCTCTAATTAGTTAGCTTTCTAGCAGATTGCTCCCTCTCTCATCCCAAATTTCTCATTAATTTTCAGTCTCTCCCTCTCTACTGTTTGCTTCCCTATTACCTACAATTGTGAAACAATTGGGCCAAGCAGAGGATTATACATTTAAAGTGGGAAGGAACCTTAGAAGTTATTTAAAATACTTAATATACAACTTAACATACAAAGAACTTGAGCTTTAAAGATGATGAGAAACTTGTCCAAGCACAAAATGGGAGAGGTAAGATTTAAACCTAAGACCAATAATTCCAAATATAGTTACATTTTCAATGTACCATTGTTGTTGTTGTTGTTGTTTGTCCTTTGTTCTAGAAGAGGACCATGCCATCAGGAAGATGGTGCCATCACTGTGCAAATGAATTGGATTTTACTGAGGGAGGGCTGTGCAAGGTCACCTGCCTCCCTTTCCCCTTCAGAGCCATCTGCTTCCAGTGATCAGAGATAGAAGCAGATAAAAATGGGATACCTTGGCTTAATATATGATTTTAAAAAGAAAATTAAAATGAATTCAGGAGAGTAGATAATTTCAAAAATCATCTCAAATCTTCATATTATTGAAATATTTTCCTCTTAGGAAAATTTTACTTTGCTTTGTTTTGATTTATGAATTGGTTATTTCTTATGCAAAGTGAAATTTCATAAGTGTTTACTTCTATCATTCACTCACTTAACTTCTTGAGAAATAGTTGTGAAGCTGATCTTTCTTGTTGCAACATAAGATGCAGCTCTTAGACAGTTAAGAAAATATTTTACATGCTGGTGTTGAAATCATTTGGAGGTATTAATAGAAGTTTAAATTTTTATGACAACAACTTCCTGAAAACAGTTTTGAAAGCTTTAAGAATTATGAAGAGTAAAATAATCATCCACCATTTCAGAGGACCAGTCTATCCCTAACTATCCCTAACAGAAGGGTGACTGATTGAGTCATATATAAAAGTTTTGCTTGATTATGTATATTTATTACAAGAAATTTAATTTGATTTTCTTTTCTTTTTCACTGGCTGATAAGGTAAAGGGAGAGAAAATAGAATTCTCTTAATTTAAAAAATGAGAGGTGGAAGGCTGCTATAATTGTGAAATGCATACATTTTAAAGTGAGTACACTATGTCATTACTTTTTCTGTTTTCCTTTGTTATAAGAAACCTCTCATGAAATGGGAGTTATCTGTAAAACTTTGTAATGTAAAAAATAAAACACACCAATAAAACTTTAAAAATAGTTGTTCTTGAAATAAAGAAAATTTGAAGTTTTAGAACTTTTCCACAAAATGTCTTGTACAAGTGATGAGATTGAGGTATCAATACATTAATTCAAAATAAACACATGATAAATTCACAGTGGCCATTCTCTTTGCCAAAAAGAAGGATTATTTAGAAGATTTTATAGACAAAAATAAGAGGTAAAATAGACACTTGAAATGGCAAATATGAAATAAAGTTGGGAAACCTTATAGTTAGAAATTCCTTTGGAAGACTCTATTAGAGGAATATGACATGAAACCTAGGCATGCAATTGACTGGCTGGTTAGACTGACCACAGAGTTAGCTAAAGTAAGAAGAAAGGCACTATTATTATTTTTTTAATTTTTAAAATTTTATTTATTTATTTTATTAATTTTATAATTATAACTTTTTTTGACAGTACATATGCATAGGTAATTTTTCTTTTTCTTTTTCTTTTCTTTTTTTTTTTTTTACAACATTATCCCTTGTACTCCCTTCTGTTCTGTTTTCCCCCTCCTTCCCTCCATCCCCTCTCTAGATGGGAGGCATTCCCATACATATTAAATATCTTATAGTATATCCTAGGTACAATATATATGTGCAGAACCAAATTTTGTTGTTGTTGTTGTTGCAAAGGAAGAATTGTATTCGGAAGATAAAAATAATCTGGGAAGAAAAACAAAAAAACAAACAAAATGCTCACAGTTTACACTCATTTCCCAGTGTTCCTTTTCTGGGTGTAGCTGATTCTGTCCATCACTGATCAATTGGAATTGAATTAGATCTGCTCTTTGTTGAAGATATCCACTTCCATTAGAATATATCCTCATACAGTGTTGTTGTTGAAGTGTACAATGTTCTGAGAGGATAGATGGTCTGCACCCAGAAGACCAGATTCTAGAACTGTCTAAAGATTAGTGAATTGAGATAGTCTGGGAAAGCCAACTTCCTTTTTCTATGCGATATACTTCATAGTTTACAATTGTCTTAATTTATGGTAATCAGACAGTCTGGGAAAGCTAAGTTCCATCAAAGTTGTCTCATAGGTTGTTGTGAATATCTTTAAAGATTCTAACTAGATTGGAGACAGGATGGATGAATTAACAATAGACTTTGACTTCAGCATTTGACAATTCATATTATAAATATCCTTGTACCATGGATTTTTTTAATCCTTTGATTTTATGTAAGGCCAGAGAAACTGAGGCAAGATAGAGATTAGAAAGTATTTAATAATTTACTTAAAAGGGAGAGATTTACTGGGACCAAATGGATCCATAGTTTGGTCCTAGGGCTATATGAGACCAGTGTCTCCACAGATCCAGCAAACAATGTGAGCTCTCAATGACCTATATACATATAGCTCGAACTCAGGGGGTAGACTGCGACAGGGGTGGAGTCAGGTGCTGAAAGTGGGAATTGGACTATGAAGGGTGGGTGAGCCACAGGAGATGGGAGGAGGCATCTTGATAATATGGTATCTGACATTCAGGTAGCTTGGGATGGGGAGAGGTATTCTGATGTTCTAAAACATAAGATCTTTTATCCTTATCAAATATTCTGATAAAGAGGGAGGGGAGGTTTTGCAGGACTAAGCTTTGAGCTGATAATTATAAATTAAAACAGAACAATTAGAGAAACTGAGTTAGGACTGGGTCAGGATAATTAGGGAAACTGAGTCAGGACAATAAAAAAGAACTGTGGCATAACATTTATAAATGTTTGCTGGTGCAGATCACAATCTCAATTCTCTATTTTCTTATTCTGTGTAATTATTGCTCATGTTTCCTTGTAATATTTCAATTTCTTTGTTCTTTTTTATATTTCATGGGTACCAATCTTACATTTGGAGCCTTAATCCATTCATTCTCTCCCATTCTGATTACATGACTTCATTTTGTCTTAAGAAATTTCCAGAATCTATCCATGTCCCTTTGTCCCATTTTCTATATACTCTCTTGGTAATCTCATATATTCCTATGACTTCACTTATTTCCTATGCAGATAACCTGCACATTTTTTCTCTTTTTATTTAGTTTTGGCTTCTTATTTGAGCTCAAAACTTAACTTCCAATTGCTTAAACTAACTCTTTCCTTAATGTCTCAATATCTAAATATCTCTGATATTCAGTCTGAAACTCTGCATGCACTCAGGTTCAGCTACTGTTATCTTAAGTAACTCAATTATTTCCTTAAACAATACTTAGCACAAAGAAACAGTTGTGTCCTAATGGGACAGTTTGCTAACTATGGCAAACAATAAAGCATCCTCACTACCAAATTGAAAAGACTACACAAAAGACCAAAGTCATGCACAAAATACTGAAGACCAGTTTTATCTCATTCCTAGTTAGGGAATAGGACAGGAAATTGGAGGAGGGAAGAGAAAATGGATGGGTTTAGGATTGCATCAAAATATCTAAGTGAAACTAATATCGAGACCAACATATCCACTTAAAAGAGGGAAGAGGAATAAAAGCTTTTTGAAAAAAATATAAAATTAGATAAACTGATAAAAATATATAATTCATAATTTTAAATAATACCTCAGAGTTGTCTTAATTTGCATTTCTCTGATCAGTAGTGATTTGGAACACTCCTTCATATGAGTGGATATAATTTCAATTTCATCATCTGAGAATTGTTTGTTCATATCCTTTGACCATTTATCAGTTGGAGAATGGTTTGATTTCTTATAAATTAGGGTCAGTTCTCTATATATTTTGGAAATGAGGCCTTTATCAGAACCTTTAACTGTAAAAATATTTTCCCAATTTGTTACTTCCCTTCTAATCTTGTTTGCATTAGTATTGTTTGTACAGAAACTTTTTAGTTTGATGTAATCAAAATCTTCTATTTTGTGATCAATAATGATCTCTAGTTCTCCTCTGGTCATAAATTCCTTCCTCCTTCACAGGTCTGAGAGGTAGACTATTCTCTGTTCCTCTAATCTATTTATGATCTCATTTTTTATGCCTAAATCATGGACCCATTTTGATCTTATCTTGGTATATGGTGTTAAGTGTGGATCCATATCTAATTTCTGCCATACTAATTTCCAGTTTTCCCAACAGTTTTTTTCAAATAATGAATTTTTATCCCTAATGTGGTATCTTTGGGTTTGTCAAAGACTAGAGTGCTATAGATGTACCCTTTTTTTGTCCTTTGTACCTAATTTGTTCCACTGATCGACTGGTCTATTTCTTAGCCAATACCAAATGGTTTTGGTGACTGCTGTTATATAATATAGCTTTAGATCAGGTATACCTAGACCACCTTCATCTGACTTTTTTTCATTAGTTCCCTTGCAATTCTCAACCTTTTATTCTTCCATATGAATTTTGTTGTTATTTTTTCTAGGTCATTAAAATAGTTTCTTGGGAATCTGATTGGTATAGCACTAAATAAATAGATTAGTTTGGGGAGTATTGTTATCTTTATTATATTCGCTTGGCCTATCCAAGAGCATTGAATGTCTTTCCAATTATTTAAATCTGACTTTATTTTTGTGGCAAGTGTTTAGTAATTTTGCTCATATAATTCCTGACTTTTCTTTGGTAGATGGATTCCCAAATATTTTATACTATCGACCATTTTTTGAATGGAATTTCCCTTTGTATCTCTTGCTGTTGCATTTTGTTGGTGATATATAAAAATGCTGAGGATTTATGTGGATTTATTTTGTATCCTGCAACTTTGCTAAAATACTGAATTATTTCTAATAGCTTTTTAGCAGAGTCTTTGGGGTTCTCTAAGTATACCATCATGTCATCTGCAAAGAGTGATAGTTTGATTTCCTCATTTCCTACCCTAATTCCTTGAATCTCTTTCTCGGCTCTTATTGCCAAGGCTAGCGTTTCTAGTACTATATTGAATAGTAATGGTGATAGTGGGCAACCTTGTTTCACTCCTGATCTTACTGGGAAAGGTTCCAGTTTATCTCCATTGCATATTATGCTTACTGACGGTCGTAAATATATGCTCCTGATTATTCTAAGGAACAGTCTATTTATTGCTATATTCTCAAGCGTTTTTAGTAGGACACTTTGAAATTTTAAAAAACATACCATATAAAATGCTAACAACCATGAAAAAAAGAGAAAGAAAAAACTCTGTAATATAAAATCCCCCCAGAAAAACTAGCAAAGAAATTGAGGATATAAGTATGCAAATACTTATTGAAGTTTAGGTCCACATGCAGATAGATTCCTCCAGTTCAGGGTATTCTGAGGGTCTTCACTTTTAAAATTATGACTCATGAAGTTATACCAATGTGTTTATCTCTAAAAACTAGTCAGAGCAGGCAAATGACTGCAAATTAAGGGGGTGTTCATCAAATGGGAAGTGACTGAACAAATTATGCTATGTGAATGTAGTTCAGATTGTAATAAATGAAGAGACAGTTTTGGAAAAAAATGGGAAAACTTGTATGAACTGATAGAAAATTAAGTAAGCAGGACTTCCGACCAAGATGGTGAAAACACATCTGCTTAAGCTCCACGTTTTCTCTCAGAATTTATTTCATGACAAGCCTCGAAATTAGTGTTTGACTGGAAAAAAAAAAAAAAAACCCATAAATAATTACCAGGAGAAGACATCCTTGAAATTCACCAGAAAATGTCTGTTTTTGTTCAGGGGCAGGGACTAACAGATTGGGCGCAGACTGAGGGCAAGCAGCTAGAGAGAGTATGGTAGGCAGTTCACACTGCACAGACCAGAGAGAAGAGGGGTTCGTTCTCTGCCATTTCTGTGGAACAACCTTTACCACAGTGTGGATATTCTGTGTTGGCAGCAAGCCAGGATCAGCAGAAAAGCTGTAAACACAGGAGGTAAAGACTATAAAGCTAGTTTCTCTCGGGACCTTGCCATCTGACCTGGAGTGATTCAGCCCATTCTTAGAGCCTCAGAATCTCAGAGCGCAGATGCAGCACAGCCATTGCTGTCCTGCTAGTGTCTCGCTGCTACTGCCTGAAGTCTGTAGAGGAAGCCCGGTAATACCATCCAGCCTTCCCCATCAAAAGCAGACTGCAGTTGTTTTTCTTGTTAATTTGTTTTCTTTGATTCTTATCTGACAAAATGAGCAAAAAATTTAAAAGGACTCTAACCATTGATAGCTTCTATATGGATAGGGAGCAGACTTTAAACCCTGAGGAGACTAAAAACAGACTGTCTCCAGAGAAATCCCCAAAGGGGGATATGATCTGCTCCTCAAAATATAAAACAGTCATAGAAGAAATCAAAAAGGCTCTTACAAGAGAGCTAGAAGCAAAATAGGAAAAGGAAAGGGAAGCTTGGCAAGAGAGGCTGGATAGGTCATTCCACTCATTTAAAGATAGAATAGATAAAGAAATCAAATCCTTGAAAAACAAAATTAGTGAGTTGGAAAAAGAAAATAGCTCTCTAAAAATAAAATTGGTAAAATGGAAAAAAAATCCATAGAACAAAACAACTCACTTAAAAACTCAATTGGACAATTAGAAAAAAGATATTAAAAAAGTGAGTGAAGAAAATATTTCATTGAAAATCAAACAAATAGAATTGAATGACTTGAGGAGACACCAAGAATCAATCAAGCAAAACCAAAAAAAATGAAATAATTGGAAAAAACATCAAATACCTTCTTGGGAAGACAACAGACCTAGAAAATAGATCCAGGAGAGGCAATCTGAGAATAATTGGACTTCCTGAAAAATATGATGAAAAAAAGAGCCTGGAAACTATTTTCCAGGAAATTATCAAAGAGAACTGCTCAGATGTATTAGAAACAGAGAGTAAAATAGACATTGAAAGAATTCATTGATCACCTACTGAAAGGGACCCTAAAATCAAAACCAAGAAATATAGTGGCCAAATTTCAGAACCATCAGATGAAGGAAAAAATACTGCAAGATGCTAGAAAAAAATCAATTCAAATATGGAGGTGTTGCACCCATGTTAGTACCCTATATATCTTAGAATCAGCTGGAGTCAGGATAAGCAAAAGTCTTTATTTTTTGGTCTTTTGGGGTCACTGTCAGGGGATTAGATCTAGGAATCTACACACCTCCTTCCTCTCTCTCCTCTGCCCAAGAATGATCTGGCTTCCCTCCTCTTCCACCCTCCTCCCCTTCTTTCTCCTCACCCACAGATAGAGCCAGCACAGAGTTGAGTAGGGTTATCCTCCAAGCATATGTTAATAGAGTATTGTCCAATTGGTAATTAGCCTTAAATGCTGGGTTATCTAGGTTAAGTGCATCTGCTCAGTTCTAGCCCTTTACAGGAGGAGCCACAGTAAGGATTACCCAGGATCTAGCAGCATCCACATTAAAGGATCAAAGGGCCTGGAATATGATATTCCAAAAGGCTAAGAAACTTGATATGCAGCCAAGAATAACTTACCCAGAAAAAATGAGCATCTTTTACCAGGGAAGAAGATGGACATTCAACGAAATAAATGAGTTCCATCTATTCTTGATGAAAAAACCGAATCTAAACAAAAAGTTTGATCTCCAAATATAGAACTCAAGAGAGTCCTAAAAAGGTAAAAAGAAATCTTGAGAACTATATTTCTGCCATAAAGATATACAAAGAATACATGTATAATTTGTTCTAGAAACTAGAGATGGGAAGGAAATTATACCAGGAAAAAGGGTAAAGCGGTGGTACTACATCTCACAAAGAGGCAAAGGTAACCTATTATATCTGAGAGAAAGAATGGAGGGGGGTGAACATAGTGTGTATCATATTCTCATTAGAATTGGCTTAAAGAGAAAAAATATAGACATATTCGATTTATGGTGAAATTCCTTTCACTTCATTGAAAAGTGGGAGGGAAAAAGTGAAAAAGGAAGGAGTAAGCTAAGTGGAAAGAATACGGAAATTGTGAGGAAAAGGGGTAAAATAGGGGGAGGATCTCTAAAGAGGGGGAGGGATACTAAAAAGGAAGGGCTGTGAGAAGCAAGTGGTGCTCACAAGTTTAATACTGAGGAGGAGGGTAAGGGGGAAGAAAAGGAGAAAAGCATAAGCAGGGGTTAATAAAATGGCAAGTAATACAGAATTAGTCATTTTAACCATAAATGTGAATGGGGTATACTCCACCATAAAGAGGAAGTAGTTAGAAGACTAGATAAAAAGCCAGAATCCTACAATATATTGTTTATAGGAAACACACCTGAAACAGGGTGATGCATACAGAATAAAGGTAAAAGGCTGGAGCAGAATCAACTATGCTTCAGGTGAAGCCAAAAAAGCAGGGGTAGCCATCCTCATCTCAGATCAAGTAAAAGCAAAAACTGATCTAATTAAAAGAGATAAGGAAGGGCACCATATCTTGCTAAAGGGTAGCATAGATAAGAAGCAGTATCAATATTAAACATATATGAACCAAGTGGTGCAGCATCTAAATTCTTAAAAGAGAAATCAAGAGAGCTGTAAGAAGAAATAGACAGCAAAACTATAATAGTGGGAGATCTTAACCTTGTACTCTCAGAATTAGATAAATCAGACCACAAAATAAATAAGAAAGAAGTCAAAGAGGTAAATAGAATACTAGAAAAGTTTGATATGATAGATCTTTGGAAAAAACTAAATGGAGACAGAAAGGAGTACACTTTCTTCTCAGCAGTTCATGGAACCTATACAAAAACTGACCATATATTAGGACATAAAAATTTCAAACTCAAATGCAGTAAGGCAGAAATAGTAAATGCATCCTTTTCAGATCACGATGCATTGAAAATTACATTCAATAAAAAGCCAGGGGAAAATAGACCAAGAACTAATTGGAAACTAAATAATCTCATATTAAAGAATGATTGGGTGAAACAGCAATCATAGACATAATTAATAACTTTATCCAAGAAAATGACAATAATGAGACGTCATACCAAAATGTGTGGGATGCAGCCAAACCAGTAATAAGGGGAAATTTTATATCTTTAAAGGCCTAGTTGCATAAAATAGAGAAAGAGAAGGTCAATTAATTGGACTTGCAACTAAAAATGCTAGAAAAGGAACAAATTAAAAATCCCCAGACAAACACTAAACTTGAAATTCTAAAAATAAAAGGAGAGATTAATAAAATTGAAAGTAAAAAAAAAACTATTGAATTAATTAATAAAACTAAGAGTTGGTTCTATGGAAAAAAAAACCAACAAAATACACAAACATTTAGTAAATCTGATGAAAAAAAGGAAAGAGGAAAATCAAATTGTTAGTCTTAAAAATGAAAAGGGAGAACTAACCACTAATGAAGAGGAAATTAGAGCAATAATTAGGAGTTACTTTGCCCAACTTTATGCCAATAAATTCGATAACTTAAAGGAAATGGAAGAACATCTTCAAAAGTATGCCCAGATTAACAGAGGAAGAAGTAAGTAGTCTAAATAGTCCCATTTCAGAAAAAGAAATAGAACAAGCTATTAACCAACTCCTAAAAAAAAATCCCTAGGACCAGATGGATTTACATATGAATTCTACCAAACATTTAAAGAACAATTAGCCCCAATGTTATATAAACTATTTGAAAAAATAGGGATTGAAGGAGTCCTACCAAATTCATTTTATAACACTGTCATAGTACTGATACCTAAACTATATTATAAAGCAGCAGTCACCAAAATCATTGGTATTGGCTAAGAAATATACTAGTTGATCAGTGGAATAGGTTAGGTTCACAGGACAAAATAATGAACAACTTATAGCAATCTAATGTTTGACAAACCCAAAGATCCCAACTTTTGGGATAAGAATTCATTATTTGACAAAAACTATTGGGAAAACTGGAAATTAGTATAGCAGAAATTAGGCATGGGCCCACACTTAACACCACATACCAAGATAAGATCAAAATGGTTCCATGAATTAGGCATAAAGAAGGAGATCATAAATAAATTAGAGGAACATAGGATAGCTTACCTCTCAGACTTGTGGAGGAGGAAGGAATTTGTGACCAAAGGAGAACTACAGATCATTATTGATCACAAAATAGAAAATTTTGATTGCATCAAATTAAAAAAGCTTTTGTAGAAACAAAACAAATGCAAATAAGATTAGAAGGGAAGTAATAAACTGGGAAAACATTTTTACAATTAAAGGGTCTGATAAAGGCCTCATTTCCAAAATATACAGAGAATTGACTTTACTTTATAAGAAATGAAGCCATTCCTAATTGATAAATGGTCAAAGGATATGAACAGACAATTTTCAGATGATGAAATTGAAACTGTTTCCACTCATATAAAAGAGTGTTCCAAATCACTATTGATCAGAGAAATGCAAATTAAGACAACTCTGAGATACCACTACATACCTGTCAGATTGCCTAAGATGACAGGAACAAATAATGATGAATGTTGGAGGGGATGTGGGAAAACTGGGACACTGATGTATTGTTGGTGGAGTTGTGAAAGAATCCAATCATTCTGGAGAGCAATCTGGAATTATGCCCCAAAAGTTATCAAACTGTGCATACCCTTTGACCCAGCAGTGCTTCTACTGGGCTTATATCCCAAAGAAATACTAAAGAAGGGACAGGAACCTGTATGTGCCAAAATGTTTGTGGCATCCCTTTTTTAATGGCTAGAAACTGGAAAATGAATGGATGCCCATCAATTGGAGAATGGTTGGGTAAATTAAGGTATAGGAATGTTATGGAATATTATTGTTCTCTAAGAACCAGCAGGATGAATACAGAGAGGCTTGGAGAGACTTACATGAACTGATTTTGAGTGAAATGAGCAGAACCAGGAGATCATTATACACTTCAACAACAATATTATATGAGGATGTATTCTGATGGCATTGGATATCTTTAATAAACAGAAGATCTAATTCAGATCCTATTGATCAATGTTGGACAGAATCAGCTGCACCCACAGAAGGAACACTGGGAAATGAGTGTAAGCTGTTTGCATTTTTGGTTTTCGTCCCAGGTTATGTTTACTTTCTGAATCCTATTCTTCCTGTGCTACAAGAAATTCAGTTCTGCACACATATATTGTATCTAGGATATACTATAACATATTTAAATGTATGGGACTGCCTGCCATCTAGGGTAGGGGGTGGAGGGAAGGAGGGAAAATTCGGAACAGAAGTCAGTGCAAGGGATAAGGTTGTAAAAAATTACTCATGCATATGTACTGCCAAAAAAAAGAGTTATAATTATAAAATTAATAAAAAAAATGAGAAGAGAATGAAGGAAGCAGAATCAGGGAAGAATTTTTCAACTACCTATGGAGACTTAGTCTGTCATTTCAAGAGGACTTTGGGAAGTGGTTAGAGAAGGTGCTAAAGATAGAGCATAAGTGGTTAAGAGCCGCTTATCATGGGTCCCCTTATGCTTATCCAAAACAGACCAGTGATACCTACCACATTATAATGTCATCATGCTGCTACTACTGATCCTGGTCTCATTCCTATAGGATGGGTGGAGTAGGAGGTTCCAGGACATTGAGATGTTATAAGTGATTGACACAATATAAGCAAAGGAAATATTAAAATATAGGCTAACTTGCCTAGAGTATACATAGATAGAGTATACATATACTAGGCAAGGATATGTGATATAAAATCAAACTTAATAAAGGTTGCAGCCAACTATTGGACTCCCATGCCTCTCTCTATTCCCCTCACCATGAGGCTCATCTTAGGACCCAATCACAGCAGACAGATAGCTATTGCTTTTAAACTCAAATGTTGGGTTGTTTAGGCAATTTTCATAATAGAGTATAAATGAGTCAAAGCAATTCTATTTTATACTTTACAGTCTTGTTTCTTCTTTTTCTATTCAGCCATATTTCTTACTGCCATTTGCTCCCCAATTTTAATATGTCTATCACTTTCAGGGTATTTAAAGGGCTTATTTGGGTTTGTACAGGCCTGACCAAAATTTATCACAATAGGATTGCTTCCTTCCAGTGTTGGAAGTCTCTAGCAGATGTTGCTCTACTGGACATATTGTCTCCACTGCAAACTGCTTTTTGAGGACGTAGCTCTATACTGCTCATAGTCTTGACCAGATGCTGTTTTGATGGACTACACATAAGTTCTATCACCTCCAGTTTCTGGCTCAGAGGAAATATTTGTCTTAACCATCAAGCTTTCTTCGCTAAAATCCTAAAGATTTTCTCCAGCTCTTTATAGAAAAGGCAGAAAGAAGTCCTTTCAGGAGCAGAAAACACCCACTTTTGTTCACAGTTTCAGCCTGAGACATCCCATTTTTCAAGCAGGAAATTTTGCCAGCACCAAGCTCTTCAGAAAAGGAATCAATTCAATGTAATGAGTGTCTTTAGGCTTAATCTTTTATATGATGTTTTTCTCCTTAAATATTGTTTGAGCACCTCATTCAGAGACTTCACTTTAATTTATGTAGACAATCAATAAATATACTTCCCAAATTTTAATTTCTTATATGTAGAATATATATCAGGAAGTGGTTATTTGTTTAATAATTACCTAACAGTTCTGGAGTTTGGATTTCTGATTTTCATACCCTAATTTTTTTGTAAAAGGAGAAATTGAGGTATTGAAATCTAGACTGTTGACAAATTTTCTGTAAAGGGCCAGATAGTATTTTAGTCTTTGTGGGCCGAGAGAAAAAATTGAGGATATTATGTAACTACATACCAGGAGAAAAAATACAATATATCTCTGTGAAAATTTTATTGATATCAATAGTAATGTTGATAATAATAATAAAATAAAATTTATTGTTATATGGTTCTACTAATAGAAAGAATAGTTTTGTTTTAGTCTTTTACTAGGGATAACATTTTGTCTAATTGAGGATTGAAGTTGATATCCTTAATTATCAAAATTAAGTGCAAATATACATATGCTAATGATGATTTGTGATGAGATTTTATAGATCTCAACTTTGAAAATGTCTTTCACGTAATTAGGAGCTGTCAAATGCTGATGACAATCTATGAACATTGTTTTGATTTAGTACACTTATTGCTTAGAAGGTATTTGTAGTATTCTCTCATATTCTTTTCTTGTTATTTACCTTTTAGCATGATTGCGGATTTATTACTTCCAATTGAAGATTAGGATAAGTTTTTCAATTGCACAGTTAAACAGATTTAGAAAAATGGAAATTTCTTTTGCACTTGCATTAATATCTGAAAAGTACTGCTATAACTATAGTTATAGATCCACTGCAAATTTGTCTAGGAATGGAGATCTTGCATCTTGTTTTGACTTCTGTCAGCCCATGATATATATAAAGTAGCTGAACATTATTTGTAATTCAAACACTGTTAGTTATCATTAAATTGATATATTGTAGCATAACTTTTGTATATAAACATGGTCTTCTCTTGTTATTTTAGGTTGAATTCATTAAAAATATTACCAAGTTTTCAATAAAAGTTAATTTCCCAAGCTATTCAGTGTTCATTAATAGAAGTTGAGGCAGTTATTATTTAGAAAAATTTTGATCCTTGGTACTGAGATGAAAAAAATCATAAAGCTTCCAAAATGTCTTTTCTTGATTTACCATGATGAGTATACTGACAATAAAACAAACCAAAATGTTGTATTATGGTTTTATGAACTGAACTCAAAAGGCTGCTGAATTATAACTATATCACAGTGATTTATAGTGTACCAAGCAGGAGTGCAAAGTGATGAAGTGCCACAATACTGTCTGTTGCAACTCCTCAGCTCTGCCTCTATAACATGAAAGTGCCCATAGACAATATGTAAAGAAATGAACATATTTATTTTCCAATAAAACTTTATTTATGGACTATAAAATTTGAATTTCACATTTTTTTCATCATGAAATATTTTTTCTCTCTTCAATCATTAAAAAAAAGCAAAAACCGTTCTAATTTGTAGACCTTACAAAAACAGGTGGGAGACTAAATGTGGCCCATGAGTCATAATTTTTCAATTCCTGCTCTAGACCAGTCAAGTCAAAGAGAAAATATTTTAAGCAGCAATGTATTCAGGAGCACTGATCAAAACTGCTTAGAACTAGTTGCAAATAATGAGAAATGAAACGAGAGCCAGTTACATAAAAAAAACAAAGAAAAATTGAGCATAATGTTATGGAAAGAATGAACTTTAAATGAAAAGTGACTTTCACACATTCCTTTTGTAAAATCCATGACAGAACCATCTATAAAATGAAAATGCAGCATTCAAATGAAATAACTTTAAATAGTATAAAAGGGCTAGACTTGCAGCTTACATATAGAAAGAGGGAGACAAAACTATTAGGGAAGATGGGAAAGATATTAGAAAAGATATAATCTTACCTTTGACAAAAGAGGAACTAAGTCTCTCAGAGTTTGTTTTTTTTTTTTTAACTTCTTCAATGTCAAGGAAATAGTAGGTGATAGAACCAGAGCATTTGAATTAATTTCTTCTAATTCCAAATAACTATGTCCTTTTCATTATATCACTATTGTCTATTGAAAGTCTGATATAAGTAAGAGTTCTATGTCAGATTTCCAATTGGGAAGGGAATAAACATTTATTAAGAGCCTACTATATGTCAAGCTTTTTACAAATATTTTCTCGTTCAACTCACAATAATCCTATGAGGTAGGTGCTATTATTATCTCCATTTTACAGCTGGGGTATACAGAGTTTAAGAAATTTTCCTAGGGTCATATCTATAATAAAATGAGGCTAGATTTGAACTCAGTTCAGTTACTTATAGACAATACAGCAATAAAAGGAGATTACTCCTGGGTTTGTGTATTCAAAAAGAGGAAAGAAGGAAGGAAGGGAATAAGTAATTATTAAAGACATTATTATGTGCCAGACACATAAGGAAGAGAAAATAATGGACTTGGCATTTCTTAAAATTGGAACCTGACAAGTGACAGTAATTTAAATGTAGAAGTGGGACATGGAAAAGGGAGGGGAATTCATCAACTTATCTTGCTCGGGAAAGTAAAGATAAAAATATATTTTGGTAGTAAACATAAAAGAAAGCAAACAATAGACCGTACTGACTTTTAGAAGGGGGAAGAGGAGTGTCTGAATTTGAGGTTAAAAAATCAATGTGTCATACAAAATGAACTATAACTACAGAGGGCTGTTTATGACAAAATAGGGTGGTGGTGGAGTAATACCCAATGAGGGAGGACAGATAAACTGAAGGAGACTGTGGTTGGATATTTCTAAGCAAAATAAACTTTAGATATCTAGTTTCTTTTTAAATAGGGAAATATAACAGAATCTTATGGTGATAAAATGAACTTCATGTTTTTTGGATGAATCTTCCCATGTTGTAAAAAGATGGTAAAATGAAGTAGAAAGCAAAAAGCATAGAAGGAACATATTTGAAATGTAAAGATTTATAAATGAAAATGAGATTTAAAAAATTGTTCCAATTTTTAAAAAAGCTGGATTGGTAGTAATGATTTTAGATAGAACAATAGAAGAATATATGACAAGAAAGATAAACAGGACAATTTTGGTTTAAGAGAAGTTGGGAGAGAGATTCCAGTAAAAAAATGAGATTCTAGTTGAGACTTATAGAAATCCAAGGAAGTAAGTAGATAGAGTAGAGGAGGAAGTGGGTTTTGAACTTGGAGGACATCCAGCCAGTCAAAATTCTTGGAGCCAAGGAATGTATCTTGTTAGTGGAATAGCTAGGAGGCCATAAAAACTGGAAGAGGTTACTTGAAAGATAAGAGGGGACTATGTTATATAGGTCTTTGATTACTAAACAGAGCATTTTTATATTTGATCCTGGAGTCAAAGAAGCCACTATAGTTGTCCAATAAGTAATATGAATACAATTATAGATACAAAATGAGATTGGATATTAATATAATCATAAATGGGATCCAGTCCAATTCCTAATTTTATAAAAGAATAATCTCAAATAGCCTTCAGAATAGTAATGTCAAATTTTGATCAATATGGGGGTCACTAAGTAATACAGAACAATGCCTCTGGGCTGCATATTTATGTAGGAGATCACAAATTAATATTATTTGTTTTATTGTATTTTCATTTATTTTTGCTAAATATTTCCCAATTACATTTTAATCTGAATTGAGTTTCCCTCAGGAGTATGTGTGCTGTTTGTGGCTCAGGAGGCTAAGCATTTGACATTTCTCAAGAATAGAATGAGAGGACTAACTATAAGGATTAACATCACAAGTGTAGCTCTGTGATAAGCAGAAACAACCTAAATTCAGATAACATCATTGCCAATGACACCTTATACCTTCACATGGATTTGGCTATATGGATTGATAGAATGTATTTTTCAACTGGAAGAACACAACAGGATATAGAGTAGAGTTCATATTTCAAATGTTCACTACCCATTTGAAATCTGCCTGGTTGTAACTCATCTCTGGAATAGTTCATATCCTTCAACAGATTTCACTGGAACACGTATGAATTTTATATTGAGTTTTGCTTTAATCTTTTTTTTGTGTGTGGCAAAGGGATGATTGTTGCTACAAAACTATTCATTAATTGAGTATGAGTCACTAAATGTTGGGAGATGGGCAGGAAATCCTCATCACTCTCTGACTTTTGGACTTAATCCTATGAACCTGGAATAAATAGATGAACACTTCTTTTTCTTATATTTCTCATTGACTTCTCAAATGAGAGTCATTCTTAGCCATATGATGTATACTTACAATTACCTTGTATTTCCCATGATTGTTTGAGTCACCTGCAATTTTGATTCTTTCACAGTGTGTTGTACTATGATTGAGATCCATTTAAAATTACTAGAAGAATGTTATGATTGTTATGGCTTCAGAGGGCATTATGCAATTTTCCCCTCCAATGAAATGTGCTCAGATTTCTTCCTATTTAAGTCTGAATCTAACTTATTTTCTTTATACCGTGTCTTTACAAGACATAAATATGCACTAGTTCAATGTACTTCACAAATCAAATGGACATCGTAATATGAGCAATATGTGTTCTTTGGCCACTTAGATTTTCTGTTTACACCCAAAACTGATTCTCAATAACCATGGATTTTTATTGAGGAAGTTTCTTAGTATTTGGATATGTAACTAAACTAAATCTAACTATACTAAAATTTTATTGAAAAATGTTTATCTATTTGGATTTCAAATGACATCCTCTATGATAATGGCATATTTGGTGATTCAAATGTCCCTTTCACTTGATATTGATCTAAAAAATAATTCTGACTCTTACCCTAGTGCAGGGGTTCTCAAACTAAGGCCCACAGGCCAGATGCCACCACTGAGGTCTTTTATGTGACCTACCAGGTTATGGCAAGTGGGCTGAGGGGTGGAGACAGAGTGTGAGTTTTTGTTTTTACTATAATCCTGTCCTCCAACAGTCTTAGGCCCCCTATTTAAAAAGTTTGAGGATCACTGCCCTAGAGGTTCCCAAAGCTTGGGTTCTGATGGAGTTGAGACTGATATTTGCTATTGATCTCAAAAGGTCATATTTTCTTTGGCTCATTTGTCCTCACTGAAAATTTTTTCCTGGGAAACTACAAATTGTGCTTATATGTAAATTTCTAAGAACTAATGGTATCATGCTCATATTAGTAGCATCCATTCTTTATTTTTAATGATAGAAAATGCAAAAGATGCAAAAAGGACTAACATGAGTTTATTAACATATATAGAGAAAAAAGCACTCAGTAGTTTATCAACTTTTTTTTTTTTTTTTTTTTTTTTTTTTTTTTTTTGAAGGAAATGGAAGGGTTTGCCAGGAAATACTTTGACACTTCTGTGGAATCCCTTTCTCCTAAAGCTTTTTATAGAATTTCTTCCAAATTCCAAATTATGATTTTGCTTCCTCCTAGAGGGCAAAGCACATGTTGGGGCTGGTGGACAGGAAAGGATTTTTTTTTTTTTTCATTAGAATTGTATTGTCTGAATAATTTACAGTAACAGCAGGAAACAAATCACAGGTTTTTTTATGTATCCATTTTGTGGCTTTTGTCTTTTAAAACTCTTCCACTTCTGAAGGCCAAGTGAATAATTGTTTTCTTTCTCCTCAGAAATTCTTTCTCTTTCTAGAAAGTGAGATCCCTGAACCTGTAAACTTTGAAGAGATACTATTGAGCCTACCACCAAGATTGGTTCTGCTCAGGACATTTCCCTTCTCTTCTAGAAGATTATATTTCAAGATTATATTGCCTATGATACTTTCCTTCTCTTCTTACATTAGATGTTCTGCAACTCTGTGAGCAATTCTCTTGGGCAATGCTTTCTGATTTCTTCCCCTCATTGAATTTGGGATTCAGTTTATGTCTGAGTCTACCATATGTTTCAGTCTTGTTCAGTCATTTCAGTTGTGCCCAATTCTGTGAGCCTATTTGAGGCTTTCTTGGCAAAAAATTGGAGTGTTTTGTTATTTCCTATTCCAGCTCTTTTTGTAGATGGGGAAACTGAGGCAAAATGGGCTAAATGATTTGACCAGGATTACACATATAGGAAATGCTCATGGCCATATTTGAATTCAGGAAGATGAGTTTTCTTGACTCCAGACTTGACACTCTTATTCACTGTGCCACTTAGTTGCCTTGGTTTGGATTTTGGATTGGATTTGGTTTAGATTTTGCTGCTTCTTTGTCTTATCCATTCATTAAAGAATTTCCTAATTACTAATTAAGTGATCTTGAAGTGGATAGCAGAAGAGAGTATGGAGGCTGAAACCCCTTAAGCCAAGCTCTGAATAATCAAAACTTAAGAATTCATAAGGATACTCTTTTTTTTTTTTAATGCGAGACCAATAAAATTCATACCAATGGAAATCTAAGGTTGTTATTCCTGTATACCCTCTTATGAAAATGTAGCTGGCTAGAATAAGGATTGTTGAAGAGCTCTTTAGTGGGAAAGGAGGCTAGGCTCTGAAACAGATTCTAAGAGGTATAATGTGACCACTGTGAAACATGAAAGTTCCTGTTTGTTATGCAATGTGTACATTTCATTATTTACATGATTTCACTAGGTGATTGTGGAGTTGTGTACATAGCAAGTCCTGACTGTAACACTGTCAGCCTCTGAGAATAAAATAATTATATTACTCATATCTTTGTATCAGAGTTTTCTGTGAAGAACAATGACTATTTTCTATTTTAATTTATTTTTTTAAAAGTCACTAAGCTGTTTTTACCCATCCACAAAGTCCTTGGCTATACTTTGTTTCCAAAATTTCTACTGAGCATATAAAAATGAAGCACTAGGTAATAGAAATTCTGAAGTGAGAAACAATTCAATTCAACAAATATTTTAAAATTAGTTACTATGTGCAAATTGCTTTTTATGCAGTTACAAATCTCTTTTGTTTATCCTATCTTCTCCTAAAGACCATGGGGATTTTGGTTAGCGTCTGAGAATAACCGTATTCTTTTTCTTTGACATGACCAAGAAAGATTCAAAGCAGTTTCTGATATATTAGACTATTCACTTATTCCCCCTATCTTCCCTCTTTAGGGATTATTTCTGAGAAGCAGGAAGCAGCATGGTAAGGGGAAAAGAGATAGGTTGGATTGGATTCAAATTCTGATTTTGTTGCTATAATAATAATAATAATAATAATAATGCATGTTACTTTGGACAAATCATTTAACCTTGAAGAGCTTAGTTGCTGTTTGTCCTTCATTCTGGAAAAAGGACCATGACATCAGGGAGGTGATGCCATGTTGTGAAAGTGAATTAGATTTGAGTGAGGGAAGGCTGCAATGTCCCCAGCCTCCCTTTTTCCTCTGGAGCCATTTGGGTCCAGTGGCCAGATATAGATCAGGATGACTGATGCAGTGGGATACCTTGGCTTTGTAAAATTAAGTTAATTAATAGGTTTTCATGATGGAGGCAATGCTTATTCAGTGATTAGTGGTTCTTCTAAAATCAGAGATTAAGTGATCCCTTAGGTCATTTTCAGTTCAAAATCTATGATTCTGTGATTGATATTTCTCTCTTAGTTATTCAATAAATAAATAGCACCTATTAAGTCATTAAGGTGCTACAGCACCTGTTAGCTGTTCTCAAAATTGGACTGAAGTTTAATATTAGGGGAGTGAGGGGATAAGGAGGAAGAGGAGGGAGTGAGCCAGGAATCTTAAGGGTGGGGAAAGAATTTCAAAAAATAAAAATAACAAAGGACGAAGATAAAAACAAACAAACAAACAAACAAACAAAAAACACCCAAGCATTAGTGTATTCTTTCATTTTAGTTAGTACTATACTATTACTCCCATGGGATGTTTCTTGATAATTTTTCCATTCCCAAGGCAAAGAGACTTATTAAGACTTACCTCTTTTGGAACACATGCTCCACCCCTAGTGAATTCGTACTTTTCACTGTTTCTCTTGTCTACCTTTACGGTTCTAAGTTATATAAAGTAGGACTTTAGACACACACTCACATTCTGCAAAACAAACCTCTGGGTCTTGCAGCTGCACATATACATAAACGCGGGCACAGACTTGGGAGCACTCAAACGCGAGGGGAACACAGACACAGATACACACACACACACACACACACACACACACACACACACACACACACACACACACACGCATTCAGAGCCGGGGAAGTTAGTATTGCCTAATTGGTCGGCAGAGAACAACAAGCTTTCTGTAAAGTCAGGATAGTCAGCCCGGAGAGAGGAAGGTGCGGACGAACTGCCCATGGCTGACTTGAGCTTCATTGAAGATTCTGAACCCTACACTGGAAAGGAGGAAGATGATGAAGAGGAAGAGGAGGAGGAGGGTGTGGAGTGGGGATACGAGGAAGGTAATAGAAGACCCGGTAAAGAGTTGGGTTATCGTGGCGGGGAATAAATCTCCTGACAAATGGCTAGGCTACGAAAATCCGGGCAGTGTTAATCCTCAGTGTGGTTTTGGATCTTTTATGTAAACCAGAGGAGTGGGGGTCGGTAGGGCTGGTGGCGAAGAGAGTAGGCACGGGCAGCCCTGCAACGTCTAGCGGGGATTGAAGGGTACAGGAGAGGTGAGATGGGCAGCTTAGAGGCAACAGTTCAGCTCTGCTCCTTTCTTTTCTTGCTTGCTCTGGGCTGACAGCTGAGCGCTGAGATCCTGCCCTTGGGAACTGGGAGAAGGCCCAGAGGGCGCGGGTCCGGCTAAACTGCCGCTAACTCCTGGAGTCCCTGCTCGCTTTCCAGCAGGGACTGATTTTTATTGTAGTTGAGATTTAATATAATTGTCGAGGACTTTTTTGTAAGTAAAAAAGCTTTTGCACCTGCGAGAAGAGCTCTTTATCTATTCCTCTTCTAATTTCCTGAATTTTCTTTTCCCCAGTGGCTCCTTATACACTATATAAAAACAAAAAAACAAAACAAAACAAACAAACAAAAAACAAACCGATACTTCATTATTTGGATTTCCTCCTCCCCTCCCCCTTTATAATTGTACAATACTGTATCACTGTATAAACTTGATCTATATATGTTTTTGTGTATTTAAATCTAACCAGGGAGGCACACAAACATTCTGTAGTTCGTCTTAGTTTCACCAAATTTAGACAAATTATCTTAATGAGTGCCAGTCCGGCTCTTTATGATTCCACACTGGGTCTCCTAAGACTTGTGTTCAAATTCTTTCTCAGACATTCATTCAGGGCTGTCACACAAGGAAAATCACTTAATCTCTCATTGCTCCAGATGACTCTACAAGTATGAATTGCTGATTTACATCCCTTTAAAAGTTAGGACCATAAAACCAAATAGGAACCTAACAAAATTAATGGCTCCAGGTTATTCAAAATAGTTTCAGGGCAACTTTTTATTGGGCATTTTGAATTTGTTACTTAAGTGAAATTTCACATTTCTAGCTTCCTAATAGGAATGAGTGATGAATTATGAATACACCAGCTCTTTCTATATGTCAATTTCAAACTGAAAGAATCTGAAATGCAGGAAGGCTTTCTTGGAATTTAGTATCCTAACTTTCTCTCCATTTAGGGCTACTAATATAATTTTGAATGCAAACTAATATATATATAATGCTAATATCATTTTGAATGAATACCAATATATACAATGCTTATATTCATGCTCTTATGAAATGTATAATTATGTCAGTTTAAAAAAGCATATAATGAATTTGTGTGTTATTTTTTCATATTCATAAACAGATTATATACATATGCATTATACATATGTACATATACATACATGCATTATATATTAACTCACTGATATCAGTTATCATTTCCCATTTATCTTCAAAAGTGTTATTTTTTAACTTGACAATTGTCATTCTACTTGTGTCACATTGAGTATTGCTATTACCAGCAATCTGTAATATTGTAGTGATTTTTTTTTGTCATTTTAAGAAAACTTTCCTTTATAATGTCACAAATCATATAATTGTATTTCTATGTTAAGAAATAAAAGTATCCTTATAAATCAATTAAATATTATGGGGTTGTTTTTTTTGTTTTTTTTTTTGTTTAAAATTAGTGGTTTGGATAACATGGAATATTTGTTCTGTAGCTTTTTCAGAAAGTAAAACATTGCTTCAAAATATAATGAAATTATCTTTCTTTTACCTCTGTAGAGTTTTATGGCCATGAAACTAGCCATAAAACAAGCTGTATCTAATTGATGGAAGTGTCCTAAATAGAAAATATAATGATTTTTGTTTCACACTTTTATGTATCTAACCTTTAAAAAAAGATCACTTTATTTCAACTTGGTTATTATTTATTTTGTTTTTAGGAGTTGAGTGGGGCTTAGTGTTTCCTGATGCTAATGGAGAATATCAGTCTCCTATCAATTTGAATTCCAGAGAAGCCAGATATGATCCCTCATTGCTGGATATTCGTCTGTCTCCAAATTATGTGGTGTGTCGTGATTGTGAAGTCACTAATGATGGACATACAATTCAGATTGTTCTTAAATCAAAATCAGGTATTTTAAAACTCTATATTCTTGCTCTTATCCTCATGTAAACCAAGTTGTTGTTATTATGACTTACAAAATATGAATTGAAAATTTTTTGTGGTAAAGAAGCAGAGTAACATTTCTATATTTTCTGGAAATATATGAATTTATCTTACACATCATATTTCCTTCTTCTCCCCCACCCTGAGTTGAAAAGCTGTGTTAGAGACTATTATTTGTACAAGAGTGAAATTATGTATGTATGTATACAAACATATATACACACAAATATATACATACACGTGTGTGTGTGTGTGTGTGTGTGTGTGTGTGTGATTTTTTTTCCCCCCAGAATCTTTAAGAGAGTCCTAGGAATCATAAGATTATCAGATAGATAGGTTTAGAACTGGAAGAGACCTTGGAGGCTCTATAATTCAGCTCCTTCCTTTCGCAGATGAAGATCAGAGAGAGGCTTTATGACTTGCTTAAAGTCACACAAGAAATAAGCAGTAGAACAGGAATTTGAATTCAGCTCAGTCCAGAATCTTTCTATTATACCACACATAGGATGATGTCATGTTCCATGCTGTATAATAAAGCATTTCTCTAATTGGTGATACAACCGTATTCAATACAAAGACCCTTAGGAAAGATTTACAAATTCCATCCATTACCCTTTATTATCTCACTAGGCTAATTTTGTTTGGAAATGGCTATAATATATCTTAAGTGTCTGAGATCAGATTTGAACTCAGGTCCTTCTGACTTCAGGGCTGGTGTGTCACTGTGTCACCTAGCTGCCCCTAGAGTTATTTTTTAGGGAAGTGTACAGACCTCTGATTTTATGGGAAATTCTTAGGGAGGAAAGTTCCTCTGCTAATGCAGATCGACTGTTGCTCTTCAATTTATAATTCCCTTGAGAATTGCTTTGGACTATTGAAAATGTTAAACCAACTCCTATAGGTAATATTATAATGTTAAGACAATTTGCCTAGTGGATGGTCAGGATAAGTGATCTGTCTATAAAGTGGTTACACAGACAGTATGTATCAGAGATGGGATTTGGAACCACATTTTTCTGTCTTGAAATTGTGGCTTCCTATTCATCATATAACAATGTATTTCTATTCCTTAGTATATCAAGAAAAGTTGGCACACACACGCGCGCACACACACACACACACACACACACACACACACACACACACACACACATTCCAACCCCCAAAACAAGCTGACCTTTCCTAGAAAACACTTGGGGAAGGGTGGCAAATCAGAATATATTTGAATTACATAAGGTGTTTGACAAACACTGCCTAAATGTAGTTAAATTAATTCAAAATCAATATATGTGATATTTTAAATGACAGATTCCTTAGATTTATCATTACTGGGTTCAAGCATCGATCTCTAACTATAGATTAGTCATTAATTATGGATGGTTTTGAACCTTAATCTAGAATTAATATTCCATCAGGGAATTGTAGATTCATGTTTTCTTTCATGCTTATTCAAGTTTGCTCAAAGTACATGCATTATATCCAATATAATATAGATTTTTGTGCTTGCTAAACAAAAGATCCTGTTTGATTACCTTGCTCATATCTCAGATGTAATTTTGAATTCAATCTATAATCAGAGTTATTTTGCTTGTGACATGAATAGGCATTTCAAGTTTACTGGAATGGGATTGAATTTTGTGGAAGATTTGTTTTAAGAAATAAAAAAAATACTTGAATATTGGTAAATTACTGGAATTAAGGTTGTACATTAAGACAGGGATCAATTAATTTTTCTGTTTCTAAAGTTATGCCTTTTCATTATTGTTTACTTGTTTTAATTGTCTGACTTGTGACCTCATTTGGGGTCTTCTTGACAAAGATATTGGAATAGTTTGCTATTTCCTTCTTCAACGCATTTTACAGATGAGGAAACTGAGGCAAACAGGGTTATGTGACTTGTCTAGGTTTGCACAGTTAGTATCTGAGGCCAGATTTGAACTCAGAAAGATGAATCTTTCTAGGTCCTGGGACTATTTATTTGCTGTGCCACTTTGCTTCCTTGCCTTCATTGGCCAATATGATTCAACATGTATTTGTTTATTTATCTATACCAAATACCAAAGGAAATTCCACTCTGTGACCTTCCCCAAAAAACTTTTGACATTGTCCCTGACTTCAGGTAATTTTCAAGCTCTTGTAAGTGGTGATGGTGATGGTTATGGTGAATAGCACCAATTGCACACTTGAAGCAATTAGAAAACAAATGCAAAATAGTATAAAATAAAATACTTGAAGATCAAAAGGTCTTTCCCTGCAAGGAATTTTACTTTATCCTGTGGGTGGTACAGGATAAGTATACCAAGGTATACACCTGGAGGAAAGACACTTGGGGTGGGCGGGGAGAGGATGACTTAGATCTTAAGAAGAAGTTCTACTGAAGCTACCTACCTAAGCCACATGAGGCACCAATCAATCAGGATTTGGAAGTGAGAAGATGAAATTCTCCAGGAGATAGGTGATGCAGTGAATGGAGAGCAGGATCTAGGAAGACCTGAGTTTAAATTGAGCCTCAGACACTTACTAGCTATGTGATGCTGGACAAGTCATATAACCCTATTTGTCTCAATTTCCCCATCTGTAAAATGAGCTGGAGAAGGAAATGGCAAACTATCTTTGCCAAAAAGATCCCAAATGAGTTTACAAAACGTTGAACAGTATTGAACAACAATAAAATGCTCTCTGGTCTATAGTACAGTATCAGGGTGGCTGGAGAGAAATGACTACGTGTAAAGATGATACTCATAGGATCATAATGTTGTAGATTTAGTGCTAAACAGAACCTTAGAGGCCATATAGTCAAACATATTTTATAGGTAAGAAAACTGATGCTCAGGGAGGGTTAAATGACTTATCTAAGGTAATATAGTGAATAAATGACAAAAGTGGGATTTAAATCCAAGTCCTTTGACTTGAAATCAATTGTTCTTTCCACTATGCAACATTATCTCTTACCTACTGTACTCTGCTCTGACATAATAAATTGGGAGTATTAAATTTTTTATAGTACTTATTTTTTCCAAATTTATGTAAAAATTTTTTCATCATTCACCCCTGAAAAACTTTGTGTACCAAATTTCTCTCCCTCTCTCCCTCCCCCCAAGACAGCAAGCAATCTGATATAGATTAAATATGTGCAAGTCTTCTAAACACATTTCCATATTTGTCATGCTGTGCAAGAAAAAAATTATATCAAAAGGAAAAAATAAGAAAGAAAAAAACAAGCAAGCAAACAACAGCAACAAAAAAGGTACAAATGTTAATACAAATACAAATCCACATTCAGTATCCATCTTTCTCTGGATGTGGATGGTATTTTCCATCACAATTCTTTTGGAATTGTCTTGAATCACCTCATTGTTGAAAAGAGCCAACTCTATCATGTTGATTGTCACATAATCTTGTTGCTGTGTACAGTGTTAAATTGTTATGAATAGTGCTGAGTTTCATATTTTAGGAAGAATATTGATGAACTAGAATAGTTAAGAATATATGAATTCAAATACAGCTTCAGATAATTGTGTCATCTTAGAAAGTCACTTAAACCTCATTTGCCTCAATTCCTCATTTGAAGAATGGAGAAACACCAGAGAATGAAATGACAAAACTCTCTAGTATCTTTGCCAAGAAAACCCCATGGACATTCAGAGATGATCAAAGAACAGCAAAAGAGAAAAAATAATGTATGGTTGTTACTGTTAAGCTGGAAAGCTTTCAGAACAGGACAGGTTTATTTGAGTATTTGAAGTTGTTATATGGTTGGTTATTGTATGGATTAAATTCTCAAGTCTTTCAGAGTTGTTCAATTTTATAACGTTTTTATAGAATAAATTGTTCACAAGTTTCTATTTTCTTTTTTATGGGAGAGAAAATATTAACAGAAAATACTTATTTAAAAAAGTTTAATTTTTATTTTTATAGTATTTTATTTTTTATAATTATATGTAATGACACATTTTAACCTTGATTTAAAATTTTTGAGTTCCAAATTTTCAGCCTTCCTCCCTCACTAACCTTTCCTAAGATGGTAAGCAATTTGGTATAGGTTATTTATGTGCAATCATGTAAAACATTACCATATCAGTCATATTGTGAAAGAAGAAATAGACCAACACTCCTCCCCCCCCAAAAAAAAATAAAGTGAAAATAGTTTGCTTCAATCCATTCATTCTTTCTCTGGAGTAATATAGCAGTTAGAATAAAACAACAATTTATTATATAAAAAAGGAAATAGATTTGTTCTGCTTGTCTCCAGGGGTAAGAATTAAGTAGACGAAGAAAAGGAGATTTAGGTTCATTTAAAGAAAGACTTTCCATATGGGAGATAATGGTTTATTCCAACTAGCAGAAGTCAATGGAAGATATACAAGTACTTGTCAGTGATATAAGGTCCTCTTGTTTACATAGAAGTGGGATCAGATCACCTCTGGACTCCCTTTCAAATCTGGGATGCTGTTTTTCTCTAATGATTTCAGCTGTGGTCATAATAAATTTGAAGGAATGGTAGGTATTCCAACTGCTAGTCTCCAAAAGCAGTTAGGGATATGGGGCAGAAAACTATTCAGTTTTTCAAATGAGAGATTTGAAATGATATTTATAAGTCATTAAAAGTTAAGAATAAATGAACTCACAGAAGGAGAGATTATTGGGCAAAGTATCAGATTCCTAGAATTATGAGATTTAAGAAAAGTAGAGTGTCTGGGAAGTCAATGAAAACTGAAATGGATAAATAGAAGGGAAATTAGAATTCTGTAATATTATAGTAATAGAGAGATGAAGATATTGCAAAAATGTGAGGATATTCATGTCAAATACAGCAGGAGGGGCTAGAACAGGAGTTTTTAACCTTTTTTTAATACTATAGGCCCTTTAGACATCTGGTAAACATAAATATCTCAAAATAATGTTTTTAAAAACAAACTCAAACACAGAAATTATAAAAGAAACAAATTATATTAAAAGTTCACAGGTCCAGAACTAATGGTACAGAGAATGTAGAACATGAAGGGTTTTGGAGTAATTAAAAACTAGTACTTAAATAGAACTGATGGAAATGTTGGTAGGTTAGTGACAGTTCAATCTTAGAATTTTTTGAAAGAGAAAATAAATGCTTGGCTTAGAGTGCATTTAACCTAAGAACTCAAGAAAGAGATTAAAGCTAGATTAAGTAGATGTGGGAGTCAATTGTACTGAGATGACAACTGAACTCTTGAAACTCAATAAGATCACCAACTGTGATAGTATAAAATGGAAAGAGAATAGGGTTTGGGACAGAACTTTGGGGTTTACTCATGTTAGGGTTGTAACCTGAATGGTAGTTCTCTGAATGGAGAACTATCAAAGTAGAAAGAGGAGTAATCAGACATAAAGGAGGAGAACTAAGAGAAAAAAGTTTCCCCAAAACCTAGAGAGCAGTTAGCATTATCTGAATTTGATAAGAAAAAAATCTAATTGACACAAATGTCAAATTTTACATTTGAATTAAAAAGTCTATTTAAAAATATAAGAGGTGGGAAATGTATCAATTTATCTGGAAAATATCAGGCCATGTTAGTAGTTTGCAGTCTCATTTAAGAGTCACCAAGGTGATCTAACAGTCAAAAAAAAAAAAAAAAAAAAGTAATGTAATATTAAGCTGCATTGAAAACAGAGTGCCCAGACCTGGGGAGGTAGAAGTCCTTTTCTACTCTGTACTACTCAGACTATTGCCAGATTACTATTTTCATTTCTAAGAACACATTTGATGGAGAACATTGATTACTTGAAGAACATCTGTAAAATATAACCTGGTGAAGGATCTAGAGATCATTCGAAAGAACTTAGGATATTTAGATTGGCCTTAGATAAGGCCATAGAGCTGCTTTCAAGGTAGTTCACATGAAGAGGATGTTTATAATTATGTTGCTTTCCTCCAAAAGGCAAAAGTAGGGACAAAGAGTAGAAATTTCATAGAGACTTGTAGATATGTTATATAAGGAGAAAACTTACTAACAATTGGAATTGTTCAAAGTGAAATGGGCTGCCTCAAGAAGTAAAGACTTCACCTCATTGAAGATCTACAAGATTATCTCTTATTAGGAATATTGTAAAAGGAATGGTTTATTCATTCCTGGATTAGTTTAGATGACTTCTGTGACTCTTTTTGATTCCCAGAATCTGTGACATTGAGAAAAGGATTGAAAGTACCAAGGTATTTCCAGGGGATTGAATGGTCTCAAGAGACAGAATATCAAACTGATAGTTTAGACAAAGGCCATTTATTTTTTCAGACTACTGTTTCTTATTTTTTCTATTTTTCAAATAAATTTCCCCTCTAGTTTTTATGGTTAATAATATTAACTTCACATTTATGTAGACTTGACCCAAAACTAATGTCTGAGGAGTGAAGTGGAAGATGGTTATTTCAGTTTATGAAAAGGAAATTTTAAGAGAGGGCTTCTCTTTTTCCCTGCTTACATTTTTCACCCTCAGGCAGCTGCCAGCCTTTCTTATTCTTTGTCTTGGCTCTGCCCAGAGGTACAGATAGATATTGGAATGTCTTGTGAATCATCAGTGAAATATTCTATTATTTTTGGTACAATTGTGGATCATGGATTTATCTGAGTTGAATCATCTCAACATCAGCAATTCTTGAATTGGTCTGTATGATAACTTCTTTTAACTAGAATATTCAATTAAGCCTAATGCTTTGCTTCTTGACTGGACTATATAACAAATGATACATAGGGTCTATTTTGACATTTGTAAAATTGATGAGAATCTGAGCTCACTCTTAACTGCCAGTGAATAATGTAGATTTGTAAAGGACATTTGGCAACAAAAAAGGGCAACATTTAGAGCATTTCAAAACTGCAGAGAGGATATTTAAATGTTATTGTTGAATACTTAGAGAAGTCTGATTAGGCAAGGAAGGCTCTGATTTTTTCTGTCCTGATTTTAGATGAAGGTCAAGGAGTTGCAAGTTTAGTAACGGCTCCTACTTTTCAAAGTAGGTTATAATGAAATTGACTGGTTTATAAATCTCAAGTATTTTGGTTATATCTAGTGTTTGCTTTGAAAAGTTGTCTAATAGCTTTATTAATTGTACATCTTTGGAGATAGGGATCATGGATTTTTAGCATAGATTGATGCTAAAGAAGGTAGTAATTGGCATTTGAGCTAAGAAAAAAGAAACAGTACTCTGTTAATATTTAAACTTTTTAGTTTATCATTAAATTAGGTTGGTTCAGAGGAACTGAACTCAGATTGCCTAATCAATACCAAATTAGCAATTTTTCAATGTTAGGTGTTATCCTTGTAAAGAATGTGTTTTCCTCCATCCCAATAATATATTTAAGAAGGCTATAAATTTCAAAAGGACTTAATATATAAATTAATAATGTAATGAAGGTATTACATTTGCCCAAATCAAATCATTTCTGTAAAGAATTATTGAATACAAAGAAGTCTATAAGCCTGGTCTCTGACTTCAAAGGACTTACAATATATTTGGGGAAATAAAATATAAATAGGAGAGCATGCAAGACTTTAGTTCATTTATTAAGTCCTATGTGAGCAAGTCATTTGAAATACAAAGATAAAACTAAAACAGTTTTTGCTCTCTCAGCAATTAAAAGTTTTGTATGTTATTAAATGATGAATGAAGAATATAGATAAATGAGTACTCGAGGGTTTGAAGAAATATCATTTCAGGATAGGGAGACCAGGGAAGCCATTATGGAAAAAATCAAGAATTCATTTGAATTTTGAAAGATAAACAGATGGAAAGGATAGAGAAAAGCCTGAAATGGTGCAAGTGAAAGCAGTAATGTAGGAAAGATAGGCTCAGGGGACAGTGAGTAGTTTAATGTGAAAGATAAGAGGGGACAATATCTGAGATTAGGTGGAAAATGTAAATTTAGGACTGATTTGGAGGTCCTCAAATACCACACTAAGTAATTTCTTAAAAGCAGGTCTCCTAATCTAGTTTAGAACAAGCTAATTGGTTTTAGGATTATTGATAGATGCTCATGTTGAACTTTTAAGAAGAGAAACTATCCCAAGGTTTTATTTTTTCATTTAGACTATATTAAAATAATATATTATATGAAAAAGCAGTTCTTACAAGATACTGCTTTATATTTCTTTTAGACTCCATCTAAGAGGTAGAATTTTCCTCTTTCCAGACTTTTATTACCTTGGAGAAATCTACACCTTATGGGAAATTTCTGAATTATTGGTTTTATCAGATTTTCTTGGAGAACTCCAGAAATATAACCAGTATAAGCTATGATTGATTCTATTTACTTCTAGTCATTGCTTCCATTCTCCAGTCTGACTAGTACAAATGCCTGGACAAGTATATGACTTAATTTTTCTGTAACACACACTAATCACTGTCTCTAAGGAGCTTAAATTTGTTCATGTAACCCTAGGATGAAACATTTATAAATGTGCAAAAAACTGAAATTAATTTTATTGCTGTAAGGCAATATAAAAAGGAACTTAAAGGTAAAAATTTAAAAATGTAGATTTTTAGGTTTGTGCCCTTTCATTTTCAAGAAGCAAAATAGAAGATCTCTCAAGGTTATATATTCCATCTATTAGACAAACTTATTAAAGATAATGAATTTTTAAAAATGTACTATTTGTGTAGAAGGAAGTGCTAATGAGGATAGGTCATTATGCCCTTTACTTGCAACTTATTATAGAAATCTTAATTGGAAACTTTTACTTCTGGGCATTTTGTAATTCTCCACACTAATTTTAGGGTCAGGATTTTTTCTCTTCACATAGATATATGACACCCAGTATCATTCAGCAATTTTGCTTAAATTTTAAAATGTTGCCAGCAAATAAATTCTTATTCCTTTTCAGAAGATGTGCATATGGCCTGTTAAATTTACATAGCATCATAAGTTTATATTTTTATTTAGTATATGGAATATTTTAAAAAGGCAGCAAGGTGGCACAGTAAATAGAACACTGGGCCTGGGGTCAGGAGGACTGAAGTTCAAATTCAGCCTTAGGCATATGGCCCTTCGTAAATCATTTAACTGTTTACCTCAGTTTTCTCATCTATAAAATGACCTGGAGAAAGAAATGCTAAGTAACTTTGCCAAGAATACCCCATGGAGTCCCAAAGAGTTGAACAAGACTAAAAATGATTAAACAACAACAAAACAGAAAATATATTTAAAAAAAGAAATTATCACATTAATTTCTATTTTTCTGTAATTCAATCATAAATATTTATTAGTACCTACTAAGTATTAAATATCATACAAGGTTTTATGTGGGAGATAAAGAAGAAATAAATATGGTTCCTGCTTTTCCTAGGAAAGATACAAACTTTCTATCATACAGCTTTAATACAAAGCATTATGTTAAAATACAGTTGGAAAAAAGAATAAAAAGATATATTAGTTGAAGGACTATGGGCTCATTGCTATCTAGCAGACTGGTAAAATTAAACTCTTTAATTATTGAGGGATGATGTGAGCATATTGATATTTCTATTTGCTGAGAAAGTTTTTGTTTCTACATTGCAAAAAGTACATAATTCTGAATGTCCATTCTAATGGAAGTGGGGATCAAAGTTGATCAATGACTTGGCACATAAATGAAGTGAATAAGGATATAGTTTCTCCCATTCCAAAAATCTTATTTAGGAAGTAATTGTCAGTTCAATTCTACTCTCAATGACTGCAGAATTAGGAACAGGATCAGCTTGAGTGCAGAGGTATACAGTGAATTTGTTTGAGATGACAGAGAATGTTTTGATGAGGACTGTTGGTTGCTTCATTCACAGAAGCCCAGGAGCCTGGTAACAGCTCTTAACCTTCATCAAGAGGAGATGACTTCATTATCAAAGCAAAACAGAACAAGAATGGAGAAGTTAAGTGAAGACTAGAGAAAACAGTTTCCAAGTTGAGGGCATGGAGATCTTTAGAGGAATTTAAAGTTCTACTCTCAGTATGGATTAGGGACCATGTAATGAAGAGTCTGTCTCTATCTCTATCTTTGGGTCTTTTCTCTGAGTCTCTTTTTCTATAGTTCAATGGTACAATGGTTAGGCAGTTGGGCTTAGAGTCAGGAGAACCTAAATTCAAATCTTAACTCAGACACTTATTAACTGTGTTACTCTGGTAGAATCATTCTATCTTTCTCTTGACTCAGCAAAATGGACATCATCTTAATATCTACCTCACATGTTCTTATGAGGATTAAATGACATAATATTTACAAAGTACTTAGTAAAGTGCCTAGCACATAGTAGGTACTTAATAAATGCTCATTTTCTCTTTCTCTATGCTCTCTGTCAATTCATCTTCTTGTTGATTAGGCAGGAAAAATCAAATAAAGGTCAATGTCTTTTACTTGGTGCTAATGACTAAGAATAAAATACAGAATTATCTTGAAGAATGTGTAATAGTTGGGTAGATAGTTTGGAGAGGGCATTCATTGCAGGGAGATGGACAGTGTAATTATCTGAAACTTTGTAACACATTTGAAGAACAAGAAATATTGAATCGTTTGGATTATATAATACATAAATAATAGTATATAAGGTGGTGCAATTAATTTGGAAACAAATTTTGAAATTTTGGAATGTCAGATGACAGTGTTGGGTTAATGTAAAAATTTTTGAACAAAGGGGAGATATAATTAGCATTATGCTTTAGGGACTCTAATTTAGGGAGTAGGGATTATACTTCATTTTCATCTCTGCCTCTTAGACTCTCGAATTTTTATTAAAATTAGCTTTAGCTCCACCTTTCACATGAAATCTTACTGAAGCAGCATTTGCTTGTGCTCTACTTCCCCAAGCCACCTTGTATTCATTTTATGTCTTGAATGGAGTTGAGTAATCACATATATTTGTATCTCTTTCGTATATACTTATATAATATGTAACATATACATATTGTATATACTTACATACTTTCCCTATTAGAATGTAAACTCTTTGAGGACAAGCACTATTTAAATTTTGATTTCATGTTCCTTGACATATAGTAGATATTAACTGATTATTGGTTGATTGATTGATTAATTATTGAATTAATTTCAAAAGAGATTGAGCACAGATCAGAGAAATCTCAAATTGGGAAGGAACCTCAGAGAAAATTGAATCTAACCTATTCCTGAACTAGAAACCTTTTTACAGTATCCTTGCCAAATAATAATAACCATCAGTTTCTATTTGAAGGCCTCCAATAAAGCAAACTACTTCTTGAAGCAGTCCCTCACACTTTTAGACAACTATAATTAGTAAGAAGTGTTCTCTTATATTAAACCTTCCTAAAATTTTTTTGTAATATTTTGGTTTTTTTCTTATTACATGCAAAAATAACTTTTAACATTCATTAAAAAATTTGAGTTACAAATTCTATTCCTTTCTCCCTTCCCTCTGTTTCCCTGAGATGTAAGCAATCTGATATTAGTTATACTTGTGCAATCATGTAAAAGTAAAACCTTTCTATATCAACTATTTTGTAAAAGAAAATTCAAACTAAATAGGAATAAATAAAAGAAGGAGGAAAGAAAGGAAGTGAAAAAAAGTATTTTATATCTATATCAGATACTATTAGCCCTTTATCTGGAGTTGCATAGTCTTTTGGGATTGTCTTAGATCATTGTATTGCTGAAAATAGCTAAGTCATTTATAAACATTTATCACACAACATTGCTGTTGCTGCGTTCAATATTCTGTTTTGCTCACTTCATTTTATATTAGTTTATGTAAGTCTTTCCAAGTCCTTCTGAAATTATCCTGCTTATAATATTCCTAAATCTTTTACCTTATCCTGCTTCTTTCCTCCAGAACCAAGCAACACAAGTATAATCCCCTTTCCATATAACAACTTATCAATGTTTTGAATAAAGTAAAAAAAAAAAAACAAAACGGCTTTCTTAATAAATTTTTAGGTGACACACATTTACAAAGTATTGTAAACATGGAATAACAAGTATGGATCCCATAAGGTTTCTACAAGCTAGAAAATTTAACTCTATATGAGATGAATATCAGTTGGGATAAATATATAGCTTAATGTAGGTTCAAAAAAATCAACTTAAAAAGTCTAAGATGGGTAGACATGCCTAGAAAGCAATACTACTGAAAAAGTCTTGTTTTTTTAAAGCTCTTGGATAGAAGCAAAATACCTTATTTGTTTTTTAAAATCTCATTATTTTAGTAGTCTAATTAGATGTATCATTTATTCACATATAATAAATCAGTTTAGCAAATTGGATGGCCTAAAAACAATTATTGAACATTCAATATCAAAATCAAACATTTGATTATTTTTATTTCAGGAAAATAATATATTATGCATATATATTATATATAATATATGATATATATATATGTTCTTCATAAATTTCAAAACTTTAAATTTCAAAGTACATATTTAAAGGATTAACTTGTTTATCAAATTTTAAATTACAAACAAAATATGCAAAAAATATGCAATTAGACTATAGGCACATTATTTCAAAAGTATAGAACCTTTTTTTTTTTTTAATTAACCTTTATGTAATGAATGTATTTTATAGAAATTTTGCTGCAAGCTCAATATAAGTCAATTATATGAGGGCCATTAATAACAAAGGAGAAACAAAAATTGATTCCAATGTTATACTGAATTAAGTATTCAAGACTCCTGAGTTCTACCTTGTTAGACCACATATGGTATATTATATTCAGGATTAGATACACATTTTAAGGAATAAACTTTATATATGTATATATACATATATATATATGTATATATATATATATATATATATATATATATATATATATATATATATATATACATATATATATGAACTTAATAAACATGGAGAAGAGAAGATTAAGGGGGAAAATGATAACTGTGTTAAAATATTTGAAGGACTTCCATGGTGGAAGAATCAAATTTGTTCTTTTTGGTTCTGGAGGATAAAATTAAGAGCAATAAGTAAAAGTCTCAAAGAAGCAGATTTAGTGTTTCCAGCTTATTTGATGGAAAATCTTTTTTAATAATTAGAAGTATCCACAAGTGGAATAGGCTACCTTGAGAGATAATGTGGTCATCTTGATTAGAGGTTTTCAAGCAAAGACTTTTATAGGTTGTAGAGGGGAGTCTGTTTAGAGATGGCTTGGACTAGAGAACTTTTGAAGTCTCTTTTAAATTCAAGATTTTGTGAGTCTTAATACATAATGATATAAGCCCTTCAGGTTACTAGATTCTTTCAAGTCAATAAGAAGAAAAGAAGAACATTAACCCATGTGGTATTAAAATTTGTCAAATTTGAAGGGAAAGAATATCCTTTCTTGGTAACCTTTTATCTAAGACTTTCCTTCAAAGTAGACCTTTGATGATCTCTATTCCTGGTTTCCATAATTAAAATATCTTTATACATATACTTTAAATCATAAGTCATGTAAAATAATCTAGCATAGTCAAAATAAATAGCCTATGCTTGGGTGACCAAAATCCAGAAAGGTTAGCAAAGACCTTTTGAAGAGGTAGCACTTGAGTGAACTTTGAAAGGAATTTCAGGGATTTGAATAGATGGTGAATAAGAAGGGATGCATTATAATCACAGAAGCAAAATCATGGAAACTTGAGATGGTTATTCACTAAGGCAATCAATATACATTTATTAAGTGCATGTTATACACCAGGTACTGGCTAATCACTGGGGAAACAAAGAAATGTAAATGGAGTGTTGTATATTGATAATAACAAGAGCCTGGATAACATTTTTGTTGGGAAGATTATAGTCTGGACCAAATGATTTGTGAGATTCTTTCCAATTCAGAGATTCTAAGAAATAATCATTCAGAACCATCACATAAATAGGTATTGTCAAGTGAATGAATCAGAGGATCACTTGGCTCTTAGTCTATTAACTCATTCACTCTAAGGAAATGAAAACGTAGTAAGCATACACCTCATATCTCATACAATGCTAGATTTTGATTTTCTTTTATGTGGCTTGGTAGAACTATTGGATGTTAGTGTGATTTAATTCCTCTAGAGAAAATAGAAAATATTGCCGAGTCTGGTGCCCTTTCATATCTCTACTCAATTTAGATTCAGGCAAAATTTGTGTCCATTTAGTTTCTCCTTTGGATTCCTCTTTCCCTCTTCCAGTTTCTTAGTGATTTTCCTCGGATTTAAAGAATATCTCATTGCCAATTTAAAGCCATGTGTCATCTTTTCTTGGATTTTCAATTTTAATTTTTATCTTGCAATAAAGGAATAAAGGATTACCTTTTTGGTAAGGGAATCCAAAGTGTAAATGATAATTAAAGTGTAAAGCAATAATTTAAATTAAAAAATTAAAAACAAATTACAAAAAATATTTTGAAAGGGGCAGAGGGATCCCTCTTATGGAGCCCCCGAAATCTTGCTAATAGCAGCTTTAGGCTAGTTATTTTCTTTTTCTTCTTCTTTTTTTTTCTTTGTTTCTTTTGTAATGCTGGAGAAACTGAGTCAAGATAGAGATTAGAGAGTATTTAATAATTTATTTAATGGGAGAGATTTACTGGGACCAAATGGATCCATATTTTGGTCCCAGGGCTGAATGAGATTATTGCCTCCAAGAATCCAGCAAACAATGTGAGTTCTCAATGACCTATATACACATGGCTCAGACTCAGGGGATAGATTGAGGCAGGGGTGGAGTCAGGGTGCTGAGAGTGGGAACTGGACTCTGACTGGGTGGGGTGAGCCTCCAGAGATGAGATGACATAATAGGGGGAGGCACCCAGGACATGGGGAGAGGCATCTTGATAAGACAGTATCTGACATTCAGGTAGCTTGGGATGGAGAGAGGCATTCTGATATTCTAAAATATAAGATCTTTTATCCTTATCAAATATTCTGATAAAGAGGAAGGGGAAGTTTTACAGGCCTGAGCTTTGAGAATCAGAAACACTGAGTCAGGATAATTAATAACACTTTGTTTCTTTGTTTGTTTCTCCTCCTCCTCCTATTCCTCGTCCTCCTCCTCCTCCTCTTCCTATTTCTCCTTCTCTTCTTCTCATTCTTCTTCTTTTCCTCTTCCTCCTCTTTAAAAAAAAAAAAAAACTGTTAAACTTTTTTAAAAATTGGAACTTAACAAATATCAAACCAAATGAAAATTTCCATATAAAATAGAACAGAAGGGAATTATATCTGAAATTGAGAATCTCTATTGTTTTTCTTTGTAAATATATAAGAAATATATAATAAATTCAAAATGTAACTTTCAAAGCTATCCTGTTTGTCTGTGATTCCTTAGGCTAACCTTTTTTTAATCCCTTCCAGAGGGGTTATAGTGAAGTGACATACATCTGGACCATTGATAACCCTTTGACTATTTGTATTGTAGAGTTGGAAAAAATCTTATCTTTTCTTCATTCTATTTTCTCCAGACACAATAACTATAACCCTCATGTTTTCTCTTACATAGCAACCATGCTGTGTTACCCAGGGAGAGTTTTTATTGCCTTGCTTTAAAGATGTGCATACATGCTCTTCTGTTAGTACCTAGTCATAATACAACAAATGGTTGCCTTGGTAATATCCTCTAGCTTCTTAAATATAATGCTGAGCTGACCAAAGAATAGAGAAATTTGCTAGGACTTGTTTCTTGTTTTCTATCAAACTTGGATGGGAGAATTGAATTCACTCTGTAAATAATGTTTCTTATTTGCTTTAAGGTCAAGTCTTGAGGGCTATGTGATTAACAAGAGAATATGGGACAATAGTAGACTATTTTAAAAATCTGAATATCAAAAATCAGAAACTCTTCAAATCCACAGAATTGAGATTTGTGCAAAGTGTGTATAGAATGATTCTATATTAAGCTTTTGAATATCCAGAAACACTTTCTATCTTTGTAGCTTAATTTAGTTTTTTTCTGAGTATTGATAATATTATTAATCATCCTTACTGGTAATGAGAATTGAGGGCATTCAAGATCTCAAGTTCAAACTTGCGAATTTGTAAATTATTATAACAAACTAACAAAATGACATTTAATTTTATTTAATTTTGTATTCCTGTACCATCATCTTAAAGTGATGCTTCACCTGCTGTGAAGGTCTTGACAATGAAATTGGGCACCATGCCATCATTTTTCTTTGTAGTACTTTTCTGAGCTCATAATTGTAGTTTGGTTAAGTCATTAGCATGCATCTATCTTCAAGATAAATAACTTATCTCTAGCTTTTCCAGGTATAAAAGGTTAATTAAAATTAATATTCCATTATTATATATTTACTTGAAAAGATCAAAGTCTTTCTATAATCATAGTAAAGAACATTCTTCTGGTTTTTTTAATTTTTCAAAATATTATACACATAAAAAATCATCTCTGAGAATTATAAAGTTAGTTACTGCTACTTCTTGAGTGGCAAGGATTAGTTTTCTGCCAAAGTAAGTCTTTTAGTTTTTCCATTCTAGAGTCAACAAGATAAATGTTGTCATAAGAAAAATAAGTATTAGAATTCTTTATTTGGTTCACAGCTTGTATATATATACCTGAGGCAGGATTCAAACTCAGGTCTTTCTGACTATAAATTTCACACTGTGCAGCCTAGTTGATTTACAATCCTCAAGAGATTCTTATCATCCTCAGAGAATAAGTTGCTAAAATTCTTAGGAGTTACAAATTTAAAATTGAGTTGATATATAAAAAAGGGACCTTTAATTTTAAAATGTTTATTTTCATGAAATTTGATGGATAATTTGCAATGGATTTAGAATTTTTCTATTTTTTTAGACCAAAGGAGGGGCAGTTAGATGATGGTAGTGGTTAGAGTGCTTGATCTGGAGTCAGAATGACTCAAGTTCAAATCCAGATTCAGACACTGATTAGTTGTATAACTCTGGCCAAGTCACTTAACCCTGTTTGCCTCTGTTCCTCATCTGTAAAATGAGTGGAGAAGGAAATGATAAATCGCTCCATTATCTTTGCCAAGAATACCTCTAAAATGGGGTCAGGAAGAGGCAGACATGACTTAAATGACCCAACAACAAATTAGATCAAATGAAGTGGTAGCATGAAATATTGAATCTAGAACTAGTTTCAGAAACTAGAAAGACCTGGTTTCAAGTTTTGTCACTGACACATACTGAATAAGTGAACATCTTCAAATTACTCATCGCTCATTCCCCTAGGTAACTCTTTTAAAGTATATATTGTAGAACAGTTACTAATCTGAGTATGGCATCTGATCTTAATTTCAGTAAGAAAATGTAAAACATAAGGAGAACAGATGATAAATTATGCATGGCATTTTTATTTAAATGAAAAATGTCAAGAGACTCTTATTTAATATTTTATATGAAAATTTATATAATTATCTTTAAAAGTCTGTGTCTGTCTATCCATCTATCTCCTTCCAAATATTTGTTGTTATAAAGATGAAGGCTCCTCTCCTTTCCCTTCCCCTCCTTTCCCTTTCCCTCCCCTCCTATTAATCTCTTTTTCAGGGACAAAGGATTTATTTTGCCTTCAGGGTATTTCCTTTCCTATATCCTTTCTCTTAATTTCTCCCAACCCACCAACACCTCTACCCCTACCCTCATTCCCTGTTTGTTTCCTGTTGAGCTCTATGTATTTCTACAACCAGTGTGTTCAATTCTCATTTTTTTCAAATAAAAGTGAAGTTCATCTAATTCTTATTCTTCTTACCCCTTTCCCCACATTATGAATTTTTCTCTTACTTCTAAATAATGAGAAATATCACTTTTGCTTCTTTCTTCTTTTTTTCTACACTAGTATATTCTTTCTTTTACCCTCTTTAAACAAAAACAGTCAGAATAGAATCAATCTATCCCACAGATCCTTTGTCAACATTAAGATTCTGAAAACACTTGTTTCTTCTCTCCTATTAAAATGTTAGCAGTGTATTATTCCTAAATTCCTTTCAATTGTTCAAGTAAATTTACCTAAATTTTTATGGAGTCTTTTGTTTGTATTTAACATTTTCTACTCAGTCTGGTCTTTTTATCTGAAATGCTTGAAAGTGTTTTATTCCATTAAAAATCCATATGTTTTTCCCCTCATAGGATTTATACTTAGCTTTCAAGGCAAAGTTAATCTTGCTTGTAAGCCTATATCTTTGCTCTTTTTGATATAATGTATTCTAAGATCTACTTTCATTTATGAAACTGCAAGTCCCTGTGTGATCCTGTCTGTGGTCATATAGTAATACATGAATTTCTTTTTTTTTTTTTTTTTTTTTTTTTTTTGGGTGCTTGGGTTTCTTGGTATATGAATTGCTTTTTTTCTGGGTGCTTGCAGTACTTTTTCTTTGATGTGGGAGCTTTGGATTTGAGCTTATAATCTTCCTAGTGTATTTATATTTTAGAATGTATTTGGAGATATTCTTTCTATTTTTACTTTATTCTCTGGCTTTATTAAGTTTAAGTAGTTTTCATTTAGAAGTTATTGACATATGATGTCTAATAAAAAATAAAATATTTTAAAGCCATCATTTTAGGAATTCTATTGATTCTTAAATTATCTTTACTTGGTTTATTTTTCATTTTAGCTTTTAAAAATTAAATATCTTACAAAATTTTCTCCTATTTTTCTTGATGTAGTTCCAATATTTCTTATGAAATCATTAATTTTATTATGTCTATTCTGGTTTTTAGATAATTTGCTATTTGACTTGATATTTACCATATTTTTTCTTAAGTTATTTATAATATTTCCAATTTTTCCCTCCAGAACTTTAATTTTTTTATCTTAATTATTTTGTAAAAAAAAAAAAAATTGTAGTTCTTGTGGAGGTACTCCTTTTAGAATTCTTTGAATTCATAATTTGAGAAAAATACTGTTTTGAGCTTTCTTTGATCCATTCATCTCACTAGTTTTATTTTCCGAATTAAAATTTTGTACCAGGTTAAGGCATTATCTCTTCCTGAGATTTTTTCTGAATGACAGATCAGCTCTTCATCTCACAATGGATCCATTGGGTTTCTGGGAGTACCTTTTCCTTGTGGAATACCTGAGATCACTAAATGTTGAACTCTGCTCCATTGTTGCTGTTTCCCAGAGAATTTTAAGATCTCTTGCCTGGGTCTTTTTGACAACCCTGGGAATTTTTACTTCTCTGAGTCTTTTTCAGGGAAATCTTTACTTTTACTATCTACATATATCAGGTTGTACATTTTTCAGGTTTATCTCTGGTCATGCTGAGATGCTTGTTTGCTTTCAAAGGACCTGGCCTTTATTCTTATAATGATTTTGGGGTTTGACTGACTTGTTGCACTTTTCTGTGGTGGAAGAAGTTATTGTCTGCATTCCTCACTGGATTTCTTAATTACTATTTCAAGTAAGTTTCACTGGAATAGGTATTTGGGAAATGAACAGTTTGCCTGTATTCAGATAGCTATCTTGACTAAGAAATGGAATTCTATATTCAATGGAAATTGTTTTGTTTATTGATCTGGCATATTGATAGGTAACATGGAATATTTTATGAGGAGTTGACCATAAAATTAGTAAGACCTGGGTTCACATTTTTACCTCTGTTACACATTTAGGGTCTGTGTCCCTGGACATTTTTTGAACTCTATAAATTGTACAAAATGGGTTAACTAGCATTGATAGAGGAGTTCATTTATCTGGTTATTCCTTATATCAATGAAATCACAGATCTGGTCTCTTTCCTCTACCACCTTAACCTCTATCTCTTATCCCATTTCTCCTATCTTCTTTTTCCTATTACTTATCTCTTCTTAACTTGTTATATCTCCTCAGCCTTCCTTATGTTAATTTCTGGTGTTAGGTATAATACCTTAGTATTTTATCTAGAAGCTATTGTTTCCCTTTTGACTATATATTGTTAAAAAATGTTTCCTGTATTTATGACCAAGTATGATTTCTATCTTTCCTTTTGACTTTATAATAGTTAATAAATAGATGGTAATATGGTGTTCACTTTGAAGTCACTTTTGCATATTAAGTATATTTAAATATTTTATTTTGACTAAGAATTGGAAAGCTAAAGTTGGAATGGAACTTTAAATAACTCATTTTATAGATGTGAAAACTGAGTCCCAAAGAATTTAATGACTTATCCAAGATTACACAAGTCCTTACTGACAGAACTGAATTTAAAACTCAGGACTTGGGACTTTTAAGTTCAGTGTTCTTTGCATTGTTATCATTATCAGCTTTGAATTTTATTGTTAGATAGAAAGATAGGTAAATTATTTATTAATTATTCACCAGACCCTATGCAAAGTACTGAGGATAAAAATATAAGCAGGTGGATTGTCTTTGTCCTCAAGGAGCTTACACTTTACTAGGAGAAGATAACACATAAAGGGGAGCTGGAAGGGGAGGGGAGGATAAATGGTGTATAAAGAGGGGATACAGTTGGAGACTTGATCCCTGAAAAAAATAGGACAAGGGCTTACCTATTTGAGTTGAGAAATGGAGGGATGAAATCTGTATCAATGGTGGGGCAGGTTGAAGAATTGTTGTAAAGTAGTCTGGGTATTGGCAAAATGAAAAAAAAAATTGCTTATTCATTGTGAATTTTTGGCTTGTTGAATATATGCATAAGCCTCTTAGACATAGTCATCTTTTTTGTTATTTAGTTGTTTCAGTGAATTTCAACTTATTTGTGACCCCATTTGGAGTTTTCTTAGCAAAGAATTGGTGTAGTTGCTATTTCTGTCTCTAGCTCATCTTTATAAGTGAGAAACTGAGGCAAACAGGGTTAAGTTACACAGCTAGTATGTTTCTGAGGCCAGATTTGAACTTGGAAAGATGAGTCTTTCTGACTTCAGGTTTGATACACTAGTCACTGTCCTACCTAGCTGCTCCATATAATGTCTAACTGCTTTATCCTAGCCATATAACTAGAACTATTTTTCGGAATATGTCTCGTGTTGATAGTGTGCTGTATTGAGAAATATATGTATTTGATAAAAAAATTAATAATCAATGAAAATATATGTTTTTCCCTCAGTTCTTACAGGAGGACCATTACCTCAAGGACATGAATTTGAACTATATGAAGTCCGATTTCACTGGGGAAGAGAAAACCAGCGTGGTTCTGAACATACTGTTAACTTTAAAGCTTTCCCTATGGAGGTAAGAATGACATCGTATCCAACAAAGCACTTGTTGTTACTACAAAATGTTAAGTAATTTACTGAAAAGAGTTTATTTTAAAAAGATTTCCCAATTGGTCTTATATTTTCTTCATTCACATTAAAATAAAAAGTACCATTATGAAATGTGAGCTTGGGGAAGAAAATGGCTCTTCACATTTACAGTAATAGGTTTTGAGTATGCTCAGTCTTGCATGAATAATTGGTCATAAAGTTAACCTACAGCACTATTAACTTTTGTCTTAATATTATTAGTGTTCTAAAATTTCTGCTACTTCAGCAAATCCTGTGAGCCACTTTGTTCTAACAAACTCTGAGTAAATGATGAACTGAAAACAAATAGCTCCTAGAAGACTTTCCATAGTCATTAAAAGTCTAGTTTAAATCTGTTTAAAATTGGTGGTCTTGATTTTAATCACCTAAGGCCATTAAAAATGTGAGGATATTCTATATTTGGTGATTTTCATAGAGCTGTCTCATGAGTCGAGACAAGGCCTCACAGAAATTCCAGGAGCTCATTTACATCTTCCTTATGAAGCTACATATAAAGCTATACTTCCTTATGAACTGAATAGAAATTTGAGATAGTTCATAGAAGGGATGTGTGTGTGTGTGTGTGTGTGTGTGTGTGTGTGTGTGTGTGTGTATTACAAAGGGGATTTAGAGATAGAGGATTTGAGGTGCTTTCAATCATCTTCTCCAAATTATAAGCCTGTCTGATTAAATATTAAATTACTCAAGGCTGGCCTGTTATGGAATTTATTGCTGAAAACTACTGAAGTGCCCAGTTTTATTAAAATGATGCGTGCTTTATCTTTTAGAGTAGAGCTAGACACCAATTCAAAAGATGGCTTTAATTCCCATGGGTTTTTTTGGTTTTTTTTTGTTGTTGTTGTTTTTTTCCCCAGAAGCCTTTTGGGAGTTTTTTTCCCCCACTTAGATTAAAAACAAAACTTTAAATATGTCTAGGAGTCACAAAGAGATACAACCCATACCACATCACACTCTTTAGGTCTATTCTTGTTGGGCCTAAGTATTGAAAATGCTTAAATATGCCATAATATGACCTTTCTTCAAGAGATTGTTGTGAAACTGAAAATATAAACTGAATTCTTTAAGGAGGGTCTAGATAAACTTAGAGACATATATCAGATTCCAAAGAGAAACCTGATTATTTCCTAATTTCCCTAATTTCCATACACTCAAATTCAGTGATTTTATTTTATTCAAATTTTTAAAAAACATGTAATGTAATTTTTTATAACAAGGACAATATTAAAGAGAGACATAAATTTTAAATGGGTATTTTATAATATAAGCTCTAGCAGTATAGTATAATAGTAGTATTGGACCTGAGTCAGAAAGACTAAGATTCAAAATCCTGCCTTTGACACATACAAACTATGTGATTTTGGCTAAATCACTTAATGTCTCTGAAACTCTGAATCTTCTAGGATGTATCTACAATTCTATAGTAATTAGAAAGAAATGACATACAAAATAAGATAAGAAGTTTGATATTTAGTGGTTTGTGGGAAAATATAGTTTCCTTCCACAATAGGCTCATATATTAGAGATGTTTTAATTGTTCCTTTTTCCACAATAATCTGGTATGTTGCTATGCAAACATTTTTGGGGAGGGATATTGGGTAGCTAGAACAAGGGTTTGAAAGAGAGAGAGAGACAGAGAGAGAGAGAGACAGAGAGAGAGAGACAGAGAGAGAGAGAGACAGAGAGATTCAAAGAGACAAAGAGAAAGAGACAGAGAGAAACAGAGAGACAGATATACAGAGACACACACACACACAAACAGAGACAGAGACAGACAAAGAAAAGAGAAAGAGAATGAGAGAGGCATGGAGAAAGAGATGGAAGGAAACAAAGTAAAGAGATGAGTAATCTCATCACAATAAAGAGAAGAATAATCTCAGTCTTATAATATAGGGATTTTAGGATGAACAAATTGAATAGTAGAAACTCTATGATGTGGTAAATGTCAAAAGTGTCAAACATATACCCTATAAGCTGCTTGCAACCCATACCACTCTTAAATGTGGCCTGAAGAAATATAATTGAGAAATATTTAACTAAATAAAAATATAATAAAATATATATACTATCAATATATGATTTTTCTAAGCCAATGTATGTCTTACAAAGATTATGTATGGTTTTGTGATCTCCTATTTGTATATGAGTTTGATATCACTGCTATATATTTGCTTTTTGGGTACCTTTATCAATTGTGGAGAGATTTTCTTATTTTCCTTCTACTGAATGTAAAATACAAAATTTATTTTTTATTTTATTTTTAATAATAGCTTTTAATATTCAAATACATGCAAAAATAGCCTTAACATTCACTCTTACAAAACTCCGTGTTTCAGATCTTTCTCCCTCCTTTCTCCCTATCTCTCCCTTCCCTAGACAGCAAGCAATCCAATATAGGTTAAACATGTGCATTTTCTCCAAACATAACTCCATATCTATCATGCTGCACAAGAAAAACCATACCAAAAAGGAAAAAAAAATGAGAAAGAAAAAATAGCAGGCAACAACAAAAAAGTGAAAATATCATGTTGTAACCACATTCAGTCCCCATAGTCCTCTCTCTGGATGTAGATGTTCATTGTAATTGACCTGAATTACCTCATTGTTGAAAAGCGCTAAGTCCATCAGAATTGATCATCATATAATGTTGTTGTTGCTATGTAAAATGTTCTCTTGGTTCTACTCACTTCACTTACCATCAGTTCATACAAGTCTCTTCAGACATTTCTGAAATCATCCCCCTGATCATTTCTTACAGAACAATAATATTCCATAACATTCATATACCATAACTTATTCAGCCATTCTCTAACTGATGGGCATCCACTCAGTTTCCAATTCCTTGCCACCACAAAAAGGGATGCTAAAACATTTTTTCACATGTGGGTGCTTTCCCCCTTTTTAATGATCTCTTTGGTATATGCCCAGTAGACACACTGCCTAATGAAAGGGTATGTACAACCTGATGACCCTTTGGAACTAGTTCCTAATTGCTCTCCAGAATGGTTGCATGAGTTCACAACTTAACCAACAATGCATTAGTATGCTAGTTTTCCACATCCCCTGCAACATTTATCATTATTTTTTCCTGGGATCTTAGCCAATCTGACAAGTGTGTAGTGATTCCTCAGAAATTTTAACTTACAGAAAATAAGCATTTATTAAGGGCCGACTGTGTCAGTCACTATAATTTACAACAATTATTTCAGTTGATCTTCACAACAACCTTATGAAACAGGCGCTTTTATAACCATATTACATTTGTGGAAACTGAGGGAGACAAAAGTAAATTTACTTGCTCAAGATCATATCGCTACTAAGTGTCTAAGGCTAGATTTGAACTCACTCTTTCTGACTGAATGCTATATCACTAGCTGTCTCTTAACATTGAAGACTATTAATCTCTGTTTTCTAAGATGTGGAGGAAGATTAGGAGGAATTGGGTATGTATCAGCTCTGGATGGAACAAATGTCTGTGATTTGCCTGTGCCACAGAAAACAACTTTTTATAACTTTGGAAAGGTTTAATTAGAATATAAAATTCAACCGCTTATGTTCAGCACAGAATAGAATTTTTATTACAGATACTCATACATTTGTAGTCCTTTGCTATTACTTTATAACTCTAGTCCAGTGAACATTGTTAACATGATCTGTTTTCAGTGAAAATTAAAGTTTAGTACTGAAATTATATTTCTGTGAAAATGTTTATAATTTGGATAATGGAATTACTGATCATCTTTTTTCAAAGCAGTTAAAGGACAATGTTTTATTTTTCCTTATATTCTTTTCTAGTAATTTTAGGGAAATAATTATTGATACTTATTCAGTACTTGGTATCTATTGATCATTGTAATATTCAGGACCTAAGTGCTGAGGGTACGTGCAGTTGGGAAAAGAAATATCCAAATCAGGAAATTTATTTAGAGTTAGTTTTACATTGGGATTTTAAGAAAGAGAAGGGACCTGCCACATGGAAGGAATGGTATTTGAAATGATATACAAATAGTTACAGGTGTAGGATCCTTTGGACCTCTGACAGTCTAGATTAATCTTATTAACTTCCATTAATCTAAGTTTGGCCTGAATTTTCTGGGATAATTGTAGTTCGTTTCTAAGCCTCATTAGCTCTCTAGGGATAGTCACCAGGCCTAAGGTTATCACAAACATAGTAGTAAAATAGCTAGAGATGATGAAGTTCAGCTTTGGAATGGCATGTTGCTGTTGTAAATTTAAAACTAGATATTGTTTAACTTATGAAATTATATTTTATTAAATGAAATTCTAAGAGATAGCCTAACTCTTAGTTCTTAAATTATTCTTAGTTCTTAAATTATTGGTATTCTTTAATATGCTAGCATATTGTATGATAGATTTGACTTCTTATTCTGCTCTGTAGGCAGAATGTTATCATCTTCATGAGAGAGGGTCTGCTGTATTATAGTCCAAAGCCTTATCTATATTTACACTGTATTCATGAAGGTATTATTTTACATCCTAATAGGGCTTGTTAATACAGTATACCAGCTGTTTGTGAAGAGTCAGGTGAACTGGGTAAACAGAAGTGCTAGAGATTATCATAATTACTTAATGTTAGAAATCATAAAGGCCACCTGCTTATAGATGAGGAAACTGAGGCCCTTTGTGAAGTGTTTGTCCCAATAGTTAAGCACCTGTTTAATCAAAGGACAAGGACTACATCATGTGTTGTGATCTAATTCCCCAGTGACTAAGTGAATTTAGGTCATTGTGCTTGCAAAAATAGTATACTAGCTTCTAAATCCTAAATATTTTCTTTTTTCCTTTTACTAGAATAGTAGTATCTCTCATTAGAGTGATATTGCAATAACCTCCAAAGAAAGATGATCCATTTTTTTTGTGACCTTCAACTCAAATATTCTTCTGGCAAAACAGGGTTATTTTTATTAATTTGTCTCACCACTGTGAGTAGATTCCTGGTGGAATTTGTGAGAAGGAATTGCTATTTCAAGGGTGTTTGACCTGCTTAAGGAGCTCTCCTGTGCTTTCACTTTTATAGAACTTCTTCAAACCCAGAGCCCCATAGAATTCTAAGTAACTGAGAAAATGAATTTTGTGGAACAGAAAAAAATTAGATTTAGGTCATGGGTATTTCAGGCTATAGGATTTTAGAGAAGAAAGTAAGTATGAAGCATTGTGCTAGGCATTGGACACACAAAGATAAAGAAAAAAATAAATAGCAACTCTTCCAGGAAGTTACATATTGGGGAGGGGGGATTGGAAATGTAAGAAGATACATACAAATATAGTTATTTGAGTGTGGGGAGACTGCTAAAAGTTGGATATCTTAGGCAAGGTCTCATTTGAACAAGTAGCACTTGGGCTCAGCCTTCTATACATTGGTCAATCAATAAACAGATAAGATTTTTTAAGTGCTTAATATGTGATAAACACTATAGATACAAAAAGAAAAGTGGAATGCTTTCTATTCTTGGAGTTTACATTGCAGTGGGAGAAAATCTATACATACATGGGGAAGTGTAAAATAATGTATAAAATTAATACAAGATAGTTTGGGAGGAAGGGTATTAGCCCCTGAAAAGAGTAATAAAAGTTTAATATAGAAAATAGTTCTTCAACCAAATCTTGGAGGAAATTTGGGTTACAAGAGGTGGAGATGAGGAGGAAATACATTCAAGAATAAGGGACAGAGAGTACAAAGGTACAGATCTCAGAGATTAAGTATTGAGTATTTTGTATGTAATAGAGAGTAGACAGTATGACTGGATTTCAGAAAGCATGTATACATAATATATGAGAAGACTGGAAGTAGGAAGGGATCAGGTTTTGAAGAGTCTTAATTGACAGAGGAGTTTATATTTATTCTTAGTGGTAATAGGGATTCATTGGATTTTTTTGGGAATAGAATAGTAATGTTGTTATAACCTATACTTTAGGAACACTTCAAACAGGGAGATAAAAATATGTGGCTTTTGCAGTAGTTCAGATGAGAAGTACCACGGGCCTGAGCTTTGGTGGTAGATGAGTGAGTGGAGAAGGAAATGTCTGAAAGATGTTGTGGAAGTAAAAATAATGTAATTGGTGAATGATTTTTATATTTTAAGTCAGTAAATACGGATTTGAAGGTAAAACCAAGGTTGTGAACTTGAAGGATGATAATACCTTTGGTAATAACAAAAAAGTTTGGAAGAGTGGATTTAGGTGTGTGTGGGATAATGAGTTTTGTTTTGTACTAATTAAGTTTAAGATTCCAATCCAGTTTAAAGGGGGTGGAAACAAGATGGTAGAGAATAGATACATCTTTATCTGAGCTCTTCCTGATGTCCCTCAGATCAATGCCAGATCAAGCTTCTGAATTTGTTTTGGAGTGACACAACCAACAAATATTTGGAGTATAACAAATTTCCAGCAGAAATTTGGAAGAACTTCAGAAAAGGTATACTCCAACTAGGCATGGGGGAGGGGGAAGAGGTGAATAAGTGCAGGCATAGCATAAGGACCTGTAATGTTCTGTTTCTCTAAGTTATGATTGTTCTCTTGGGGGCAGGTTTCTTGGGGAGCTTCTGGAGGAAGCCTTAGTTTCAGTTCAATTCAATCCCAAATCCATCCAGGAGTTAAAATCCAGATCCTTTATTGTGTCCTTCAAAGTCTTGAATCTTTTCCTGTTGTCGTGCTAGCTTTAATAGAAGCCTATCTTTCCCCTTGGTTCCCCAATGAGCTCTTGTCAGAATGTCTCCAGCCAGCATGAACGTCGAAGTGGGAATGACTCTGACTCTCCTCCAAGTGTGTAGGATTGTGGGTTATATCCTCCCAGAGAATGGGCTTGTGGGTACTCCCTGGGCTTGTGGGAGTTCCTTAAAAGTATGCTTCTCTTAAAGGTGTTAAAGGTGTGAACTCTGAACTAGAGAATTGTTAAGTACCATGCTAAATTAGACAACCCACTTAGCACCTTGTAAGAATCCTAACAGGGATCCAGGATGGTGTAGCATCCTATGGCTGGGTAATCTACTGGGAGGTTCTTAGCCAAAATATAGCAGCTTTGGCTACTTTGTCCTAGTTCAGAAGTCAATGGATCAGCAGATTACTGTGAGTCATCATGGGACTTGGCCATGCCTACCCAGTACTTGAAGGAAGTCAGCAGTACCAGCCCAGGGCAGTGTAAAGCCATTGTCACTGTCACTTGTAGAGGATTCTCCCCTTTGCCCTAAGAACAAACATAAATCTTTTAAAAATAAGGAAAAAAAGCAAAAAGAACTATGATCACATATAGCTTTTATGGAGACAGAGAAGAACAGAGGACACTAATGGCAAATCATCTCCAGATGAAGTCCCAAAGGATGATATTGGTCTCCATCTCACAAGGTTTTCTTGGAATAATACAAAAAAGGATCTTAAAAGAGAGTTAAAAGAAAAATGGGGAAAGGAAATGAGAACTTTGCAGGAGTTTGGAAAAGGAAACACAAATTATCCGAAGAAAACAAAAAATAGATTTAGTAAAAAAGGAAAAGCTCATATAACTCCTTACAAATAGATATGATGAAATGGAAAAAGTATATAACTCCTTATAAAATAGAAAAAAAAGCAATTCATTGAAAAACAGAATTTGTGAAATGGGAAAAAAAAATCCAATGAACAAAACAACTCATTTAAAAGTTCAGTTGGCCCAATGCAAAAGGAGGTAAAAAAGCTAACTGAAGAAAATAATTCACTACAAATTAGAATTGAATAAATGGAAGTGAGTGACTCAATGAGACATCAAGAATCAAACAAAACCAAAATAGAAAAATAATAGAAGAGATATCCAGTTTAAAAAGTCTAATAGGTAGTTAGTGATGAGAGATTAGGGCTACAGAGCTCAGTCATCTTACTGAAGACAAAAAATTGAACCTATGAACACTGATGAGGTCCGTAAGTGAGAGAATATAAAGAGAAGAGGAAAGAACCTAGAACAAAGATTTGGGGATTCACCCAGAGGAAGTTAGACATAGATGATGCAAAGAAGACAGAGGAGTGGTTGGATAGGGAGAAGGAGAGCCAAGCAAGTCTTGCATAGTAATACAAAAACCCAGATAAGAGAGAGTATTTAGTATAGGGTGATCAGCTGTGTCAAATTCATCTAAGAAATGAAGAAGTATCAGGATAAGTACTGAGGAAAGGCTATTAGATCTGTCAAATAGAGATTGATTTAGGTAATTTATATAAGAGGTAATTTAGGAGAGAGCTTTTTCAATTTAGTGATGAGGTTAAAAGTCAGACTATAGAAGGTTAAGAAGTGATAAGAAAAGAAATGTAGATGGCTTTTTCAAATTCCTAGGCTTGAAGGGTGTATAGTAATTAGCAGAAATAGTGGGTTAAAGTGAGGATTCTTTTGGACTGAGGGTAAGCCTTAGTATCTTTGTAGGCACTGGAAAAGGAATAGAAAAACTAAAGATTAGAGAGGGGTTAGTGATAGTGCTGGTTAAAAGATGGTAGGATCAAGGTTTATGTAGAAGGCTGGAATAAAAGTTTATATAGAAACAGGAGTAAAAGAAATACTATTGGAGAGATAATATCTAGGTGAGATGAGGAGGAGGGGAGAAGAGGAAGTTTTTGTGAATACCATGGTGGGGTTGTTGTTGTTTTGTTTGTTTGTTTTTGTGAAATGTGAGGCAAAAACCTCAGTTGAAAGGAGTACTGAGGGAAGATTAAGGAGGGAAGAGAAAATTTGGAACTGTTGTTATGGTAGGTAGGGATAAATAATCATTTACAAAGAAGTAAATCAATTGCTTTTAGTGATAGCACAATTAAAATTAAAATTTGTTGTAGAAATTGTGAATTTATTTAGCTCTGTTCAATAGCTTGTGATTAGAAATTTAGGATGACAGTGACAATAATTCATAATTAGGGTTTGAGAACAAAAAATTAGAGAATAGAAATTAATGTAGAGATTGAGTGGTTCTTTCAGGGGTGAGTAGAAAGGAGGAGAGTATAGACAGAAATAAAGGAAATGGCCTCATAAAATTTGGAGAGTAGGGAGGAAACGAGAGATAGGCTATGATTATGACTACAGCTAAGTTTGTGAGGAGCAAAGCATAAGGAGAGAGGAAATTATAGAAGACTGTGATTAGATAAAGTAATTTCAGAATTCTTGGTTTTGGAAAGTGAAACACTTGCGTACGATAGCAAGATCAAGTGGGTAACCATCTAAGGGAGTCATAGGAGTTGAGAAGATTTAAAAGCTGGGAGATTAGGGTCTGAGGGAACAGCAACAAAAATGTTGAAGTGCCCTAGTATGAGGGAGGGCAGGAAGAGGAGGTAGAACCAAAGTCATTGAGAAAGAGGGAAGAATGCCCTGAGGGATGGTATCTAATTACCACTAGGATCTGTATTAGACAACAAATTTTAGCACTTTGAAGTTTACAAAGTGCTTTATATATTTTAGTGATTACCATAACTCTATGAGATAGATTTTATTATCTCCATTTTATAAATGAGTAACCCAGGATTGTCGAGCTATTAAGTATCTAAGCAGCAGTGGGGATCAAGTAGGATTTTGATAATTACTTTTAGGGCTAATGATACATGGAAGAGAACTCCTTTTGATACTGTATATCTGTGTAGATTCACACACATATGCTCTCATATTTATTTTTACAAGCACTTTGTTTTTTGAAAATCATTTACCATGAAATTATTCAAATAACATTTTATAAACAAATCCAAATGTTATAATTCTGATAATAAAGAACAAAGTAAAGACAAGAAAACTAAATGAGCCATTATATATTGGACAGAGTTGTGTCTTTTACACTCAAAGTCCTTTATGAAATAGTCATTTCAGATCAGTAACAGATGATTCTCCATTCAATGTTGTCATTCTGTAAGATGGGTTACTGTGGTATCTGCACCTGCTTTCTCTTAGGCTTCCCTTAGTATAACTAGATGATGATTGTTTTGCTGACTGATTACCATTCCTTTGGGATGCTTTTCTATACATGATTTGTTGACTTCACCCTGACCTGTAATATCATATGGTCCACCAGCTGTAATACCCATCCTTCCTTTCTGTTGTTGCTTGCATATTTCTTGGGCTGTGCAATTTTAAATTTTATACTTCCCATAATCAACTTGATGATATCTGTTTTCTAATAATTTCATTAAATGGTTCTTCATCTGTATATATAATAAAATGGAATCTTTTTTTCATTCACTTTTTTGTGCATAGAAAATCCAACATTCTCAGTCTTATCAAATGTTCCAAAATGTTTTTTGATTAATTATTCAGATGTATTTATTCCAAAATACTTTTTCAGGGGAGGGAGGTATCCTATCATTTTAAAGCTTTGGCCATTTGTAAATCTATCCACTTTCTATCCTATATGTGTTCTTTAAATTCCTGGATTTTGTCAGCACTGTCAGAATGTCTGAAAGACACAAATCCAAATTCCTAGATCTTCCAGTGACTAGATTCATTTTAATTATATAGTCAGTCTACAACCTTGCTAGTACAAGAGAAGTAACTGATCAACTCTTTTTTGCTTGTATCCCAGCTTAGCCTCCCAAAAAACATTTTAGCAGGGTCCTGTACATTCTTGTTCATGCTGATTTTGAACCCTTCAGCTGAAGTCTATACTACTCTATTCATTCATGTCCCCTCAGGTGGCAGGGCTGCCAGCTGGGGTGCAAGTGTCAAGGAAACAGAGTCACAGTGAGCTGTTTATATGAAACTGGATTTGAAATGACAGGAAGAGCTACCATTATACAGTTAACAGATTGTAAGAAATATGGCATATGAGCAATTTCAGAAATTTTAGTAGCTAACATTAAAGCTATTTTAGTAAATTATTGCTTTTGGTAACCTAGTGGCTTTAAGAGTTATTTGTCCCTGAAAGTGGTAACATTTCTAGGAAGAATCTGATAATTCTATTTTTAAATAATTATGATGTGCTCAAAATATAAAGGTAATACTACTGAGCCACTATCAGCAGACTATCTGTTGTAAGTGGTTTTTCTATTACTTGTGATAGATTGGCAATGAACCATCCATACACTCACCTGAGTCCCCAAATTTAAAGATATACTTTTGTCAGATGGCTGGCAGGTGCTATGGGTGAAGTTTTTCATGCAATAGAGCAAAGATAATTAACTCTTACAGGGAAGAATGTAATGACATTTTGTTTTGGCTCTGCTACTCACTAGTAGTCTGACTGTAGGCAATTTTACCTATTTTGACTTTAGTTTATTTTTTATAAGAGGGTAATCATGTTACTTATACTAGTGAGTTGATGTGAGGAAAGCACTTTCAAAAGCTTAAGGTTTTCCTAAAATTTTTATTCTGAATTTAAATAAAACAAGCATTTCCACAACATAGTAGAACAAAAAACGATGATAGTACATGAAACTGCATATCAATTATGTACAATCTATTTTGTACAATGCACACATATCCTAGAGATGGCTACTGTTAGAACACAATATTTATATATGTGTAAAATCATTTAAAAAGTATTATATAAACATTATAACCATGACTACTATTACTATTTTCCTCCTCTTTATTTTTTATTAAATTGATATATATTCATGGAATAAAATAATTATTTCTAAAACATATTCTCTCTTCTTTGCTCTGACCATTGACCTTCCTGATTTCCTTAAAGTCCCAAATATGATCTCACATTCTACTGTCCCCAACCTTTCTTAATCCTAGAGTTTTCCCTATGTTAATTATCTTCTATTTATTTAGTATATAGTTTGTTTTTGATTTGATTGCATGCTGTATTCCCTATTAGACAATGAGTTCCTTGTGGGCAGGGACAACCTCTTGTATTCCCGATGGTTAACACAATATTTGGCACATAATAAATGTCTATTTTTCCTCTTCTTCTTTCAAAAGATGTAATAGTTAAAAAGCTGACTTCCAAGCCAGGAAGAACTAGGTTTCAAGTCCAGCCTCTGACGCATATTGTCTTTGTGACCCTGGGCATGCACATAAACTAAGGTAAAGATAGGAACTAGATTTGTGAATTTCTTATAATTTCATTGATATAAGGAAGTCCAGGATAAGGATGAATGACAATGACCAATGCAGGATGTCATCTTCCTCTGTAATATATAGTCTCAGAAAGTTTCTTAGAGTGTTGATAAGTCAAGTATCATGCTTCAGGGTCACTTAGTGTCTAAGATAGGACTCAAAATGAGGACTTCCTGATGATCTAATATTCTATCTGCTATTGCCTTTGAAAACCTGGGACTTGAACCCAAGTCTTTCTGGATTTGAGTCTAACTTTGTGTTCACCATGCCACATTTTCTCTTTTCATTTTTATATTATAGAGCAAAAATTATTAAACATAGAGGAAATGAGGAAAGAACTGAAAAAAAAATTATGGCCTTTTCCTCAATCTTAGTTGGTTCATCTGTTGAGTTAGTTCAACTAATATAAACTTCAAAATATTGTTCTATTTGGATGTCACAAAATCCTCAAATTGAATAAGACTTCAAAGCTACCTGCTTTAATCTATATCTCAAGAGGGTTTCCCTTTACATCATAATGGGCAAACAACCTTCATATCCCTACTCTATGAGAAGCCACTGCTTTGTGAAATATCTAATTTCACTTCTGGGTGGCTCTTTACATGAGTTTGTCATTTGTTTGCCTGTCTGTCTATCTATATAATTTTCTCCACTCCCATGCACTTAGTACAAACTTTCTTACTAAATAAGTATACTATGTTTCTGGCCAAGAATCTGCCATTCCTTCATCATGATCTGTGACCTGGATGTTCAGATTCTGTTCTCAGCCACCATTTTCTTAACCAACTTTTCACTTCCCAAACTATTTTTTCTTACTTTGAATCGACAACAATGAAGAAAACACAATTGGTGGTCTTATGGTTGTCAGTTTCCCATCTCTATCTAAGTGATATGGTATGAGCAGCATTGAGAAATTCCTGATCAAATTTAACTCCTCTATTTGTCATAGTCCTTGAAATTCTGTTAGTAGGAAGGAAGGAAATAAGCATTTGTTTTTACCTACTATGCCCCAGGCACATTTTACAAATATTCTCTTATTTGTTCTTTACAACAACCTGGGAGGAAAGTGCTATTATTATCCTTGTTTTACAGTTGAGCAAACTGAGGGAAATAATCAATAATCAGTATTTGAATTTAGGTCTTTTTGATTCCAGATCTAGTGTTTTGTCTCCTGTGCCATTTAGCTATGTAATCATTCCTTTGAGTCAATAGGCTTTAATGTCTTTTCTTTTTTTTTTTTTTTTTAGAATAAAAATATTTAATTTATATTTCTGGGAGAGGTAAACTGTTGTCAATCAATAATTTTTTTTAGCTCCTATTTTGTGCTAGAAACTATGTTAGGTGTAATTCTTTTGAATTTGTTTATCAGAGTAATTTAAGTCATCATGACAGAACCTAAGGATATATGGCACAATATAAATGTCTTTTGATAAAGGGGAAGAAGTTGAGAAATGTGCAGAATAAGGAGTACTTCCAGGTTAAGATAGGATCAAAAGGAAAAAAAAAATTCCTTTTTGGTACTCAACATATAAAATGGTAGAATCTATATTCTCTACTTATCCAAATTTGTATAGCTACAGCTAGATAGTAATAACAGATAAATGAGGAGCCATTTGCTCTTACTTGTATGTGTGTATGTGTATAATATCATTAGACATAATGATGTGGTAGAAGTATCATCTTCTTTTATAGTAATGACAAAACAGAAATATCTGATTTTAAAAAATCAAAGTACATCTCAGTATTATCATTTCTATTTTAATAAAGTAATGTCAGCAAATTATTAAAACCTTATCAATCTAACATTTGGCTACATACAAGAAACACATACATATACATACATATATATACATATATATGTATGTGTGTATATATAAAATTGTATAAGAATTATTTTAGTCTTAAGAAATAAGTTCTTATTAGGGAACAAAAAAGGCATGGTGACATTAAGAAGGTAATTGTATTCTTGCTGCTCCATCTCTGTATTTGAATCCCTAGGGTAGTTCACAACAGAGTCATTATGAAGCTCTATGAATGAAGGCAAATTGGATATAAAAATTGAAATGAATCAATGGGAAGTTTAATTTTTGGCATTAACATTTTTCCTGAGGAGGTAACTTGGTCTGGTAGGTAGAGATTAGTAGGGAAGAGCTACATTATAATCCCAGTTCATCATGGGTTTTGCTATTTGACTTTCATTCAATTGTTTAACCTCAATTTCTTCATGTGTACCTATTGTATAATAATACTAAACTCATCCCAGTCACCTTTAGAGGAATGCCGTTAGGATTTGTGACAATTTAAGAAATGTATTGAGCTCAGAGGATGATAATGGAAATTATCATTATTAAACAAAACACGGTATAATACAAATTTATGTTCTTTCATATATTTCATTCAAATGATTCCCCTAAGCACTTTGAAGGCATAATTGGATATTCAGAATATAAATATTGTAGCATAGGAGAAACTAATTTAATGCAGTATTTTATAATTTGCTATGAATTAAGGTTAAGATTTTATAGATAGCCAGCTATAAACATAATAAATATGAAAATAGTATGCATGAGGTCATTGGTTCAGGGATCTGAGAATTAAAGACAGTTAACAATGGACTTAAATTCATTCATGGAATAGATTGCTCACATTTAGAAAGTTCATTAACTATTTTGAATTAACTAAACCTGGAAAGATAAATGGCAAGAAAATTAGTATAGGATATTAAAAGATCATAGTTAGGGTTGTTGTTGTTGTTATTGAGTCATTCAGTCATGTTTGACTTTTCATAACCCCATTTGGGGTTTTCTTGGCAAAGTTACTAGAGTGGTTTGTCATTTCCTTCTCCAGTTCATTTTGCAGATGAAGAAACTGAGGCAAGCAGGGTGAAGTGACTTGCTCCAGATTACATAGCCAATAAGTGTCTGAAGCTAGATTTGAAATGAGTCTTCCTGACTTCAGACCTGGTGTAATAAGCAGTAAAATTAGAATTAGAACTCCTCTTTATACTTCAAATTCAGTATGCTTTCCACAGTTCTGTTTATACATTCAGATTCTTTGAAGTATACTTTACAAGGGTGGGCTTTGTGGCATGAAAAATATAATGTATCTTATTAATAACAACAACAAAAAAAATGACCTAGGAGCAACTAGGTGGTTCAGTGGATAGAGCACCAGCCCTGAAATTAGAAGAACCTGAGTTCAAATCTGGTTTAGGCACTTAACACTTCCTAACTTCCTAACTTGTTACCCTGGGCAAGTCATTTTACCCCAATTGCTTCAGTGGAAAAAAAAAGTGAGTGAGAATATCAACTATTTATATCACATAATTTTATGAACTCTTGGAGAACATCCTTGATAGTGTTAGTAGGAAAAAGGTAGGCTTTTGTAAATAATCACAACAAATCACATCTTTATCATCATACAATTGGCTAAAATTTTATAGAACTTGGTTATAGGTCCTCAATATGTTTATTGTTTCTGAATATTATAAAAGCATTTGATTTGATAGAGCAATCACTGCCTTAAAGACTGTCCTACAATATGTCTCCCATGCAAAAGTCAAAGCCATGAAAAATCCCTTGAAATATATAATAAAGCTTTGTTTTATGAACCGCTGATTGTTAATTATTGGGTGAAGCATGATAGGAATTAATAAACACACTGAAAGGTGCTCAAAGCTTTTGTGGAAATTATCCAGTAATGAATCCAATTTGATGAGAGTTTCCTTTGAAGATGTGGAAGTTCTTCAGATGCTCCTAATTGCATTTGATATATTGTACCATTTGCATGAAGCCCCAGAATCTTGCATAGATTTGTCTAAACCAGTAAAATCTGATGGGTTTTTAGAGTATTTTTATATGGATCAAACAGAGCTAGACTTGGAGTGTAGAAGGAGCTAGTAGTCTAGCTGGGGCTGGTAGTAAATCATGATGGGATGGGGAAGGGATGCCTATGGGATGTTATAGAACTTGGCTACAAGCTCTCAATATATTTATTGTTTCTGAATATTATAAAAGCTCAGGTTTGGTACCTGTGTGATATTCAGACTCTCTGCAGGTGGGAAAAGGGATTTTTGGCAGTTATGACAGGTCTTTCTTTTATTGAATATCTGAGATTATCTGGTCTCTTAATTTAAAAAATGATGAGGTTCTTACTGGGAAAAACCTTGTGCAGTCTGGGTATCTTATTATTCTCCAAACATGAGAAATCGAGGTAGGCCTCCCTTCAGTACTTTGGGTTAATCCTTATTTGGATACATGTGAATAAGAATTACATATGATGGGCAGACAAGAATGAGTTGTGACTCATCCATGTTGCCTTATTGGAGGGAATATTCACTCTAATGAAATCACAGATCCATGGGAACATTTGAGAATTGCCCATGCTATACATATTTTAGAATTAGGTATTTGTCTGATTTTCTAAAGGGACTAGAGCTATAACTAGGAATTCTAATGCTATGGAAAAATTCTTTTCAGAAAGATAGAGAGTGGAGTAGAGAGAACAGTCCATTCCAGATGCAAATATTCTAAAAGATGGGGTGGCCTGTTTCTCAGACCATTTAACCTATGTCTCTTCAATAGGTTAACATTTCCTATTTCTGCAACCCTCAGAAAGAAGAGGGAGAAAGGCACACACTGGGGTAAGGTGGGCCTCAAGAATTTGGATCCTGGAGATAATTTAATAAAGGTAATGGAAGTATCTGGATGTAACATTAATAAAATTATAAATCAATATAAATATTTATATTTATAATATATATTTATATACTTTATATTATTATTATAAATATTTATGCATAAAATAAAAAATTTGATAAAATAATAAAGGTAATTTAAAATGCCTACTCTATGGTTCTGGGTTTAGACATCCTGATTCTTCATTATTGAGGGTCCTGAGTCATCAGACTATGTCCCAACTGAAATACTAGGGGAAACACATTACAGAACTAGTTAAGTGTCAGAAGCAAGATTAAAATCTCCTAACTCCAGTTCACTTTTTGGTTATCATAACAGACAGATGATGACACATTAATTTTTTATTGACATTTAATAAATTGGAAAAGTTAGAGGTTAGGAATTTATTTTATCACCCCATGAAAGTTACAAAATAGCTAACTTTGAAAAGTTATTTCATTGAGTTTTTGGCCATATTTAAAAAGAATATTTTAAGTAAATACTTTCCAATTAAGAGACATTTAAAAATTTATTCTTTGCTAAGTGACTTAAGAGCTACATTATAAAACATTCCTTTTTATATTGAGAAAAATAAACTGGTTATGATCTGAGTGTGGATGTATCATTAACCATATTTAGCAAATTTGCAAAAATTATAACACATTATGTACTAGAAAATTCTTTTACTTTCTTTTCTTGTTCTTCCTTCTCCTTTTTGTAGAAGTGATTTTTTTTGGATAGTTCATAACTTTTGAAGGTATTTTTGTTTTTCATATCACATATTATTCACTTAAAGTGGATTCAATTAACTCCTAATCTTTCACTATCATAATGAATATTTAAAGGACTATAAATTGACTACTGCCTAAAATATATTACTTAATACAATCAAAGTAGCTTTTTAAAAATTTTTAACAAATCTGCTAACATCAGAAGTTTATAGATGACATTTTACTTTGCTAGTCAGCCACTAGCAGTATTTAGTGCTAGAGAATATTTAATTTTTTTGAGTGACCTTAATCATTCAATACTTTCCTACAGGGAAAATTTGTTCTCATCCTAGTTAATGACTATTTCATGCCCTTAAGCATAATTTTGGCTACAGTAATAGCATATGCTATTCTTATTCCCATAAATAACTAATCCATTTTTGAAAATTATTAAGCCATTCCCCTCAATAATAATTCATGATAGTAAATTCTGTTCTTTAATTATTGTTGGAAAGACCAGCCTGGATGTAAGAGAAAGAGAACTGAGCTTAGTGCTTTATACTGCTGGGACCTACTTTACTATCAAATGATTGTATGATCTTAGACTTTTGATTTCTCCTTTGGTAGTTGAAGCTGACTACTAAGATCTTTTTATCACTTTATCTTTTTTTTATCTCTGTTTGTCTCTCCCCTTCTCCATTTCTCTCTAAAACAGAGGCAGGCTACACCACTTCACTAATTTCCAAGACTTAAACAAATAGCTATTTGTAACTACCAGCTATTTTCATTAATCTTAGATATGTTAGTTGGAGTATCTTAGGATAGTTACTTAAATTCCCTCAGTTTCTTCATCTGTAAAGTGAGGAATAATATCTCCTCAGAGAGTTATTGTGAGGATGAAATTATAGGTAAAGCACTTCACAAACTTAAAAGCAGTATATAAATGTTAGTTCTTAGCATTAAGAAATATGTATTTATAAATATTATTTTGAATTTATAGAGATTTTATAATTTTCTTAAACCTAGTGATAGGGATAGATACAATATAGCCTGTTAGACAATTTATTGTACATTATGAATATAGTCAGTTGTGCTATAATAATTATTTGGAAAATTTAAACATGTTCCAAAGTGATTGACTTCTTAAGGAACAATTAGCATATAATGTCAGTTTTGTGTGTTTGCTTATTCAAAGTTTCATACAGAATACTATACAACTTCATAATAACTCACAAGCTTCAGCCTTTCTAATGCCCACTTCCTTAAATTAATTTCAGGTTTTCTTCAAGGTAAAGTTCTATATTTGTTGTGTATCTTCTGGTACAAAAGCAGCTGTGGGTAGAGATGGGCTGTTTTGATCCTCCTCCTTTCTTCCTCTTCCATCAATGCTTCAGTCCCAAGTGTTCCAGAATTTTTGCTCACTAACCCCCTAGTTACTAAACTTTGCCAGCCTGACCCTATGGCAACCATGGTACAGGCTGTATAACAGTCTGTGGCAGGGGATACTACAACTATTTATTGTAATATTTATTTTTTAATCATTCAACATGCACATAAATGTACTACCATTTCGATTTAGTTTTAATTTTTTTATGTCACTGATGAAGTTGCAGCTCTAACTCCATATCACCCATGAGCCCTATGGTTTTAATTCAGGATTCTGCATCATATAGTGATTTTTAGCAACCCATATTTTGAAACACAGCTGAGCTGGCTGCACCTGTTCATTCTCTTTGGGGTTAACCAATGTATTTGTGACTTTCCAATAACAATAGTGAGATTCTGGCACATTTTCTTGCCAAATAGGTTATGTCTTATTTAAATAATATCCCAGTTGTTTCTCAGAATGAACAGGAACATGTCACAGTTTCAAGAAGTACTCAGTTAGTTTCTTGGCCACAATTTATGTTGCAAGATTGAGAAGTGTATTTTTCACTTGGACTTTGTGTTTGAATTGGAATGGCTACAAATGGGAACAAGCCATGCACTGCTGGCAGGAATCAAAGACTTGGAGGGTTTCCTAGTAACAAAGAAAGGCAATATATTATTGGATAGACTTCAAATCATAAAGACAAATTTAAATCCTGTCTGATGCTAGCTGTATGATAATGGACGAGTCACTTAATTTATTGTGCCTCATTTTTCCATCTGTAATTTGGGCTAGTGGAATCATCTATGTAAAGAACTTTGCAAACTTTAATGTGTGATATAACTATTAATTATTATTATTATCATAGATTTCAGGATTCCTAAAACTAATGGAGCTTTACCTGTTTAATATATAGAAAGGAACATTGTATAAGTGTATTGTTGAACTAAAGGAAGATTTTTTTTTTTACTATGAAGAGGGTTTTTGTGGCTTTGTCCTTGTGATATTTGAAACCAAATTGCCCTCTCTTTGAGGAAGTAGAGGCCTCTGAAAGGTGTTAGAATATGGAGCAGAAGAAAGTGAATTATTAGCAAAAAGCTCTACATTTCCTAGTAGCATAAAACCTTTGTCAGTTAACTTGACTGGAAAGGAAGTATTCTATAATGGCTAATAGCCATCAGAGAATTAACTTATTAGCTATTAAATCTGCCCTGTATATACTAGGCATAATAATAATAATAATAACAATAATAATAATAATAATAATAATAAACAATAATAATGTCATTAATATAGCACTTTTAAAGTTTGAATGGCTGTGTACATTCTCAAGGCAACCCTCTGTCCTGAGTATTATAGATGTTATTACTCTCATTTTACTGATGAATTAACTGAGACTCAGATTAAATGATGACCTATGGTCATTATTTAGAATGAATGAGACATTCAATTAGGATCCTAAATGACCACAAAATTTTAGTCAGTTTTAAGGAAGTCTAGATTTTTATGTGGATAATATGTCTATTGGGCATTGTTATATTTGTTTCACCCTTTAGGTGGTCACTAGTGTTCTAGGATAAAAAATACATCAGTGGACCTTGACTGAGGATGGCCTGGTTAAAACTATATTGAAGTCCTTGTTTGCATACCACTAATTCAATTGAACAAAAGTCTTTTAAACCTCGGTTATGTACAAATCACTATGTTATGTGATAGAATGCTGCTTCAAAAGGTATATATTCTATAATTCTTAAAAAATCAAGCTGATGTGCTTCTATGTTATTCTATTAGGCAGATAGGAAAAGGGAGAAACAAGAACTTAATTCACCAATACAATTAGTGAACAAACACATAAGATTACCACTACTATATTTAAGGGGTATGCTTGAAGCTTACTGTATTGAGACGTCAATGGACAATAAATGGAATTTCCTTTAACTCTTTGACAAAACCTAGATAAATATGACATCCAGTGGGTTGTTAAAAATGACATAATCTGTAGGGAAAATACCATTCTTGTGGTGGTAAATTGTCTTTTTTAGAATTTACTACTTGATTCCATGCTTCAGAATGACATTTCCTTCATAGGCAGCTTATTTTCTGAGGAAGATCTTTCATCAGCATGGGCTTCTAGTATATGCTATCTCAAATACAGACTATAGTTCAAAGCTAAATTTTGGAAATTAAAAAATGTTTAGAATTCAGCTATTATAATCTATGACCTATCACTCCCAAGCAAATGGACAAATAGATGTGGATCAATATATCAAATAGTTTCTTTGTTGCAATGCATGTCTGTGGTATGACTGTGTCTGGTTCCTTCTGTGGTAGAATTTATTAAAAATTTTAACATACACTCTGATTCTGAATAGTCACTTTTTTATGATCCTTTCCTCTACTTTACCTATTGAATAAACTCAAGACTCAACAAATGGCACTGCTGAACAATTTGGAAAAATGTTTGAAGATATAATCAAATTATAATGGGAATAGGAACGGGAAAAGGTGGATGGGTAGGATAAAATGGTAAGGAAGAGCAAAAGTGTTTCTTTTATTAGAACTAGGAAGCCAAAAATTTTTACATCATATATACTTCCCTGTATTTAAGGCACTCTCTGACCTTAGATAACATTTAAGATAGTTCAAGATATCTTAGTAATTGAAATTTGTGTTTTATGAAGTAAAAGAACTTAAAATCTGGAAGATTCCTCATATCTCTTTCTCAGTGAAGAATATTTCCTCAAAAATCAATAGCAACAATAGTAAGAACTAATACCTATAAAATACTTTAGGATTTAGAAAACATCCTAAAATACTAAACTTTTATTTGATTCTCACAATAACCCTGTAGAGTAGATACTATTCTTTTCCCTATGAAATTGAAGTTAAGAAAGGTTCTGAGTTACCTAAGACTTTCAGATATACGGGTCTGATACAGTATTTAAACATGGATCTTTCTGAAGTCAACTTGAACACTTAATCCATTACTGTAAGTTGCCTCCCAACCACAAGAATGAATTTATCTACTAAAGATAGGATCCTGAGAATATGAAATGCAATATGATTTGTAGTGGGGATAAAAATGAGAGCACTGATACCCCTTGAGAGGTTGCAATGAAATGTATTATAGAGTATACTTCTTTGAAAAAACTCTCTATGCCTTCCTTTTTTCCCCACTAGAAATGTTGTCAAGACCTTGTAGATTTTTTTTCATTAAATCTTTTGAAGGCAGGTGCTCTCTTTCCTTTAAGATGTCTTCTACAGTGAGGACAGGAGAGAGGGAGAGAAAAGAAAGGGGAAGTTATTTAATATGGACAAACATATAGATTTTTAGAGAAATGTCTCACCTAGGAACAAACGCAAAAAATTTTCAAAATAAGTTCTGCAAATTGAGATTATGATCTTTAAGATATGACACAATAAACCTTCTTATAGACAGGATAGAATTGTATTACCATTTTGAATTGCTCCCTGACGCCATGTAGATTTTTTTTGGGGGGGGCAGTGGTGTTTTTTGGAAAAAGAGATACAGACATATAAAATATGTATCTGTATATAGAAATAGATATACAAACATACATATATGTGTATATATGTATATAAATATCTTTATCTGTAATTATGTATCTGTAACATATATGTAATTTTAACATGCATATACAGATACTAGCTATATATGCATGTGCATATGTGAGTGCATGCTTACATGTATGTGTATATGTATCTATCACTGAATCTGTGGTGACCATAATTCAGGTTCAGCCTAAGTATCATATCAATGAAAGCTAGACGAATTCCCACTTTGTCTATATAGGAATGTATTTGAGAAGTTGAAGTATATAATCACAAAAACAGAGATTTAGAATTGAAAAGAATCTTAAAGGGTATCTAATTCAATCCTTTCATTTTCTAGGTGAAGAAACTGAAGCCTACACTAGTAGTTACATTGATTTTCCATATATGAAAAAAGGAACTTACTATCAGAACAAGAAATGGCCATTTTTGTATTGTACTATACCTTGTGCAAATATCATTCACTTTTCTTGCAAATATTTAGAATGTCCTTTTTTACAAAAACTTTTAATTTTGACTCCTTTTCCTTCTATTTCTTGTTCCTTATTCTTTTTTCCTTCTTTTGGCTTCTTAAAATAAAAAAGGTAAAATCTTAACAAGTTTTTGTTAATTGCATAATAATTTATAGTTCACAATTTATATAAACCATAATCATTCAATCAATAAACCAAAAAGTATTTATTAAGTGATTATTATGTGCAGTGTACTGTATTAGATGCTGGTGATACAAATACAGTGGATGAAACAATAGCTAGTGATTTCTTTTGATCGTGTTTTTATAATAGTAAAACCACTAACTGGGATAAGAAATACTATTATAAAAACAAAATCAAAACTTTGAGTTTATGAAAGATATTTCAGTGGAAGACAAACTCTATAAGGTCTCACTAAAATAGATTACAATTTTTTGTATTTGTGTATTTTTTTGTTTTCTATTTAGAAACAAATGTTTTTTAAGAGAGTAAAGCTGATATTGGTGACAACTAATTTTGTGTAAGCTAAATTGGTAGAATGTGAGTTTCAGTCAATTGTAAGCTTCTTAAAGGCAGGCTATGTCATTTGTCTTCGTACCTCTAGTATCTAGTGCAATGCTTTGTGACAGAACTTATTTAATATTAAATACTAATCAAAATTGAATTGACTTGAGGCCAGAACCAATCATTAAAAAGTCAGCTGTGCAAATTATGTAGGTTCTGTGTTTTACCTTACCTTCCCTTTTAAAATATAGAGTGTTTTTGTACACAGATGTCTAATAATAATATCTTAATATATGTGGAGAGCTTACCAGGCTCTGTGCTAAGTAAGCACTTTACAATTTTTATTTCATTTTATCTTTGCAACAAGTCTGGGAGGTAGGTGCCATTTTATAGATGAGAAAACTGGCCAAAGAGAGGTTGAGTGACTTTCTTATAAAAATTAAGAAAGAAAATGTGTATTTTTGACATAAATAAAATTTAACCATAATCTCTAATATGTTTGACCTAAAACTATGCTAAGTATAAAAACTACTTAAAGATAGTTGTCTTATTAGACTTTAGGAAGAATAATTATTTGCTTAAATCACATTAAAATATTTTAATTGATATTTTCTGCTTTATCTTTATTTCTGAATATATTCATTCCCCTTTCCTTTTCAGTGAGCAATCCTTGTACCATATATTTTTAAAAAGAAAAAAAAGTGCATTTCAACAAAACTAGCCAATGTAGCTATTAAATTTGATAATATAATTAATAACACATTTCTGCAGTCTTTTGCCTCTACAGAGTTAGATATATTTGTATATTTTCTCATTTTTTAGGACCAAGCTAATATTACATGTTTCTTAAAGAAACTTTCCCTTAAAGTTTGTACTTTAAGCTTCCTTTTTTATTTCAGTAAATTCTCCATAGCAAAAGGCATTTAGAATAAGTTCTTTAAATATTTTTAGTGACACAGTTAGGGTTAAGTGACTTGTACAGGGTCACACAATTAGGAAATATTAAGTGTCTGACTCCACAGCTGGGGTGTTCTATCCACTGTGTATCTAGCTGTCCCTTTTTTAGTTTCTTAAAATAGCTATTTTAACATCTAAATATTTGAAGACATCATTAAAACTTTTAATTGTGGGGTTCTGGAGAAGAAAAGTCTTTTAACTTGTTTACCTCCTCTGTTTTGGTCTTCCTACTTCTATCCTTTCTTCCTAACAACATCAGGAACAGTGTTAAAGGGAAAAAATATTGTCATAAAAGGTCACCATGAGAGAGAGGACTTTGGAAAGGGTGAGAGGAAGACAATCACTGGCACCAAGGGAGCACCTAGGTGATGATGGTGTTTAATGACTGATTTTGTTCATCTCAACGTCAGGGTTGTTTGTTTTTTATTTTAAAACAGCATTAGAATTGTCACCTCATTTTCTTCATATCAGCTCTCCTTTCTAGTTATTGCTCATGCATGGTCTGATGAAGAAACTGAGAAGGTAGAATGTTTAGAAAAGTATAATATAGGCATAGTAAACATTTTCAATTGACCATTTCAGTTGGACCCCAAATTGGGCAGATTAACTCAATAAGTTGTTTGTTCTTTGTTCTCAGAAGAAGATCATGACACCAGGGAAGTGATGTCATGACATGCAAGTGAAATGGATTTAAATGAGGGTGGGCTGTGCAAAGTCACCAGCCTTACTTTCTCTTCCAGGGCCATCTGGGCCAGTCTGTGTATCTATCTTCTAGCCTATTTGGACTCATAGAACTATATAAACCAGAAGGATGGAAACCAGATATTCAATTTCTAAATTTATATTCTTCAAGATCCTCAGAATACCATGTCCTAAGTTGTAGAAGCATTGTGAAACACATTATTTTAGGAATTATCCATATAACAAATAATGAACTTTTAAAGTATTAGGAAAAATGTTGTTTATTCTCTTCTCCCTCTCATTTTTCCTTTCTTTTCTCTTATTCCTTTCCATTGCTTTCCTTTTCCTCCTAATTTTTAACCTGCATAAAGTTCTCTTTATTATATCCTTTCACATGTGATGTGATTTAAAAGAAAAAAAAATCCTGGTAATGGAGATGCTTATTATTTCCTGAAATATTTCCTAAAAATGAATTATCCAGAGAAACAAGAACTATCTAAATAAGAACAATTTTCTTTTAGGATTAGCTTTAAATATTAAAGATTATTTATAGTTCAATATTTTTCTGCTTGCTAGTTTTTAAATTAAGAAATAGTGGATTTTTTCCCCTCATTTTTAAGTTTAAAGTTATTTTTCCTTTGGACAAATTTCAATATGAAATCTTTGATATTGAAATTTTCTTTTGTTTGAGGAGTCTTCTGGTATATTTTATAGAGAATAATTTTAATGTGAGGTTGCCATGATTGAAAAAAAATGTAGCTGAGAAAGACTTGGGAGGGTTTTTAAAATTTACCCTTGGAATTGTACATGGTGCAGTGGATAGAGCATCATGCCTGAAGTCAGGAATATCTGAGTTCAAATTCAGCCTTGCTGTGTAACCCTGGACAAGTCACTTCATCCTGTTTGCTTCAGTTTCCTCATCTGTAAGGAAAAGAAATGACAAGCCACTTTCGTATCTTTGCTAATAAAGCCCCATATTGGTTCACAAGTTGGGCATGACTGAAAACAACTAAACAACAAAATAGACTTTGTTTTTACCCCTGGTGGTTGCTTCTAAATTAGGTGCAGCTCATTAGTATAATATAGTCCCAGTAACACCCCCAAGCCTAAACTTCCACAAAATGGCATCCTATTTAATGTATTCATTTGAACTTAAAATAATTTCCTAGTTCTGGTCCTTTCATTCCTTGTATTTAAATACTCAGCAATAGTAATTTTTTTTAACATCAGAAAATTTAGTATATTTTCTTTCTTTCTTACTTTTTTTTTTTTTTTTTTTTTTTTGCTGAGGCATTTGGGGTTAAATGACCTGCAGAGGGTCACACAGCTAGGAAGTGTTAAGTGTCTGAGACCACATTTGAATTCAGGTCCTCCTGACTTCAGGGCTGGTGCTCTATCCACTGCACCAACTAGCTGCCCCTAGTATATTTTCTTTTAAGTTAAATACCATGGCTGAATTTAGTTGACTATGGCTGGAAATTCTCACACCCTGAAAAAATTCACTTGCTCTAATCTTAATTCTGTTGACAAACAGCTTTTCTTTTCTTATTGTGCTAATATCAAGTATGAGGAAGGCAAAGCATTTCCTTACTCTATGGTCAATAGATAGATATTGGAGGGGGTCTGTGAACTTAGATAAAGAAAAAAAAAGCATCATCATTTCAACATAATTGGTTTCTTTGATAAACCTATGTACTTGATTTTGTATATTTAAAAACATTATTTTGAGGAGGCATTCATAGGTTTCACCAGATTATTAAAGAGCACCACAAAACACACACACATACACAAACATACACACACAGACAGAGATAGAAAGAGACAGACAGACAGACAGACACACACACATACACACACACACACACACACAAACAAAAAACAGAGAATGGCTAAAAACCTCTTATCTTTAGTAAATATAAGACTAAAGAAAAACCTTCCAAGTATATATGCTTCTGATTTATTTCTTCATATACTTTTAAATTGTAGCTTCCAGATTATTGTTAAGTAATTCATCAGCACCCCTGTGAAGATTATTCTGAACATTAAAAGGTTCAAGAAGCTCCTAAGTTCTTGCAGCATAGGTCACATCTTCAATCTTAGCTTTAAGCTTTTACATCTGCTTTCTGCTTTTACTGCCATCTGGCTTTGAGTCTCAGTTCTCAGTGTATCCATGCATGCTCTCATACTTGGCTATTCAAATATCCTGTTGGTCTCTCTCTTTTTTCCATCTCCTTTGTGTCTCTGCTTTTTAAAGAGGAGGCATGTAGTCATTACTGTATATACTCCAGCTGTTCCAGTTTTCTTCACCTGATTTTTTTAAAGGCAATATTTTCATTTTTATGCCCACTTTAAAACAAACAAAATTATTAACATGGCACGTATGTTAAACAGGTTTCTTCAAAGAACTTTTTGATATTAGAATACAAACAAGTATATTTATGAATCCTGTTTCAGAAATGTATTATTTTCATCTTAGTTATATGATATTTTGAAGTATCTGGTTTTAAAAACACAAACATGTGTGATTCTCTAATTATTTCTTCTTGTAGCATATCTACTAAACTTCTTCTCATTCTTGATTCATTTATGTTTTGACTACTAATACAAATCAAACCCAATGATCATTAAAAGATAGGCAAGGGCTAAGAAAGAAAAACAGGGGCACATTTTTATATGTGTTTTCCACTACCAGCATAAAATCCAGTTTTTGGATTTCATTAATAAGATCTTATTTGATGGAATCAGTCACTGATTCTTGTAATCTTGAACTAAAGTCAGCAGGAGAATATTCCTTAGCTCAGGCACAGAGTAATGCAAAGGAAGATAAGGGCTTGGATCCTCTTCTTCATTGAAATAAGTGGAGTGGTTTATAGTGGGATTGTAAAAGAAATGATCCTTTGTGCATCTCTTTGGCAACAAGAGGACTGGATTAGACTATTATGGTTTTAAAATAAATCACAGAACTTGTATAAATAATGAAGGACTTCTTGGGAAAAACACAGGTGAAGTTTTTCAGTTTGATTTTGTTTACATAATAAGGCTTTTTCCTCCCTAGGTTTTATTTACTAGTGTTTTAAAAATATATTGACATATATATATATATATATATATATATATATATATATATATATATATATATATATATTGTTTATATTCTAGAAATTGTGATTGTTCAAATCAGTTTCACACAACTGTTTCAAAGTGTAGTATGTTTTTGTTCTCACTACTTTTTTTCTATCCACAGCTTATAGCTCTAATAATTCTTGTGGCAATTCTTAGAAGTACAATTTTAAGCGTAAATTGAAAAAGTTCTCATTTTAACTGCATATAATTATAATTCACAAAGTGAAGATCATGACATATATAATAGTATAAAATCTTTCCCACAAATGGTCAGAATAATAAGAAAAATATTTTTCGTATATAACTATTTAATAGAAATATTTTTGGCATGGTATAGCCATCGTAAAAAAAGTTCTTTAATTAGAAACTTGTATCAAGTGTTCTGTTATCCTTTGTGTTAAGTAGACACATTTTACTGGGCACATTAAATTTTTGAATGTGAAAACTGCAATAGAATTTAATATAAAAAGGATTTTTAAACTATTAAATTTTTTAAGGTTAAAATTATGTTATAATTTGAATATGGCTTTTGGGACTAAATGGACAGGAGTTTTTGAATCTTAATTTGGGCAGATCATTTAGACAACTCCATCAGGGCTTTGGTTTCCATATCTGAAAAATAATAGTAATAGATAGTAATAATAGTAACAGATAGATGATCTTTAAGATCACTTCTGATGATTATAGATATCTAAAAATATAATGTATGATCTAAATCTGTTATAGTTTTTAATGTTATAGAGAGAGGTGTTAATTATTTTTTATGCTACACTAAATAGCTGCCATTGGACTGGAAATGTCAATGTGTCTAACTTAAGGCCAAACAACTGCAGAGAAAAACAACCATATGATTTTTTTATTTGATTTTTTTGATTGAGAAATATTGCCAGTATTGGGAAATATATATATATATTTCTGCTATTAAAATTATAAACATAATGAAACTTAAATCAAAATTATAGACATAATGAAGCTAAATGACTGTTATATTTTGGCCTTATTTTTTTTGGGGGGAATACAATACTCACTTAAAATATTGCATATATATATATACATATACATATATATATATATACATATACAGCAATACTTAAATATAGAGACATATATATATACATAGAGATAAGGAGATATATATGTATATATGTATGTATACACACAGGTATATCTATCTATCTATCTAGCCATGTTTGTACATATCTTCTACCACAGATCATAGGCCCTTTGATAACTTTATTATTCCATTACTTTAATTTGTTTTAGTAATTCTTTGTCATGATTCACTCTACTCAGAGGCTGGGAACTTCTCAAGTTACTACTGTGCTAATGGAAACTAAAGTAACAGAGTAGTAAAAGTATTTAATTGGAATAGAAATGGAAACAAAAAATAAAAGAAACGTTTTTTGATCTATTCTTCAAAATGGTTATCTCCTCATGCCTATCATCCCTAGAACAGTGTAAGGAAATTTCTTGGCAGATTTCACCTGTTAAATTGTAGAAATCAGTGTAATTCTCTGCAGCCTTTCTCCATCTCTCTCTCTCTCTCTCTCTCTCTCTCTCTCTCTCTCTCTCTCTCTCTCTCTCTCTCTCTCTCTCTCTCTCTCTCTCTGTCACTGTCTCTGTCTCTGTCTCTCTGTCTCTCCTCTCTCTTTTTGATCCTCTCTCTCTCTCTCTCTCTCTCTCTCTCTCTCTCTCTCTCTCTCTCTCTCTCTCTGTCTCTCTCTCTGTCTCTCTCTCTGTCTGTCTCTGTCTCTGTCTCTGTCTCTGTCTCTGTCTCTCTCTCTCTCTCTCTCTCTCTCTCTGTCTTTCCTCTCTCTCTCTCTCTCTCTGTCTCTGTCTCTCTCTGTCTCTTTCTTTTTCTGTCTCTCCTCCTCTTTCTCTTTCCCCTCTTCTCTCTCTTTCTCTCCCCTCCTCTCTCTGTAAGTATATATATGTATGTGTGTATATATATATACATACATATATATATATATATATATATATATATATATATATATATATATATATATATATATATATATATATATATATATATATATATATATATATATATATATATGTTTTGTTAATCATATTGTTTATTCTTGTTTTCTGGCACCCATAGGCTGTAGTCATCATTTTAACCTTGATTGAAGCTGTAATAACACAGATTATAGCAATTTCCACATCTCTGCTGGCTCATATTCTCTTTATCAGTTAATCAGCAGTCTATCCTGTTGTGATTTTTGTTCTAGAAACTGGTCTTCACAGATATGGCACAACTTCTAGATCCTATTTCTCCTATATTTTAAGCAGGACAAAATATCTATGATTCTAGCCAAGATCCTTAAGTAATCCTAACAGTATTCAACAACTAACTTAAGTAATCCTAACAGTATTCAACAACTTCTTTCATTTCCATTCTCTCCTCCCTTACAAATAGCCTCAACTCTTGTGGCCTCTGACTTCATGTGGAATATAGTTTTTAACTGGATGTACTAAATCTTTGTTTATATCAACTTAGGAAGTATGGGTTTGCCCTTCTCTGACTTGTTACAGAAAGATAATAACATTAGTTTGTTGGCAGAATTAGTGATCAGACTTATTATTGTGGTAGGCAATGATGTTGCTGAGAAAAGCAGAAATTAATTCCGAATCAATAAATATGGAATGCCATTGGTTTCCTGTCAAGTACAAAATGTTTTGAAATAGTAAAATTTATCTTCAGTTTTATTTAGATGATTTCTTCTCACAACCTTCTTCTAACTTATCAAGGCAGAAATTTCCAGAGAAACATCTTTTGTTGATTATTCAGTTCAAATTATATCATGCCCTGATCCTAAGAGTGCAGAAAATAATAACAAAAGGAAATTAAGAATATGAAAAAGGAAGTTACAACCTTCTTTGAGCTATATTTTTATAGAGATGAAGCATATCCAATGCCTTTTTGTCCCGAGAGTCATATTCAAAACTCTATAAACATGACCTTAGTACTAATATTTTAATTATGTAAAAGAGTTAAACGTTCCTAATAGAAAGCATCATTGTCTCCCATTTACATGTAAGAAAATGCAAAGAAAAGTTTAATGCCTGCTTAAGGCGATTTAGCAAGTTAGATGACAGGCTGGAGATAAAATTCTTGATTATCCCATTCCATTCTTAGACTATGAGAAAATTTGTCTTATAATTATAATTCATTATTACTATTATATCTGCTTCTTAAATGTCCTTCTATAAAGTCATACTTATATGATTTACTGAAAAAGTAATTTTAAAATTTAACACCTTTCTTAAGTCATATATATTATTCCTTTAGTTTATCTGCATGTAGATGGACCAATTACTGTATGCAATTAGGACCATATCTGCTGAGAGACAGATGGCTTCTGTATTGCCAATTTAATTCTTTAATCCCCTAATCTGCTTACTTAAACAGTTCATTTAAACAATTATCAATGTGTATTTCACCTTCTCTTGAATATTTGTTGTTAAATTTTTGAGGCTTATTTTTGTCCTTTCCCTTAATTACTAAATTATAAAATTAGCTATAGTTTTTTTTTTCTCATAAAAGGCTCTTCCAGAAGATATATGAAGGCCCAATAAGAATTCACATCAGTGAAAGACAACACATTTTATAAATGCATTCACAATACAATGCCTCTTGACACCTATGTGAAATGGGTAGAGCAAATATTACTATGTCTATTGAATTGACAAAGAACCCAAGTCCAGAATAGTTAAAGGAATTGCCCAATGCTACATAGCTGTTAAGTGGAGAAAGCAATTGTTGAGCTAAGGTTAAGTTTCCAAGCCCAGTGATCTTTCTCTTAGACTATGCTGCTTTTCATGGGACATGGATAGGACTTGACATTTTTCTTCTGTTACTCAAAATTAAGTCCCGGACTTGAAACAACTCTTTATAATTGAATTTTTTATGTTTAATGTGAAAGGCACTTTTTTTTTTCTTTTTTTTTTTTTTTTTTTAAGACAGCTAACCAGTTTGGAATTATTCCCAAAGGACTATAAATTCTGCATAGTCCTTGATCCGGCTACATTGCTACTAGATCTGTATTTCCAAAGAGATTTCAAAAAAGGAGGGAAAGGGACCTATTTGTACAAACATATTTTGTTTTCAAAACAGTTTTGTTTTTTGTGTGTGTGAAAATAGAGGGGATGCTCATCAATAAGGGAATGTTTGAAAAAATTATGGTATATGATTTTGAAGGAATACTACTACAATGCTATAAGAAATGATTAGCAGAATGATTTCAGAAAAACTTGGAAAGACACAAACTAATGCAAAATGAAACTAGCAGAAGCATGAGAACATTGTACACAGTAACAGATTATTATGCAATAAACTGTGAATGATTTAGAAAAAGTTATCCATATCCCGAGAAAGAACTGATGGAGTCTGAATGTAGAGCGAAGCATACTGTTTTAACTTTTTTGGTCTGTGTCGTCTTTCATAACATGACTAACATAGACTTATGTTTCATATAATTTTACATGTATAATCTATAAGATTGCTTACCCTTTGGGGGAGTGGAGAGGTGAGGAGAAGGGAAAGAGAAAATTTGGAACTCAAAATTTTAAAAAAATGAATGTAAAAATTATTTTTACATATAATTGGAAAAATATTATAAAAACAGCTAACATAGAAATTAAGATTTCTTGATGAGTTTATTTCCTTGTGTATTCATCCTATACAAAGTCCCATCCTAGAAGAAAGTCCTTAAAGATTGTAGTTTGCATGAAAAAATAAGTTCTCAGAACTACATGGGATATTTATTGTTTGCTTTTAATTTTTAAAAATGAAACCCATGTGTTTTTCCAGATTATAATTTTGTCTTCAAATAGGAAGATATCTTTTAAACCAGTTTGAAAAGGATTGAGGAATTAGTGATAAGGAAATAGAATCAACGAATATAAACTATGTTTTCAAGAAATATAATAGAGACTTCCGGCTAAGATGGCGGCGTAGAGGCAGACAGCTGCTTGAGCTCCTCGCTTTCTCTCAGAACTTACTTCATGACAAGCCTCTGACTTAATGCTTGACCCAGAAAGAAATCCACAAATTATCACCAAGAGAAGACATCCTTGAAAGTCGCCAGAAAAGGTCTGTGTTTGCTCGGGGGAGGGTCAATCAGACTGGGCGCAGACTGAGGGCAGACAGCCAGAGCAAGACAGGCAGCTCACACAGCTCAGACCGGAGGGGGAGGGGTGTGATCTCTGCAGTTTCTGCGAAAGGGCTTTTGCCCCAGTGTGGATGCTCCGTCTTGGCAACAAGCCAGGAGCAGCAGAGAGGGTGTAAACACCGGAGGTGAAGATTAAAACCCCAGAAAGCCAGCGTCTCTCAGAGCCCGGCCACCCCCAATCCCCACCTGGACTGACTCGGTGCGTTCTCGGAGCCTCAGAGCGCAGACTCAGTACAGTCATTGCTGTTCTGTTAGTGGCTCTCTGCTGCCCTATCCCCAGTCTGTAGAGGAAGCCCATTAATAACATCCAGCCCTATCCCCCGCAAAACAGACCAATTGCTTCTCTTGTCAGTTTGTTTTCTTTGATTCTGACAAAATGAATAAAAAATTCAAAAGGGCTCTAACCATTGACAGCTTTTGTGTGGAGAGGGAGCAGACTTCAAATGCTGAGGAGACTAGGAACAGAATGTCCCCAGATGTATCCCCTGGGAGGGATATAAGCTGCTCCTCAATACAAAAGAACCTCATAGAGGAAATAAAAAAGGCTCTCACAAGAGAGCTGGAAGAGAAATGGGAAAAGGAAAGGGAAGCTTGGCAAGAGAGCCTGGAGAAGTCATCCCATGCATTCAAAGACAGAATGGATAAAGAAATCAAATCATTGAGAAACAAGATTAGTGAGCTGGAAAAGGTAAACAACTCCAAGGAAAACAGGATTAGTGAGCTGGAAAAAGAAATCAGCTCTCTAAAAAATAAAATGGATAAAATGGAAAAAAATTCCATAGATGATAAAAACTCAATTGGACAATTACAAAGAGATATAAAAAAAGTGAGTGAAGAAAATACATCATTGAAAATTAGACTGGAACAAGTAGAAATGAATGACTCAAGGAGAAACCAAGAGGGAGTCAAGCAAAACCAGAGAAATGAAACAATTGAAAAGACTGTCAAGTACCTTACCAGAAAGACAACAGACCTGGAAAACAGATCCAGGAGAGACAATTTGAGAATAATCGGACTCCCTGAAAAATGGGAGGAAAAAAAGAGCTTGGACACCATTTTCGAGGAAATTATCAAAGAGAACTGCCCAGACGTTTTGGAAACAGAGGGTAAAATAGACATTGAGAAAATTCATCGATCACCTACTGAAAGGGACCCTAAAATCAAAACGCCAAGAAATATAGTGGCCAAGTTCAAGAACCATCAGACAAAGGAAAAGATATTGGAAGCTGCTAGAAAAAAACAATTCAGATATGGAGGATCCACAATAAGGATAACACAGGATCTAGCAGCGTCCACATTAAAAGAACGCAGGGCCTGGAACATGATATTCCGAAAGGCTAAGGAACTTGGTATGCAGCCAAGAATAACTTACCCAGCAAGAATGAGCATCGTTTTCCAGGGAAGAAGATGGACATTTAACGAAATAAATGAATTCCATCTATTTTTGATGAAAAAACCAGACCTACATAAGAGGTTTGATCTTCAAATACAGAACTCAAGAGACTTCTAAAAAAGGTAAAAAGAAATCTTGAGAACTATACTTCTGTCAAAAAAATATGTAAAGAACATATGTACAATTTGTCTTAGAAAATAGAGGTGGAAAGGAGATTATATCATAAAAAAGTACAAAGTGGTGGTACTACATCTCATGAAGAGGCAAAGGTAACCTATTATATCTGAGAGAAAGAAAGGAGGGAGATGAACATAGCGTGTATCAATAGACATATTCGATTTATGGTGAAACTTCTTCCACTTCATTGAAAAGTGAAAGGGAAGGAGTAAGCTAAGGGGAAGGGAATACAGTAATTTCGAGGAAAAGGGGTAAAATAAGGGGAGGATCTTTAAGGTGGGGGAGGGATCCTAAAAAGGGAGGGCTGTGAAAAGCAAGTGGTGTTTACCAGTTTAATACTGGATAGGAGGGTAAAAGGGAAGGAAAGGGGAAAAGCATAAGCAGGGGTTAATAGGATGGCAAGCAATATAGAATTAGTCCTTCTAACCATAAATGTGAATGGGGCAAACTGCCTCATAAAGAGGAAGCAGTTAGCAGACTGGATTAAAAGTCAGAATCCTACTATATGTTGTTTACAGGAAACACACCTGAAACAGGATGAGACATTCAAACTAAAAGTAAAAGGGTGGAGCAGAATCTATTATGCTTCAGGCAAAACCAAAAAAGCAGGAGTAGCCATCCTCATCTCAGATCAAGCAAAAACAAAAATTGATCTAATTAAAAGAGATAAGGAAGGGCATTATATCCTGCTAAAGGGAAGCATCAATAGTGAAGCAGTATCAATATTAAACATGTATGCACCAAGTGGTGCAGCATCTAAATTCTTAAAAGAGAAATTAAGAGAGCTGCAAGAGGAAATAGATAGCAAAACTATAATAGTGGGAGATCTCAACCTTGCACTCTCAGAATTAGATAAATCAAACCACAAAATAAATAAGAAAGAAGTCAAAGAGGTAAATAGAATACTAGAAAAGTTTGATATGATAGATCTTTGGCGAAAGCTAAATGGAGACAGAAAGGAATATACTTTCTTCTCAGCAGTTCATGGAACCTATACAAAAATTGATCATATACTAGGGCATAAAAACCTCAAAATCAAATGCAGTAAGGCAGAAATAGTAAATGCATCCTTTTCAGACCATAATGCAATCAAAATAACATTTAATAAAAAGCCAGGGGAAAATAGACCAAAAAATAATTGGAAACTAAATAATCTTATACTAAAGAATGATTGGGTAAAACAGCAAATCATAGACATAATTAATAACTTCACCCAAGAAAATGACAATAATGAGACATCATACCAAAATGTGTGGGATACAGCCAAAGCAGTAATTAGGGGAAGTTTTATATCTCTACAGGCCTACCTGCATAAAATAGAGAAAGAGAGGGCCAACGAATTAGGTTTACAACTAAAATTGCTAGAAAAGGAACAAATTAAAAACCCCCAGACAAACACAAAACTTGAAATTCAAAAAATAAAAGGTGAGATTAATAAAATTGAAAGTAAAAAAACTATTGAATTAATTAATAAAACTAAGAGTTGGTTTTATGAAAAAACCAACAAAATAGACAAACCCTTAGTAAACCTGATTAAAAAAAGGAAAGAGAAAAAGCAAATTGATAGTCTTGAAAATGAAAAGGGTGAACTCACCACTAATGAAGAGGAAATTAGAACAATAGTTAGGAGCTACTTTGCTCAACTTTATGCCGATAAATTCGATAACTTAAATGAAATGGAAGAATACCTTCAAAAATATAGCTTGCCCAGATTAACAGAGGAAGAAGTAAGTAGTTTAAATAGTCCCATCTCAGAAAAAGAAATAGACCAAGCTATTAACCAACTTCCTAAGAAAAAATCCCCAGGACCAGATGGATTTACAGGTGAATTCTACCAAACATTTAAAGAACAACTAACTCCAATGCTATGTAAACTATTTGAAAAAATAGGGATTGAAGGAGTCCTACGAAATTCCTTCTATGACACAGACATGGTACTGATACCTAAACCAGGTAGATCGAAAACTGAGAAAGAAAACTATAGACCAATTTCCTTAATGAATATTGATGCTAAAATCTTAAATAAGATATTAGCAAATAGACTTCAGAAAATCATCCCCAGGATAATACACTATGACCAAGTGGGATTTATACCAGGAATGCAGGGCTGGTTTAATATTAGGAAAACTATTAGTATAATTGACCATATTAATAATCAAATTAATAAAAACCATATGATCATCTCAATAGATGCAGAAAAGGCATTTGATAAAATCCAACATCCATTCCTACTAAAAACGCTTGAGAGTATAGGAATAAATGGACTATTCCTTAAAATAATAAGGAGCATATATTTAAAACCTTCAGTAAACATCATATGTAATGGTGATAAACTAGAACCTTTCCCTGTAAGATCAGGAGTGAAACAAGGTTGCCCACTATCACCATTACTATTCAATATAGTACTAGAAACTCTAGCCTTGACAATAAGAGCCGAGAAAGAGATTCAAGGAATTAGAGTAGGAAATGAAGAAATCAAATTGTCACTTTTCGCAGATGACATGATGGTATACTTAGAGAACCCCAAAGACTCTGCTAAAAAGCTATTAGAAATAATTCAGAATTTTAGCAAAGTCGCAGGATACAAAATAAATCCACATAAATCCTCAGCATTTTTATACATTAACAACACAATCCAACAGCAAGAGATACAAAGAGAAATTCCATTCAAAATAACAGTCGATAGTATCAAATATTTGGGAATATATCTACCAAAGGAGAGTCAGGAATTATATGAGCAAAATTATAAAACACTTGCCACAAAAATAAAGTCAGATTTAAATAATTGGAAAGACATTCAATGTTCTTGGATAGGCCGAGCGAATATAATAAAGATGACAATACTCCCCAAACTAATCTATTTATTTAGTGCTATACCAATCAGACTCCCAAGAAACTATTTTAATGACCTAGAAAAAATAACAACAAAATTCATATGGAAGAATAAAAGGTCGAGAATTGCAAGGGAACTAATGAAAAAAAAGTCAGAGGAAGGTGGTCTAAGTGTACCTGATTTAAAGCTATATTATAAAGCAACAGTCACCAAAACCATTTGGTATTGGCTAAGAAATAGACTAGTTGATCAGTGGCATAGGTTAGGTTCACAGGACAAGATAGTGAATAAAAATAGCAATCTAATCTTTGACAAACCCAAAGATCCCAAATTTTGGGATAAGAATTCATTATTTGACAAAAACTGCTGGGAAAACTGGAAATTAGTATGGCAGAAACTAGGCATGGACCCACATTTAACACCACATACTAAGATACGATCAAAATGGGTCCAAGATTTAGGCATAAAGAACGAAATCATAAATAAATTGGAGGAACAGGGGATGGTTCACCTCTCAGACTTGTGGAGGAGGAAGGAGTTTGTGTCCAAGGGAGAACTAGAGACCATTATTGATCACAAAATAGAACATTTTGATTACACCAAATTAAAAAGTTTCTGCACAAACAAAACTAATGCAAACAAGATTAGAAGGGAAGTAACAAATTGGGAAAAAATTTTTACAGTTAAAGGTTCTGATAAAGGCCTCATCTCCAAAATATACAGAGAATTGACTTTAATTTATAAGAAATCAAGCCATTCTCCAATTGATAAATGGTCAAAGGATATGAACAGACAATTTTCAGATGATGAAATTAAAACTATTTCCACTCATATGAAAGAGTGTTCCAAATCACTATTGATCAGAGAAATGCAAATTAAGACAACTCTGAGGTATCATTACACACCTGTCAGATTGGCTAAGATGACAGGAACAAATAACGATGAATGTTGGAGGGGCTGTGGGAAAACTGGGACACTGATGCATTGTTGGTGGAGTTGTGAAAGAATCCAACCATTCTGGAGAGCAATCTGGAATTATGCCCAAAAAGTTATCAAAATGTGCATACCCTTTGACCCAGCCATACTACTACTGGGCTTATACCCCAAGGAACTACTAAAGAAGGGAAAGGGACCTGTATGTGCCAAAATGTTTGTGGCAGCCCTTTTCATAGTGGCTAGAAGCTGGAAGATGAATGGATGTCCATCAATTGGAGAATGGTTGGGTAAACTATGGTATATGAATGTTATGGAATATTATTGTTCTATAAGAAATGACCAACAGGAGAAATACAGAGAGGCTTGGAGAGACTTACATCAACTGATGCTGAGTGAAACGAGCAGAACCAGAAGATCATTATACACTTCAACAATGATACTGTGTGAGGATGTACGCTGATGGAAGTGGATTTCTTCAACATAGAGAAGAGCTAATCCAATTCCAATTGATTAATGATGGACAGAACCAGCTACATCCAGAAAAGGAACACTGGGAAATGAATGTAAACTGTTATTTTTACCTTCTGAATCCAATTCTTCCTGTGCAACAAAAAATTCGGTTCTACACACATATATTGTATCTAAATTATACTGTAATATATTTAACATATATAAGACTGCTTGCCATCAGGGGGAGGGGGTTGGGGGAGGAAGGGAAAAAATCTGAATAGAAGTAAGTGCAAGGGATAATGTTGTAAAAAATTACCCATGCATATGTACTGTCAAAAAATGTTATAATTATAAAATAAAATAAAAAATTAAAAAAAAAAAAAAAAAAAAGAAATATAATAGTATTTAGAGGAGAGAGAACATTGTAGTTCAAGGGGTCAAGAGAAGGTCTTTGTTGTTGCATATGAAGGAGAAGGGAAACATACAAGGCAGAGAGGGAATAGTTAAGTAAATTCCCAAAGAAGGCATAGGGAATTAGAATCAAAGGCATGGTGGAAGGGTTTGTTAAGTAGCTTTGTTAAGAAGGATAACTATTTCCTTTTCCGAGACAGAAGGAAAGTAGAAAAGGAAAAGCAAAGAGAGTACTGATTTCATTCATTTATTTATTTTTAATACACATTACTTTATGAATCATGTTGGGAGAGAAAAATCAGAACAAATGGGAAAAACCATGGGAGAGATTGAAAAAAAAAACACCAGAAAAAAGAAGTGTGCATAGCATATGTTGATTTACATTTAGTCTCCTTAGTTCTTTTTCTGGTTGTAGATGGCATTTTCTGTCCAAAGTCTACTGGGATTTCTTTGAATTGAACTATTGAGAAGAATCAAGCTTTATATAGTTGATCATCGCACAGTGTTGCTGTTATTGTGTACAATGTATTCCTGGTTCTGTTTGTTTTGTTTATCATCAGTTCATGTTAATCTTTTCAGGACTTTCTATGATCAACTTGTTCATCATTTTTAATAGAACAATAATATTCCATTAACTTCATGTACTACAATTTGTTAACCATTCCCCTATTGATGGGGAGCCACCCTTTTTGCAATTCTTTGCTACCACAAAAAGAGCTGCTACAAACATTTTTGCACAAGTGGGTCCTTTCTCCCTTTTTTTATGATCTCCTTGGGCCCAATAGAGACATTTCTGGGTCAAAGGGTATTGACAGTTTTATAGCCCTTTGGGCATAGATCTAGATAAGAGCAATAATTTTAGAGTAATCTCAGTCTTCTCTGGTAATAGATGTTTCTTAGACTTCTCGGGTAATAGATGTCAAATTGATGTGCTAAAAATATAGGGAGTTGGGGAGATTAGGAACTTTTGGAAGTGTAGAAAATATTTGAAATGCAAAAGTAGCTGAACTAAAAGATTGCCAATCAGAAGAAAGACCCCAGCTGAGACTAGATAGAATGTATAATGGGGGGTTGGTGCATTCTCAGATTACCTAAATAGGGTAGTTCACATGGGAGGTGCTGAGGAACTACTTCTGGGAAATGGGAAAATGGCCAAACACATGGGCATTCTGCATTGGATTATTAAATAGTTGGGAGAACTCTTTTCCCACTCACTGTGTAGTTGAAACTGTCTGCAACTTTAAAGTTATGTGATAATGTGGTATGTCTCTTTTCTGGTATTTATGACTAATAGGACTGAAGAACTCCATTCCCAGCATCTGATACACAGTATGTGATGGCCACTACTCCTTTTATTTAGGCCACATGACCCTGAGAAATATACTTGAAGTTTTCTTGTCTCATTTGTCCTTTTCCATTCTAGGTGTAAGGAGTGGAGCCTCCTTTTAGGAACTTGAGACATCAAGGATTCGAGGGTAGATATTGGACCAATTTGTCAAGGAAGCCCTATAACTTTGGACTTGAATTTAGTGAAACTAATTTCATATAGAAATTTGAATTTGAAAAAAATTTGAAAAACAATATTAAAAATGCAACACTGACTCCAAATCTTAAACTATGCTTTTCCTACAGACCAAGTTAATGTGTACAGGGGATTGTGCTCCCAAAAAGTTGAGTTGAAATATTTGGATATTCTTTCTATATGTTTGAAGTAAATATTTCTTTGTACAAACTAATCAAAAAGAAGGGAACACAGTGGGGACTCAAACCAATTGCCAGCTAATGGAGAAGCTTGGAGAGAGAAATATGACAGTGTAATAGACCTGGTCTTCCAGGTCATAATTAACCATATTACATATGAATTTGTAGTGGTCTGGATTAGCACAGTTTTGTGACTTGCTTTTCTAGGACTCTTCCCAAGAGTAAGAATATGGAAGAATATAGTGTAGGAACATTTTTATGGGAGTACAATTATCAGGGTACAAGTAAGAAAAAGGCAATCGAAAGGGACTGTAGTATGGAAGTGAGTGTATCATTAAAGTAGATAATTGTAGGGTGGTAGGAAGGTAAATGAAGGCAGAAATTGGGGGCAGACTGGAAACACAGGGAGGTGTTGAGTCAAGGGTTGATAAGTATGAAGAAAAAAGGTTCAGTGATTTTCATGGCATACAAAACTTATTAGAAAGGCAAGAAACTGTGATCAAAAAGGGAAATTTCAGTTTGCTTTTAAGTATGTTTTAACTTGAAATGATAGTGCATGTCAAAATTGAAATATCTAATGGGGAGTTGGAAATAGAGAATTGAGGCTTAAGAAAGAAGAAAGTTGGAAGCAAGGATATGAAGTCAATGACATTTTTATTTTGGTATATTTCTAGCATTCCTTGTGGTGCTTTACTATTGTATTATTCATATTAATAAAGAAACTTCTCATCAATCTTTAAGATAACTAAGTTAAGCTGACATGCCATCCTCAGACTTAATTTTTTTAGTGAAAAATAAATGATTATAAGGCCAGAGGTATAGTTCCATTTTTATAACTTTATGAAATTTGTTCATTGTTCTCAGTTAAGCATATTAGGATTAATGTCTGTCAGGTATTAATGATATGTCTTCCTAATGAGCTGCAAGGAATCACAATTTTTGAATCTCTACAGCAATATTTCAGTCAAAAAAGGCTTTCTTCAAAAGATTTATGTGCAAATTTTAATGATGTTATAAGATTGTTTAATTTGAAAAAATGACAGATATATTAAGAAAAATTAATAGCAAATGGCAATTCTAGACATGGAGTTAATTTCATTGTTATTTTTTATTGAGCATTTGTTCATAATGAGGACTGAATTAGGGATGAAATTTAGGGAAAGAATATGGACCTCAGTGTCCTAGAGTGGGTAAAGCAAGCCAAAACCTATGCAATGAGAGAAAGGTTAAACAAGAGCCATCTCAGGATGAATATGATGCCAACTTTTAAATGGAATAAAACTTTCTTTTGCCTCCATTGCTCCCCCCCACTCCTTATTGGCAGCTATATTGGGCATCTTAAGAAAAATGAATATTTGAGTATATCAAAATTTCTTGTATAAGAACATTTAATTTGAGTAATTTTCCATTTAATTGGAATCATATCTATATGTGTTCAATCATTTTTCAGGTGCATCCAACTTTTTGAGACCCCAATTTGGTGTTTTTTTTTTGGTAAAGATACTAAAATGGTTTGCCATCTCCTTCTCTAGCTCATTTTACCAATTTAAATGATCTTTCATGATCAATATTAAATTGTGGTAAAATCAGTATAGAATAAAGGCCTCTCTGATTTGTTTTCCAGATAAGCTATTTTTGCTGTAAAGTAATATCTTCAATTTTCTTCCATTTTTAGTTCAGGCTTTTGACTTTGTTTTAATATTTCTTGTTGTCTAATGTAGTCAATGTAGACAGCCCATTCTGATTTTCATGGAGTTTATTGCTTGGACAAGGTTTCATATGGCTTATAACAAGCTGTTAGTTTTTTTTAAAAAAATTTCTTCCTACCATAGTTATCATTTCTTTTCCATTTTTCTCTAGTACTCATTTAATTCACAAAATCATTTTTAAACTTTTTTATTTCAATTCTTGTTTTACTTCTTTCATGAATTTTAGGTGAATTTGTGCCCAACCTTTGGTTTTGTTTGTTGTTTTGAAGGTTATACTTGTAGATATTATGGAGCCATTCTTTTCTTCTGGATTTGTGTTTTGAACATTCCTATCACCCTAATAACTTTGTTTTTTCCTGAGGCAACTGGGTTTAAGTGACTTGCCCCTAGGGTCACATAGCTAGGAAGTGTTAAGTGTCTGAGATTAGATTTGAACTCAGATCCTCCTGGCTTTAGGGCTGGTGCTCTATTCACTGTACCACCCTAATAACTTTTTTTTTTTTTTTCTTACGGTGGGATTCCTTTTGTTAGCTTGTTTGCCCATTCCCCTGATTGCTTCCTGACTTTAGACTATGTTAGGAATAGGTTCTGTGTACTTCTGTAGGGAGCCAGGAAACTTAACTCAAATTGTGCAATATCATCAAAGCAGCTGGGTGGTGGGGATATGTGGTCTCTGACTTAGTTTAAATCTCAGCATATGTGTAGTCTTGGGGACTGAGGAACCTAACCAGTTAAAAGGCATTCACTGGCTCAAAAATCTGAATTTCATAAAATTGAATATATACATGTCTACAAAGACAAGTAGATAATTATCTTTCATGTAGATCTAGGTCTCACTGCTATTTCTCTCTCTCTCTCTATATATATCTATAAATATCTTTATATAGGTATATACATATATATGTATACACACATATATCTGTTCATCATATGTATTGTTGTTGTTTGTCCTTCCTTCTAGAAGTATACCATTACTTTAGAAAGGTGATGCCATGATATGCAAATGAGTTGGATTTAAAGGAAGGTGGCTGCTCTGCAAAGTCCCCGGCTTAATTTTCTCTTTAGGAGCCATCTGGGTCCAGTGCCAAGATATAGATTAGGATGACTGATTTGGCCCTGTATGTGGTGAGAGATTTTGACTCTTAATAACCTAGGGCCCTTAAAAAGTCTCGGTTTGACTGAAGTGATGTACATTCAGTGATTAAGGCTGAGGTAGGAACTGAGGCAAAGAATGACTTCTTTTTCAGTAAAAAGAAAATAAATCCAATCTGGAGGGGAAGATCCTTAGAGTTTCTGATCAAAGAAGAAGCAATTGCAATTTGCATTAACTCTTGAGTCAATCAGGGCCCAAATAATGACCTAAAATTAGACTTAGGTTGGACCTTATTATTGGTCAGTCGAGAGGTAGAGTGATTTGGATTTAAGGCATAGTCCTTTTTTTTTTTCTAATAAAGTTTTTTATTTTCAAAATATATGCATGGATAATTTGACAATATTGACCCTTGTATAGGCTTATGTTTCATTTTCTCCTTTTTTTCCCCAACCCCTGGATGGCAAGCAATCCAATATATGTTAAACATGTTAAAATATGTTACATCCAATATGTGTAAACATATTTATGCAATTCACTTGTTGTACAAGAGAAATCACATAAAAAAAGAAAGTAAATGAGTAAGAAAACAAATTGCAAGTGAACAACAACAAAAAAAGTGAGAATGTTATGTTGTGTTTTATATTCAGTACCTACAGTCCTCTTTCTGGGTGTAGATGGCTCCATCACAAGATCATTGGAACTGGCATCAATTATCTCATTGTTGGAGAGTCACATTCATCAGAATTGATCATTGAATAATATTGATGTTGTGTATAATGATCTCTTGGTTCTGCTCATTTCATTTAGCATCAGTTCATATAAGTCTCTCTAGGCCTCTCTAAAATCATCCTCCTAATTATTTCTTATAGAACAACAATAATATGCCATAATATATTTAGCCATTCTTCAACTGATGGACATCCACCCAGTTTCCAGTTTCTTGCCACTATGAAAAGGGTATAAGGCATGGTTCTTAAGGAAGAAATCTACCTGTTAAATCTCTAGATATTTTGGGAGGTTTTATAACTAATATATCTATATGTTTATCTGTCTGTCTACATCCATCAGTGAGATTTTACATATACATATATACATACAGATATATGTGTATATCTATATCAGATCAACAGATATATTTAAGTCATCTTCAGATAATACATAGATAATCCATCCTTGTGTCCATCCTCAAAATCTTGCCATTTTAGTAGGATTTGCTAGAGCTTGTAGTTCATTGATACATAGAGATGATCCAGAAACCATTCTGTTCCATGACTATCGTCCAGTATAGAATAATACCATATTTCTCTCACAATGCTTAGAGTTTTAATCAGCAAATATGAAGTGCTTCTAAAAATGTGTCAGACCTGAAAAGATCTGCTTCTTGTGAGTAATCATACTTTAATTTGGTGAAGCTAAGGTTATACTTTAGAAACAGTTTAAATATAAAAAGTAATGTTTTGCTTTAAAACTAGCATCCTATTCCCTTGCTTTTAGAATTAAGTTTATTTTCTACTACCTGAAAACATTTTAGTCTCTAGAAATATTGACTTGTTGATTTAAAGCAACCAATTCTAATTCTTTTCTTACATGATTCTTATACTATTATATTCACAGGAATAAAAGATGAGATTTGTTATTGATCAGAGTATGAATTGATAGATTATGGGCTATTTTTTCTTGAAGACATAATCATGATGTTTGTATTCATTGATAATTACATCCATTGGAACTTTATAGTTCTACTGGTTTGGCTCAGCCTATAGCCTGACTTAATAGAGCTAGTTTATTTTAATAAGATTTTAGGATGATAAGAGGACTGCAAGAGCACCCTCTAGTGTTGAATTAATACCTTAGAATTAGCATTTTAAAATAACATCTTTGACAATTATTTTCTTTGACTTTTTTTTTTTTTCAATCTCCTCAGTGGCCATGATAGTTGAATTTGTATTCATAATTTTGGGACTTGAATTTTGAAATGTTTAGCATTCTCAAGTTGTAAGAAACTATAGTTGGAGACTAGCATGGTAAAAATAACATTCTAAATAAAAGATTGATATTCACATAATAAGAATTTTGCAAAGCAATGAGTAGCTACAACTTGATTATACAACAGTAAAATGAATCTAGTCATTTGTAGATGTTTGATCAATGTGGAATGAGCAGGTGCAGCCCCTAGGTAAATTTTAAAGCAGTGATACTTATGGGAGAAAAAAAATCCTCTATTGTATTATCTATCTTCACTTCAAAGATAACATTTTATCACAGATGTTAGAAATAACCTCTTTTGGAGATTTACATTGGAATTCATTATTTCATGGTGTCATTTTAAAAAAAATCTACAAACTTAAAAATATCAACTAAACAGAATTTTATTACCTCTTTGGCTTGTACTACCAGTTCACTAGAATGTGAGCACTAGAATTCTTACTTAGATAATAGTAGATCTTCTCTATATATTATGGTATCTCTGTGTATGGATACATATTCGTGAGACTTAGAAGCTCCAAAAGACCCAGACTGACATTTCTGTCCCCTTGTTATATTATACCTTAAACTTTGCTCTCAGCAACATTTTTATATTAGAAAAACAGGTATAATTATCCCTTCCATTATGTAACTGTCTCTATTGTGTTTCTGATTCATCACATGTTGGCAGAAGAGAGTAAATGGTAAATTTGGGGGAGTTTTGTGGAAGCTGTAATAACATGTCAAAGCCAGCAGATGATACAGAAAGGTTTAGAATCTCAGAAATGTATAAAAATATATGTATAGTAATGCATAATATCAACATATTTTATATTTTTAATACTATAATAATTCAGACTTTTTCTCAGGTACAAAAGGAAGGCCAAATATTTATGCAGATTTTGCAGATTTCAGGGGTACTGTGCAGCCAACCATCATATTGTAGCAGGATAACTGTATAATTCTTGATTATATGTACATATTTGAAAGCAGTATAGATATAGAAAGAAATGGCTGTTGGTTTAATAGCTTGTTATCCATGCTGTAAAATTGCTGGAAGTGATAATTGGAATTGGAAGGAATATTTGAGAGGGAAAAAGTATGCACTGATTTCTTTTTTCCTCTTATCTCCAAAAAAATTCAGTTTTAAAAAATAAAGCTTTTTATTTTCAAAATACATGTATAGATAATTTTAAATATTCACCCTTGCAAATCCTTGTGTTTCAAATTGTTACTCTGTCTCCCTTCCTTCTACCCTCTCCTCTAGATGGCAAGTAACCCAATATAAGTTAAACATATGCAATTTTTAAATACATATTCCACAATTATCATGTTGCACAAGAAAAATAAGACCAGAAAGGGAAAAATGAGAATGAAAAAAAAATGCAAGCAAACAACAGCAAAAAAGTGAAAATACTATGTTCTGATCCACACTAGTCCTCATAGTCCTCTCACTGGGTTCAGATGGCTCTCTTTCCATTACAAGACCATTGAAACTGGCCTGACTCACCTCCCTGTTGAAAAGAATCACATCCATCAGAATTGATCATTATATAATAATGTTGTTGTTTTATACAATATTTTCTTGGTTCTACTCACTTCACTTAGCATCAGTTCAAGTATGTCCCGGCCTTTCTGAAATCATCCTGCTGATTATTTCTTATAGAACAATAATATTTCATAACATTCATATACTATAACTTATTCACCTATTCTCCAATTGATGAGCATCCACTCAGTTGCCAGTTCCTTTTATTAGAGCTGCTACAAACATTTTTTTCACATATGAGTCTTTTCTCTTTTTTTATAATCTTTTTGGGATATAGGACCAATAGAGACATTGCTGGATGAAAGGGTATGAAGTTTGATAGCTCTTTAGGCATAATTCCATATTGCTCTTCAGAATGGTAGTATCAGTTCATGACTCTACCAACAATGTATTAGTGTCACAGTTTTCCCACATCCCCTCCAATATTCATCATTATCCTTTTTCTGCCATCTCAGCCGATCTGAGGGATATATAATGGTATCTAAGAGTTATCTTAATTTGCATTTCTCTGATCAATAATGATTTAGAGAATTTTTTTATATGCCTAGAATTGGTTTTAATTTCTTCATCTGAAAATTGTCTGTTCATATCCTTCGATCATTTATCAATAGGAGAATGGCTGGTATTCTTAAAAATTTGAGGAAAATTCTCTATATATTTTTAAAAATGAGGCCTTTATCAAAACCCATGAATGTAAAAAACTTCCCCAGTTTATTGCTTCTCTTCTAATCTTGTCTGCTTTGGATTTGTATGTATAAAAACTTTTAAACTTAAAATAATCAAAACTAACCATCTTGCATTCTATAATATACTCTAGTTCTTTTTTTGACCACAAATTCTTTCCTTCTCCACACATCTACATGGTCAGTTTTTGTGTAGCTGCCATGTACTGCTAAGGAAAAATATATTCCTTTCTGTCCCCATTCAATTTTCTCCAAAGGTCTATCATACCTAAATTTTCTAAAATTCTACTTACCTTCTAACTTCTTTCTAGCTTATTTTGTGGTTTGATCTATCTAATTCTTATAAGGGGAAGTTGACATTCCCTATAAGTATAATTTTGCTGCCTATTTCTTTTTGAAACTTTCTTAACTTCTCTTGTAGGAATTTGAATGCAATACCACTTGATGTATATATATTTAGTTTTGAAAGTACTTCATTATCTATGATACCCTTTAGCAAGATGTAGTTTTATTCTTGATCTTTTTTTGCTTTTGTTTGATCTGAGATCAGAATCACTACCCCTGCTTTTCTTTTACTTCATCTGAAGCATAATAGATTCTGCTCTACTCTTTTACCTCTACTCTGTATATGTCACTCTGCTTTAAATGTGATTCTTGTAAACAACATATTGTAGGAGTCTGGCTTTTAATCCAATCAGCTATCCATTTCTATTTTATGGAAGAATTCATACCATTCACATTCACAATTAAAATGACTAATTCTTTATTTCCCACTATCTTATTTTCTCCAAGTTACGCTCTTCTCTTTACTTTCATCTGTTCCCAGCTCCCCAGTGTTTTCTTCTGACCACTATCTCCCTCAAACAGCCCTCTCCTTTTACACTACCTGACCCCTTTTTATCTTTTTCCCATTTACTTCTGTTCTCTCCTCTATTAACATTCCCCTTTCCTTTCCTCTTTCCCCTTCTGCTTCCCTCTAGGATGAGACAAGTTACTCTATGAAACTAAACATATCTGATAATTCTCCCTTTGATCCATATCTGATGATATTATGGTTCCTACAATGTTTATTCTCTCTCTTTTCTTTTTCTCAATTGTAATAGGTCCTTTTTTTTTGCCTCTTCATGGGATATAATTTACCCTATTTTACCTCCCTTTTTTCTTCTTCCAGTGCAATCTCTTTTCTACCTCTAGTTTCTATTTTATATCATCATAATAAAGTCATATTATAACTTCACCCTCTAAGTATACCCCTAATAGAGATATAGTTCTCAAGAATTAAACATATCATCTTCCTGTATAGGGATGTATACTTTTTCACTTTTAAAAGAAACAGTTTGTTTTTTCTTTTCTTTTAACTTTTAATGCTTTTTTTTGAGTTCTGTATTTGAAGATCAAAATTTCAGTTTAGCTCTGGTCTTTTCATAAAAAATAAATGAAATTCACTTATTTCATTGAATATTCATCTTTTCCCCTGCAAGATAATGCTTAATTTTGATTAGATAGTTGATTCTTGGCTGCAACCCAAATTCTGGGTAATCCTGATTTTGGCTCCTTGATATTTGAATCATTTCCTTCTGGCCACTTGCAACATTTTCTTCTTAATTTTGATCATTCTGAAATTTGACTACAATATTCTTTGGAGTTTTCATTTTGGGGTCTCTTTCAGGAGGTGATTAGTGAATTCTTTCAATGGCTATTTTACCCTTGCATCAGGACAGTTTTCCTTGATAATTTCTTGAAACATGTCTAGGCTCTTTTTGTTTCATCATAGTTTTCAGGTAGTCCAATAATTCTTAGATTGTCTCTCCTGAATCTATTTTCTAGGTCAGTTGTATTTCCAGTGAGGTATTTTACATTTTCTTCAATTTTTCATTTATTTTTGCTTTTGTTTGACTGATTCTTGATGTCTCATTGAATCATTCATTTACATTTGTTCAATTCTAATTTTTAGTGAATTATTTTCTTCAATTAGCTTTTTTTTTTTTTTTTAATCACCTTTTGTGTTTGGCCAAATGAACTTTTAGGTGAGTTGTTTTGTTCATTAGCTTTTTTCCCATTTCACAAATTCAGTTTTTCAAGGAGTTGTTTTTCAATTTCTTCAAATCTATTTTAAGGAGTTATATGTTTTTTTTCCACTTTGCTGAATCTATTTTTAAGGAGTTTTCTTCAGATAATTGCTTTGTTTCCTTTTCCATATTCTTCTGAAAAGTTCTCATTTACTTCCACATTTTTTCTCTAACTCTCTTTTAAAAGATCCATTTTGAATTCTTCTAAGAAAGTCTTGTGAGATAATAACCAACTCACATCACCCTTTGAGGCTTCATCTGGAGACATTTTGTTTTTAGTTTCCTCAGGGTTTGAAGTCTGTTCTTCCCTGTCTCCATAAAAGCTATTTACTGTCTGAGTTCTATTTGTTTTTTTTGCTAATTTATAAAGGTTGAAGTCTGCTCTTAGGCCAAAGGCTAATATAAAGTTATTTCAGATGGGAAGATGTCCATATTACAGGGACATACCTTTATGGACATACTTGAATTGTTTCTTTCTGGATGTTTGGAAATGTGAAAGTCCTGAGGGCAAGGTAAGGGGATGAACTCTTTCTTTTCTTTTCTTTTCTTTTTTAAGAAGTATTTTATTTTTCCAAATACACACAAAGGTGGATGATTGAATTAATCTGTCTCTGTCTTTGCTGGCTGTTATATACTCCATATCATAGGTGTGAATCTTGTGGAACTATATTAAGTACTAAGTACATGTATTGAACTAGAGAACTGTTAAGTCAATTCCACTGACTTAACACCTTGTTTTAAATACAAGAGTTCTGGCTCATAATAACAGGACATACATATACATTCATGTTTGTACACAGATGGACAGTCATAAGAACATATATCCATATTACAGGGACTTGGCTTTGATGGCCCTTAAAGTGGAGCCTTAGTGGCCCATCTCCCCTCCATTTCTCCAATTGGGAGAGTGTAACGTGCTGTTGTCTCCAGAAGCTGCCGATCGCTCTCTGGGAGGAGATCTGCTGTGTCAATTCAAATCTCTCGGACAGATTCTTCTTCCTGTAGAGAACCGACTTCCCTTCTTGCAGAGAGCAGCCTCAAGTCTCGTCCAGTCTAAACTCTGTCTCTCCTCCAGAGCTGCCCTCTTTTATCCTCCCAGAGAATGGGCATGGGATAATCCAAGGGCTTCTGGGAAAAATTACTTCAACCAATGAACTTGCTCCTCCTAAGCATGCAAGCTCTTCCCCAGGAATTCACAAGTAAAACTCCCAGTAGAGGCCAGAACTAGAGAATTGTCAAGTACCGATTTAGCACTTAGTAAGAACTTAATATCTCATTATCTCATTCGCACTTAGTAAGAACCTAACAGGAAGATATTAGAAAAAGGAAAGGCCTTTTCTAGAAGGTGGTATTTGAATTGAATATCAGGGAGAACTGGGGATTTCTAGATGTATTGGGAGTAGAGAGAGCATAAGAAATTACCAAAGAGACAAAGAAGATCTTCAGTCTGTCTCAATCCTCCATGTTCAGTATTACTATATCATTACAACATAATTGAAAGCAATTATTGTACTCTATACAACTAAGTGGCATAGTGAATAGGGCACTGGGTTGGAATCAGGAAGACTTGAATTCAAATTTGACCTCACTTTTCAATTATGCTTTTACCATAAGGGATATGCTTTAAGGAATCAAGAAAGTATTGCCAAAGATTAAAAAGTTATGATCAAGAAACTAAAAACCTTGGGAGTAAAGATAGTATATTCACTACAAAGGCAAACTGAAGGCATTAGAAGAGAAGTAGATTTGGATGAAGAGTTCAGGAAATAGATCACAAACCTTGCATAGAAAATATATATAGTAATGATAAAGGACTTCACTCTTGGATATCTGCTAGAACTCTTTATTTTTCTTCCAAATACAAAGCAATTAATATGTTATTAACTTATCTTAATAATAATTCCTTTCTTCAAAGGGTGGTGGAATCAATAAGAGGAAATTCTATTCTGAATCTGACTCTCACCAATGAGGAGGAGCTATTTGCTAAGTATAGAGATGTGGGAAAGAATTTATGATAAAGGAGAAGAGGAAAAAAAAGAAGAGAGTGATACTTAGTTTAAAAATGTACCCTTGGTTTCAGAAGAGCAAGGAATGATAGGAAAACATTGACTGAAATTTTGTAGGAGAATCCAGCTCAGAAAGGCTGGAAGAGCTCTCAGTAATGGAGTTCTAATGACACACAGAAAACAGATTCAGCTGAGAAGGAAAAGGAGGAGATGTCTCAAGAGACTGAAGTGGATACATAGGGAACTCAGCTACCAAAGTAGATTTTTAAAAGATTGGTATAGAAGATGGAAACAAGGGCAGGTAATGGGGCATAAATATAAAATGTGACATAATACTCTAATGACAGTGCCAGGAATGTTAACATTCAGAATGAAATGAAGTTGGCAAAAAAAGCTAATGAGAACTGACGGTGGTTTTCAAAGCTTTCTAAGGAAAAAGAAATAGGATCACTGTTCAGAATGGATGGGATGATGTTTAATGATGAAAGGAAGATGGCAAAGCTGCTCAACTCTCATTTTGTTTGCTTTTTCCTCTGCCAGGTACAATGATCTCAAGGTTAAAAAGGAAATATCAAACAGCTAATATGGAATTGATACCTTGATAATGAGATGATAGTAAAAGAACACCTACCTGCCCTGCATAAGTTTAGGTCATCAGACCCAAATGAATTACATTTTAGGGCACTAAAAATAGAAATAGCATTTGGCATACTACTGTAATAATGTTTAACAGATCATAGGCAACAAGAGAAGTGTCATAGAACTAAAGAAGAGCAAATATCCTGATGTTTAAAAAAGGAATAGGAGAAGAAAAGAATGGCTTTGCAAAATGTATGTAAGTGTGATTCAGTTCATTGCAAACTTCTAATAATATTAATGGAATAGTTAACATCTAGAAAAGGAAAAAAAAAGCTAATCAAAGTGCTTCAAAAAGAACAGGTCATGCCATATTAACTGCATTTCATTTGTTGACAAGGTTGCTGAACAAATAGACAAGGGATTGCTATGTATATAGTTTCCTTAGATTTTAGCAAAGCATGTGATGACTTCTCTCATGCAATTATTATGAAAAAAATGGATATATGATTTAAATAATAGCATAGTTAGGCATTTAGGTGGTATAGACGATGGAATCAGGAATCTGAATCCAAACCTAGTTTCAGTACTAGCTGTGTGACCCTAGATAAGTTACTTAGATCTATTTGCTTCAGTTTTCTTACCTATAAAATGAGCTGGAGAAGGAAATGGCAAACTATTCCAGTATCTTTGCCAGGAAAACCCAATTGGGGGTCACCAAGTATTAGACATGACTGAAATGACTGAACAACAATAGCAACAAATAGTTGAATCATTTTTAGACTTATTGAATGCAAGGACTACTCATTACTATGTCAATATCAATTGCAAATGAAGCCACTAATGCTTTAGAGATCTATCCCTGACACTGTGATTTAATAATTTCAATCATGAGTTAGATACAGATCTAAGTAGTATTCTTATCAAATTGCTGATGAGAGACATAGATCTAGGAGTGATATTTAGATGATAATCAGGGTTCACAAAGATCATGATGGACCAGAATACTTTGTGATATCTATTAAGTTAGAATGTAGTTCAAAAAATTAACTTGGATTGGTCAATTAAACAGCTAGGTTCCTCTTTCTTCTCCCTCCTCCCATGCAAAAATAAATCAGCCTTAGTTCTTTCCCACCAGGCTTGAAAAAGTATGAAATGATTTTACTTTACTATTATTGAATTTACAGCAGAGCTAATTGTACTTAGCTAAAATTTATTACTACAGTAACTTTTTTGAAAGTATTAATAATTTGCTATTTCTTTTTTTATTAAGAATTCTAAGATTTGTGTCTCTATATGAATGAAAATTATCCAAGAATTGGAATTCTTTTTTTAAGGAATATTTAACTCTAGATTATATTGGAATTGATATCTTAAAAATTCATGCCTTAAAAATTTGGTACATTTTCAATTAATTCTAAAAGAATATCTATCTTCAGTGCTTTGATGGATCTCTTTGATTTGAGCAAATTCTCAATGTTTAATCTGCTTCCCATTTAGATCCAATCAAAAATGATTTATTAATTAAAGATAAGAATTATATAGTTAGATAGTAGTTTGTGTGAAAACTACTGGGGATTTTAGTGGACTACAATGAAATGACATCCAAGAAATCAAAATACAATTTTAAGTTGTATCATCTTTCACCTGGATGTTTTAAATAGCCTCCTAAAAGGTCTTCCTTCCTCAAGTATCTCCTCTTCCCCAATTTTCCATTCTTCACAGTAAAGACAGATTGACATTACTAAAGAATAAGTCTAAACATGTCTCTTCCATGCTCAAGAAGCTTTAGCTATTTCCTGGTTTTATCAGGAAAACACAAGGGCTCCTCTGTTTAACATTTAAAGTTCTTTCCAATCTAGTGCTTAGTAATCTATACAAATTAAATTCATTTACTTTCCCTTATGTGCTCTACATTCTGACCAAACTGACTTCAATTACCAGTTTCTATTTACATCGATTCATCTTTCATCTCTGTAACTTTTATATAGGTTTTTCCCATATATTGAATATTCTCCCTCCTTGTGCTTCTTGGAATCCTTAGTTCCCTTCAAAGTTCAATTTATTATGAATATAATGGAATATTATTGTTCTATTAAAATTATGAACAAGTTGATTTTAGAAAGTCTTGGAGAAATATACATGAAATGATGCTGAATGAAACAAGCAGAATCAAGAGTATAGTGCACAGAGCAACAGTAAGATTGTGTGATGATAAACTAAAATAGACTTGGTTCTTTTTGGCAATTCAGTGATCCAAGGCAATACCAACAAACTTTGGATGGAAAATGCCATCCACATTCAGAGAGAGAACTATAGAGACTGAATGTAAATCAACACATGTTATGTTCAATTTTTTTCTATTTCTTCTGTTTTTTTTCTCTTGTGGTTTTCCTTCTTGTGTTCTAATTTTTCTCTCCCAACATGATTCATAAGAAAATATGTAAAAAAAGTGAATATACATGTATAACCAAAATTTTTTTTGTGTAACTGGGGAAAATAAAAATTAAAAATCAGTTCAAGTCTTATCCTCCCGTACAAGGCTTTTCAAAATCTCCCCAGTTATTAATGATTACTCTGAAATTACTTTGTCAATTTTAAATTTATTTATATTCATTTTATTTCCCCTCCAGTCTTGACATAGATCAATGTAACCTCTGTGATTTTTGGTGATAATAACTTTTATTTTTGCCTTTGTATTTTCAGAACAATCTCTTTCACATGGTTGGTGTTAAAATGGTGTTAATTAATTGAACTGAATTGCATTGAGTGCCATTATATCTAGCACTAGGGAGTTGTAAGTCCATATGTCATATGTAAACCAGGAGTATTATGTTCGTATGTCAGAACCATGTTTTTGGAAGATTAAAGTGGAGAGTGTCCAGAGTAGGGCAAGCAAGATGGCACAGGATATCAAGATCATGTCATTTGAGAACTGGAGTGGAAATAGAAATATCCTGGAGATGAGAAGTGTTAGGATGATATGATAATTGTCTTCAAGTATGATGCAGTATGGAAGACAGAATGACTTATTGTGCTTGATTCCAGGAAGCAGAATTAGGAGCAATAGGCAGAAATTACAATGAGGCAAATTTAAGTTTGATGTAAGGAAGAATTTCCTAATAATTTGAACTATTAAAAATGGAATGCACAAGCACAAAAGATGACAGATTTTCCCTCTAAGAAAGTTTTTAAGGAGAGTCTGGACAAATATTTGTTGAGCATTCTATATAGTAGAGAATCCTTTTGTATATAGGCTGGTGTTATATGGAACATCAATGTCCCTTTCAATTCTCAAATTCTTTGATTTTTCTAATTTATGAAATGTAATGTATAAAGTATTCCAGAATTTTCTTTCCTTTTTCTAAATTACAAATGAGTTTTATCTGGTACTAACCTCTTCTATCTTTGTCATTTATTTTCCAGCTTCATCTTATCCACTGGAATTCCACCCTTTATAGCAGCATTGATGAGGCAGTGGGGAAAACACATGGAATAGCAATTATTGCTTTATTTGTTCAGGTAAATGCTCTACTATTAAGACCATACATTATGGTTTAGAGATGCCAAATGATGTTTTAAAAATTTGCTTGAAATTAGATTTTTTTGTAGTTTTGTTAATTTCTCACCCCCCCCAGTGTATTTTTTTCGATCAAGAACCATAAAGATTTTATTCCTTAGTAGAAACGACTTAACTTCCTTTAGATAGATAAATAATTCCTTCATAATACTTCCTGCAGAATACTCTTCTGGATCTACAGATATCTTGAAAGAGAGAATTTAGTTAAAATGTTCTTGAGACAGTACTCATTTATTTTGTGAGAAAGAGTTCTTTGGAATGTTCTTAGACTCAGACTAACTATAGAATCTATGAAGTATCAATCTTAGGACTTCTTAGTTAATTAGATTAAGTTAGAGAAAAGCCAGAAAGTATAAATCCCACTTTTAAAGCTAAAAGCAGTGAGCCAGTTAGTGTACAAAGTGAATAGTTGTAACTTCAGCTCATCTGGTTAGAGTTTTAGGATGTGTAAAGATTGAAGAAATCCTAGAAACTGATCCCTTTGTTTTTTTTACCGATTACCAAGCTAAGGTCCACTAAGTTTACCTGATTGGTCAATTAAACAACTGGGGTTTTAAAATTCATCATCTATTTATTTTTTGTTCTTTTAAATTTGTTCTAATTCTCTCTAGGCTGGGAAGACCTGCAATAAAATTTTAACTTGGATGTCATTGTTGAATTTACAGCACATCTAATTGCCCTTGGCTAAAAATGATTAAATTATAGCAACTTTTTCAAAGTATTATTAATAATTTGCTATTGCTTTTTTATATATAACTGTAAAGTTTGTATTTATTTATCTGGATGAAAAGGTCACTCCTTTTTAGAAACTCTAGGTTAGAATGAAGTGATAAATATCTTATAAATTCATGCCCTATATTTCCATTTAGCTTTAAAACAATATCTTTATTATTTTTATGGATTAGTGATCTCATTGATTTTGGCAAGCTCTGTATGTATAATCCACCTACTTAAAATTATTACCTTTTACAAGCAATCAAGAAGAATTTATTAAGCAAGCATGTTAAGTTAGGATGTTTGGTACGAGTATAAATAAATAGAATATGGACCTTGCTCTCAAGGAGCTTACAGTCTTGTTGGAGAATAAGACATACATATTTCAAACAATTTTGGTACCAAAATATGACAAATTATATAATGGATTCCTAACTATTAAAGAAGTCCAGGAATATGTTAGCTGGAATAGATAGGGAAGTGTTCATTCATGTTCTTAAAAATGTGTCTATAGCTTTGATATTTATTTATGAAAAGATAGGTAGTCATCAAGAAAGAATTCGGAGGCTCAGGCCAACTTTCATTCAAGAAACAAAAACTTGATTTTGATGCCATAAGGAGGGCAAAGTTTCTAATGAATTTGCAATACACAAAGGGCAAGATGCCATAAATTGGGGTAAATTCCTAAGCAGAACTTACAATTTACAAGGGGGAAGGTGGGACCTTTTATGGGAAAGGACTCAATGCAAGGTATGCTTACCTCAGAAGGTAATAATCTCAGTCTTCACTTTTTTAGCTTGGCCTTTTGCCAAGCCATCCAGTAACTGTGGATGTCAAGATTATCCTGTCAATGTGAGAAATTATTTCAACCAAGGTCCACTTAGGGGCAAAATAATCTTGTCAATGCTTCTTCCTATGAGCCCCCTAGAAACTGAGTTATTGGTCTTTTACTGGGGTCTTACTTACCCCATGATTTCCCCTGACAAACAAATGGGAACCAAAATTTTTTGGGCTGTGAGATGAAGGTCTTTTCTTCTGAAACTTCTTCTTGCCCAAGTTGGGCATAGGGCTGTCCCTGGATTATGGATTCCACTGGAAAGGGTGATAAACTTGAGGGTTTGGAATCTGATTGAAGCACAGTCCAGTGGTTGCTGAATAAAAGGATCAGAAAGAAATAAGATGGTATCCAGTGTTGACCATCATTCGAATGTGAATCAGTTGGAGCCTGATTGTTCAGAATATAATGACGCCATATTTTCAGATAGAAAACAGCAAAATCATCCATACTTGCATTGTGCTCATTTCTTCTACTGACCACTTTGCTCTGATTATAGAAATTTGCATGGTTCTCTCCAATAATAATGGTAACATAATTAATGTTTCAAGGATTGCTTTACCAAAAATGAAAGACTTTATTCTTTTCATCATGTCCTTTTTCCTCCCTTTCATGTATTCTTTTTTCTCCTTTATACCACTTATTATAATCTTTCTGAAACTTGCTAGTGCTGGAGAAAGAGGACAAGCTGCTATGGGCTTCCTGGTAAGGGGTGGGGGGGACTTCAGGATCTCACTCATCTGAAAACTGTCATGAAGCTTCAGCATATGTTCTTTTTGTTGCTTTTCTTTCTCTTCTTTATTTCCCTGGGTGGTTAGGGAAGTTTATTGCTGAATTGGGACTTAGTTTTGTCCTCTGCAAAATGAAGAGGGTTTTGATTGAATGATCTCTCAAGTCCTTTCAAGTTCTAAAATCTATGTTCTTTGATCATCTGATTGAGCTTTCTCTTTCTATTCTTTGAATGTCCTCATTTTTGCCTCTGTGAGTCTTCCATGGGTTCAGGAATTACATTTCAGACTTAAAGAGAACTTCAGATACCATGCTGTACAATCGACATGACAGGAAAGGTCTGTGTCGCTGGAGTGGGAGGGTTTGTTTTTAAACTTTAAGTTCTAAATTCTTTCCCTTTCTCCCTCTCCCCCATTGAGAAAGTAAGCAATTCCATATAGATTAAATGTGTGTTATCATGAAAGAAAACATAGAAAAAAAGTCAAGAGAAACAAAGGAAATGAAAAAAAGTGTTCTTCAATCTGTTTTCAGATACCATCAATTCTTTCTTTGGGGATTTAGTATTTTTCATTCTAAGTCTTTCAGAATTGTCTTGGACCATTGTATTGCTGAGAATAGCTAAGTCATTCATAGCTGATCATCCTAAAATATTGGTATTATTTGTATTATTTTGTATTCAGAACATTTCACTTTGTATCAGCTCATGAGGTCTTTCTATGTTTTTTTCCTTGTTTTTGAGAGTATCCTGTATATCAATTTGAATGTGATAGCATAATACTATGTCATATAATCACATACCACAATTTATTCAACCATTTCTCACATGATATTGCTTCAATATCCAATTCTTTGCTACCAGAAAAGTTATTGTAAATATTTTTATACATAAAGGTCCTTTCCCTTTTTTAAAATTCACTTTTGGTACACTGACCCAATATTAGTATTAGTATGTCAAGGGATATAATATGGTTTTTTAGCCCTTTGGGTACAATTTCAAATTACTCTATAGAACGGTTAAATTGGTTCACAAATCCACCAACAATTCATTAATGTCTCATTTTCCCCCATATCCCCTCCACTATTTGTAATTTTCATTTTTTGTCCTCTTAATGAATCTAATAGGTGTGAAGTAGTACCTGGGAATTGTTTTAATTTGCATTTTTCCAAACAATAAAGGGTACACTTTAAAAATATAACAGATAGCTTTAATTATTTCATCTGAAAACTGTTCATATTTTTTGATCGTTTATCAATTGGGGAAAGGTTCTTAAACCTATAAATTTGACTCAATTCTATGTTTGAGAATACTTCTTTATTAGAAAAGCCTGCTTCAAATTATTTTCATAGTTATTAATGCTAAATGTATTTCCCACCATTCCATTTTCCCCAATTTATTCTATTCTTCCTCTCCTTTCATCCTATCCGTCCTAAAATGTTTTGTTTCTTACTTCTTCCCCAACCTGCTGTTCTTCCTTCTATCATACTTCTCCTCTCCCTCTTCCCCCCCCCACACATTATTTTATCTCTTTCCCCTCCTGTTTTCCTGGGGATAAGATATATTTTAGACCCAATTGATTATGTATGTTATTGACTCTTTGAATCAATTCTGACTGAGAGTAAGGTTCACTCATTCTTTCTGACCTGCCTTTTCCTCTCCACTGTAAAAATTTTCTTGCCTTTTGATGTGAGATAATTTACCTTTTTCTCTCTTTCCTTTTCTCCCAGGACATTGCTCTTTCACCTCTTAATTATATATATTTTAATACACCATCTCTTCATATTCAACTCATACCTATGCCCTGTCTATATATGCTCTAACTACCCTAATAATGAGGAAGTTCTTATGAGTTACAAGTATCATTTTCCCTTGTAGAAATGTAAACAGTTTAACCTTATTAAGCCCCTTATGATATCCCTTTCCTGTTTTCATTTTTATGCTTCTCTTAAGTCTTATATTTATATTTATTTGAAAGTCAAATTTTTTATTCAGTTTTAGTTTTTTCTTAAAGAATATTTGAGAGTCCTCTTTTTCATTGAATGTCTATTATGCCCTCTGAAGGATTTCTGCTGAATAGGCGATTCTTGATTGAAATTCCAGCTCCTTCATCCTCTAGAATATCAGATTCCAAGCCCTCTGATTCTTTAATGTAGAAGCTGCCAAATCTTGTATTATCCTGACTGTGGCTCCATGACACTTAAATTGTTTATTTCTTCCTACTTGCAATATTTTCTCTTTGTCCTGAGAGCTCTGGAATTTGACTATAATATTCCTGGGAATTTTCATTTAGAAATCTTTTCCAGGAGGTCATTGGTAGATTCTTTCATTTATTCTCTGGTTCTAGAATATCAGGGTAGTTTTCCTTGGTAATTACTTGAAAGATAATATCTAGTTTATTTTATTATTATTATTTTTTGTTTTGTTTTTTGATCATGACTTTCAGGTATTCCAATAACTTTAAAATCATCTTTTCCTGGGTCTATTTTCCAGTCAGTTTTTTTTTTCCAATGAGATATTTCACATTGTCTTCTTTTTTCCCCATTCTTTTGGTTTTATTTGATTGATTCTTGATTTCTCATCAACTTACTAGCTTTTATTTTCTCAATTCTAATTTTTAAGGAATTATTTTCTTTAGTTAGTTTTTGTGCCTCTTTTCCCATTTGGCCAATTCTACTTTTTAAGGAATTATTTTCTTCATTGAATTTTTGTTCTTCCTTTTCCATTTGGCTTGTTCTGTTTTTCAAAGCATTCTCCTTGCTGGGTTTTTGTACTTCTTTTACCATTTGGCATAGTTTGTTTTTTAAGGTGTTATTTTCTTCAGTATTTTTGTGTGTGTTCACTTACCAAGATGTTAACATTTTTTTTCATGATTTTCTTGCATTATTCTCATTTTCTTTTCATTTTTTCCTCTACTTCTCTTACTTGATTTTCAAAATCCTTTTTGAGCTCTTCCATAGTTCAAGACCAATTCACATTTTTCTTTAAAGCTTTGTATGTAAGAACTTTGACTTTATTTTCTTTATCATCTTCTTGTTTTTGTTGTTCTTGTTCTTGTTCTTCTTTCTTCTATTGATATTTTTGATCTTCCTTGTCATCATAGTGATTTTTATAGGTAAGAATTTTTTTCTATTGTTTGCTCATTTTCCCAGAATTTTCATTTGTTTGCTTTTTTATTGCTTTCTTTTTCCTTGGTTATATATATTAATTTTAATATACATTTTATGAATCATATGAAAAGAAAAATCAGAAAAAAGGGGAAAACCACAAGAGAAAAAAACAGAATATAAAGGAAAAAAGTGAACATGGCATATCTTTATTTACATTCATTCATCATAGTTCTCTTTCTGGATGCAGATGCTCAGCCTATTTCTTGACTTCCAATACTTTGTTAAAGTGAGCCTTTGCTTCCAGGGTAAAGAGTGTACACTATCCTAAGTTTCAAGGGTTTTATGCAGCGGTTTTTAGAGCTACTTCTAGGGACCTATAAATTTTCATTCCTTCCAAGATGGTATGGTCTAAAGAGAGGTTTTTACTACTCTCCCCACCTGTGCTCTGATTTGTAACCACAAGCACTCTTTTCTGCTCTGAATTTTTACTAGAACTGAGATCTGGATCTGAGTATGGCCAAAGATCAGAGGCTTGCCTCAGTGCTAGCAAAGAGACCTTATGATCAATTCTTTGACTCCCTTACCATACCATGAGCTGAGAATTCTGGAAGCAGTTACAGCAGCTTCCTGTTGCTCCTAAGATGTACTTCTGATGTGCTGAGTTCAGGCTGTGCTGGCCCAGTTTGTGCTGGTCTGTGCTCTACTTTCATTCAGGTGTGACAGACCTTTCCTGGTGACCTTCTAAGTTGTCTTTGGCTGTAAAATTATTTCACCCCATCATTTTATGGGTTCTGCTGCCTCAGGAATTATTTTATAGCATTATTTAAAGAGATTTGGAGTGGTTTAGGGGAGAGCTCAGACAAATCATTGACTTTTCTCTGAGTCTTGGTTCTGCCCCTTCACATTGTTTTTGTAATGAATATATTTATTTAAAAATGTAGTCACTGATATTTTCACATTATGATTTTATGTGTCACAAGCACACTGTTTCCCTTCCATACAATAAATTGAAGTTAGAATATTGTTCATTTGATATCTAATTATTTTGCTGTGTCAGTTTTGGCTACAATTTTGATTTTATATAAGTATTGTTGTTATTGTTCAGTCAATTTTCAGTCATATATGACTCTCCATGATCTTATTTGATGTTTTCTTGGAAAATATACTAAAGTGGTTTGCTATTTTGTTCTCCAGCTCATTTTATCGATGAAGAAACTGAAACAATGAAGCTTAAGTGACTTGCACAAAGTCACAAAACTAGTGAGTGTTTAAGTTGGGTTTGAACTCAAAAAGATGAGTCTTCCTGACTCCAGGTTTATTTTCAGGGCATTTTTAGACTTAGCCACTTAATCTTATTTGATGTAACTTTATTGTGGCATAGTTACTAATTGGGAAGTAACTGAGTTATTCTCAACAAAAAATGCTACTTATAACAGGTTACTAACTTATAATATTTTGTATAATAATACTGTACAAAAAGTAAATCTTTATTTTTAGATTGTTTGTTCATTATGTTTCAGATAGGAAAAGAACACATTGGCTTGAAGGCAGTGACTGATGTTCTACAGGATATTCAGTACAAGGTGAGTAGTTACTTAAAAAGGGGAAAAACAAAACCAAACCTTAGGAGAATTGTATAAATTACAGAAATCGTGAGGCAAGTATCAAAAAATTACTGCCTTATAAGTACAATGAGGCACACTTTCTGTGATTATGTTAAGAAAAAAGAGTATTAACCTGAAAGATGCTACTCAGGTAAATGATAAGTCTTAAATGTATTATGCAATCAAATTTTGAGCGGGTCATATTACCTTATAGGCCTATGTCATAAGGTGAAAATGTCAGTCACTACATTTTTTTGAAGAATATTCATTTAAAAAAAACAATGTGAAGAGGCAGATCTAAGACTCAGAGAAAAGTCAATGATTTGTCTGAGCTCTCCCCCAAACCCCTTTATATTGAGTTACATGGATCTGGAGAGGTTAGTTTAGTCTTATATTGCTGCCATAGAAGGTGTGGTTGCAATGTCTATTTGGTTTAAAAGGACTCAGGGATATCAGGTTTATTTAACAACTAATTTTGAGACTAAAATGTTTTCTCTTCATCTCTAGAGTAAGGTTGTGGGAACTTGGTCTCATCTAGAATCTTTCAGAGAAAAAGAGTTTTCCTAATGTACAACCATAGAGAACTTCTTAAGATGTTCTTTTGGCTAGCCTGGAGTCATTTTAAGAATGGATTTCATAGGATACACTTAAGCAAGAATAAATTTTCAGATCTATTTTAGTCTAAAGGTATACATTTAGGGTTGGGAAGAGCCACTCTCATCCTGCTTTATATTTTATTGTAATGCTATAGAGGCTCATGTTTATGCTTCAGCTGTTATGCTATTAGCTATTGAAAAATAATGATCTGAATTCACATATATAACATACACACATGTATATATGTGTTCAATTTCTTGGAGGTATATATAATCTCAATGAAACTTACAGAAGGTGGACAAACTCAGTTTAGCAGATTTAAGCTTTGAGTAAAGAATTAATATTTTAAAGTTCAGTTTGGGATACGTAGAGGACTAATTTTAATTTTAATTATAAATACCAGAACAGATCATTTGGGAATCTCAAATGTGAAACTTTGAATAATGGGATAGATCTTTTCCTTATATTCTATCTGGCATATATCTATCTAGGCCAGTGACCCCATAAACTTTTATTCTTGGAGAAAGTTTCCCACAAGGTGATTAAGAAGAAAAATAATTAGATATTGGGAAAACTAGAAATAAACAGATTTATAATAGAATTAATTGGATCAATTTTTCAATTATTTTTCTGACCAGAAAACAGAAAACAATTATTTGAAAGTTTCAAGTATTTTAGACTAATGGAATGCCATTTAAAATTTTTTCAGCCACTTTATTTTGTGTTTTTTCATGCCTCATATTTGAAAATAACATGACTTAAATAAATTAGTACTCTTTTTTCCCCCCAGGGAAAGACTAAAATAATACCCTGCTTTAATCCAAATACTTTGTTACCAGGTAAGTGGTAACTTAACACACTTGACATTTGTAAAATGAATTGTAACTAAAAACACAAGTTGACATTACTTTCTCCTGAAATTATACCTTTGTATTTTCAAAAACTTTTGTTATAAGTTTTCATCATATAGCATCTATGAGTAGAGAAGGTATCCGCTAAATTCTAGTAGCTGCAAACATGGGACAATCCTATTTGTCAATAGGTTAGGGAATCTGTTAGCTCCATGAATAATGAGGAAAATAATAATGGCAACAGTAATAGTTATGAGATATCTCTTAGTTATAAAATATTTATTATTTTAATCTTCACAAGACTGGGAGAGTTAGCTAGCACAAGTGGACATACCCCATTAAAGGTTACTCCTTTCAACTTCAGGAATACCACTTATACTTTACTCAATTCTAGGTTTAAGATTAGAGACTCTCTTTTGTGATGACCTTTTGCCAGTCCTAGAGACCATTCTATCCCAGGTTTGATTTGACATTGTGAGAGATGATAAGTGCATTTACAAACCATTCACTGAAAAGGTGAGGAAATCTCTATCAGCAGCAATGTTATACACAACAAAGAAGCACCAAATAAATCGATCCATTTAGCTGCCTCTAGAATATAAAAGAAAAGAAATAAGAAAAAAAGAAGTATTAACAGTTTAAACCCTTATTTTCTGGATTTTTCAAGAAATTTGACTCTCTCTACCTATATTTTTCTAGTTTATTCAACTTTCCTATCTCTTCTATGTGTTGAAATAGTACTTAGCACTTTTTCATTGTTCCCTTTTTCCCCTCTTGGGGAAATGGATTATGTCTTTCTTAGTTATCCATCTTAATAAATTGACTGATTTCAAAGAAATGGCATATCTATCACAGGTTTTTGTTGTTTGTTTTTCTCGATGGAAGTTTAGAAGAATGAAATAAGTATCTATGAGTTATATCAGTATCACTAGTAACTTGAATGAAAAAAAAACTTTAGAATTACTCTATTGAAAATCTCAAGTATATTTTAAAAGTAGTTGTTTTGTAAAATCTTGGATTATTATACTGGCATTTTATTTGGTCTTTCTATTAAGTAGGTAGCAATAAGGAGTGCTAGTCTTGGAGGCAAGAAGACTGAATTCAAATCTTACTCAGATATTAGATGTGCATACCAGGACAAGTCATTTAAACTCTCAGCCTTGGTTTTCTTATAAGTAAAATGAAGATCATAAAGACATCTATCCCATAAGGCTCCTGTGAGGATTGAATGAAATTAAATGATATTTGCAAAGCACTTTGCATATGTTGAAGCACTATATAAATGTTTGCTATAATTATTATTGTTTAACACATTACTATGCTTTTTTTTTTAACCCACAATAACAGATCCTCTTCTGCGTGATTATTGGGTATATGAAGGTTCCCTTACTATCCCACCTTGCAGTGAAGGTGTTACCTGGATCTTATTTCGATACCCTTTAACTATATCCCAGATACAGGTAAATTTTGTACTTCAACTGATTATAAAATATAATTGTGAGTTAAAGGTTATTGTTTTTTTCTATAGAAAATGACACAGTTTTTCTGTAAAGGATCCATTAGATTAGTACATATCTTTTTCGAATAAAGGTTTAGTGTTTTAAGTCAATGAGAATAATTGAAGGTCAAGTTTGAGGGAAGAAAAAAATGAATTTATTTTTGATCATTTGTATTTAAAATGTCTCCTCCTGCAAAGAAAAGCAAAAAAGCCAATAAAAATAAATAAATGCATCTTAAACTTAACATAACAATTTCTCAATAAATAGCAAACTTTTAAAAATACTTATTATCTGACAGATACTTTGCTAATTCAGCTGAATCAGAAGTTGAAGGAAGGACTATAGCCTAATAGTATCTAATAGATATGATATATAGATAATATAGATACTAATAGTATCTAAATAGATACTCACACTCAACAGAGTGCTTTTCTTCAGAGAGCAACAGAGAATCATATGAGATTGCTCAATAGGACCACACTCTATAGAAACCAAACATAGGGTTTAGTGAAGAGAGAAGTAGAGAATAGGCCCATTAAACAGACCATAAGACCAATGTCAATAGGAACAATGTGATAATGCCATCACAAGACACCAGTGCACATCTAATATTAGAGACATAAATTTCTCCTCTAAGCATGTGCCTTGCCCAAATGGGCTATCTGTGTATGTCTCCACATTTGACTACCCAGTGTGTATCCACTTTTCCTATTGATTTTGAGTATTTGTGAAAGGCTGCACTCCAGGTTAAGGGGAGAAATGTTTTGTTGCTACTTTTCATACTATATATGTATATATGTATATATACATATACATATACATATATATATATATATATATCATCTCATTAAATGCTCTTCCTTTGAACTAACTGGGTGCCTCTTCGATAATATCTAAGGGACACAGATATTATAAAGTTGACTTGTAAGCCCCCTGGCTTATCTAATGGAAACAAGAGCCACTAAATCATATGCAAAGCCTCATGTTTAATTAAAAAAAAAACCTACAAACTTGTGTATATGTATATATATGTGTATATATATATGTATACTGGGTTATATATACATACATATATACATATATATATATATTTATTAACATATCACTATATCAGAATCATATTTTTGTTTTTCAAACATTTTCAGTTATGTCTGCTTCTTTGTGACCCCATTGCGTATTTTTTTTTGGCAAAGAAAGTAGAGTGTTTTGCCATTTCCTTTTTCAACTCATTTTATCATTTTATAGATGGGGAAACTGAGGCTAATAGTTTTTTTTAATTTTAAAGCGAATTTCCCAGAGTCACATAACTAGTAAGTGTCTGAAGACAAATTTGAATTCAGGAAGATTGATCTTTCTGACTCCCAGCCCTGCTTTCTGATTTTTTTTTTTTTGGTCCTTTTTTCTTGAAGAGGACCAGGACATCAGGGAGATGATGCCATGACATGCAAGTGTATTGGGTTTAAGGGAGGAAGGACTGTACAAGGTCATCTGCATTACTTTCTCCTCTAGAGCCTTCTGGTTCCAGTGGCCTTGAACAGGTCTTGGTTTGTCTGAGGCTACACTCATAAGGTTAGGTAGAGATTGAGGGAAAGAATCTCTTCATTTACCTAATCCAAATTTAATCTGATATGGGCCACATGCAAGAATTTTGTGGGCCTTATGAAGTTCATAGAGCACATATTTGACATCTCTAATAATGCAAACCACAGTTTTAGAGATTAAAGAGCAGCAACATCTGCTGAGCAATTGTGTTCAGGTATTCCCTGAGGAGCTCTCTAACAATGCAATACTTCATTGCATTTGTGATCAAAGTTAAAGCTTACAACCCCTCTCTCCCTCCTTATATTGGGTAGATTTTATCCATGAACCTCAATCAATCCTTAATACAGTCCACCTGATGTACTTGGATTGCTCCTCTAATTTTATGAATACTAGATTAGTCTATAGTATAAGGTACATAGGTATCAATCTATGTACAGTGCTACATGATAAGCTCATTTCCTTTTCTCCTCATATAGTATTCTAATTATATCTATTATATCATTTCTTTTGTATATTGTTTTACTGGTTAACTAGGTTGTACTCTACTCAATTTATTGTATAACTATCAGTCTTACTTTGAGTGACCCACAATTTAAAATTCCTTGGAGACTACAGAAATCTATATTCAAAAGGTTTAAAAAAATTATTGACTTTGAGCTATTCAGGTTCTTTCTTTTTTCTTTTATTTTGAATGGTGCAAAGTCTAGTATGTATTTATGAAGAAGTAACAAGAAGTATCAAAAAGTGGGAGAGCAGTTTTAAATGTGAAGAACTAACAGAGGTGTTCTCATAGCCAGATGATACCTTTTATTCACATGAAAAGGTCACAGACAAAATCCAAAAATGACATTTGCAACATGCTTTTGAGTGGAATGACTTTTAAAAGCTCAAGAGGAAGGAGAGGGGGAAGTAAGGGCAGAATGCAGGGAGTTTGGAAGAAATTAGGGAGGAGCTAGTGTGGTCTAAGGGAGAGGGCCTCATCCAGAACAAACTCCCATGCATCCTGTGTCCAAGTTGCTTGGTGTGTGACCAGACTTACAATGAGAAAATTGAATCTGTCTTAAATATACTAACTAGATAGTCTAAAGAAACTGACCTCCATTTGTGTGTGATTATGGTTGATAATAGGAACAGAATAGGACCATGAGAACAGAATGAGCTTCTTTAGAATTCACATTGTTTTATCTGGTATATTCTAATGATTTCTTTTTTTCTTCAGTTGTTTAATCTTTCTATATCTTAAAATGTTTCCTTTCTTTTCTTTATGTCCCTTCCATCTCAAATAGCTTTCCTTGACTTTGCTAGGTAATCAGTCAGTGTTTCTATTTGGTCACATTATCTTTTTGAGGTCTTTACAGTGTATTTTTCTTGGAATTTTCAGGAGATTGGCTTTAAAACCATTTATAGACTTCCTGTGGGCTATTTACCATGTTGGAAATTACTTTCAATTCTTCACTATGCCAAAAGTTGGTTATAGTTTTTTCATAAAACTATTTGTCTTTTATAATGAATGATATGTATCTGCATATATAGTAGCAATAAATCACATTGTATAGGAAATCACTTTTTCCATGTGTCAGTTTAAATGTGTTGAATTAATCTTAATTGTTCTTTAACTGTTTTTAAAAATTTGCCATGTAAAAGGCAAAGTGAGGGACTAGAAACATGAATCTCTCATAATCAGTAGGGTTAGAATAATTTTTACCTATTTTTTCTGACAGTGGAAATACTGTCAAGAAACTTTGAGATATGGATTATCTTATCTATCTCTCTGCTTCCAACATTTCAACATTTCATCAACACAGAAAGATAGACAACTGTATCTTTGTAGGAATACTAATTGTTTTTTCAGTTCTATCCACTTCTCCATGAATTCATTTGGGAATTTCTTGGCAAAGAAAGTGGAGTTTGCCATTTTATTCTCCAGAATTTTTTTTTTTTTAACAAATGAAGAAAATGATGTAGACAAGATTAAGTGATTTGTCCAGTGTCATAGACTAATAAATATCTGAGGCCAGATTTGAACTCAAGAAAACACCTCATCCTGATTATAGGCCCAGCATTCTATCCAGTATATCATTTAACTGCCCCCAAATTCAACAAGATTTTTTGAAAAATATGATTATTATTTATAATATTTTATAATCTAATTATAATTTTTATGACTTTTCTACAGTTACTAGTGTCTACATATCAATTTATTTGCAGATAATTTCTTTACTTTCTTGATTACTATTGTGTTGTTTGTGCTAATTTTGGCCTAACAATTAATTCTGGTTCATCTGCTAAATTCCTTTATAGATTTAACATCCTAGTCAATGGTGTACATGGCATATTTCTTTAATGAATTCTTCCAAACTCTTTCCTTGGTAACCCTATTGCTCTCCCAAATCTATTTCCCATTTGACATTCCTGGTGCCTATTTTAGATCTTATTTTGTCTGTAACCTCTTCTCCTAAATTAATCTACTTTTTGCTAAAGAAAAAGACCATTGTGAATTTGTCATGTGTTTATTTCAAACTAAGAATTACCTTTTCAGTAATATAGTTCCATGATTTATCAATATTATCTGTAGCCAGAAATGTCTAACATTTAAAGGTATCCTCTTCAGTGAAAAAAGATAATCACATTCAGACTTACTGATGTACTAATATCAATTCAGTTCATTTACATTCAATTCAGTTCATCACAATAAACATTTCTTAAGGGTCTATTATGTGCAAGACTCACTTGGTACTAAAAATGCAAAGATAAGGATGACATAATCCCTAAACCATTTTACCACATAAGGGAATGGAGGATAATTAATTAAATATTTATGCGCATAAATGTAATACTAGCATATAATGACATTTCCTGGTACTTACCTTTCTGTTTTACCCATATGGCTACTGAAGTTTCTGGTGATGTCATTGTCCATTTGCATGTATCATATTTGCCAGAGGAAAGATTGAGTTAAAGTAATTTCCTAAAATGTAATATACAAACATCTTCTATTACAACTATAATAAGGTATAAACTTTTCATTAATTATTTGCCTGAAATTATCCTATTCTCAATTAATATTTAACTTCTTTCTCAGTTTGACTGTCTTCATCACTCTTAACTTTTAAAATTCAATGAAATCATAATGAATTTCATCTAAGGAATTGGAAATTTCTCAGTTTCTTTAGCTATAATGTTTGAATTTATCTGTGTTGTTAATGTTTTAATTCAGTGGAGAGCAGTGCTGAACTAGACTTCTCTATTTTCCATAGGACTTTTGTAGGAAATCTATTGCCACTATTACTTTAAAATTCACAAGGTGACTTTTCCTTATACTTTTTGATACATTTCTACTTTAAACTTCTTATTTCCATGAGACTTAACATTTTATTAATCACTTATAAGATTCAGAATCTATTATAAAACTGTCTAAAATAACAATTAAAATTTTTGAATTATAATACAATGTAGGACTTTGCAAGTAACTAAGAAAAACAATAATTATTCACAAAATATTATCAGTCTTTAGCTTTGCTTGGAAAGGCTCATAAGCCTGCAGTGGCCAAGCTTTGCCACTAGATGGTACTTGTGCACAAATTTAAGATGACAAATTTTAAAATTAAACTACCTGGGGAATAGGTTTGGAAAACCTTGTCTTCCTTATACATAAATGAATATGTAGTTGAAAAATTGGTTTGTCTAAAGGAAAATATATGCACAATGCAACATTTCGTCAAGTTGGCTGCATTTTTGTAAGACCCTGTTTAATTTGGAGCATTAGGGATATGTAGAGAATCTTTGAAGAATTATTACTTATATACATTGAATGTTAAATCATTATGATGTTTACTGTATTAATAGTTACAGTTGCTCTTTGATATTATATAAAATAAATGATTTGAAATTAGACTGTATAACTCTAAAGGTGTTTCCTCCTCTCTTTTCCCTCCCTCCCTTCCTTCCTTCCTTCCTTCCTTCCTTCCTTCCTTCCTTCCTTCCTTCCTTCCTTCCTTCCTTCCTTCCTTCCTTCCTTCCTTCCTTCCTTCCTTCCTTCCTTCCTTCCTTCCTTCCTTCCTTCCTTCCTTCCTTCCTTCCTTCCTTCCTTCCTTTCTTCCTCCCTCCCTCCCTCCCTTCCTTCCTTCCTTTCTTCCTCCCTCCCTCCCTCCCTCCCTCCCTCCCTCCCTCCCTCCCTCCCTCCCTTCCTTCCTTCCTTCCTCCCTCCCTCCCTCCCTCCCTCCCTCCCTCCCTCCCTCCCTCCCTCCCTCCCTCCCTCCCTCCCTTCCTTCCTTCCTTCCTTCCTTCCTTCCTTCCTTCCTTCCTTCCTTCCTTCCTTCCTTCCTTCCTTCCTTCCTTCCTTCCTTCCTTCCTTCCTTCCTTCCTCCCTCCCTCCCTCCCTCCCTCCCTTCCTTCTTTCCTTCCTTCCTTCTTCTTTCCTTTCAGCTAATTTATATCTTACTTTTTCCTATGTGCTGTGACATATAGCTTTTATATTATTAGAGATGGTGTTAATAATATATATGCAACTAGTTCTGTAACTTCAGTGACATCTCCTCATCTAATGGTGCCCTAGACTAAGGATGACCAACCTGTTGTAATATTCTAGAGTCAGTCTATGGATGATGATTGAATGAATAAGTGAGTTAGTGAAAAAAAATCATTAAGTTCTATAGATACAATAAGAGTTTAAGGAGCTTATTATAACAGGATTGCTATAATAATCAAATCATTGTTCTAGTCCTACTATGAATAAGAATTTTTAAAATATGCATTCAACTAATTCTGCTTTATAATATAGGTACTACTGAAAACTATAGGGAGAAATAAGAGCAAATAATTATCTCTCCCTATAGTTTTTAATAGTATCTATATATACACTGGAACAATTTCTTTTAGGATAAGATAGACACTGCTGGACAAATCACTTAACATATCTCAATTTCCTCATCTATAAAATGGGAATAATATATTATATATATTTTATGTAAGGTTGTTTTGAGGAACAATAACATATGTAAAGTATTATCTAAAATATTGGTAGTCTCATTTTATCTATAAAATGGGAATAAAAATAGCACTTACCTCATAGTTTTTTGTGAGAATCAAATGAGATAACAAGTTATTGAGGTCCATATGAGGTTTAGTATTCTTGAGGTCAGAGACTGTTTTCTTTATGTATTTGTATAACCAGAATTTAGCACTGTGTCTTATAAACAACAAGTACTTTGAAAAGTCTGTAGAATTTAATTTGGTGAATAAAGGTTTTAATTCCCTCTTTACTCTTTAAAACTTGCAGGACAAAACTAGGAGAAATAGTTATTTTAGACACCATTCTATAGTAACACTTTCATAGGCTGCTTAGAATGGTTAATTTTACTATCAAAGTGGACATACTTCTATATTTTATGTATAAGCAGGCCAAAAGGGTCCCCATGGGAACTGTACTCTTCCAGAGAACAGATACATAACTTTCCAGTAAGAGTAGTGCTTTTTCCCCTTTGTATTATTCCTTGAGAATATGGTTTTGTGAATGGATACAAGAAGTATTTAGGGAAAGGAAAGCCTGATTGTCTTTAGAACAATACATGCAGAAAAATTATTAGATTAGTATGGGGACATTTTATGTTCAATAGTTGCCAATCTCAACTGCTTAGTCTCTTGGATAATTCCTGTTAGGAATACAAATAGTAGGGCATCAAAGGAGGGGTTCCTAATTTCTTAGGAACAAAAACACAGGTCACATATTCCTGTAGTCAGTCCAAATTGGATACAACCTAAAGTAGATATAAAAACACAAAATAGCTAAAAAAAAAATAGCGACATCTACCCCACACTTACGGCAGAGATTTCTCAAGTCCGTATCATTCTCCATGAATGTTGCCTCTACAAAACTTCATGGAATTTCATTATGTATATACAAGATATACAGTATGACTGGAAGGAAGTCTTACAAGTGGTGTGTTAGTGTGTGTGCATCAGAAAAGGTCTTACAAAGAAGGTGGTTTTTGAGCTGTGTCATGAAGTAAGGGAGATAGGAAACAAAACTGAAATGGGAGATCATTCATCTTTGTATGGTGGAAAGGCTAGAGGAAAGGCATGGAGTCCGGAGATGGCTTATTGCATTCAAGGAACAGCAAGGAGGCCATTGTTGAATGTTGCTAAGAAGATTGGTAAGGTAGGAAGGAGACAGATTATAAAGGGCTTTTAAAAGCCAGAAGGTTTTAGATTTGATCCTGGAAATAATAGGGAGATGCTGGAATTCATTAAGTGAAGGGCTGAGCTGTGCTTTAGGAGGATCACTTTGACAGCTGAAGAGAAGATGTACTCGTGCTAGGGTTACCAACCAAAAGACTCAGGAATGATGTCATGAGGGCCTGTGCCAGGGCCTGTGGAAAGATGTTGTGAATGCAGAAATAACAAGACTTGGTGACAGATGGATATGCCAGTTCAATGAGTCAGTGCACAGAAAGGAAAAATAGCTGATTAAGGCATAAGAAGGGACAGGGGATTTATGAGATGGACAATAACTAGTACAGAAGAAAACTGCAGTTGGTTTTTCATAATAGTCGTATAAGGAAGGAGAAATGATACAATAAATAGTAGCTTCCATCTTGATCTTCCTAGATGATTGACCATACACTGTGGTACAGGTTGATTGTTGTCATCAGTGAACATTGGATGGAAAGTGCTTTCACAACAGTTAACTTTTGACTTTATGCTTTTGCTCCTACTGTTTATCTCATTTCTGTTCTAATCTCAATATTATACTTTCTTTTTAGAATTGTTGATTTTTAAGGGGAAGCTAGGTGATGCAGTGGATAAAGAACTAGTCCTAAAGTCAGGAGGACCTTAGTTCAAATCTGATCTCACTTAATACTTCCTAACTGTGTGACCCTGGACAAGTCACTCAACCCCAATTGCATCAGCCAAAAAAAAAAGAACTATTGAATTTAGTCTTCTAACTTTAAAGATTTTTCCTTTATTTAGTAGAAATGTAATATTTTCAAAACAGATTTCATTTGATCCTCATGACCAGCCTTTGAAATAAGTGCTATTATTACCCCCATTTTACAAATGAAGAAATGGAAATTGAGAGAGATCAAGCCTTTGGATCCCTCAGCTACTAAGTTTTTGGTAGAATTTGAAGGGGAGTTTTCCTTACTCCAAGTTCACTACTTTAGTCCATTGTGTTATCAACTGTACCTAGTGGAGGGACTGTGTCAGAGATTTCATCTGTACATAAAACTTATGGTTGACAAAAGTCCCAATACCAATGAAGTCCAGCATTTTTTCTATAATTCACAATCTAGAGAGTTGCTTAAAACATCTATGTAGTGGAGTACCAATAGAATAGAGTACCAGGCCTGGAGTCAGGACCACTTATCTTTCTCAATTCAAATTTGGTCTCAGACACTAAATGTGTGATCCTGGATAAGTCACTTAATCATGCTTGCCTCAATTCCTCATCTGTAAAATGATCCAAAGAAAAACTGAGTAATCACTCCAGTATCTCTGCCAAGAAAACTCCCAAATGATCTTGTAACTGAAAAACAACAGTAAGAGGGTTGCCTACAACAATGGTGTCAAAATTATAGAAACTGGTCCACAAAATCATACATAAAGATCTCTGGAGGCCAAATATTGATTTTAAAATGTCATATAATAGCATTATTTATGTCCTATTGTATTTTATTTATTTTTGTTAAATATTTCCCAATCATATTTTAATCTTGGAGTCCAAAAACCTGAATTGTAGAGTTATTTAACTTCCTTGAACCTGAGTTCATTTGTAAAAGAGGGATAATAATATTGATATTATACTACTCTACTTGACAGGTTTATTATGATTATTATTATGCTATCATGGATTTGATAGCATTCTGAAATCAATTAAATTTTCTCTTTTAGAAAAAAATTCATTATTGCCTATTATTTTTACATAATAATTATTTCCTGACATACTGAATCCATCTAGCAATGGTCTCTGGTAACAAAGAAAGATAATAAAATAAAATCACTGTGGTCATATCTGACACTGAAAATTACATTCTATACTTATTGAGCTCTACTCTCCCACCTTACTACTGATGTTTTATCATCTGTTCTTTGGGACTGAATTTGGGACTTTTTAATCAATCAAAGTTTGTCTTTTGATATAACTTGTGCAGGTTTAAAAAATTGAGTGATATAGTAAAAGAAGACAAAAAAGTACTATATTTTGAGTCAGATAGTGTTGTTTTATTTACTGATAGGTGCCAGGAATATAAAATCTCTGCAAATTTTAAATAATAATGCATGTTTTATTTACCTCACAAAGTTATTGAGAGAAAAATGCTTTGTGAACTTTAAAACTTTGTAAAAATGTAACTTATTGTTTTTATGCTATTATAAACATATGAAGGGGTATGGTTTGGGTCCATATTAGTCACATGAAACCCCATAACTTGTACTAATATATGAATTAAACCATATCCTCTCAAAATAACATCCTGATTCAGGATTACAATCCATGTCATGCTCTAATTTTCTTTTTCTTTTTCATAGTCACTATAGACATGTAGCTACCTTTATGGATAGACACAAGTCAATATATGTCTGCTAATATATTTTAGATAGGAATAAAAACCTTGTTCTTACTTGCTTAGCATTTTTCTTCAGGCAGAGAATTCGATGAAGAAGCCAAATGTCTTGGCTCTGTAGCCACAATGGATTTCAGTTTATGGCAAATCACTATGATTTAATTTGCTGAGCTACAGAAGAGAAAATTTCCCATCTCATTTAGAATCTCATTAAAGGACTCCTTAGTATCATGGCATTTTCAATATTAATGTGAAATTATATATAAAGTATTATATATACATGAGATATTATATTTTGTTATCATGTTATTCAGTGATATAATAAAATAACTAAGGGCCAGATTTATGTCTTTATGGATTTGGCTTTTACTTACTTCAGAGAAATGAGACCATTGGCAAAATCCATCCCTAAAGCACTAAGTAATGTTTTTCTTTTGCCAAGGACAAACTATTTCTTCATAAAGGAAGCCAAATCCAAGGAATGTTTATTAGAAGTACTAATTTCAACTATTCATGCACATCGATGATTTCTAAGTTAGCTATAACCTCTCAGGATAAAGATTTAGGTGCTGTTAATATACAGCTTCATGAAAACATCTGTTCAAAGTGCAGCAGTGTGGATTTTTTAAAGGGAAATAAAATGTTCATCTATATTAAGAAGAGAATTTAAGATAATCTACAAAATATTATAATGGCAGCATATAAATCAGCATATCCTTGACTTGAATTCTTCATTCATTGCTTCTTATGTAATTTCAGTAGAGGCAGAGCAAAAATATAAAGGTCCAGAGCACAATAAAAATGATAGGAGGCATTGGCAGAAGATGAGATTCCATACAAAAAAAAAACTGAGAAGACTACTATTATTTGGTTTGGAGGGGAAAGAAAAGATGAGCAGGAGAATTAATTGATATATAAAATAACAAAAGGAATCAAGAATGACAGACAATGTTCCCAAGGAATCTGATGCACCTGATAAATTAAAAATTTGAATTGAGTAAAAGAAAATATTTTTCTTCATACATCATAGGGTTAACTTAGGTAACTACTGCTGCAGGATATTATTATGGTAAATAGTCAGCATATTCAGTTGCATTGTCTGCTGCAGGATATCGTTAAGGGAAAGAGTCAGCATCTGTATTACCAAGGTAAAAAAAAATTATTCATCATGATGCTTCACTGTGGAAACTGCAAAACAGCTTGATTTAAGAAGCAATTTTCTACTCTGCTGTACTATTGACAATTAAGTACATTACAGAACGTTTATATCTCCTGTAGAATCAAGAATTGATAGAATATGGAACTGTAAGTTCTTGTTTAGCTAAATTTTTTTATATTAATACTGGTTAAAATGCCATAGAAAAGGGAAAAAAGATTGGAAGAATTACTTGTTCTATATAGAATTTGAATGAGAATATAATTCTTTCTTTCCAAGTCATTTATGGTCATAACCATTAAATAACTTTAAGATGAAACAGTGGCCTAAAAATTAGAAAGCTGAGATTAAAAACTGTTTTTCAGCAAGAATGTTGGCTGATTGGCAAATGAGATTCCAAGACCAGAATATATTTTTCATCACATCTCTCTATCCATAAATTATTTAGACAGGGCTTATCATTATTTGTTAGTTTTTTTTTTTCTTTTTGCCCTCTCTTTCGTTTTTTTTTTTTTTTTTTTTGCTCTTCTCTTAATATATTTTTCTGTTCATCTCACATTTCAAATTCAATAATTTACCTAATTTCTTCCTCTTTTTTCATCTCTTCTCACTTTCCATTCCATTCCATTCCATTAACGAATCAAGAAAATAGGACAGAGGAGAAAAGCACATCTTAACATTTCCATATTCTTGTGTGTATATTCATCAAAATCTTGGAAACAGAAATTTGAGTTTTTGTCATTCCACCTGATGACACCTTCTCTTCTTTAGACTTTAAGGTTGGAGTTTGGGTGGGGTGGGAATCAAGATAATATCCCAAATATCTGATACAATACCAGAGTGGACTCTAGGCTTGATTGGCTTGTGAAATCTGGATACAGCTAGCCTACATAGTTCAGATGCATTTTGTAGCCTCAGAAATTTAGATGGCAACATTTTCCTACTTCATAGACATGATAATTAGATATCACTGTATAGGTGACATATGATAGGTCTTTTGAAGAGGCTCGATCTCAGGATGGGTGAATTATGATTTTTTTTTCTATTAGGGTAACTTTTTTTTTTCTTTTTGGGGAGACAACTGCAGTTAAGTGACTTATCCAGGGTCACACAGCTAGTAAATGTCAACTATCCAAGATTAGATTTGATTTAAGGTTCTCCTAACTCCAGGGCTGGTAATCTAACCATTATGCTATATATGTGCCCTCTATCAGAATAACTCTCAAAGATCATACCAAGTGATTTGAGGTCTTTAATACATATAAATAGAGGAAATAAACAATGCCAAATGTAATCATGGATTTTAAAAGAAGAACTGGAGTGTAAAATTTGTGGAGTTGAAAACAGATATCTAAGGTATTCATTTGGCTGGATAGTGTATCATTGCAGCATTAACATATATTAAAATCATCTGTATTTTAGATATGTACATTTGATTTAAAAAGAACAATTTCAGAAGCCATAGAGCTATTATTCTATTCTCTGGATCCAGGTTGAGTCCTATCTTCTCTTCCCAAAATCCTTGATGTAACTCTCAGACTTTTTACCTTTGTTACCTTAGGCAAGTAACATAATTTCTCTTAGGATTAGATTCCTTAATTAAAAAAAATATGTTTTTGATTAGGTGATTTTTAAGGATCTTTTCAATTTCAGGTCTGTGAGCTACAATCTATCTATCCACTCGAGAACTGGCTTATCTGTTCATTTGATAAGCTTCAGAAAACAATGGCTGCATTATGGAACATTGTATGTACATCATATACTATGATGTCCATTAAAGTTACTGCTGCCCGCCTTAAGGATATGGTTCATGCTATTTTCCACTGTATCATGATGTTTTAAGTCATCAAAGGATGAGAAAGACAAAATATGTCACTAAAGGTACTTCAAGAAGGAGGATAGAATGAGAAAAAACATGTTTCTGTACTGACATATTTGGGGAGAATAGCAAGAAAGTACTGGGAATTTATATTTTTCAGTTTCTAACAAGAAATAATATTTGGTAGCAATGGACTTATGGAATAGAAAATCATCAGAAGTGGAGTATATAGGAGTAGGTAGAAAAATTTATGTCTTCTTTACACATACACACATATATACACAAGCACATATGTGTATATGTGTGTGTAGAAGTGAGTGTGTATCTAAAAATAACTTTATACATAAATGCAGAAGATTTGCAGTTCATCTTTAATTTATTAAAAAGCGCATATAAGGAATAATAGAACAGCATACTGAAAGAACATTTTGATTTTTCTCATTGGTAGAGCTTTTTAAAGATAAGAAAGATGAAACAAAAGTATTTTGATAGATTTCTCTCTATTTTCTTGAAATTTTAGTATGCCAAATAAAAGTGAAAACCATTCTTTAACTACTAGATGGCACATGTATGGATAAAAAGAAAAACCCCAGAAGCCAATTAAGACCAAATCTCAGCCACTTGCAAACTAGCTCTCTTCCACATGTATACTGTAGGCAATTTTAAAAAGGAACTTTTATGAATTATCTGTTTTTTTGGGTCAGTGAAGCATGGAACAAATATTTTATACCAATTAGCATGTAGTTTTTTATCTCTGTTACAGTGAGCTGCTGCCAGTCTAAGTACTACCTGTCAGAGAAGGAGCATTTCCAATAGAAGGATTGAATTTCTATCCTATTTTTGAATTTTAGATAAAAAATTTTGGGGGGAGGCAGAATAGAAAAGTCATATATACAAAGGTATGTGACAGTAACGGTCTCTTGTGTTATCTTGACATTTATATTTTAGTGAAGACTTTTATCCTGACATATTGTTCTGTTCAATTATCACTATATCTTTTTTTCCATTGCAGTAACATTCAGGAAACTAGAACTAGGATAACTCAGCATGCACTTGAAATCATTTGAAGTTGCTAAAGGATTTTGAGGGGTGGATATTTCAGAGAAATTGACATTTCATAAAGAGGCACCCCCTCAATCTCTGTTGATGTTTGAAAGCCTTCAAAGTGTTGCTATGATCAGAGAGAAGGGTTTCTTGTGAAAGAGTTCCTCCCAGACTACAGTGACTTGGGACTGTCGGTCTGTCGATTCAGTTCTTCTCTGATAGAAGAGACTTGTTTCAGGAAAACTGTCTGAGGCTGAGTCCTGAAACTTGAAGGTTCATTTTGAATTTAGATTAAGAAAATATAAAATTAACTTGTTTTCAAAAGAAGCTTCAAAGCAAACCTTAAAACAGGCAGTCCAAATGGAATATCTCTTGAAAAAACAACAAGATTCCACTGTTCTGTATTTCATGTTTTTGACAGTATTTATACTTACATTTCCAAATTAAAACTATGAGAACTCTGGTTTTCCTTAAAGCCATCTGATTTCTACTTATTAATCTCTTTTGCTGGGCTTTTGTGCTTTTGTATAGGTGTCACCCAAGGCTTTGTTCTGTGCTCTTTTCTCTTTATATATTTTTTTCATTCAGTGATCTCATCTCTTTTATGTACTACAGGTTAAGTTATCATCTCTGCCCAGATAATTTCCAGAGGTATTTCTTTCCTTAAATATTCCTAGGATACTTTGATCTTTTCTTTGACTTTTTCACTCACAATTTTCAATTATACTGTGTCTACTATATCCTCTTTCCAGTAAAATGTAAACTCTGAGGTTAGAGACTCTTAGTTTTTGTCTCTGCAGCCTCAGTACTTTGCAAAGTGCATTAGGTGTTTGATAAGTGTGCCACTGTAGTAGTGGTGCTGTTCCTACACTGAGCTGAGGAGAGCTAGGTAATTGCTCCTTATTCCCCTTCTGACATTCCTTTCCTTACTTAGTGTATATGGTGTCACTTCTTCCCAGTCATCCCTGTCATTCCCATTGAGTATTACTTTTTCTCTAGTCACTTTATTTCATTGCCTTTGAGAAAGAATGATTTTCCTCTAGGATTCTTAAATGTGGTAGTTCTTTCTATCACAGATTATGAAACTAGATTGATATAGTACTTGTGATAAATCTGTTTGCACATCAATTGAATTTTTCCAGTTTCAATTATAAACATTCTGGGGAGAGGCTGGCTTAGTTTTTATCTTATCTTAACTAACTCAATTCAGACCTTATTTTCTTTCCATTTCTTCTTGGGGTTGGTTGATGACATTTTGTAATCATTTGCAAAATTCTTCTGTAACAATTTATGTCTAAATTTTTATTTTAAGTTTGTGTTTGTCTATTGTGGTAATAATGATAACTTCACATTAACATAGCATTATTCTCTCAACAGCTCTATGACAAAGGTAATGCGTATTTTGTCACCCTCATTATAGAGGAGACCGAGATTCACACAGATTAATTCAATTTCTCATGATATGTAGCTAGGAAAATGTTAAGGGTAAAGTTGAAACTCTGGTCGCCTAACTTAAATTCATTGTTTCATATGATGTAACATGCTACTTTTAAAAAAGTTAAAAATATATGCTTTAAGATTTGTGAACACTTTATGTATTTTATCTCATTTAATCCCCATTAGAAACCTGTCTTGTCTTTCTAACAAGGTGATAAAATATTTGGGAGCTCAGGAACCCAGGAAAAGCCTAGGCTTTTCATTGTGGTAGCTTTTGTATTATTATAAGAAATTATGATAATTAATTTTATCTATTTGTAATTTTTAAAGCAAAAACTTCAATAGGTGATTTTAATTATTATAATTGTAATTGTATAGAGTGTTTTATTATCTTTATCCTTTCTTCTAATTTGGGGTAGACTTTTTAACTTTTAACATCACCAATCAATTAGTTGACATAACTTTGAAATTACCCTGGCATATGTCCTCTGTTAGTTTTTAGTTGATTAATTTTAAGTCTCTGCCTCTGTCTCTATGTATTTACCTATTTCTCATCTCTATAGTGACTTTGTTTGAGGCTTGCAAAATTTCTACCAGTATATTGGTTATTAGGTAATGAATTCTTTGGTCAGATTACTTTATTAAATGCTTGGAAAAATATTAGAATTTGGCACATCTACAAATCAAGTCACTAGATTCTCATGATTCCACTTTACAAGACACAGTATCCAAGAGAAGAAGCTAGTAGTTTTCTCCTATATTTTCACACTAAGTCTGTGCCCACAAAATTGCAGAGTTCAATGGGAAAAATAAGTTATATGTCTTTGACCCTGTGAAAAGAAAATAATTGATTTCCAAATTTTTCCTTTAAAAGCCACATTTGATCTCAGAAGTATAACCAATTTATTAGACAAATTTAATTGGTTTTAACTTAGGTTTATATCACATGAATGTTTTTGATCAAAAAATGCTAGAGATATTAAAATATGTTTGATATATGACCTTTGAGGATTATAGAAGCAATGTGAAAAATCCTAGATGTCTATTGATAAAGAAAAGCTTTTTTAAATGAAAAATAGTATAATTGTTAAATATTGATTAATAATACATTAATAATATCTTTTCATTAATTAAAGTTTTTCCATTAGACATATAGATGTTACATTTAAATTTTCATTTTATCTATTAATATGAAATGGAGAAATTCTTATCCTTTTTTACAATATAGTTATTAAACTTATCTAATGAGTTGTGGAAATAGGAAACATCTTATGTTCTTAATAATATAACAGGTGTCATTAAGCTGTTGTTAAGTAAGGCACAAAGAGAAGCTAGGAATGTTTAAAGACTGATGAATAGACTGAGGGCTTTGTTATTTGTGTTGATATTATCTTTGTTCTGCTAATAGGTATATGCTTTTTTCCCCTTGTATGTATTCTTAGATGGGAAGGAGTTGGCTAATTTGGGGCCAGTAAGGATGGATAGGATTTTTTTCTTTTTTAAAATCAGTTAAAAATAATGTTTCTTTAAAAGCCTTTATAAATCCTGATTTATTTCATTTTATATGACCTATTAATTGATTTTGTTGGGTTTTATTTTTAGATTGAAGAATTTCGAAGACTGAGGACCCATGTTAAAGGTGCAGAACTCTTAGAGGGCTGTGATGGAATTTTAGGAGACAACTTTAGACCCACTCAGCCACTTAGTGACAGAGTAATCCGAGCTGCATTCCAATAGCCAAAGAGACCAAGAATGAATTAATCTTCATCCAGGTATGGGATCATTAAAGAAAATGAAGCATGTAATAATGTAAGTTACTCATGGTAATTGATATAATTTAGCAGTTAAATAAATGTATTTCATTTTGACAAAACTTGTGACATTTTAGAACCTTGTTAATTACAAAAGTCCTAAGTTTATTTTAATATTTTCTGTATTGGAAAAAATAGTCTTTATCTCTTCCTTTCTTTGAATTCTTTCTCTTATAAACATATGTGTGCACACACACACATAATATATATATATATATATATATATATATATATATATATATATATATACACACACATATACATACATATGTGTATGTTTTTTTTTCCTTTGATGGCTAATGGTACTGGTGATGATATATGTAAGTATGCAAGACAACAATAATGGGAAATGATTTCTTGATCATTTATTATAATTACACTGAAGTTACAGTATTTATCATGCAAAGAATAAGAAGTATAAATAAAAGAGAACAAAGGAAGTATTATTAATGGATAATGGTAAATGAATGTAGTCTGAAAGTTTGAATTTTCACTCTCATTCTCCAAGTAAGTGATGGCCAGTGTGTTTATGGGGGTTCTAGATGGCTAGGGGCAACAATAATTTTTATTTTCTGTTGGGGTCAATATAGTGCCTCTAATTGCTGCTTATAATTTAGAAAAATAGACATATAAATTAGGAAAGTGTTTCTTGATTTGTCCAGCAGTCTATTCAGAAGTATTTATTATCTATATGCATTGAGTACTTCACTACATATGAATTAGATCACTGTGAACATCTTCCTTTCTTTTTCTCATCCAACAAACCCATGTCTTTCCATCCTTAAGTCTCCACTAGAGCCCATTATTTTCTCAAGCAGTTGTGCTACATCTCCCCTCACTTTTTCAGTCACACTCATTAAAAGATATGGCTACATTGGCCAATTTTACTTACTTTCCTTTTGCTCACTCCTCAACTCTTTTCTGGATTTGGATACCCCATAGAAGATGTTCTCTCCAAAGACATCAGCTGAAGTCCACTAAGTGGCATGGTGAATAAAGTGATAAACCATAAAAGTTTCTTTTCCTGGGCCAAATATATTAATCTTGGTCAGCCTCAATTTCCTCACTTGTAAAAAAGGAATAATAATAGCTTCTACCTCTTAGGATAGTTGTAGGGTTTGAGTGAGATTTGTATGAAGGTTTTGCAACCCTTAAATCAATTTGTAAATATTAATGATTAGTATTATGCCAATTATCTTTTTAGTTTCCAAATCTAATGATCTTTTCTTAGCTCTAATCCTTCCTGAATTATGGGCTGCATTTGATTCTGGAAACTCTTTCCTGCAAGGTTTTTACTATAATACATCCCTTACTCAGGTTCTGCTTGGATGGTGAAGAGGATAGGATGCTGAACTTGGAGTCATCAGGAAAGTCCAAGTTAAAATTTGACCACAGACACTTGCTAGGTCTGTGAATCTGCCCTAGTTTCCTCATCTGTAAAATGAGAATAATAATAGCATCTCTCTCTCAGGGATATTATGAGGATCAAATTAGAAAATAATTGAAAAGCACTTAGCACAGTGCCTGATGCTATATAAATATTATTTATTATTATTATTATTAGTTTGACCTCTCTTTTTCATTGTCTTTTACTAGTTTATCATTCTAATATGGTTGTTTCCCAAGATTCTTTTTGAAGTCTTTTATTTTTCCTCTACATTTTCTGTCTTTGAATCTTCACTAGACCCTCATCAGTTTGATGAATTCAATTATCATATCTACTCAGATGACTGTAAGTTATATTTCTGTCTATCATTATCTATCTATCTATCTATCTATCTATCTATCTATCTATCTATCTATCCTTATCTAGTCTGAAGCTCTGGAGCTTTGGTACTGCACCATCAATCACCCATTGACATTTAAAACTGGATGTTCCAGAGATAGTTTGAGCTCCATATATGTAAAATTGATTATCCTTTCCCATAAATCATTTACTTTTCCAAACTCCCTTATTTCTTTCGAAGGTACCACTATTCTTCCAGTCTACTAGCTATATAATCTCAAATAACATGGACTTCTTACTTAACTTCAATCCACTTAGCAAATTAGTTGTCAAATATTGCTATATTTTAAATGATGATAATGCCCCTCATGTATGATCTCTTCTCTGTTCTCACATAGCTGCTGTCTTAAGCCATGCCCTCCTTACTTCTTGCCTAAATTATTGCAACTGTCTCCTATTTGATGTCTGCCTCAAATCTTTTTACACTCTAGTCCATCCTGCTCACTGCTGCCAAAGTAATTCTCTCTAAGCACAGATCTAACCTTGTGACCAGGTGATTCTTCTATTCAATAAACTCTAACAGCTTCCTATTTCCTCTAGGATAAAATAGAAAATCCTGTTTAACTTTTTTAAAGAGTTAAACTCTGTTTAACTGTTTAACACTTGTCCTACACAAGTTGGCCCCCACAGATATTTTTAGTCTCCCTGAATAGTATCTCCCTTCACCTTGGCAAACTGGTTTTTTCTCTACTCCTTATATGATATTCCATTTTTTTTTGTCTCCACTCCTAAGCACTTGCCCTCTCACAAGCCTGGAATATATTACTTTCTTACCACCAACTCATAGATTCTGTCTCTTCTTTTAAGATGATCACCATCTTCCTGATTCCCCCCAAACAGATAATGTCTTCCCTTCCAAACTCTCTTTTATTTAATTAATTTATAGAGTTTATAAGGGGTTTGCCTGCATGAGTTCAGATTGATTAACAGAGTCACACAGCAGTCTATTTTTTCCTACCATGGCTAAGATTGGCCACCTATGCATGTCTGGCATGGTCAAAAGAACTCGCTTCTTAGAAACTGGCTATACAGATTTTTCTGCAAGCTCTTTCTGCCATGTGCAATGAGTGAAGATCACAGCTTTTACTCTCACTATTTTTCTTTGCTCTAAAAATCCAAAATAAGCCTTAACTTTCTGTTCTATTACAGAAAAAACCATGGCAAATCACTTAATCCTGTTTTCCTCAGTTGCCCCATCTAGAAAATGAGCAGGAGAAGGAAATAGCAAACCATTGCAGTATTTTTGCCAAGAGGTCACAAAAATATAAATATTACTGAAACAACTGAATAATAAAAACAAAACCAAAAATGTGTATATTATGCTGTCTATATTTTTATACCTATTTGTCTCTTCCATTTTAAAATAAGCTCCTTGTTAGTAGAAATTGTTTCATTTTTTGAACTCATAGCTTTTACATTTAGCATAATCACGAGCACAGAGTAGGTGCTTAATAAATACGTATTGATTGATTGATATATAGAATTATGATTTTAATAGTTTAAACGTTAAAACAAAAATGATAATTTAGCACATATGAAAGATGAACAGAGAAAATAGTCAATAAAAATGAATTTTTAACTGGAAAATTGCCTTCATATAGATGTATAGAGTTTGTAATGATGATTAATAATAATTCACATATGCAAATCAACTTATGGTATGCAGAGAACTTTCTTAAAACAACTCCATGATGTAAATAGTATGAACTTTTTTTCCTTTTTCACAGATGGGGAAACTGAGACTTATGGAGAGATGATTTATTCATAGTCACATAACTAGGATGTTAGAACTGGTACATAGAGCCAACTTTTAAGCCTAATTAAATAAGTTTTCTCTTTTCTTCTATTTGAGAAACCTGCTACATAGATTGTGAACATTTTGATGCACTGAGTGTGATTCTGGAATCATTCCTTTATTATAACCAAAGACAGACTATTCCTAGGATATAGACTTAGTGAGAGGCTTGGCCTTAGTCTCCCTAGCATTCCTGAGCAGTTATAACAGCTCTGTAGGGTTCACTTAAACTTCTTTGTTTCCTCTCTCATTTCATAGAGAACTAGAAAAGGTGACATAGTTATACAATGGTATGATCACTCCACTATAATCACACTTATCTGTGAAGATTTTTTAAGAGTATTTTCCAAAAAGAAAAAGGAATATTTCCCCCTATTTGAGAAGCTTGGTTCCTTTCTCTCTTTTTCAGAGACATCATGACATAGTGGTTCTGGAGCTGGGGAGCCTGAGTTCATGACCTTCTGCCTGTCATGCTTAGTACATGTCTAATTTTAGACAAATCATTTGACATCTCTCGATTTCCCTTGCCTTATCTGTTGGTTTAGTTCATGGATTCTTAAACTTTTTTTACTTGTGTCTCCCTTTCAAGAAACTTACATGACTCTGAGTATATAGATATACAATCCAAACATTTACTGATAATAAATCATAGTTTCACAACACCCACATTTAGTTACATGACCCCATTTGGACTTACAACTCACAGCTTAAGAAGCTTTGGATTAGACAACCTCTAAGGCTGGAGATTCTTTAAAAGAAGGTACCTCATAGCTACTTTCATATTTCAAAGTTATTGATAAGCCACTGATCTTCACAAGTGAAAAACTCTAACAATTTCTTAGATAATAAAGACAAAGTTATCTTACAAATTTACTTCTTACTATACTTACTTTGATATCTTTTAATTAATATTCTGGCTAACAAAGTTTACTTTTCATTTCCTATAGTAGTAAGAATGAGGAAAAAGAGAAAAAGAAGTTTCTTTGGATGATTACAGAGATTAGAAGATCTAATGAGAACTTTTAGGAATTGAAAAGATTTGGGCACGTTTGTAGATAGTAGAGAAAGAACCTGCAGATGGGGATGAGTGAAGATTAGATATAAGTAGGATATTGGGAGCAATTTGCTGGAAATAATGGAAAAGATGGGATTGATGTTATGTGTACTGAGAAGGCTTACCTTTTCTTAAAAGATTTCAGCAAATGGGTGATAATATCAGAGGAATATGAGATCAGAACAGGAAAAAAGGAAGCTTGAAGTGAATGCTTTTATTGTTTTTGTTATTTTTGCTTAAGCATGAAAAGAGGTCTTAAGCTGAGAGGGTTGGAGAAGGAATGGTACTGGAGACTTTAGAAGTGAACATTTGGAATAGCCTCTGTGATGAATGGAATAAGGAATCCATTAGATAGTAGAAGAATTATTATAATCACAGTCAAATTGTAATTGAGTAACAAATTTGTAGAAGACTCTTACCATAATTTCATTTTTCAAAGCTTTTTATTTTCAATTATCAATAGATAATTTTCAACATTCACCCTTGCAAGACCTTGTGTTCAGAATTTTTCCTTCTCCCTTCCCTCCACTCCTCCCCCTCGACAGCAAATAATCCAAAATGTTGAACATGTACAATTCTTCTATTGTGCAGCAATTATCATGCTGCACAAGAAAAATTAGATTAAAAAGGAAAAAAATGAGAAAGAAAACAAAATACAAGCAAACAACAACAAAAAGTGAAAATTTTAAGTTGTGATCCACATTCAGTTCCCATAGTTATCTCTCTGGGTGCAGATGGCTCTCTCCATCATAAGATCATTGGAACTGGCCCGAATCATCTCGCTGTTGAAAAGACCCATGTCTATTAAAATTGATCATCATAATTTTGTTGTTGCTGTCTATAATGTTCTCTTGCTTCTACTCACTCCACTTGGTATCAATTCATGTAAGTCTTTCGATCATCTTGCTGATTGTTTCTTATAGAATAGTAATATTCCATAACATTCATATACCATAATATATTCAGCCATTCTCCAACTGATGGGCATCCACAAAGTTTCCAGTTTCTTGCGACCACAAAGAGGATTGCTACATTTTTGCACCATTTCATGCCATCTTCTTATTTCCAATTAAGAATTTGTTAGTAGGAGTGAAGGAGTTAATTTTGTGAGTAAAGAGGACTTCTAATGGTGGATAGATGTAGATTATTTCAATACCTAAAATTTTTAGTTCGAATACGTAGAATACACTGAAAATGGTGAAGCAGATTATATAGAATCAAGGTACCATTTTATCTATAAATATTTAATGAAATAACATCAATTCACCAAAGGCTTTCTATGACCTTTTAAAAATATATATATATTTTTTGGAAGCCAAATAATATTCAGGTTGGGAGGTGATAATAGTGGGGTGTTCCATACTCATTGATCCTGAGAAACCTATTTGTTGATTCAATAAGAACCACAGAGAGGTCTTTTGTCTTCCGAGTGCATATGTCCGTTTCATAACAAATAATCTCTTAAGACATATAAATGAATGATATCTATTCATTTTTAGTGATTTAAGTAAATCCAAATGCTGCCAGAAGGAACCTCAAAAATTGTCAATGATTTTGAAATTTTTTGGGCAAGAAACTAAAAGTTAAAAGAGACTCAGGTTGGGTTTTTTCCCCTATTGCCTAATCAAGAGATGCAAAAAAGAAAAATTAATTTGGGAAGTAGACAACTCACTAAGAATGCAATGTCTGAAAATAGGATTAGTATTTCTGGATCATGGCTTTAATAAAGGATTGATAGACTACTGGTCAGAGATGGAAAAGTTTGGTTAGAAAGCATTTTTCATGTATCTTTTTTTTCATTTTTAAATTTTATTTAGAATTTTTTTCCACAGTATATATGCATGAGTAATTTTTAAAATAATATTATCCCTTGTATTCATTTTTCCAAATTATCCCCCCCTCCCTCTACTCCCTCTCTCCATGACAGGCAATCCCATACATTTTACATATGTTACAATATAACCCAGATACAATATATGTGTGTAAATACCATTTTCTTATTGCACATTAAATATTAGATTCCGAAGGTATAAGTAACCTGGGTAGATAGACAATAGTGCTAACAATTTACATTCACTTCCCAGTGTTCCTTCTCTGGGTGTAGTTATTTCTGTCCATCATTGATCAACTGGAAGTGAATTGGATCTTCTTTATGTTGAAGATATCCACTTCCATCAGAATACATCTTCATACAGCATTGAGGTGTACAGAGATCTTCTGGTTCTATTCATTTCACTCAGCATAAGTTGATGTAAGTCTCTCCAAGCCTCTCTGTATTCCTCCTGCTGGTCATTTCTTACAGAGCAATAATATTCCATAACCTTCATATACCATAATTTACCCAACCATTCTCCAATTGATGGACATCCATTTGTCTTCCAGTTTCTAGCTACTACGAAAAGAGCTGCCACAAACATTTTGGCACATACAGGTCCCTTTCCCCTCTTTAGTATTTTTTTGGGATATAAGCCCAATAACAGCAATGCTGGATCAAAGGGTATGCACAGTTTGATAACTTTTTGGGCATAGTTCCAAATTGCTCTCCAGAATGATTGGATTCTTTCACAACTCCACCAACAACGTATCAGTGTCCCAGTTTTCCCACATCCCCTCCAACATTCATCATTATTTGTTCCTGTCATCTTAGCCAATCTGACAGGTGTGTATTAGCCAAACTGACAGGTGTGTAAGAAAGTATTTTTCACATATCTTTAATCAAAATTCAATCCTGGTGGTTTTAACTTAAAAAGAATAAGGGAGGAAGACCTTCTTTGTATATCTCCTAAAGAAGGTATCAGAGGACATAAAAATTCACAGGAGATACCCCCCCAAAGAATCAATAACAAAAATTTAAAGACTAAAGTGCCTAAGCAGAAATGCCCAAAGTTAAAGTAATATATGGAAAATATTGTTAGGTGTTCTAACATAAGAAGGCAAATTTGACCTCATAAGCATCATTGAGACTTGGTGAGATGATTTGATGAGATGAACTGATGACAGGAGCATGACCTTGCATTTATAATAACTTATTAAAAGGATATTGTATAAGAAAAAGAGGATTTGGGTAGTAGCAGATATAATCATGTAAGGATATTGAAGATGCAGAAGGGGGAAGCATGATGGGCAGTATTTGGGTGAAGATCAAAAAGGGAGAAATAGAAGTGATTTTGTCAAAGGAAATGGAGGTGGTAGTATAATCACTCTATTCTTGAGTTTGTGATAAAGGAAAGGAAAACTGGAGACTGACATGATCCTTACATTTTGAGAAAACAGATTTCAAAGGAACTATAGGTAAGACCCTATTGTCTAAATATTCTGGTAAATTCAGTTTGAGGATTATTGGGAAATATTCAAGAATTGAAATTCCAAGTTCATAAAGGGAAACAAGACCAATGAAAATAACAAAAAAAAATTGGTGTTTGTCTGAAGATACCAATGTGGCTGCACAGAGAACTCAACAACTAACATATTTAGAAAATAAATGTACAGAAGTCAATCTGAGGTTACAGAAGATGCATATGAATCTGCTTTAGTCCTATAAAACTAGTGTTTAAAATGTTAAAATTGAAATAAAGAAAATTAAAGGCAACAAAAAAGTTTTTTTTAAAGGGTGGGGAATATTTCTGCTTTGAGTAGATGTGAAAGACATGCATATTAGTGGAAAATCTCAGTGGGCTGTCTGCTCAAATGCATATCACAATCAGGGTAATATGCCCTGATCATTTTTCTGATGTGGATGACTGAGCTGATCTCTTTTGGGTGACCATAGATTGCATTGTGAAGCTCTTGTAATTTTTCAAACTTTCATGCAAACAATATCATACCAAATAAGAGCATATATGAAATCTTTCAGTTAAGTATTTGAATATAGCATATTCCATGAAACTAATGAATCCCATTAATAAGCATATATTGCTCTAGTTTTTTCCCCTTTTGACATTGTTACTCAGCTGATTATTGAATAAAGTTATTTCTGTGATTGTGCAGTCATGGGCATATACTTATGTGATTAGAGTTGACAGGACAAATAATCAACTGTCTCATGTGGTGGATAACTATCAGTGGTCATAAATTATATTTTTATACAAAAATCTTACCTGAGGGTTTGGCTGCTATATAATCCTAGATCAGTAACCACTTCTTTCTAAACAGTATTAGTAGTTCTATCAGTTATACTAATTAAAAACAAAGATCATGGTAGTATAGTGAATTGGAAACATTTATATATCAATATATTTCACATATTTTAGATCATGTGATCACATTGGATTTTAAGAATGATATAATTTTTTAAAATTTAAATTATATATAATTTAGATTCTAATTCAATCTCGGTATAGGAAGCAAAATATTCTACTCTGTTGGCAGGGATTATTGAGATAGTAGTTTTCTCTTGGAATCCTTCAGAATAGTAGGAATAAATCTCTATCCTATATATAATTTTAGGAGTCCTTTCTAAAGTAACTCAAACTCTCATTTCTTAGGCTTTTGTGATTACATACTTTGTTCCTTTAATCTTGCAATGTGTAATACAAATCTAGTCTTAGTTCTATATAAAAATTACTTTGGGAAATCAGACTCATGAATGTGTACTTTTTTATTTGATATTAAATAATGCCCTAAGGCAGGTAATTCAAAATTTTATTAAAGTGAAAAGATTTGACAGTATGACTTTGAATTTAAAGCATGAATGTTTCATTTAAGCATCTGGAACTCAAAAGGCAAGGAAAAAAATCATGCCAGTACTTGAAAAAAAATGTTTAAATAATTAGATCTATTTTAACTATGCTTTACTCAAGGTAGCTTGCTGGTTCTTCTCTAAGATGACAGAATTTTACATGAAAGTTTTGGATATCCTGGGGCTCTGATAACTAGGACTTTGCTGATTATTTCCATAAAGGATTTGTGTTTTGTTTTTGTTTTTTTTAAACCATGTACACTATGAGAATCCTGGTTTTGTCTTTATTTGAAGGATTAGTCCTTAACTTACCTAGTTGCTATAAATCCTCTGGTTCAGATCTACCAGAATAGATCTTGGTGACTGAACTCAAGATGAATTTATTTCTTTCCCATCAAAAAATTTTACTTATACCTGTCACCTGTGGAATCCTGACGTTTCTTACTGATCTTACAAGATGCAGCTTTGATCATTTACTTGAAATTATCCCATTTTCTCCCAATTAATTTGACTTCACATTACTGATTCTTATGTTTGTATGCCTTAGAATAGAAAATCAACTAAAATGTCTAAATTTTATAGTTGCCTCTTATCTCTGAAAAGAAGGTGAATCTGAGACAAGATCTCTTTCTTTTTCTGAATTGAAGGTTATTGTTGTTATCACTATTATTATTATTGTTAGGAACTTCTTTCTCTTCCTGAGTAGTTTTTCATAAGGCAAAGCAAACTCAATAAAGTTAGATATTCTGGGTACTTAGTATTTGTGGGATCAGTTTCTGTTTCCAAGTTTTGCATTTTCTTCAATTTTCAGTCATTAAAATACATTAATTTTTCAAAAAAGATTGTCATGATAGGCCTTTAAGGGTCTTTATTTTTCATGAGAAGAATATATCTAAATCCAGAAAAGGAAGAGCAATAAAACTATAAAAATGGGTACATCTAACATTAGTATTACTGAATGATCACTTGTGTCAGATCTGTCTTCATTTCTCCTTCTTGGTCCTTGAAGTCCTCCTTGACTGTGCTGAACCTTTCTCCATACATGCTTTTGTAATTAATAATGTTGTCTTCCTATGCTTTACTAAAGCTATAGCCAGCATCAATTTCATATCAATTTTCTTTTATAACCCAGAAGGTATAGGACAGAAAGGTATAAAATATTTCAGAAAGCCATAAGGAAAAAGAGAAAAGGTCAAATTCTGAATGACCAAGTGGGTAAAAGCTATTATCCTTCCAGTATAAATGGAAAGGGTTATGCCTATAATTTCATTCAGTGGTACTTGAACTCACCATTTTTTAATATTTTAATATGATATACAGGATTAGAATGAAAATTGAAAGTTATGTGGATCTATATGTCCTGTATTTATTTTATCTTATTGAATATTATTCAAAGTGGAATCAACTTATTTATCATAGATATCTGAAAGTGTCTTTAGAAACATGATATAATTTAAAAGATCCTCATAATGTCTCTATTAGATTGAAATAATGGATATTTTTCTCATTACTCACTAATGATATTTTTAAATGTTTTCAAGACCATAAGATTTAATAGAAACAAAGATTTCCTGATTGAAATAGCTGTACTTCTGTACACTATTTATTTTCTACATATACTGGAGGATTATTCACAGAAGCAAATATTAGCAGATCATACAAAGTAAAGTGGATTTAAATTACAGCAAGAAGCTACATTAGTTCTAAGTAAAATTATCTTTACAGAGAGAGCTGTTAAATATTAGTATGGGTTTTCAAGGCAAGGCATGATATTTCCTTTGAAGAGATTAAAAACTATTGTTTTCAGATTTTCTGGAAAGGTTGAGGAGTAAACCTCACTAGAAATAAGCATTTGGACTAGACGACCTCTCAAGGTCTGTTTGAATCCAGTAATTCTACAGTTCTGTGACTCTATGATGAATATGCTTTCCTAAATCTTTATTAACTATATATATCACAGAAAAGGGAGAATGGGGAGAAATAGCCCTGCTGGTAAATGAGGAGGAATATGAAACAAATGCTTCTTTATGGATGAGCTTTTGAGCTTTCAACTTAACCAATATCTATCAAGAAAAATAAGTCCAAAAATTTTGTATTTAAAAATGGCTTGTAAAAAATAGAAATTAGATAGAAACATTTGGAAACAGTAAACACCTGAATTTAGGACCTCAAAATGATATTTGCTTTAGGATACTAGATTAATCTGATCCTAGGTTTTGGGTTTTTTTTTTTTTGAATTCTCTGAAAGAAAATAGGTAAGAAAGGTAATTTTTTTTATCAAAATAAAATATTTTTTTTATTTTTCATTTTCAAAATATATGCACGGATAATTTTTCAACACTGATTCTTGTATAGGTTCCAAATTTTCCCCTCCATAGCCTCTCCTTCTCTCCTAGATGGCAAGTAATCAATTATATGTTATACATATACATATACATTCAGTATATGCAAACATTTTTACAATTATTTTGCTGCATTAGAAAGATCAGATCAAAAAGGAAAGAAAATTATTTAGGAAACAATGCAAATGAACAACAACAAAAAGAGTGAGAATGTTATGTTACAATCCACACTCAGCTCCCACAGTCCTCTCTCTCTGAGTGTAGATGGCACTCTTCATCACAATAACATTGAAACTGGCCTCAATCATCTAATTGTTCGAAAGAATCATGTCCATCAGAATTGATTGTCATATAATATTAATGTTTCTGTGTACAATGATCTCCTGGTTTTGTTCACTTCACTTAGCATCAGTTCATGTAAGTCTCTCCAGGCCTCTCTAAAATCATCCTGCTGATCATTTCTTATAGAACAATAATATTCCATCACATTCATATACCATAACTTATTTAGCCATTTTCCAATTGATGGGCATCCCCTCAGTTTCCAGTTTCTTTCCTTTTCGAAAAGGGATGTCACAAACATTTTTGCACATATGGGTCCCTTTGCCTCATTTAAGATCTCTTGGGGATATAGGCCCAACAGAAACACTAATGGAGAAAAGGGTATGCAGTTTGATGACTTTTTGAGCATCATCTCCTCCAATATTTGTCATCTTTTCCTGTCATCTTAGCCAATCTGAGAGGTTTCTAGTAGTATCTCAGAGTTGTCTTAATTTGCATTTCTCTAATCAGTAGTGATTTAGAGCACATTTTAATGTGACTAGAAATGGTTTTAATTTCTTCATCTGAAAAATTGTCTGTTCATATCCTTTGACCATTTATCAATTGGAGAATGGCTTGAATTTTTATAAATTTGAGTCAATTCTCTACATATTTTAGAAATGAGGCCTTTATCAGAACTTTTGAATGTAAAAATGTTTTCCCAATTTATTGCTTCCCTTCTAACCTTGTCTGCATTAGTTTTATTTGTATAACAACTTTTTAGCTTAATATAATCAAAATTATTTATTTGGTGTTTTATTTTAAGTTCCAGTTCTTCTTTGGTCACAAATTCCTTCTTTCTCCACAGATCTAGAGGTAAACTATCCTATGTTCTTCTAATTTGCTTATAATATTACTCTTTATGTCTAATCATGAATCCATTTAAACTTCATCTTGGTATATGGTATTAGGTGTGGGTCAATGCCTAGTTTCTGCCATTCTAGTGTCCAATTACTTCAACAGTTTTTAATCAAATAATGAGTTTTTTTCTTCTCAGGTCTTTGGGTTTGTCAAACACTAGGTTACTATAGTCATTAATTATTTTGTCCTACGAATCTAACTTATTCCACTGATCAACTACTCTATTTCTTAGCCAGTACCAAATGGTTTTGTTAACTGCTGCTTTATAATATAGTTTTAGTTTGCAGCTAGGCCGCCTTCACTGGTTTTTTTTTTTCATTAATTCCCTGGAGATTATTGACCTTTCTTTCTTTTTTTTTTTTTTTTTTTTTTTTTTTGAACTTTATTTTTTTTATTTATATTTTTTTTCACAGTATATATGCATGAGTAATTTTTTTTATAATATTATCCCTTGTATTCATTTTTCCAAATTATCCCCTCCCTTCCTCTACTCCCTCCCCTTGATGACAGGCAATCCCATACATTTTACATATGTTACAATATAACCCAGATACAATATATGTGTGTAAATACCATTTTCTTATTGCACATTAAATATTAGATTCCGAAGGTATAAGTAACCTGGGTAGATAGACAGTAGTGCTAACAATTTACATTCACTTCCCAGTGTTCCTTCTCTGGGTGTAGTTATTTCTGTCCATCATTGATCAACTGGAAGTGAGTTGGATCTTCTTTATGTTGAAGATAGCCACTTCCATCAGAATACATCTTCATATAACATTGAAGTGTACAGCGATCTTCTGGTTCTATTCATTTCACTCAGCATAAGTTGATGTAAGTCTCTCCAAGCCTCTCTGTATTCCTCCTGCTGGTCATTTCTTACAGAGCAATAATATTCCATAACCTTCATATACCATAATTTACCCAACCATTCTCCAATTGATGGACATCCATTTGTCTTCCAGTTTCTAGCTACTACGAAAAGAGCTGCCACAAACATTTTGGCACATACAGGTCCCTTTCCCCTCTTTAGTATTTCTTTGGGATATAAGCCCAATAGCAGCAATGCTGGATCAAAGGGTATGCACAGTTTGATAACTTTTGGGGCATAGTTCCAAATTGCTCTCCAGAATGGCTGGATTCTTTCACAACTCAACCAACAATGTATTAGTGTCCCAGTTTTCCCACATCCCCTCCACCAAAATTATTTGTTCCTGTCATCTTAGCCAATCTAACAGGTGTGTAGTGGTATCTCAGAGTTTGCATTTCTCTGATCAGTAGTGATTTGGAACATTCCTTCATATGAGTGGATATAATTTCAATTTCATTATCTGAGAATTGTCTGTTCATATCCTTTGACCATTTATCAATTGGAGAATGGTTTGATTTCTCATAAATTAGGATCACTTCTCTATATATTTTGGTAATGAGACCTTTATCAGAACCTTTAACTTTAAAAATATTTTCCCAATTTGTTACTTCCCTTCTAATCTTGTTTGCATTAGTATTGTTTGTACAGAAACTTTTTAGTTTAATGTAATCAAAATCTTCTATTTTGTGATCAATAATGATCTCTAGTTCTCCTCTTGACTTTTTGTTCTTACAGATGAATTTTGTTATTATTTTTTTCTAGATATGTAAAATAATTTCTTGGGAGTTGACTGGTATGTTACTAAATAAGTAGCTTAATTTAGGTAGTATTGTCATTTTTGTTATATTTGCTTGGCCTATCCATGAACACTTGATATTTTTCTAACTTATTAGATCTGACTTTATTTGTGTGGAAAGTGTTTTGTATTTGTGTTCATATGGTTCCTGACTTTCCCTTGGCAGATAGGTTCCCAAATATTTTATATCTTCGATAGTTATTTTGGATGGAATTTCTCTTTGTATCTCTTGCTGACTTTGTTGGTAATATATAAAAATGATGATGATTTATTTTGTGTCCTGCAACTTTGCTAAAGTTGTGAATTGTTTCTAGTAGTTTTTTAATTGATTCTCTAAGAATACCATCATATCATCTGCAAAGAGTGATAATTTGGTTTTCTTATGACCTATTTTAATTCCTTTTATCTCTTTTTCTTCTCTTCTTGCCAAAGCTAACCTTTCTAATACTATATTAAATACTAGGCAACCTTTTTTCACTCCTGATCTTATTGTGATTGGTTCTAGTTTGTCCCCATTGCGTATGATGCATGTTGATGGTTTTAAATAGATGCTACTGATCACTTGAAGGAAAAATCCATTTATTACTATATTCTCTAGTGGTTTTTTTTTTTTTTTAATAAGAATGGGTGTTGGATTTTATCAAATGCTTTTTCTTTATCCAGGTAATCATATGATTTTTTAAAGTTTGGTTATTGATATAGTCAATTATGCTAATAGGTTTCCTAATATTGAACCAGCCCTGAATTCCTGGTATAAATCCTTCTTGGTCATAGTGTATTATCTTGGGGATGATTTTCTGGAATCTGTTTGCTAATATTTTATGTAATATATTTGCATCAATAGTCATTAAGGAAATTGGTCTATAATTTTCTTTCTCTGTTTTCACCCTACTAGATTTAGATATAAGCACCATGTCTGTGTCATGAAAGGAATTTGGTAGGAGTCCTTCTTTCCCTATTTTTTCAAATAGTTTATATATTATTAGAATTAATTGTTTTTAAATTGTTTGGTAGCATTCACATGTAAATCCATCTGGCCCTGGGGATTTTTTGATCAGAAATTGATTAATAGCTTGTTCTATTTCTTTTTCTAAAATGGGATTATTTAAACTTTTATTTCCTCTTCTGTTAATCTAGATAATCTATCTTTCTGTAGATATTTCTCCATTTCACTTAGATTATCAAATTTATTGACATATAGTTGGGCAAAATAACACCTAATTATTGTTCTATATTCCTCTTCATTGGTGAAAGGCTCTTCCTTTTCATTTTTGAGATTTTCAATTTTCAAATTTGATTTTCTTCTTTCCTTTTTTCGAATCAAATTAACTAAGGGTTTATCTATTTTTTTGGTTTTTTCATAAAACCAATTCTTACTTTTATTTCTTAATTCAATAGTTTTATTATTTTCAGTTTTATTAAACTTGCCTTTTATTTTCAGAATTTCAATTTTTTCCCCTGAGGCAATTGGAGTAAGTAACATGCCCAGGGTAATACAGTCAATTGTCTGAATTCAGATTTGAACTCAGGTCCTCCTGACTTCAGATGTGGTGCTCTATCCACTACATCACTTACCTGCCCCAAAACTTCAAATTTGGTATTTAATTGAGGGTTAACAAAGGTAATTCTTGAAAGTAAGGAAAATGCTGGCAGTTTATTTTTATAAATGTTAGTGATTATTAAAATACAGTATAAAACACTGCATTGAAAAACTTAGAAACTAAGAAAGGAGTATATGAGGACTGGAATTAGAATGAGATTGTTGATTACCTGTGTTCTTAATCTGTGGAGTTAGGAATTTTTTCTTTTTACAAAGGCTGAGGCTAATAGTTGCTTGAATTCCAGTGGTATGAGCTACAATAATGCAAATGCCAATAAAAAAATAAATAACAGCAAAGATACAAAACTTTCTATAAAATTTTGGTGAAATTATACCTGGAATTGGGTATTTTTAGAACTGAATTATAATTTTGGCCAAATATATAGCCATGGTAAATGGATTGACTCAGGAATATTTCTGGACAATTTAACTCAATAATCTGTACACTTTAAAAGCTAGCTTGTCTATGTTAAGAAATGAGTTTGATGGTACTTTTCTTTCCTCTGCCTTTCAGTTTATATTATCTTGAAAAAAAGGTTAAATAGCTATTCACTATAATGAATATGTAGTGAGAAGTAGTTGGGTAAAAAATAGGGGTTTTCTGAACTGGTTTTTTAATAGTTCCATAACTATATTTCAGTATATTTGGTTCCTTTTGAAATCCTATTTTATTTTTCATCTAAAAACAGTGTTCTGAGATGGAATCTATAGGCTTTGCCACATTGCCAATATGGAACTTGACATAAACAAAGCTGAGAACTTTTACTCTATATGAAAAGGTGCGATTTTAAATTGTGACCTTATTTATAGGAAGGAAAATATGAGTTGAATATTTACAAATATTTGTGAAAAGCAAATTAAAAAGGGAATTATCTATGAAAAATAGAATAAAATATTTTAAAATATCAGCATACTTGCAATGATGATATATACTTGTGAATCATGGAAAACCAGAATTTCCAAAGACTACAAAGAAAAGTAGAGGGACATATCAATATGTTGATAAGCAAATGATAATTTATGAAGTGATTACTATGCCCAGATATTGTGCTGTGTTCTGGGAAGATAATTCAAAAAATGAAATATCTTCTTCTCTCAAGGAATTTGCATTTTTTATCAGAGAGAGATGATGGTAACATATAAAAGTATCTCCAAAAATACACATAAAGTAAATATAAGAGCAATTTTCTGGGGATAGTAGCACTAGTAGCTGGTGGGAGGAAAAAGGGAGGAAACCAGAAAGGGCTTTCAGTAGGAAGTAGAGCTAAACTTTAAAGGAAACTGGGAATTCTAAAAGACAAAGATATGGGGAGAGACTGATGCCAGGACAGGATCTGGAATGTCATATGTAAGGGATAGTGAGAAAGCCAATTTGGTTAATCATAGATTGTATGAAGGATATATAATAGGCTCAGGAAAGTAGTAGCATATTTTCAATGAATGTATGAGAATTAATACATTATTAATTATTATATATTAATATATATTAACATGTTATTATATTATTATAATACTTATGTTATTTCCTAAATTCACTGCTTTTTCCTTCTAGTTCCCCTTTTTTTGCCCCACACCCTCAGTCCTACTTCACTCTACCTTCTAAATTTCCCTATTTCTGCTGAGGGTACCACCTTCCTCCCTGTAACCCATGATTACAATCTAAGTGACATTCTTGATGTGCATTCTCCATCATACCTCCCATATCCAAATGATAGCCAAAATCCATTGATTTTTACTTTTGTAATATCTGTCACATATATTCCTTTTCTCCTCTGATTACTGGTACCAGCCTGGTGTAGGTCCTCATCACCTGACACCTGAGCTATTATAGTAGCTCATTAGTCTTTCTGCTTTAAATCTATCTTCATTCTAGTCCATTTTCCATTCAGTTGTCAAATTCATGTCCATGACTGATCATGTCACCCGCTCTGGGACTTAATATACTTCACCTTCAGGATAAAATATCTAATCTCTGTTTGATGTTCAATGTTCTTTACAACCTTTCCCCTCCCAACCTTTCCAATCATTTTAAAACATATACTGTCCTGTCCTGCCCCAATCTCTATCCCACACAATGACACTGGCCTTATTCCTATTCTTTAAACAAGAAATTACAAACTCACTTCAGGTATTTCCATTGATTGTCGCCTGTACTTGGAATTTCCCCATTCTCCTTAATTCTAATGCCTTCCTTCTACTGATTTTTTCCAATTTATTCTGTATATATCTTGTCTGAACATAGTTGTTAGCATAAGGAGAGATGTTCTTTTGCCTCTCTTTCTTTCCTTAGTGCTCAGCACAGTGCCTGACACAGAGTAAGCACTTAATAAATGTTTATTGACTGATTGACTGAATTATATCATCTAGTAAAATATGAATAGAAAAGAGACTAGCTAAATGGTTACTTTGTGCCAGGCATTATGCTAAGCACTAGAGTACAAAGGGAAAAATGAAACTATCCTTGTCCTCAAAGAATTTATAATCTCATTAGGGAAAACAATTTATGGATATGTTGCCATAAACAAAATATATTTAAGTTACTTTTTTGGGGAAGCTTATTTAAAGAGAGCAAGGAAGAATCAATATATAAGTGGGATGTTATATTGAAGTACATATAATACTGGGAGAAAGACTTCTTATACTGGGGACAAAACTTTAATGGGATTATAGAATTATGGGAAACAAGGTAAGAAAATGTGGATAAATTGTAATTTGCATAATTGGATAGATTGCATCACAGTGACTTTGAAGTGCTAGTATGATCAAATGGAGGAAAATAAATTTCTGAATTTATTCTGACTGAAGTAAGGAAAATAATCCTAATTATGGTTCCTTTCTACACTAATTATTATTATATTTTCCATACTTTTGCTTCTATTTGTATTTCAAACGCTTAGCTAAGTTGTTGGTACATTTTGAGTAGTTAATACATGCTATTCCATACATCCATTCATACATTATAATTTTCAAGGAGTCTATTACTTGGATATGATTTTGAACCTCTTTTGTTCTAAAACTATTATAGCTAGGTCCCGAATAATATAAATAAAAAATTTCCTGAAGTAGAACTCTATTCAAATGTGCACTATTTGAAATTATAATTATGTAAAATATAGTAATTAGTTCCAACCCAATGGAAATATGCAGAATGAATTCAAATAATATGATTACTTCAGGGAATTCTTTATATCCACACTAATTGGATCCTTAATGTAATTCTTCTGCCAATTATTCCCTCCCTCATTTTCTTTTCTAATTCTTTTAACATTTTAATTTCTTACAGAAATTCTAGTTGACCTTGAGGCCAACCTTTGTTTTTCTTTTACAGTTTTTTTGGAGATACTTTGGAATTATTCCCTGTCTTTCTCTGTCTCTGTCTGTCTGTCTGTCTGTCTGTCTGTCTGTCTCTCTCTCTCTCTCTTCCTCTCTCTTTTCTAACACCCCAAATATGTCATTGTCATGGGGATTTTCCATATTTACTCAATTTTATAGGTTTTCTTTCTGAATTGGAATTTTATGATTGGGTCAGACTGTGTATTTCTAGAATAAATAACAGAAGTCCTGTTTGGTTATGATTTGTATAATGTGGGATCCTACTGCTGCTTTCTCTGGGAAATGACTGCTTTATTTCCCAAGGATCTCAAGGATGCCTAGGGTAGGGAATTTAAAAACTTTCAGGATCACATAAACTTTCTAATGTAGGGTAAAGTTTGATTTTCATCTGAGCTTTGCAAACTGCTCATCTTGGTTTGTGTCTGAGCAACATAAATGTATGCTTGTCAACTTCTTGGTGCTCTAGTAGAATGTTGCTGGTGGCAGTCCTCATTCACTATTGATTTTTCAGGTTCAGAGTGACAAAATTTTTGAGGCTGACATCCTTTCTTTAGTTATTCAACTGCAAATCACAGCGTGTATCTGTGTGGATTGACTCTGACTTGACTCCAGGTTTAGTGTCATATATCTATTGCTTCCTTCTATTCTTAGTCTTTCCCCTCATCTATGTCTAACTAGATCTGAGTACATCATTTGTTCTGGTACATAGCTATGGGTTCCCTCCCTACCTTTAACTATATCCAAGTCATTTATAAAAGTGTTAATAAGATCAAGACATAAGGAACTAGGTAGTGTAATGGATAGAACAATAATCCTAGAGATAAGAAGAACTGAGTTTAAAGCCTTCCTTGGACCCTATTCAACCATGTGTCCTTGGCAAATGACTAAGCTTCAATTTCCTCACCAATAAAATTTGAATGCTCCATTTAGTTTTTCCAGTCACTTTCAATTCTAAATCTATAATCTACATCCAAAATTCCCCTTCCAAATTGACATTAAACTCCTTGAAGGCAAAGGCTATTTTTTATCTTTCTTTGTATCTCTGATATATAGCAAAATGCTTGTTGGCTGACTGACTATTAATAAATATCTTCTGGCATGAATACCATTTTTACAAATCTAAATCTACTTCATTCAATTATTGTCTACCACATTTTTCCTATCTTTTACATGAGAATAAGATAAAAGAATTTATAACATGCTTTACCAAAATTAATCAACCAATCAATTATCAATTATTTATTATATGCTTACTATGATCCAGGCACTGTTCTAAGTGCTGATAATGCAAAGAAAGATTTTAAAAAGTTCCTGCCTTCAAGGAACTCACATGTAGATAATTAAATACCTGTAAAATCCATATATAGAAGATAGAGGTAACCTAGGAAAGTTCTGGGGAGAGGGGAAGGGAGAAGGAAGCAGGAAAGGCTGCTTATAAAAAGTGGCTTTTGAATTGTAGCCTAAAGAAAGTTATATTCTTAAGAGTAGAAATTCAAAAGGGGATCATTTTAGCAATGGTGAACCAATGTAAAGCCATGATGCTGGGAGATCCAGAACAGCAAGTAGGTTCATCTGGAAAGGGGACAAAAGTATAGAAAGACTGTAAACTTAATAGGGAACAGGTTGTGAAGACCTTTAAATTTTAATTTTAAAGAACTTTATCTTGGAGGTAATAGGGAGCTATTGGAGTTTGTTGGCAGCTATGTGAAGGTGTTGATTGAGGCAAGGAGACTAATTAGAAAGCTATTGCAATAGTCCAGGTAATGAGGGTCTGAGCAAGGGTAATAACTGTGTAAAAAGGGAACATATATTTCAGATGTTGTAAAAATATAAATGACTGGACTTAATAATTGATTGCCAGTAACTGACAAATTTAGTAATTGTTGTCATAATCTGAATGAGAAATTAAGGATAGAGCCAAGGTTGAAAACCTGGATGATAGAGTCAATAGTGATATCCTCAAAAATTATAGAGAAGTCCCCAAAGAGGGATGAGTTTAAGGGGAAAGGTAATGAGTTTCACATTGAACATATTGAGTTTGAGATGCCATGAGATATCCTCTTTCCAATACGCATGAAGTAAATTGTTATCTCAAAAGTTTCCAATTTTTTAATTCACCATACACTAGTGTTTCAGCAATTTTTTCATGATATTCAGATCAAAAGAAATATGCAATAGTTCTATTAATTTAGTATTTAGATCCAAACAACATTAACTCAATAGATGATTGAAAAATATATTATCCATAGCTTGATAGAAAAAATATTTCATTCTTAAATAACCATAATCTCATTTTTTTTTCTTACTAATGGGATGTATGCACCTATTGGGTACTGCACAACTTCTCAGACATTTGAATCAAAAGTTCACTTTGAACACTGCTACATTGATTTTTCAGCTTCGGTTAAAAATCTTGCCTTTTAATCACAGCAATCACCAAAATACATTTATAAGATGTGACATTACAAACAAGAAAGTTTGAGATGCTACTGGCATAGTTGAAAGTAGAAATATAAAAGCCTCAAAAACTCAAGAACTTCATAAAAAAGACATGGTGTAGAACATCCTATAGCACTGTCTGAATTCTTTGTGGCTCCCTGGGTGCACAGTTTGGGAATTTTGGCTATATCTGTATTATTTTCCTGATCTGTTAGACCAAATAACCCTGTCAAAATAACAAATAATGTTGACTATTTGTGATGAATACTTCCCTTTTTAGATCTTTACTATCCTTTTAAGAACATACTATAAGATTTTTCCAATAACCAAAGTCAACCAATTCAATGTATCATAGGTCATGAATCTCAAATCTTCTAGTATTCACAATGATTCAAAAGTCATTGATAGTTCAAAAATAACAACTGCCAGTTATTTTAGAACTTATGGAATTTCTCCAGGATTTGGTTCATCTGTTCCAGGTAACTGAAACTCAAGGGCAAGCAGGAGTTCTGCAACAATATCACCACTCATCTTGTACATTAACTCAATATTAATTATTTTTGTTCTCTACTTTGAGTTCAAAGGTTATTCTCTTTGACATTTTAAACAGAAGAAAAATAATAAAATAGCTTTGCCTTCTCTTCAGATTATTTATTGTTCCTTACACTCAAAAAAGCAGAACTCTTGCCCCACTGCACTGGTTTTTAAAAATCCCAGACATTCTTTAATATTATCTTTAGATTTCCTCAATAGTCTCAGATTTTTTGAAATATTTCTGACGCTCTTAAAGTGTAGGAGCAAGTCTTGTATTTAGAATATATTGCCTGACTTGGTTTCTACCTTCTGTATGTGTCTTTTATAGTCAGAATTGTTTGATGAACTGCCTGAGTAGCCACATAATCTCTTCAGATATATCTCTCTTCTCCTTATGAAAACATTTCTCTTTGTCTTAAAATTTTCTCTTTGACAGCTGCATATTCCTCCTGTATTCACTTCCATAATATTTGAGGCTATAGGTTCCTATTTATCTTTTCTTTAAATTCTTTGAAATCTGATCTCTAGAAATCTAGGATATATAGTACACTATGGATTTAGTAGAAAATGTCATACACATCCCACTTCCTGTAATGAATAACATTAAATCTACCTCAGCAACAAGTTTTGGCTTTTCCATCAATATCAAATCCAGAAAAAAAGCTGTCATAAATTCCTCTCTCTTTTGAAGGATGAATATTAAGACAAGTCTCTAAATTGTGATTTTTTCCTAATTATAGTGTTCCATGATTCATGGCCATATAATATCATTAGATTATTGTTAGAAGAATTGGTTTTTATTTTACAGAATATGTTGGGATTGTTGAAATTATTGTGAACTCTTCCCCTTAAATACCAACATACCTTTCTCTCTTTATCCTTTTAAGTTCTTTTCCTAGCTCATATTTTTCCTGCATTACCTATTCAAACTTTATGTATTGATGGGCGAGCTCAAGGATTCTTTCATCTAAGTAAATAACATAATCTGGACAATGAGAGTTCATTTATTTTTTCTCATATAAATATTTAACCTGAATTCTTTTGAGTTACAATACAATGTTAAGGGTCCCTGAATTTTCTTGGAGATCAGAAACAAAAAACCAAATAAAATCTCAATTATAATAGGAAGTAAATAGTTAGAAAGGTTCATTTTACCTAAATTTACATCCTTCAAAAATGGACAAGTATGGGAAAATACATATCCCTTGCCTACTAAAATAATCATTCACTAATACTGTTGATACTACTTTTGAACTACTACAATAGTACATGATAAAAAGTTCAGTGTTAACTTTAAAAGTGGACAGTGGCAAACTTAAAAGAAAAGCACTTTCTAACCTCAGAATTTAATGAAGTTTTCCTTTTTCCTAGTGTACTTTAGAGCCTAAAGCAAATTTCTTAATTTTCCATGCAATATTGAACACTCATTCTCACTCTTCTAAGTCAGAGAATAAAGAGAATCCTCTGAATTTGAAAAATGCTACCATGGATTAAATTTTCCATTGTATTTTACTGAGCTTGTCACTTTCTATTATCTGTTGAGGGCCATATTCATAATAGCACGGAGTTTTCTTAATCCAGTCAACATAACTCAAAGGATCCCACTTTGTTGAATGAAGCCAAGTAAAGATGGAATGAATCTCTCTACATCTGTTCCCCTTAATCTCAAATGGTTAGATTTCGACTAGCTATTAATTCAAAATATTGCCAAGAATGGCCAAGCAGGAGTCTTCTAAATAGTGGAAGAGGAGGTAATTTTGCCCTTATTCAGTATTAGCATTAATCACTATTCTTGTTTCAGCCAGAGATTATTTATTATTCTAGAGTTTTCTCTTTTAAGAGACATCAGCTTTTGTCGAAATCACTTTCAAGTCAATGCATACTGCACGATCAAAATCTCAAAGCTCTTTGGAAGAAGATTTTGTTGTGAAATGCATCATGAATATACAGTAAGCCACATTCTCAATAATACTTAATTGAGTTTTCATTTCGATACTTATTGCTTTTCCACACCTATTCCTTTTGATATGACTTCTTACAAATTCAATTTCTGAAGTGAAGCATACAAACTATTATTTCATTTTCATTTCTGTCTTTCATTATCTTGTCAAATATTTTACTGTTTTTTATTATTGAGATTGCATACAAAAATGTCATATTCTTCATTCTCATCAAACTAAGGGTTTTATGAAACTTTTTCTTCTATTCATATCCCAACTTTGGTCTTTTTCTTCACTTCTGTTTCTAAAATACAATGCCTCCTGAGATGATTCAAGACAAATATCAAAATTACTAGTGATTTATGGGAATAAATAGAACCATCCAAAAAGACCTGCAAAGAATATGTAAGGATTATAAAAATCTGAGAAGGAAAATAAAGGACTAGAGATGAGCTGGGTACATAGGTGAGATTTTTAATTATTCCTTTTGGTAATGAGAAAATAAATAACTTGTATAGAAGATATTGTGATAGAATGGAATTTGAATTTCTGGATGATAATATAAAATACAAGAATGACGAGCCTTTAAGCAGGAATATATCATTCCTAATGAAAAACTGAAAGAGTATTTTCCTGGAGACTTGATGTTCTGATCAAGTCATTCACAACTAAAAAAGTGAAGGGATAGAATAGTATCTGCTATATCAGACACAATGAGAAAACAAGGATGGCAGAAAGAAGAATATCAGTGTGGAATCCAAGAGAAGGAGGAAGTAACCCTAGAGAGGGAAAGATAGTATAATCACACTAAAAATATCTGTGTCTCAATGTGTACAATATGAATAATAAAATGAATTTGAGATCTTACCATAAGGAAATACAGTTTCATAGGCATCCCTGAAACTTTGTTCAATGGAAGGGTATATATGTCAATAAGATATGAACTCAAGGTCAAGCAAATAACAGTTTATTAAGTACTTATCAGATTTCAGGCTCTGTACTAAATGATAGGAATAAAAATACAATTAAAAAAGATAGTCCCTGACCTCAAGGATCTTATATTTTAGAGAGAAGGCAACACATAAAAAGGAATTATAAAATAGGAGAATGAAGAGGTATCCAAATAGATGCATAATGGCAGAATCCATAGAATTAGAAGCCCATGAGGATGGGGAATGAAATATGGCTGGCATCAATCCATTCCCAAAATAGAGACTCTTAAAATAACTTTCCAATGGCATAAGTGAGAACCAACATAGTGGAAGGATAATTACAGTGTGAGAAGGCTCCCAGAAGCAGAAGGAATTTCTAGGGTGAGAGTGTTTAAGTTATGATAGCAAAGTAGGGAGGAAGGAGTCAGAAATTAAAGAAATTAGAAAACTTTGAGAAGATTTGTATGACCTGATCAGATTGAAGTAAGCAGAAACAGGAAAATAATTATAAAATAGGTCCAATAATTAAAGGAAAACATACAAAGAAGGATTATTTTGGAGTTGCGAGAAGAAGTCATGAGGGGTTGAGAGTGATGTTTTTAAAAGTAGCATCAATAAACATATTTAAAAAATAAAGTAAGGCAGTTGAACCAGATGATTTTTCTTTTAAATATAAGCATCCTTAGGTAAATCCATGATTCTGAGAAATGATAAATAAGGGAGATTTTTTTGGATTAGAATAAAGAAGGGACAAACCAAAGTGAAATCACCATGTATTATTATACTACAGTTTTATTATTATATGACAGACCACCAACCAGATGTAGAGAATGGAGAATGGTGAGAGTGAACTCAAGATGCTGAAGAGAAGCCTTGTCTGAGTTCTTCCCAATCTCCCTTGGAATCAATGCTACATTAAGCTTCTGAATGGATTCTGAAGTGGCAAAACCCACAAACACTCAGAGTAAAATAATTTTCCAATTTGAAATATTTTGGTAAAACTTCGGATCTTTCTTACCTGGGCAGAGAGAACATGACTCAGCACAGGAGCAATGTGAGGAATATAAAAGGGAGACTATTAGCCAAAGTTTGGACAAGCAGCATTGGTCCTCCTCTCTTGACACTCAGCAAAGCACAGAATGCATATTGTAAGCCCTCAAACCTGGCATAATAGGCAGGATTAGGCCATGCCAAACCAGCACAGTGGGAAAGCCAATTGCACCACTGACCCCAGTGCAGAAAGTCAATGAGAGACTCTTGTCCACCTGCAAAAACAAAACAAAACAAAACAAAAAACAAAACAAAAAAACCTTGCAACAAATTCTTTTGTGTCCTAGGAGCAGAGCTCAGCTTTTTAAAATGAGCAAAAAAGCAAAAATAGCACTGACCATAGAAAGCTACTGTAGCAACAGGGAAAATCAGAACACAAAACCAGAAAAGTACAGCAATGACAAAATGCCTTCAGGGGAAGTCTCAACTATATAAATTGGTCTCAAGCTCAAAGGATTCTCTTGGAAGAGCTCAAAAAGGATTTTAAAAATCAATTAAGAAATAGAAGAAAAACTGGGAAAAAGAAATGAGTGCTATATAGGAGATTTATAGAAAAAAATGTCAACAAATTTTGGGATAAAAACCAACAGCTCAGAAAAGATAGCATAGAAATTGACCAAAGAAAACAGCTTCTTAAAAAAAATTATATATATATATGTATATATATGTATATATATATATATATATGTATATAGTGTAATGGAGAATGAATTGTGAAATTTCTGACTGATTGCAAAACTGGCATAGACACAGGATGTAGTTGTCTTAGAAGCCCTGAAATTGCTGATAGTCTTTCTATGTGTCAGTAAGATTATCTGGTAAAATTTTGAATTATTTTACTTATAATTTAATCTTTCAAAGGTAGAGGATATAATAAGAAATGCTACTTTGGATCTGAATATAATTACAAAGGAAATATTGTACCAGTCTGATATTTACTAACTATAGACTATAGACAAGTCATTTAATTTCCCTGAGTCTCAGTTTCTTTTTCAAGAGTAAGGAAATAATATTCATATTACATATCTTACTGTGAAGAAAGTGCTTTGTAAATTATAAAAAAATTCTACAAACATGAACTACTTTTATTTTAAAGTATGTGTGTACAAGATGGAAGCCAAGACATGCAACTAAGAACTAATCCAAGTGCAGAACAGGACAAAAAGAATGGTATCAGGAAGGTGAAAACCCAGTGTGAAGTGGAAACTTGTGAAAAATGTTAAAGAAAAAAAATAGGACATTTTGAAGGGTTGCTGCATTAGAAGAAAAAAGAAAAATGAATTAATTGGTTCTTAGGTTGGGATAGAGTGATGGTAAGCAGCAGCAACCTTTTTGAATTCTGACTCCATAATACAACATACTAGGTCTCAATTCTAGTTTTGTTTCATCTTTAAATCTGATAAGAATTTCTACTATACATTTGTCTAGTTCATTCATAAATATGACAGGACAATATTTAATGTCGTTAGCACATTGATCCATTAGTTGTCATCCTGAATGAAATAATTCAGCAAACAATGAATCCATTAATCCAACCAATATTTCTATATCATGTCTACAAGATCATCAAGAAAGGCTTCATCAAATGTCCAACTTTATGTTAACTCTAGGGTACATTAAAGGCAAATCCACAGTATCTTCTGTTAAATCAGATATTTATTTTAGACTATCATTAGACCAAAAAAGTCTTCATAAAAATGTTTGTGAAAATGTCTTGGGGCCATTCACTTCAAAATATGTTTATCCATTTTAATTGGGACAATACTTCTATGAATTAAAGCCCATTCATATGATCATGTTGTACCTCTTCAATCAGACTATGATATCTTTGAAGTCGGGGACCAGGTTGTTATCTATATTTATGTCCTCTATAGCATCTACCATAGCTGATGAACAGTTTTTAATCAATAAATTCTTAATGATTTTATTTTTATGTCTCTATGGTATAAAGAGTGGACATTTGGGATAAATATCTTGAACTTCTTGTACTGAAATTTAGGGAAAAATTTTGAGTAAGTAATGGATTGTTATATTGAAAATTAGTCAGGAATTTAAAACCAGAAGTTATGGTTTCTTCTTTCACTCACTCATTATTTGTTATATCATTATTAACTATTCATTTAGGTGTGGATTTTTATTGGGATCTCCATATTAATTATTCTTATCTTGTTATGATCTATAAGTCAGCTATTCAATTGATCTTTCTAAAGCTTAAGTTTGACTACCTTAACACCCTTACTCAATCAGTGTCACCAAGGGCAATAGGATAAAATATGCTTGCCTTGATTTGGCTTAAAAAGCTCTTTTTAATTTGGCCTCCTTCTTACCTTTCTAGTGTTTTTACATTTTACCCTTCTTTTATACACTTTTCCCACTTTCTCCCCACCCTGCACCATAGGACACTTGTCTCATTGCTCTTTGTGTTCTAGACAATCCATCTCCTGACAAATCAGGTCCACAGGCTATCCCCCTGTGCCTGAAGCTCTCTCCCTCCTTATCTCCACTACTTGGATTCTTTGAAATCTCATCTAACAAACAAAGCTAACAAAACAATTCATTCTAGGAAGATTTCTGAATATGAAACAGCTTTCATTGAAGCTTATCACTTATCTGATACAACAAATTTCATATTATAGAGCAGCCCTGAAAGTAAAAGCATTAAGTCAAAAAACATTGTTGCAGCTAGAACAGGAATTTCATTTTTATTTTCCCCACCATTTAGCAGTAAATGCTTTCTAAAGGGTATAATTTTATGAAAACTTAATAGGCACAATAAAGAGATGAAGGATAGCTTATGAACAAAACAAGTATTGAAGCTGAATTTGCTGTGCTGAAATTTTAGCAATTAACTGACTTCTTGATTTCATACCAAGATATAGAAACAGAGATAAATGCCAATAACTGAGATGTGTAGTTCCACAGGAAAAAAAAAGATCTCAAAGGAAGATTGCTGACATTTCTTATATATGGGGAAAATTTTGTTTCCTTTCTTGGATTGTTATTTTTTCAGCTTTCACTAGTTCCAAAGACTATGCTGTATATAACCCAAGAACCAGGCTTATGTTTTGTTTCTAGAGGACTCTGCAGAAGCCTATATACATAGGGAATAGCTTTCAAAGGACCCCTTCAACCTTAACAAAGTTAATGAAGAACAATATTTGGGGCACTTTTAACAAAAGCAAAAACTAATTATTGTCTCTTTCTCTCTCTCTCCCTCTCTCTCTCTCTCCCCATGTATACATGGAGATGTGTATACATATATTATAGGTAATATAGATATGTAGATACTGTTATAAAGATTATAATACAGAGAAATTCAGAAAATATATAAAATGTCTGTGAAGTGATGAAAGAAGAAAGTATAGTCTAAAGGATAGAATGCATGTTGACTCTTACAATATAAATGGAGATAGCTTCAAAAAGTTTAATGTATGCTTTTTCATATTTTTCTAACTAAAATGATAACATTGTAGAAAATAGGAGCATCCTAGACTTTTAAGTGAAATAGAAAGCAAAATCAATGCATCTAATATAAAGAGTAACTTGAGGAAAAATTCTTGTATCTCATATGTATAATGAAAATCTGATGATAAATAGGAAATTGCATACACACACAAAGAAATCTCAACTAAAGTTTCTTCTTCAAGAAGTCTTTCCCAATAATTTTTAAAATGTAGGTGCATTTCTTTTCTTGATTATATCTTATTTATAACTTGTTTATACATAGTTGTTTATATGCTGTCCATTTTAGTAGACTATGAGCCCCTTGGGATAATTATTTTCCCAATGCTTAGCACAGTGGGTACTTTATAAATGCTAGACTGAGAATAAAGTTATTGAAGTGCTACAGGTAAAATTATGTACCATAGAGCAATACTATGGAGCAAAGTAATGAATCACAGATGGATCTCTTGATAGTCTCCATTCCACAATGTGTCAGAAGATTTGGGGGGATGATTTAAATAATAACAATAAAACCATATATAATACTTTAATGTTTTTCAAAATGCTTTAAAATATTAGTTAAAAAACAAATATTAGTTCATTTTATCCTCACATTATCCCTGGGAGATAGGTACTATTATCTTTATTTTACAGATAAGGAAACTGAGGCATACAGATGTTAACTTGCTCAGAATCATATATTAGCAGGTGTCTGAAGCTGATTTTGAACCGAGGGCTTCTGACTCTAGATTCAGCATTCTGTTCAACTTACCATCTAGCTATTTCAAATAAAGATTTGTTGATTGACAAAAATATATATATCAAATCCAAATCTATAAAATACTTAATTTATTGATATATACTCTCTTTGTTGAAACTTTTATATAATCAGAGGCTCATAGATTCAGAGTTGGAGAGGACCTTAGATACAATCTAGTTCAAAATCCTAATTTTACAGACAAAGAAATTGAGCCTCAGAGATATCTTTCCCCCATTCCAATTGAATAGAATTTAAATTATCTACTACAGGAAATACAGTATATTAGAAACTGGGATATAAAAATGAAAAAAAAAAGGGTCTCTCCTCAAAGTGCTTATAGAACTCACTAAGTGGTTTTCTTTGTAATCTAATTTTAAAATAAAAACTAGGAAAATTGGCAAAGATAATTAGATTTCTACAAGACAGGAAAGTTTCTATGATTCAATAAATTTGACTATCCTTATTATTTAGTTTTTATTAATTGCTGTACATAAGAAACAAATCCTCCTGGTTATTATTACTTCAAATTTATCTATGCTATTACACAACTACAATCATATGGGCTTTTAGGTCAATATACAACTGCAGGGTAGTTTATGGCCCTCATTTCTGTTTGAATTTGAGATTATTGTTCTCAAATGACCCCAATTTTTTGTTAACATTTTTGATGAAAATCATTGCTAACTCTCAGGATGAAACCATTCCAATTTTTAAACATTCTGTGCAATATTATAACAATATAATTTTCATAAAATATTAAGTTGAAAGTGTAGGTTTGCATAGAATTTAGAGAATGAGAAGTGTAGGCTAACATGCAGTAAATAAATAGAGTTTTATTAATTTATTATAATCTTAATTTTACAATTTTCCTGACTTTATCCCATCTCCATCTTAATCATTTTAAATCCATTTTAGATTCTTTACAAAGGCATGCTGAAAGGAAAAAAAATAATTTCTGTCAGGTGTAAATGTCCATTTAGACTTTTTGGGTGGTATCCTCACCATAATATTATAACTGGTTTAAGTCTATAATATAGAATTAATGTTGTAAACATGAATAATAATGTTATTAATAATTTAAAGCAGTCCTTTTTGTCATATTTCTGTATTTTAAATATTTTCATAGGAAACAATATTGAAAACTCACATTTACTTATAATTAGGCTTAATGCAAACCTTTCCTCATTACAATAGTTGCCTAAATCCCATTTCAACTTAATTTCATTGACTTTGATTTCTAGACCAAAAGCATTAAGCTTGAACTAGTGAAAAATGTATAATATGTGCATTCAATTAAGAAGTAATTAGATACTCAATCACCCTTACAACACACAAGGGATTAGGCAAGGAAGAAGAAAAATGTGATTCACTGTAGTGTATAAAACAGTTTTGTTAATTAGTTTAGTGCTAATTGAGATTGAGAAAGTGTCAAAGCTTCATAACAGAGGTTTACCTCAAATGAACCTTAAAAACACAATTTTAAGTTTTATGATACTTTTGTGCAGGGTAATATGGACCTTGCTGACTAATTTCTATAACAATCGTTTATGTAATTTTGGCCTCTGATTGAAATATTACCTTCTTCCTTACTTCTTCCTTTCTTTTTTTTTTTCTTTTCTCTTTTTCTCCCTTTCCCATTTCTATACATATAGCATATATAAACCTTAACCCTTGGGTGCCTATATCTTGGGTTTCTGTAATAGTACCATTGTTGCTATCTCTGCTCCTCATATTCTGGGACCTGCAGTACCACTGCAGCAACCATACTTCCTTATCCAACCTAAAGTTTGGATTGTTCTTATGGTTACCCTTAAGGTTCTTAATCCTATCTCTTATTCCCTCATTCTGCCAATCCCACCTTTAATGGTAAATCATGTAAAATATTTCCTTCTCTGATATTGCCATATTTTGTTCCCTTCTTATTCACCTCTGACATTCACCTGATTTTTTGGGGGACTCCATAATTTTTAGCGACAACCCCTGTTTTCTTTCTCTTTTCCTCTAAACATTGAACATCTTCTATGCTCAAAACACTCTACTATAATGGCCTTCAAGTTAAGGAATATAGAATTCCTTTGAAGTAATAAGACTTAATCTACTTTAGAATATTATTAATGCATAAAAGGAGGATCAAGCACTATATTAACATAATAGGTACAAAGTGGCAAAGGAGTTGAATATTTAAATAAAAATATAAGTTTCTTATCAGCATCACAAAGGTTATAAAAAGGTTCTTCCTTTGCATTAAAACTATCACTTTGAAATATGAACCCTTCTTGTTTGATAAAGCAACAGTGGTGAAAATGAGAAAATATTTACAAAATTTTCCATACTATGAGAACAATACCATTTTAAATCAGTAGCGTAAAAAGCTCTACTATAATCCCTTCTATCCCCAAATCAAATAACATGACAATAATAAGTGACAATTATATAATGTTTTAATATTTACAAAAATAATTTATGAACTGTTTTCTCATTTAATCCTTACAAAATTGTTAGATAAGTGCTATAGGTATTGTTCTTATTTAACATTAATGTATTAGTCAATAAACATTTACTTATTTTTATTTTATGTATTTTATTTTGAACTTAAGAAATAAAACAAGGATTTCCATAACATATTAGAATAGAAAGAAAAAATAAAATGACTGTATATGAAATTGCAAACTTATTGTGTACAACTTGTTATTCCTTTTAATATATGACCTCACCTTTTCCTTGAAACCAAAGCCTACCTTTTAAAAATGAATATATTCTTTCAGTTATATCATGTAACTGCAAGTCATAGAATACTGCAGTCTCAGAAGAATGGAAATTGAGGGCAATGGAGAAGTACAAGGTGACTGTGAGCAGGCTGCAGCATATCTTAAGGAAGGAATGAAGAAGGTGAAGTGGGATAAAAGATGCCATTTCAAATTCTATGGAATGATAAACTATATACCATGATAGTTGGTCATATAATAGGAGTGAGGGCTCACTTAGGGACAACCTACATAGCTATATGAGTATCTTCCCAATGTCAAAGGACTTAATGAAGGAACCTAGTATGGTGGGTGGATACCAATTTAAATTTCTAGAACATCGATTAAAAAGTTGCACATAATTGTCAGATATGAATCAGGTATGATTTACATTATTGGAGAAAATACCCACTTGTTAGAGTAAATACCTATTATGTGCAACTATTTACTTATGAAAAGAGATAGCAGGGCTCACAGAAGTTCTATTTGATATTTTTAATTATAGACTTCTAATTTTATAGAATGCTCACCCTTTTATCCTTTCTAAAGTAGATTCAAATACTGAGATATATTTTATTAAAAACTAATCCAATCACTTTTACATTTCTATAATGGTACAGAAGCTAAGACTTGAAATTAATTTTTTACTATTCTTATGATTCCTATTGCTAATCATCAACAGTTTTCTCTGTGTCTGTTTCTCTGTTTTTTGGTCTCTGTATATCTCTCTGTCAAAATTCAAGTTGGTATCTATCTATTCTGCAATTATAACCTGAAAGATTCATCCATAGGCACTGAGAGAATGATTTACTTAGTCACAAAGTCAGTAGGTATCTGATGCAGAAAATGAATCCAGATTTTTTTTACTTCCAGATCATAATCTCAAATTCAATTTGTCTAAAATCTAACTCATCTTTCCATGACCAAATTAGCTCTCTTTATTTCCATTTTACTATCAAGATTTTTTATCATTCATTCTAATAACTTGTGTTTATAATCTTGGTGTTATGTGGCCTTGAGAAATGGACCTTAGGTTTTGACTCTTTTCATTTATCATTTTTTTTAGTTCTAGGTAGAAAGAATGGAGTCTTTGACTTTGAAACAAGGGGATATGGGAATCAAACAATTTAGGCCAGGTGATCCATCCAGCCTAGCAAGAAAGCCTTGGCACATTGATCTGGTGAAGCTTTGGATTTGAATTTGATGGGATCAATGCCATGTAAAAACTGAGTTAAGTTGTAAATAATCTGCTAATTATGTCCCTTATGTATTGGGGAAAATGTTTGCAGAGTTGTTCTAATATCTTTGAAATAAATCTCCTTGTAAAAACTAATGGGTTAGTAAGTGTTAAAATGAATTGGGGGTGCTTGTCACTGCTCCTAAAATGGGGGAAAAGAATTGATAGAGGATAAAGCTAATGGCAGGAAAGAGAATTTTTAACCCACCTCAAGATACCAGAGAATTCTGAGGATGGGAGTGAAATGTAGCAGATCTCACCTTCAGAATATAAGGTTAGAATAACTCATGCAACTTCATCAGCACTATCACCCTCCTTTTCCCTGTCCTCCTCCTTATAGTTAGCATTAGCATTTGTAAATAGCCATTTACGTTTTCCAAAATGTTTTACATATTTATCTCACATGATTTTCACAAGCCCCTGTAAGTTAGGAATTATTATTTCCATTTTGCAGAAAAAGAATTTAAGGCTCAGACAGCTTTATGATTTGCTTAAGTTCATATAACTAGAAAGCATCAGAAGCAAGATTGGGACCTTAATCTTCTTAATTGTAAGGTCATTCAGTGTGCCAGATATCTCAGAATTTTTAGAAATAGGCAAAAGTACTGATATTTTTTAATTTAATGAAAAGGATGAACATTTACCTAAAAATAACAATACAATCCATATTGTAGGGAGAAGTAAATGGGTGAAGAGAGAGCTTTCCTACATGATTTTGCTTTTGAATCTTGTCTTTCAGTTTTTTCATGTTAATACTGGCCTTTTAAAAATACAACTTTTCTGCCTTAATCTACAAACTCTGAAACTGGTCCAAATATTTCTTGAAGTTGGGTAAGTTTTGTGACATGTAGAGACAATAGAGAAATCAGACCAGTGTGTGCACATATGCTTTTGTTTTACTTGGCTACCTTGGACAGTAGCATTTGAGGAAATCCTCCTTTATTCACACCCTATCCCAAGGGACTCCTCACAAAAGATAATTCAAAGTTTAAAACTGTTGAAATAAGTGAATCTTTCTTAGATGGTTTAGCAGTTGTTTCAGAATCCTGTGGAGCTTCAAGATGACAACTATGCATCCTTGATCAATGTATATATAGCACTATAATGCCATTTCTGGCTATTTTAATTTTTTGATTAGATATTTTTATAATTCAGGGAAACCACACATTGATGGATTTATTCTACATGCAGGAATTATTTTATCTAGGAAAATCTGACATAAGGTGCTATAAGTTTACTTAATTTATTCAGCAAGTATTTATTGAATGGCTGCCACATATAAAGCCTAGTGCTGGGTGATAATAACAGTAAGAGCTAGCATTTACATAGCATTTGATGGTTTTCGAGATGCCTTACAAATATTATGTTGTCTTCACAATAAGTCTGTGACCTACATTTTTGAGATAAGGAAATTGAGGAAGATGGAGGTTAAATCATTTGCCTAAGGTCACACAAAGTAGAAACTATCTGAGTCTAGATAGCACTAAATGCACCATATAGTTACTTGATTATGGGGGATTTAAGTAAAATAAATTTAGCATGTCATTCCATTATTGAAAAATCAATTGAACAAAACACATTGTATCTGTCATTGTGCTAGGTTCTAGATATTTGAGTTAACATGGTTATTATTTAATTCTGGGAAAATACTTTCCAAGTTCTGCTAAAGAGTTTGATTGGAATGATGATCTAGTCATCTAGTTATGTAGCATCTGCAACAAATACAGAAAACCATAGCAAACATGATCACCAGAGTGCCTAGGATTTGAAGATAAACATCTCTTTTTCAGTATTGGAGAGTTTCTTCCTTGGTGAAAGTGATATTGATATGTCCAAATGACCAATGCCCTAATGTGAATTCTATAATAGTATTAATTTGGATTAATTTTGTTATTCAACACATTAACTGCCTTTAACCATACCATATGTCCTATACATGGGATTATTTGAAAATTTTAAATAGTAAGTTTTTTTCTTGTTCAGAAGCCATTTTTCAGTTGTTTCTTCTCTTTGTAATCCCATTTGGGGTTTTCTTGGCAGAGACAATGGAGTAGTTTGCCATTTCCTTTTCCCATTCATTTAAGTGAGGAAGTTAGGCAAGGGCTAAGTAATCTCCCCAGGGTTACACAACTAGTAAGTATCTGAGGCCAGGTTTGAACTTATGAAAATAAGTCTTTATGATTTCAAATCCAAGTAGCGACCTTCAGAAGATCACAGTTGCTTGAATACTTGCCCTTTGTTTTTGTTGTTATTTGAGCTTTTTATTTTTATTATTTATCATAGTTTTGTTTGTTTTATCTTAAATTTAAGTCTTCATTCCATCTATCAATTTAGAAAACTCTGACTTTTTAAATGGTAAAATTAAAAAAATTTTAATGGTAAATATTAAATATCAAATACAATATGCCTTTGGGACATAGATGATTTACATATACTATATATAAAATATGATAGAAAATAATCCTTTTTTTAGTTTTAAAGTACCATATTATTAGTAATGAATTCTTGATAGCATTTACACCATTAAACATTTGTATTTTATATAGTTTATATGATAAACATTTCTTACAGATGTACATGAAAGTATGTATGTTGGGTTAGATTGAGGGTTCTCAATCTTTGCTAACTATCTTAGCTTTTTCATCCTGTTATTTGAATTTCATTAATATTTAAAAACTGTAAAAATAGAAATATTATTCAATTGTTCCTAAATGAGAGAGGAATCTCCAAAAGAAACCTTTATTCTTTCAAAGGTGCTTTATCTAGAGTCAAGATAAATGTTTGAAGTTATGATCTTTCATTTTAAGAACTAGTTTAATTTTTAAAGTTATATTTGATGGAAAAATTAACCTTCACTTATTGGGAAGAACACTGCACTTGTTGTTTGGAAACTTCATCTTAAATCCTTGCTCCAACTTTTACTAACTGCAACTGTGGATAAATCACTAAAACAACTTAAGCCTTAGGTTTCTTATCTTTAAAATGCCAATAATTGTTGCACAATCTATCTAACTCATTCTTGCTGTGATGAATATTTTTGGTAAACTTTAAACCTCTATGTAAGTTAGTAATATGATAGCATCAGTAACTATTCCATTATTACTTATAAATGTTTTGAACATTTATCTAGTATATAGCACATGTATAGTATCATGCTAGGTACTATCAAAGATACAAAGTTCAGGCAAAAAAATTAAGATAGGATCCTTTTTCACAAGGAGTTTAGGAAATATGACATATACAAATAGCCATTAGTACAAAACATACATGAGAAATGTATGAGAGTTATAAACAAAGTGTGTTTTGGTATCTGGGGGAATCATATAATAGCTATTTCTATTTTACTTACCATTATGTATATAATGTTATATCATTACAAATGATGTAACACATAGCATTATTAATCTGGCATGAGATATTCCACTTACACGAATTATTTAGGTAAGTGAGATTTTGTTGCTTTAAGCAGTCAAGATGATTTAAAATTTTTTTTACAATCACTATTGATGGTAATCATTATTAAATATATTCCAATCACTTATCTTTTTAAACCAAAATTAGTAGGTATAAGTTCTTATTTTCTTGATGGCTCAGTTTGTCATTAGAAACATTCAATTATTATAATTTTCAGTATTACAATGAGGCTTTAAGGGTCTTTTAAGGTGTGGAGGGCCAATTATGCCTATAGTAAATGATTTCCTCTTTTTCTTTTGAGATATTTTCAGTTTCTTTCATATCAGGCTGATAGCTGTCACCTCTTTTTTTGCTTTCAGTGGATTCATTCATATCTAACAATAACTCTTTTTGGTCTTCTAGCTCACTGTATTAATTGTGCTGTGAACTGGGATACTAGATAAATAATTTGGTTGCATTTTTCCCCTTAAAACAGATTATACTGGCTGCACATAAAGGCTCCAGGAGCTTTCCTATCACTCAAGTGGAAGCACTTTAGTGCCAAATAAAGCATAGTAGGTACTTAATTAATGCTGATTAATTGATCCATTTTGTTTACTTAGCAGAGCCACATATAGTTAAAATTATGCCTATGAGCAAATTCAGTGTGGGTGGGATAGAATATCAGGTACAAGGATGGTACTGATGACAGTTTTTTTGGGGGGTGTACTGTAGATCCCAAGACAGCATCTTGGTTACTGAACACTGGGGTAGTATTTTAGTGGTAGTTGTGCGATATAGCGTACGAGAAATATGAGGCAAGGTACGAGGATGAAAGAACAGACATGGCATTTGCTAGAGAGAGAAAGTATATCATCTGCCAAATATAGACTATCTTGAGCTTTTGGTCAGTTATAATATCCGCTATGGTGATGAATCTCAGATCTATATATTTACTTTTTCTGTCTTCTCTGGGGCTGTCTTCTTTGTCATTTCCCTCAAAATTACCCCTTTTTAATTTCTGTTTACATATTTCTGATAAAGATGTCACCCATTTTTTCCCAGTTAATCAGGCTTGCAAACTCAATGTTGTGTTCAGCTTCACTCTTTGCTTCACTTTGCATCATTAATTATATGCAATCATTTGCCAAACGTTGTTAATTCTGCTTCTTTTAAAATGACAACTTTATAAGGGCTCCATTTGCAAACAAATATTTTCGCAATAGAAATTGCTATTCCATGCTTAAAACTTAGACATTGATCTTTGCATACTCTATAGTCCAAGCAAACTCTTTCTCACATGCCATTCCATCTCCTTCCTCCATGATTTGGCAATGAATTTTCCCTGTCTCTCTCACCTGGAATGCACTCATTTACAAATCTTAGGTTCCTTAAACATTCATATATGACTTCTATTTCTAATTTCCCCCCAAGTTGTTAGTATCTCCTTCTTGAAAGTACTTAGCATTTATTTTGTATATATGATCAATATATATATATATATATGTTTATAAATGCAGTTTCTCATAGTCTAATATAAACTCTTTGAAGGGAGAGACTATTTATTTTTATTTTTTTGTTCTATTCCAAACATGAATCACAGTGCCCTGAATATAATAGACTTTTAATAAATGTTTGTTGATTAGTTGATGAGTTGAATTTGTCTTTGTTACCCTGGAGCTTTTTGGTTTTATTTCCAGTTTCTTGCTTATTATCAATAGATAGATGACCTATGAATAAATGAAATGCTATTAAAAGCACTTAATATTACATCTGACCAGTTAGAACAGACTACAGTTAATATAGTTATACTAATCTATACACACAAAAAAGTCTGAGGTTAGAGATTGTCTAGCCTAATCAAATATTTATTTTCAGGTGAGAAAAATGAAGTCCAGAGAGTTTATATGCTTTATCAAAGATCCTATATATATGTTGAAAAAAGTTTGAACCAAGTTCCTTTGATATTAAGTTTAATGTTCTTTATACTTTACTATAATAAATAATTTGATTTCCATTGTTGAGATTATATTGAATTGTTTGAAAAATGGCTTATGTGGCCCCTTTGAGGAAGAATGGAATGCATTAATTTAACATAAAAAAATTTTATTGTCTGACCTGAAAAGATGGACTTGGAAATGCTTAATCATTGATTTTAAGAAAAAATTAATTTGTAGATATGGAATAGTAAAGCTTTATAATGTATTTTACTTTTAGTGATGAAATTATAAATTTTAATCAATTATACTGTTGTTATATATCACGCCAACTGTAATATATTCATGTTTTCCAGACAAACTTTCTCTCAAACAACAGCGGTTGGTTAATTCGAGGCATGAATTCAATTCCTATCTTGGTTAGTCTACTTTATTCTAGTTTGGGGCAACAAATACACTCAAATAAGAATAGATGCCCAATCATTACCCAGTAAGGAATATTGTCAGGTGTCCTTAGATCAGCCTAATTCAGAATAACTCCTGTACTCACCAATTTAGATGCTGAATGATGAAGTTTTTGATTGTAGTAGTTCTTGAAAACCATCTGTAAGTCAGAGGGGGATTATGATTCGCAACAATGGAGGGATGAAATTATAGATCCTTGATGGGTTGTTATTCATTCTTGAAGAGGACCAAAATGATATTATTATGTTAGAATCAAGTTAAGATATGTCCCACTATGACTGATCAGACCAATATGGACTTGGAATGCTCTGCCACAGTTTGGGTACAAATAATCCATATGGACATTTGAGTTGGATTCTCTAACTTTGTGCATCTCACATTTCTTTTGAGCTATTTCAGTTCTGCTTTGCTCATAGAGTATAGTACCTTCTCTGATAAGGCATGCCATGCTAGGCAGTCCTATGCAAGTGTCTCCCATGTCATGCAATCAATTCTAAAGTTCTTAAGAAAGACCTTGAGAATGTCCTTGTATTGCTTTTTTCTGACCACCATTTGAGCATTTGTTCTGTGTGAGTTCTCCATAAGATAGTCTTCGTGGCAAGTATGTATTTGATAATCTAGCAGTGTGGCCAGTTCAATGGAATTATGGTCTCTGAAGTAGAGTTTGAAATTAGTTTGAAAAAGGACCTCAATAGATTAGAGTGCTTCTCTCCAGGGTGGGAATGATTTATTGCTAACTTAGAGGGAAAATTAAATCAGCACACAGTTGGCAATGGAGGAGTAGAAAATGATTGGGTAGCCTTTAGAGATTTGGTATACATCATTACATTTATTCATATGGTTCAGAATACTCACAAACATTGACTGGTTTGATGAAAATGAAAGGGAAATTCAGAAACTGCTAAAAGAAAAAGAACCCCACAAGGTATACCAGCAGGATAATTCCAGGATAGTTCATCAGTCTCTAAGAAGGTAGTCTCTAATTTCACCAACAATCAAGTACAAGCAAAGTTTAGAGAGATTCAGGATTCTTGGATCAGTAGGAAGGCAGTTGAAATTTAGTTTCATGCTGATAGCAAAAGTCCAAAGCACTTATATGAAGCCATAAAGACTATGGCTCCAAAGACCTGTATCTTAACTTCTCAGTACTGATGGATCCAGATTGATTAGTGATTGATTAGTGCTGATTTTATTCCAGCTGAGATTTACAAAGTGAGAGAGCCATTGCTCATAAAAAATGATTCAATATTTCTGAGTTATGTGGCAAGAGGAGATTATCCTTCAAGAGTTTAAGGATGGCTCCATTGTTCATTTCTAAAGATAAAGAGACTAGATCGTCCTGTGACAATCACAGGGGGTCTCTCTCTTAGTCATTGCTGGTTAGATTCTTGCCATTCTTCCTTAATATAGCCTGATCCCTCAATTGGAAGATGGTCTTCTATCTCAGAACCAGTGTGGCTACAGAAGGGATCAAGGAACAGTTGATATGGTGTTCGCTGTCTGATAGTTCTAGGAGAAAAGCCAGTAGCAGATGCCAGTACACAATATTTGCAGGTCTGACTAAGGCCTTTGGTACTTTCAGTTGTGAGGACTTATGGAAATTATGTCAAAATTTGCTTGCCCAGAAACAGATCTTTGAAATGTTTAATAAAATAGCAAATATGACATCTCAGATAAGTTTAAACACACAGAGACAGGCACAAATTCCCTCTCCCCCACCTTATACACACCCATTTATGATAAGGGAAATGTACAAAACCAAAAGAACTGATGTTTTTCATGAGTTGTGAACTTGGTAGTGGACAGTAGTTGGATGTAGCAGCCAAAAACATTATATCCTTGTAAGGTGGCAGGAAAAATGTGGAAGATTTGACATTCTGCTCTAATCAGACCATCTGGAATATTATTTTTTATTTTGGGGCATCATCTTTAACAAAGTTTTCTTATAGAAAAATTGGTTGAGAGTGACCAGGATAGTAAGGGACCTTGAATCTTTTCCAAATGATGATCATTTGAATGAACTCCACTTTGTATCTCCACAGAACAAGATCTCCCCCACAGCCCTCCCAAAGTCTCCCAGGATATATTCATCACTTTTTTTGAGGCAATCAGGATTAAATGATTTGCCTAGGATCACATAGCTAGGAAGTCTTAAGTGTTTGAGGCTGGATTTGAATTCAGGTTTTCCTGAATTTAGGGCCAGTGTTGTGTATTCATCACTTCTGATCTCATCATTATACTGTGAACTGAAGCCTTGATTAATGAACCACTGTGTTCAGCCTCCTCTTCTTTCTTATTGGAAGGTCAGAGGAAAAGAGTACCAAACTCCTCCTAATTCTTTCCCTTGTAGAGAACAGAAACTGATTTTTTTGCTTTTTCCACTTGGCATTTGCTCTTCTGCCTAATTCTGACTCCATGGAACAAGACACTCCTGTGCTGGGAGCTCCTTATATTCTCTCCTCCCTTTCCTGTCTCTCTTTTAAATTGTAAGCTCCTTGAGGACAGAGACAGATTTTTTTTTCTTTCATTATATTCCTAAAGCTTACCATAGTCTTGCACATAATAGGTCCATAATAAATGTTTATTGGATTGGAACTAGAAATGTTTCACTTAGAAATGAGTATGTATTGGGAAAAATCTGTATCTTTGATAACTTGAATTTTTTTTCTTGGACCAAGAATTGGGAAAAATAGAAGTCAGAGAGATAGATTTTTAACTCCATGTAAAAAAATACAAGATAATGATGAGAGTTGTTAAGAAGTGGCTTCGGAAGCAGTGAATTACCTATAATTAGAAGACTTCAAATAGAGACTGAAGGAGTATTTATTAATGATGTTGTATGGAGATTTTTATTCAGTTGTGGTTGGGAATAGATGTTGATTTGGAATATGATTTAATATTCATTAAAATGAAGATGTAAAAAAAGTAATAATGTTAGATATTCAATTTTAGTGTAAATGAATATGTAAATGCTGAGCCGTATAAAGAGGGCTGGAACATATGAAAGGGGAAGAAAAGGCTCTTTCTTATTATATGGCCAGTATATATGGAAGCCAGCAGCAGTAGAACTGACAATTGGCAAGCAAACTCAAAGTAGGTTCTGGGTTGAATTAGTAATCATGTGATTACTCTGAAACTATCCTAAGAGATGATGATGTTAGCCAGGAGCCAGCCTGATGGTAGCAGAGGTGGAAGCAAAGGTGAGAGCAGATTTCTTAGGGAAGCTGGTGAGTGGTGAAGTACAAACATTATTCTTAATTAAGGTCTTTATTCTTACCCATGCTGTAAGGACTTCATTTGCCAATAATATGTTTTGGGAGATCTATGACTGAATCTCTAGGCAGAGTGGGGAAAGGAAAAGTGATTATTAGAAAGATGGATTATAATTTATAGGTTTGAATGAAAGTTTTTTTTTTTTTGTTCTTTGAATGCCATATAATAAACTATTATAGGCTTAAGTGCATATTATTAGCCTAATGTTTTCAGGGGAACTAAAGAGTCCCCCAGTGGAGAACTGGAAATAGGTTAAGTTCAAATGTTTTCAGTGTCTGTACCTTTTGGTAGGGACTGAGCCCTTACTGAGTTTTTATTGAAGTCTTTTGTATTATATCAGATCCTTATAAGTCTAGAGTTGCAGTTCTGAGCCATGGTTGAAAACCATAAAAATTCCAATGAATCATCTTATATGTAAATACATTTCTATTGGATTAGGTGTGTGTAATTATAGATATAATGTCTGACTGTCAAGGACTTTTTGAAATTTCTATCTTTTTCTGTCATGAAGCTTCTGCTTTTTATTTTTACTGTCTTCTTATTTGGACATAAACAGACTTTCAAACCTGCTGTGGAGGAATTTCTATAATATAATTGTCCTATTCTTTTTGCAGGGAGGAGGAGACAATGGTCCCTCAGTGCACTCGGATAAGAAATGGAAAACGTGGAGCCGCTGCTTCAGTTTATTAACAAAGCCTGCATTGTCTGCCTTCATCTAATTCCACTTTGATAGACAGCTGTGACAGTTACTCTGTCCGTACAATCCAGTGAAATTCTAGAAATGGCTATATGTTGAAAAGAACCATTTTATATTCTCAAGTTACTACTGTTAATATTCTTTAAGTATTCCTATTTTTCCTTCTCAGCGTTTTATAGTTGTGTGCAACTTGAATGATACTAGTTTTTCTGGTTTGTTGGAAATGTGAACATGTAGCATTTATCAGTTTTGTAGAAACTGTTGGAAAAAGTTGACCCCAAACATTAATAATTCATTTCCTGATTGTAACTGAAAATTCCACTCACTCAGTAAATGGTATAATTCATGATATTAAAATTAATATTTCAATCAAGAAAAGCATATAACTTCAAAATGAGGTATAAAAGTGTGGTATAGAAAAAGATGATGTGTAATTTTCTCTCACTATTTCTATACCTCTCTACTAAAAGTACCTGGAGGGCATACACATGGGAATGTTAGCTTTGTACATATGGCCTATGGAAAAATTTTTTGTAATTATCAACCTGATAGAATATACATGTGTATATATTTCTTATATTTTAAGAAGACGGAAACTACTTGAGATTGAGATGCTATATAATTTTCTGGGAATGAACAGATAAATAGATAAGAAAAGACAGAGCAGATAGAATGTGAAAGAGAATTTTTTAAAAATGTACTTAGATTCTAGGTGTACTTTATAGATAATACTGGACATACTATTTATAAATGTATGTTCATTTCCATAAATTAAAGTGGAAAGTTATTAAGGCAGTTGTTTAATTATTATTGTTGTTTCTAGGATTTTATACTTCTATCAATGAGTTTCAATTTTAAAATAAGTATACTCATATTTCCAGTTTGCATGGAACATATCAAAGCCCCCACATGGCAGAACATAGCAGTTTGAAATAGTTGACAAATTTAACAATTTACAATTTTACTAAACAGCAGTTAAAATTAGTAAAATTAAAACAGAGTTATAGTAGCATCATCCTGCTTTGGTGTGCATTTATGACACAAAATGACATTGATAATTTTTGTATCCTTATGCATAGAATGTATGGATTAGTAAATAAATTCCAAAGCAATATATCTTTGTTCAAAATATCAAAACTAAAAAACAGAAATTCTAATAGAGATGTAAGAATGCATTTTGATGGGTAGCATGATTTATCAAAGAGAGCATTGGCTTAACAGTTAAGAGTACTAGCTCAATTCATATTTTTGACATGTAACTCATTTTGTGATCTTGTACAAATCCCAAATCCTTCACTATCTCACCCATTTTTATCTTTCTAGTCTTTTTACATATTACTTCCCTCTATGTATTTTGCTATATTATGACACTACCCTCTTCCTACTAGCTGATCTGGCCTCATTCCAATTTTACCTTTTACAGAGAGCTTTTCTTGGTCCTCCTAAATTTTAATGCTTACTTTCTGTGATTATTTTAATTTATCCAACATAAACATTGTTTGTATTATAGTTATTTGTATATTATTTTCAGTCTCATCCCTTAGACTGTGAGTTTCTCCAGAATGTGAATAGGTTTTTGCATTTTGTTTTGTTTTATTTTTGTCTCTCATGAAATCCCCAGCATGTAGCACAATGCCCAATACTTAGTATTTCATAAATGTCTGTTAACTGACAAGAAAGCTCAAACTTAAATCTTTAAAATTTAAGTTATAGAAAAGGTGTTGATCTGCACTTGTAGAAGGAACACCTGATCTCGAGCTCTCTATACTAATAAAATCACTAAAATTTAGTTTTTTAAAAAATGATATTTTTTAGAATGTGATACAAGGATATTATGATACAAACAAGAAAATTATTAAGATGATGGTGAATATTCTAGAAACAATGACATATCTATCTATAATTCTTAGAGCGGAGGATTGAGTTGAGGTTAGGTGAGTGGTATGGTGTGAGATGTCTATGCACACATGCATGTGTATGTGTGTGTTGGAAACTAAAGGGTCAGAGCTATATCCAAACATGAAAGTGGCCATGGGAAGAAGATCCGAAGGGATCTTTAGCTTTTCAGTAAACCACTGAAGATTATGCAGCTTTCATTTCCTGGAAGAGATAATGGCAAAGAGAAATGGCTATGTTCACTCTTGAGCTAATTTAACAACCCAACAAACTGCTGTTAATTATCTATACTGTGCAAAAGATTGTGCTAGTCTCTGGGAATACAAAAATAAAATCAAAGTTGCTTTCAAAAGAGTTGAATGTAAATTCAACTAAGATGAGTTTGCTGTGATAGGTAGAGGAGGTTATGGATTATACGTTTTGGAAGCCCTTCTATTCATTCCTTTTGCCTCCACTCCAAACACAAACATCTTCATAAGATAATTAACATAATTCACTTTCATGCTAGCCAAATAAATCTAGTATGAGTTCAGTTATGCTCTCTTCCTTCTGCCATTTTCTTCCTACCTTCTTGCCAATGCCTTCTTGAAACTCTTAAAAAAGCAGGTATGTCACTTTCAAAGTAATTTTTTGGTATGAAGTTTTATTTGAGACTTGTCAGACAAAAAAATGAAGATCAAATCCTTCCTTAATGTAATGTTAGGGTAAAGTAACCAGGATGGCATTAGATGACTAAATTGTAGAAGCGGCCAACTCAGTGAAAAAAATTGTGGGGGAACTCACATTCTAAAAGAGAAACTAACATTGAAGAGTTTACAATTTTACCTAAGATGTGGCATGTTTATATTCAAATGAAAATGACAAATGCTTTGCATGCACTGAGGTATTTTTGTTAGATAGTTGTTATATAGACCTTTTTGTTTTGCATGATTTAAGATTTTTATCCTAAAAATGTGTTTAACATTCATTATAATGGAAGTTCCTCAAATTTATTTGGTTATTGAGGTATTACTGTATTTGCAAGTGAAACACATCAAATCTTGGGTTTCTTCTATTATTAGTAAGATTATTTTTATTAAAATTAAATATCAGATATAATTTTTTCTGCTTATTAGTTCTAGGCTTGGACCTCCAATTAAAAATATTTCTCAAAATGAAAATCTATAGGAGACAACTTTCATTTCATCAGTATTTTTCTTAATAATGTCTGTATTTTTATTTCTCTTCTAGGAAAAAGGTAGTAATGATTTAGCTGATGATTAATGTGGTTTATTTCTATAGTAAGTAGCCTCCAAGTTATCCCTGAGAAACTTTATCTTTTATTTTATGGAACATTCATTTTGTTTTAACAGTATAAAAATAAATTTGATTGTCTCTTTATTAAACAAGCCATAAAAATTATATTCTTTCAACTATATGCTTTTCAGATCATGCATGATGAAAGAACCTTATATTGTATTCTAGGAATGAAAAAATATTATTGAAATATTAATTAGAACTTGTTATTCAAATTGTTATTGTTTAAATATTGCTTATTCCCTCAAATCACTATATGTATCTATAGAAGAGTAGGAAATGTGTATTTCTCTCCCCTCGCTCCACTTTATGGATAGTTGTAATATATCCAATATTAACCTTATGATGGAATGTGAATGCTATTTATTCTATATAAACATATAAATAAAATATATCTCTTGAATTCTACCACATTGTGAAAAATATGAGGTGTGACAGGGAAAGTGATGTAATGTCACTCATAAAAATACACACACACAGAGCGTTATTTCCTTTTCCTATGTTCTCTTCCTTTGTTTATAGTAGTTTCCTGTGTTACTTTGTGCATACAGTCAGAATTGGCTACACTGGATAAGGAAGGTAGTGAGGTTATCAGATGTGACCCTTCAAACATTGTTTGAGTGCCAACTTCTTTAAGGAAAAAAAAGAAATTAATCTTTAGAGCTCTCCTTCTGACTTGTCTAAATTTACAATATACGGATTTTAAGAAAATCTACTTTAACTCTTCTAATTTATATGTGATTGCTCATTTGGAAATGAGGTGATTGTGTTTCTATTGCTGAAGATGGAATGAATCTCTTCAAGCTGAGTTCTTTTAACACACAGGTTCCCCACTGGAACCCTGTAGAGCTTTAACTATTGAACAAAACTCAAGAAGAAAATTCCTAGAGATGCCACAAAGGCCCTGATCTGCTTGCATTAGTTCCATTGGGCCTGGTTCATTCCCAGAATAACTCTATAGGATAATTCCTTTGATAAGCTTTAATTGCTTTAGAGTTAGACTGAAATCCATTTGGCCTCAATGGGAATTTTTTCTGTGGAATTACATTAGAATCTGGTCCAGTGGGATTTTTTTTAACATGCAGATCAAAGTCAGTACATTAAAAAGAAGAGATTTCTCTTAGTCACATAAAATTTTATAAGATGTGGGAAACTTCTAGTCTTATCATAGCACAAGACTGGTACTAAATGTGACTCTTTGAAATTGCAGTCATGTCTAATAACTTCCCTTTAAGATACTTTGTGAGTTAGAATATGTTTCTAAAATGAATCATCAGACAACTTTATAAGTCTCCATAATGTCCTTTTCCTTCTGCCTCATCTACTATAGAAAATGTATTCATTTTAAAAAGTGTAACACATTAAACGAATATACATTTGGCATCTTTTTTCTCACCCCAGAAATTTGCTTTATTGACTGTAGGGCCTTGTAAAAATACTTTCTTTCTCTGAACTCCAGATTCTTCATTTTTAAAGTAAGAGTATTAGACTAGATCACTTACAAAATTCCCTCCAGGTCTGAATTTAGGATCCTAAGAAAATATTGTCCATTTCATGGAAACTTTCTTATCCTAGTTTCATAGGAAATATTTCATTAATAAATCTCACTTGACATCATAGACAAAATTAATGTGGCACTCTATAGGCTACTATAGGAACTCAAGCAGAATATATAGAGAAAGAAAAATTAAACAAATGACTGAATAATCTGAATTTATATATGAAAAGGAGGTAATTATCATAATATTTCAGGATCAGGTCATTGTATTCACAGTCACACAAAGATTGTTGAGAAGCCCGTAATTAATGAGCAATGCAAATTATTCAAAGAAATCGTAGAAACTATGCAACATACTTATGCAAGTTGCAAAAAATTTAGCATTTATCAAATATCTATAAAAGCATAACTTGATACAGGTAGTTAAAGGGAGATATTAGAAACTCATGAACTTTCATAAGCTAACAGATTACACTTCTATAAAACAAATACAGACCTCAGTTTATTACTGCAAATTCAGATAATAATCTGACATACTAGATTATCATCAGACAAAACTTGCCCAGAGCCATCTGGATATTTAATAGACATAACCCTTCACAGAGCAATAATCACCAACCTATGTGTGAAGTTTTCAAACTATAGAGACCTAATTTTTAAAAAATGTGAGTACAAGATAACTCCACATCAAATCAACACAAATTTAGTAAGAGCTCACTATGTCTCAGCTAAGAACTTGAAATATAAATATAAGCAAAAAAAGAGAGTTTCTAATTTCCAGGAGCTTATAGTCTAATGGAGAAGATGACACACAAAAGGAAGTTGGGGAGGACAAGGGGAAGAAGTGAAGGCATGGTGGAGAAAGAAATAGAAAAAGTCAGGAATAAAGTTTAGACAGGGATGGAGTAAACATCACTGGGAGGGAGAAGTTCTTTGAAACAGAGATTCTGAGTGGAACTCAAAATGATAGTAAGGGGTCAAAAGGTGGAGTATCTTTCAAGGTGAAAACAGACCTGGGAAGGAGTGAAATTACAGTGTGAAAAAGTTATGGGTAGAAGTATCTGTTGTGTTGTCTGCATCTAGACTTGTTTTGATGTTTTCATATTTTCTTTGAATATATATATATATATATATATATTGTATACATGTAAGTATAGATATAAATATTTCATTCCCAATACTTTTATTAAATTGCTAATGGCAGTTTTTTATCCACCTGATCAATAATCCATGGAACGTTAAAGGTGAAAGAATAATAACAGGATAGTTACTTGTTCCAGGACTTATTCTATCTGAACTACATTAAAAACAATTAGAAGAATGAGATTAATCATAGTAACAATATAATGACAATGTTATTATCATAATAAGAATATATTAATTTCATATTTTTAAAGTTATTGGAAGTTCCCAAAGTGATTTATATACATCATAGTTTCTGATTTTCACAACAATTTTAACACACAAATCAAGTATAGAAAACAATTTGGAGCAAAGCAAGTAATGGGTCAAAGCCTCTTAAATGCACATCTAACACTTTGTTGTTGTTCTTAGTAATAGAAAAGTTTACTTTTTTAAACCCTGGAAGGGGCAAAGTCAATTGCTTTTTCTAGAAGAATAAACTAGCTTACCTCATGGAGTTAAACTAATATTTCTAGTCTTGCAGGGGAATCTCCAGCTCATCTATAGTAAATGGGAGAAAGTGTCCTAAGCAGTACTCAGATACAGGAAGAGTAGGAGTGTAAATGTGAGAAAATGTGATGGAAAGGGTCAGGATAAATAACTGTCTCCAAAAAGCAGAGTATGTGGCTTGCATAAAATATTTGTCATTATTTACTTTTTGTTTCATTTGTTACTTTTGCAAAATATTTGTTTTTATTTTAAAATTATTATTTATTTTTTCAGTTACACATAAAAACACTTTTTTTTGGTTACACATGTATATTCATTTTTATATATTTCTATATGAATCAAGTTGGGAGAGAAAAATCAGAACAAAAGGAGAAAATCATGAGGAAGAAAAAGGGGAAAATAGTATGTGTTGATTTATATGCAGTCTCCATAGTTTTCTCTCTGGATGCAAATGGCATTTTCTATCCAAAGTTTATTAGTATTGCCTTGGATCATTCAACAGCTGAGAAGAACCAAGCCTCTCATAGTTGATCATTGCACAATCCTGCTCATGCTCTGTACAATGTTTTCCTGGTTTTGCTTGTTTCACTCAGCGTTAGTTCATGTAAATCTTTCCAGGCTTTTCTAAAATCAACCTGCTCATTTTTTTAAAAGAACAATAATGTTATATCACTTTCATATATCATAACTTATTTAGCCATTCCCCAATTGATGGACATCTACTTATTTTACAGTTTCTTGCCACCACAAAAAGAATTGTTACAAACATTTTTGCACATGTGGGTCTTTTCCCCTTTTTTATGATTTCTTTGGGATACAGAACTAGTAGTGGCAATGCTTATCAAAGGGTTTGCAAGGTTATATAACCCGCTGGGCATAGTACCAAATTGCTCTCCAGAATGGTTGGGTCAGTTCACAACTCCAGCAATAATCCACTCATGTCCCGATTTTTCCATTTTCTCTCCAGTAGTAATCATTAACTTTTCCTGTCATTTTAGCTAATCTGAGAGGTATAAAGAAGTACCTCAGTTTTGTTTTAATTTCCATTTTTCTAATCAATAGTGATTTTGAACATTGTTTCATATGACTATGGATGGTTTTAATTCTTCATCTGAAAATTGTTCATATCCTTTAACTATCAATTGGGGAATGACTTGTATTATAAAGTTGTGTCAATTCTCTATGTATTTTAGAAATGAGACCTTTATTGGAAACACTGGCTGTAAGTTCTCCTCCCACCCCCATCTTTCTGCTTCCCTTCTAATTTTAACTCCCTTGATTTTATTTGTGCAAAATCTTTTAAATTTAATATAATCAGAATTATTTATTTTGCATTTCATAATGTTCTATAGTTCTTCTTTGTCCATAAATCCCTCCCTTTCTCTCCCAATTTGCTTATGATATCACCCTTTATGCCTAAGTCATATATCCATTTTGACCTTATTTTGCTAGGATAAGTGAGATGTAAATATTGCAAAGCATTTTTATAGATTTGTTTTAGCTTCTAAATAACAGAAACGAATTTCTTGATATTTATTTATACACCGAAATTCTCATGATGATGCCTTTCTCAATGGGGTTAGCCTTGTTGTTATGTTTCAAGTTATTTCTTTACAAAATCATGCTTTTTTCAATAAAAAAATCTACTTTCTCCCCATAATTATTTCCTTTTCCAATAGTAACAAGGGTACTCCTTTAATTTTTATTTCTTTACCACAACAAAAAATTGTCATAAATATGTTTGCACATTCTTTAATCTCTTTTGGGTATAGATCTGGTAGTACTATTATCGGGTCAAAGACTATGCACAGCTTAATAAATTTTAAGGCATAGTGACATAAAACTTTCCAAAATGCCTGGACTTTTTTCTATAGAATATTAACATTCCTGTTTTCATATAACTTTTTCTACAATTAAAGTTTTCCTTTTTATCATCTTTGCCAACCTAATCAATGTGATGTAGATGATCAAAGAGACTTTAATTAGCATTTCTCTTAATAGTTAATGATTTGAGGTTACCTGAAAGAGAACAGTAGAATCCTTTCCTAATTTAGATAACTTTTTCATAGTTACCAACAACTAGCACCTTACTGTTCATTTTTAGAGTTGGATTCCACTTCTGAATTTCTAAGAATGGGTATTCTACTTTTGACTTTTTCATGCTGCCACCACTCATCAAAGAAATATTTATTTCTTTAGCCACTAAATATGTGATGGTTTAGAAGACATATTTGAACCCAAACAAACAAACAAACAAAAAACCCAAACCTTCTTTTATTTGGATGAACAGTTTGGCAGATAGACAAGCTCTCATGATAGAATTGGAGCTTGAGCAAATTTTCCTTTTTCATCATAGACAGCCAAGGAGAAATGATGTTCTCTTTTGACTGGAGAGGGCCATTTTTTTCCTTAAAGTATCTTCATAATTTAGTTGCACCAGACTCTTAAAATATATACAACAGCATCTGCAGTCCTTACAACCACCCTGTGAAGTAAGTGAAAATAAATAGAGGCTGGACTTTCTGCCCCTCTGTTAATCAAAGTATTGAATAATATGCTACACAAGTTATCAAGTTAGGAAGTCTACCCAACTTCTGGGTAGGAAGTAGGTACAAATATATGCTTGGGGGTCTAGACTTGTTATTTAACAGGATTTCTGTGATAGAATTTACAGTAAACACTAGTCTCACATTTTATAGATGCTGCAAAAGACTTTTTTTTGACCCAAGTTTCCTCTAGCTGTTAAGTGATCCAGTTTTTGAATTTGCATTGACTCTTTTGAGACACTATAGAATTATCTCTTGAATTTGTGGAAGGAGCAGACCCTTGTGAGCAGTGTATTTTGAGACAAGAAGAATTGAGTTCAAATGCTCTCAGACCCATACTCATATGATGTCAGACAGATCACTTTATCTCTTTGAGCTGCAGTTTCTTCATCTATAATCTATCATAGAGATTTTTGTGAGAATCAAATAGGGTCATATACCTACCACATTTTGCATACTGTAAATGTCTGTTTTTGTTGTTCAGCGACTCCATCCACTGTACTTTAATGACCTTAAGAAAAGTGAATTGATGATGATAATGAATGCTCTAAATATCAGTTTGTTTAATAAAAGAGGGGAAATGAACTCTTTTTGGAAAGGAAATGAAATTCTTGCTCTTAAAACCTCACAAAACACTTTGACATAAGAGGAATGCAACCTGGCCTAGCAGTTTAGCTGTTAGCTGAGCTATCTCAGCAATCGCTGATTGCTGAGCAAGCTCTAAATGGAAAGAGATATAAATGAAAAGGTTGACTCTAGTACAAGTGCAGAGATGAAACCAGACATAAAAAATTCACAAGAGGAATAAAAGGAGCCTATAAAAGCTGATATGCAGATGGAAAAGGCAACAGGGAATCACACAGGTAAGTAATGTAAGTGCACATATATTTAAAAACTTTTGGTTTTTCCATCTTCAAAATATTAGAAAGGAAGACTTTGCTAAGTCCTTGGAGGTTAGGTTAGAGTTGGAAATAGCACCAAAAGATAAATTGAATTATTAAAACTTGGAGGATTCTATTCATTCATTCCCAAATTGACTCAAGACTATATAGTTCCTTATTTTGAATACACTTAAGAGTCAGAATTTAGACCATATCTGAGATCTGTTCATCCCCCACACTAATGAGGCTTCCTTTATGATTGGATGAATGATGAAAGCAGGCTCTTAAATTGCCCATCTTATATTTATCAATCAGACAGCTTTTATAATAACAGAGCAGTGAATGTAAGCAGAACTCGGTGCTTGAATTCATTTCCTTCATCTTGGTGTGTGGTAGAGACAAAAACTGCTTAATCTTTCACAGAGGTAAATCCATTGATGCCCCTAGGCTGCTAAATAAATATACAACTCTAACAGAGCTGTCCAAAGTGCCTCTTTTGCAAACATCCAAGGGAGGAATCAAAAACAGATGAAACACATAAGATCCGCACTCCTGTGAATAGATTTGGGGGCTAGCTGTAGCAGGCCACAGAATTTGATATGGTACATTTAAATTGGGCTTGTGGCTGTATTTAAATTGGATTTTAAAAGGGCTCTTTCATTCATAGTTAAGGTATACTGGTATTGGGTTGCATAATTAGGAAATGCGTGTGCCTTTTTCTGAAGAACAAATTTAGTATAGAGCTAATTCTGGATTGACCGAGGAGGTCACTGGAGACTTAAAAATCTTCATTAACTTACATAATAAACCCTTGCCTTCTTGAACAGGATGCTGGTGTATGCGAGGGGATTCAGTATATGGGTGGGTGTTAACTTTAGCACTTTGAATCCTGGACAATCAGGCCTCCTAGCCAAAAGTCCCTAGGGTTCTCTGATTAGCCCCACCTTACCCTCTGACCACTCCCTTATTTGGCATAGTTTTAGTATTAGTTAAGATAATTCTCATTAGAGTTAAAATTCAATTTAATATATCACCATTTATATACTCTGTTTCAATTTCCACTCCCAGACCAAAGAATTTTGAAGATTTGTAACTTCCATTATATTTCTTGCAGTATATCCTCAATACTTAGAAGTGCTTGATAAATATCCCCTTCTCTACTTAATACTGTGAAATTGAAATTAATTATTACAAGATGAAAATAAATGCTAAATACACTATTTAAAGCTGCTGCTGCAAAGTGACCTCTTAAAGAGAGGTTTTTATATAAAGTATTATTGTTCAGGTGTATCCAATTCTTTATGACCTCATGCACTGTAACATCCATGGTATTTTCTTGGTAAAAATACTGGAATAGTTTATAATTTCTTTCTCTGGTGGAATAAAGCAAACAGAGAATAAGTGGTTTACCCAAGGGCCACACAGCTAGTAAGTAACTGAGGTAAGATTTAATTTCAAGTTTTTCTGAATCTAGACTCAAAGCTCTACCCATTGAGCCACCTTGTTGCCTGCATATAAAATGTTTGAAAAGTAGTTATTTTTTTAAAAAGAAGTTCTTGGGTTGAAGGTAAACTCATATCTAATTCTACTTTGATAGGATCTATTGGTTCAATAGTATGAGGAAAGTTTACAATGACTACATCACTCAGTTTTTACAATACATTTTGTTATGACCAGTTAATCAATCAATCAAAAAGCATTTATTAATTATATATCATGTCCCAGGCACATATTATTTTTTAAACATTTAAAAACGTTTAATAGTATTTCATTTTCCCAAATACTTGCAAAGATAATTTTCAGCATTCACCTTTGCAAAACTTTGTATTCCAAGTTTCTCACTTTCACTATCTCTGAAATCATAGGTAAATATATTATTTGCACTTTGGTTCAGTATAGTGAGACATCTTTCTATCTCACTAGTGAATGTCTCACTGTATTCTTTAATAGAGAAAATATTACATGGTAGGGAGGAGTGATGCTGGGGGAAGAACTGTCAGGCCAGGGACTTACTTTGGCAACTCCTCTCTTCCTTTTTGTTTTTGTTCAGTCATTTTCAGTCATGTCTGATTTTACATGATTCCATTTGAGATTTTCTCAGCAAAAATACTGGGGACTTACCATTTCCTTCCTTGGTTCTTTTTACAGATGAAGAAACCGAGGCAAACAGTTAAGTGATCTGTCATATAGTTATTGTGTTTGAGGTCAATTTTGAATACATTAAGATGAGTCTTCCTGATTCTAGGACCAGCAGTTTATCCATCACCCCTTCTAGCTGCCCCCAACTCTATGATTCAAATATAATTTTTGTCTCTGTAATTTCTTCTTTAGTTGTGATCTTTAGTGGAGATGAATTTGGGGCTACCTTTTGTCATTGACAAATCATCCATTTGAGAGGGAGCTGGCATAGTGGTTATAAAGAGCTCATTTAGGAGTTGAATTTCTACTTCTGACATATGTTGACTTTATATATTGACATAGAACAAGTTACTAAATATTTCAGTGCCATAGATAATCCTCTCAAACTTTAGGTTTCAAACCAGAGGCTTATCTCCATTGGTAAAGGGAGTTTCCTCATAAGCAGTTTAATATATGATGATGAAATCACAAGTTTGTACAAAAGCAACAAAATTCATGCATTGAAGAAGTATTAATGAGCTCCAAATATGTACAAGACAACTATGATAGGTGATGTGAGAATATAAAAGTGTGTTATTTATTAGACAATGTTCTTGCTTAAAACTTTTGAAACTATTAGGGGAAAGAAGAGAAAACAAATGGCAGTTTGTTAGTGCCATGTAGATGAGATGGATAATAAATTTAGAGAAAAGAGATCTCACGTCTGTAAATGCTATACATCAAGGCATCTTGATCTGGATTTTGAAGGATGGGTAAAATTTTGATCAGTGGAAGTAAGTGAAGGAAATTTTCACATATATGCAGTAATATTAATATTAGCTTCAAAATTTTGAGGGATAGTGAATGGACCAACTATTTTGGAGGTAAGGGTAGAAACAATAGTTTTCAAAGTATAATCCAAATTCCCATAAGATTCCATAAGGTAAACTATTTTCATAATGATGCTAAGGTGCAGTTTGGTTATTAAATTATTGCTCCATTTTCCAGCTTCATATCTTTGTGAGGATAGATTTTTTTTTTTCATGCAAACAAAAAAGTCACAAGAAATTGAAAACACCAGCAGATATGAGAATTCAACTATTTGCTGTTAAGCTAGACATTAAAAAAACTTGCAAAAGTATATTAAATGATGCTACTCTTACTAAAAATTTTGTTCGGAAATATTTTTCATAAAATATTATTCTAACAATAGATTTATCATTGATATTTTAAGTGAATATATATTTTTAAATTTATTTTAACTTCAAATATTATAAATATTGATAGACATACTTCACATAAACAAAGGTTCTCTGCAGTCCTCAATAATTTTTAGAGTGTAAAAGGGTCACAGAGCAAAAAAAATTTGAGAATCACTGCTGTAAGAAATTTGTGACAGGGAAGGGTGGAAAAACAAATAGGAAAGAGATTGAAAAGGGTTCTAAATGTCAGATTAAAAAACATGGACTAAAAACATATACATCTTTGGAAGTTTCTGAGTAAGCTATCAGAAGTTTGAAGTTTGAATGTAATAGTGCACAATTTATTTAACAAAGCAAAAATTTTAATGTGGCGATCTTTTGTGACAATATTTGGTCGTGCATGTGTTTTTATTAGTACAAGTGACTCATAATATCTGACCATTATTAGATGAAATCAGAATGAATTAGTTTCCTTAATTTTACTTAGTTTTCTGTCAATGCTAGATTTTATATCAAACCAACTGATTTCTTTATTCCCTTTTAATGTTTTTAATTCCATGATTATTAAGAATCGATATTATGTCAAATGAATGTGCAAAAAATGTATCCCTTTAAAGAGCTCATTTCAATAATTTTTAAGAAACATCACAGTGTTTGTTGGTATAGAGAAGACAACAGTTTCTGGGAATTCAAGCCCATGGTGAATAGGATCAAGATTTAGGGTTATCAAAAATTAAAAATAACAGCAAATACTGACAAGTTATTCCTTTAAAACAGCCTAATTAATCCCTAGTAAATAAGCAAAGATCCCTCAGAAAGAGTTGACAGTTCCAATCTAGCTTCTGAAATTATCCAACTGAAACTACTCTCTCTCTTTCTCTGAAGTTACTAACCAATCTCCCATTCACCCAGACTGAAAAGCTAGGTGTCATTCTCAGCTTCTCATTCTCTCTTGTCCTTCATCTCCTCTGCCATCCCATATCCAATCTGATGTCAGGACTTGTTGATCTCATCTTTGTACATCTCTTGAGCATCTTTTTTCTTTCCTCTGATTCTGCTATCCAATTCAGATCTTCAATTTTCTCCCCACTCTAATCCATTTTCAATGCAATTAGTCAAAATAATCTTTCTAAATTGTAGATCTTATCACGTCACTATCCCCTCTCATCCCTCGCTAAATTAAACTCCAATACCTCCTTATTGTCACCAGGCCAAATATGTAACTCTGTTGGTGTTCAAAGCTTTTCACAATCTGGCTGATCCTCCTCTTCCTTCCCCCTTTATATCTCCCTTCCCTTTTACCTTCCTGTGATCCAGCGACACTGACTTTTTTTTTTTTTTTTTTTTTTTTACTATTACATGAATAGGAAACTTTACCCTGGACTGGTTATTTTCATAGGCTGTCTCTGGAATACTCATGCTCCTCATCTTTACCTTCAGGATTCCTTCCAACCCCAGCTAAAATCTCACCTTTTATAGGAGGTTTCCACTGTTCTCCCTTGATTCTAGTATTTTTCCTCTATTGATTATTTTTAATTTATCCTCTCTATATATTATTTGTAAATTTTTATTTGCATGTTATCTGCTCCAGTAGATTGTAAGCTGCTTTACATCAGGAACATTTTTTTCATTTATGGAGTAAAACTAATAAACATAGTTTAATAAAAAAGATGATTGCATGTGAAACTGCAAATCTATTATGTATAACTAGTTATTCTTTTAAAATATGTAATAAAGTTATCATGTAAATTTCTTTTTTTTTCTTTCCTCCTCCACATCTTTGCCCCACCTCAGAGATGGCTACCATTAGAGTTTTTAGAACATAGTGGGTAGTTGCTTAATACATTGACTGAATGACTGACTGGAGGGGTTGTTAATAATTCCTCTTTAATTTAGCATAGGCTTCTTAAAGTTGGAAGAATAAAAGATAATTTTTTAAAAAGCTATTAGCAATTACTAAAATAAAAAGTAATGCTTATCATAGGCATTATAAGAAAATTATTGGAGTATTGGAAATTAAAAAAGGACAATTTTAAATGATAGCCCAGTATTCTTGTCCCCTTGAAAGGATCATGAATTTTGAGAAATATATTGACATATGACGAACAACAATTGTTCTAGAATTAAAGAAAGTCCCAAATGAAGCTATAATACTGCAATATGACCTTGCATACATGCCATGAAAGGCTAAGAGATGGATATGAACACATTTTTATGACCTTGTAGTAGGCTATGAGCTAGGCTAGACTATCCAATTTCATGAAAGTGTGATTTCATAGCGAGAATTATATAACATCTGGCAAAATCTCATTAACTCAATGGTACTTATGTGAAATAATTGATGATTATGAAAGGAGATTTTATTAAAAGTTCTTTAAAGATGCATACATTTATAAGATGTGTATTTATTTCTGGTTGAAATCATAAATACTGGTCAGCATTCTGACCAGAAACTGTCAGTTTCTCTTTCTCATTTGGGATGTTCTTTTGACCAAAGTGTCCAGGAAACTGACTGAATAGAAAGGAATCACAGAACGGGGACATGGATCCATATTATTAGTTACTCAGCTTGCCATAATATATATTGTTATTTAAATCAGTACATTTAATAAGTTACATAAATAAGTTAATTCATATATGACCTTAGTTTGTAACAGGGATAGCTTTGCTAAAGAGAATATAGTATCATAGATTTACAGCTGCCAGGAAACAAAGGAAATCAAATCCAATCCCCCCCCTCCCATTTTACAAGTAAGAACACAGTTACAAAAAGTCCAAGTGAGTTGTCCATGGTTAAATAGCAGTAAATGACAGAAGCAAAATCTAAACTTGGAGTCTTCCTCTTTACAAAATACCCTGAGCCTCAGGCTCATGGGAATAGGGAAGGATGTAAACACCCTTGATCTTGGCTAAAGTCATAAATATTGGTCAGCAAGTGTCAGCTTTTTTTTCTCAATTGGGATGTTCTTTTTGACAAAGGGTCCAGGAATGTGATTGAATGCAAGGAATCACAAAAGGGGAAATGGATTCATATTGCTGATTACTCAGCTTGCCATATAAAATATGAGACTAGGTCTATTTTACTGGAAACACTAAAGCTAGGTTGATATTAAGTAGCATTAAAATTCAATCTAAAGGTGATGATGTGAACAAGACGATTCCTAAGACTTTCATAGGGGGTCAACACCAGTCACCACATTTACTACGTGTGAGAACTTGGGTGAGTTAATTAAACTCTCTGAGCCTCATTTTCCTCAGATGTAAAGATGGATACACTGACAAAACCAGAACCAGGGGATAGGCAAGGTAGACTGTAATCAAGTATGTGGTCCATCAAGGAAACACAACAAGAAATACTTTAATGCTACTTTTAAAAAAGTATATACATTTCAATGCCAAAGAATTTCATTTTATATGGAAAATATTTTTGTGCCAAGTCAAGACTCATGTTTAATCAGGAAAGTGCAAAGCCTTCATTCAAAGAGGGAAGAATTTTCAGAACTTTTTTAGGGCACACAAATCTTTTGGTTCTCTTCACAGTATGGTTGTGTTGATAGATGAGTTAATCTAGGCCAAATTTTTTTATCACATAGAAAGTACTATATGAATAATATCTTATTAGTATTTTATAATCTTACCATTTTCTTTTGTTTTAATACCACTTATTTAATCTCCTGCTCCTTGAGAACTATTTATGCCTTTTTTCCTCCCTCTCTCCCTTTTTCCTTCTTTCTCCCTCTCTCTCTTGCCCTCCCTCCCTCCTCCCTTTTTTCCTTCCTTCTTTCCCTCCCTCGTCCCCTTCCTTCATCCCTCTTTTCCCTCTTTTCCTTCCTTGATCCTTTCCTCTCTTCCTCTCTTCCTCCTATCTAGTAACAAAAGAAAGATAAACAATCTGTTTCTGATTACTGAGAACCATTCTCTTTAAGGTCTTGAATGGGCATACCTATATGACTTATAGGAAGATACTATCAAAGTCTCTTCAAAAGGCTCACTTTTCTCTGAACTCATCAAATTGATTAAGAAAATTATTGCATTGGTGTCCTACATTACAGTACAAGAGGTTGAAATAGACTATAAGGAAGTCTTTCTATGGCATGCATTCCCAGAGTTCCCCTAAAAATTTCCATAGACTTCAGATACAGGGTTACTTAATGTTTGGACCTTTTGGAGATGACAAGATTAGTAATTGCCTCTGACTACACAGTGGCCCAATGCTGAAAGGACATATTGCTTTGTTATGATATAGAAAACCATTTAGATTTTTCTCACCCCATGACAATGGGAGGGAGATAGAATGAAGTATTAGTTAAAAGGACATCAGGCAAGAAGCTAGTTCTCTTTTTCTATCCTTCAGTGAAGAATCACAGTCAGAGTTTTCCCCACAACAGAAGCATGAGGTAACTTTTGTAAAATAGCTAGAGTAGAGGATCTTTATGGGCAGACTTGAACTTGAATCTCTGGCAGCTTTTTTTTTTTTACTTTGTATTCCCTTTATTTGAATGCACAACTAGGTGATGTGGTGAAAAGAGTGATGAGCCTGGAGCTAGGAAGACCTGAGTTCAAATTTGGTTAGTTGTATGACCTTGGTAAATCATTTAGTTCTGTTTGCCTCAGTTTCCTCATCTGTGAAATGAAGGAATGGAAAACTGCAAAAATATCTTTGTTAAGAAAACCCCAAATGAGGTCATGAAGAATTGGACATGACTGCAAAGCAATCGAGCAACAATAATATTTATTTTACTTAAGTGATTAAATGAATAAGTGATGCTCATTTAGAAACAAGTTCAAGTATTCAAGAGGTTTAGAGGTTCAGGGACCCCTGAATGAAGCTAACTGATGATGAGGAGATCTCCTCTATTGGAGAAGATGACAGCCAATAAAAGAAAATCAAGTTCTTGCCCTGGTTTGCAGAAGATAAGAACTTTGAGTTAGATAGTACAGAACCTAAATGAAATGCAAACTACCTTATCAATAGTCTTTTAATAGGTTCTCAATAGTTTGTAGGCAATATAAATTAAAGTACTGCATTCTATTTTAAGTTATTCTATTAAATTACACTTATGTATTGTGATTTCATATTTATTTTATGTATAAGAAATCAATGCTTTACCTATACTTGAGTTGATATTGTGTAATGAATGCCTTTTAATCTCTAGTTTCACTTTACTTGAAGGAAAACTTTTTATGAGTCCTAGACCTACATTTGAAATATTTTTTCTCCAAGGTGACAGGGGGTTTAGTATGCTATACAAGGTGAGAAAAAAGGATCCGTCCCCTCTACTCAGAAACTAGGATCTCAAGGGTTGAATCAAATTGGATCATATGAATAGATTCAGAGAGTAGGATCATTTTGTGGAGAAGAGAGTGGATATAATACATCATCCCTTTTGAAACCACCTTTCATTCATTCATGTTAGATTGATAAAGTTGTCAAAATTGAGCTACACTGACCTAGAGATTTGAAATTTGTAACTAATGTGGAACTCAATATCTGAGCCTAATGGCTATGAACAAACTAAGTATGTGTGCATATGTGTGTACACGCACATGTACTTCAATCAAAGATGACAGAGACAGGAAAAAATGGATCCCATATTTCCTATTCTGGAAATGTGTTAATTGTTAAGTTTTTGTGTCATACTATTTAATCTTCTCTATGTTTTCTTGGAGTGAATTATTATCAGTGAAAATCATTTTTAAAAAAGTAAAGAAGGATTTTACATTAATTTCAGAGGAGGCTTGGAAAAGGAAAAATAGAAATCCCCATTGCTCTCCACAGAGACAGGAAGCTGAGTAAAAAATTCACTTCTAGAGAGGGAACAAAAGGTTGTAACTTAGGATTCAGTGGGAGTAGATAAATAGGAATACCACACTCTTAAGACAATACTCTTGATGTGTTCTTGTTGACAAATTTTCCTGAAAGATAAATTACAGAAAAGTTCAATAATATAAATAAATGCAAGGGAAAAAAAACTCAGCAACTCCTATTTATAAATCTCCTGCTCCCGAAAATCATTGATACTTTTCCCCAGCCTGATCTTTTCTAGGCAATCATTGCTTTCATTGATGATTTCATTACAGGAATAATTTTTTAAAAGGTATGTTCTGGGAAAGAAATTAAATGAATCTGATGATTTTCATTGTTATTCTGGATGGATACATAGATAGCTATATATGGTCTGTATTTGGGACTCTGATAAGTCCTGGAGATATAAGTATATGTAAGAAAGTCATCCTTTAAGGAACTCACATTCTCATTGAGGAATAAACATAATCAATAAACATGTTTATGTTCAATAAACATAATAACGTATTTTGTGCCAGGTATTTTGCTAAGTACTGGGGGCATAAAAGAGAGGCAAAGTGCAGTCTCTGATCTTAAGCCTACAGTCTTAATTGAGAAGACAACAGATGTGGTATAGAGATTTAGTTCAGGGTAAGATAAGGTGAAAGCTTATATATCAGAAATTCAACAAAGAGTTCTTTGGTTCTTTAACTTGCTGAAATCTCAGTTGTCTAAGCTCTACACACAGGATGGGAGTGTAGCAGATGCCTTATCAGCTTATAACATTATTTCTGTTTTTAAAAGTTTTGTCAAGTCAGAGACAGAGGTCATTTATGAATAACAAGCTCACTGACCTTTTCAGATTATCATCAATATCCTGTAACCATTTATACCACATTAATTCAATAGACTCCTTTTGTAGATTTCATAATAATGATTGTAATAATGTACTAACTAACATGTATATAATACTTTAACATTTACAAATCATTTTATATATATGTATATATATATATATATATATATATATATATATATATATATATATATATATATATATATATATATATATAAAATCTCATTTATCCCTCACAATAAACTGGTGAATTAGATGATATTTATAATTCTATTTTACAGCTGAGGAAACTGAGGCTGAAGGTTAATTAATTTATCCATGGTTCCATTATCTGAGGCAGGATTTTATCTTAGCCAATTATCTTAGTTGGTAGTCACTTAGTTGCCAACTAAGTATGATTTCATTCCCAAGAAAACTCTGAAATTAGGGAGACTTGGAACGTGATTGAGGATGGGAATGGAATGATGGTTAGGTAGATCCTTAAATGTAAGACCAGTGTGAGGAATGTCACATTGTTGACCCATTGTCAGGGTGGTAGTGGTGATGAGAAAGGGTTTAATTACTTTTCTAACCAGGATTAGAGTTGGTGATTTTATGGGCTAAAATCAAGGGGAATTTGAATTTTGGGAATACTAGAGAAGTAATGCTTTCCATCTTTCCAGCATTGAATCACTGGAATCACTACTTTTGAGAAAAACAGTTCTTTCTAAAAGTTAGGAAATTCTTCCAGAGGAGTGCAATATAAGAAATATGTCAATTTTACACTAAGGATTAAATCAGGTTCTCTATACATTATTCAATGCAACTAACTTAGTGAGTGTTTATTTTTTGAATTAATTCCAGTCATTTTTGTTTTCTTCTGAACCTCAGAATATCACAAAAACATTGTTATACTCTACAGAATCCTCTTCTTTATGCATCTTTTAAAAGCCATCATGAAACCTTAATGTGTAGAATGGGTCTTTCAAATGTGAAACTCTGCTTTTCTTAGCATAGTGGGAAGATTACTTTTTTCTCATTTAGGAGTGAATACACAAAAATTACTTCTCCTGTTTCAGTTCTGAAATACAGCTAAGTCCCCCTGATTTTGTTGTTGGCACACATTTCATGGGCAGCCATTAGCCTTTAGAAACGAAGATCTGATACTATTACTTTCTCTCACTTTAAATCCACCAGAGAAAGGAGAAAGCCCCAAACAGTGCTTCAATTATCTTAACTTTCCTTTACATAATTATCTCCCCATTTGGAAAGCAGGGTGCCTGCCCACTACATCTCCAATAGCAGTTTCTTTCAATAGCCCTAGTGTTTAAATGATTTCTCCTTTTATGTCAAAGTCATCAATAAGCCATGGCTTTTCGAAGATGTCTTTCTCTCCACACAAAAATTCTGAAATTACTATGAACAGGATAAACTATAAAAAGGACAAACTATACTTGTGATTGGTGATCCTATTATTGCAACAGTGGATATAAGCTATAACACATTGGATAAAACAAAAAGAAAAAAAAATGCTCCCCAGTTTAGTGTGACTTCCCACTTAAGCCATAAGAAACAAAGAAGTTATTTTCTCTGTGGGAAAAAAAATTCCCATAATGTTAATGAAAGTTACATATTTGATCTCTCTAGATTTTGTCACCAGGCCTCAGCTGCCTATTTCCTCTGCTCCTGCAGTCTTCTTTTCCAGTTGATTTCCTCTTGGAAGCTCCATCTTAAGGAAGAGCCCAAACCAGCCATTCTTCACTGTCTGGCTTTATGCCACCAAACAATTACTTCTTTCCACTTTTGTCCCTTTTTAGAATGTAAGCATAAAATAATGAAGAGCGAAATGAGCAGAACCAAGGGAACATTGTATACAATTATAGCAATGTTATTCTAAGAACAACTTTGAGTGAATAAGTCATTTTGACTGTTATAAATACCCAAATTAGATACCCTAGGTACAAAGGAAGATGCTATCTTCATCCAGAGAAAGATAAAAAGAAGTATGATTAAAATGATTACATATATATATATATATACACAAACATTTGTGTACGTAAAAACATATATTTATGTCTAATGTTAGCCATCTCTAGGGTAGTAGAGGGAGAAAGGAAAAATAAAGAGGAAAAATAATTTTACATTATAGATTTATCATATATTTAAAAGGAATAGCAAGTTATACATAATAGATATGCAGTTTCATGGGCAATCATCTTTTTAAAAAAATACGCTGTTATGGAAATGCTTGTTTTAATCCATAAATTAAAAATAAACTAAATAAATATTTAAAAAATATATAAGAAGTACACAAAATCATCTCTCCCTATTCCTCTCAGATGAACCCCAGAGACTGATTTTGATAAATTTCCTGAAGTTGGCAGCTTTTAATGACCCTCCTCACTTCTCTTGTCTTGATATGCTTTAATACATTTCCTGGTTATTGCGCCAAGAACTTTCTTAGTTAATATTTTTATTCTGCCTCCCAGTTAAATGTAAAACAATTTTTTGCATTTGTTTTTTTTTAAACTTTTGAGTTCCAGATTTTCTCCCTTTCTCCTCATTCCTACCCCTCGTTAAGAAGGCACAGGTGAAATTACCATGAATTTTCTTGATAAGCTTGTGTAATACATGGGTAATTCTCTCTGTCCTGAGAAATAGCCCTGCTTCTAGATATACTGAGTTGTTCTTGTCAGCTATTTTGCTGTAAATGACTCCTAGGGAACAAAATCCCAGTTGCATAAACTACTTTCCTTTAATATTTCCCTTTTATTTCTTATTGGTGAAAAAGAAAAGGGAAGGAAAAAAAAGAAAGAAAAAATGAAAGTAATGGAAAGAAGAAAAAAAAAGTTCACCATATAACATGGGAGATTTGGGGTGGATTCTTTAAATTTGCTCAAACCACATTTTTCTAGCTAATTCAATTTTCCTTTCATCATAGAGCATAGTACTGTCTCTGATGAGAGCATGGAATATTGGTAGTTCTATGGCAGTATCTCCCATGACACACACTCAATTCCAAAGTTCTTAAGAAAGACCTTCAAAGTGTCCTTGTATCATTTTTTCTGACCACCAAGTGAGTGCTTACCCTGGATGAATTCTCCTTAAAATAGTCTTTTTGACAAGTATACATTTGGCATTTGAGTAACATGGCCAGCCCTTTGAAGTTGTGCTTTCTACACTGAAGATAATATCCCATTGATGGTACTATTTAGCTTTTAGAAGAGAAGAATCTCTCTTTCTTATCGAGGTGAATTGTCATTGCAATCACTAGGAATGAGGTGTATTTAATGAATGAGTAAAACAGAAAGTTCAAAATTTGTAGTATATATGTGAAGAAGAGTTAGCAAACCTTTATTGCTTATAGTCAATGAGTTACAAATCTCATATGTAGCATTACAAGTGGGAATTGAAGGAATTGCTCTTATGGGTGTTATTAAAAACTGCTTGATGGTTGTCACCTGATGAAGTGGATGGAGAAACAATGATTAATAAAGTTTTCTAAAGTTCTAAAGAAAAGGGAGAAAGGCAACAAACATTTATGTAACATCTGCTATATTCTGCATACTATGGCATAGATTTTTCAAATATTTCCTGGTTTGATCTTCAGAATGAGTTTGCAAGGTACACACTAGTATTATCTCTCTGTTTTACAGTTAAGGAAAATGAGGCAAACAGAAGTTAAGTTACTTGGCTAGACTTCAGATCTTCCAGGCTCTATCTAGTTTCTTAGTTGGTCTCCAAACTAATACTTTTTTTACTTAAATTTTACTTAAAGGCAGAATGTTATAATGGATATAACATCTTCCTCTTGGAAGTCCAGAAGACCTGAGGTTAAATTCAGTTTCTATTATTTATTAGCTATGTTATCATGAGTAAAATCCTGAACCTCAGTTTCCTCAACTGTAAATATGGCTAAAGACAATTATATTATTTATGTTGCAGGGCTGATATAAGATTCAAATGAGATGATGCACTTTAAATATTTTAAAATGTTGTATCTATCAACTATAATTGTTATTTTTCTCTAAGATGTTCTTAGTCAATGACACAGTATTAGAACTAATTGGGAAGGGGAAAAGTAATATTCATTAACAAAAGAAAGTTTTGAAGCTTCCCAAAAAATCTTGAGTTTATATATTCTTTTTATATATATCTGAGCATGTATATATATATATATATATATATATATATATATATATATATATATATATATATATATATATATGTGTGTGTGTGTGTGTGTGTGTGTGTGTGTGTGTGTGTGTGTGTGTGTATACACACATACACACATACATACATATATATATATTAACCTTGGGAATCTATATTTAGATCTTAAATATGTGGCTGAGAAATCCAATCACTTTATCTAATTGGACCAATTTTCTGAAAAACAGAAAAGAATGAGGAACCTTTTCATTGTAGTTTTAAAAGCATTTATTAAGCTTCTACCTCATAGGATTCTTGTGAAGATCAAACAAGGTAATATTTGTAAAGTGATTAGCATTGTACTTGGCAAAAAGTAGAAGCTTAATCAACATTTATTGATTGATAATGATTGCTATAAAAATACTTATTTCTTCCTTGTCTTCCTTTCCTTTATTATATTCAAGTCTTTACTACATATTGTGATACAGAAACAAAAGCAAAATCATTTCCTGCTCGAATTATACCCTTGCAACTCCTATAAACTAATTGTAACTAAACTTTTGTCTTCTTTAAGAACAAACAAAAAATCCCACAACCAAAAACTAAGTTTTATTAACAATTTCAAATATCCACAAAATAAATAAAACATTTTTAAGCCTATTTATTTTGAAAGAAATAAATTTTAATGTATGAAACAGCTTAGTCATTACTACTGTTCTGTAATTTTCTTTTTGTCCATTTATTAGCAAATATTTATGCATTCATTTTTGCTTTTAAGTAGTCTTGATAATGGATTGGTAAAATTGCCACAATTATGAGCTATAGCATAAAGCCCATCTTCTTAAACTATAGTTTGTGACTCTATATGGTATACCATAATTAAACATAGTGTTATGAAATTGTGATTTATTATCAGTAAATGTTTGATTCATACACCTACGTTATATACCTACCCAGGGTTGCATAAAAATTTCTTGGGCAGAAGGAGGTCATGAATGGAAGAAGTTTGAAAAGCTGTAAACTATAAAGGATGCCAAAATTAAAGAGATGTATGATTGGAAAAGAAGTTAGATTGGGAATTCAGTGAGAGGTGGGTATACTATAACTGATAGATAATGTTCTGGGTTCTACTGGTATCCAAACAATGTCAAAAAAAAAACAAAAAACAAAAAACAAAAAAAAAACCTTAAGGAATGGCCAAAGCAAAGTGGATAGACCTTTGATTAAGACTTAATGGACAGGGGCAGCTAGGTGGCGCAGTGGATAGAGCACCAGCCTTGAATTCAGGAGGACCTGAATTCAAATCTGGTCTCAGACACTTAACACTTCCTAGCTGTGTGATCCTGGGCAAGTCACTTAACCCCAGCCTCAAAAAAAAAAAAAAAAAAAAAAAAATAAGACTTACTGGACAAGAGACAAAGAAGATGAGATATCATCTTGTATTGCTTCCAGGGTAATCCACAATGAGATCACAAATCCACAAAAATATACATTGGCTATTGCATTTTATTTTGTTTAATTTACATTAATCTTTCTGATTTCTTTATATTTCTTGTATTCATTTGTTATTTGAATAATTCATTACATTAGTATATTATTTCACTATTTCCTAATTATTGTACTTTTTCTAGTGGATTTTTTTTTAATTAGTCATAGATACAATGTAAACTTGTTTTTCTTTTTGGTCATTTGTCTCTGCATGATTTAGTTGCAATCCTTTTCTGCTCTACTCTTGCTTTCTTGTGCAAATTTAGCAAAAATTTAAGCAAATATTCATAGGTAGCCTTCATCTATTAAAGGAGAGATGCAAGTTCGCTGTAGTCAGTCAGATATCAACTGGATCCTTTCAACTCCTTGCAACTCCAATTGAAGTAATTCATAGACTCATGGACTTTTCCAGCTAGCAGTGGCTTCAGGGGTCAGCTAGCAATTCCTCCATTTAATTTTTTTACATTAAAGGCAATATGTATATATATATATATATATATATATATATATATATATATATATATATATATATATATATATATATATATATATAATATAATATAATATAAATCCTTTCAAGTGTCTGGGATTCAGTATATCACCTCTAATATCACCTATAAGAACAGCTCACATTTAAAGTATTTCAATACCTCATAGATTACTTTAAGGTTTGCAAAGTAAATCCCTTGTCCCAACACGTGACACAGTTTGATAACTTTTTGAGCATAGTTCCAAATTGCTCTCCAGAATGGTCCTGAATAATTCTTATTGTGGCTCCTTGGTATTTTATTGTTTTTTTTTTTTCTGGCTGCTTGTAATATTTTTCCTTGGTCTAATAGTTCTGACATTTATCCACAATATTCCTGGAATTTTAATTTTGGGGTCTCTTTCAGGAAGTGTTCAGTGAATTCTTTCAATGGTTATATTACCTTCTGATTCTATGACATCTGAGAAGTTCTGTTTGATGATTTCCTGAATAGTGTCTAGGCTCTTTTTTTCATGATGGTTTTCAGGGAGTCCAGTAATCCTGAGATTGTCTCTCCTAGATCTATTTTCCAGGTCAGTTGTTTTCCCAGTTAGGTATTTTACATTTTTTTTTTTTTTTGGTTTTGCTTGACTGATTCTTGTTGTCTCATTGAGTCATTCATTTTCATTTGATCAGTTCTTAATTTTTAGTAAATTATTTTCTTCATTTACCATTTTTTACTTCTTTTTGTATTTGTCCAATTGAATATTTAAATGAGTTGTTTTCTTCTATGTAATTTTTTTCCATTTCATAAATTCTGTTTTTAAGGAGTTATTTTCTTTTTCTGTTTCACAAATTCTGTTTTTCTGGGAATTGTTTTCTTTTTCCATTTTATCACATCTATCTTTTTAATGTTACACGCCTTTTCCAAATCCTCTTGCAATATTTTAATTTCCTTTCCCCATTTTTCTTCTAGCTCTCTTTTAAAATCCTTTTTAATTTTTTCTAGGAGAGCCTTGTGTGATGGGGACTGGTCATCTTTTGGGGCTTCATCTGGAGATGATCTGCTTTTAGTCTCCTTGGGGTTTGAAATCTGTTCTCTTTCACCATAAAAGAGTTCTCTTTACTACTTTACTCATTTTTTAAAAGCTTAAGATCTGCTTTTAGGGCAGGGAAGGTCTTTCAAGCTTCCTCTACAGCTTCCTCTAGAAGCAGCCTTGGCTCCTGCTAGCTCAGTGATGACTCACTCCCAGTGCTGGGTTGGGATGGCCAGGTCCTGTGAGATTCTGGATTTTATGGTTCACTATTTACCTTTTGTGTTTGTGTTGGATGTTTTGTAACTTCTCTGCTGATCTATTGGCTTGCAACCAGGACAGAATTGCCAACACTGCTGTAGATTCCTATAGATTCTTCCTTATAGATTCTCTACTACACAGAGTCTGCACTGCCCTGTGGAGTCCACATTGCCCCAGCCCTGCACTGCCTATGCTGGTGTCTGTGCTCAGTGTCTGGCCTGCCTCCCTCCGTTTCTGATTGAAACATATCTTTTCTGGTGATCTTCAAAATTATCTTCTGATGATAATTTGTTGCACTCCCAATATTTGTGAATTCTTCCAGTCCAGAACTAATTCAGAGGCTGGGTTTGCTAATTAGTCTGAAGGTTGTAGGAGAAGGTCAGAAAGACACATGTGTCCTCTCCACCATCTTGGCTCTGCCTCCTCTCTGACTGTTCCTTCTTAATCAGGGTTCCTCTGTGATGTTCATGTCCAAGAAGAGTTACAAAGAATTGGAAAAAAAACTAAAGGGAAATATAATAAGGAGTTTTTATATTTATAAAGAGTACCTTATATAGATATAATTTCATTTTTTTGGTAGCAGTATTTTCTTTTTATTTAAATTTTTTCTTTCCAGAGAAAACATGCATTTTACAGTATCTGTAAACATACTAATATGTTTACACTGACTTTAGAACTTAATATATACATATATTCTTTTATAATAGCTTTTTATTTTTCAAAATACATTCAAAGACAGTTTTCATCCTCCTTGAAAAACCTTGTGTTCCATATTTTTCTCTTTCCCTCTTTTTCTTCTCCCCTAGACAGGAAATAATCTGATGTAGTTTAAACATGTGCAATTCTTCTAAACATGTTTCCAAATTAATCACACTGTACAAGAAAAATCAGATCAAAAAGGGAAAAATTGAGAGAAAAAAAGCAAGTAAACAACAGCAATAACAAAGGTGAAAATACTGTGTAATATAATTTCTTTTAAGCCATCTTGCTTTTAATGGCATTCATTGACATCGTACTTGACTAGGGGATTAAGAATATCTAAGAAAAAGACACCATCAGCTTTATTAAAATTAAATTGACTGTTTAAGTGACTTTAATTTCTAATTTCTATTCATTTTATTCTTGCATAGGCTAATTATGGCACATGGAAGATTTTTTTTCTTGGCTTATTAATCCATTGCATTAAAATACATTCAGAAAGTCATTATTAGGGTATGCTTTATGTACTAATGATAAATTAGTTATATTTAGTATAAAAATTTTTCATTCTTTTCCCAAAGAAAGAAAAACAAAGGAAGAAAGGAAAAAAAATTGAGTGCATTATCCAGTGATTATGTCCATTTTTTTTAATAGTTATGTTTACCATTTTTAAAGTGTTGTATCAGGAAGCACCTCTTGCAAACTTAAATGTAGGTTTGCCAGAAAAAAGGTATACTAAGTTTAAGGAATTCATCAAACCCACATTTATTAAAATAATAGTTTACAAGCTATCATTGTATGTATCTATAGCTAATTGTTAAGTATCCAGAGGATGTAGGAAGGAATTGGGTGGTAAAACATTTCTTCCTATGAACCCCAGTTCCCAATATTTCATAAATGGACACATGCAGAGAATATATGCTTAGGGCACTGAAGTGAAAACCCAATATATATGCCCTGAGAACATGTGTAAAAATCAAATTATTCCTTTAATGCCATCAGAGCCCTTGATTCTTCTGAGTAATAGTTGTATCTTTTATGTCTGTTATATTCTGGTTTCACATAGTATGCAACTTCTAGTCTCTTCTGGGGATATCGGTGTATGGTATGTAATCTCTATAGGGTCTTGCTCATTACTGGTTTTGGATAGTATTAATCTTCTGGCCTTTATTTGCTGCCAATTACAGCTCAGTTGGGCAGATATTTAGGGAACTTCTTTTTGCTTCTAGTTTCTGGCTTGAGCTGAAGTTTTTAATTGATCTTCCCCATAAGAAACTGGACCACATCATCCCTCTGAGCTTAAGGATCTGAGTTTTTTTTAAATAATAATAATTTTAATTTTTTCACTTAAAATCTATTTTCTCTTATTCCTTCTTCCCCTTCCTGCTTTGAAAGAACAAAACCAAATCCTTACCAATAAATCTTCATGGTCAAGCAAAGCCACATTGGCTATGTCTAAAAAATGTTTGTCTTCAACCTGAGACCATAGGTAGCATGCTTCAGTATCAGACTCCATAATCATCATTGATTATTTCATTGACTAGAGTTCTTAAAATTTTCACTGTGTTTTGTTGATATAATATTATTATATAAATTATTCTCTTGGCTCTTCTCACTTCTGAATCAGTCTTCCTAGTTTCTAGTTCAACTTTCTCATTTTAGCAGTAGAAAACTCAATGAGCTCCATTCTCCACTGGCCTTTTCTCCCCTCCCTCTAAGCACAAGTGAAGTAACTCGCCCAAAGTCATATCTAATGGCTCTTTTCACTAAACAACATTAAATGAGATGAGGCTACACCTTTGAAAAATTTCCATAGGCAAAATCTTCTTTTCTTCCAGAGGACTGATAGTAGAACTTTTTTTTCCTTTTTGTTTTCCCAATTTTATTATTATGTGCCTGCCTTTTACCTCTATGCTCATCTGCCTATGCTTAAATCAAACTGTTCTATTAATATTTACCCAGTCTGGTTACTGAAAGGATGAACTCACTGCCTCTTTGTGACAGTTTTCTCAGACACAGCAAAATAAATCTGAGAGAAAAAAATCACAAAGAAGAATCTATTTTGAAAAATGTCAGCTATCAGACTGATATGAATGATTCAGATCCAGGAGGTGACAAGTAATGTATTGTCATTTTTATAACAGAAATTGCCAATCTTTAACCTCTTGACTAACACAGATTAAATTTTTAAATTATTTCTTAAATGTAGGTAGTAGGCTGCATGTCAAATACAATGTACCTTTTTATCCATTTGATAAAACTTATTGCTGAAAATTTATAATCCTAAGCAGATATTTTTGACAGAATGGAAGGTAATAGTAGAAAAGTTGTTTAAGGAGAGAACAGAAGAAAACAAAACAAACAAAAGTCACATGAAAGTATTCTCTTGTTGTCAAATTTGACTTTGAAGAGCAAATATCAGATCCATTTAGACAACATATGTTTCTACATTTAAATCAAAAGAACTTAAACATTTTGAATTTTTCTATTTCTCATCATCTAGATTTAAAAAAAATATTCTTTAGTATTTGACTAAGTGCCTTTGTTATGGCATATCCAATATCTTATTGTAGGTCTGAGGAAAACCTGGTCTTGAAGAGATCCAGAATTCACAAAATCAAGTTGAATCTAGTTTATGAGCAAGTCAATATCATCTTGATGATGTTATTGGTCCTTTTGGAGAACAAAGGATGAACAACAAAAATAATAACAAACTACCATATAATTGACTCAATCTCAAAATTGGAAAGGGACCTGAAAATCAATCCTATCCAAATTGTTGCTGAACAAGAATCCCCTCTATGATATTTATGATTAGGGGTCATCTGGACTTTGCTTGAAGGCATCTAAAAAAGAGACAGCATTACCTTCTAAAGAAGCCCACTCTACATTTGGATCACTCTCATTGTAGGGAAACTTTCCCTTACATTGAATCAAAATTTGCTTCTTTACAACTACCACCCATTGATAATAGAGCTGTCCTCTGGGGCCAAGTACAAAGCTATTCAAGTATTTGAAAACAGGATCATGTCTCACTAAATGTCCCCTTCTTCAAATTAAACATTCTCAATCTCTTCAATCTCTTCAGCTAATTCTTATGTGACATAATTTCAAGTTTTTTTTTTTTTTTTTAACATTTTTGTCCTCTTTCCCTAGTTGTCCAATTTATCAATATTCTTCCTAAAATATAGCACCCAGAACTGGACATAATACTCCAATTGAGGTCTTACCAGAAAAATGTACAAAAGGATGATCACTTCCCTAATCAATAATATTAATAAGAGCTAACATTTCAAAAGCATTTTAAAGTTTGCAATGTATTTTACACTTTATCTTGATCCTCACAGCAAACTTGTGTGGCAGATTTTATTAACCCAGAGTGAATTATTAATTATATTTGCTTTTAATAGGTAGGAAAAAAATTGAGGCATACATATGTTAAATTAAATGCCTTGGGATGGCTAGGTGGCACAGTAGATAGAGCATCAGTCTTGAAGTCAGGAGGATTTGAGTTCAAATCTGACCTCAGACCCTTAATACTTCTTACCTGTGTGAGCTAGGAAGCAAGTCACTTAACCCCAATTTCCTCAGCCAAAAAAAAAAAAAAAAAAAAAAAAAAAAAAAGCAAATTGATTAATTAAATGACTTGACCAAGGTAATAAAGCTGTGTCTGAAGAAGGATTTGAACTGACTATGTCAACCCTTCACTCTTACCTCAAACTCTTTTGCTGCTCAATAACCTACAGTGTTTCCTTATCACTTCCAGCATCAAAAATATAAAACCCATTTTTCCCCATAATCTATCTCCCACCTCTATATCTTGTCTTCTTATACTATACATTTCCTTATGTATTATTTTCTTCAGTGACACTCCATCTCTTGGTTCTAGGAATTTTCTCTGATAGTCCCTCATTTTTGTAATGTTATCCCTCCTTTCTCTACCTCTTGGATTTCCTGTTTTTCTTCAAATCCCAGCTAAAATCCCATCTTCTACAGCAAGGTATTTCCAATCTCTCTTAATTGTAGTATTTCTGTCTATTAGTTATGTCCTATTTTTCTTGTATAGAATTGATTTGTATATTTGTATATATATATGTGTGTGTGTGTGTGTGTGTGTGTGTGTGTGTGTGTATGTGTGTGTGTGTGTGTGTTTGCATGTTTTCTCCCTCATTTCATTGTGAAATACTTAATGACAAAGACTGTCTTTTCCTTTCTTTGTATCCCCAGCCCTTAGCATAGTATCTAGCACATAGCACTCAATAAATAGATATTGACTAAGAGATACCAAGTCCAGCACTCTATATACTGTTCCACGTTGGTTATTATTCTTCTCAATTTTAAATTCTAAAAGAAAATAGCTTTTGTGGGTGGCAAATCACAGAATCAAAATGAACTAAAAGTCCACTGAAATTCTACATCTTTTTGAAATGAAAGATTGCCTAGCTCTGTGCTCCTGAACCACATATTGTATTTCTGAAATTTATTTTTAAAATACAAATATAAAACTTTGGCTTATCATATGAAATTTTAACTTTTGGTCCAATGTTCTAGCTTGTCATAAATTATTCAAATTTTGACTCATTCATTGTATGAGTTATCCCTTCTAACATTTGTCAACTGGAAACCTGATGATAAGCATGTCATCTATAACTTTACACAAGTCATTGATAACAATTTTCAATTGTAAAGGATCCTATCATTGGTCCTGGCTTTTTGACCAAAACCTGCTTTCTATGTTGACATCGGACCAATTAATGACTACCTATTTAATTAATTTCTAAACTTGTTGATAGAGTAAAAAATTTGGTAGGTTCAACCAAACTGCAATGATTTCAAGTATGACCAGGAGATGGATTATTTTGGTTCTCAGAGAACTAAGTTAAGAGACTTATCACCATATACTTGCTTAAGCTATCTAGTGAAGTTGGTGGAACTTGAAATCCTCATCTGTGGTGGAAAATATTTTTACATATGTGGTAAAAATAATTGAATGCTCTCCAGGAAGTAGTGGCCTTTACTTAAGGATATTATGTAATAGATTCAATTCTTATGAGGAAAAAAAAATAACATTTCCTAAACAAATACTCCATTTGTTTTGAGTACTGACAACTCTAAAATATTCCAATGAGGGTAAAATATTTAATTAAAGTCACTGGGCATTTCTAAACCTTACTATATAAACTATTGTCAGTAATTTTGATTTCTTCCTTTCTTTCCTCCCTCTCCTCTTTTCCTCTCCTGTCCTCTCTTTTACTCTCCTTTTCTTTATCATTCCTTCTCTTCCTCTTTACTTCTCTTTCTTCTTTTCTTTCACTAAAACTCTTAACAAATAATGAGATGTTAATTTGCACTTATTGAGGAACTTAGTCATGATATGGAGAGCCTAACTCCTGAATTTTGTCCTCTGTGATTACCATGAATTATTGAGAGAGTATAGAGCTAATGATAAGAGTTTTGTCCATCCACTAACCTAAGTTCATTTTCCTTCTCAGTGGCACTCAGACTCTCTTTAACATTATACTACAAGGTTGGAGACTTTTAGGGGAAAATTTCGGGTTGAAAATGAGATTCAGTGGAATGTCAGAATTTTAATCTCTTTCTGTCTCTCTGTCTCTCTCTTTGTGTCTCTTGTCTCTCTCTGTGTCTTTCTTTCCTTCCCTACCTTCTTCCCTCCTTCTCCCCTCCTCTCTCTCCCTCCTTCCTTCTGTGGTGAGAGTGTGTGTGTGTGTGTGTGTGTGTGTGTGTGTGTGTGTGTGTGTGCATGCATGTATATAGCAGCTTAAAAATGCTATTATCTTCCTAGAAAGTACAAGGTTCATTATGTGTAGAGGTGAATGTATAAGGTACTGGGAAAAATATGGGATTGATCAGAGAGTATGGAGAATTATAGTAGCTGATTATGGGCTACTGTAAGTCCTTTATATTTTTGCTGCATTTTTCTTTGCGGTCAAAGGCTATCCTGTATCCTGTTTTCATTGTTACCTTGAGTGAGGATAGCAGCTGAGAATCTTTTTATATGCATCTGTGGAGCTCAAGGAAGAACTATATTTAAGTTATTTCCAGAGGGAACTCAAGTTGGAAGCAAAGGAAGCCTAAAATAATTATTTTAGGGGCTAGACACAAAATAAGACTCTTTCTAAGCCTAGATTGTTAGATCCTAAACCATAGGTTATAAATATTTTGTCAAAATATGCTCTAATTTTGGGGAACATAGTTTGTCTCTTTGTGCTTTTTTCTCTTTTGTGTTAACCCAAATAATGCCATTATGAATGATTTTTTTTTGTTTTTTGTTTTGTTTTGTTTTGGTATAGATTTGCCTTTTTTTTTTTTCTCAGTAACCCATGTAGGTTATTTCCAGAATCACTGAGTTCAAAGCACATGAAAAATTTAGTTACTTTTCTTGCACGATTCCAGATTGTTTTTCAGAATGGTTGAACCAATTCACAGTTCTTCTAGTAGCAAATTAGCATTCTGCCTTCTCTCTACCATCTGTTATCATCTTGACCCAAAGAGAGCTCCTCACTTATCTTTGATCCTTCTATTGCCCTTAGCATAATGAAGGGAGTTTTGGTTTTTTTTGTTTGTTTGTTTTGGGGTTTTTTTTTCAGCAACATCTTGAAATCATTTTGTATTATTTTGTGTGCACTTTGCATTAACTTACTTGTTATATATGTTATGTTATCACTCCTCCTCACCTTCCCTCCTACATCCCACCATAGGATCTTGAAGCCAATAATTGTTTAATTTATTATTGTCTTTATATACTCAATTTTCAGAACAAATAGTCATGTGTTTATTATCTATAATATGTCAGATACTGTGATAAGAAAAGGTAAAAGACAATCTATGCTCCCCCAAAGCTTACAGTTTAATGGAGGAGACCACATGTGAATAAATATATACCAATAGGATATTTATAAGATAAGTTGTACTCTATTGATTATTTAAAATAATCAATAAAGCACAGTGCCTTGTGTTTTTTTGAATCAGATTTCATAATTGACACCATTTATTTAAAATAATTAGTATTATAAAGTTTTTGAATGTTTATTCATAGTATGCATTCACAAATCTCCTCCCCAATTCCAAAGTCCCAGACATAAACCTCTTCAAAACAAATCTCTTACAAAGTGCATTCTTCACAGCATCCTTTTGAGTTATCAAACTAGCACGTTATTTTAAATTTTATAAATGAGAAAACAATATCAGAGAATTTATAAAATCTTCTTTTTAGCTTTTTAAAAGTCCATTACTTGATCTTATCTTATATTTTCAGTCTTCTTACATTTTATTCTCCTCATGGTCCAATAACACTGACCTCTTTGCTGTTCTTTCCTCAAAATATTTGATCTCATGACTCTGGACCTTTTCATTGGTGTCCCACATTCCTGGAATTCTCTTTCTCTCCTCTATCTTCTGACTTCCATGATTTCATTCCTATAGGTGAGATTTTAGATAAGACTTGAATGAATTCTTAGACAAAGTCTAGGGAAAAGGAAAAGTTGTAAGACTGTACTTTGTTTTAGACCAAATAGATAGACTTCTGAACCAAACAGGACCAGTGCAGGACAGAGTCACAATGTGGAGAAGCAAAGTTTGATGGCTACCATTACTTTGTATAATGTAAAATGTGTAGATCTTGGGTAAAAGTAGAATTTCTACTGTCCCCTAGTGTGTTCTTCTTTTGGTGGAAGCACAACTCTGTTATTAGTCCCTGAAAATAACACAGGCCTTTTTAAGAGAAAAGAAAACTTGTTTTTAACAATTCTTAGACTTTGATGTGAATCTTTGGTATTTTGTGGCTTTAGGTCAGGTTAAGTTCTACATTCAATATGTTGTTAGCCTGAAAGCTTACATGGAAGCTGATGACCCTTTAATATTTTTGGTTGAGACTCATAAATTAGCTGTAATCTAATATTATCACGAAGACCATAGGGAGGGTCATGAACAGAAGAATGATTTAAGTGATATGTTCAAAAGACGGAACTTAGTCTATGTAAATGAAGAGCTTCAGTTTTTGAACTAAGAATCATAAACCAACAGAGTTGGAAGGCATCTTGAAGAACATCTAATCAAACGTTTTAATTTTAATGGTAAGGAAAATGAGGGTCATGGATATTAAGTAACTTGGCAAAGGGTCATATAGCTAATAATTTGCCAAGCTGAGACTTGAATACTGATCAATATTTTTTTAAAATTTTCAATAATATTTTATAATCCAAGCATTTGAAAAGACATTTTTCAACATTTGTTTTTATAAGACTTTTGTTCCATTTTTTTCCTCCCTCTCCAAGACAGCAAGCAATCGGATATAAACTAAATATGTGCAATTATTTTAAACATTTTTATATTTGGCATGTGCAGGAAAAATCAGACCAAAAGGAAAAAATAAATACTAGAAAGAAAACAAAAAAAAATGTGAAAAAACTGTGCTTCCATCCATATTTAATCTCCAAAGTTTTCTTTTTGGATGTGGATGTCTATTGGAATTGACTTAAATCAATTGAGTGTTGAAAAGAGTTAAATCCATCACATAATCTTGCTGTTACTACGTATAGTGTTCTCATGGTTCTGCATACTTAACTCGGCATCAGTATATGTAAGTCTTTCCAGGCTTTTGTAAAATCATCCTCCTTATCATTTGTTATAGAACAATAATATTCCATTACATTCATATACCATAACCTTTTCAGCAATTCTCAATTGATAAGTATTCTTTCAATATCTACTTCCTTGCCACTAAAAAGGGCTACTATAAATATTTTTGCACATGTAGGTCCTTTTCCTTCTTTGGTGATCTCTTCGGGATACAGATCTAGTAGTGACAAAGCTGGAAAAATTCAGTTTTATAGCTCTATAGGCATAGTTCCAACTTGCTCTCCAGAATGGTTGAGTCATTTCTACCAACAATGTATAAGTGTCCCAGTTTTCCCACTTTCCTTCCAATATTTATCATTATCTTTATCTGTAATATTAGCCAACCTGAGAGTGGGACCTCAGAGGTGACATAATTTGCATTTCTCTAATCAATAATAATTTAGAGCATTGTTTTCATATGAGTAGAAATGGCTTTAATTTCTTTGTCTGAAACTTGTTCATAAACTTTGACCATTTCTGATGAGTATTTTTTGCAGTAGCCTTCTTCTTAAATTTAGTAGTTCAGCAACATTAATTAAATCTTATCACCTCTCTGAGTCTTGGTTTTTTTCCTCTGTACTTCACAGAATAATGGTTAAACTATGTCAGAGATATTATCATGAAAATTTTTCATAAGTTGTAAAACTACATAAATATGACCTTGAGTAGCACTAATCTTTTTTGATTAATGCTAATTTTAGAAGGAACACCCAAATGGTACAGTGGATAGAAAGCACTAGACTTGGAATCAGGAAGACATCTTCATGAGTTCAAATTCCAGCCTTAGATACTTAATGGCTATGTAACTCTGAGTAAGCCACATTTTGCTCCAGTTATTCAAATGTAAAATGAGCTAGAGAAGGAAATGGAAAACTACTCCAGTATCTTTGCCAAGAAAATCCCAAAGAGGGTCATAAATTTGAAATATTTGGACATTTGAAATAATTCAGCAACAAAGATTCAGCATGATAAATCCAAATGACTATTTTTGGGAGATTACTGAATATCATTATAACTAAGATTTTACCCCAAAGTGTTTAACATGCCTCCCATTCTTTCCATATGCATTCTCAACTAGGTTAGAACACAGAATTAAAATATTTCCACAGAAAAGATAACACATTTTGTAAGTGATACTATTGAAATTTCGCAATGTAGTTTGTCCATCAGGTACTTTTCAACATCCAATAGAGTTTCTGTGTCTGTGATATTTCTAAAACAAAGGTCTTCAGACTGCACCAAAATGATGCAATTTTGGAGCTCATAAGAGCCCAGAAATAAAATAAATGCATTTTACAGGTTACTTTGAAGGTATTTATATGTATTAATCATAGCTACCATGGATCATCAATCTTTTAATCTCATATCTATTCAAGAAGTCTACAGGTAATTGAGCTTCTTTGAATCTAATCTTCATTCTAACAAAAAGCTTGTGAAGCTACAGCTCAAAAGATGCCTCTGCTCAGTCCCCACACCTTGCTGTCAAGTCTTATTTAGTTATTCAGGAACATTCCTCTTCTCCATTTATAATGTTGTCTTCAAGGAAAATTTGGCTTTGAACTATTTTGTTTTGAAGGAAAATCTAAAAATGAGGGAATAAAAATAATTTTAAAATCCCCATCAACTCTCTATTCTAATCCTCTTTCTCTTTGTTTTTTCGGTTTCATGGCCTTCCAACTTAAGTACATTAAAAAAGCCAGCTCCATGTAAACAACATTCATTCATTTGAAAAAGATTTATTATATTCCTATTGTGTTCAGAACTCTGTGCTGCTGATGGAGAAGATTTGAAGTTTAGTTATCCAGATTGTTATAGGGTTAAAACACAAATATAGATAACATTACAATAGACAATCATTCAAAAATGATGGGAAATATGTTTTTCACTATTTCTTATACTAACTCATCTTTGTTTCTGATCTAACTTTGATTAGCAAGTCACTTAGTTTTTCTGAAACTATTTGTATGTATATTGGATTGAAGTTGTTTTACCTTACCTCAGTATTTTCCAGATTGTTCTTAAGATTCTCAAAGTTTTATATTTCTGTAAAACTAGGACTCCATGAGATTTGGGATAAGGGAAAACATAAAGAAAGGTCAATTTTTAGTTTCTTTTAATTAAAACTCTATATTAGTTTTTGTTACTAGACATACTGCCAACCCAATGGATAATAGTAGGCTCTCAAGCTCCAGTGGTTTTCACAGTTTCCTAGTAATATTTCAAGGTGGAATGAAAACTCCAATTTTGAGATGAATGTAGAGGTCTTGGTTGAATGCAAAAAAGACTATGTTATTCTATAAATAACAAATATATATATATGTATGTATGCATGTATGTATGTATATACACACAAATGTAGAGGGCTGCAGACAGTGGAGGAACACTGGGTGAGGTATAAGACCCTTCAGTCCAGAGGGAACCTGCTCACAATGTGTGGTTTCGGCTCCCCTCTCCCCAAGGACTCTTGGCTTTCCTGAAAAGTCGGAGGGAGGGGGTGACAACCTGTGTTGTGATTGAAGCAGAGTGATGCCAGGTGTAAATCTACATATGATAGCAAGTTGTTTATGTGGTCCCACGTGCTCACTACATACTGAAAGCATATGTATTAGGGTATATTAAAAGGGAAGACCTTGGAATAAAGGGACTCCATATTTTCACCATCCTCAGTAGTCTCACCTCATTATTCCTCCACTAAGATGGTATATATTTTTACTACTCCAGCATGAGGGCTCTAGAAAGCATGGTATGTTTTGTCACCCCAACTTGGGGGCTGTAAAAAGCAGGTCACAACACACAAATATTAAAAATATATAGAAATATATATGTATATATATATATATACACACATATATATATATACATATTTGTTGAAATGAATAGAATAACATAGCTTTTCTTTTTTTTTTTTTTTTTGCAGATGTGGAAACTCAGTCTCAGAATAATGAGGAGATTATTCAAAGTCTCAAAATTTTGAATAGAATCGCCTTGGTATAGCAGGTAGAATGCTAGCTAAGAGATAGGAAGACCTCAGTGTTGAACCCAAGGCTATGTAACTTAAATCTCTGTATCTCTGGCTGTTCCCTAAGAATTATCTATTAAGTCATAAAGAATAGAGTTTCCACCTCAAAATTCATAATTAAAAAAATTCTAGTTAACTACATAGAGAATAAGGTGCAGAGTTGAGAACCCTAATCACAAATAGAAATTAGCTACCATGGCCATGGGATGTTATTAATGACTGAAAAAACAAGCAAATGAAAGCTATGCAATTTAGATCCTGTGAATCTTCTGAGGAGAAATAAAATCCTCATGACCCTGTATTTTTTTTTACTGTTTACTGTTTACTTTTTACTTGTAAACAACTTATAAAAAGAGATTAATTGTGTTGTGTATGTCAATCAACTAAAATAAAAATATCTTTAAAATTTTATTTAAAACAAGCATTTCCATAACAGTACAATGAAAAAAAATATATATATATATATATATATATATATGAGTTTGCCTCTTTATATGGACAATAGAGACAGCATTTACTTAGTTATTTTTACTTATTCCAGGTTGTACAAGCCAATGTTTTTTCAACATAAATAAGTCCCCAAACATCTTGAAATCTTTCAGGACATGCTGTGGTTTTAATTTCCTTTCCCTACCAGTAAAACAAAACATTTCTATTTAATCTCTTGAAGCTCATCTCATTCATTTTACTTTTTGTATATCATATTCTTGATGTAATTTTAATATATTGGTTATTTTTAGTTGGATCTCATAGTCTGGATGAAGATTTTATTGTAAATACAGGCAAGAAATAATTAGTGATTCACATTTACTTAAAGCTTTTGCTAAAGATCAGAATTATATTAGGGGAAAAAAAAACTATAGTTAAAGAATTGAAACTGATAACATTATGGGATTCACAAAGCACTTGGTGGTCAATCAGTCAACAAGTATTTATTAAGAGTGTGTCAGGCATTGTATTAAAGATTGGATATGCAACAAAAATTAAAGTTAGACCCTGCCCTAAAGAGCTTATATGGCACTAAGGGATTATTGAGGGAAATGGTGTCTGTGATAAGGTTACACCCGTTTTTTAGGAGGGGTGTTACTTTGGAAGTTGAGTGGATTAGAATACTTGAGAGAGGATAGTGAAAGAGGCAGAGAGATTGGTTAAAAGCATTAGTGCAGGCAATAGGGGGATAAAAGACAGCTAAATTTGCAGTCATATGAGTGAAGAAAAGTAGATCTATACAAGCGATTTTGTAACAGCAGAAGTGACAGATTAGATATGTAGGATGAGTGAGAATTAGGAATGAGAGTGACATTAAGACTGTAGCCTTAGTTGATAGGGAAGATAGTGCTGCCCTTAACAGTCATAGGGAAGTTCAGGGGAAGAGAGAGGTAGAGTAGAGAAAGATAAAGGGTTCAGTTTTAGATATGTTGAGCTTCAGATGCCTTTGGTACACTCAAGTTGAGATATCCAAAAGGCAGTTAGTGACATGATACTAGAACTGGAAAAGTGACTAGGGTTGGACATATAGATCTGAGAAGTATTTGTGGAAAGAATAATTGAATTCATGGGAGCCAGCAAGATCAGATAAGAAAGTATAGAACAAGATTCTTAACCAATATATACTGACCCTCAAGCATTCTGTAGATAGATACCAGAGGATCCCTGGACTTGGGTGGGAAAAATAATACATCTTATTTTAATTAATCTCTAACTTGCAATTTAGAATTTCCTTCAATGACAAAAAATACTATTCAGAGAAAGGAATAAATAGGCTACATCAGACATCCAGTGGGATGTTTGACACAATGAAGATATAGAGTAAAGGAAAAATAAGAGATCAGACTAGACTTGAGACACACCCATAGTAAATGGATGTGACCTGGTAGAGGCAGCAGCAAATAAAACTGAAAAAAGAGTTGTCAGATAGGTATAAGTGGAACCATAAGACAGCAGAACCTTAGCAGCTACAATTGGGGGAGTTTATGACAATATTTCTTTTTATCCTATGTATAACAAATATATTTATCAATAGGTCCAGGGCTAACCTTCTAGCCAATAGATAAACACCACTTAAAAGAGACCACAATATTATGGATTGAGTTCTGACACTTCTGACAAATGTTAGCTGACAAACATTTGTTGAAACCTTATTATAGATGGATCAGTATGTTTGGTTCTGTGTGGTAAGGAGGAAGCATTGATGAATATCCAAGGAATAGATAATATGATCCTTGTCTCTAAGAATCTTACAATTGGGTTGTGAATAGGTGAATTTTGGCTTGGAAGTTTGAGAAGCTATATATAATTTACTTCTGTTGGAGAAAGTAATCTTTTCTCATATTATATTCATTAATATTATCACATAATAAGCAACACAGAAAACAAACAAGAAAAAATGTTGCACATATTGCAATTATAATAGTATAATTTTGCAATCACATCTAATGACCAACATTAAGTACAGTGTATTAAATTATTCAAATTGCTCTCTTCTCCAAATGATGTCATTGATTAGATTTATGGAAGTAGCTATGAGATGTAAACCAAATATTGTGACATCCACTAATTGAAATAAATGCTTGTATTTCAATTAATGGTAATTTTTTAGTTCATTAACTCCAGAAATTTGTTCTTATGGTCTATTCAAAATACTGCAAGTCAGATTTACTGAGCTATAAACAGAATGAGTTTATTAAGAAGAAATCAATGTCAGTTGAACCTATTTTTTTTTTTTTCCTGATAGGATAACAAGTTAGAAAGGAAAGGAAATGTAGTAATGGAATGGAAAGTGGTCTATTTGGATATAGTCATAGAACTGGAAGAGAGGTAATGTTGTAGAATGGAACAAGGACATTTCCTACCTGAGTAATGATGGAAAAACTGCAACCTTCTTGAGTCTTCTCATCTGTAACATAGAGAGAGGAAATATGTATAGTGGAGAGAGAGTTAACCTTGAATTCAAGAATATCTGAATTTAAGCTCCGCCTCTGACATATATTACCTGTGTGACCCCAGATAAATCACTTTATCTCTCAGGAAAATCTCTAAGAGAATAAGTTGGTGAGAGGTTTGACAAAGCACTGCATTGATTATAGAAGGGATTTCCTTACCTGGAAATTCTTCACATCAATGAAGTCATCAATCTCCCCATCCCTAAAATGGAGATAATAAAAATACAAAAAAAAAAAAAAATGAAGATTGTGATGAGATCAAAAGAGCTAATGTACAAAAAGGCACTGCAATGAAGTTAAGTGTTATTGTCACTGTATTCCCAACCCTTAGCCTGTATCTAGCTTATAATGAGTACTTAATAAATACTTGTGAATCAAATTAAATGAACAGTTTTCTGGTTCCAAAGTGAGATCCCAAAATAATGGAATATTTAGTTGATATATCTAGTTGTCTACCTCATATATGATCTATGACTTTAAATTGAACACATCTTTTCTGGCACTAGATATTACTAAACCCTAGTAATTGGGGTGAATGGGAGCCGAAAAATTCAAAGTTTTTCTTTTTAAATTTATATTGACCTTGAGTGTAATGATCAAGAATTTTTTAGACCAAAGAGAGAATCAGACTATTTTCCTGGTCTTGGTTGGTGATAACACAGTGACTTAACACTGAATGTAGTACCCTGGATGTGTTGAGAAGGATGAGGAGAGAATGGAGCATGAGCTAAAACTTAGAGCACATGGCATTAGTATCAAGTACTGGAAAGTGAAAGAAAGGTTTCCAAGTGCCTACTCTCTGATTCATTGAAGGATTTATGGGGAACAATTCCTAGCATCAGGCTCAGGAAGACAACTTTTGGCTGGAAAGTTGGACACATATGGCTTTGTCTTCTAGAATCACTACTCAGAAATAATAATGATCAAGATATATGTGTATGAATGTATGTGTAATATGATCAAACTCTGGTGGATGTAAATATCTAATTAACCCAAGTCTGGAGCCACAGTAGTCTCGTGATGGGAAAAGAGAATACTTAGAAAGGAGTCCATGGAATTGAATAGAAAGGAGTCTATTTCAAGTTAAGAGTTATAAAATTAGAATAATAGTAGGAGTCAGTGTGGTATTTATGGGACTTTGAATTAGGGAGATTGGGTTTATTAAATGCAATCTCTTACATGTTCTGGGGTGTGTGTGTGTGTGTGTGTGTGTGTGTGTGTGTGTGTGTGTGTGTGCAAAAACAACCATATGTAGGAATGTCCATAATATTGGGAAAAGACCAGAATCTCAAGTCATACAGGTTTATTGTTCGAAAAAAGGTCAATTGAACATGAGTGATATCAGAATTCAAAACAAGGCCAAAGTCAAACATAAAATGTTGTCAAATTAGTTTCAAAATGGTTAGCCAGAGCACAATGGTTTTCATCCAGTGTTTCAGAAAATGGTATTCAAACTTTTTGCAATTGTTTTAAGTTGTCATAGTTTGCAAGATTTTCACTACATTTTTATTCCTCCTTTCAATCATGGTATGAAGATGATTGTGGATTCTCAAAAACTGTAGCAATAGACTACAAGCTGTTGCAATTTTAATCAAGATAGAAAGATTTTAAATATATCTCTGTGACATTTTCTTTCTCTCTCTCTCTCTGTCTCACTCTCTTTCTCTTCCTGTCTGTCTATGTGTCTGTCTCTCTTTTTCTCTCTCTCTCTCCTCCCTACCCTTTCTCAGACCAGACTTGCTGAATTTGTAGGGCATCATCACTATTAAATACTATCCTTTAAATAATAGCAAAGTTGGAATTTGCATGAGTGGAGAGAGTTCCCACCTCATCAAAATCACAGACCTTGAAGTTGTGAAGGACTGCAGCGTGAGAACTGAATAATGATGAAATACAGTGAATAAAGGTAAAAAGCAGGTCTGCTTCCATGGAATGTTCAAAGGGTATCATTTAATGGTTTCATTACTGATTTTTAAGAGGGAATAAAATTGATAACAGTTCTCAGTTAGTGAGTTTAATATACTACATATTGTCAATGATCTGAGTATAAAAATTATGAGATGCTGTCTTATACTTTTAGAGGAAGATATGAAATTACATAAATTTTAAAATTACTGATATGTTTAGTTTTTGTTTACATCATAGTTATTTACAGTTATACTCTTCTTTTACCTCTATTACCCAATGAGCATTCCTTTATAACAAATTTGTTTAAATCCTAAGGAAAACCTAAGGAAATTTGACACAGAAATCACACCTGAAAATGTAATATTCTGTGCCTATAGTTCCCTATCTTTTTAATAAAAGAAAGGATAAGCATTTTCTTATCTCTTCTCTGGGAGAGAGATTGGTCATTCCAATTACAGTGTTTATTTACATTTTAATATTCTTTTCCTTTGTATAACTGTAGTCATTTTATATATTCTTTCCTCGTTCAACTTACTTTACTTTATATCATCTCACATAAGTTATTCATTTTTTCTTCATAGTTTTTAGCAGCATACTATTATTCCATTAAAACTATTTACCATAATTTACTCAACCATTCTCCATTATATAGGGCACCAACTTTGTATCCATTTCTTTCACAAAAACATGATACTATGGATATTTTGAGCATATATAAGATCTTTTTTTCCTGCTTTTATCTGTTTATTTGTTTTTACATATGCTCAGTAATGGAATCCATATAGATAATTTAAGAATAAAAGACAACTATTTTTTTCTGATATGAGTAAAAAGAGTATCATCAAAAAACACATTACCTGATTTAATATATATAACATAAAATGATATTCATGCCTTCTAGGTGCTTACATGTAATTATTGATGTTGTTATTGGTCCTTTGTTCTTGAGGAGGATCTTGATATCAGGGAAATGATGCCATTACATGGGAGTGCATTGGATTTAAGTGAGGGAAGGTTGTGCAAGGTCATCTGCCTCACTTTTCCCTCCAGAGCCATCTGAGTCCAATGGCCAGATATAGATCAGGATGATTGGAGATGTTTACCTGTGTCCATCTACGTTTCTATTGTTTAATACCTAGATCATTTCCCATCATTCTTCCCATCCCATCATCACTGTATACTTAAGACTATAAATACATTTCATATACATATGCCACCTACCTCCCTCTACTATATGAAAAGCACTGGGCTTGGGACTGAGGTTATAAAGATAAAAATGAAACAGTTCGTGTATTCAAGGAGGATGTATTCTACTGAGGATAGAATACTAATATTTTAAATAAGCAGAAGAAAGAAAAAGTGTACAACCAGTGGGAACAGGAGACAACCTTTGTATAGGAGATAGTGCCTAAAGTAAGCTTTGAAGGAAGCAAATCCAATTCCTTTCCCATGTGATAACCCTTTTAATCACAGTATCTTATCTTCCTCTTTTCTCATTCCTAGGTTATCTCCCTAGTTCATTCAACCAATTGTCATGTAGAATGAAACATTAGTTCTTCATAAATTATTCTGTCCAAAGCTAAACATGATATTCTAGATGTGTTCAGACCAGAAACATGTATATCAAGACTGTCATCTCGCCACATATTTCTTTTTTTTTTTTAAATTTTTTATTATATATATTTTTTTTATAATATTATCCCTTGTATTCATTTTTCCAAATTATCCTCCCCTCCCTCTATTCCCTCCCCCCGATGACAGGCAATCCCATACATTTTACATGTGTTACAATATAGTCTAGGTACAATACATGTGTGTAAATACCATTTTCTTGTTGCACAATAAACTTTAGATTCCGAAGGTACATGTAACCTGTCGCCACATATTTCTTAATTCAGCCTAATTAGCGTTTAGGTATTTTGTATTTTTCAGACTGACTAGCCATAACTTCCCCTGTGCACATATGAAGCTAATATTTAAGATTCAAGTATATGACTTGTTCCATTTAAATTTCATCTTATTTTATTTATCCCAATGTTCTAATCTTTTATTTTGGAATCTGACTCAGTCAGCATACATGCTATCAGTCAGTCCCCATTGGACATTGTTTGCAAATTTGTTAAGCATGCTATCTATGAATGTTTTTATCCAGTCAGGGCAGTTTCTACTCAGTTTAAAGATACAACTCTATCAAAAGTGACATCTTTGTAACAACATCCTTAACAATAATCTTGAATTATGTCAAAGAAAGAGTTTTGAAAAGTAGTTGACTATGGATTAGTAACTGAAACTTGTCCTAAGTTTATAGAACTTGTCACATGGTCACAGGAGAAAGTGACTAAAATGGAAAAGGCAGTGAATATTCCACCTGGCCCTAGGAAAAGAAGAGAAGGAAATGTGTGTGTGTGTGTGTGTGTGTGTGTGTGTGTGTGCGCGTGTGTGTGAATGAGAAAGAGACTGAGAGAGACAGAGACAAAGAAACAGAGAAACAGAGAGACAGAGACAGAGAGTGAGCTAGAGATGGAGAGAGACACAGAAACAGAGAGAAAGAAAGACAGAAACAGAGACATACAGAGAGAGACAGAGATAGAGACAAAGACAGAGGCAGAGACACAGAGAAACAATGAGAATTTTAGGAGCAATAGGATAGAGAGACAGAGAAAGACACAGAGACAGAAAAAATTTAATTCCTTCTCATACAGAAAAAATTTAATTCCTTCTCATGAGTCTTTTACCATTTAGATTAAACCACCACTTGGCTGATTGGTTTTCTGATTTTGCACATTGCCCAAAGGGGTGTTGGAGTCTTTTACCCAATAATAAGAGATCCCTAGCCCAGCAGAAACTCTGGACTTAAGATCAAGAAGACCTGAGTTCCAATGCAGTCTTAGGTATTTAGAAGCTATATGAGGCTGGACAAGTCTCTTAACCTTAACCTCTGTCTTCCTCAGTTTCCTCAACTGGAAAATGAAATAATAATGTATCTATGTTATTGTGAAGAGACCAAAGACAACAATCTTCAGCTCTCTTGTCCACCTGATCAAGGAAAGTGTGCAATTAAAAGAGACAAAAGACTACTTTCATGGATTACTTTTCAGGAGGAAAGAAAACAAAGTCAAAATAGCAAAATCAAGCTTCTGTTTTCTTGTATAAATAGAAAAAAAAAAAAAAAAGAAAGACTAAAGTCAAGAAAAAAAACTGAAGACCTATGCCCTAGCATCCTGCTTTTTCACCAAGTCATGTCAATGGCTGTGATAAAGGCCTTGCTGCTTAGCTTTTCTTCTGATAGTGAAATCGATTTCATCATTTACATTGCAAGCTTTGGTAGCCCTAAAAAGCAAATAATTTGGCTTCTCTTTTCTAAGGAATAAGTCACTTTTAAATTGAGGTGATCTTCAACATCCAGAATTTAAGAATATTTCAGAGAATCTAGCAATTTTTTCATCAATTGATGTGCCTGATAACTCTAATCTTATTAGAAAATCAACAACAAAATTCAATCTAGTCCACATGACAAGTTGAAGAAAACAATTTTGAATCAAGATTCCTTCCTTATTTATAATAGAAAACCATCATCTCAATCTATAACCCACTGGCAGCCACTCTTTTTATAAATCTTTTATGCTATTTTGAGCCAATGAAGGGAGAGTGATGTATTGTACACCTGCCTCACATATTCCACGTGGCTAGAGGATATTTTGGGAGTCAAATATTAGTTCAATTGTAACCAAATATGGCTAAGAAGACCTACACAATTCAATAGTCAATGGATTGGTGACTTTGAAAAGATATGTAACCCTTGGAGAAACTGTGATTCAGGAGACATGATTTGCATCTGTCATTGCTAGACTGAATAATCCCAGAAAAGCATAACTATTTCCTTCCCATCATCATTATTACTGTATTTCTATTATTTTTTTATTTCAGCCAATTGTGGCATATATGTTGTCCTACCAGAGGAATTAGCTTATTTTCATATTTACCTAATTTTAAATTTCACTTTTATGGAGGGAGGACAGGCAATAATTATGGCAGATTTAAGAATATAATCAAAATCTTTTAATATTTAAAAAACCAAGAATAAGAATGTCACCAAATTTATACTATAAAAAGTATGAATAATATCTATGAAGACATTCAGATTCAGCAATCAATGGACATATGGAACAATCGGTGTATCATGTGTAAATAACGCCTATCAAATAATTTTACTCTCCTTTTATAATTTTTCCCAATTGGACTGAAACCTATTGCAGCCAAGTGACCTATAAAATGTTGGTATTACATTGACATTCACCAGATAGTTATATAGTCCATCTTCTAAGCCCTACATTAATCAAAATCATCAAAGAAATCAGTACCATAAGTCATCCTCATTAGTATTAATTCCTTCTATGATGCATAACAAGACATAATGAACAAGTATCCTATTCTGGAAGCAGGTTATTTCCAATAACGCAGCAGAGACATTCAGTAAGTGCCAATTTAAAATGATGCTACTTCACACCTAATTCACAGTTTTCTATTTGCACATAAGCTTAATTAATTCATAATTGCCACCTTAGCCCTCCCATTCCTCACAATACTGTTACTGTTGTTGAGCGATTTCTAGCACTGACTCTGGAAGGCTACCTATGCTGTGAGAGGCAGCTCTGAGGAAAACCCTGAGTACCCCAATGAGCAGGTGAGGGACTGCCACTTTCCAGACTCAAATACTCAAACTCATAGTTAGGCAGATCTTGTGAAGACTCCTGGTTTTTTTTAAAAACAACAACAAATTCATAAAAGGCTTGGCTTCCTCCAGGGGAAACACATAAAGACACCTTCCTAGAGACTCAGTTTTCACAAGAATCTCCCCTGATTTTAGCCTTCCTTTATTTTCTTGAGACATATGAGGACTTCCAGGTTGGGTAGAGCAGGCGAACCCCAGTGTCAGAGGGTTAAGTCACACTCGTGGTGTGACAGTGCCATCAGCTGTCCTGAGCCTTTATAGCAAAATCACTTCAGTTGAAAAACAGTGCGTCTCTTCTCCGGGGCTGTGGGCATTCTTAGGGAAGCGTTTGCTACAGAGGGCTCCAAGCTCTGCAAACATTAGAGAATGATGTCTCCTTCAAGTGCATCCGAGGATATCGGGAGCTCCTGCAAGCGCTTCTCGGGCTGTCATTGCGGACTGCGGCCACCAGAGGACGGGCTTGGTCCGCTTTTTTGTCAGCAGTCCCACAGTCGCCAACCTCGGAACCCTAAAGATGTGGAAAAACTCAGGGCGAGCTACAGTAGCGGTTTCAGGCTTTCAAGAAGTCCGAGGCAGTTAACTGTTTCTGATTCCCCGTAACCTAGCGAAGGCCAGACTTTTCTGAGGTCCTATCAGCCGGAGGCCTCAGCTTATACTTTTAACAGAGGAAAGATTAAAATTGTCCTTCCATAGGACAACTCCCCTCACCGATCCTGGCGAGGGATGCAGCCATTTTAGTTGGTGTTTTTGCTGTGATGTTTGTGGCAAAACTGGCAAGAAAAAGGACAAGAAGAGGCGGGGGGGAAGGATGGTCTAAAAATCAACTGGGTAGTACCACTTTCCCTAGACTGGAGAACTAGGGAAAGAAGGGGAGGAGGGGTAAGCTTCACACAATCCTAGGGAAAATGAGCTATAAAAATATCATGAGAAAAGAGGAAAGAACACCTGCGATCTTGGAGCTAGTCCTGCTGCTATCAGAGCAGATGTCAGAGATGTCTTAATGGCCAAATCCTATGTCAGCTCAAGAGGATATACATGTTTAGCAGAAAAGACACCTATTTTTCCTCATTTTTTTCTGCATTAAATGTTTTGGCTCATTACAAGAATGCTTGAGATGATGCCCCATGGAATAAAGCATATATGTATAACACAACGTACTAATGCATATAATACAATTTCAAAGATCCATCTCCTATTCTCTACAAGTATTCATGTTTTCTTCTGTTTTAAATCAGACTGGAATAGATGAACTAAGAGCCCATCTTTTCCAAGATTAAACAGGAAAAATAGCCAATATCTTGATATAACACACAAATAGGAATGATTTTCTGTCTTTTGAGAGGTGAGGGTTATTTCTTCTTACAAGGTTATCACAATAGAAATGAATAGTTTCATAGAAATTGGCATAATACCAACAGATAAAATTTTCGGAGTAAAAGTAACTAATTAATTAGCTCTAATAAAGGCTACAGATCTCAACTAATAGGATGGACATGAAAGCAGATTAATACCTAATATAACTTAGTGGTAGTGTCACATAGTAGAAAAAATATTAACTCTGGAGAAAATCTAGGTTCAAATCCTGTTTCTGATGCTAGAAAGCTCCATCTTTAAATTAGTCATTTAACCTTCTTGGGCCTCATTTTCCTGAAGTTGGAAGATATGGCCTCTAAGTAAGTCCTTTTGAGCTTTAAATTTACATTCAACCAACAAGCATTTATTAAGTATTTACAGTTTTCCAGGAACTGTGTTAAGTACTCAGGATCCTCTCTGCCCTCCTGTCCCCTCAAAAAAAAGGGCAACTGGTTTCAACCTTCATAAAACTTGCATCCTAATGGGGATAGACAATCTGTGCATATAATATAAATAAAACACCATTGAAAGATAAGAATTCTACTGGAAGCACTAGGGGAAGACCTCTATGGAAAATCATGTTTGAGCTAAGGTTTGAACAAATTCAGAGATAATAAGAGCTAGAGAAGAACCTAAAGATGACCTAGGCAATTTTTAAAAATTTTATAAATGAAGAAACTGAGACCCAGAGAAATGACTTGCCTACTAATACATGAGTGGTGTAAGTAGTAACCTAAGGATTTGATCCAGGTCTTCTGACACCAAATCCAAAATTTTGGTTATCATGACATACAGTACAAATACCATCCTGCTTAAAGATGTTACCCTGTAGGCCTACTCTGGTAATACCTCTCTCTCTTTTTTTTTTTCTTCTCTCTCCTCAGGTAATACCTGGCACAAAATGGCCTCATTCATTAGCAACAAAAGCATTTGATTATGTCCAGAAGGATTTGATCCAAGTACAAATGTCTTGGATCATGATAAGAAAACATGGGGTTATGGTGAGAGAAGGGAAGGAACCTGGATTTCCTTATATTCATCCCCACTTCATTCATGTATTTTCATAGGCTCAGTTTCCAAATGAGATTTTAGGTAGAGATAACTTGATCCTGAGAAAAGGAACTAACAGCTAGGTATTTAGACTGATTAATCTGTGTAACCCATGTTCAATCACTCTCTGAATTCTCCTTTCTTGTCTGAAAAAAAACGAAGGTAATAGCATTGATATAACCTATTGTTTTAGGTTAAAATAAGAAAGTTACTTTGTAAGCCTTAAAGTGCTATGTTAATAAAGTGAATATGAACCATGCTAATTATTATTATTGTTGTAAATTCTATTCTGATGCCTCATTGTGGCATGGATTTAAACCATTCTTGAAGAGCATCTCAGCAAAGCTCAAACTGCCAGGACCTCACTAGTAAGCTGAAAAGACTTTGAGTCTGGGCCTAATGATATAACATGTTTGTTGTCATTAATCCAGAGAAGCTAGGTTTGGAGATCCCTATAACTGAGTTGACTAGTGGGTGATTTTTCAGGTCCAGCAATAATTAAGGACTATCTTAAAGATAGATTGTGATTTGTGAGGATAGAGAGAATATCAATACTTATAAATTTATAAGTTCTTATAGCTTTAAAGAAATAGTACAGTGAGAAAGAAGAGACGAGATAAGAAATAAGGCTAGGTTTTTGGGGAGAAGTATAAGAGAGTATAGGAAGATAATGGACCTTGGTAAGTTATGGACAAAGCATGATTTTGGACAGATACCAAGAGATAGAGTATTCAGTGAGTTAGAATCAAACTGAAGAGGATGCTAAATGGAAATTAAGGGAGCAAACTCCATGTTTCTTTCTATGACTAGGCCTGGGCCTAGTATCAGCACAAGGCTATGGTGCCAATATTTCCTTCTATTAAACAGCTCTCTTTTCTACAGGGTTTCATTTCAATAAGTTTTCCTCCTTCCTCCCCCTCTCTCCACCCTTTTCTTTCAATAGAATAGCCTGGGCAAAAATCCCAGAACTCTTCACTATTTAGCTGATATGGATAAATTTTGCAGGTCTTTGTCTTTAATGTAATCCCTAAAAAATCATAGTCCTAGAAGCATCATCAATGATAGCTATGACTCAGCAGGACTATATATAGACAAAGGAATTGTTTTCCTCTGTGAATGGTTAGATAGAATTTGAGTCCTAAATTGGGCACAATTAAAAAAGAATCTAATCTATTGAGTTGGGTTCTAGGAACAACATAAAATATGATTCTTAATATAAACAAATACAAATATGGAGGCAAACTGGTACCTACTAGATGGAAAGTGTCTTGAATGGTAAGTTATCTCTAGCTAGTTAGAAGTAATTGATGCTATGGTGCTGGGACATTTAGTCAGATTCCTATGCAAATATGGCTATTTAAAAACTTATTACCTGCTGTGTCGATAGAGTATTAAATTAGCTTTAGTTTCATTTGCAAAGAAAATATTTTCTAGTGAATTTTGGATTCGATGTTAATATTGGGCATATGTAATCATGCACCATCTCTATTGTAAATGCAATGTCTCACTGTTCTTTGTCACTGTTCTTATTGACAGATACTTCCTTCCAAGTGAAAGAAAAATTCCTAGGGCTCAATCTGGTTCACATATGTTTTAATAGAGATATATTGTAATCTACTTTTATTTACTAATGTCAACAAGCTATCAGTTCTGATGTTGACAGGGCCAATCTTAGGCAAAACCGTGAAATAGAGAAAATTTGTCTTTGGCATATTCCTGATGCTTTGTTACTACACTCCCTAAGCCTCTAGTTTAATAGGCACTCAATGTTTTCATGGAACATCTAAGATGTCCACTGAATTGTACCATCTAGGACTGCCCTTCAAAGGGAACTGTTTTTCTTCTTTGGCATTAAAACCTCTATCAGGGTTCTGTCTCACCAGGTGATAGTGAGCTAACCTGATATTAATAATCATTAAAATTAACATATAGATGATCCTTTTTCTTAAAACGATCCCCAAAAAACAATAAAATGTAGATGAATTGCAATGGTCGTGTTTGTTGCAGAGAACAATTGATGACATATTCTCCTTTTTTTAGTAGAGAATTAGACATCTATAGGTGAAGAATATTGCATATATCAGATGAGATCAATTTTAGATTGGCTTTGTTTAATTTTTTTCTTTATTATAAGAGAAATTTTAATGAGGTGGGTAATGAGAAGCCAAGTGGTCTCATCATTTATCTTAAAAATAATTTTTAAAAATTTTATTTTTATTGTTGGTGTTGAGGCAATAAGATTTAATGACTTGCCTAGGATCATATATCTAGTAAATTCTGAGGCTAGGTCTTCCTGACTACTGGGCTGGTGCTCTTTCCACTGTGTCATTCAAGTGTCCCCCAAAACTATAATTTTTTATTATTATTATAGCTTTTATTTATAAAACATATGCATAGGTAATTTTTCAACACTGACCCTTGCAAAATCTTCTGTTCCAACATTTCCCCTCCTTCTCCTCACCCCCTCCCCTAGATGGTAGGTAGTCCAATACATGTTAAAGATGTTAAAGTATATGTTTAATCCAATATATGTATACATATTTATAGTTATCTTGCTGCACAAGAAAAATCTGATCTAGAAAGAAAGGAAAAGAAAAAAAAAAACCTGAGAAAGAAAACAAAAATGCAAGCAAACAACAGAAAGAGTGGAAGTGCTATTATTGTGGTCCACAATCATTTCCCATAGTTCTCTCTCTGGGTGTAGCTGACTCTCATCATTATTGAATAATTGGAACTGGTTTGAATTATCTCATTATTGAAGAGAGCCACATCCATCAGAACTGATTATCGTATAATTTTGTTGTTGCTGTGTATAATGATCTCCTAGTTCTGCTCATTTCACTTAGCATCAATTCATATAAGTCTCTCCAGGCCATTCTGAAATCATCCCGTTGGTCATTTCTTACAGAACAATAATATTCCATAACACTCATATACCACAATTTATTCAGCCATTCTCCAATTGATGGGTATCCATCCATTCAGTTTTCAATTTTAGCCAAACAAAAAGGGCTGCCACAAACATTTTTGCACATGTGGGTCCCTTTCCATCTCTTTGGGATATAAGCCCAGTAGTAACACTGCTGGATCAAAGGGTATGCACAGCTCAAAACTATAATTTTGTATTAGAAAATTTACCAGTTAATTGGAATAAAATTTGTTAGAGTAAGTTCTTACTCCTTAGAAAATAGTTCTTATTCCTAAAAGGACTAAAGAAAAGGTTTCAAATGTGAATCATCTTATTCGATGGTTTAATTGTTAATAAAATAACTTGCATTTACATACTGATTTACAAAACCCTTTTCTAGAAACACTCTTGTGACAGAAAGAACAAGTGTTATCTCCATTCTGTAGATGAGCAAACAGACTTACAGAAGTTGAATGATCTTTTCATGGTCATACAATAAGTGCCTGTACTTGATTTCAAACCAAGATTTTTTGATGGCTAGTTTAGCACTCATTCCTCTTCTCCAACTTCATGATTTAATAGTTGTAATTAAAAATCAAATAAAAACAAAACAAAACTCAAAGTCATCTGTCATATGAGGAGGAATGAGGGTTTATAAATTTTAATAAGAATGAATTAGTTCATATAGCCTTCTTTGACCTCTTTCTATTTGCTAGTAATTTATATATGTCTGTCACCATTGTTTACAAAAACTCCAGGTCAGACATTTCACTTTTTTAAACTAACAACTCTTCCAAAGCCTTGCTTTTTGTCTTTTTACTCTGTTTCACTGGCTTTCACATTGATGTCAGTTACTAGATAAAGGATTTACACTCTGGGTTATCAGAGATGGTTTCTGTAGCTTTCAGGTTGGGGATATGCTAGGCTATGCAGTCTTTTCTTTATTTCAATTATATTGTATTATCTTTTCTCATGACCAATCTCTTTTCTTTCTTCCCACTGATTCTGAAGTCATGATGAGTAGAAATTATTATAAAGGCAAGTGGGAAGGGATGTATTTGTGCCTATGTGGGGAGTAGAAAGGTTACTACAGATAGGGAAAATTTAGGGAATAATTTCCTTACCGTATTAGTTAAAAGCATCTATATAATAATATTTCACAATGCATTTTGCATAATTTTCTCAAATCAATGACACATCTCCTGGCTGTTCCATGAACAAGAGTTTCTGCCTCTTAGTTTCTGGGAATTTTCTTTGGTCCCCATTCTTGGAATTCTTTCCTTTGTCTTTGCTTTCTAATTTCCTTGAATTCCTTCAAGTCCCAACTAAAATCTTACCTTCTACAGGATATCTTTATCAATCTCTCTTAAGCTTAGTGCCTCCCTTATGTTAATTATTTCCTATTCATTCTGCATATAGTTTGTTGTTCACTCTTCTAGGGCTGGCTCTGCCTTTTACCTCTTTTTATATCCCCTGTACTTGTAGTTTGCCCTTTGTTTTTGAAGATGACTATAACATCAAGGAAGTAATGCCATAACAAGCAAGTGAATTGAATTTAATTGAGGGAGGGCTGTGCAATATCAGAAGCCTCTCTCTTTCTTCTCCAGAGCTATCTGGCTCCAGTAGCAAGATATAGATTAGGATGATCTACTGCCCTGGAGTGGGAGATCTTGGTCTTTTTAAAGTAAGGTCTTTAACAAGTGTCAGATGGACTGAGGCAACACCCCTTAAGCCAGGTAAGAAAGGAGGCAAAGAAACAAAACATTAGTCTGGGAGGGGAAGACCTTCAGAGCTTCTGGCCAAAAGAAGTACTAGTTACACTCACTTAGCATAGTGCCTGATACATAATGAGCATTTGATAAATGTTGAATAATTGATTGATTTTAAGTCAATGATGCCAGGACATCTTGGTAGAAAACAGAGTCTAAGATTAGCTTTTTGATAACTATGATTTTATGTATAAATTTATATCTCGTAGGGTAAGGAATAAAGCAGTGTAACATAGTGGGTAGAGTATTGTAATGCTGGAGAAACTGAGCAAGATAGAAATTAGAGAGTATTTAATATTAAATTGGAGAGATAAAATGGAACCCAATGGATCCATGATTTGGTCCCAGGGCTGAATGAAACTATGTCTCCAAGAATCCAGCAAATGTTGTAAATTCTCAAAGACATATATATACATGTGGCTCAGATGCAGGGGGAAGACTGAGGAAGGAGTGGATTCAGGGTGCTGAGAGCAGGAACAGCACTCTGACAGGATAGGGGAAAGGCACTGGAGATGAGATGACATAATCAAGGGGAGGCATCCCCAACAAGGGAAGAGGCATCTTGATAAGACAGTATCTGATATTCTAATAACTTAGGATGGGGAGAGGCATTCTGATATTCTAAAACATAAGATCTTTTATCCTTAGCAAGTGTTCTGATAAAGAGGGAGGGGACGTTTTGTAGAACTGAGAAGCTGGGAAACTGAGGCAAGACTGAGTCAGGATAATTAGGGAAACTAAGTCAGGACAATAAAAGAGAACTGTGGCATAACAGGATTAGCTCTAGAGTCTGGAAGATCTGAGTTCCAGTCCTGCTTCTGTCAATATACTGTCAACAACAAGGGCAAATCATTTCTCCTTCAAGTACCATTGAAAACTTCCCAAAGAATATCTTTTGCTAAGGAGTTGCTGTGGGAGTTTCTGAATCTGGAATTCCAACATTGACGAGATCTTTGGCCAGACTGAAATATAAAATGAGCGAGGAATAGGGCATTTGATTAATCAGATATATTTATTAATGAAAGAGTTTTACTCTATATGCAATAAAAGACTGATTTTCAGAGAATTTGAATAAAATACATTTAACAATTAAACTTGACCTTCTAGTCTGCAAGTCTTTTGTTTTAGCTTTACTTTTCTAATTTGTATACATCTTTTAAGGCTCATTTTAAGTGTTACCTTTATTTGTGAAATTGAGTTTTGGAATCAAACTATAGAAATTTGTCCTGATAAAATTTCATTTTTTATTTCACCAGTTTCTTGTTCTAGACTGTTAAGGTCTTTTCAGATACAAACCCTTACATTGAAAGTATTAATTGCTCCCTCCAAGCTTTGTATAATTGTATATTTGATAAATATTATATAACTGAAGTCATAAATGTTGAACAACTGGCCAACAACAGATCTTTGGGGTACTCTACTGGAAACTTCTCTCCAAGTCAGTTAACAGAATATAAGTTCTTTTGGTTTTTGTCTTTAATATCTCTAAGACTCCTATAAACACAAAGCCTTATACATAATAGACACATGAAAATATTAGTTGAATTTGAAATTGAATGAAATTAATTGATTACTCTTTTGGTTTAAATGAACATTCCCAAATCAATTGAACACTATCACATAGCCCACATTTCTATGTTGAATCCACAAATACATCATGAAAGACATTAAATGTTTTACTGAAATAAAAATATACTATATCTATAGCATTCACCTGATACACACATCTAGTTATTCTATCTATAAAGGAAATTTATTTAGGCTAAACTAATCTATTCCAGATAAACCCTGCTTGATTCCAGTGATCATTGTTTCTGTTTCTAAAGGTTCACAAACTATTCCCTTGAAAATGTATTCTAGAATTTTTTTCAGGATTTAATCAAATTCATTGAATAATAATTTGAAGGGTTCATTCTTTTCCCTTTTTGAAAATTTTGATATTTCCCTTGCAGCACAATTCATATGTTTTAAGGTTTGTTGAAGATTACTGGGAATTTGTCAATTCTTTTCTTATTCTATGATGTGGTTCATTTGGTCCTGGTGAGCTGAACTCATAGAAGAAAACTGAATGTTTCTTAGCTATCTTATCACTTAATTTGGATTTCTATTCCCAATAAGAATTTGTGTTCAATTGTTTACATATAAAGATTATTTTCCTATAAGGAAAAAAATAAAGCAAGAGATAGTAGATTTTAATAGTTCATGATCCAGACTTTTAAAACATCATTTGCTATGATCATCCTATTCAGCCTTTGCTCTACGACTAATGAAATAATGAGTAACTTCAGGGCCTTCTATCCTGAAGAGACATAAACTGGCAAAGAGAGCCAGAAGTACTGGTAAAATTACTTTCTGGTAGGGATCAGTTTAACCTTATAGTTTCACTCTCTGTAAAGGATGTGGATATCTCCAACTTGCTATGTCCAGTAAGAAATCTGAGTTATGTAAAACTCCTGAGATTAAATTTCCCTTATAAATCTCTCTATAGGTCATGCTATCTTTGATGATTCCCTTTTAGGTCAGTCTATCACAGTACTTTGCCTCCTGATGTCTTTCTCCTTCCCTTTCCCCCATGCCACATGGTATTTTTCCTTTCATTCCCCCACCATGTCTCATGGTATCTTTCTTCTTCTTATAGCTAACTTATTCTTTTATGATGCTAAATATCTCTATGGATTTAGTCTGTCAGTTAAAGGCACATTCCCACCTCATGGAATATTTTTTTGTTCTCCTGGTTAATTGTAAGTTTCACTTGGGAACTTGTCTTTTCCATCATTAATTGTCAAAATTCCTTTCCTTGCTAGCTATATGCTTTCCCAAATTTATTTCATATTTACCATTCCTGGTGTCTATTGAATCTCTTCATTTTGTCTGTGACCTCTTCTAAATATACTTACTTTTTGCCAAAGAGAATGGCCATTGGGAATTATGTAACTGGGATGCCTACATCAGTCTCATCATTTTGTGCTTAATCTGAAACATACCATTTGGAACTAGGAATTGCTATCCTGAATACATCAGTCCTATTTTTCCAGATTATAATACTTGAACTTGAATTCTAATCCTCATTTTACCTTTCAACTTTGAATTCTTCCTATGGAACCACTGGGGTGCTGATAGAAGAAAGAATGCCTTATCTTTTCTAGAGATAGGTCTTCCTCAAACTTCTCAGATATGATTTCTTGCTCTTGTATCCATATACTACCCACCCTATATATCTATTCTTTATGTGTTGTCTTTTATTAGGATGTAAATTCATTTAGACAGGAGGAGCTGTCGCTTCTATTATTTGAATTCCTAATATTTAGCATGCAGCATGGTATATAGTAAACATTTAATAAATCCCTGATTATATTAATAATAATAGCTAACAGTTATATAGTGTTTCCTGTGTGTAAGGCATTGTGCTAAACATTTTATAATTATTCCATTTGATCCTCACAATAACTCTGAAAGTTAGATGCTATTATTATCCTTATTTTACAGTTGAGAAAGAAACAGAGGCAAAAAAGTTAAATGACTTGCCTAGGTCATATAACTATTGTGTCTGAGGCCAGATTTATACTCAAGTCTTCTTGACTCTAGGACTAGTTCTTCATCCACTACACTACCTAGCAACAATCTTTCTTTTTACTTATTTTTTCCTCCTTCATTCCTTCTTTCCTTCCTTCCTTCCTTCCTCCTTTCCTCTCTCTCTTCCTTCCCTCCAACCTCAACATAGCTTAAAGTTTTTGTTGTTATTGTCCAAACCATCCTCACAAGTTTTATACTATTGTAGATTTTAGCATTTCTGGCATTCCCACAAAGACAACTTGCTTACTTGCCCTTGGTCCCATATCTACAAATATCTTTAAAATCTGAATTTATGGATTCCATGTGTATCAAGATCAATTTCTTGATTGATCTTTTTCTCTCTGATCAGAATTAATTTTATTTTTGGCCTTAGAATTTAAATCCTGAGACTTTCCTGTATCTTTTGTGATAACTTCTCTTTCAAAATATTAGACCAGATATGCATATTCTATTTATCCTTTTTCTGAACATGTCAGAATTAGCTTTTCTAATATTTAGGTGTACATCTGGCTATATCTGGATTTACTCTCTAATATGAACTTTATAATGGAATAGTCAAGATTCTTTCAAGATTCTTGAAATTTCTTCTTGAACAATAAATTTCTCTGTATTAGAATGAGGGTAAGAAGATCATTTCCTAGTCGTAGTTTTACTTTTGAAGAATGAAAATATCATTAATACAAATCACATATTCCTTATCTGTTTTGCTTTTGGTATAGTAACAGCACTATCAGTTATTGTGGAAATACTTTGCTAAAAAGTGTTTGTATGCCCAGTTTGTGTTCTGTACCTCAAACTCCTTACCTAATTCTTTTTTTTTCTATATATTCTTAGAATTAGATTGCTTTTATTTTTATCTTCATTCATCCTCACTAAAATACTCAGTCTCCTGTTTCTAGTCATGGCTCCTAAATTTTTCACTCAAGTATAGATTCTTAATATTTTCACCCCTTTTGTTCATTTTGTTTTTCTTGAATCAGGTAGATCCTTCAAGAGTAAATTTCTAATCACAAGGTTCATCTCCTTAGGCATCAGAGGTGCTTATAAGGTCAAATTTATTTTCTTATATCAATATCTCTACTTTATACCTTTTATTACCTATACTTAATATATATATATACATATGTATATATGTATATATATTTCCATATATATATTTATATGTAGGTATCTGAAGCAACAAGTTTTATTGTTGGATCATTTTGGGGGCATATGTTCTCTTAGGAATTATTGGTCTTTTTTGCTATTATTTCCCCTGTGTTGTATCCCCTGACTCTCCATAGTACAAGATTTATCAAGCTGCTTTTTCACTTATCCTCCCATTTTAGTTTAAAACTTTCAGAATTAGATTAAGAAGATTTCAGGCAAATACGTTCTTACTGGTCCTTTATAAGTGTTTTCCATTCTTGGATAAGACCCTATTGCTCCTGTATTATTAAGTCATAATCCCAAAATTCCTATTCCATTGTTAGACACCAATTTCTCAGCTAATTTCTCACCTTCACAATCTGCTTTTTACTTCTATATCTCTACCTTAATCAATAGTGGTAATCAAAAAACCACCAATAACTCTTCATGAGTTTCTTTAATAAGTTCATAATATTTAGCAATGCCTTATGGTGATATTATCTCTCCACATGAATCACTAGAAGTGAGCAATAGTTATCAGATTTAAAGGTCTGGGTTATCTAGGAGGATGGCAGTCCTTCCTATTTATAAAAGATTTCATATAATTTGTATCCTTTTGATATCCCTCACTAGGACAATCTTTGGCTGCTACTTTTATTCATCTTGTGCATATTGTATCTTTATCTCATGTAACTACCTATGCAACCAAAGTGTTGTCCCTTGAAGAATTAGAAACTATTTCATCTGGAAAAACATTCAGGTTTTCCTCTACCAGAAAAGGTTCATACATTTTACTTAATTCTAAATGTTGAATTTTCTTTCCTTTTCTATTTTGTGCCTTGTTTCTCTATCTTCAAATTATTATCATTATCCTTATCACTTGTTATTCTTGGTAATGTGGTGGATGTGATGTTGTATACCATCAAAGTATCAATAGAGAGGAGTGTTATCAGCTGTTCCTAGTCTACTTTCTTTGGTAATTTTGAAATTAATAACTTACAACTAACAGCTACATATTAAACTCTCCACCTTTAATGGGGCTGCTATGATTGATCTCTGGCATCTGGTTGTTTGAATGGAAAGTTGGGCAATAGATTGGCAATCAGGCCTCTTGTTCACCTAGGACAAGGCAGCATAGAAATGATGTTTAATGAGTCCCAGGAAAGAGATTTCCTAAAATGGAAATAGGCAGGACCAAATTGATTCAATATTGTGGCCCCTGAAGAAGGTGATGAAGCTCATCTTACTGAATGGAAATAGACTCCAAACCTTTCAAAGTGAATTCTTCCTAGCAAAACTTTTAATGTAGGCAGGAATTCCATCAACTAAAAATGAAGTAAATCTAAGAGGAGTTTGTTCAAACACACACACATTATATGCATACATACATATATAATTATATATAGGTATATATATTGCTGGCAAATGAAGGAAGAATTTAGTAGACATTATTATTATTATGAAGTCTGTTTTGCTTTCATACATATCCCTGAAAAAGCCTTGAGAACTCCCATGGCTGAGTAGACCACACTTTGAAAACGGCTGATCAAGAGAGATCTAAACTTTGCTGCTACTCTCTAGATATTCTTTCTTATTTCCCTGGACTCTTACAGGCTCCATGTAGTAATAATTTTAGTGTGCTTCAGGAAGATGACAGCATTCTTTAAGATGAATAGTACTATTGCGTTAGAACTAAATTTGAAGGTAACATTGTAAGACTGGAAAAAATTCTGAAAGCCAATCCACAAAGGATGGTATTGGATATACTTCTTTAGGAAAATTACTTCCTGGGGAAAATGTGCAGCTGGTGTTGGTCTTACAGTCATACAAATACTTATTGAAAATTCTCAAGTTTAGGAAGAGACATTAGTGATTATTTAATGACCCTTTGCTGATCCCTAAACCAAAGCTACTATCATCATTATGTACAACTCTATTGAATAATAAGCTTTTTAAGGTCAGAATCCATTAGTACATCTTTGTACCTCTCATAGAACTCAGCTTAGTAAAGCAATATAGTGAAATTTCTTAAGGACCCCAAAGGGTCCTCACTTACCAATCTAGTTCTTGAGGTCAGGCTTGCAAAATAGCAATAAGGAGTCAATTAAGAATGAAGCAAGTAGCTGTTGATTCTAGCAGGTAGAAGCAGATTGCAAAATGAACAATCTATACTGAACATGATCTTGATGAAGTTAGTGGCAGTTAGAAAGTTGTTAAAATCTCCTTATGGTTGGCACAGGTTCTTCATTAAAGAATTCATGAAATCCAAGATATTAACTGGCAAAAATGAAAATTTATTGTTGGATAGGAAGGCCAGTTTTGCTAAGAGACTGACTTCTTTAGTGTCAAAGTTCTGTTAGAGAAATGGAGTCTGGCACTGAGAAGAGAATGCCTTCTCATGGGCTGCTTTGGACCTTCTGCAAGAGAAATTGCAGAAAAAGAAAAAGGGGTCTTGAGGTTTCAGATTTTAGAAAGCCAAAGTTCCCAGGCCTAGATGCTTATAAGTATCCGGTCCAGATCTCCTATTGGATTTAACAACACTTCAAAGGGGTGCTTTTTGACCAAGATTTCTAATTGAATCAAAGGGTCTGGCATCCTCAAAAGATAACTTATCTGGGGGCAGACTCCAAAAGGGATCACAGATCAAAAGGGAATACAGTTTCAGTAAAGGGAACAGTTTCCCTCTCCATTCAATGAGTTGAGTCTTCTTACATACAGATTTTTACAACATTCATAAACTAAATATTACTGAGAATAACATTGTGTGAAACAAAGAAAGGTATTTGTAAAATAAAAGTGATAATAAAAAATTATATTTGGAGGAAAAATGTATATTTTTAGCTATAAGGCATAATAGGTGGTCTCATTTAAATCAAAGAAATTTGCCTGCTGTCTATTAACAAGGAGAAGAATTTTTCTAGAGCTCTGGAATCCTTGACTCAATGGTTAAGTCTTTTGGTTTCAATAAGAGGAAGGAATGATACACTGAAAGACACTAGCTACTGGAGCTCTTTGTGTACTTCATCTTCTGTATGTAATAAATATTTGCTGAATGAAAGAATTGTAGTCATAGTCACCAACACAGCAATAATTTACATGTTTGTGGATCTTTTCCATTTATGAAATATTTTATATATGTTATTCATCTTGCCTTTACAATAACTTTGTAAGATAGAAAGGCTTAGTTTTACTTCCATTTTATAGGTCAATGATTTGCTCATGGATCCTTCATTGTTTGCAAACAAGACATTAATGGAATTGGGGTAAATTGAGTTAATCTCCTCATTCCTATATCACCAATTGGGGCTATTATCAGCCAATAAATTGTAAAGTGACCTGAGTTATTTTGAATTAATTTTGCCCTAGGCAGATGAATCTGAGACCTAATTATGACTACAGAAAAGAAGCATATAAAGGTACTGGTAAAGAGTTCTTAAGACTACAAGGAACTTCCTTACAGACTGATTTTATATGGTTTTTACCACTTTGTTGAATACTTTTCTTACTTAATTCATATATCCTAAATGGTTCATATTCTTTGTACCTGGTTAAAAAACAAACAAACAAACAAACAAACAAACAAACATACTCAAAAGAACAATTAGATAAGGGGGTCAGTTCTCAGGTTGAGCTAGGTCTTTTGAGTATAAAATCTAATCCTTTCCTCCCTACACAAAAACCAAAGAAAAGTATTTAGATATGAACCAAAATTCCACCATACTGAATCCTGACAAGCAAATCATCATGGGAGTTAGAAATGTAAGCATTACTATTGATATTGCTGAAATGAAAGAGAATTATATGGAAAAACTTTCAAAAGTAGAGAATTGCAGAAATTTCACTTATTATCCACAGATTCCATGTTCTACTTTCCAACAAGAGAAAAGTGTCATGAATACTTTGATTATATTATTGTTCACTAACAAATTCTGAAAAATAATAGTGATTTTATTCATGACCAGGAGTGCTAGACAGTCAATTGATTCCATCTCAGCATTAATTAGAAGTATATTTAGTGCCATAGCAAAATCACTTAAATGGCTAAATATTAAACTGTTGGAGAAGAAAGATCTCTGTTAAAACTAGGTGATATTTTAGTAGTTAGGACCAGAGCACAATTCTTGAATATGCAATTGCTAAATATAAATAAGCAAAAAAAAAAAATAGATTTCACAATTTTGTTGACAATCTGTCAACTCTAAGAGCCTATTAGATGATGCCACCTAAGACTGGCTCCATGAGAATAAATCACTAGTCTCAAGTGATTTATGATTATGTGTATATTGGATAGAACTTCAATGTCTTTATGCATATGGTAAATCTTTAAGACAACTAGACCTCAAGAGAAGGAGTTGAATGAAATCTGTCATCTGCTAAGTTGAAGAAGTTTTCAATTTGGGACGTGACAACAGATGAGTTTGGGAAAATAAACTTTTTTTTTTTTTTTTTTTTTTTTCCAAATGGTTTAGGGTTTGATGGAGGCCCAAATGAATTTGGCCCTAAGCACTTTTTTCCCCCTTAATTTATTTTCTCCTGTATATTTCAAGGGAAATTTAATCTGAATGTTTTTGATTTATTTACACTTGACTCATCAAAATGTTGTCTTTAAAAAGCTCTTTGATCTCCAAGGAGCCTTATGAGCCTTTACTAAGCCTTTGTAAAAACATTTAAATCAAGAAATTGTATTTGGTCAGCACAAACTGGAACATGAACGAGCCTATCTGAAGTGCCCTTATTCTAGTCTGCATGATTATTTTCTTATATGTACACTGTAGTCTCTGTACAGAGTAGTTCACTTAGATAAAACCCTGGATGGGGAAAATCAGAAGACCTGTATTCTATTGACTCTTTCACTAAATGTAGGACCCAATATTATTTTTAAAATAGTGTATTCCATTGCAGTAAAGCTCAGAGAGTTGTTTTCTTGAGGGGACAAAGATTTTCCAATAGTCATAGGATCATTCAACCAGCAAGGTATTGCCTTCTTGTTTTATAGATGAGGATTGAGGTCATGTTTCATTGTTTCTAATTGAAAATAATTTGACAGACTTGAGAGTTTCAGACTGTGTGACTTTTGCATTCTGTTCTTGAAAATAAGTATGTCTTTCCTGCATAGTTATGTCATCTTAGGAATACTACTTAACATTTATAATCTTGTTTGGGTTTAAAATATAGATAACTGTCCTGTCTTTTATTTACCTGAAAGAGATATTTCAAGGAAAATGTATGTAATATACATAGTGCTATCCTTTACGTATAAAGATGGACGACAACCCAAATTGGTAAGATACACATTTTGAGTAGTACTGATTAATTTTTACATTTTGAACATTTTTTTCCTCATAATCAACATTAACTTTTTAAGGAAACTGTGGAGTTAGGGAGTATAGTCTACAGCCACATAAAAGAGTCAAGATAATTGATTCATACAGAAACTTAACTCAGAAATTTGGCTTTACAAGCATTGTGTTTGGTTCAACTGAGCCTTTGGACCATACCAAAGATAAGGGTAAAGAAGCTGAAGGGTGGAAGGTAAACAGAATTGAATGCTATGTGAAGAAGGTTAGCCACAGAAGAAAGAAAATAACAATCTAAGTAAACAATAATCAGAACTTTCATCATTCTAGCTTCATCAGCCAAAGTCTTGCCTTAGTTCTTCTAAACACAGGCAAATACAGTTTGGTTCAGTGGAAAAGGAAGAAGGGGACAAGCTACACACTTAGGAATCACTAGAAGAATAAAGAACAGATATCCTTGCAAGAAGTTTAGGTCATCCTGTTGATACTTACATGACACACAGTATTTTCTTAAAGTATTGAAGTCAAAGTATTTTCAATAATTTTATCAAGTTATAGACAAGTATTTAAATACTTTCTTAATTGAATCTTTTTGAATGTGTTTTAATTAAACAAGCTAATTCCTTTGTTGCAATGAATTGATCTGTCTTTATTTTCATTCTGTCTTGGATAATTTATATAGAATCACAAAGTAGAGGAATCAAGGAATGAGTAAGATAACTATTTTCAAGTATTTGAAGGATCATTATGTGGAAAAAAAATGTTTACACTTCTTCTGCTCAGCCTCAGACCTAAAAATAGCTAGTAGAAATTTCAGAGAGACAGAGTTAGGCTTGATAGAAGTAAAAATTTCCTTATAATTTGAGATATTAATAAAAGTACAGTGGAATACATTGGGAGGTAATGGGTAGTAGACAGGAAATCTTTAAAAAATTGTCAGGGTCTTCCAAAGGGATTTTAATTTACATAATCACTGGGATTTCTTTTTAGCCTGAATTCTGTGAGTTTATGATATTCAACTCAAGAGGAGAAATCAGTATTTTAACATGCAAGAAAAAAAAAAAAACACTGGCACCCCAAAAATTGGCATTTAAAGGCAAATAGCATCTGGTATCTCAGCAAAGCCATCTGAATGGTTCAAAGACAAGAAGCACTTCTCTGCATGAATAAACCGTGAAATATATTTGACAATAAAAATTTCAATTAACATGGGAATATTTACTCTGCATTTCATGGCTCTTGTGGGCTTAAATCTCAGCCAAATATTAAAAATCCTTTTTATTTCATTAAATGTAAATATATTTCAGTCTCTAGAACTCCTGAGAAGCCTAAAACTCTCATTTTGAGGGTCTTGAATAGGGTTAATCTAACTGAGGTGACTGGGTTGGAATACCTAAATGTGTAATAACATTAAAAAAGCAGACTTTTTCCTCATCCATAAAGTGACTATGTTAATGAAGTGGGAAAATTTTATTTTTCAATCTTATAAAACATTATATATTCAACAGTATTGCAAAGTGAACTTAGAGAAAGGAATATTTGGGTTCATGTTCTGCCTTTGACACTTAATATTTATGTAATCTTGAGTAACTCTGTTTATCTTTCTGTGATTCAGATGACTCCCTAAGACTTATATACCAAATCATGATCACATTTCAGTTTGTCTTGATAGAGGAGATTCTCCCTTGTAAGAAAAACGACAGATTCTTCTATATTAAAACTTTTAGATGAATCTGACACATATGCTCCTCTAAGCAGAATGCTTTTCACATTCAGTGGAAGTTCTACACCTACACCTAGTCTTTTAAAAACTTGTTATCAAAGGCTAAGTCCTGGATTTCAGATCTTGAATATTCACACTGAAAACTGCATATTTAAAATTACAAAGCTCTTTATTATAAAGAAAATTATATATTTTGAACCAATTGATCTATATCCTGACCTAGTATCAGGCACATTTAAAAAAAAAAAACAAAAAACAATTCAGATATCTACAGGAGTGATCATTCCATTGAGATAAATTACAACTTCAACAGACACATTAATGGATTGTTATTGTGAAATAGTATTAATTACTCAATGATCCATTCTTGGTAATGACTCTGTCAACTTAGGATGGTACTCAGATAACACAAGTTGTGTCAATTAAGTAGGCTTCATGACAAGCCTTCTCAGAATGATAAGATCTTCCCTAAGTTGCACTGGGCAGATAGGACCATCAGGAATCTATCGTCAACTCCACTTTATGAAGAAGAATCAAAGTAAGATGGGCCGCCTTAAATTATCACATAAGTTGATAAACAATTGAGTTGAAATCATCTTTGTTTTTAGGACATCTTAAATTTCTTTTTGGAGTTTGTCTTTTGACCTAATTTAAAATGAGTGAGGTTAAAAATAATTTAGTTTCTAATTTTTTGTAGATTTGTAAATTGAGCCCTCAAGCAACTGGAATATTTGGTTTAGCTTCCACAGATAATTGATAGCAGGACTGGAACTATAATACAGAGCTTTTATTTCCTAGTTCTTAAAATAATAATTATAATAGCAGTAAAAGATTGGAATTGCTTTTTAGAATAGGGATAGGAACTAGAATTGTGATTTTACTAGTATAGAAAACTCCTAGAAGACTTTCTCCACCAGTGCATATTGGCATCTTTTTTTTTTTTTAAATTGTGCCAAGAGCGCTGAGAGGCTAAGTCACAGCCATTTTCACCTAGTTAGGATTTGCCAATAGTGAGACTTGAATCCAAGTTTTCTTTATGTCAGGGCCAATTCTCTATTTACTTCTTCAAAATGGCTCTCCTAATATTGCATTGAAACCTGAAAGATCAACTTTAAGATAATAAATGGTGACACTATACACATAGTGTTTATTTTAAGAGGATCATTACTCAAAATTGAAAATTTTTTTCCTATTTAAATAACATTCCTGCAATAATATAAAAAACTTTAAATAATTATAGATGACTATTTACTTGCATGAATTCATGCCTTGTCATTAAACTTTTTTTTTCTGTTTATAATCTTTTGCAATAGCCTTTATAAAAATATTATTACTTAATTCTCATATATGTTTAGGTACCATTTAGTTTTTCATATATTGCTCTATATTTCTATCTTACTTCATACATCATATCTGTCAAGGCTCTCCCTGTCAAGTATGCAATTTGTTTATACCATGTCTTAAATTAAGAAGATTTTTTTTTTTTTTTTTTTGCCTCTAGAATATTGAGATGCTGAAAAAGTGTTAAGAAAGGGTTTGGTAGAATTTTCTTTCCAAAGGAGTTTTTGTGAAATAATAAGTTGTCATTAGTGTGTTACATTCATATATGATCTGTACATTTATTTTAACAGGAACATGCCTTTCATTCACAACTCCAGTATCTAAAGCCACATAAAATTTCAAGTTTTATTTTCATCTGGAATTTTTTTTTCTTATCAATATCCATAAGTTATTTCTAGATATGACATATTTAAGTTCTTTCAATTACTGTGCCCTTCTCTCCCTGAAATGTCCCTCTGCCCCATTAACCTCCTATTTTCATTAATGAATTCTCATAAGAACCTCCATTTTGGGGATGGAAACAAGATCAGCCATCTCTTAAAGCTGCTTCTGACTCTCCAGATGTCCATGTTTTCCCTCTTCCCCTTACTTTTCAACTGTTTTTATTTTCATATTGTCTCTCTTCTAGAAGTTTTTAGTAATTCTCCAGGTAGTTTTAGTGGATAAAGCATGATCCTCGAGTCAGGAAGACCTGATTTCAAATATGACCAAAGACCCTACCTAGTTGTATGACCCCTGGGCTCATCACTTAATAATGTCTTGTCTCAGTTTCCTTAATTGCAAAATGGGGATGATAAAAGCACTCAATTCATAGGATTGCTGTGAAGATCAGATCAGATATTTGCAAAGTGTTAGCACAGTGCCCAGGCATTTGTAGGTGCTCAATATACACTTACTGTCTTCCTTTCTCCTTTTCCATTAAAATATGAATTCTTTGAGGTGAAGGACTGTTTATTTTTCCTTTTGCCCCTAGAGCTTAATATAGTGTCTTGCACATAATAATAATAATAACAAATAATAAATGAAATGTTGAATTGACCTGACATCCTGGATTAATTTTGATAGTGTTAAAGGTCAGCCCCTATTTGAGGATTTTAATGATTATGAGGATACTGACCACTGTTCAGATGTAGTTATTCCATGGGGAAAAAAAAAAAAAAAAAAGATGTATTTTCAGCTAAGGTACATTTCTTTTTCACAGCAACTTTTTTTCAGAGATGAAACTGTCGTGATCTCAGAATGATCTCTTTAAAACATTTATTTGGTAAAGACTGTAAGTTTCGGGGCCCAAACATAATGGCTAAATAATTGCCAAGTCACTGTAAAGGCATTGCTCTAGTTAATGTGTGCAATCTTACGTTCAGTCAAACTGACGCTACAAGCCGAGCAGAACTAATCAAAATATTGAAGGTAGGTGCTTGCTGCCAGCACTTCTCCGACATTTACCAGTCAAGCTGTTTACAAGACCAAAAATATTACTTTCTATATTGTGAGTGAATTGGATTTTTGTAATAAGCCATAGCTGAAATCAAGCAATAATTCCTTCTAAAGAGACCTATTAGATTGTGATGTTTTTAGCTATTAAGGTCTTGCTGCACCTGCAACCCGTCCATCAGGGATGACATTAGTCATGGCCCTAAGGAGCCCAACAATTTTGTAACCTTTGTTTAATATGAATACTCCTTCTCCACAAAGAAGGACAGAGAGCAGATTCTAGAGACTTTAGGACAAAAAACATCAAAAGACTATATCAAAGTTTTCATCTGCATACTCCAATTTTGGGTTGGCCTTACATTCCAGGGTCAATCTAAAGCAGAATGATGATGTAGGAAGTTGTACTTTCTGTACTACCATATTTCTTTTGTGTAGTCTGAGAATCTGAAGCACTCATTGATTATAAAAGAGAATTGCTTAGTTTTTGCAATACTTCCTACTCCTATTTTATGGTCCTACATAAGTTAGTTGTTCATTTCCTTTCTTTTCAGTAAAACTGATTTATCTTGTGTTCTACCCTTTCAGGACCCTGATCCCGGCAAATAGAGAATTAATTTGTTAATTATTTTGATAAAAGATTCATCATACTAGACTGAACAGAGTCCTGGGCTCAGAGGTAAGTTTGAAGTTTAAATCCCATTTCTGACATATCTTGCAGTCTTTTTATCTTCCAGTGAAGTAAACTGTTACAGATAAGTGCTAAATTTGCATTAATGGAGGGAATAGCCATATTCTATACTGTAATTTTCCTACATTATTGAACCAAAACAACAACAGGGACAAAAATCTGGAATAATATGTGCAAAGATCACATTTGGAGCTGAAAAAGAATTGAATTCTTCTAGTCCAAAGCCCTAATTTTATAAATGAAGAAATTGAGCCACAGAATAGTTGAATAACTTGACCAATGTTACATAGGTAACAAATTAGAAGAGTCAATATTGGAATCCAGGCCCAATGTTTTTGAAGTCATCCTTATTTCCATCAAACCATCTTCTTCCTCATTATTAGATGTTAATGTATTACATTTCTCAAGTAATATATTGATATTTTTGTAATTCTCTTAGATATTTTCATCCCCAAAAAGTTATTAAATAACAATAATGATGGGAATAGTTGACTGTTAGGATTCTTACAAGGTGCTAAATCACTGGAATAGAGACAATAATTATCTAATTTAGCATGGTTGATCTGATCCTACAAAGAGATGTTATGAGCCAGAACTTGAAACAAGGTACTGAGTGGAATTGAGGAGACAATGGTTAAATCTAATTTAGTATTGATTTAATCCTACAACAAATAATGGTTTCCTAGTGATGAAATGATTGGTGTGTACTCAGTGGAGAGCAAGAACCTCTCAGGGTCAAGGGGGACTTCGAGAGGACTTTGGGAGATTCAGAGTCAAGATTCATTCCAACTTCGACCTTTGTACTGGCTGGAGACATTGGGAGGACCAGAGGCTAAAGCTGGCTGGAGACATTGGGAGGACGAGAGGCTAAAGCTGGCTGGAGAGATTCAGAGGAGCTCTTGGAGCCAAGGATAGAGATAGGTCTCTGTTAAAGCCTACCAGGCCCAGGAAAAGATTCAAGACTTTGAAAGACACAATAAAGGATATGGACTTTAACTCCTGGCTGCATTTAGGATTACTGAACTGAACTGAAACTGAACTGCATCCAGAAGCTCCCCAAGAAACCTGCTCCCAGAGAATGATTACAATTTAGAGAAAAGAATATTACTTGACATAAAGCACTTACTATGTGCTGGGCACTGTGCTAATTTCTATATAATTATGATCTCATTTGATTTTCACAGTAACTCTGGGAGGTAGGTGCCATTATTCTCATTTTACAAATGAGAAAATAGGAAAGTATAGACTAAGCGACCTGGCCAGTGAATGAAGTCATATTTGAACTGTGGTCTTTGTCAGTGACATTCTGTCTACTGTGTCAACTGGTTAGAGAGAATGTCTTATATTCTTGTAGACTAATGGAGTAAAAAAAAAAAATAGTAAGAAGGTTTTTTAGGCATACCGGCTTATACTCTTTTCAACTAATGCAAAACCAAGAGGCTGCCAATTTTCCCATTTGTGATTTTTTTTATAAGTTACTGGATGTGGAAAGTAAGGGGATTAAGGCAGAGTATGCTGAGTGGGAAAAAGATTCACTGTGGTAGAGCTATCATTACTTATACACATTCAAGCCATTGGACTAAAGGAATGATGGATGCTGGCAAGAGCGAACAAGACTTATTGGGAACCATTGCTTTCTAGGCTAAACCAGCAAAGAAGCCTAAATAAAAATTGAGAAGTTCAAACTACAAGTAAAGCACAGTTGAAAACAAAGATTCAGGGAGGAATTTATCATAAATTCTCCCTCCCCACTGCCTTGTGTAGGCTTTATACTCAATCCTTGGTTCCAGCTATGTGTTGCTGGATATTCAGGTATACTAAACATAACTTATCCTGTTATTCCTATAGGAAATAATGTAACACTTCAATAATGTAGTCAATTAATACACCAATCAGCAAGAGTTCATTAAATATTTACAATATATCAGGAAATATATTAAACATTATAAGAAGAAACAAACAAATAAAAAGCCAACCCTACCTTCGGTAAACTTACATTATTTTTTGGGAGAAACTATACAACATGTAGATATGAAAAATATATGACGTGACCAAATTCTTTTTAAGAATGAGCTAGGCACTAGTGACTCAGGACAACTTCACATCAGAGACTCAGCTTTGAAGGAAACTAAAGATCCAAAGACAAGGAAGTCATCAGTCTGCAAGCATTTATGAAGTATTTACTAAGGGTTAGAAATATGAAGAAAGGCTAAAAAAAGTTCCCATCTCCTGTCAAGGAATATTTTAATGAAGGTGACCACATGTAAATAACTAGATGGATACAAGATATGTATGGAAGAGATGAAGGTAATCTCAGAAGGGAAGACTCTAGCATTTGGAAGAATTTATGAGAAGGAAAAGGAAGCTAGGTGACCAAATGGATAGAGCACCAAGCCTGGAGTCAGGAAGACCTGAGTTCAAGACTGGCCTCAGACTTTTTATTGGTTATGTAATCCTGATTACATCACTTAATCGTGTTTGCTTCAGTTTATTTCTCTGTAAAATGAGTTGGAAAAAATGACAAATTGTTCCAAAATCTGTGTAAAGAAACTCCCCCCAAAATGGTCATGAAGAGATGGACACAACTGAAAATGACTGAATATATGGAAAAGTCCTCCTACTGAAGATGAGATTTAAGCTGACTTTCCAAGGTATAGGGGACAGACATGCAAAAGCACAAGGGCCAGATTATTAAATGTTATTTTTAAAGGAACTGGAAACAAGTCAATATAGCTATACTGTGCAGGGAATGTAGGTAAGGAAGTATAAGTATAAGAAATAAGTATCAAGAGCTTAAATGCCAGAGGACTTTTTATTTGATCCTAAAAGTAATTGGGACCTTCTGGAACTCGTTGAGCAGAAAGGTAACATGATAAGACTTATACTTTACAAAAATCACCTTGGTAGAAGAGTGGTGTATGAATTGGGGAGACACGAGACAGAAAAAAAAAAAAAAAAAAAAACAATTAGAAGGTTATTGCAAGAAGAGCAGCCAACAGGATAGTGGGAGAGGAAGCAGCAGAGTCAAGTTCTACCCCATTATTACTCCAGCAAAGATTCAAGAAAAGCACTGGACTGGGTAGTAGATAGAAAAAATAAAGGAGATACCAGATTAAATTATAGGGATATTGGCAAGGGCCTATGGATACTGGTGAGGTGATAGAGGCAGGAAGGCTCAAGGCAAAACTGTGAGACAAGGCAAGGAGTGGTGACAGATACAGCAGGAATTCACTTTGTGTCTTGTTAGTCATAGAGAGCAGAAATTGGAGCCAACTAGCTGTTATGTCACTCTGACCCCAGAAGTGAGTTGCTAATAGTGTACTAAAACCAATTGTGTTTGAGAATGGAAAGACCTGTACTGAGGTTGTGCTCTAGGTATGGAGTAGGAGAAAGAAGTAGTAGTTGTGTGGAACTAACACTGGAATGGGAGTCAATGATTCAGTCCATAGATTTGAGCTACTGTTTGAAGCTTAGTGACAGAGGCAATTGACTCAGGCAATGGAGGAGAGTAGAACTCTGTCACTTTGAATCTACAGAAACTCCCAGGTGAGCAACTATTTAATGATGCTCTAAGCAGGGACAAACCTATAGCTATGTTACTCAGATCTAAATGGGGGTCAGGAAATTAAAACAATCATACCTTATAAGGACAGCAATTAGGCTTTATTTTAGATTAAAATCACTTTGGGGAGAATGGAAGCTTGCAGGTCACCAAGATCATATGTTCCCAAGATCTTTGAGAACATAATCCTTACTACCCAAAGAAAGTAGGAACTGGATCCCAGAGTATAAAAATATGGATAAAACAAGGCCTATATATTCCCTCCAGAAGTACCCAGAGAATATGTCAAAAACAGGATCCCAAGTTGGATATCCACACCCACAACAATAACAATAAGCACAAAATGTTTGGTTTAGAAACGTAATTAAATAAACAGGGAAACAGAAGAGAATGGAGAAAAGAGAGAGGGGGTGGAAATAAGAAGGGATAAGATTCAGATAGGGCTTGATGATAAGGAAAATACCTCTAATTCAAATATTATACAATGATAAGGGTGATTAAAGGGAAGGAAAGAGTTGAGAACATTTTATTGGGTATGTGGGTCTAATAAGAAAATAGGGCCACAGGACATTGACTGAAATAGAAAGTGCTGATATTAAGTATACTGCTTTCTCATGATCCTCTTATTTATTAAAAGAAAAAAAAATATAAGAGGAAAGAATGGAAAGAAATATACAATTAATGATAATAATTATGAATGTGAATGGGATAAACTCACTCACCAAATAGAAGATAACAGAATGAATTAGAAAATAGAATCCAAAAATAGTTTACACTTGAAAGTTAAAAATTCAAGAGTAAAAATAGGACATTGGACCAAAATCTTGAACTTTAAAAATCATTTCGTTAGCAAGGCAAAAACAAAAATAGATTTGATTAAAATAGGTAAGTAGAAAAACCTATGCTGTAATATGTCTTAAATGATGAATTGATATCAATACTTAACAATGAAAAAGCATCTAAATAAGGAAAAGAAAAAGGAGTTATTAAAAAAAAGGTAAAATTATAATAGTGAGAGACCCTTTAACATACAGATAAATAAGACCAGAAGTAGAAGGTGGAACCAAGATGGAGGAATAAGGCAGAAACTTGCTCCCAAACTTATCTCCAAAGAATTATAAAATGATACTTCAAACCAAATTCTGGAGCAAAAGAATCAACAAAATTATGGGGTGAAACAATTTTCCAGCCCAAGACAACCTATAAGATCTACAGAAAAGTAGGCACCTTTCTTGTACAATTTAAGGGGAGCACCATCTAATGCAGGTGGTGACTAGGAAAGCCAGCAGCAGGTTGTGTCCCCACAAATCAGTGAGGGTATTTGAGCCTCACCCTAGGTCAGTGCAGAGAGGCCCTATGGCTCCAACAAAGCAGGCCAGTAGCTAGGCCTTAGATCCCTGGTGCAAGAATCTTAGGATTGTACCTCTTCTAACATAGGAACAGAGTCCAACTTTAGAAATCATGAAATAGATTAGAAAAACAGCCACACACACACATACACACACACACACACACACACACACACACACACACACACACACACAACCTGACCACAGAAAGTTACTATGGTGATAGGTAAGTTAAAAACACAAATTAAGAAGAGAACAAGAATATCAAAATACTTATACATGAAACCTCAAAGAAAAATGTGAATTGGTCTGAGGCTCAAAAAAGACCTGGAACAACTCAAAAATGGTTTTTAAAAATCCAATAAAAGAAGTAGAAGAAAAATTGGGAAAAATGAGGGTGATGCAAGAGAATTATGAAAAAAGAATCAATAGCTTGGTAAAGGCAACACAAAAAATGGAAAAAATACAAAAGTTTACTGAAAACAACTCTTTAAAAAAGTAGAATTAAAAAGTAGAAACTCTTTAAAAATGCTGGGGAGGGGAGAGATACAAAAGCTTACTGAATAAAATAATTACTTAAAAAATAGAATTGAGCAATTGAAAGGTAATGACTCCACAACCATCAAAAATTAATCAAAGTCAAAAGAATTAAAACAAAACAAAACAAAACAAAACAAAAAAACTCCAGCAAATGTGAAATATCTCACTCTAGAAACAAGGGATCATCAAGAAGAAACAATTTAAGAATTATTAGATTACTTGAAACCCAAGAGGAAAAAAGGAGACTGGGACATCATCTTTCAAGAATTATCAAGAAAAAAATGCTCTAAACAAGAAGGTAAAATAAAAATTGAAAGAATTCACTAGTCACTTCCTGAAAAAAATCTTAAAATGAAAACTCTCAGGAATATTATAGTCAAATTCCAGAATTTTCAGGTCAAGAGAAAATACTGCAGACAGAAATAATTCAATTATCTTGGAACCTCACTCAGGATTACACAGGATTTAGTAGTTTCTACATTAAAGGATTGGAGGGCTTAGAATATGATATTCCAGAAGACAAGAGAGGCAGGATTACAACCATGAAATTACCTGTGCAGCAATACTGAGTGCAAGCTTTTAGGTGAATAAAAAATATATTCAATGAAATATAGGAATTTCAAGGATTCCTAATAAAAAGAAACTAAAAATAATTTTCAAATATAAGACTTAAGAGAAACACAAAAAGAAAAATAGGAAAGAGAAAACATTCTGGTCCTATTTATCTGTATGTTAAAGGGTCCCTCACTATTATCATTTTACCTTTTTTTTAATAACTCCCTTTTCTTTTCCTTATGTATGCTTTTTCATTATTAAGTGTTGACATTCCATTAAGGGATTCAATACATTTAAACTATTTATATCCTTACATGAAAAAATGATACTTGTAACTCTTAAGAACTTTATTACAATTAGGGCAGTCAGAAGGAGTATAAATTGGAAGAATGTGGATATAAGTTGATTTTGATGGGATTATATAAAAAAAATTAAAGGATAAGAAAAAGGATTGCACTATGAGAACAGGAAAAGGAGAGATAGAATGGGGGTAAATTATCCCACATGTAAAGCATTCAAAGACCTATTACAGTGGCATAAAAAGGAAGGGGATAAACATTCCTTGAACCTTTCTCTTATCAGAATTGTCTCAAAGAAGGAATAACATACATACTCAACTTGGTATATAAATCTATTTTGCCCTATAGAAAAGTAGAAGAGAAGAATAAGTAAAAAAGAGGTTCTGATAAAAGAGAGGGCAGAATGGGGAGAGGCAGTGGTTAGAAGAAAAATACTATGAAGAGGGAGGGAGGAAGACCAAGGAAGAGGGAGAGAGAGGGAAAGAGACACACAGAGGCACACACACACACACACACACACACACACACAGAGAGAGAAAGAGAGAGAGAGAGAGAGAGAGAGAGAGAGAGAGAGAGAGAGAGAGAGAGAGAGAGAAGAAAAATAGGATGGAGGAAAATACTAATAATCATAACTGTGAATGTGAATGGTGTGGACTCATCCATGAAATAGGAATGGATAGTTGATTAAAAAGGATAGTTGATTAAAAACCAGAAGCCTATAATATGTTGTTTACAATAAACACACTTGAAGCAGTAATACATGCACACAGAATAAAGCAGAATCTATTATGCTTTAGCTGAAGTAAAAACAGCAGGAGTAATTATGATCAGCAATTATGAACTCAGACAAAGCAAAAACAAAAGTAGATCTAATTAAAATAGAAAAGTAAGGAGACTATATTTTGCTAAAAAGTTCTATAGACAATGAAGTAATATCAGTACTAAAAATCTGTGCACCAACTTGTATAGCATTCAAAATTTTAAAATAGTTAAATGATTTATAGGAGAAAATACACAGTAAAATTATACTAATGGAAACCTCAACTTTCCCCTCTCAGAGCTAGATAATCTAAACAAAAAATAAATAAGGAAGAAGTTTAGGGGATGAATAGAATTTTAGAAAACTTATAATGTAAGTCTTCTGAAGAAAATTGAATGGGGATAGGAAGAAATAAGATTCTTTTTTTCCCTAGGTGCTACAAGGTACCATACAAAAGTCGACCATGTTTTAGGGCTTAAACATCTCACAATCAAATGTAGAAAGGCGAAATGTTATGCATCCTTTCCAGATCATAATGTAATAATAATTACATTCAATAAATGGTGGTGAAAAGATAGATTGAAATTCATTAAAATTAAATAATCAATTCTAAAGGGTGAGTAGGTCAAAGAACAAGTCATAGACAATAATTTCATTAAAGAGAATGAGAATGAGACAACATATATACTAAAATTTATGGGATGATGGCAACACAATTCTTAGGGGGAAATTGTATAACTCTTAATGCTTACATTAATAAGATAATGAAAGAATATATCAATGAATTGTATATACAACTATAAATAACTCGAAAAATAACAAATTCAAAATTCCTAATTAAACACCAAATTTGAAATCCTGAAACTCTTTCAGAGAGATTAACAGAATTGAAGAGGGAAAAAAGAAACCATTGAAATAATAAATAAAGCTAGGAACTGGTTTTATGAAAAAAATAGAATATATGAATAAAAATAGGAAATCAAATCAGTATTATTAAAATGAAAAAATAAATGAAAAGAATGAAAGAAAATTAAATTGAAAGAAAACTAAATAAATTATTAGGAGCTATTTCACACAATTATAAGTCAGTAAATCTAACAATCTAAATGAAATAGATGAATATTTACAGAAATATAAATTACACATATTAACAGAAGAGGAAATAGAGGACCTAAATAATTTGATCTTAGAAAAACTAATTGAAAAACCATCAATTATTTCCCCAAGAAAAAAATCCCCAGGACTAGATGGCTTCACAAATGAATTCTAACAAACATTTAAAGGACAATTAATTCCAATACTATATAAACTATTTGGGAAAATAGGTGAAGAAGGAATCCTATCAAATTCCTTTTATGATACAAATACAGTACTGATACCTTAATCTAGAATAGTTAAAAAAAGAAAGAAAGGAAATAATAGATTGATTTCTCTAATGAATATTGATACAAAATTTTAAAATATATCACAAGGTTCATAGACTATGATTAGGTGGGATCTGTATCAGAGATGCAGGGGCTGGTTCAATGTTAGGAAAATTATTAGCATCACTGATCATTTCAACAACAAAACTAACAGAAATTAGAGGATTACCTCAATAGATATCCAAAAAAGCTTTTGACAAAACATAGGATCCATTCTTATTATAAACACTAGAGAGAATAGGAATAAATGGAGCTTTCCTTCAAATCTATCTATATCTATCTAAAATCATCTAGTATTACCTATAATAGAGATAAAGCAGAAATTTCCCCACTAAGATCAGCAGTGAAGCAAAGATGCCATTATCACCACTATTATTTAATACTTTATTATAAATGGTATACTTAGAAAATAAAGAGAATCAACTTAAAATTAGATGAAATAATAAACAACTGCTTACCATTTCAGGGATCAAGGTTGAGAGGTGGGATGGAGAGAATTTGGAATTCAAAGTTTTGAAAAATGAATGTTAAAAATTATCTTTACATGTAAGTGATGGAAAATTTATTTTTTAAAAGATATAATCAAACAGATAAAAAAACCCCAGAAAGAAATTAAAGTCCTGACCTGAGTTGAATTTTAGAAAAGTTAAAATTGATAGGAATCTAGTGATTATTGAATGAGAACAGAAATAAATGTACACATTTTTCAAATGTGCATAGCTCCTTTAAAAATGATTTATCTTAAGGTATAAAAACCTCACAAACAAAAAGAAATATTAAATATGTCTTTTCCTGGCCACAACGTAATAAAATTGTATTCAATTAAGAATCTTTGAAAAAAAAGATTAAAATTAACTGAAGACTAAATAACCTAAACCTAAATTGGTGCATCAAAAAACAATAGATGATTTCATAAAAGGTAATGACAACAGCGAGACCTATAAAAATATTTATTTATATAGTCAAATCAAAAATAGTCAAATTACTGTATACTCAAAAATTTAAATCTCTAAATATTTTCATCAAAGAAAAAAGAAGAGCAATGGATTACACATGCAACCAAAAAAAAATCCAAAAAACCCAGTAAGTTAAAATATTTCAATTAAAATCATAGTATATTGAGACAGCTAGTGAGTGCAGCACTGGACTTGGAGTAAAGTATACCTGAGTTTAAATCCAGCCTGAGACACCTGACACTAGCAGTATAACTTTAGGCAAGTCACTTAACCCTGACTTCCTCACTTAAAAAAAAATCATGGCACAATTTTTTTAAATTATATATATTTTTAAAAATAGAAAACAAAAATAATTCCCCTTAAATTAGCAAATAAAAATAAGAACTAATTTTTAGGTAAAGAAAGAACATAACTGATAAACCATTAACAGACAAAGTGCCAGTATCAAAAATCCAAAAAAGAAAATTCACAACGAATGAAGAAATAAAGGATATTATTAGAAACCATTTTACTCAATTATATGCCAATATACTTGAAAATTTAAGTAAAATGACCTTTTTTTTTTTTACAAAAATACACAATGCCTCAATTATAAGAACAAAAAAATTGAGATTTAAATAATTTAATCTCAAAAATTATGTAAAGTAGTCCAAAAATGAATTCCCAAATGGGAGGATGGGAACTGTACAGCAGATGGATTTATAAATTAATTCCATCAAATATTTAAAGATTAATTACTTTCAACATCATTTAACTTTTTAAAAATATGAAAAGAATGTATCTATCCTATCAAATTCTTTCAATAATATAAATCTGATATTGATACCTAAACCAGAGTGATACAGCAATTTGTATTAAAAAGTTGACAATGAAAAAAAGAGACACAGGGCAGTTGATGAAAACAGAAGCACTATAAAGTCTTAATAGTTTTAGGTGATTTAAAGTAAGAGAAGATAGATCTTCCTGTCATTAGATGCTGAAGACATCAATAATTGCAACAAATTACAATAAGTGACATTCATAACGATTGGTTTGTAAAGAAAAAACCCTTTTTTTTTTGGTTCAACATGCTATTTTTTAAGAAGTCAAGTATATGTTTCACATATTTTGGAATAGTTTTTAAAAAATGAAAATTAAAAAAAAAGTTTTTTTTGTGAATTGTTTCTGTTAGAACATTCACTTATATGGAACACTACATTTAATGATAATATTAGATAAATGGTTTTACTCTATTTGTACAATAATGTATAAATTATTTTGGACTTTTTAATTTAAGAAATCCTTAGGTGTAAAAAAGGAAGAAGACAAGGAGACATAGCTAGATAAACTTGTGATTTCATCTGTAAAGATCAGTATAGATCCTAACCCTTTGAAATCTACTCCTTTTATTCAACTCTTGTCCATATTCTCCCCTAAATTCTTCATAGGAAGTCTACTCAACAAGGGACTTTCTCTTGCTCTCTTGATATTGAAAAGATACTATCTGAACTGTTTATGGCTTGTCCTTTAGCCACAAATAAGCCACATATTTACATATTTCTAAATTGTAATGTAATCTAAATTTTATTGTATTGTTTTATTAAATGTTTATAAATTAAAATTTCTCAAAAATTTTATTTGTTAACAATTTATTAAATATTTCCCATATTTTAATGTGATTTGGGCCATATGTATGACAAATCTACCTCAAAGCACTAAGAAGTTAAATGACTTCCTGATGGGTTACAAAGCAAGTCCAAGTATCAGAAGCAGGATCTAAACTCAGACTTTCTGGCTTCAAGAGCAGTTCTCTCTTATTCCCTACATCATGTCAACATCTCACGTGTTAAAAAGATGGGCCTTTGTTTCAGGAAGACATTAAAAAAGAAATAAAACTCTGCATCAGTATATTTCAGGCTTCTTTCCTCTTGCTATTCAATTCTCAGCTCAGTCCATTTTATATTTACATTGTTTCTTCAAGAGAATAATGGGTCAGTATTGGAATATAGATATTTTAAAAAATTCATTTCAATTGTTTTTAATGGACAGGCAGACAGAGCTTCCATGTGAATATGATCTCATTTACAAGATCCTGCTGTGTTCCAGGGCTTGTTACAGTCAGTATCATATCATCCTCAAATAGACTTACTTGGGAGGCTGAACCATTTGGTTAATCATTGTGGTTCTTCAGTCATTTCAGTCCTGTCTGATCATGACTCCATTTGGGGTTTTCTTCACAAAGATAGTAGCATGGTTTGCTATTTCCTTCTCTAGCTCTTTGGCAGATGAAGAAACTTTTTTTCCCATGGCAAATAGGGTTAACTGTCTTACCCAGAGTCATAAAACTAGAAGGTGTCAGAGGAGTCTTCCTGATTTCAGACCCTAGGCTTTTTCTACTGCATCACACACAGTTGTTCGTTTTAGAGAATCCCTTTTTCATTTTGATTCTTTTTTGAACCACATCTATGTCAATGTCAAGCAATATGGTTGAGTGTATACCTGATCCATGTTTCACATGACAATCATCGTCAGGATAGTTTGCCTAGGTTGTCACTGTTTTCTCTGATACATTTGTCAAGGGATCTTGTATCGTATTGATATATGCATGGGGAGATGCCATTTTTGTACAACTAAGCAAATACTTTTGAATAGTCAAAAATAATAAGCATAGTGGACTTTTGTATTCTCTACAGCTTTTTATTGATTGCATAAATAGCATCTGCTACAGGATGCAAAAGCCTTCCTGTTTCCTTAATAGATTTTTATCTAGGATGGCCTCAAAAAAAAAAAAAAGAAAATAGTAATTATTGGTTCATCTGCTTACTACCCTTTTCTCATAAGACTTTCCTAGAAATGGGAAAGTAGATGAGTCAATAGTTACTGATATTTTGCCACTTTTTTTTTTTAAAGCAATAGTAAAGTTTAAGATTTCCTCAAACATTTGGTATTCTTTTATTCTCAAAGATCTTGAGACTTAATCTTGTAACTCTCCCACAATTATGTTGTTTCAAACATCAGTCTCTGTGGATAGTTTTTCCTAGTCCAACACCTCACCTCAGTTTTTATTTCTTTTGTGTTAATTCTACTTCCTTGTGCAATGCACTAGGGATTATAATGTGTTAGCATCCATTTTTAGTAGCTATATGATAACTGATAGAAGAAAAGTGGTCATTCTAAAAGTCTTGGCAAAACTTAATGATTTTTCATAATTGTGGTCTCATTTCCAGTTTCTTCCTTAAATACCCTTAGGACAATCTAACTTCAGTTAGTCTCCTGTCATGCTCTCTATAAATTTATTTTTTCTTTTACTATTTTGTAAATTATCATTACAGCTTGCTGATTAGTGATAGGAGACAGAATATGTGTCCCCTCACACTGAGGACTTTGAGCCAGAGTTAGTTTATCATTATCAGACAGATTTATTCTAGAGAGCAGCTCAGTAGCATACTGTCTAGAGCATCAGACTTAGGTTAGAAAGATGATTTTGAATCCTACCCCAGATACATACAGTTATGTGGCCCTGAGCCACACTTTTTTGGTGATTTTTTCATTTATTTTAAACTTAAATTCAAAATGAGAAAAGGGAAAAATGCCATTACATAACAGAACAGAGAATTCAGTACAAAATAATATATTTCCATTTCAAGAAAATCTATATAATAAATATTACTCATTATTTTCAAAATTGCTAAGCTTTTCTTTGCTTTCTTGTTAATTTTCTTTTGTTCTCTGAGCATGGATATATATATATATATATGTATATATATACATGCATGTGTGTATATATACATGTAATATGCACACAGATACATATATAAACACACATATGTGTACATATACATACATATCTATAAATATACACATATCTACATGTACACTCATACACCTATATGTAACATCCCAACTATCATCTATTTCTCTGAAAGTGAATAGCGTCTTTCTATACAAATACAAGTCTTTCCATGTTCTTCTAAATCAACCAGTTCATTATTTCTTTTAACATAGCAATATTTTAGCTCAATCACATCCTATTTGAGGAAAGTCTATGAAAAGTTTTTTTGCTCCAATTTTCTGCATTCCTTCTATTCTTGGTTACATTGATTTTATTTGTACAAAAAAGTTAATAGGTGATAATCAAAATAATCCATTTTATACTTCAACAATGCTCTCACTTTATAATATAGTTTAAAGTCTGGTACCACTGAATCTAATTCCTTTATATCTTTTTTCACCTGGTTTCTTTGAAGTTTCTGATCTTTTATTCTTCCAAATGAACGTTCTTACTATTTTTTCTAACTCAGTAAAATAATTTTTTAGTAATTTCATTGGGATGAGATTGAACAAATAGATTTGATTGGTAGAATTGTAATTTAAAAATAATATTTGCTTTATTTACCCATGAACAATATATATATATATATGTATATATATATATATATATTTGTATAATTAAATTATTTATCTTTGAGTTTTAGTATAGGAAAAGTGTTTTATATTTATGTTTATATAGTTCATGTGTCTGTTTTGATAGATATACATTTAGGTATTTTATACTGTTTACTTATTTTAAATGGTCTAAAACAAAATTGAATAATATTGCTGACACATAGTATGATTTCTTTATTTTTCTCTTTTGATTAAATCTATTTCAACTTTAACTTTATCTAATCATGATTATTAGCCTGCTTTTCTTTTTTACATAATAAATTCTACTCCTATTTTTTATTTTATTTTTGTCTCTCTCATTTTTATGTTTCCTGAAATTGATATTGTTGAATTCAAAATTTTAATCTCCTGTTTCCGTTTTATGGGTAAACTCATCCCATTTACATCCTATCCTACAATTACTTGGTGTGTATTTTCCTCTTTTCTATTTTTCCTCACTATCCTTCTCATCCTATTTACCCTATTTCTTCTCACTCCTCTACTCTACTTTAATCACTTAACTTTTTTAGACATGTTTTTTCATCTGTAAAATGGGGATAATAGTACCTATAATACATACATATATATATGCTAATTTTTATAATAATTACTGTTATTATTATTTAACTAATTTTGAAAGATTCCTGAAGTATAATGCAATTCTGGGATAAATATTTCTACTGTAATGTCCAGAAGAAATATTATTTCTCTTTTTTATTTTTCACAATTCTCTTCTACTTTATAACAGTCTCAAAGTTGACTTGGATATCTTTAATATCTACACGAAGCCCCAAAACTGGTCAATTTATCTTCTAAAATGAACAAGCTGACTTGAAAAATAAATAAAATATAATGAAAACAGGTTACCTGAGAAGCTTGAGTTAGACCATTTGAGGCAGCTCAGGCTTTCACAAACTTGGAATAACACAAACCTGACAATCCTTAAAATCCTACCTGAGCCTCCAATCTACATTGCCACCTGTTTTTGCTGTTGGGACCAGCACACTCCTCTACTCTGTTTCCATATGCAAGCCAACTGGCTGGATGTTTTGCCTGTGTGGGCCCAGATGTGCCAGTGGAGCTATTACAGCAAGTAATGATGGCTCCATTCCATTGAAAAAAATGTGGACTAGAACAAGTAACACTATCAGCCAGCTGGCCTAAGGATGCAGTGGGGGTGGGGTGTTAGCCACAGTGGCAAAAGCAGGTGGCAGCAGTGCTTGAATTCAGAGATGAGTTTAATGAAGCAGAGGAAGAAAAAGGCAATTTTTTTCATCACAGATATTATATATAACATATTTAGGCATATGTGTGCCTATATATATATATATATGTATATATATATATATATATATATATATATATATATATATATATATATATATATATATGTATGTATACACACACACACACATAAGAATTGCATATAGGTATCTTATCTCTCTCTCTCAGTCTCTGTCTCTGTCTCTATTTTCCCGCTAAAGCAGAAAATATTATTTATTATCAAAGTATAAATTAAAAGTTAATTTGAACATGGACCATGACCAAAAAACTTTACAGCCAGATTAATATCATTGTTAAGATACTAAACACTTTTAATTACAAACTTAAATTTGACATAAAAATTTTAAACAGGAGTCATTGACTTTGAAATTATTGTATACTTCTTTCCTCTCAGTTCAACTTGATTTTAAATAGCTTAATCACATGGTAGTAGGCTTTATTTGTGCCTTTCTTATTATTGTGAGATATTCAGAGACTGAAATTACAGTTTTTAAAGAGGACCCAAAATTTCATTTTTCCTATTCTGATTTACATTCGGAGGGATCAAGACATTCTGTATCTCATAATCTGACGTGCAAATGTGTGCCTTTTTATAAACCTGGGCAGCCAGATAGCATCATGGGTAAATTGAAGTCAGGAAAACTCATATTCGTGATTTCAAATATAGTCTCAGACACTGAATTAAATCTGTTTGCATCAGTTTCCTCAACTATAAAATGATCTGGAGAAAGAAATGGCAAATTACTCCATTATTTTTGCCACAATGTGTCACAAAAAGTCAGATAAACAATAATAACAATAAACCCAGTCTTTGACTTCTAGATGGAATGAATGGACATCGATATTTATTAGAATTAGTTATGAGTCAGAATTAGTTTGGAGAATATACAGTTTCTTATCCCTGAAGAACAGATTCTGGTTTTATTCTAGTAATTATCCTATTCATATATTGTTTCCTCTCTTCCTTCCCCACAAAAGTCATGTTGTTAATTGAATTTTCCTTTGTTTTCCAGTTTTCTTGTGACTAAAATTGCAAAGCAAAAGTAGTTATTATATTGAACTCATTCATTTAATTCTTATGAAACCAAAATTCAACCAACTTTTCTGAACTTCTTATTCATTACTCACAAACCTGCTGCAATTCAGCCATACTGGCCTTTTTGTTTCTCACTTAGTATTTCACCTCTGTATCATTGCATTTGCTTTTAATAACTTCTTCCTCACTCTTTTCTTTTTGAATCAAAATTTAGTTATAATGCTACCTTGTACATAAAACTTTTTTATAATCACACCAATTTCTGGTGCCCCATTACCTACAAATGCCTTGTATTTTTTATATGTTTATACATATAAATCTTGTCTTTTCTGATAGAATGTAAGCTCCTTGAAGGTAAGACACTATTTTGTTTTTGTATTTGTATAACTGATACCTAATATCATATACTACTTTAGTGATTAGGACAGGGCAGATATTTAATAAATGTTGGTTGATTCAGTATTTTTATTACTTTACACATAAAAAACTATCATATCTTGAATTTCTCAAAGTGAAAATTTACTTTATCTTAAAAAAATATTCACCACCACATGAAAAGTCATTATTGAAATTTTCAATGAGTGTCATGAAGTTTTTAATTACCATTGGTTGGTTACATGTGTGGCTTTTTCTTTAGGTCAAATATTCCCAGTTGACTTGTCATTGTCCTCCATCTTTCACACATATAAAGCTTAACTGAGAGCTGTAGATGATTTGATAACCAGGAATAATAGTATTCCAGGTGACTTTTATCCTGTCAACAACCGTGATGCTGAAGAGGGGATATAGGTGACTGGTGAAATTGCTCAAGAATCTGGGATTTGTTTTTAATAGTGACTTACAACTACAGGACAGATTGAATGTTGTTGCTAGCAGTTGGTAAACTGTGGTCTTGATTTTGGATTTTATGGGGCTGTCAGGATATGTTAGGCTCCTATACAATAGCTAATCCTAGTATAATGATTTATGGTTTATTAGTCACTTAGAAGAACACATCATTATCTCCTCAAAATAACCTTATGAAATAAGTATTTCAATCCAAATTTTATGAATGAGGGAACTGAGGCTCAGAGAGATTGACTTGCCCATGATCACATATCTAGGGTTAGAGGATGGAATAAAACTTAGATTTATCTTGACTAGAAATCCAGAGTTCCTTCCACTGCATCACTCTATCCCCAATGGAAATTCTGTATATCTTTATATTACATATATAACATATGCATATATATATATATATATATATATATATATATGCACTTTTTGAAGTTGGTATTACTGAAGCAAAATTCAACAATAAACATACGCAATTGGGTGTACATTATTGTCTCAAACTTACTAAGTTCAAAACTGAACTGGTGACCTTTCCCATCAAATTAGTTTCTTTTCCAACTATTCCATTTTTATCATTGGTGTCTTTATTGTTTCCAAATCCCAGGCTAGAACTTCCAGAGCTATTTCATTTTTCTTATTATTTTCTTTTATATCTAATCTCTCATGATTAGCATAGAGGCAGAAATTTTCCAGAAATTGTGCTGTCTATCATATCATTCTAATTCACCTTACCCCACTCTCACCAAAACTTTGTATTCTTCTGCAATTCTTAGCATGGCACATAGTAAGTAGATAATAAATGTTTATTGATTGATTGATTGGAATTCCGCATTCGGATGGTGAACTTTCACTTTATCATATTAGCACTTATAGTTCCACATCACTTCCCAGTCGTTTATAAACTATGTCTGGCATAGCCTCCCATTCTTTTCTAACTCTCCTTTATATGTTGTTTTCCTCCATTAGAATATAAATTTGTTGAGGGCAGAATATCTTAAGTACTTCTGCATACCTAGAATTAACACATTGCCTGCTACTTACTAAATTCTTTGTTCTTCATTCATTCAATACTCAATAATATCTCTTGGATTTTTATCCTCATAATATTTCAAAACTGCAAAAGAACATGAACACCATCTACTCTAACATTTTTATTATATTGATGAGAAATCAAGGTCTAAATGACTTGCCCAATGTCACAGAGCTAGTTAGCAGCACACCTAGGACTGAAGCCCAGATCTTCTGATTCTCATTCAATACTGTTGTCATTTTGCCACATTGTCTGACTTCTCTTGCCATTGCCTTTGCCATCATTGTAATCAGAGATCTATCATATCCTATTTGGATTGCTAAAATGGCTTTCTAGCTTATTTTTTCACTTTCAGATTCTCATTCTTTTAGTACATCCAACACATTAGCCAGATTGATTTTCCTAAAATATTATTTATATCATTTCACTCTGATCAGTAATTTACAGTAGCTTCACATAATTCATCATACTAACGCCATGTCATTCTCCCTACCTTTAAAGATCCTTCCTAATCTTATTCCTCTTTAACTATATAAATCTTTTCCCCCCATTACATGCCTAAATACATACATTATTGCAGTCAAGTTGGTCTTCTCACGGTCTTCCATATGTGCCATTGACCTTTCTACCTCTATGCTTTTGTTTATGATGTCTCTCCACCTTCCATTTTGGACTTATCCATATATCATTCAACCTTCCAGACCCAGCTCAAAATCCAATCTTCTTAAAAGGTCCTTCTTTGACCACTATAATCCACTCTGATCTCTTTATCATGACTTCTATACCAAGGTACACATTGTCCATAATTGTATTGTAAACATCCCAAATATGTCATTATTGTTTCTGACATAGTCTAAACTCTGAGTTTAATCTTTAAGGAACCATCTTTGCTTGGTAGTCTGAAGCATTATATTTGAATTCAGGAGAAATGAATTCAAATCCTACTTCAAATACCTAGTAGCTGCATGATTATGATCAAATTAACAAAGTTCCTGAATCTCAGTATCCTCATTAATAAGAATGTGAAAATAACACCCTATTAAACAGAATTATTACAAGTAAAATGTTTTGTAAACCCTATAGTGTAATAAAATAAGAGATATTAAAAGGAGTGATTCATCATATAACCTGAACTTCAGGAGCATCATATTCTCATTTTCCAAGGTACTCAGTTATGAATAGCAAAGAATGCTAATTCAGAATTGAAATGTGTAATATTTTTATGAATGATCATAAATACAATCCATTTTTAGGGACTAATATGGCTTGAGATAAATTGAGTTCAACTTCTAACTGTTGTTTGCCCTTTGGTTTCAGAGGGTCAATTATAACGGAAGGATGTATACAAACATTTAAAGTGTACCTTCCTCTCAAAATCTTTAAAAAGAAAAAAAAAGAAAAAATTACAGATATTTATAATGTTTTCAGATCCAATTTTTCTTCATGGCAAGTGCACTGAATAGATTAAGACAGTTTCATTTTCAACTTATTCTTTTTTTTCTGAACAGAAATTCCAGTCCAAAATATTAATTTTTATCTTCTCTACCCTGTGGATTAAAGATGCTTCCCCACAGACAAGACCACATTTTATCCTATATGATGGCATACAATTCATCCTGACATTCTTATTTAGCTCTAGTCTCTGTCTTCTTACCCTTTTCTGTTAAGGGTATATATGTTATAATATCACAATCCCCAGTTGGCTCCTTGTCAACAACAGTAACTCTTCTGGACTAGCCAGAATTGCCGGGAATGTCAAACAAATGGCCTCTGATGTAAGAATTACATATTTCAGGTATTATTGGTGAGTTTTCACATATCCCATAAAACAGACAATGGAAATATGATCAGGGTACATAATTAAATGCAGAACTGTATTGCATAATTATTCAAATATAGGAGTGTGTACTCCTATATTTGCTAAAATTACTTGCTCTCATGTACCTTATTCACATATTCAGTTCCTATAAAATACAATACAAAGGGCCTTCCAGTTATCTACGTAATAGTAATTTCTAAATGAACTATTGTTATTAATCACCATCTACTAATGTTATAAACAGGGCAGGATTTCCTAGAATATCATTTTTTTCCTCTTTTCTGTAAGCCCAGAGAAAGTCTTAAGGAGCCAGATCGCTTTTTCTTGCCTCTTAGATATTTCCCCATTCCCTTTAAATTTCCAGAGCTCAAAAAGCTTTCCCCTGATCCCAGTTTTGGCATTTCTGATTTTATTATCCCTTCATTCTTTAAAAGGTATTACTTTATAGGCTTATGATTTACACATACACACACACATATGTTCTATCCCCCAGTGTTCTGATTTATAAACATATAAGTATATTCTACATATGCATATATATAAAAATGTACAAGGTATATATATATATATATATATATGAATTGTATAATACATATTATATAATTTGTCTATGTGTATAATGCATTTATATATAGAGAAATCATAATGTTAAGGGTAGAAAATATAACACATACATACATGCATACTAGAAAGGAGAAAGTATGTGTATGTGTATGGATGTATATGAATGTATATACTTAAAAAAATGTAGATACATTCCAATAACTTGAGGTACATACCGTGGAATGTAAACTCCCTCTCTCAGTGGTGCAGAGGAGCAGCACATTCAGAATTTAGAGTCTTAGAAAACAGTAGATTTCTCCGGGACATACATTGATTGTCACTAATTATTGGGATAATTAAAATGCATTAATTGGATGATTTTTATTCAAGCAAATAGTAATCATCAAGTTTCAATTATTCAGGAATGGCCTCTTAATTTTCAGGTTATCCAGGGCTTGTATTTCTCCCCCTTCTCCTCCCTCTGTCTGCCTCCATTTTAAACATGTCATTGCTTATTAGCAATTCTGCCAGATGATGGACAGGGCAAATAAAAGAAGTTGAAAATCAGATGTGGTAATTTTGTTTCTTGTCAGCAGGTTTGGTAAAGAAGAGTATTGTAATTATTATATAGTCCTATCCATCCTGTGGGTACTCAATAATCTGGTTGACTAAATCTCAGCTAAAATGATATGTGGGGGATGTCTATAGATTTCAATTATTCATGCTATCCCTGTCTATTAATTTTTCAGGTAACTGAGAGTTGTCTATATTAAGACATAGCTTTTAGACTTTTAACAAAAGTAGTATTTGGGTGGGAAGGTGGGGGGCAGTTTATATTCAAAACTTTTCATTGTTTCTAGGTAGATATAATTACTTCCTCCTTCCTGATGTTTCTTACTTTGTGTCTTGCTCTTGCTGATTTCTGGCCAAGCCTCTTTCAAGAAACTTACTATCTGTCACAGGTTTGGATCTGGAAGGGACCTTAGAAGTAATTTTGTACAATCCTCTCATTTTAATTGATGTTGAAGTTCAGGTTTAGAAATTGAATCCTTTCCCCAAGGTCAAACTGGGGAACCAAAGTTAAGATTGAAGTGAGGTTCTTTATTCCAGATCCAACACTCATTTCATTGTATTATACCTTCTCTAGGTGATTTCATTCAATACTCAACTCAAGGTTTAACAAACAGCACTATGCAGTAGATAGAGGGAGTGCTAGACGTATAATTAAAGGATCTGAGAGTAAATCTTAGCTCTATCACTTACTAGCTGTGTGTTTGTGAGCCTCAGTTCCTTGGAGTAGATCTCTATGCCTCTTTCACATATTATTCCATGAATTACTTGGTCACTATTCCTTTCCTAACTGTAACTTGCCCCCCTAGCTGGCTCCCTAACTTAGGGTAGCTGAGCCAAGCTGATGGATAGCTCAGAGAGGTAAGGAGTTTGGTAGTGAACACGTGGGTCTTCAGACCATGTGTTCACTAAGGAGTTAACAAGTCAGGGCATTAAGTCAGGGTATTATGTGAGTAGGTATAATAAAGGCTTTTAAGATTACACGTGGCTGTTCTTGAGCATGCTACTGGTTATTAAACTACTATTCAAGAAATCATGGCCAGAGACCTTTGAAGGCCTCATAGGAGGCGAGCGGGGTAGAGTTGACACTGCAAAGATCAGTGGTCAAAGGTCCTCTGTTGGGCCTAGGACAGACTGGTAATAGTAACTGCTAGGAGGGCATGTTACACTAACAAAGTTCTAATCTGATTACTTCTCACTTTTTTTCTTAGACTTTTTATATAGTTTCTAACATTCTTTTTTATCTACTTTTGTTCTCTAATTATATATATATATATATATATATATATATATATATATGTGTGTGTGTGTGTGTGTGTGTGTGTGTGTGTGTGTGTGTGTGTACATATTCTTGGTTAGATTATAAGTTCCTCAATGAGAAGGTTTTTTTTGTCTCTGTCTCTATCTTTATATATCTATCACAGGATCTATTAATATATACTCAACATATATAAATGTTCTGTTGTTATTCGGTTATTTGGTATGATTCTCTGTAGCCCTATTTAATTTTTTTGGCAAAGATATTAAAGTGGCTTGCTATTTCCTTCTCCAGCTCATTTTACAGATGAGGAAACTGAGGCAAACAGGGTTAAGTGACTTGCCCAGGGTCCCACAACTAATGTGTGTCTAAAGCCAGATTTGAACTCAGGTCTTCTTGATTCCAGGACCACTACTGTTATTACTTGTAATATCTAGCTGTCCTAAATAGAAAAAATGCCAAAATAACTCAGGCTCATAATTCATTCAGATCAATGTAAATTCCCTGACACTGGAAGTGAAGGCAATGTTGGAAGTATAAAATAATAATGAACAGCGACCACAGTAACATCTAGTATCTATATTGTACTTATAGGCTTGCAGAGTGTTACAAATGTTCTCATTTGATTCTCATAGCAATCCTTCCCTGAAAGAAAGGCATTACTATTAATCATAGTTTACAGATGAAGAAACTGAGGCAGAGTGGTTAAGTGACTTGGCTAAGATCACAGAGCTAGTTATTATCTGAGCTATGTCTGACTCTAGGTCCAGTGCTCTATTATACTTTCTAGCTGCCTCAAATTTCATGATGTCACTCCAGAAGGGTAGTAATTTCTCTCAACCATCCTTCTAATTATTAATATATCTCTAAATTATGAACGTGTTCAAAACATGCTTGAATAGATTTGTCTTTTCTGCCAAGAGCAATAGAGACACCATATTTGTTTACTCTGTCCTAATGGAGATGTCTCTCTTTCATCATCATTTAATTGCTCTTCTATGGATCTGTTATAAGTTTATTATAATGCAGTAATGAGATTTCCTAGTATTCCAAATAAGAACATATATTTTGAAATAATAATTCACTTTTTATTTCTTTCCAACTGATGACTAGCAGCTTTTTGGCTCATGTGCCCTCACCAGAGCATAGGACCAATAATACTAATGGTAACCACATTGCATAGCTTTTAATGAATTTAAGTATTGATGAACACTTAAAAAACTTTCTCCAATAATCCAAAGTGACAGATTGTATACATTATTAATTATTAAAAAAAATGAGGAAACAGATTCACTAGTGTTAATTGATTTTCCTGTGGTAACAGTGTTAGTGAGTATTAGAGCTAGGATGCTTTCTGAAATGGTTTACAATGTTCTTTTCCTTTTTGTAACATGGAGTCTATCTCATACGTATAAAGTGTGAGCTTCCCCATTGCCCTTCTCCCACTACATCTTTTCCTTTATTTATACCTATATCTAAATTGATCTAATTTCCCACTCAAACAGACTTGTAAGGTTTTGGTTTTTGCAATTCATTCTTGTCAACGTGTAATTTTACTATTCAGAGCAATTAGAATTAGTTGTAAAACTTGCAAATTGACTATATAATTTCTCAGGTCATATACAACAATATAAATAATTACCCAAACTTTCTGTAAGCATTTGTCAAAGTATAGAAATGCCTTCTCACTCTAGAACTTTGTTTCTTATTTCTAAGCTACACCCATACCCAGGACAAAATATTTTCCCTTGTCCTATACTAGCTGGTTTTTAAAAAATAGAATTTAGTATAGCAATTCTTCAAAGATTGCTTGAAAGTCTAAATAAATTATGATCATAAATTATTCTTTGCCACCAGTTAATAATCAGGCATGATTTACTTTTTTAGAAATCAAGTTGCTTTTCCTCCAATAGGTTATGATTGCATCATTATCATTATAGTTTTTCATACTTTTCAAAGTACTTTCACATACATTATCTCAGTAAGCATTCACTATTGCTACACTTCTCAGTTTCTATTTCATTTTCATGTAAGGTATGGGTGCTCAATAAATGTTGTTAAATGAATGAATGATTATCTTCATAATATTATCAAGATTATCAGAGGATCATTGGATTTCAAGTTGTTCCTATTGAACTGTGCATGATTTTTCTAAGACAAGCAAGCATCTGTATGAAGCTTGCCTGTTTTCTAGAACTATTCCTATCACACCACATTATAGCTTGTTATTTGTGTGTGGAAATTGGATTGAAAATCAATTATTTTTGCAGAATATTTATTTATTTTGGAATCTTGCATGTGATGGCCATTTGTGAATAGATCGGGGAATAAATGAAAATGGAGTAAAGTGAAAAGGAAATCTTATTAAGCTCACAACAATTTTCATTCAAATTTCAGTGTTTCAGTAACCATCTTGTCTCAATACAATTTACTTTCTTCTTGCTAACTCAATGGTTCTCAGAATGTCCATTAAATTCAGAGGATGTAACCCTCAATTGCTTTTTCCCCAAAGTTATCAAGTTTACTTCCCACTCTAAGTCATAACTGGCCATAGTATGGATTCTTTCCTAATCTGTTTCTGTCTCAGTTGGCTGAATTGACTGCTCTCTGAATTAACTTTTCATTTGAAATGACTATTGCTCCAGGATCCCTTTAGCAAGAGGATATGACACATCATTCCATGCTCTTGGGGCTTCTGCCCTCCTGCTGTGTGGATGTTCATCTACAGAGCCTGAAAGCTCAGACCACAGCCCAGACCACAGTTGTGCTTCCTCTGAACTATACAACCCATCAACTGTTCCTTGGGCCTTTGCTCTCTCATTCAGCTCTTGGCAGGCTATTCCAGAAGCAGAAAACAGCCACAATGGTCCATTTAGCTAATGAACCTTAACCCTAGTAGCTGCAAATGAGAACAAGTAATTGAAATGCTTTTTCACTTGATATTTTCTGATTGGACTCCTATGTAGCTATTGTTGTCCAGATTGCATTGTTTAGGTCTATAAATACTTGACTCCAATGGATTATCTGATTAGAGGTATAGTTCTTAATGATTGTAACATTTGCTTTTCTGATTCCTTATGCTTGACATTTTGCTTCTTTGGCATTTCTCCTAATTCTCTCCTACTCACCTTTATTAAAGGATAACAAAAAACAAAAGATAAAATAAAATAAATCACCATAACAAAAACTCTGTTATTTAAATAAATTTGTATTGTCTTCATCTTAAGGAAAAACCAGACTATATTATTCACATGTCTAAGTGATTGTCTAAGAAAGTAAACTTACTGTGGATAATTCCATAATTTCCAATTCTATTAATGCTTCTTCTACACTCTCCTCCTTAGTATTGTGGATCTACTTTTTTTTTTTTTTAATCTACACTGAGTTAGGGAGAGATTAAGTTATCCTGAGAAAATGATCCACTAATCAGGAGACTTTTGCTTATACAAATCTCAAGAAAAGATAAAAAACAGACATAACCTCATATAGGAAAACATTATGAAAATCATGAAAACACACTAGTTTGGGAGCTAGAAGGTCTAGGTTCCAAGAACATTTTTGTTATTCCTTCTCAACACATTCTTGGACAAATCATTTGACTTCTATTGTCTTCTTTTAGATGTTCATTACTGAGCTGATATATAAAACATCAGAGAAAGAACTTGAACAATATGACATTTTCCCAGAATGTGTGATTGTTGTGAATTATCACGTGGGAGGATCATGTAATTCTTCCATAAGTCAAAATCCCACATAGTGATCATAGTGTTAGAGGCCCTCCTTTCAGTCTTTTGAAATTTCTTGGATTCCAGTGCAGTATGTGGACTGATAAGACTTAAACAGCTCCCTTACCACCTTTTCAGGTCATACATATCTTTGGTAATATATCTTTTATTCCACTTCTTGCATGCAAGTCATTCTACTAATACACCACAACCTAATTAACCCCACCATGCATGTCTCCATTGCCCTTTCTATCACCCATAATTTTGATCATTTGGAGACAATGACATTCCATGATTTATAGTCATGCAATGTCACATAGAGAATATTGTTTTGTAAAATGTGTTTTTGAGTCAGTGAGCAACATTAGATCATTTGAAGAATTGCAAAATGACCCAAATACAATCTAGTATTCCTCTTTCCTTTTAGTCAACTGGGGACACAATTCATTGTGCATTATCAGCAGGACTTACCTAAGACATTTGTAGTGATGGATTTATTGAACTACACATAACAGTTAGAGTGTAGGCAATAGGAAATACACAATATGTCCTCTCAAAGTTGTTTAATCCTTGTTAAATTGCACAGAAACTGTTGTGTAAAGCTATTTTTACTTTAGCCTTTCTTCTTCCTATTTTATTTAATGCTTCAAAAAAGTCTAGGAAAAATAGAGTCTTCTTAATTGTTGAATTCAATTTTATAACCCTGTAATTTTTTTTTCTAAAGCTAGTTTCCTTCCTCTAAGGATTTCCTTATTGCAGGTATTTACTTTTCACATTTCTATTCTCTTCCTCAATTATTCTTGATGTACATTTAGGTTACTAGGAAATAATCTTATGCTTGTCCTCTTTATTTCCTCATGTGTGTAATTTAGAAAGCATTTCCAGAAGATTTCACTTCTGCTATCCATATTGGTTACCATTTCACTTTATACAGATATAATTTTCAGAATGAATCCTTTATCTTCAATTGCCAAGATAATAGTCTTGGCACATCTGTGAATTCACACATATATTCTTGCACCTGTTTTTAATAAGCAAAGGTTTGCACCTGTTTTTAATAAGCACAAGTTTGCCAAAGCATTGGCAATTTTAGATAGCCCTTACCTTCGCCCAATTAAAGATCTTATGATTTGTGTACTGCTAAAAAATCACATTTTATTTCCAAAGATGCTATTTGACAGAATTGATTCTCAGAAGATTTTTCAGGTGAAGCAAATATAATGTTTTTTCAAAGAGTCTCCAGAATTTTCTAGAATTCTTGGAGAGATGGAGAAGGTTTCAATTTGATCATCCTTGTCTTCCCAGTCAATAGGTAATGAAGAATTTAACATTTGGATCACTTCAACAAAGGCATACAAAGTAGAACATTTGTAAAACTAACACCAGGTATATAGCACTTTCCACAAATCAGTGATTGAATTCTTAAAAATTGCCTTCTCCTGGATGACTATAAAAGACTGTTATTATCAAATTAATATGATGACAACAGCCAAATTGCCTTCAACAAATTTGCTTGGGTGAACAGGCCTGGCATTATTTTTCAGTGTATTTCATCCTGGCCATATTGCATCCTGGCTGTATAGAGGCCCAACCATATTGCTCCCAGCTAATTTAGATCTCAAGGCTGACTATGGGAGGCATGTCTTAAAATTCTGCAGTGTACTCTTACTCAATGGTCATTTCAATAAATGAGGGCAATATTCCTCCTTTCTATTAAAAATGTATAGGGTGCTTCATTGCTGTTTGATGATGACTGGTAATCTAACAGTTGTTTAGAAAGATTGTGATCTACTGAACTAAACATGGGGCTTGGAGCCAGTAGGTCTGAATTTATTCTAATTTTGATTTTATCTCTGTTTTTATTCTGATCTTGGACAGAATATCCTCTTCAAAACTTATATTCTCCATATGTAAAATAGGGATGATAGAACTTTTCTTGTTATACCTCAAGTAAATATAAAAAACTCTTAGATGGGGAAAAAAGTATGTAAGTGCAAATTCATTTTTCAATTTTATTTTTCTATTTCAGTTAGTTATGATATATGACTATTATAAGGAAAATAATGAAGGATAGTAAGAGAAAAAAACACTGAGTTTGGGACTCATCTTGAACTTGAGTCTGAATCTCAAGTCTCTTAGACAAATCACTTAATCACTCTGCCTCATTTTCCTATTGTATATTATATAGGGGTTGTAATAATTCGTCTCAAAAGTTTTTTTCCAATTTTAACTCCTATGATTTTATGAGATCTTATACAATGAAATAGGTTTCAAAATAAATTTGCAGACTTTAAATTGAAAATGGAAGGCTAGGGAAGAAATTGTTCGCATATGTATACTGAGCCAGAAACCATATAATAACAGGCAAAAAATAGGATTAAGAACATCAGTAATTGGGAAGATAGAAAAAAAAAGAGCCAGCAGTGGTCTTAAGACTGCAGATGTTTATACACAAAGGTACACTAGTATGAATCAATCATGACAATAAATAAAACAAACTCTAGATCTTGAATCAAGGAGACAAACAGTCTTAGAATCTCCAATACTTGCTGGATGGAATTCATGATGAAAATATGGCTATGGATGAATATATTTTATTCTAAAGATATAGAGAAAGAATAAAAGAAACCATGGATAGCCTTAAATATTAAATTATATATATATATATATATATACATACATGTATATATATGTATACATATATTTGCATAGAGAAATTTAGTGATCATGGATTAAGGAGAAGTCTGGGGGAGAGCATTTGTGTGAATATTAATGGAAAGAGAAAAACAAATTACATTTGTGTGAGTCTATTACAAATAGGAAAAAAGAAATTAGAGATATTGCCAAATACAACATGGAATTATGATATACTACATATGGGGAAACTTAAATGTTAAAGCTCTTTTTCTGCCAAAATCAGAGTAATTGATAAATTTCTAGATTTGAGATAAAGATTTTTTTTCATTCCTTC